>NC_090387.1:53953921-55205710 GCF_036365525.1 Heterodontus francisci | reverse complement strand
AAAACATATGCTGTTATTGGGCTGAGATGAGCTTCCGACCCCATATTTTCTCCATCACCAAGATCCCCTACTTCCACCTCCATATCACTGCCCATCTCAACCCCTGCTTCAACCCATCTGCTGCTGAAAACCTGAACCATAACTTTGTTACCTCTAGAGCTAGGGTTCCGAAGAAGGGTCACTGACCCGAAACGTTAACTCTGCTTCTCTTTCCACAGATGCTGCCAGACCTGCTGAGTGAATCCAGCATTTCTTGTTTTTGTTTGTTACCTCTAGACTTGATTATTCCAATGCTCTCCTGGCAAGCCTCCCTTTTTATAACCTCTGTAAACTTGAGATCATCCAAAATTCTGGTGCCCACATTCTAACTCACACCAAATCCCATTTACCTCTTACCCCTGTGCTCGCTGACCTACATTGGCTCCCAGTCCATCAATTAAATTGTTCGAAACTTAAATTGCATGAGTTCTATATATACATAACAGTAAAGTTACAATGCACATGGAATGCTGTGTTCTTTCAAGGCTCAAAATTAAGAAACCGCTACCCATGAAAATAGATTTTCAGTACCAGAGTAACGCAGAGATATGACAACTCACTAATGGCTCATGCTGTCAGCTTCTTCTGTACAGCATGGAACAAGAGCTCTACACAGCAGTGGTGTAGCTTTGTGCCAGCTGCACTATGGCTGCTCGCAGACACTGCCACACCAAAGATTAATTACAGCACTCGCCAAATTCCAGAAGCGAGACAGCGATCTACCAATGAAGCAAAACAAAGTACATTTAGAGCCTCATTGTAAACCTGAAAACAAGTCGACAGATTGACTCCACACTGGTAAACTGACAAACAAGCTGCCAATGTTCTTCCAGCACCTGAGGTAACAGGTGAAAGGTTGGCACCTTAAAGACAAAAGAATTAGTAAGCTCTATTTGTAGAATTCCAATGTGTATTTGTCCATACACTTTTTTATAATGCTGGGTATGACCCAAGGAACATGAAAAGTCAAGCTTATCCCCTTTCAACAACTGGAAAATTTGAACCTTATTCTGGCATTTGTGACAAGCAATTAGGACAAAGCAGTACCAATTAACATTACAGGGTGCCATGCGGGCCCCCACCTGCCAAGAATGAGGCACATTAATTTTGTCACATGGACATTAAATTTCAAATTGTTGCTGGGAAGAAGAGAAGGCCTATTACAAGGGCTGCCAAACTGGCTGGAAGGACATTTTTGCATATTAACAGTACTTGAAAAGACAGAGGGGCTATTCCCTGCTCCAACTGAACCCACAATGGACCTTTGATCAGCAGGTTATTGTGTTTAGGGGAGACATTCCAAGGTCTGCTAGGACAAGAGAGTCCACAAGGGCCAGGACTAGTTAGGTGAGCTGGTCACATGACTAACTGGCTGTTGCAGGTTTTTTTGAACTCGCCACAGAGAATTTGAACTCAAAAAGCTCTTGGCTCTTGCATTGAAAAGATCTCTCCTGGCTGGCTCGCCACAGCCTCCCCTGACTGCTTCCATCTCTTTCTCACAGAACTCCAAAAACCCACTACAGACACATGAACCCCGAGAGAGAAAAGTCTCCTACAGTGAACAAGCTTTAAGAAGAATACTAGGCCCCAATGAAAAGCAAGATCAACCTACAAAAGGACTCAACAGTGAGCTCAAAGAACCGTAACAAACTCTTCAGATATTGCCTCAAATCTTTCCACTTTATCTTTCTTCTGCTCTTTTCTGTCTCTATTTGCATGTGTGTATCGTGTATGCATGCTAGTGTGGGCGCAACGTGTATCCATCGGCACCAATCGAATTAGAGTTTAAGTTTAATAAAATCTCACCTTTCTTCTTTAAACTGTCAGGCAAGCCCGACACCTGCCAAGAATGAGGAAAATTAATTCTGCCACATGAACATTGATTTTAAACTACTGTTGAAGAAATTGCTTTAAAAAAAAAACAAGCAATTAAAGACTTTGGCTGGAGAGATATTAGCATATCAACAGACAAATACTTCAAAATGACAAAGGAGCTATTCCCTGCTCGAATTTAATCCACAATGGACTTTTGATTACCAGACATTGAAGGTGGAAAGGCTAGCATTCCAGGTTAACTACTAAGATGGCCGAATACACAAAGAGACATGGTCAGACTGGTTTGGTCACATGACTGGCTGACTCAGAGTTTTTTTGAATTTGAACTTCCAAAAAGGATTTTGAACTCAGGAAAGTGGTTTTCTCCTAGACTGAGAACACCTCTCTGTCTGCTTTCATCTCGCTCTCACCAGCTTCGGAAACCATTGAAGGCACACAAACCCCAAGAGAGAAAAGTCTCCTGCAGTGAACAAGGTTTAAGAAGAATACTGGGCCCCAACGAAAAGCAAGACTACTTACAAAAGGACTGCAGTGAGCTCGAAGCACAGTAAACAAGAAACGCTTCTGACCTCAAACCTCTCCATTTTATTTTTCTTCTGCTCTTTTCTGTCCCTATTTGAATGTGTGCATCGCGTGTGCATGCTAGTGTGGGCGTGGCATATATCCGTAGGCATTAACCATATTAGAGTTTAAGGTTCAATAAATTTCACTTTTCTTCTTTAAACTTAAGAACGCCTGTTTGTGCTCATTTCTTTCCTTACAATTGGAAAGCTGTGAACAAGGATTCACCACGGGGGAGCTCAGAACACTGTTTAAAATTAAACCCTGTTACAATAAGACCAGACAGTAAAAGACCCCTCGACACCTTTCTCACCTGGTCGTAACAAAACCCAAGAAAGCCTGTCTGTGCTCATTTCTTTGCCTTATAATTGGAAAGCAGTGAACAAGAATTCACCAAGGGGGAGATCAAAACACAGTGTGTTTAAAAATAAAAGTCTGTTACAGTCAGACCAGGTGAAGGCTGAGAGGGACCCCTAGACAGGTTTCTCACCTGGTCGTAAAACAAGGGTACAAATTCAACTGGAAGTAACTGGTTGGGTACACACAATTGTGGTTCACTGAAAAATAACCTAATGCAGGATGCTGTGTTTGTTATGCAGGATCAATCCACTGATGGTTTATTTTCCAAAGACAATGCCTCTTGTTTACGTTACATGCTGACTGATTTTATGAGTTCAATTATATTATTTTTAAAAGACCGAGACAACACAATGATGTTATGCTGCTGGGACATACCATCACAGAAGACTCAGTCACAGAGCTTCTGTGCCGCAATGCACTCACGTGACTATTGATCAGTTCAAGTTAGGGGCTGCTACACAGATTATGTTGCATTAATAAGTGGTTAAAATTATCCATAATCATAATTTTCTAGAAACCCAAGTTGTGCAAGAGGTTAAATAACTAAGTTACAGGAAATTCTGACGCAAGAGCAGACAACTTAACAGCTTGCGATTCAATATGTAAGTGTCACTTCATTTTTGAAAAATTGTTAAAACTTATTTCAGAAGAGAATGCAAATAAAGCTTCAGCTTCGACTAAAAGACTAGAAAGTGCAATGATGAAATATGCCAGAGTGCACCAGTACATATATTTACAACATAACAAAGTGGTCCATGATGTATCCACTTCATAGGCACAAAAAATTAAGAGCACACAGTGAGACCATTTGGCCTACTGTGCCTGTGCTAACTGCTTAACTGGAGCTGTTTACTCCAATCTAATTTCCTTGCCCTATCTCCGTTAACCTCTTATTTCCCTGCTTCCTTTTATGTAAAAGCCTTCCAACAGTGTGAAAAACATCTAACTTCCTCTTTCACTGAGGATAATCCTGAGTTTATAGCCCCTTATTATCAAATCATTAATCTTTCACTATTTACCATCTCAAAGCCTCTCATAATTTTGATCATTTCTAGTAGACTCGCTTAATCTCAGCTGCAGTGGCAAAAGCAGTGACCTTTCCAAGCCTTTCTTCATAACAATCTCTTTCCCAGAATTGTTGCAGTAAATCTTCACTGCACCCTTTCCATGGCTCAATACCATATCTACTCCTCTGTGGCCAAAGCAAGATATTGTACAAATCCAGCACGACTTCCTTACTCCAGAACAGAGAAGACTAAGTGAAGATCTAATAAAGCTCTTTACAATTATGAAGGGGTTTGATAGGGAGGATATGGAGAAACTGTTTCCACTTCTGGGTGAGTCCAGAACAAGAGGGCATAAACATAAGACAATTAACAGATCAAATGAAGAATTTAGGAGGAATTTCTTTCGACAGAATGCTGGCTGTGTGGAACTCATTGCTACATGTTTCGGTTGAAGCAGATAGCATTGGCACATTTAAAGGGAAACTCGACGCAATGCATACACAGATAAAGAAATAGACGGATATCGGTGTGGTACAAAGAGGTAATTGGATTGGGAGGGGGCTTGTAAGAATAAACACCAGTACAGACCAGTTGGGCCAAATAGCACAAGTCTGTGATGTAGATTCTATTCCCTCTAGACTTGACTATTCCAACACACGCCCAGCCCTACTCCCACACTTTACACTTCACAATCCTGGGTCATCCAAAACTCTGCTGCTCATGTCCTTACTCGCACCAAGTTCCAGTCATCCATCACCCCTGTGCTCACTGACCTACACTGACTCACAGTCAAGCAACACCTCAATTTTAAAATTTTCATCCTTGTTTTCAAGTCCCTCCATGGCCTCATCCATCCCCAACTCCAAGCTCCTCCAGATCCATTAGGCTCAGCGATATCTGCACATCTAATTCTAGCCTCAAGCATCCTCGATTTTAATTGCTCCACCATTGGCGGCCATGCCTTCAGCTACCTAGGCCCCAAGATCTGGATTTCCATCCCTAACCCTCTCTTACTTCAAGGCGCTCTTTAAAACGTACCTCTTTGACCAAGTTTTTGGCCACCTGCCCGAATATCACCTTATGTGGCTCAGTGTCATATCTTGCTTTATAATGTTCCTGTGAAGTGCCTTGCAACATTTTATGTTAAAAATGCTAAACAAACATGTTCTTTTTGTAGTAGATTGTATGTAATGCCTTTCTACAGCATTATACAGTCACTGTAGCTGGGCCAAAATCCTGGAACTCCCTTCCTAACAGCACTGTTGGTGTATCTACACCCCAGGGACTGCAGCTGTTCAAGAAGGCAGCTCACCACCACCTTCTCAAGGGCAATTAGGGATGGGCAATAAATGCTAGCCTAGCCAGCGATGCCCACACCCCATGAACAAATAAAAAAAGAGGGAAAACCTTAAACTATTTGGTATCATTCATTATTACAAAACCCATGGAATAAAAAGTGACTTTCAACAGTGGCTTGTGTACAAAAAGTAAACTGGAGTGACCCGGGCTTAGTTAATTCACTTACCCATTACGTACCCAGCTTCGTATGGTGATTTCAGTAAACCAAGTTCTGCAATGCACTGCCTAAAATCCTTGCACAAGCAAAGTTAATCAATCACAGTTCTGACCTGACATATTCTCAATATGCTGATGGAAGTTTAATGGAAATTTAACTCGTCATTGGTTACTGTAGCATTTTGGGAGAAATTAATTAATTTATTGAGACTATAGTAATTAAGTACTACAGGCTTCCAAAGACTCTAATTTTACTTCATCACAAGTTCAAACAAACAGTCTGTAGAAAATAATGTTGCTAGCTTATCTGTTGCACAAGCATGCATATTTTTTTAAAAAAGGAAAATCTGCACTTTTCTCAAAGCATTAATTCAGAAAGGAGTTGCATTCCACCTTCTCAGAATTCTACAACAGGAACAGGAGGTCACTCAGACTCTCGACCCTGCGCCACCATTCAATTAGATCATGACTGACCTGTACTTCAAGCCTATTTATCCACCTTTATTCCACATCCCTTGATACCCTGATCTCAAAAATAATTGATCTGCCTCAGTCTTAAATTTCAATTGACCCAACATACACAACTTTTGGAGAATGAAGTTCTAGATTTGCAATACTCTACAGCAACATAAATTAGCTACATGTAGTTTACTGTTTTAAAAAAAAATTCATTTACTGATTTTAAATTTTAGCATCCATTATCTTATGATTAGGAGTTGCAATACTCAATTATATGATGGAATGCATAGACGAGGACACAAAGCATCTGTTGTCATAAAGCAGTTAATGAGAGGAATTCAGAACCAAAATGTCTTTTAAAAAAGATACTGGTGAGTTTTTAAAAAAAGGTTGATACCCGATAACAGATATCAGAGTACCTGGTGGGGCAGAGAAAGATTTGTTTGTTCCTCCTGTAATAACTGCAGTAAGTTTAAGGGAAGTTATCAGTTCAGTCTTAATCTATATCAAGAAGTGTTAAGTCTAATTTGTTCTTAAACACCTCGTGAAGAAGAATATTGGGATAACTAATTACAAGCAGCTTGCTGTTCATGTTATCACCAACTTCATCATTTACTCAACGTTTAAGCTCCACTTCCAGAATGAGTTGCCCAATATTATTCAATAGCTAGTACAAAACAAGGTACAAAATGCTGACTTGCTGTCACTTTTCAGAAGCTTTGAATGGTGAGAGAAACTTGTTAACAGCAAGATGGATTTTTGAAACCTGGATAAAGATAGGGCATTAGAACAAGAGCAGGCCATTCAGACCCTCAAGCCTGTTCTGCCTTTCAATTAGATCATGGCTGATCTGCAGGTCAACTCCATTTATCTATCTTGGTTCCATATCTTGCCAAACAAAAATCTAACACTCAGTTTTCAAATTTTGAATTGATCTAGCCTTAATAGCTTTTTAAGAGGGGTTGGGGGCAGGGAAGAAAAGAGAGTAAACCCCTAGGGTGGAAACCATCATATCCTGGGAGATTTGCCAACCTTCAGTCTCCGTTATCTTTTTTTTTTACCAAGATTGAATCTAGTAAATTCCTCCTATTAATTTATTTGTTTTCCACTTATCTTATGTACTTTATCCACTTCCTCTATTGCGATGACAGATACAAAAGTAATTATTTAGCAAGCCTGCTACTGCCTTATTTTCAATTACAATATCATCTGTGATTGTCTCTATGGGCCCCAAATTATCCTTAGCCAACCTCTTTCAATGAAAATACTTGTAAAAGTTTTCAGCGCCAGCGTGATGCAGGTTAAACATAATCCTCAAGGTCACAAAGAATTACCTGCCAGCCTTATAGGACATTTCCCAATAAATTTTAACACTGTTTTTAATTTGCTCCCCCCTAAAAAAGATCAATTATTTCAAGTACTCGCCAAAAATATCCCTTTTTTCAAATGCTATGTTTAAAAAGCACACTTTATGATCACTCTCACCGACCCTTGATGACTGCAAGAAAGCATAACTTTATCACAACAACTTATATTTATATAGTGCCTTTAACATAATAAAACCTCCCAAGGTACTTCACAGGAGCATAATAAAACAAAGTATGACACAGAGCCACAGGAAGAGAAATTAGGTCAGATGACCAAAAGCTTGGTCAAAGAGGTAGGTTTTAAGGAGTGTCTTAAAGGAGGAATGCGAGGTGGAGAGGTGTATGGAGGGTATTCCAGAGCTTGGGGCCTGGGCAACTAAAGACGCAACCACTAATGGTGAAGCGATTAAAATCAGGGATGTACTTACAAGAGGCCAGAATTAGAGGAGCGCAGATACCTTGGAGGGTTGTGGGCCTGAGGGAGATTACAAAGATAGGGTGGGGGGCGAGGCTATGGAGGGATTTGAAAACAAGACTTTGCTTGACTGGGAGCTAATGTAGGTCAGTGAGCCCAGGATAGATAGGGGAATGGGACTTGGTGGTGACACAGGCAGCAGAGTTTTGGATGACCTCAAGTTTATGGAGAGTAGAACATGGGAGACCAGCAAGGAGTGCATTGAAATAGTCAAGTCTAGAGTTAACGAAGGCTTGAATGAGGTGCACAAATAACAGTGTAATTTGAGGATTTCCTCTCTACAGCTCTCAGTCATAAAAAATGTAAAGTTTTACTGTCCTGCAATTAACCAGAATTACATGATCATTGCATTAATAAATTGATTTCATCCTTATATTCTAAAGTTTTTTCAGATGATTCTTTCAAGTACTCTTCTCTGAAAACTAATCACAAAAGCTGTGGGGTCATGCAGCTGTGAAGAGAATTTTATTTTTCCCCCCCAACGATATGGTATTTATACTTGTGAAATATATTCAGTGGCTGGCTACCTGTACAGTGGCTAGGTGAAAGAAGTGGCTGCTACCTTTAATCTAATCTGTTGTTCCTCTCTGACTGCTCACTCAGACAAACCTGCAAATTGATGGATTAGGACTGAAAGGTTACAAATTATAAAATGAAGTTTGAAAAACAGGAAATATATATCACTGCAAGTCTTAGGTTTAGTGCAGGAATATGGGATTAGAATAGTTGGGTGTTGTATGGCCAGCACAGACACGATGGGCCGAAGGGCCTGTTTCTGTGCTGTATAACTCTATGACTCTAAAACAGATCAAGTTCCAGTAAAAAGAACAGCTTTCCAATTAAGGTATCCAAGATTACAATGTCACAGGTAGAATGAATCAGGAGAAAAAGCATTTTTAGGAACTTCGAGTACTGTAATATGCATAGCAGAATGTCTGATTCCTATGGCTAATTTTCCATTGACTACTACTCAAGAATTGAGTGTACAGGATTACAATACTGAGCATAAAGCATGTCCAGTTTTGAAAGCATGGACATTACAAGTGTAATAGATTGCTTTAATAGGACAGTACACTATGGCCCGGATTTTGCAGTTGTTATGACAGCAAAACGGTCAGCATTAGCCATCATTACCCTGTAAATCAGAGAGGAACTTCTGACATCCGCACACACAGTTAAACATGGAAATCCAGAAGTGGGTGTCAGTGATTCCCTGCTCCTCCACAGGGTGTTGTTGAAGTCCCAGCAGATGGAAATCTTTAGAAATCACTGAACTGACGAGAACTTCCCCTTTTACACTGTAATGTCGCCCAAAAAGTTAGGCCTAGCTAATGAAGTGTAACTTGTGTATTTAACTGCACACTAAGTCAAAAACTACTTAACAACCTCTCTGGACCTGAAAAACTAATTTTATATTTGCGCAACGTCAATTTTTTCCATTATAATAAAAATGCTGTAGTGTAATATAATATTTGTAAATGTTTATGATTTTTTGGCTTCTACTGTGTATGTCCCAATTTTTATTTCACTCTGTAAAATTTATAAAAAGGATAAATCAGTGAATTTCACTCCCTGGTTTGCTTGTGACAATTCTTCAGTGTGATTGGCTGCTCATCCTGCTTGATGACATCACTATTGCTGAATACTTGGAGCTCCCCTGGACTTGCGCAGATTCATATTAGGGTCACAAAAGGTGAATCCCACACCACAGAGATCGCTAGATTTTTGTGGGGCGCTTTCTCCAAGCTCAGCAGCAAATGCAGTCGCTTCACCACTGACCTCAAAATCCAAGCCATTATGTCTAAGAATATACTTATGCTGTACAGGGTTTGGTGCAAAAATTATTTAAAATATTCTGTCCAGTTTTGATCTCCATAATTACGAGGAGGTAGTGAGGCCCTAGAGAAAGTACAGAAAAGGGCAACCAAAATGATACCCAGTCTTAGGGCTCTTAGTTATCACAATAAGCTCCACAAGTTGGGATTGTTTTCCCAAGAGGGCCAAAGACTTAAAAAGGCAATATGATTGCAGTTTGTTAAAACGATGAAGGGACTAAATTCTGACCAACTGGCTGATTATGTGGAATAGACAGGGATGGGAGACTGGGGACATAATTAGAAAATGTTTAATCTCAGAACCAGTTCTTTTCAGAGAGATGATGAGCCTTCTGGAACAGATCAGCAAAGCATTTGGCAAATGTAGATTCCATAGTCCTGCAAAAGGGAGCAGGACAAGTCCCTCAGAAAGGAAAATCTTTTAAAAATAGTAGGTTGCAGGGTCGCTGGATATATGACAATTGATGAATTACCACGGTCCCCTGAAACTTGCTTGACTTCTTCAATAGGTCAGAGGTATTGCCAGTTTCCTCCAAATCAGCCAATTTCTTTTTGCTCCATTGCATGACAGGGGACTGAGGGGGTGGAGGGCATGGGAGAGAGACAAGAAGAATGGTTGCCACTGTACAAGGCTGCACCTCTTCTAAACGGAGCAGGCTTGATTAACAGATGGTATTTTTCATTTGTTCATCTATAAAACAAATTGTGCCTTTTACATTTTGGCTGAGGGGGTCAGATAAACTGGAGTGACAACCATTTTTGGACTTGATAAACTGGTGCTGTCATTTGGACACCAAAATGTCAGCTTTCAAAATAAATCAATTCTTCCATTTACTTCTGTGGAATCATGTTCCTTGTGCCCTAGCAACATCTCACACCATGTCATCGTCCACATGGTACCAAAGCACTTCCCAACCTCTCGATGTGCAGTCTGCGGTCATCTGCTACAGAGTTCGAGGGTTTTGCTGCATTCCAAATCAAACGTGGCAAGTCCTTTTGAAGTATGCCATTAAAAGCAAGGCTTCAGACAAGAGTTGTGACAAAACCTTGCTGTGGTCTTGATACAACGTAACAAATCCTACTGTGGGGCGTCACCACTGCATTAACTGCTAACTAACGTGCATTCAGATGGGGCATTTTAAAACCAATCCTGCAAAAGAAATCTCCATTGCCTCGTGGCTAGCTGGGACCGAGCACTGAAATGCAATACATGTTGATGCTCCCTCTTTCCAGGAGTCTAGCTTTGTTATTTCTTCTCCATGATAAGCAACTCAACTTATTGGCAATTCTAGCCACTTTTCACCCAATGCTTTTTGAGACCACAGACAGCTCTCAATTTATCATATTTTCCTCTTCCTAAAAAAAGTCTTTGCAGTAAAACATCAAGTGTCAATATACAAAGATTCCTAAACAAGAATTTTTGGATGTCCAGTTTTGAAAAATGTATCTGAAAACTAGAGGCAAAATTGTCCAATTTACTATATATTAACTTTAAAACATCAGTCTGAATGCAGATTAGTTAGCAGCTAATGTAGCATTAGATGTACTTCTACATTTTAATGCTGAGATTTGTGATCATGCTGGGTACAAGAACTTATTTGTTATTAATTTTACCAATCCGTTAAATCTCAGATGTTGGTCAATGGGAATTAAGTTTCAATATTAGAGCTGAAGATCCCCATACAGTACAATATCCCAAAAGTATTTTTTAATCCTCCCCACTATCAAACTCATCTCTGGCATATTCCTGGTTTCTATCAATACTGTCCACGAATTCTCTACCATCCCAATACAAAGTCATTCTCCCAACTGCTACACTTCAAAATATGAATGCATATTCTCAAAAACCTCACTGGACCACTGACAAAGTCACAAATGATCATTCAACACCTCTGAAAACATTAAAAGGCAACCTAAAATTTATTCCAATACCCTTTCATAGGGCACACAAATTAACTTCACAGATGTGGTACCCAAAGAATTAAGTAGTGAATTCTGAAAAATAAACTGAGTCGAATCTAGGCTTGCAGCATTGTGAACTGTACAACCCTTCCCACTCAATAATTTGTTCTTCAGAATTCACACCCTTCAAATGTATATTTTCACATATTTTATGTAAATTTGAACCTTTCTTCTATTACCCAAAATCTATTTCCTAGAATCAAACAAACAATTCTGATATTTCTTTTACACTTTGTGTGCAAAATCTCACTCACTCATCACCTAATCCAACGGTTTGATCACCATAAAACTTTGCGTTCAAACAAAATTACTTCTACTTCACAATGCAATAGGAGACACTAAATATGTACATCCCTATACAGGGAATCTTATGCATTCCCTGATTAACCAGTTACAATTTTGAGGATAACAATATGTGAAGACATCAGTACATATATGTTTTTCATAAAAGCTGACAAAATAAGGCAAAAGGTCAAAGATAACACCAAGGTGGGAGAGAGCAAGAAAACTAGGTGAATCAGGAAGTGACAATAATCAGTGGTCAAGTTGGTATTAAAATGCCTAATTGCGGAAGACAGGAAGATAAGGAAGTGTTCACTTTTGCACAGTAGGAAAGAGCAGAAGTTGAAGACTGCACAGTGGTGATTGGGGAGCAACATTAAGATTATGTTGGAGCATATAAAGAACAAGGCTGAGGTGTTTAGGAGTGCCTGACTACATTAGAATCAACAGGGGATAAACAAGAATGACTGCAATGGGGAAAGCTTTTTCCTGTATGCTGTCCAGGTGTGTAACAGTGCTACTGAAGAAGCTCCTCAAATATGGGAACAG
This sequence comes from Heterodontus francisci, assembly GCF_036365525.1. Taxonomy (NCBI): domain Eukaryota; kingdom Metazoa; phylum Chordata; class Chondrichthyes; order Heterodontiformes; family Heterodontidae; genus Heterodontus; species Heterodontus francisci. The sequence continues at coordinate 55,193,463 of NC_090387.1, read as the reverse complement.
TATTTTGCTAACAGGAACAAAACAAATCTGCAGCAAAATTAGACAAAAATGAAACAAAACAATGGTTTTGTAGAGAACCCATTTTGAGTTCTTATTTGGCACAGAATAAGTTTACTTCACGTGACTTCTTGGCAGAGACAGCAACAGACATTCCAAAAGTCAATGAGCATTTTGTGTCCCAAAAATAAGGTGAACTTATTTTTTTCCTTTTTATTTCCTCCTGGGTGGGAATGAAAGAGGAAGGGCAGAGAAACGAGATTTGGCAGTTGCAAAATTTTCAATCTCACCATAGACTCAATACTCCACAAAATTCCAGGTTGGAAAATTGGATCAATCAGATCCCAATCCATTTTAAAAAGTGACATTTATATAGTTTTTATTGGAGGCTGGAAAAGAGAAGACAAAGAAATATCTCAAGACAAACCAATTATCATAGGATTTCTATATTTTATATTATATACACATTATATATGTAAATACACAGAACAAACTGCATGACAAAATATAGTCAACATAAACCAAACACTTCACCATGCACTGCAACACTGGAATTGAAATGTGAAGTTTTATACACTTGGAAACAAGATGCTATATTGAGTATCAACACAAAGCTAATAGGATGATACATGTGCATACATATGTACAAATATTACCACTTCTGGCTTTTAAAAACTGATTATGTTAATTGGTAAAAAAAATTACTATTATACTCAGATACAAAAAAAATTGCTCTGCCCATACTGGATATGGGGTAGCAAGGCCCAGGCTAATTTCCAATTGGTCTATGATAAGAAAAATCTTATTTATATAATGCATTTCATGTCCTCAGGACATCCCAAAGTATTTCATAGCCAACGAGATACTTTTTTATGTGTAGTTAATATTGTAAAGAACACAGCAAGGTCCCTCAAACAGTAATGAGAATAAGATAAATGAACAGAATCTGTTTTGGAAATACTGGTCGAGGGATGGCCTAGACCTGGTTCTTGGAAATGAGGTGGGCCAAGTGGATCAAGTGTCAGTAGGAGAACATTTAGGGGATAGTGATCATTGAATCATAAAGTTTAGGCTGACTATGGAAAAAGACAAAGAACAATCCAGAGTAAGATTAACTGGGGGAAAGCCAACCTCATATGGGCTAAGAACAGATCTGGGATGAATAAATTGGAGTCGAAGTTAAACAATGGGCTACCTTCAAAGACGTTCAGGCACAGTCAAGCTATGTTCCCTCAAAGGGGAAAGGTAGGGTAAACAAATTCAAAGCTCCCTGGATGACAAAAGAGATAGAGATTAAGATAAAGAAGAAAAAGTGTGCTTACAACAGAGAATACTATTGAGAACCAGGCTGAATGTATAAGGTTCAGAGGGGAAGTGAAAAAGCAAATAAGAAAAGCAAAGAATGTGTATGAAAAGAGACTGGCAGCTAACATGGAAGGGAATCCCAAAGTTTTCTAGACATATGGACAGTAAAAAGGTGGTAAAAGGAGGAGTGGGGCCAATTAGGGACCAACAAGGGGATTTGCACATGCAGGCAGAGGACATAGCGGAGGTATTAAATACATTGCATCGGTCTTCACAAAAGAAACTGATGCAGCCTAGGGAATGGTGAAAGAGGTGCTAAGTCAGACATGAGGAAGATTTATAATTGATAAGGAGGCTGTGTTGGACAAGCTGTTTGTACTTAAACTGGATAAGGCACCAGGACCGGATGAGATGCATCCAAGGATACTGAGGGAAGTGAGGGGGAAAGTTACGGAGACACTGGCCATAACTTATTAGTCTTCCTTAGACTCAGGGGTAGTGCCAGAGGATTGGAGAACTGCAAACATTATATCGTTGTTCAAAAAGAGTGTAAAGATAAGCCCAGCAACTACAGGCCAGTCAGTTTAACTTCAGTGGTGGAGAAAAGATTAATTCGGCTCAAAATCAATTGTTACATGGACAAATGCAGCTTAATTAAAGAAAGCCAGCATGGATTTCTTAAGGGAAAAATCATGTTTAACTAACTTGCTGGAGTATTTTGAGGTAATAGAAGGGGTTGATGGGGGCAATGCTGTTGATGTGGTGTACATGCACTTCCAAAAGGCATTTGATACAGTGCCACATGACAGACTTATGAGCAAAGTTGTAGCTCATGGAATAAAAGGGCCAGTAGCAACATGGATACGGAATTGGCTGGGCAACAGAAAACAAAGAGTAGTGATTAATGGATGTTTTTCAGGCTGGAGGAGGGTTTGTAGTGGAGTTCTCTTGGGGTCACTGTTGGCACCCTTGCTCTTCCTGATATATAGTAATGACCTAGACCTTAGTGCACAGGGCACAATTCCAAAGTTTGTAGATGATACGAAACTTGGAAACATTGTGAACTGTGAGGAAGATAGTGCAGAACTTCAAAAGGGCAGAAACAAGTTGGTGGAATGGTCTGGCAGGTGGCAGATGCAGTTCAATGCAGAGAAATGTGAAGTCATTCATTTTGTTAGGAAGAATATGGAGAGACAATATAAAATAAAGGGTACAATTGTAAAGTGGGTGCAGGACCAGAGAGACCTGGGTGTATATGCGCATAAGTCATTGAAGGTGGCAGGACATGTTGAGAGCACGATTAATAAAGCATACAGCATCCTCGTCTTTATTAATAGGGACACAGAGTACAAGACCAAGGAGGTTATGTTGAACTTGTGTAAGACATTGGTTTGGCTTCAGCTGGCACATTGCATCCAGTTCTGGGCACCGCACTTTAGGAAGGATGCGCAGGTGTTGGAGAGGGTGCAGAAAAGATTCACGAGAATAGTTCCAGGGACGGGGAACTTCAGTTATGAAGATAGCTTGGAGAAGTTGGGACTGTTTTCCTTGAAAAGGCTGAGAGGAGATTTGATAGCGGTATTCAAAATCATGTGGGGTCTGGACAGAATAGATAGGGATAAACTGTACCCACTTGTAAAAGGATCAAGTACAAGAAAGCACAGATTTAAAGTAATTGGTTAAAGAAGCAAAAGTGACACGAGGAAAAACCTTTTCATGCAGTGAGTAGTTCAGGTCTGGAATACACTGCCTGAGCGTGGCGGAGACAGGTTCAATCGAAGCATTCAAAAGGGAATTAGACTGTTATACGAACAGGAACTATGTGCAGGGTTATGGGGTGAAGGCAGGGAAGTGGCACTGGGTGAATTGCTCATTTGGACAGCTGGTGTAGACATGAGCTGAACTGCCTCCTTCTGAACTGTAACAATTCTGTGATTCTGGATAAAAATTGGGCAGGACACCAGAACTCCTTTGCACCCACCAAATTACATTCAACATTCTCATAAAACAGCACACTTAAAATGGGCCTGAAAACTACAAGGGTGAGTGCTGGAGTGCAGTCGGAAAGCCAACAGGTATAGCCCTATTTACAGGAAATTAAGTAAAGTAGCTCATTGTCACTGTCAAAGTTAATCCATTCCTTAGAGAGTTTACCTCCCTATACTACTAGTCATAATTAAATGATGCACACAATGGGAATTCACTAGATTGCAAAAATCATTAAATAAAGCAGGACTTTAATGTCGACACATCCCTGCACAGTGATATGATTAACGGCGACAAGACCCTTAAAATTGTACATAAGCATTAAAACCAAAGTTTGGTAGAAATATATTACCACCAGCACATCTCTAAATCAGATCTCAACGGGATACAGTGCTTAAATAATGAATACAGCTAGCTAACAACACTTTGTGTTTTAAAGCATACAATGCAAATTTCTTTTCAGTAAATTGAAACCATGATATAGTGCTCTGGCGATAAATGCAATTATCCAAAAAGTGCAGCATTTGGGAACATTTTCACGTCCTGGCCATTCGACGCCTCCTTGAGCAGATAAGCAGCTGGCTGCGCGACACGACAGTGACTCAGTGGAGCGCTGCTGCACAATGGAGCCGTGACTCATCCGGTCAGAGCAGGCACATCCTCCCACCCTCCCTCCTTTCCCATCCCCCAACTCCCCTCACACCCACCCCCCCAACAAAACATCACACACAACCTCCTCCTCAAACGACCGCACAACAAGCGGCCCCAGTGGCTTCCCTCCCTCCATTTCCCTTTTGCTCGCTCTCTCCCCGCTGGCTTTGCCATTGCAGCCCGAAGCCACGCACGTGTTTCCACGTCGCTACTTTGCGAGCACAATGTAGCGGCGCGCGGATGGAACCCTGTGCTGACAGGACAGAACGCGGCGGCTGCCGCCGTTCCAAAGGCGAACGCGCAGGCAGGACCTGCGCCATTGGCCTTTTGCTACATTACAGCAGCTTGGAGGGGAAAGAGAGCATTGAACAGCACGCCAACAAACAGGGCTGTCTGTCAGCTTGTGCTTCAACAAGAAGTTACATTTCCACCTCTCCAAGAGTGGCCCACTCCGATATTAGCTATAATTCCTACAGTATAAACAGCACTTTTAAAATAAACGACAGGGGAAAAAAACACCCCGCTTTTTGGGATCTCTCTCTTTCTCTTTTGGTTTGCTTGCTGCAAGCTGAACTTACCAGAGAAAAGGCCGGCTCTAAAGGAAGTATTTATGAAGAATGATTATTTGCGAAGTTTTAGTACGGAGTCGACCTCAGCGCTCCGACTAACGTGATACATTTCATTTGCATATTTCTTTTTTGTTTTCTGATTGGACACTGGCTGCTTTCGGGGTCAGCGCCGACACGGCTGCTTTATTAGAAAGGGTTGTTGGATTGGCCTTGGGGAGACGGCACGGCGGGGGCCGCCGCTGCTTGAAGTCCCGGGAATTCGGCGTGGAATTGGGGGAAAAAGCCCGGCGGAACCGCTCGAGACGATCATGGCCGTCCCGCGGCGAGGCCAATCGGAGGCGGCTTTACTAAAGGGAGCGGCCAGGGCAGAGCCGAGCCGTGTCTGCCGGAGCCGCTGATTGGCTGAGGAGAGGGGGTCGGGGGAGAAGCTGCAAAGCGACCCCCAGTGGCTCAGGGCTGACAGGCAGGGGCGAAGCACCAGCAACTCGCCCCACGTCAATCAACCCCTGTAAGGTCGGCAAAGACTCATTACTGCCAAGGAAGGCTGAATGCTTTACAAATGGCCTGGATAAATATTAGCTTTCAAGAGATAAGGAGGACTTAGTCGGGGGGTTGCAAGCAAGTTCATTTCCACAGAACAATTAGATTACTTTAGATACAATTCCGAAATAAGAGGCTTTATTTTAACACGAAATTTGTCTTTTTTTTGTTCTTAGCTTAACTATGTTTTTTTTTAATGTTTCTTCGAGATATAATTAGGCCAGGGGATTTTCGTTGTTAATTTTATTTTGCAGAGTGTTTAACATTGGTTTGCATATTGTTACAAAAACGTTGGAAAATGCAATGGAAATGCTATTTCGCTTCAAAAATAACGGAAAATGTGATGTCAAGTCATATAGATCAGATCCCATGTCTGATTTCTTTAATATCAGGGAAGCAATTAGAGAGTTTCAATTGACCTCAGAGCCCCAAATCAAGGCCAAAAAATCAAACAGGGTTCCAGCTCCTGATACACAATCCAGTGGCCCCTGCCTAGAAGTATAGATGAAGAATGGCAAGTGACTGAAAAGATCAAGCTCAATTGTAATACCCTCCTTCCCACAGTTGAATACTTACAAATTGAACCTCCATATTGAATGCCATTCACAGTTAAATGGCATTCAATATGGAGGTACGGACATGAAGCGTTGCCACAGGGGACAGGCTGGCACCTGTAGAATTGTAGATCAACTTAGTTCACTGCCTACAGGAGCTGGAAGAGAAGAAGAAAGACATCTTGTATTCCCACAGTGCCCACTTAACTCACAGCACCTGTGTCGCTGTCAGGTTAAAAAAAGAGTTTTCATACATGAAAAATAAGTAAATTCTATGACTTTAGATGTCATTTAAAAGGTCAAAGATTGATGAACAAAAATAGCTCAGCAAATATGCACTTAGTTCAGTTTAGGATTGACTAAGTCTTTTGTGTCATAGATAATGTGGAATTAAAATTATTACTCCTTGTTTGAGTAACCATCTTTTGAAACTTTCATATGTAAACTTGCTGCTTTTCATTGCAGTTTTGAGGTAAAAAGCAATAGTATAGCAAAAGCAAGTACATTTTTTCACTTGTTAATAGTGGAAGGTTTTTAAGTTGTAGATGTCTTTGAGACTGAAATGCAAACCCTTAACCATTAAAAAAAGATTGGTGACACTGGTAGTACACAGTAAAATAAGTGAGGCGGTGTTGCAAAGTCTGAAGGATCCAAGACCCATCTGAAGAGATTTTTCTTTGGGTAGTTGAGCCAGTGCCTCCCCTTTATGGTTACTCAATCAGGCTTGTGATGTGGCTTTTTGCTCACCAATCTGTAACTATTTTATCCCGAACAAACCACAACGTCACAACAACAGGCAAATTTTGTGATATTCTAGTAAAGTAGAAATTAACATTTAATGTTGTACAACTGCTTGAAGCAGTCTTGCAATCTATATATACTATCAAACTGTGTCTCTCTAAATAGTGGCTACAGAGGAATAGTCAGAATCTTCAACAAAACCGGAAGACAAGACAATAAAACAGAAGGTGAATTCACAAAGGCAGGTTTTTAAAGAGGCTCTCAAAGGATATGGAGAGATAAAGAAGTGCTTTGGGACTTGACGGTTGAAGGTACAGCTCTAACAGTAGGGCACAGGGAGGGGCAATCCATATGAGGCCGGAATTGGAGAAACTGAAATTTCTTTAAGGGTTGTGGGTTTGGAGGAGGTTACCGAGGTAGGATGGGGTAAGGCCATAAAGGGGTTTCAACATGGGAATGAGAGTAGAGGACCAGGAGCCAATGTAATTTATCAAGCACAGGGGTGATGGGTGGGTGAAACTTGGTAAGTGCAGCAGAGTTTTGGATGCGCTCAACTTACTGCTGTGTTACTGGGCTAGTAATCCAGAGGCCTAAACTAATGATCCAGAGGCATGAGTTCAGATCCTACAAGGGCAGCTGAGGAATTTAATTTCAGTTAATTACATTTTTAAAAATCTGGAATAAAAAGCTAGTATTAGTAATGGTAACCATGAAGCTCCATAATTGTCTGAAAAATCTATCTGGCTAATTAATCACCTTTATGGAAGGAAATCTGCCATCCTTAACCTCTGACCTATATGTGACTAAAGACCCACCGCAATTCTGTTGACACTTAACTGCCTTCTGAAATGGCCTAGCAAGCCACTCAGTTGTATCAAACTGTTACAAGAAACAATAAGAATAAAATCGGCATTGACCTGGGGAGTGGACACGACAAAGGCACATCAAGCCCAGTCGACCCTGCAAAGTCCTGCTTACTAACATCTGGGAACTTGAGCCAGTACTGGAAATGCTGACCCACAGACTAATCAAGCAACAGCCTAGCATAGTCATACTCACCGAATCATATCTTTCAGCCAATGTTCCAGACTCCTCCATCACCATCCCTGGGTATGTCCTATCCCACCAGCAGGACAGATTTATTAGAGGTGGTGGCACATAAAGGCCTGCTCGGGTATGAAATTCAAACCTGACCTGGGCCCGACCCAACCACATCCATCCCAAACCCGACCCAGGCCCGAGTCCTTTGAATTTTTCCTGCACCCAACCCGACTCCCGTAATAAAGTTAATTATATAAAACATTCCTTGTCCAAATGTTGTGATCCTCTGTTCCGGCAGCAGGCTATTCCTGCAGAATCATGCAGAAGTTCCCTCCCTGAGCAAGGCAGCACTGTGTCCCCGTCCAGCCCAACCCGTCCCGACTCGAGCACGAATGCTGGACCCGGAAGAGAGACCCGGCCCAAACCCGACACATTGTTGGGTCGGATTCATGCTTTAGTGGCACAGTGGTTGGGAAGGAGTGGCCCTGGGAGTCCTCTACATTGATTCCAGATCCCATGAAGTCTCATGGCCTCAGGTCAAACAAGGGGCAAGGAAACCTCCTGCTGGTCACCTACCACCCTCCCTCAGCTAATGAATCAGTGCTATAAAATACCACTCAGAAGAAGCACGGAGGGTAGCAAGGGCACAGAATATTCTCTAGGTTGGGAACTTCAAACGCCCATCATTCTTGGTAGCACCACTACTGACCAAGCTGGCCAAGTCCTAAAAGTGAGAGAACCAACTCGAGGCAAAAAGTTACTTGACCTCATCCTCACCACTCTACCTGTCATAGATGCATTTGTCCATGACAGTATTGGTAGGAGTGACCACCACACAGTCCTTGTGGAGACAAAGTCCTGTCTTCACACTGAGGACACCCTCCATCGTGTTGTGCAGTACCATCACCATGCTAGATTCAGAACAGATTTAGTAACTTAAAACTGGGCATCCATGAGGTGCTATGGGCAAAATTGCATCCAACCACAATCTGTACCTTCATAGCCCACTATATCTCTCATTCTGCTGCTAGTATCAAGCTACATGAACAGTCCTGGAACAATGAGGAGTGTAGGAGACCATGTCTAGAGCAGCACCAGGCATATATATAAATGAGGTGCCAACCTGATGAAGCTACTACACGGGACTACATACATGTTAAACGGTGGAAGCAGAATGCTATAGATAGAGCTAAGCGATCCCACAATGGGTCAGATCAAAACTCTGCAGTCCTGCTACATCCAATCATGAATGTTGATAAACAATTAAACAACTAAAGGGAAGAGGAGGCTCCATGAACAACCGCATCCTCAATGATGACAGAGCCCAGCACTTGAGTGCAAAAGATGAAGCTAAGCGTTTGCACCCAGAACTACCAACTCAATGATCCATATCAGCCTCCTGCTTAAGTCCCGACCATCACAAAACCAGACTTTAGCCAATTTGATTTACCCCACATGATATAAAGAAACAGCTGAGCGTACTGGATACAGCAAAGGCCCTGACAACATCCTGACTGTAGTGCTTAAGACTTGTGCTCTCGAACTAGTTCTAGCCAAGTTGATCCACTATTGCTACAACACTGGTATTTACCCAACACTGTAGAAAATAGCCCAGGTATGTCCTGTCCTGTGGCAATAAGCCCGAGTAAGATTGAAGTCACTGAGAATCGGGGGAAACCTCTCCAATGGCTGGAGTCATACCTAACATAAAGGAAGATGTTTGTGGTTGTTGGAGGCCAATCACCTCGGAAGCCCCAGGACATCACTGCAAGAGTTCCTCAGGGCAGTAATCTAGGTCCAACTATCTTCAATTGCTTCATCAATGATATTTCCACTATCCTAAAGTCAGATGTGGGGATGTTTGCTGATGATTGCACAGTATTCAGTTCCATTCACAATTCATCAGATGATGAAGCATTCTGTGCCTGTAGGCAGTAAGACCTGGACAACATTCAGGCTTGGGCTGATAAGTGGCAAGAAACATTCATGCCACACAAGTGACTGGCATTTTCCATCTCCAACATGAGAGAATCTAACATCTTCCCATGACATTCAATGACACTACTATTACTGAATTCCCCCAGCATCAATGCTGGGGTCACCATTGACCAGAAACTTAAGTGGACCAGCCATATAAATACTGAGGCTGGCTATTCTGAAGTGTGTGACTCACCTCCTGTCTTCCCAAAGTCTGTCCACTAAGTCAGGAGTGTGACTTGTCTTGCCTGGATAAGTGAGCTCAAGAAGCTCAACACTACCCAGGACAAAGCAGTGCGATTGGCACACCAACTACCACCTTGAACATTCAATTCCTCCACCATTGGTGCATTGTGGCTACAGTGTGTACCATCCACTGCAGCAATTCGCCAAGGCTTCTTCGAGAGCACCTACCAAACCTGCAACCTTTATTGCCTCGAAGGAGAAGGGCATCATGTACATGGGAACACCACCACCTGCAAGTTCCCCTCCAAGTCACACACCATCCTGACTTGGAAATATATTGCCGCTCCTCCATTGTCCCTGAGTCAAAATCCTGGAACTCCCTACCTAACAGCACTATGGGAGTAACTTCACCACGTGGAGACTGCTGCGGTTCAAGAAGACACTAGCACTGAAGGGAAATTAGGGATGGGCAATAAATGCTGGCCTTGCCAACAATGTCCATATTCCATGAATGAGTTGAAAAATTAATTTTTGAGGGCCAGGAGTGCATTTGAATAGCTGAAGCTGGAGGCAACAAGGGCATGGATGAGGTTTTTGAGAACAGATGGGCTGGAGCGTGAACAGCAGATGGGCAATACTATAGAGGTGAAAATAGACAGTCTCTGTGATGGACTAAGGACAACAAGGACACATAGGTTGTGAACAGTCGTCTTCAACCTGCGACAGTGGCCAGGGAGAGGGATGAAACTAATGGTGAGGCAACGGAATTTGTGGCAAGTGCCAAAGACAATGGCTTTGGTACTGCCTGTGCGGAGTTTGTAAGTTCTCCCTGTGTTTGCGTGGGTTTTCTCCGGGTGCTCCGGTTTCCTCCCACATGCCAAAGACTTGCAGGTTGATAGGTAAATTGGCCATTATAAATTGCCCCTAGTATAGGTAGGTGGTAGGGAAATATAGGGACAGGTGGGGATGTGATAGGAATATGGGATTAATGTAGGATTAGTATAAATGGATGGTTGATGGTCGGCACAAACTTGGTGGGCCGAAGGGCCTGTTTCAGTGCTGTATCTCTAAATAAAATAAATTTAAATATTGCTATATTTAACTCAATGAAATTGTGACTCTTCCAGGATTGGATGTCAGGCATGCAGGCTGACAATACAGGGCAGTGAAGGGGTTGAGAGAGTTGGTAGAGAGTTAAAGCTGAGTTGCATCAGCGGAAGTCTGGAACCTGATAGCATGTCTTGGGATGATGTCACTGAGGGGCAGGATGCAGATAATGAACAGGAGGGAGCAAAAGATTGATACCTGGGGGACTTCGAAGTAACGGTGAAGGGGTGGGAAGAGAAGCCATTGTTGGAGATGTTCCGTCTACGAGGTAAGAGTGAAACCAAGCAAAGGCAGCCCGACAGAACTGGACAACAGAGGAAAAGCATTGAAGGTGGATGGTGTTATCGACAGTGTCAAAGGCACAGATAGGATGAGAAGGGATAGTTCACTCTAATTGCATTAATTAATAAAAGGGGATATAATATCTCATCACAACTGAATACTCTTTGTCACAGATTTTTCTGGCAACATTGTACGTTTGAATGCCAGTTATTCGAACAGTTCAGGAAGCACACCTGTTTGGAGCAGTCAATATGAATTGGAAAACATTGCACATTAAAGTTCTAAATTAAATCCAATAAGGAAACTGATCAATAGTATGATTAAATAAGTTGCATAGAGAGCATGCTGGGAGGTCCAACCAGTTTAATTCACCAATTAAGTTAATAAGTTCAGATAAATGTTGTTTTATTGAATAGTTTTATATATCACGGCATGAGTAAGTCATAGGATGAACCACATTGACAAGTTGATTAGTCACATAAAATTCAACTTGATTTCACCTGCTGTTTTCTGGTTGTCTACCACCAGACCAGAAGGAATGGATCAGTATCCAAACTAAGTTCATCAAGAGTGAGATTGTTATGCAGCCACAATTATATACATAATAACAGCAATATCAGCTACATGTTACAACAAATGCTATCTATATATCTGGTATAGTATAAATTGTATATTATCTCCAACATTTCTGGAAATTATATTCTTGTAAACTATATGTTTGCCAAATGTGCAGGGGTTTCTTTGTGTTTAATGTTGCACTTTTGGTATTAATTACCTATTGCTTGTTTACATCCATTGCATTACAACTCCATGGCTGTATGTTATCAGTTACCCTCTTTACCTGTGAGCCCAGATCACCCAGACACATTGTCAACATTTTTAAATTATAGAAACAAGTAGAAAAAGTACTTTGTACACATTATCTACCAGGGGTTAGGGAATGAATTACAGCTGCATTGGTTCCTTTTTTTGATTTTTAGGCTTGTAAAATTACTCATATCTTCACTAATTAACCAACTTGGGACTGTATGTACCTGTATTTCATCCTTGGTTATCTCTTATTTTTTAAAAATAGTTAATTAAGCACTTCTGTTCCTCCTTAAGAGGATCTATGTGTAGACCCAATAGGAATAAGGGAATGGTGGGAATAGCAGCCACCTGACTGGATGAATTCTCACCCCATCAGCCTGCATTCGGTGTTTCCTCACCACTATACATGAACCGACCATTATAATTTTTAAATAAAGCTCTCGCACAAGAGCCTCCTACACCAATATTGTGATCTCCACCCATAATTGCAATTCCCACTGCTACCTTAACTCAACCAATGCCCTTGGATCCCTTAACTTCCTCATGTACCTGACAGCAGTTTAATAGACTTACTAAACAGCTTTACTCCATATATGGAAGTCTGGTATTCAGCTAATACTCCAAATTATATCAGTTCAGCAGTTCCACGTGACCCAGCATTGGTGTGCGGATGAACTGTTTGTGATCAAGGGATGTTGTGCACAGTGTAATATTAAGCATATTTTTTATAAATGCATTCACAACTATGCGACACCGAGAGTGTGGAGGAAATCTTCCCCTTCAACCTAAGTTCATGTCTGTGATTCAGCATGCTGAGGACTTGGCCTTAACTAGGTTTGACTAAGGGTAATGTTAAATGTCTAAATATAAGGTTAAATGAAGCACCTTCCACTGGAGAATGCAAGAAAATAGTGGGGGGAGGGGTGGCAGGTGGGAGTCAAGCTGGAAACTCAAATCACCAGTTACAAAACAGCATTCACAGAATACTGGAAGTGACTTGCCTATTTGTTTCAGCTAGGAGGAAGAGGAAGGAAGTTCAAATAGAGAAGAGAAAAATAATTAAAGATGGGAGAGAATACTGCAAGACAGGCATATTTCATGAACAATATGCTTTGTGAAATGGAAACCCTTCAAATAAAGTGTACAAATAAATGCTTGCAACATCAACAAAAAACATAGATCAGTTGAAAGGAGTGATGAATAGAAGATTACACATTGGCTGATATCAAGGATGCACATGACAACTGCTGACAGTAAAACTGAAAAACTGTTCATTCATTGTATTCAATTCCCCTTGCAATCTTTTTATTCAATTGTTTCCATTACATCCAATTTCTATATGGAAAAATGTAAACTGAGCATTTATGTCTTAACATTAAATAACATTTTGCTTTCCTCTCAATGATTCTCCTCTTTCTTCCTCTCCTTAATATGGACAATGGTCACCCTCTGGTACTGTGCTCAATTGGCCATTATTGATGTCTCAATCCTGTCAGCTGGCCAAGCCTGATACCATCTGACATTCACATGCATGGAATTCCAGCAGGGGTCATTGGCGAGCTATCAGGGACAGGAACACTGGCTAATCAAGTCGGGGACAGTGAAGCCAATTGTAATGATCCCATACTGTGCCTTCTGAGATTAGCCAGCTCAGCACAGATCTGGTATATGCGACCCCCATTTTGGCTGACATTGTAAATGGTTCCCTTGCCTCAGGTACTGATTCCCTTCATTTCAAAACTGCCATGGTCAATGCCAACCCCTTCACAAAACTAACCTCAATGTCTCAGTCCTTGAAAACTATTCTCCCATCTTCAACCTCCCTTTCTCTACAAACTCATTGAATGTGCTGTTGCCTTCTAAATCCGTGACCATCTTGCCCGCAACTCCCTATGTGAACCTTTCCAATCAGATTTCTGGCTCTGCCAGAGTACCAAAATGACTCTGACCAAAGTCACAAATAATGACTTCTATGTCTGTGACCATGATGCATTATCTCTCCTGATTTCCTCTGCAGCTTTTTATATGGTCGACCATAGCATCCTCCTCGAAAGATCTTCCCCTATTGTTCAGATCAGTGGTACTACCCTTACTTGGTTCCAATTTTACCTATTCCATCAAGCTGCAGCATTTCCAGCAATGACTTCTGTTTCTCCCTGTACCATTGTTTCTGGAGTCAACAAAGCATCTAACCTTATCCTCGTCTTTTTCATTTTGATCATGCACTTTGGCAACATCACCTGTAGACTTGGGGTCAGCTTCCACATGCACTCTGAGGATACCCACTCTAACTCTCCACTACATCTCTCAACCTTCAAAGCATCTGTGTTGTCAGACTGCTTGTCTGACATTCCACCCTGGATTAAACATAATTTCCTCCAGATAAACATTAGTAAAATCAAAGTCTGTCTGTCTGCCACGAATTCCATACTGCAATTGTCACTGATCCCGTACACTCATTGGCTACTGTCTCATGCTCAACCAAATTGTTTGTAACATATGAACATATGAATTAGGAGCAGGAGTAGGCCACTCGGCCCCTCGAGCCTGCTCCACCATTCAATAAGATCATGGCTGATCTGATTGTAACCTTGACTCCACATTCCCACCTACCCCCAATAACCTTTTACCCCCTTACTTATCAAGAATCTATCTATCTCTGCCTTAAAAATATTTAAATACTCTGCTTCCACTCTCTTTTGAAGAAGAGAGTTCCAAAGACTCATGACGCTCTGAGAGAAAAAAATTCTCCTCATCTCTCTCTTAAATGGAAGACCCCTTATTTTGAAATAGTGACCCCTAGTTCTAGATTCTCCCACGAGGGGAAATATCCTTTCCACATCCAGCCTGTCAAGACCCCTCAGGATCTTATAGGTTTCGGTCAAGTCGCCTCTTAAACTTCTAGCCTAGCCTGTCCAACCTTCCCTCATAAGACAACCTGTCCATTCCAGGTATTAGTCTAGTAAACCTTCTCTGAACTGCTTCCAACGCATTTACATCCTTCCTTAAATAAGGAGACCAATACTGTACACAGTACGCCAGATGTGGTCTCACCAATGCCCTTCATAACTGAAGCATGACCTCCCTACTTTTGTATTCAATTCCCCTTGCAATAAATGATAGAGTTCTATTAGCTTTCCTAATTACGTGCTGTACCTGCATACTAACCTTTTGCGATTCATGCACTAGGACACCCAGATCCCTCTGCATCTCATAGCTCTGCAATCCCTCACCATTTAGATAATATGCTTTTTATTCTTCTTGCCAAAATGGACAATTTCACAGTTTCCCACATTATACTCCATTTGCCAGATCTTTGCCCACTCACTTAACCTCCTGATGTCCTCTTCACAACTTACTTTACCACCTATCCTTGGCATCTATTTGACCATGAACACAGCTTCCGACCCCATATAGTCTCCATTACAAAGACAACCTACCTCCACCTCTTTAATATCCACCCCTACCTCAGTCCATCTGTTGCTGAAACCCTCATCCCTTTGAAAATGTCAACTCATCCACAACTCTGCTGCTTGTATCCTATACCATTCCAAGTCCCGCTCACACAGTAGACCTTTTCAAAGTTAACTAAATCAGTAATAGGTCCTGTAACATCTCCAATTTAAAATTCTCATCATTGTGTTTAAACCTCATTATGGCTTCACCCTTCCTATTTGCAATGCCCTCCAATTCTACAGTCCTGAAATCTCTGTCCTACTGTCTCTGCTCCTCATACATCCCCCTCATCTTCCCCAACATTGGCAGCCATGCCTTCAGTCAACAAGGCCCCATGTTCTGGAATTCTCTAAACCACTCTGCCACTCCATCTCCCTATCCTATTTTAAGACACTCCTTTAAACCCACCTCTTTTAATCACTTCTAATATTTCCTTCCATGGTGAGCATTTTCTTGGTTATGCCACTGTGAAGCACCTTGGGATGATTTTCTACATTAAACATACTATATAAATGTAAGTTGTTGTCGCATGTTTCAGGGAAATGACTTCACCTCTGTGCCATGTTAACAGTGAAAAGAATACTTTCCAGGTTTCAATGAGCAAATATGTTTACTGAAAAAAACTGTTTTGCCTACCCATTGTGTTACCATTCAATGAAGCACTTAACTACTTATACTCCAACAGTCACACTCTGACAGCTATGAAAAACTGAACAATGTACTGAAAACATCAGTTCACTGCTATGTATTATTTTTCTATGTAATTATTAAAGTGCATCTTTTGACCAAGAACATTTCTGATTCACCTTTATTACCATATTTTTTTAGTGATTTTGCCAAATACCTGCTTATTTTGTTGTAGCAGTACAGCAGGAGTCACCTTCAATTTTGGCAAAGTGCTACTTCAGGATACAGTTCCTTTTAATCACATTTTTAAGGCACTAGAATTTATTCAGCTCTACATTGGTAACATTAGCCAAGTACTACAGAACTGCAGGTAATCTCAATGCAAGCTTAAGGGACAGCACCTTATCTTTCTGTTAGATACATTGCATGACTCCGACCTTAATAATGTCTTTAATAATTTTTCACCTTAACTATAGCTTCCACTTTCTCTCTGGCAGGAAATGCTAGCACTGTGAGATGGTTGCACTGGCTTTTTCAGAGAGGGGAATGTGAAGGAAGATTAACATTCGGGGTGAGGACCCTCTGTCGGAACACTGTGCTGGCAATCTGCATCCCTGGTGTCACACTATAATTTTCTTCTCCTAGGCTCCAGGGCTGCTGCAGCCTGCTCTGCTTGCCAGTTATTTATTCTTCTATTTCTACCTGCCTCTTCTCCTGCTTCCTCAGCTATTCCTATGTTCACTGTATTTGCAACTGTCTTTGATTTCTTTGATTTTACTCACTATGCATCCTATTGTCTCATGCTAATATCACTTCCACCATTTAATCATCTCCTGTTTCCCATTTAACAGGGCATTCTATTTGTGTATGAATGTGTGTGTTCCTTCTCTTTGTTCAGCTCCTTCTTAAAAAGTTAATTATCTATGATATTCCCCAGTTTCCTTTGTAGGATTCGCACCTGAAATATCAACTTTCCTGTTCTCTCCATAGATGTGGTCTTCCCTGCCAAGTGTTTCCAGCATTTTCTGTTTTTGTTGTAGTTAAGTCTTATTGTGAATTACTTCCACCATTTTATCTCTTACGTAGGTGCTCCCTTGTGCTCAGTGTGTTAACTATGTCTACTCTCTGTAAATTCTAACTCCCACCCCACCCCGCCCACTGCTTATGTCCCATTCTCTACAATCTATTTTGGTCCAACCCTATTCTGCATTTGCTAAAACTATTAGTGTCTCTTTCTTTATACTGCTTATTTACAGTCTCTGTCTCCATGATTTTGCAACAATATCCACTCATGAAATATTCTTGATGTGTGAGATCACAATTGTATCATTTACTGGGTAGTTGGTAGGTTTTTACAATGCCTCTTGTTGACATTGGACCTGATTTTATTTTGGCGACAGGGGGTCCCAGAGGAGGACCAGAAGGGTGGGGGTACCTGCCTCACCCCTCCATCAGATACTGTGTTGCAATTTAATGGTTGACAGCTAATTAACAGCCTGAGATCAGGGATGGCATCCCTTTAAGGGATGAGCTCCTGCCTTCAGAGCTGCCAGCCAATTGGAGGGTCAGCAGCTCTGCAGTACCAGCAGTGCCACTGGGACTGGCAGCCACTGCCGATACTGCAGGAGGCCTGCAGGACTGAAGATGTCGGAGAACCCAGGACTCAGGTGAGTAGAGTTGGGGTTCCTGGAACCAGTCAGACAGACTCTTGCGAGGAATAGGGAATGGGGAGTTGGTGAGCATTGGGGGTATGGGGACTCGTCTTGCAAGTGTGTGGCCATCACCGCCAGGGGGCCCTCTGGGGGCCATGGAATGCCCCAAATGAGGGACTCTCCTGACCCCACTAGGAGACCATTAGGTCTCACCTGATGACGTCTCCACACGGCAGCAGGCCCCTCCGTCTTCCACAAAATTGGAGTGGAAGCATGAAGAGACAAAATGGCAGGGGTCAGGACAACATCAGGCATATCACCCCTTGCCATTCTGTTTGCCCCCATGTCGCTGTTCCCATCTCCAAGGGCAGGATAAAATCCTGCCCAACATCTTTTGCCAGAATACAACTTCTCAGGTGTATGAACTAATCCATCTCCTTGCCATCAATGTCCGCTTTTGTCAATCTTTATGCTTTTGTGGTTTTCCTCATTATATGATACAGTCTCTATGTTTCGAAAGTGATGTTGATCTCCATTTCTTTCTTTGAGAACACAGATACTGATAATGCCAACCAAGGATCCAGCAAAAAATATAACATCACTCACATATTCAAGAAATTCTACTAGGTCCTAAGCTATCTTTATACCTTCAGGTACACCACCTTTGGTGCAGTGAAGGCACAATACAAAGATTCATGCCCAAATGTTATTACTCTCCTTGATCAATGCTGCCATCAATCATATCATAAAGAATCACATCAATGATTTAAAATATCCAACTTAACTTAAAAAAATGTAGGATAAAAAAAATCTACTGGGAATCAACACAATCACTTGATCCCAAAAATATGTTCCAATTTGTTCAAAAAATCATAGCTGAATTCAATAGTCTTGTTGAAGAGAAACTAACATCTTATAGGAGTCTTTGGATTCAATTATTACATGCTGTTTTTGACTTTAAGTTGCTCTTAAATGAACAAGAATGTTATCATAACAATGCTTATAAAATGTTTTGTAATAGTCCCAAAATTGTATTTTGTAACCTTACAATCCCTGGGCCCCTAGTCATTTACTGTGCTTCAAGTAAATAAATAAGTGTTTCAGTGTCTTCTGGAAAAGACATTGTAGCATGTGGCCAGTTCACGCTCCTTACTACAGCTCTTACAGTTTCTATAATTTTTTTTATAGATGATTCCTTTTCATTCAATGAATGCAAGAGTCATCAATATATTCATGTAGATGGTGGCTTGAGTTAGTTGAAATGTTTTCCATAAATCTTTTTTATTCATTCATGGAAGGTGGGCATCACTGGCAAGGTCAACATTTATTGCCCATTCATGATAACTTTGTGAAGGTCGTGGTGAGCCACCTTCCTGAACTGTTTCAGGTTTGTGTGGTATGGGTACAGCTATAGTGCTGTTAGGTAGGGAGTTCCAATATTTTGACCCAGCAACGATGAAGGAACAGCGATATATTTCCAATATGTGTGACTTGGAGGGAAACTTGCAGGTGGTCATGTTCCCATGCACCTGTTACCCTTCTAGGTCAAGGATCACCAACTTGTGGCTCCAGAGCCACATGCGGCTCTTTAACATCTTATTTGCAGCTCCTAAACTTTTCCACTTGGATTGCATTATCATGAAAAAAGCCTAAAAAGAATTGTCAAAAAAAGTAAGAACTGTGTTTTTATTGTTGGGATAAAAGGCTAATCATTATACTGCACTTTAAAGTTTCAAATGATTATTTTAACGAAAAACATTACGTGTTCTGAATAAATCTGCTCAAGTAGTATAGCTACACCATGGTTATCGATAATGCCTTTGGTTCAAGGGACAGGTTTAATGGTTGTGACCATTATTGTTTCTAATATAGCTGAGATGATAAATTATTCTGAAAGTGCTATTAGAAGCTTTTTCTTAATCATGAGAATCAATAGCCGAAAAATTGTCTTAATTCTACACATCTCAAGTTCAAGTTTGTTTTAAAGATGACTGTACTGACAAAATTAGAGTAAAAAGTTTCTGTTTGTCATATGATCTGTTGCAAAAACAACTAGACAAAAAGCATCCTTTCAGTGTTATATGTCAATTTTTTTACTGCTTTTTTATTCAAAGTGGAAACGTGCTGTTTTTCCATTGAGTAATATGGTTTACCATTTTTACATTTTCTTTTCGAACATGCTTATACATAATTCATGCAAATTGATGCATAAAACCTGAACATGCATATAATTGGGATAAGAAGAAAAAAGCAAAAAACAATGCAAAAAATGTTTTAAAACATGTTAATTGAGAGTTAGGTCTATTTTGATTTGTTTTTTTTGATTGATACATAAATTTAATACATGCATTTTATTTATTATATATACAAATTATGCATTCTGCCATAAACACTTGGCAATTTGCCATGTATGTGGTTTAGAAACTGTGAATGATCGTCTTGTAGGTCCCAATAGTTTTTATTTTAGGCAACTTTTTTTCAATAGGCTCTTCAGGTAAAAAAAGGTTACCGACCCCTATTCTGATGGTGGAGGTCACAGGTTTGGTAGGTGCTGTTGAAGAAGCCTTGGTGAGTTGCTGCAATGAATCTTGCAGATGGTACACACTGCAGTCACAGGGTGCTGGTGGTGAAAGGAATGAATGTTTAAGGTGGTGGATGGCATGCCAATCAATCAGGCTACTTTGTCCTGGATGCTATCGAGCTTCTTGAGTGTTGTTGGAGCCACACTCATTCAGGCAAGTGGAGAACATTCCACCACACTCCTGACTTGTGCCTTGGAACTCGCTACAGAATAGGCAGCCTCTGAACTGCTCTTGTAGCCACAGCATTTATATGGCTGGTCCAATTTAGTTTCGAGTCAATCGTGATCCCTGGATGTTGATGGGGATTCAGTGATGGTGATGCCATTGAATATCAAGAGGAAGTGGTTAGATTCTCTATTATTGGAGATGATCATTGCCTGGCATTTGTGTGGTGTGAATTTATTTGCCACTTAGCCAATGCCTGAATGTTCTCCAGGACTTGCTACATTGGGGTATGGAGTGCTTCACTATCTGAGCAGTTATGAATGGAAATGAACACTGTGCAACCATCAATGAATATCCCTAGTTCTGACCTTATGATGGAGGAGAGGTCATTGATATCGAAGCTAAAGATATTTAGGCCTAGGACATAACCCTGAAGAACTCCTGCAACGATGTCTTCGGGTTGAGATAATTTTTTTATTCTTTGATGGGATATTGGTGTCGCTGACAGACCAGCATTTGTTGCCCATCCCTTATTACCCTTGAACTGAGTGACTTGCTAGGCCATTTCAGAAGGCAGTTAAGAGTCAACTGCATTGCTGTGGGTCTGGAGTCACATGTAGGCAAGAACAGGTAAGGCCAGCAGATTTCCTTCCCTTGAGGACATTAATGAACCAGCTTTTTTTTAATGACAATCAATGATCGTTTCACGACACCATTACTGAGACTAGTTTTCTATTCCAGAATTGACTGCCAACAACCACAAACATCTTTCTTTGTGTTAGGTATGACTCTAACCAGTGAATCCTCCTGATTCCTATTCACTTCATTTTACCAAGACTCCTTGATGCCAGACATGGTCAAATGTTGCCTTGAGGTCTGGAATCCAGTTCTTTTGTCTATGTTTGGACCAAGGCTGTAATAAGGTCTGAATCCAAGTGGTCCTGGTAGAATCCAAACTGAGCATCATTGAGTAGGTTATTGTTGAGTAATTGCCTCTTGGTAGAATTCTTGATGACACCTTAAATCACTTTGCTGATGATTGTGTTACGATCAGGTGAGGCAGGCTCGAAGGGCTCCCCCCTTTTTCCCCTCTGCGCCATGATCATTGGTTCTTCTATGATCATAGCATGTAAATAGTTAAACACTCACTGAATTGGCAAGCATTGCCACTTTAAAAAAGAAATACACCTGTTGTGGTCAAACAAGGAGGGACAAGAGGGGAGCCCTTCAACTCCTCCTCACCTGATCATAACAATGGACATTGAAGTCCCCTACCCAGAATATATTTCTGTGCCCTTGCTACCCTCTGTTCTTTCTAGCTGTGTTCAACCATGGAAGAGTACTGATTCATTAGCTGAGGGTAGGTAATCTGTAGGAGATTTCCTTGCCCATTGTTTGGCCTGATGGCATGAGACGTCATGGGGTCAGGAGTCAATGTTGAGGACTGCCAGGGCCATTCCCTCCCGATTATATACCACTGTACTGCCATCTCTGGTGGGTCTGTCTTGCCAGCAGTACCGGACATACCCAGGGATGGTGATAGCGGAGTCTAGCATATATAACCATTGAATCATTATGGCACAGAAGGAGGCCATTTGGCCTATCGAGTCCATGCCAGCTCCCTGTAGAGCAATCCAGTCAGTAAGGTATGATTCTGTGAGTATGACAATATCAGGCTGTTGTTTGACTAGTCCGTGGGACAGCTCTCCCAATTTTGTCACAACTCTGAAGATGTTAATGAAGAGGACTTTGCAGAGTTGACTGAGCTAGATATGCCTTTGTCATGCCTAGGTCATTGCTGAGTGATCCATTTGGTTTTATTCTTATTAGATTTTTTTGTAGTGGTTTGATACAACTGAAAGGCATGCAAGGCCATTTCACAGGGCAGTTAAGTGTTAACCACATTGCTGTGGGTCTGGAGTCAGATGTAGGCCAGACTGGGTAAGGACTGCAGATTTCCTTCCCTGAAGGACATTAGTGAATCAGATGGGTTTTTACAGCAATCTGGTAGTTTCTTTGTTACCATTACTGATACTAGCTTTTTATTCCAGATCTTATTATTTATTTACATAATTGATTTTAAATTCTCCAACTGTCATGGTGAGAATTGATTTCATGTGTGTGGATCCTCAGTCCAGGCTTAATGGATTCCTGGTCCAGTAACATAACTATGCTAAAATAAAAGCAAAATACTGCGGATGCTGGAAATCTGGAATAAAAACAAGAAATGCTGGAACCACTCAGCAGGTCTGGCAGCATCTGTGGAAAGAGAAGCAGAGTTAACGTTTCGGGTCAGTAACCCTTCTTCGGAACATAACTATGCTACATAACATAACTATGCTACCATTCTCATTGTAATTCACAGCAGTGCAGTAGTACAATGCAATGCAATGCAAATAGATAATTTGCAATTATTGATTATGTTTTGAAATCATTAGCATTATTTTATAGTGCAGCATAATATTGGATTTTGCTACCAATAATTTTATCTTATTTTATCTTATTTTACTTCACTGGCAATTATCATTTGCTGGTGTGCTACTGCAATGTGGGGACTGGCATGCAATGTCAGAAGTATACTTAATGCCTGCACTGTTATCTCATGCCTTGGAGTAATGGGGCAGTAAAATTAGCAGCACACTAAACACCCATCCCAAGATTTCCAAACAGCATTCAGCGAAATTCAAGGTACTGGATTTTACTGAGAACCTGCAGAGAGTATTCGCTAAAGTACTCCTACCTACCATCCAAGTTTTGTTTTTAATCAATGTTATAATTCTGTTCTATTCACTGAATATGTTGTAGGACACAGGTGTTTCACAGCAAACACCATGCATGTAAAGTTGTTATTGCTGCAGTCTGTTGGGAATTTTATAGGAGGCATTTGATTTTTTTGCCTGGAAAGAAATGTTTAAAAAAAACAAATGTAAAAGGTTGAAGCTGCAGTTTCCCATGGTTATAATTTTCTTGGGGAAAAAGAGGACAAGAGTAGCTTGGCCTTGGAAAATTAATTACTTTTACAATATGATAATCATGCTTTCAATTGTCAATAGAATATTTCACATTAGGAACTAGATTAGTTTCAAAACTTGGTTTGGAGAGATATGCTTTGGGAAAACTATGAAGGACACTTACCATTTTAAATGAACAGTATATGATTTATGTTTTTTTAAGGAGTAACAATAGCAATGCACAGATATTTGTCCCCATATTCAAATTAACACTTAGCCTTTTATTTTTTTAAACCACATAAACTATTTAATCCTCCCGACAAAGCTTCACACTCTTTAAAGCAAGGGGTTCACATGCATTACATGTAAAATCAAACATCCCAAATTTGGAATACAGTCTCAATATGGTTACTACATTTCTTCCAAAGATAATTTCTGTAAGTTCTGTCCATTGTCCCAAATTCATGCCATAGAGTCATGACAGCACAGAAAGAGGCCATTCAACTCATCGAATCCCTGCCAGCTCTTCGTAGAGCAGTCCAATCAGTCCCATTCCCCAGCTTTATCCCCATAGCCCTGTAAGTTTATTTCCCTCAAGTGCTCATGCAATTTCCTTTTGAAATCATTCATCATCTCCGCTTCCAGAACCCTCGTAGGCAGACAGTTCCAGGTCATTACCACTTGCTGCATTAAAAAATTCTTCCTCACATTCCTCTTGCATCTCTTGCAAAACCTTAGATCTGTGTCCCCTAGTTCTTGTACCATCAGCTAATGGGAATAGTTTTTCTTTGTTTACCCTATCCAAACCTGTCAGAATCTTGTACACCTCTATCAAATCTCCACTCAATCTCTTTTGCTCCAAGGAGAACAACTCCAGCTTTGCCAACCTAACCTTGTAGCTGGAGTCCCTCATCCCCAGAACCACTTTGGTAAATCTCCTTTGCACCCTCTTGAGGCCCGTCTCATCCTTCCTAAAGTGTGGTGACCAGAACTGGATGCAATACTCTAGTTGTGGCCTAACCAGAGCTTTATAAAGGTTCAGGCTAACTTCCCTGCTTTTTGACTCAATACCTCTATTTATGAAGCCTAAGATCACTTATGCTATGCGAACAACTCTCTCAATATGTCCTGCCACTGTCCCTGTACACTCTTTAGAACTGTACCATTTAGTCTATTTTGCCTCTCCCTATCCCTTTTGTCAAAATGCATCACCTCACATTTCTCTGCATTAAGTGCCACTTGACTGCCCATTCTGCGAGCATATCTATGTCCTGTTGCAGTTATTGATATCATCCTCACTGTCTGCCACACTTCCAAGTTTGGTATCATTGACAAATTTTGAAATTTTACACTCTATTCCAATATCCATATATATATATATATATATATATATATATCGGAAAAAGCAGTGATCCTAGCACTGAACCTTGGGGAACACCACTGTCTACCATCCTCCAGTTTGAAAAACAACCACTTACCATTATTCGCTGTTTTCTCTCCTTAAGCCAATTTTTTATTCAAGTTAACACCGACCCTCCTATTCCATGAGCTTCAATTTTGGTAACCAGCCTTTTATGTGGTACTTTGTCAAAGGATTTCTTAAAATCCATATAGACAACATCCATTGCTTTCCCTTCATCAACCTTCTCTGTTACTTCTTCAAAAAAATCAAATAGATTAGTCAAGCACAATCTGCCGTTTACAAATCCATGCTGGATATCCATAATTAACTCAAACCTCTCGAAGTGCCTGTTGATTTTTTTCCCTGATTATTGTTTCTAAAACCTTACCCACCACAGATATTAAACTGACTGGCCTGCAGTCACCGGGATTGTCTTTCTTGATAAAGGTGTCACATTCACCACTCCAATCCTCTGGCATCTCCCTGGTATCTAGGGAAGATTGGAAGATTATGGTAAGGCCTTCTGTTATCTCCACTCCCACCTCCTTTAACAACCTGGGATGCAAGCCATCCGGACCAGGCAACTTATCGACTCTAAACATAGCCAGCCTTTCAAGTACATCCTGCCTATCAATTTTTACCTCATCCACTACCCTCTCCACTTCTACCAATATTTTGTCAGATTCTTCTTCCTTAGTAAACACTGATACAAAGTACTCATTAAGTATTCTAGCCTTTCCCTGCGCCTCTAAGCATATATCACACGCTTTGTCCCTAATAGGCCCCAACGCACCTCTTATTACCCGTTTACTATTTACATGCCAGTAGAAGATTTTTGGGTTCCGTTTTATGTTAACTGCCATTCTATTCAGATATTCTCTCTTTGTCAGTCTTATTTTTCTCTTCACCTCCCCTCTCAATTTACTATATATGGCCTGGTTCTCACTTGAAGAATTCACCTAACATGCATCATACACCCTCTTTTTTTGTTCTATCATAATCTCTATCTCCCTCGTAAACCAAGGAGTCCCGTTTTTGGTTCCCTTACCTTTCACCCAGCCTGTACCTGAAACATCTCCTCCTTAAAGATCACCCATTGTTCAGTTACAGTTGTCCTGTCAATCTTTGATTCCATTTTATCCTGGCTAGATCCCCTTGCATCCCATTGAATTTAGCCCTCTTCCAATTTAGAGGTTCTACTTTAGGTTGCTCCTTGCCCTTCTCCATTGCTAATCTGAACCGTACCATACGATGATCACTCTTACACAAGTGTTCCCCAACAGACACTTGGTCAGCCTCTTCTCCAGCACCAAATCCAGTAATGCCTCCTTCTTAGATGGACTGACAACAAACTGGTTAAGGAAGTTCTCCTGAACACATTTCAGAAATTCCTCCCCCTTCTTTCCCTTTACTCTCACATAATCCCAATTAATATTTGTGTAATTAAAGACCCCCAATATTAACACACTATGGGCTGGATTTTACCAGCTCCCTGACATCGGGGGTTGTGGTGGGGGACCTGGAAAATACCTCTGGGAGATTCTCGCAATGGATCTCGACGCCGGGAAGGCCCCGCCCCATATTACCGGCAGTGGTGAGGCCTTGTGGCAGCCCCCGGCCGCTTGGCGACGGCAACGTAATTTAAGTATTTAAATAAATTCTAATTAATGCATAATTACTTACCTTGTCGCGACAATCATCCCACGCTGCTTTTCCGGCCAGTTGCCAGATCTCCATTTGGAGATCCGAGGTGGCACGCTGGTGGGGAGGGGGGGCGAGGAGTGAAGTTTTCAGGGCGGTGGGGGGAAGCGGGAAAACTCTTGTTATTGGTTGAGGGGATGGTGGGAAGGGGTTGAAAGTCAAAGTTAGTAAAGTTCAGGGGGGAAAGTTCGGGATTGGAAGAAAAGATTTTTGGGGGGAGAGGGCAATTAATAAACTGATTAGTTATTGGGAGGGTGGGAATAAAATTTTAGTTTTAATTTTTTAAAACTGTTCCTTTAAAAATTTAAATGCCTCGGAAGGACCTAAGCCTTTTAAAATGGTGCCGACGCCATTGCTGGGGGCGGAGTGCCCGCCGCCTCCACATCATCGGGGGTGGGTGTTCCGCTCCCCCTTCTATGCAAATGAGCCACTGTGTCACACCATTTTTGAAGCTCGCCGCCGAATTCAGCCCTATATTTCTTGC
This sequence comes from Heterodontus francisci, assembly GCF_036365525.1. Taxonomy (NCBI): domain Eukaryota; kingdom Metazoa; phylum Chordata; class Chondrichthyes; order Heterodontiformes; family Heterodontidae; genus Heterodontus; species Heterodontus francisci. The sequence continues at coordinate 55,166,697 of NC_090387.1, read as the reverse complement.
ACATTTCTGTCATTTCCCTGCAAATTTGCTCTCTTTCTCTCTTTCACTGTTTGGAGGCCTATAGTACCCCTAGTAGCGTGATCATCCCCTTTTTGCTTCTCAACTCTAACCAAATAGATTCTGTCTTTACCTCCTCAAGGACATCCTCTCTTTCCAACACTACAATGACTTCCCTAATCAATACTGCCACCCCACCTCCCTTTTCCCTTCCCTTTTTGAACATTTTGTATCCTTGAATATTAAGTGCCCAGTCCTCACCATTTTTAAGCCATGTTTCTGTTATTGCCACTACATCATATTCCCAGACGGCTATTTGTGCTTGTAGCTCACCAACCTGATTCACCAAATTTTGTGTGTTTACTTACATTGTAAACCTGTCTTTTTATTTCTCATAGTGCTTCTTAGTCTGCTCCTATCTAATATGGTACTACTTCCTTCTCTAGTACTACTCAACACTCTCACTCTTTTGTGCACCTTATTCCTCTCTTCTACTTCTGGTACCCATCCCCCTCCCAATTTGGTTTAACACCCCCCCTACCCCCAAACACACCAGTGAACCTCCCTGCCTGGAAGGCTTAAGAACACAGAATAATTCAAAGTAACTCACATTCCCCAAATAGTACTGCTTCAAAGCCAATATAGGAATCAATCCCTTGCTTTATTCTGCATTGTAGAGAACTGTCCCAAAAAACACATCTAAAATTCTCCCAGTATGTTCTGGATATCCTGCTTATCACAAAATATTGTGAGAGCAGCCTAACTAGACTCAGACAAATTTTATGAGGCATGCAATGACTGAATAAGGTGACATCACCTGATGCAAAATGCATTAAGGGGCCTGTGCACCCATAACAAAATGGGTTGTTGTAATTTTTAAACTGTCTAATAATGATAAAAGGCCACAGAAAATAATTCAAAATAAAGGACTGAATAAAGCAACGTCTGTTTTAGATGTGTATTACTAAGATATTGAAATTTACATATCAAACAGTCTACTAAACAAAGAAACCAGAATAAATAATCAACAGTACAATAATGGACATAAAATCTCATCTATGGAACTGACATCCACAAAAGCCACAATACCACATCATTCAGAAAGCCAAAATGTGAAACCAAAATCATGCCAAAAGAATGAAAACATGAAGATTGAGTGCTTTTTAAACATGTAAAAACATTAACATAAAAATGTATAGGAGTTCCAGTTATTTAAAATCATACAACAATGAACTATAAGTGAAAGTAACCAATTCCTTGCATTCCCTTCCAAAAATGTACAAGCCAACAATTGCTATCAAATTGGCCATATTTTGAATGCTTCCTCATATCGGACTGTGCTTAAGGCAAGAAGTGCCTTATTTGTTCTCAAGACAGTGTCTTGTATTGCATAAAACTGAAACCAAAAGCCCTAAATTTTGTTGATATGAATTCCATAATTAAATAAAATAGTTCTATTCTCTGCCTTAACTCACTTTATTGGTTCACTTGGTTTGCCTTTCTTCTGCATATAGAAACTGGAATAGGCCATTTAGCCCCCCAAGCCTGTTCTGCCATTCAGTGAGGTCATGGCTAATCTGTGACCTAACTCCTTTGCCCCATGTCCATTAATACCTTTGGTTAACAAAAATGTGTCAATTTGAGATTTAAAATTAACAATTGACCTAGCATCAATTGCCATTTTTGGAACAGAGTTCCAAACTTCTATCACCCTTTGCATGTAGAAGTGTTTACTAATTTCACGCCTGAAAGGTCTGGCTCTAATTTTTAGACTATGTGCCCTAGTCCTAGACTCCTCAACCAGTGGAAATAGTTTCTCTATCTACCCTATCTGTCCCCCTTAATATCTTGAAAACTTCAATCAAATCACCGCTGATCTTCCAAGGAAATCTTTTACTAGCGGACATAGGTTTAAGGTGAGAGGGGCAAAGTTTAGAGGGGATGTGCGAGGCAAGTCCTTTACACAGAGGGTGGTGAGTGCCTGGAACTTGCTGCCGGGGGAGGTGGTGGAAGCAGGTACGATAATGACGCATCTTGACAAATACATGAATAGGATGGAAATAGAGGGATACGGATCCCGGAAGTGCAGAAGGTATTAGTTTAGGCAGGCATCAAGATCGGCACAGGCTTGGAGGGCCAAATGGCCTGTTCATGTGCTGTACTGTTCTTTGTTCTTTGAAATGCAATGTTATTTTGTGGAATCTCTCCTTGTAAATTAACCCTTGGAGTCCAGGTATCATTCTGGTAAATCTATGCTGTCAATATATCCTTCCAAAAGTATGGTGCCCAGAACTGCTCACAGTATTCCAGGTGTGGTCAGACCAAGGCTTTATGCAGCTGTAGCATGACTTCTACCCTCATGTATTCTAGTCCGCTAGATACAAAGGCCAGCATTCCATTAGTATTTTTGATCATTTTCTGTACCTGATATGCCATTTTATTGATTTATGTACTTGGACTCCCAAGTCTCTTTCAACTTTCTCTGCTCTAGCTTTTCTCCATTTATAAAATACTCTGTTCTACCCTTTTTAGCTCCAAAATGGATGAGATCACATTTGCCTAGATTGAAATCCATTTGCCACAGTTTTGCCCATTCACTTAATCTATTAATGTTACTTTGTAATTTTATGCTTCCACCTACACTGTTTACAATGCCACCTATCTTCGTGTTATCGGCAAACCTGGATATGTGGCTTTCTATCCTATTGTCTAAGTTATTAACACGGTGAATAAATGAGGTCCAATACAGATCCTTGGGGATACCAGTAGTCACATCCAGCCAATTAGAGCGCCTGTAAAATGATGTGTTCATGCAGTTAATAACTTGCTTGGAATTGTGCTTATCACAGTGTAAGTCTTGTTCAGAAAATCCTATATTTCAAAACACGCACAAAAAAGGCATCAGGCTTCTAACATGGAATCGCACGACACTGTTACACAAATTTATTATTGAAAGAAAGCAATAAATTGTCACTGCACATACATTCAGCAGCAGAAATCTACACCCTTGTTAAACACATTTTCTGTTTTGTAATACTATAACAAAAGAAGTTTCAATATGATATTTGTGCTAGAATTACTTCAGCACAACCTTTGAGGTACAAATAATGGATTTCACATATGTCCAAAGTTTAAAATCCACTGTTATTAGTGAAGTCCACCAGTTTTCAGTTTAATAGTAACAATTCATTCTACTTAAACAGTTAGATCTGCAAAAAGTCCCAAGGAAAATGTAAAATACTATGCTTTTTTTTTTAGATTAGAGATACAGCACTGAAACAGGCCCTTCGGCCCACCGAGTCTGTGCCGAACATCAACCACCCATTTATACTAATCCTACACTAATCCCATATTCCTACCAAACATCCCCACCTGTCCCTACATTCCCTACCACCTACCTATACTAGTGACAATTTATAATGGCCAATTTACCTATCAACCTGCAAGTCTTTTGGATTGTGGGAGGAAACCGGAGCACCCGGAGAAAACCCACGCAGACACAGGGAGAACTTGCAAACTCCACACAGGCAGTACCCGGAATTGAACCCGGGTCCCTGGAGCTGTGAGGCTGCGGTGCTAACCACTGCGCCACTGTGCTTAAATTGTTTGTAATCATAGCTTCAAATTATATTGATAGCATTCTTGTAAGAAGCTTTTTGCGGTGTTTATAAAATAATAAGGTTCCTTATTTTGTGTTAGCACTTTTGGGCTGAATTTTCCCGGCCCAGTGGAGATGGGGTTGGAGGTGGGGGGGTCTGGGAAAATAGGGGGGAGCTGCATCAGGATGGCTCTCTGAAGCATTCCCACCTCTGGGCAGATTGGGAACTGGATTGGCTGCCTGTTCCATGGAGGCGGGCAGCCAATTAGGGCATTTAAGGCCCCACTTAGGGGACATTTTGCAATGCCACTGGTGTTTACCCACCGCCAGAGCTTCATGTCCCCTGGTGGGCCTCCCAGCCTGACATCACTGCAGGCCTACAGCCTAGGGAATCTGCCCACCATCCTTAATAGGACGGCGAGTGCACAGGCGACCAATTAGGAGGCCGCCTCCTGGAAGGTTGCGCTGGCAGGCATGCTGACGACATGGACGGGCTCGGGACCTGCGCCTACTGGAAAATCCAACCCCTTGTCTCTGAGGTAGAAGGCAAATGGTTCAAGGTCCACTGTAGAGAGCTGAGCACATAATCTAGGCTGGCATTTCAGTACAGTATTTAGGAAGTCCTGCCCTATGGGAAGTGCCATCTTTCAGACGAAACATTAAACCAAGGCCCCGTCTGTTCTCTCAGGTTGACGTATAAGATCCCATTATACAATTCGAGGAAGAGCGTCGGAGTTCTCCTGATGTCCTAGCTAACTTTTACCTCTCAACCAACGTCAGTAAAACAAATAATCTAATCATTTATCTCACTGCTGTTTGTGGCACCTTATGAGAAAGCTGGCTGTTACATTTCCTGACCTTACACTAGTGTCAACACTTCAAAAGTACTTCATTGTGTAGTGCTTTGGGACATTTTCAGGTTGTGAGAGGTGCGATAAAAATGTCATTTATTTATTTTCCTTCTTTTAACTGCTTCTTGAACAGAACATGAGTTTTTAGTCAATTTAGTTGAATTTTCAAAATGCTGTTTTGCAAAAATGAGCGGGCCAGTTGAAATGTAATGCTACAGCGAATGGGTACAGCATCATAACATTTTATTTTGAAACAGGGAGCTGTGAATTAAGTAAAATTCTGTAATATAGTGAAACATGTTGTGCTTATTCTTTCTTCTGTTTAATTTTACTTCTTAATAAACATATTTCTTCTTTGGCCTCCTTGTCTCGAGAGACAATGGGTAAGCGCCTGGAGGTGGTCAGTGGTGTGTGGAGCAGCGCCTGGAGTGGCTATAAAGGCCAATTCTAGAGTGACAGGCTCTTCCACAGGTGCTGCAGAAAAATTTGTTTGTTGGGGCAGTTACACAGTTGGCTCTCTCCTTGCGCCTCTGTCTTTTTTCCTGCCAACTACTAAGTCTCTTCGACTCGCCACACTTTAGCCCCGCCTTTATGGCTGCCCGCCAGTTACCTCTGGTGAGCGCTGGCAACTGACTCCCATGACTTGTGATCAATGTCACAGGACTTCATGTCGCGTTTGCAGACGTCTTTAAAGCGGAGACATGGACGGCCGGTGAGTCTGATACCAGTGGCGAGCTCGCTGTACAATGTGTCTTTGGGGATCCTGCCATCTTCCATGCGGCTCACATGGCCAAGCCATCTCAAGCGCCGCCGACTCAGTAGTGTGTATAAGCTGGGGATGTTGGCCGCCTCGAGGACTTCTGTGTTGGAGATACGGTCCTGCCACCTGATGCCAAGTATTCTCCAGAGGCAGCGAAGATGGAATGAATTGAGACGTCGCTCTTGGCTGACATACGTTGTCCAGGCCTCGCTGCCATAGAGCAAGGTACTGAGGACACAGGCTTGATACACTCGGATTTTTGTGTTCCGTGTCAATGCGCCATTTTCCCACATTCTCTTGGCCAGTCTGGACATAGCAGTAGAAGCCTTTCCCATGCGCTTGTTGATTTCTGCATCTGGAGACAGGTTATTGGTGATAGTTGAGCCTAGGTAGGTGAACTCTTGAACCACCTCCAGAGCGTGGATAAATAAATAAATATATTTACTTCTTAATAAATAACATCACTGTTCATAGCTTCAGACATATGGTTGGTCAGAGTGTTATTTGTCTATCAGTCAAGGAAATCAGGAGATTACTACAGGAATCTATATTATTGACAATATGTACCTGATCAGCAAAATAGTTCATTGTTCATTTCTGTGGCCCAGTATTTCAAATTATTTTACGTATATGGTCATGTTTTAAGTCAGAGGGAGCATCAGTTTGCCTGTGGAAGGAAACTTTTGTGTTGGGAATAAGAAAAAATATTTGGACTCTGTCTGAATCGTAACTTACATCTATAAAACAAGATATACCAGCAAAAGACCCGGGTTCAATTCTGGGCGCTGCCTGTGTGGAGTTTGCAAGTTCTCCCTGTGTCTGCGTGGGTTTCCTCCGGGTGCTCCGGTTTCCTCCCACAAGCTAAAAGACTTGCAGGTTGGTAGGTAAATTGGCCATTATAAATTGCCCCTAGTATAGGTAGGTGGTAGGGAAATATAGGGACAGGTGGGGATGTGGTAGGAATATGAGATTAGTGTAGGATTAGTATAAATGGGTGGTTGATGGTCGGCACAGACTCGGTGGGCCGAAGGGCCTGTTTCAGTGCTGTATCTCTAAACTAAACTAAAAAGTATCATTAAAATTAAAAAGCAGAGGAACAAAAATAATGAAAGTTGAGTTTCCTCCATCATCAATGGCATATATTCAACTACAAAGTCATCTTATTTTTTCTGACATTTGGACAATAGAAAATCTGATGGAAATCGTGGAAAAGTTAGCACAGGAGCAAAAAACAAAAGCTGACAATCGGTCAGATCATGAGTGAAATATAGACCTGGATGTTCCTACTGGCACATGGCAACAATTTACCACTGATAACGCTTGCCATTTTCTGCAGCATAGGAAATAACCACTCGATTAAAATATTCAAATAACCATTCACTAGATATTTCACTGTACTTATGTCAGAAATGGTAAGGACAGGGCAGAGAGTCCATCCAAATTGTAAGATGTGGGTTAGTAGGAATTAATGGGGCTAAATTTGACAGGCCCCAAAACAGGTGCTGGATCACGGTACTCAATTATCTCACGCTCATTGATTGGAATGTAGGCAGCATGCCAACTTCGTGCCGCCTGCTCATTTGAGTGATCTCTGTGCTCGCTCAGCTCTAACCACATTGTTCATTGGCTAGACGCATAAGTAGAGAGCCAGTATTGTGAATGGCTAGCACCACTTAATGCTAGCCTGCACCTCCTAAAGGGGAGGTGCATTGTGGCTGGAGCAGGTGCTGGGAGTTGTGGTTGAAAAGAATTGGATCTGGGAAAGACAGAGGAATGGCACAACAAGGGAGACAGCGGGCTCCAAGGTTTTTGAACACAGCACTGGAGGCCTTGATGGAGGAGGTGGAAAGGAGGAGAGATGTCCTGTGTCTGCAGTGGGGAAGGAGGCCCTCCAGAAACGTGATCAAAAAGCAGGGGGAGCAGGCAGCCGTGGAGGTCAATGCCAGGAGTCAAGCCCCAAGGACCTGAATGCAGTGCTGCAAGAAGTTCAATGACCTCACACGAGATGCCATATCCTACCAACTGCAGCAGTAGCCTCAGCCACTGCTCAATGTACCACTATACCTTCATCACTCACCTATCAACAATATCGATCAGGCCTCATACCTAACATCCATATGTTTCACCTCACCTGCACAAACTTAGCGCTGCTGCAAGCCTCATGCCAATATCTCACAGCTTGCACACACTGCCAGCTATTCAACTATGATAGCCACATCACCCAAACAGATTGCGCCACACTCACTGACACAATTCTCTCTCTCGCAGGAAAAGGTGGCACACAACTGGAGTCAGCAGAAGCTTAGCAGAGGGGGAAAGGTGCACCTGCATGTCCTGACCCCCATGGAGGAGACGGCTAATATTAGGGCACCCACTGCTGAGGCTGTGGATAGCAGCGGGACTGAAACCATACGTAATCATCCTTTTCACATCCCATCTCCCCCTCATCTCACACTCCCTTCTGATTTACAAGCTGCAGATGCTGTAATGATGCACCTCTTACTTTCTCCCCTCCCCTCACACAACTTGATCCTTGTATCTTTCTCCTTTCAGACACTCAAAATATCCAACATGGAGGAACAGCAAGACAGCAGTGATGATGAAGACACAGCACCATCAATTGATTTCACACTTGCAGCTACCAGTTCAGATACTGACATTGTACGCATTTTAGAGGATAGATTAGAGGTGGAATCTGCATGTGGTGAGATACTGGGCACGAGTGGTCTGCAGCCAGAGCAGGAGCAAGGATACCACAGGTGCCAACTCGCCAGAGGACTCAAATGAGGACTTTGATGGGGCAGCCTACAGAAGAATGCTGATGGGTATGCACAATGAAATGCTTGATGCATTGAGAAGCCTGTCAGAAAGCCTGTGGTTATGTGTTAAGGAGCATGGAGGAGTCCAACCTGGAACAGGGCTTTGTGCAGATCTTGGAGCCCATCCTTTCTAGGATGAAAGTGGTGGTCAAAACCTTTCACACCTTTGTGGATCCATTGAGATGCAGCGTCTGATGGCTGATGTCAAAGATTCCACTGCAGCGGGGAGTGGCAGTGGTTCCATGGAGCAGAAATCTGCTGTTCTCTCTCAGAGAGACAGCATTCATCCTTCCAAGCTCGTCACTCAGCCAGTGCCCATGCTGTTGCCTGTCAGCTAGCCAGTCAGCCAGTCCAGACTGCTGCCACCCATGCCAAGATGGTGTAGTCTAAAGCTTGGCCTTCTAGGGCCAGAGCTGCTTGAGATCATCCTTCTAGGCTATCTGCAATCTCCTCCACCAAAAGTCAGCAGCCTTCCACCAGCAATGCTGCAGCCACTGGGGTAACACTCCCGAGCACTAGGACAGGCAAAGGCACACAGAAAATAGGCAATAAGGGAAAACACAAGGGTAATTAGTTGACATTTGTATGCACTATTGCATTATTTCATTTATAAATTTCGTTTGGAATTTTTATTTTGTAGTGGCTTTTATATTTGCATTGTGGTCAAATGGAAGCTGTGATGGTCAATGACGGAGGGAAGGTAAGGTACGGGACTGTTGGTGAATGGAGAATTGGGGTTGTGGTCACCGGATGAGTTATTTACGGACAGCCTGTACAGAAAGAGGATGTCGAGGTTGTCTCCTCCCTTCCTCTTCTTCCTCCTCCTCTACCTGTTCATCTTCTTCATGCTCCTCAACTGTTTGCTGTAGAGTTGGCAACAAGGGCTGTCCCCTCATGATGGCAAGGTTGTGCAGCATGCAGCAGACCAGCATGACCCTTGACACCCGCTGTGCCGAGTACTGCAGGGCTTCTCCACAGCGGTCCAGGCAGTGGAAGTGTTGTTTCAGCACCCCAGTCATCTGTCCTATCATATTTAATGTGACAGCATGGTTTTCATTGTGTGCATGCTGTGCACATGTGTATAGATTGCATGCTGGAGTCATCAACTATGTTGTCAGTGGATACCCCATGTCGCCCAGTAGTCATTCTTTTAGTTTGCCATGGTGGCTTAAATGCAGCTGGTGCAGCGGATTGCTGCAGAATGAAGGCATCATGACTGCTACCAGGGTACTGGGCATTCAGCTGCATGATTCTCTGCACTTGGTTGGACAATAAGGGAGTGGAATTCTTTTTGGTTTCAGTACACGGCAGAGTTGACATGTGGTGCCTGCAAAGCAATGTGTATGCAGTCAAAGGCACCTTGCAACTTGGGGAAACCTACAACCCTAGAAAACTGAGAATGAAATGTTATTAGCACTCTTTGAATAGAGAACCTCCCTGACGCAACAGTGGACAGCAAACTGCAAATGTTGCAAATATCTCCACCTCCAGCCTGGAAGCAGCCAGATGCATAAAGGTTCATTGCCACAGTCACCTTCACAGCCATTGGCAATGTCATCCTTGCCCTGCTCTGAGGTTGCTATTGTGGCTGCAGCAGGTGGCAGATTTCAGTGAGGACGTCCTTACTGAAGCGCAGATGTCTCACAGATGGTTCCTCATTGAGGTTCAGGTCGGAGAATTGCTCCATGAACATCCTGGGTGGAAATGGCCTCCTGTTGAGAGCCCTTCTCCCCCTACTCTCTTTTCCAGCAGCTTGTCCTGCTCAGTGAAGGCTCTGCTCATTCTCCATGCCATGCTGTATTCCAAGGGAAATGCTGACTAGTGCAACCATGTCTGGGAGCAACTTGTTTGTGCAGAAGCCTTGAAGTCAGCAAAACATCCTTCAGCACCTGTAACACCACTTTCTGTAGACTTTTGCAACTTGAAAGAACTATAGAAAGCATAAAACATTTGTAGAATTATACCAACAGCCAGAAGAAATTAACTAGTAACTAACCATTGAGTAGTTGGTGATCTCTTTTACTAATGCTCATCGGGCAGGTGGGGGAGGGGAATCCTTCCTGCTGCTGAATGCATGTTCGGCTGGGCAAGGCTAAGAGAGGAAGTTGGCAGAAGCATTGAGCTCCAAAATGGCACCGCTGGCATCAAGTGGATTGACGTCGTGATCTGCCTTCTCTGCATACGTCTGGCAAATGTTCACTGTGCATGCTGTAACACCTGGACCAATATGCCATTTGGTAAAATCCTTTCCACAAGTGTGTGCCACTGATGCCATTTTGGAGCTCCAAGGACACTCATAGTGCCCAAAATCTGGTCGCTAACAAGCCCAATTTCTTGCCAACACCATCTTCACAGATGCAGTTTTTAATCCACAGCAGACAGCAAGGTGCAGCTTTTTAAGTAGAAAGCATGTCAGCCTATGTTAGTGTTTCAAACAGCAGTGGCAAGACGAGGTCGTCTTGGTTGATCAAGCAGGCCTTGGTGGAGATTGCTGAAGAGGTCAGAAGTGTGGGATTAACTGAACATACGAATTGGGAGGAGTGCCGAAAGAGGGTCAATGACTCCTGCGTTTCCACTCTCCTTTTTGGGGACTGCATGTGACTACATGGGAGGCTGCGCACATTGGGTGGGAAGGGGGGGGGAGGGTGGCACTACTATAGTGATGGCAGAAGGGCTAAGGCATCACCTCATCCTGACAGATGTACAGTTGCATCTTATCCACAGGCCACCTTCCTTCATAGCTCATCCCCATTAACTCCCCTGACATCGTGTGTCGGCGTGAGATTTATCAGATCCCCCAGTAGGTGATGAGGGGCTGTCATTAGCAGAATTGTCATGTTGATCTCTCTGTAAATTGTTACAATCTTCATCCTTCCTCTTGCAGGCTAAGAGGACCCACCAAAGGAGGACGACAGCCTAGATTAGAGGAGGAGTTCCGATCTGTGTCCTCTCACCCCAGCTGAGGAAGAGGCCTTGGAATTGGCAGGGTCCAAGGAAAGCTGTGCAATATCAGATGGAAAGATCTGACTCTCTGCAAGTGAGGATTGGCTTCCATTGATGTACAATTCACTTCTTGAGACTCACATCACGTATGTTTGGCATGACGAGATCTGCACAGCCTAACCCACACATGCTGTGTTCTTTCATGCAGGTCAGCTTTCGCAGGAGACTCCAGCTGAAGGGGCACAGCCATCAACCTCTGACGAGGAGGACCACTCAGAGGATGCACAATTCCATGACTCTCCTGCACCTTCCACAAGTGCAGATACGTTCAACTCAGTGGGCAACCGCTCGGCTTTAAAATCAGGGGTCACAAGCTGGTGAGAGCACCACACTTGCGCCTGAGCAGCTGACTGAAGTTGAGACAGCCGAGGCCTCTGACAGTTGGAGGACTGTGGGTGGCTCAGCCAATGCTGAGCCTCAGGGTGGTGGAGAACCTCTGGTGCTGACAGCACAGGGCATGCTGAAGTTGCAGTGAGAGGTAAAACAACATCTGGTGGAGATGCCATGAGCAGATGATGGAGGAGTCCATCCATGACATGAGTGCTGCCGTGTCACAGGCATGGGAGCGCATGGCTTCCTCCATTGAGAAGTTGGCAACCCTCAAGGAGAGATGATGCGCAGAGACCTGTACATCATCACTTTGGCTATGAGTTCTATGCAGCAGCAGCAAGGCAAGAGAAGGAACAGAAGCTTGGATCCTTCTCCTGCTCCTGGTCCTTCTCTGGTGAGCAGGGAAGTTCAAGTGAGCCTTGAAAGGGAGGAGGAGAGTTTGGCCTCTTGCCCTCAATATCTGAGGGCTCCCCTCAGGGCACTCCAAGTGTGGACACTGGCTCCTCAGCCCCTCCGCCAGTGAGCTCAGCTCCTACAGCTGCAACGCCTGAGGAGAGTCCTGCACCAGTGCAGGACGGCTTCATGTAGCCGGGACCTTCCAGGCCTCAGGCACCCAGAGGACGCACGTCAAAGTCATCACAGGCCAAGGGACAGCCTGATCAGCAGCCTGCCTCCAGTCCAACTGCTGCCACAGAGATCACACCCTGTAGGAGCACTCACAAACATATTAAGAAAACACTTGGGGATTCGCAGGTTTGGGAAATATTACATAGGAACATGGGAAATATATTGATTAATTAAAAGTTCTTTTATTCAAATCATTAATGATCATTGTCTGAAAGCCATGTGCTATTATGTCTTAATTGTGAGCTGCTGACTTCCCCATTCCCCCTTACTGCAATGCCAATGTGACCACAGCCCTTACTAACATATGTTCTCTCATGGGCACTAGTGCGGATTGCAGCTAGTCACAAATCAGGAAAACACAAATGGCAAGGAGGCGACAGACTACATGCATTAAGGTGAGTCTTAATTGGATTATCTGTTGTTGGACATCAGGGTGGCTGGAAGCAGGTGATTATGACGTCGTCTCTTGCCTCCTTGGCATGTTGCTCTATCTGTCCGGCCTCCGGCACAAGGTCTTCACCATCCAGTGCTGCTTGATCCTCTCCCTCCTCTGCATCCCCCTCATTAGCAGAGGACTGTTGCTTAGGCATCTCATCATCCTGTAAGGCCTCTCCCCCTCTGCAGTGCTAGATTGTGCAGAGCACAGCAGACCACCACGATATGCTTGCAGGGGGCATACTGCAGGCCTCCACCTGATCGATCGAGGCAGTGGAATCTCATCTTCAATGGCCTGCATGGCCCAATGGTCTGCTCGATGGTCGCTTGAATGGAGCAGCCATGGCAATTGTTAAAGCTCTCCTCTGCTGCATTGAGAGGGTTCCTCACAGGCATTAAGAATCCAAGTCTTCAATGGGTAGCCCTTGTCCCTAAGAATCCATCCCGAAAGGCGGGTGGGGGGCCTGAAAAGCTGCGGCACCTGGGACTGTTGAAGTATGTAGGCATTGTGGCTGCTTCCTGGGAAGCAGGCACGGACCTGCAGGAAATACTTTTGGTGGTTGCAGACCTGTTGAACGTTGATTGAATGGAAGCCCTTCCTGTTGATGAATGCAACTGGCTGGTCTGTAGGAGCCTTGATGGTCACATGCATGCAGTCTGTCACGACTTGCAACCAGGGAAATCCAGCAATAGCCCTGAAGCCGATCGCCCTCTCGGCCTGACTGTCAGGATCGGTCTGGTAGTGCACATAGTCGCTGGCCCTATTGAACAGGTCATTGGTCACCTCCTTGATGCATTGATGGGCTGCTGCCTGGGAGACCACACACATGTCCCTGATGGATCCTTGGAAAGATCCAGGTGCGTAGAAGCTTAGTACCATGGTGATCTTCAGGACCACTGGCATAGGGTAACCCCCAAATCCCATAGGTCACAACTCGTCCTGCAGCAGGAAGTATAAATCGGTGATGGCCACCCTGGAGAGTCGTCATCTTCATTGATGATGACTCTCGGACATTTGGAGGTAGCTGATTCGGGTCCTGTACACTCTGCCATAGGTGGGCCCTTCTTGGCATGGCTGGCTGCTGTTGCTTTCGTCGTGGAGCTTCACAGTCAGGCGCAGCATCATGTCATGGGGGCCCAAAAATGTATGGTGGATGAGACCCATGTCAGGTGACCTGTGGGCCTGCAGAGTGCTGTTGATGCAGAGATGACTCTGCCTCGGCAACTGAGGTTTTGACAATTCTCCCGGCAGAGTCCCTAATGGCCCTCAGTGTCCAGCCTTGCTGATAGCTGACCCTCTCTTCCAGCAGTATGAGTGACCATACATCTCACACAGCAGTCTAGTAACCCAATACAGCACCCCAAAACCACACAATCCCCTTGCAGAGCCCCCGAATTCCATTGCAGAGCTCACGAGAGCCCAAAACCCCTTGCAGAGCGCAGAGCAACACAGTTTGGGCGGCGCAGTGGTTAGCACCGCAGCCTCACAGCTCCAGCGACCCGGGTTCAATTCTGGGTACTGCCTGTGTGGAGTTTGCAAGTTCTCCCTGTGTCTGCGTGGGTTTCCTCCGGGTGCTCCGGTTTCCTCCCACAGCCAAAAGACTTGCAGGTTGATAGGTGAATTGGCCATTATAAATTGCCACTAGTATAGGTAGGTGGTAGGGGAATATAGGGACAGGGGAGGATGTGGTAGGAATATGGGATTAGTGTAGGATTAGTATAAATGGGTGGTTAATGGTCGGCACAGACTCGGTGGGCCGAAGGGCCTGTTTCAGTGCTGTATCTCTAAATCTGAAAAAAAAGCCTGACAATGGCCTCCTAACCCTTACTGAGCAGTAATGCTCAGGGCTGCCTCCTGGTTGTGACACTGAAGCCTCTCGTCTCTCTGCCACCAGGTTTTAATGATTGTGAACCCGAAGGCATGTGAATGCCGCCCAGCGTCCACCAAATCAAGAGCTAACCATTAAACTGAGGATAATTAGATGTAAATGCATTAAAAACAACTGCTCGGCAATTTAAAATAGCTTCCTGTCGCATCGGGGCAGCAATGCCTCCTTGGTGCTTTCCTGCCCCTGACAAAATCTGGAATCGACATCACAACGCCGGATTCCGGGTGGACGGCTCCGACGCAATTCTCCGTCCCCCCAGGCCACCATTCCCGCCTTAAATGGCCGCACTAAATTCTGCCCCCAGACTGAAGGCATTCAATCAGATGTGCCTGACAGCACAAAGTAAACACATGTCTGTTTATACAATCCATAGTTCTGTGCACTTTGTTTTTTTAATGATTGCACACGTGATGATTTTAATTTGCAGTAAAGAAAATAAACCTTGACTGGCTTAATGGGCAGTGTAAGCTAGAAATTATTGCTACCAATAATAGTGGTTGAACAATCATCACACTAACTTGACATTCCTCCCTTCACTATTGTAACAGAGGACTTTAACACATTTATTTTAACTTTACCCTGGAAGTGGTGTTGAAGATCATACAATTACTTTTATTTTCATATTTAAAATATCTCTGACCAATCCAGAAGAAATTATTTTTGATTTGAAAGAAAGAATATCAGTAGGCTTCCAAATACATGAATATTCACTTAATTAAATAAAAGGACAGAAAGAACTCGCATTTATATCACACATTTCATAAAGTCAGGTTGTCTCAAAGTGTTAACAGCCAATAAAGTATTTTTGAAGTGTAGTCGCTGTTGGAATGTAAGAACGACACCCAGTCAATTTGTACACAGCAAGATCCCACAAACTGCAATGTGATAAATAACCAGATAACCTGTTTTAGTGATGTTGGTTGATGGACAACTATTGGCCACAGCATTAGTGATTTATGTTATTATATCTCCAGATCTTTACGCTTCTCTATGCCGCTTCCAGGCTTCCTGAACAATCACAGAGTGCGGATGTGATGATGACCCACATCTGTCAAAGGAAGGATTTCTAGTTAAAGGGACCCTGGCAGGTGTCATATGTGTTATTGCCTTCTTCAGCAATAAGGTACCAAACAATTTTGATTTGAAAGGTAATCAAAGAGTTGATTCTTTATTATTAAATAACAGGTTTACAAGAGAGCTCTATAATACATGTGTGGCTAGATAACTGACACAACTCCAACTGAGCTATCACGTGTTGGTTGATGTCACTTCCTGTGATGATATGTGAAATAGTCAAACTGTTAAAGTGATATCACAACAGGTCAGGTTAGAGAGGCTGAATTCTTTACTGCTTCTTGAGGCTTCAGCAACCACAAGGAAGGAAAGGTGAGGTGGAAAGGCTGCACCCCTCCCTCCCTGGGTCTCTGACTCTTACCTGGAAGTCCTGCTGTAGGATCTGAGGGACTGAAGTGCTGTTTCCCATGGACAGGAGGTGTGGATGGAAGTGACTGAAGAAGTGAACAGCAGGAGTGTGGTCCCTTGAATCTGAAACAGTGCCCCAAGAGGTTCAATGACCTCAGGGGGACAGGAAATGTGAGTGGCATTCAACTTACAGGTTCCAAGCCCCCCTCTCTGACTTCCCCAGCATTTCCCTGCACAACACTCTTCAGACCAATACACCTTGCAGCTCCACTCATTCCTTTCCCTCCAGGCACCTCCTCACATCCCCATCTGAACACTCACACTAACCCTCATCTTATTGCCATTTCACACCCATGCCTCACAGTGACCCTCCAAAGTGGTGTCATTTTCTCTTCTCTGCACCATCCATTTCTCACTTGTACCTCTTTGCTTTCTTTCCTTGCAGGAGAATAGACTGCACAACTCCAGGGAGAGATAGAGGGCTGAATTTTATGGAGCTGGCAGGGGTCCTGATGCCAGGCCTAAAAGGCGAGGGGAACCCCGCCTTGGCCATTTGGAGACACCCCCGGCTCTATTTCATGGCATTCAGGCAATTATCTGCCCGGTACTGTGGTTCCCATCCCTTTAAGGATGGGGATCCCACCTCCCAGAGTTGCCAGCCAAGCGGAAGGCTGGCAGCAGAGTAGTATTGGCAAGGCCACCAGAAGCGGTGGCCACTGCTGGTACTACAATAGGCCTGGGATCAGGACCATCATTGGGGCCCGGACCCTAGGTAAGTGTGGAGGGGTCACCAGGGCCAGTCTGGCAGGCCCTATGGAGAGTGTGGGGTGCATGAGGGTAGTCATTGTGGGGGGGAGGGGGAGGGGTGCTGTTCAGAGAGGGCAGCGTTTGCCACAGATTGTCTACAGAGGAGGCCCCACCCTCACCCCCACCCAAGCCCTCAGGGAGGCCACCTTGTTTGACTCGGTAGCCTCCCCATCTAGCAGAAGCCCCCACCCACATCCCCCCCACCCCCGCCACTGATAGAATATGGGAAGTAATCGGCCACTTAAGGGCCTCAATTGGCCTCTGTGCGACAAGGCAGTCTTCCGCTTTTCCCACCCCCGACGAAATCACATGGCGACAGGAAGGTGACGAGTACTCCACCCGCAGCCTTCTGTTGCTATTGTATGTGCTTCCCCACCTCCCATCCTGTCTCCCAGGGCCCATTAAATTCCAGCCAGAGAATTAGGCGTCACCCTCCAGTGGCAGCCATCTTGATGGCCACTGGCAATGCGTGCCCACATGGTCCACTGGGAAGGAGGTCTTGTTCCAGGAGGCTGCAGATGTCAGCAACAATCTGCCATGAAAGCCTAAGCCTCCTGAGGCACTGGTGCTAAGATATATCGAGAAAGTTGATCCACTGCCAGTAGGCCTGGGTTCGGGATCTCGCCTCCTTCCAGCTGGATCTCGGAGGGACATATGCCTGAGAAGAAGGCAGCTAGTGCTGCTGCTGGTGTTGCTCCTGCTTCTCCTGGTGCTGCTTGTGTTACTGATGGTGCTCCCCTTGTTCCTTACCAGAGGTCCAAGATAGAACTGCATAAGCTATGCTGCAGTGAAGGCTGACAGCAATACTGATTAGATCAAGGTGAGTAAAGTTCAAGATAGGTGAAATAACTTCCATAAAGTTGGAAACCACTTGACAAGCAGTGAAAGCATACTCTGAGAACAAGTGCTGTGAGCACAAGACCTTCACATAGGCAGGCTATCATTTATGAGTTGCACTGTTTAAAGGCTTTGAAGCCTGTCAGTTTCATTGATCAATGACTCCCGGCTGTTCTCTCGCCTTGCTGACCCTGGCCAGTTCCACACATGAAACCTGGGTACTGGCTGTTAAAGCCAGAGTCCTGAGTTAAAGCCACAATTAATTGCTTGCTTGCATATTTAAGTCACTAACCTGACATCTCCATGGAGGTTTCTCGCTCAATTCCAAACCGTTCTGGAAAAACCTGGAAATAGGCGGGATCAGATTCGGCTTCTGACCCACTGGTATTTTTCGGCCATTTTACCCTCCACACCAACACCGCCCCCCCACCCCACCCTCTGCCATGCCCGCACATGAACCTGCCCCCCACCCTTGGCAGTTAAAACTCTGCCCCATACCTCCAATTTCTGAGTCCAGATCAATGGATGTTGAGTCCGGCAGGCTGTAGTGTACCTAATCGGTAGATGAGGAACAGCACACCCCTGTCAGCATTCCGAAGGGATCGTTCCCTCCGCGACACTCTGGTCCACTCCTCCATTACCCCCACCACCTCGTCCCCGTCCCATGGCACCTTCCCCTGCAATCACAGGAGGTGTAATACCAGCCCATTTACCTCCTCTCTCCTCACTATCCCATGCCCCAAACACTCCTTTCAGGTGAAGCAGCGATTTACTTGTACTTCTTTCAATGTAGTATACTGTATTCGCTGCTCACAATGTGGTCTCCTCGACATTGGGGAGACCAAACGCAGACTGGGTGACCGCTTTGCGGAACACCTCCGCTCAGTCCGCAAGCAGGACCCTGAGCTTCCGGTTGCTTGCCATTTCAACACTCCCCCCTGCTCTCATGCTCACATCTCTGTCCTGGGATTGCTGCAGTGTTCCAGTGAACATCAACGCAAGCTCGAGGAACAGCATCTCATCTACCGATTAGGCACACTACAGCCTGCCGGTCTGAACATTGAGTTCAATAATTTCAGAGCATGACAGCCCCCCACTTTACTTTCATTTTTAGTCATTTTTAGTTATTTTTTCTTCCTTTTTTTTTTTGGCATTCCTTTTTACATTTTTTACAATCTTTTTTTGTATTTATTTCAGTTCATCTTAGTTTGTTCAGTTTGCTCACCCACTGTTTTTTCAGGTTGTTTTTCTTCAGGTTTGCACTTGCTGATGTTCAATATTCAGTATATTCACACCTAATCTGTACTAATGCTTTGTCTTTCAACACACCATTAACATATTGTTTACCTTTGCTCCGTGACCTTTTGGTCAGCTATGTGGCCTGGTCCAATCTGCACCTTCTCCTTTGTTATCTCTTGCCCAACCCCCACCTCACTTGTTTATAATCTGTGACTTTTCTAATATTTGTCAGTTCCGAAGAAGGGTCACTGACCCGAAACGTTAACTCTGCTTCTCTTTCCACAGATGCTGCCAGACCTGCTGAGTGAATCCAGCATTTCTTGTTTTTGTTTCAGATTTCCAGCATCCGCAGTATTTTGCTTTTATTTTAGTGTTTAATTCACTGCCACTTCTCTTCCAGGAATGCCTACCTTGAAGAAGTTCTGCTCTTCTCTCCGACGGGATTTTCGTTTGTCTCTTTTACCTTGTTCACCTTCATTGCTTTCTATTTCCCTCCTGGTGTTTGATAAGGTATCTACCAAAACCCGTTTTCACAGCCACATCTCCTTCCTCAGTGACTGTCTCCGGCTCCGACTGATTCCACGTGGATTCCAACTGCAGTTTCACCCATCATGCTTTGAAACCACCCAGGATCACAGGTATCTCCGAGAAATACAACGTTCCTCGGACTGCTACTCTCGCCGCATCCTGAGATCCACACTCAGTGCTATGCGCCGCCATATGCACACACTGGACCTCTCTCTCCAGCAGCACCGTCTCACCTTATCTCAAATTTGTTCTACTCCGCAGTTTCATCTCATCTTACGTCTCATCCGACGCATTAACAAAAAACTTTTTTTCTTCCTTTCAGGTGTTAAGGAACGCAAGCTCCAGCAGCTGATGGGGACTAATGCCCCTCCAGATCCTCCTTCCGCTTCACTTCCCTCTGACCCCACCCCTTCTGATCTGACCCCTTGCCGTGTATTCACTATACCCTCTGACCTCCCCCTCTCTGATGCTGAGCGTTCTGTACTCAGCAAAGGTCTCAGTTTTATCCCCTTACGCCCCCACCTCAATGAATTTCGCGCTCGGCATGACGTTGAGCTCTTCTTCCGTCGCCTCCGCCTCCGGGCTCACTTCTTCGACCAGGAGTCCTCCCCCCGACCAGCAGACCCATTCACCCGCCTCCAGCATTCTCCCTCTACCTGGACCCCTCACCCTGGCCTCTTACCCGCTCTTGATCTCTTCATTGAAAACTGTCGGCGAGACATTGGTCGTCTCAATTTCTCTGCCCCCCTCACTCACTCCTACTGTCCCCCTCTGAACTTGAGGCACTCCGTTCTCTCAGGTCTAACCCCGACATGGTCATCAAACCTGCAGACAAGGGTGGTGCTGTTGTTGTATGGCGTACCGACCTCTACCTTGCAGAAGCTCAACGCCAACTCACAGACACCTCTTCCTACCTCCCTCTGGACCATGACCCCACCACCGAACATCAAGCCACCGTCCAAAGGACTGTCACTGACCTCATCTCCTCTGGAGATCTTCCCTCTACAGCTTCCAAGCTCATAGTCCCGCAACCCCGGACAGCCCGCTTCTACCTCCTTCCCAAAATCCACAAACGGGACTGTCCTGGCAGACCCATTGTGTCAGCCTGCTCCTGCCCAACTGAACTTATTTCTTCCTATCTAGACTCTATCTTTTCTCCGCTGGTCCAGTCTCTTCCCACCTACATCCGTGACTCTTCTGACGCCCTACGTCATTTTGACAATTTCCAGTTTCCTGGTCCCAACCGCCTCCTCTTCACTATGGACGTCCAATCGCTCTACACCTCCATCCCCCACCAGGATGGTTTGAGGGCTCTCCGCTTCTTCCTGGAACAGAGGCCCAACCAGTCCCCATCCACCAACACCCTCCTCCGCCTGGCTGAACTTGTTCTCACATTGAACAACTTCTCCTTCAACTCCATGCATTTCCTTCAAGTAAAAGGTGTCGCTATGGGTACCCGCATGGGTCCTAGTTATGCCTGTCTTTTTGTGGGATATGTCGAGCATTCTTTGTTCCAGTCCTACTCAGGCCCCCTCCCCCAACTCTTTTTCCGGTACATTGATGACTGTATCGGTGCCGTTTCCTGCTCCCGCCCCGAACTAGAAAACTTTATCAACTTTGCTTCCAATTTCCACCCTTCTCTCACCTTTACATGGTCCATCTCTGACACTTCCCTTCCCTTCCTCGACTTCTCTGTCTCCATCTCTGGGGATAGGTTGTCTACCAATATCCATTATAAGCCCACTGACTCCCACAGCTACCTCGACTACACTTCTTCACACCCTACCTCCTGTAAGGACTCCATTCCATTCTCCCAGTTTCTCCGTCTCCGACGCATCTGCTCTGATGATGCTACCTTCCATGACGGTGCTTCTGATATGACCTCCTTTTTCCTCAACCGAGGATTTCCCCCCACTGTTGTTGACAGGGCCCTCAACCGTGTCCGACCCATTCCCCGCACCTCTACCCTCACCTCTTCCCCTCCCTCCCAGAACCGTGACAGGGTTCCCCTTGTCCTCACTTTTCATCCCACCAGCCTCCATATCCAAAGGATCATCCTCCGCCATTTTCGCCACCTCCAGCGTGATGCCACTACCAGTCGCATCTTCCCCTCCCTTCCCCTGTCAGCATTCCGAAGGGATCGTTCCCTCCACGACACCCTGGTCCACTCCTCCATTACCCCCACCACCTCGTCCCCATCCCAGGGCACCTTCCCTTGCAATCGCAGGAGGTGTAATACCTGTCCCTTTACCTCCTCTCTCCTCACTATCCCAGGCCCCAAACACTCCTTTCAGGTGAAGCAGCGATTTACTTGTACTTCTTTCAATGTAGTATACTGTATTCGCTGCTCACAGTGTGGTCTCCTCTACATTGGGGAGACCAAGCGCAGACTGGGTGACCGCTTTGCGGAACATCTCCGCTCAGTCCGCAAGCAGGACCCTGAGCTTCCGGTTGCTTGCCATTTCAACACTCCCCCCTGCTCTCATGCTCACATCTCTGTCCTGGGATTGCTGCAGTGTTCCAGTGAACATCAACGCAAGCTCGAGGAACAGCATCTCATCTACCGATTAGGCACACTACAGCCTGCCAGTCTGAACATTAAGTTCAATAATTTCAGAGCATGACAGCCCCCCACTTTACTTTCATTTTTAGTCATTTTTAGTTATTTTTTCTTCCTTTTTTTTTGGCATTCCTTTTTACATTTTTTACAATCTTTTTTTGTATTTATTTCAGTTCATCTTAGTTTGTTCAGTTTGCTCACCCACTGTTTTTTCAGGTTGTTTTTCTTCAGGTTTGCACTTGCTGATGTTCAATATTCAGTATATTCACACCTAATCTGTACTAATGCTTTGTCTTTCAACACACCATTAACATATTGTTTACCTTTGCTCCGTGACCTTTTGGTCAGCTATGTGGCCTGGTCCAATCTGCACCTTCTCCTTTGTTATCTCTTGCCCAACCCCCACCTCACTTGTTTATAATCTGTGACTTTTCTAATATTTGTCAGTTCCGAAGAAGGGTCACTGACCCGAAACGTTAACTCTGCTTCTCTTTCCACAGATGCTGCCAGACCTGCTGAGTAAATCCAGCATTTCTTGTTTTTGTTTCAGATTTCCAGCATCCGCAGTATTTTGCTTTTATCATCAATGTATGTGGTGGTATCAGCACAGACACCACTTCCCGCTTTCAGCAAGTATAGAGAAATATTTCCTAACACCAACCATCTGATTTCTGTTTTGTGCTTATCTTTTCATGCTTTCACAAACTTCTTCCTGCACTGGTTTTCTGTTCTGGGGCTCAGAGAGATAGCACTCAGTGCTACTGCCACATCTTTCTACATGGCTCGTGTGACGCTTTTTAGGGGGATTTTCTACCATGAGAACCCTGCAGTCTTTCTCTCCTTAATTGCTTTTCATCTGCAAGATCAGATTCATTGAAGATTTGAGCTTTTTTGTATGCCTATCTCTCTGTGGCGAGTATTCCTCTCCTTTGTGTTCATTTGGCTGCTCCTGAAATTGAAGCTAGTCCTGCAGAATTCTCGATCCGCAGATTCAAAGGTGCTAACTAAGCTGTTAGCGCTGTCAGTATTTACCTGTTGTTCTCTCAGTCTGCTGCTGCTGCTATTTTCAGTTGCTGCATGCTTTTATAGGCTGCTGGAATAAATGTCCAACTCCCTTTCCTCTACCAAGCGCAGTACTCTTGTACTCCCTTAGAAGCTGTGCTGTCTCAACATCAATCAGGATGTGAATGATTTAGCCAGATGAAGTGCGGCAGGTTCAGTGCTGCTGCTCATTGGTGGGCTGAAGCATTAGCTTCACTAGCACAGCACAAAAGCAACATAAGAAACCATTAGATTAGATTAGATTAGAGATACAGCACTGAAACAGGCCCTTCGGCCCACCGAGTCTGTGCCGAACATCAACCACCCATTTATACTAATCCTACACTAATCCCATATTCCTACCAAACATCCCCACCTGTTCTTATATTTCCCTACCACCTACCTATACTAGTGACAATTTATAATGGCCAATTTACCTATCAACCTGCAAGTCTTTTGGCTTGTGGGAGGAAACCGGAGCACCCGGAGAAAACCCACGCAGACACAGGGAGAACTTGCAAACTCCACACAGGCAGTACCCGGAATGGAACCCGGGTCCCTGGAGCTGTGAGGCTGCGGTGCTAACCACTGCGCCACTGTGCCGCCCGTGGATTTATACCTTTAGAAATAAAATCAGATAATGCTGGAAAGCACTCAGCAGGTCAGGCAGTAACTGTGGTGAGAGAAACAGAGTTTACACTTCAGGTCCCCTGAACATGTGTCTCCAGGGCTGCAGCCTAACCTGCTGAATATTTTCCAGCATTTTCTGTTTTTATTTCAGAATTCTGGCAACCACCGTATTTTGCTTTTGTTTATATTTTCAGAAATGTTTTAGAATCATCTGGCGAGAGACTGAAATTTATATTTCCTACTTGACAAAAATGATATATACCAATTGATGTCCCACAGCGTTGTTCACAGTAAGTTGAATGATGTGCTCTTTTACAACAGAATGCACAAAGCATTATTCTACTTTTAAGACACAGTTGTACTTTTTATTGACCTGTCACTTTTCAGGCTAATTAGTCTTATTACAAACTATTTAGGACACCTTGAGATTAATTATGTGTTAATTTATGTTGGTAAGGGAAATTTGCAGATACAAAGGTGCACCTAAATTCACTATTGTGATCATAAGAAACCAACATTAAATGACGGTTCTTCTGTTTTTTCCAATAGTTCTGAAATCTGAAATATTCTGGACCTAAACTTGTATAATATACAAGTTAATCTTCCAAGATGTTGCACATGGAGAGTCACGAGTTAAGACCATTCTCAGGTCAAGCTGGGTAAGAGGGCAGAGAGCTAACAAAACAATGGCAGGTGAGGGGAAAGGATGCAGATGGGAGGGGCAAGTAAAGAGGACAATGGGCAGGGAGAAGCTGGAGAGGGTTTGGAGTGGAAAGGGAAGGAGAGGACAGTGCAGGAATAATGAAGAAGAGGAAGGAAGGGAAGGAGAGTTAAGGATAGGAAGCAGAAAGAGAGGGAAGAACAGAGGACACAGGAAAGGAGAAAAAAGGAAAGAGGGAAGAAAAGTGGAACGCCCTGCCTGCAACACTAGTAGACTCGCCAACTTTAAGGGCATTTAAGTGGTCATTGGATAGACATATGGATGAAAATGGAATAGTTTAGGTCAGATGGTTTCACAGGTCGGCGCAACATCGAGGGCCGAAGGGCCTGTACTGCGCTGTAATGTTCTATGTTCTATAAAAGTGTCTGGGATGGGCAGAGGAAAGGAGAGGAGGGGAGAGAGATGGGAGGAGGAGAGGAAAGGAAGGGGGGGGCGAATACAAGGATAAAAAAAGGAGGTGAAAGGAGGAGGGCAGCAAAGGAGACGGGAGGAAGGTGAGGAGGGGGGAGGAAGGGAGGAAGGGCAGCAACAACAATGGGGTGAGGAAGGGGTGGGGCCTAAAGGACTATGAGAATTGTGATAGAGGAGATTGTTGTCATACTGATGTCTCACTTCTGGTGTCTGGAAAATATATTGGAGCCTTAGTACAGCAGGACTGTCAAGAATTTTTGTTGCTTGCTGCATGGTCCATAATGTCCCTATATAGAAAGGCTTACTACTTCCTGAAGCAGGAGAGGATTAAGAAGGACATGATGCCCCTCCATTCCACATCATGTGATTGCTCAGCAAGGAAAAAAGTGGCACAAGAGAATAAACAGCCTGCATCAGAGAAAGGACGAAACAAATTATTTCTGCTTTCAACAAAAACAAGAGAGGCAAAATAAGATCTTTCCAGGTTGTCCTGCACCACCCCCCCCCCCCGCCCCCTCCCCCACCGGGGCATCAATAAGACTTATATTTCCAATGGTTGCTGACCCTTGTGCCAATAATAGTAAACTCTCAATATTACAGTCAAATAACTTAGTCTATTAGGTAGCATTAATCCAAACAACTAACTTTAAAGTCTGTGTGAGAAAATTGTTTTTACAATTTTAGGAATCTTTTTCAAAAGGAAACTAATTAAAACACTTTAACAACACTGTGTTTACCTCTTATGCCTGCTAACTTGCTTACCTGAGCTCCTAATCTTCTCCTTCTATGAGATGCTCCCAGAGTGATAAGAGGCCGAGAGGCAGGGGGCTGGAACAGTTCCTCGAGAGTATTCGTGAATTGAGGTAATATTCATCTCAGTGAAGCTGCTCTCCCTGATGGACCTAATTATGATAGTCTTTCTCTGCAATGTAAAGGGATGCCAGGCCAAGCAGCATTATCTGCCATAAAGAATGCAACTTGTCACGCTGATGATGTTACATGGTGTTGTTTGCAACCCACTGGTACTGGGCACAGGCTCAGATATGTAACTGTTCAGTATCAGAACAGACCTAATTATCCCAATTAAGTTGTAAAAGCCCTGAAAAAATGTTTCAAGGCATCTGTTGAAGCAGAGGTACCACTTAGTACCTCCTTCTGCACCTTGCTGCTACACCCTGCAGGGTGTTCTGTGTGGCACAAGAGACCTCCTGAATTCTCCTACAAATGTGTGTAGTGGACATTTCCAACTTATCCACCATTTCAACCATATGCATCTCCACTGCATGTAAGAAGTGAAATTTATGCTGCCGAATCTTTGTTCTCTTGAAGACTGGTCCCATGAGATCTGGATCACTGTGCTCCTCAGCTGATGGTGGTCTTTTTTCCACCCTTTTTGGAGGATCGGCTCACATAATAACTTCCTTTCTTAGGTGCTCCTCACTAGGGCTTAATGTTTCACCCAATTAAAGTCCACCTGATTGGCTAATTTGCCCCAAACTGCTCCAAGTTGGTGCTGAAGCAATAAAAATGCCATGATGGAGTTGGTGAGGGTGGGTAGGAGCTAGGGAGCTTGATGTTCCTGGTTACTCATCTGGTTCGTTCTTCTACAAAAGCAATATATTGCGGATGCTGGAAATCTGAAACAAAAACAGAAACTGATGGAAATATTCAGCAGATCAGGCAGCATCTGTGGAGACATACAATTAGATACGATAAGCATAATGAGAGAGAAAGCACGAGAGGGTCTGACATCCTTGAAAGTGGATAAATTGCCAGGCCCTGATGGATTGCATCCCAGGTTGTTAAAGGAAGCCAGGGAGGAAGTAGCAGATGCTCTGAGGATCATCTTCTATTTCTCACTAGATACAGGTGAAGTACTAGATGATTGGAGGTTTGCGAATGTTGTATCATTGTTTAAAAAGGGTGCGAGGGATAGGCCAAATAATTACAGGCCTGTCAGTCTGACCTCTGTGGTGGGTAACTTATTAGAATCAATTCTGAGGGATGGGATAAACTGTCACTTAGAAAGGCACGAATTAATCAGGGACAGTCAGCATGGATTTGTTAAGGGAAGGTCATGTCTTACTAACTTGATTGTGTTTTTTGAGGAAGTAACAAGGAGGATTGATGAGGGTAATGCAGTGGATGTGGCTTACATGGATTTTAGTAAGGCATTGACAAGGTCCCACATGGCAGACTGGTCAGCCAAATGAAAGCCCATGGGATACAGGCGAATGTGGCAGTTTGGATCCAAAATTGGCTCAGGGTCAGGAAACAAAGGGTAGTAGTTGACGGATGTTTTTGCGAATGGAAAGTGATTTCCAGTGGCGTTCCACAGGGCTCAATGTTGGGTCCCTTGCTGTTTGTAGTATATATTAATGATTTGGACTTAAATGTGGGAGGCATGATTGGGAAATTTGCTGATGACACAAAAATTGGCCATGTAGTTGATAGTGAAGAGCATAGCTGTAGACTCCGGAATGATGTCAATGATTTGGTTGAGTGGGCGGAAAAGTGGCAAATGGAATTCAATCCAGAAAAGTGAGGTAATGCATTTGGGGAGGGCAAATAAAGTGAGGGAATACACAATAAATGGGAGGATAATGAGAGGGTAGAAAAAGTGAGAGATCTTGGAGTGCATGTCCACAGATCCCTGAAGATGGCAGGACAGGTAGATAGAGTGGTGAAGAAGGCATATGGAATGCTTTCCTTTATTGGCTGAAGTATAGAATTCAAAAGCAGGGATGTAATGCTGGAACTGCATAAAACGCTGGTTTGGCCACAGCTGGAATATTGCATACAGTTCTGGTCACCACATTACAGAAAGGACATAATTGCTCTGGAGAGAGTACAGAGGAGATTTACAAGAATGTTGCCAGGGCTCAAAAGTTGCAGCTATGAGGAAAGATTGGATAGGCTAGGGTTGTTTTCCTTAGAACAGAGGAGACTGAGGGGTGACTTAATTGAGGTACACAAAGTTATGAGGGGCCCAGATAGAATAGACAGGAAGGACCTGTTTCCCCTAGTGGAGAGGTAAATTACCAGGGGGCACAGATTTAAGGTGATTGGTAGAAGGAATCGAGGGGACATTTCACCCAGAGGGTAATGGGTGTCTGGAATTCACTGCCTGGAACGGTGATGGAGGCAGAAACCCTCAATTCTTTTAAAAGAAACTGGACATGCACCTGAAGTGCTGTAACTGGCAAGGCTATGGACCAGGTGCTGGAAGATGGGATTAGAATGGGTGGCGAGTTTATTTGGTGGCATGGACACGATGGGCTGAATGGCCTCCTTCTGTGCTGTACTTTTTCCATAATTCTATGGTTCTAAGGAGAGAAAAACACAGTTAACGTTTCAGGTCTGTGACCTTTCATCAGAACTGTCAAAAGTTAAAACTGTAATAGATTTTAAGCAAGTGCAAGGGGAGAAGGGGAAGAAGAACAAAAGGCAAGGTCTGTGGAGGGCAGGAGAGATGAAGTGACAAAAGGTTTCATGGTACAATGCCAAAGGGAAGGGTAATGGGACAAGTATAGAAACAAAAGATGTGTCTGGATGAGATGTAAATGACCTTGGAAAAAGCTGCCCACAAAGATCTAGTGAGCTCTTGGTGTGGATTTCATCTTTCCCATTGTTAATTTCATTTTCTTGCCAACTATAGTGGATTCTTGGTGACCACAGCAGTGATGCCATCAAACAGACTAAGCATCCAATCACATTGAAGAATTTGCTCTGACAACAACCAAAGTAACAAGCAGGTTCGATCATTCACTTTTTATAATTTTTTATAATTTTACTGAAAACAAAATAAAGATTGGGACATACATATGGGATCAAGATAGAAGCTGAAATATCATATACAAATATTGAAAAATATAATTTTTATTATTTTTAAAATCTATGGAAATGTCATGGAATGGAGAGATTTGGCTTTCTGTAAATATAAAATCAATTTTACAGGGCCAGAGAGGTTATTCAACAATAATTATGACTTAGTATGGCCTTGAAAACCCAGGCTTAGCTTTTTCAAAAGTTTTTACAGTGAGACGAATGAATAAAAAGTGAAAGTTCACTTCAGTTCAGTGATTTCTAATTGATTTACATCTGTGATGGTTCCAACAATGCACCCAGTGGAGGAGAGTAAATTTATTTTAGGAGGGACGGTAGTGTAGTGGTAATGTTCCTGGATAAGTAATCCAGAGGCCCCAACTAATGCTCAGGGGTTGGTGGGGGGGGTGGGGGTTTTGGGTGGGGACAAGTTGAAATCCCACCACAGCAGCTGGTGGAATTCAAATTCAATTAATTAATAAAAATCTGGAATTAAAAGATAGTCCAGTAATGGTGACCACGAAACTGCTGGATTGTCATAAAACTCCATCTGGTTCACTAATGTCCTTTCGGGAAGGAAATCTGCCGTCCTTACCTGGTCTGGCCTACACGTGACTCTAACAGTCACATTCTAACAGGAATGTGATTGACTCTTAACTATCCTCTGAAATGGTCTAGCAAGCCATTCAGTTGTACCAAATCACGACAGAAAAGTTGAAAAGGAATAAAACGGGACGCACCACCTTGCATCGACTTAGGCACCGGAAACGCCAATGGCACACCCTGCACAGTTGACCCTGCAAAGTCCTCCTGACTAATTTCTGGTGACTTGTGCCAAAATTGGAAAAGCTATCCCACAGACTAGTCTAGCAACAGCCTGACATAGTCATGCTCACTGAATGATACATTTTAGCCAATGTTCCAGATTCCTCCAACATCGTCCCCAGGTATGTCCTATCCTACCATTAGGACAGACACACTAGAGGTGATAACAGAGTGGTATACGGTCAGGAGGGAGTTGCCCTGGGAGTTTTCAACATTGACTCCGGACCCCATGAAATTTCATGGCATCAGGTCAAACATGGGCAAGGAAACCTCCTGCTGATCACCACCCACTGCCCTCCCTCAGCAGATGAATCAGTGCTCCTCCATTTTGAACACCAGTTGGAAGAAGAACTGAGGGTAGCAAGGACACAGAATGTACTCTGGATCGAGGACTTCAATACCCATCACTAAGAGTGGCTCGGTCACACAACTACTGACCGATCTGGCCAAGTCCTGAGGAACTTATCTGTCAGACTGGGCCTGCAGCAGGTGGTGAGGGAAGAAAAAGAGGGAAAATGTTGCTTGATCTCACTCTCACCAATCTGCCTGCCGCAGATATATCTGTCCATGACAGTAATGGTAGAAGTGACCACCGCACAGTCCTTGTGGAGACAAAGTCCTGACTTCACACTCAGGATACTGTCCATTGTGCTGTGTGGTACTATCACGGTGCTAAATGGAATAGATTCAGAACAGATCTAGCAACTCAAAACTGGGTGTCCATGGGCCATCAGCAGCAGCAGATGTGTTTTCAACCACAATCTGTAAACTCATGGCCTGGCATATCCCTGACTCGACCATCACCATCAAGCTACGGGATCAACCCTGGTTCAATGCAGGACAACATGCCAGGAGCAACACCAGGCATACCTAAAATTGAGGTGCCAACATGATGAAGCTACAACACAGGACTAGATGCACGCTAAACAGCAGAAGCAACATATGACAGGCAGAGCTAAGCGATCCCACAACCAATGAATCAGATCAAAGCCATATCCAGTCATGTATGGTGGTGGACAATTAGATACCTAACCAGAGGAGGGGGCTCCACTAACATCCCCATTCTCAATGATAGGGGAGCCCACACGTCAGTGCAAAAGACAAGGCTGAAACATTTGCAACCATCTTCAGCCAGAAGTGCCGAGTGGATGATCCATCTCGGCCTCCTCCTGTGTCCCCAGTATCACAGATGCCAGTCTTCAGCCAATTCACTTCACTCCATGTGATATCAGGAAACAGCTGAAGGCACTAAATATGACAAAGGCCCTGACAACATGCTGGCAGTAATATTGAAGACTAGTGCTCCAGAACTAGCTGCCCCCCTAGCCAAACTTTCCATTACAGCTACAACACTGGCATCTACCTGAAAATATGAAAAGTTGCACAGGGGAACGTTCTGTCCACAAAAAGCAGGACAAATCCAATCCAGCCAATTACCGGCCCATCAGTCTCAATCATCAGCAAAGTGATGGAAGGTGCCATTGACACTGCTACCACACCAATAACGTGCTCACCAATGCTCAGTTTGGATTCTGCCAGGGCCAGCTCCTGACCTCATTGCAGCTTTGGTCCAATCATGGGAAAAAGAGCTGAATTCCAGAGGTGAGGTGGGAGTGACTACCCTTGACATCAAAGCAACATTTGACCAAGTGTGGCATCAAGGAGCCTTAGAAAAATTGAAATCAATGGGAATCAGGGGGAAAACTCTTCAGTGTTTGTAGTCATACCTAGCACAAAGGATGATGGTTGTGTTTGTTGAAGGTCAGTCTTTTCAGTCCCAGGACATCACTGTAGGAGTTCCTCAGGGTACTGTCCTAGGCCCAACCATTTTCAGCTGCTTCATCAGTGACCTTCCCTACATCATAAGGTCAGAAGTGGGGATGTTCGCTGTTTGCACAGTGTTCAGTACCATTTGCAACTCCTCAGATACTGAAGCAGTCCATGTCCACATGCAGAAAGACCTGGACAACATTTCGGCTTGGGCTGTTAAGTGGAAAGTAACATACACGTCACACAAGTGCCAGGTAATGCCCATCTCCAACAAGAGAGAATGTAATCATCTCCCCTTGACATTCAATGGCATTACCATCGCTGAATCCTCCACCATCAATATCCTGAGGTTACCGTTGACCAGAAACTTAACTGGAGTAGCCATGTAAATACTATGGTTACAAGAGATGGTGTGAGGCTGTCAATTCTGTGGGAGTAACTCATCTCCTGACTCCCAAACCCTGTCCACCATCTATAAGGTACAAGTCAAGAGAGTGATGGAATACTCTCCACTTGCCAGATGAGTGCAGCTCCAACAACACTCAAGAAGCTCGACACCATCTAGGACAAAGCAGCCCGCTTGATCAGCACCCCATGCACCACCTTTATCTTTCCTCCACCACCAGTGCACAGTGGCAGCAGTGCGGACCATATACAAGATGCACAGCAGCAATTGCCAACCCTCTTTCAATGGCACCTTCAAAACCCCCAATCTCTACAACCTAGAAGGGCAAGGGCAGCAGGTGCATGGGAATACCTACTTATGTCTAAGTTCCCCTCCAAGCCACACACCATCCTGACTTGGAACTATATCACCATTCCTTCACTGTCGCTGGGTCAAAATGATGGAACTCCCTCCCGAACAGCACTGTTGGTGTACCTACACCATACGGACTGCAGCGGTTCAAGAAGGTGGCTCACCACTACCTTCTCAAGGGATGGGCAACAAATGCTGGCCTAGACAGCGACACCCACATCCCTTGAAAGAATAAAAAGTTCTGGAATTCTGTGTTTAAGTGTGCATGCGTGGCTGCCAGGAGTTGCTTTCAGTTTCACAGCGTAATGACAGTGAAGTCTGACAGTTTCACTGTCATTACAACAGCAAAATCTGGGTTCTAGCCTATCCGTACATGCTGAAATTCCACATAAAGCTGAAACCAACTGTGCTGTTGTCTCTCAATGTCTTTACCAATCACACCTTGTTAGCTTATTCATCTCCCACTGTCTCCCCTGTGCGTCTTCCCAGGAGCTGTAAAACTTCTTCCTTGTGTGTACTTCTTAGATAGCTGATCCTCCTCCTGTTGCATTTCTTTGGCACTGGTTGTGGGGTTTCCTTTTCCGTTGCAAGAAGAAAACACAGTGCTAAAGAAAACTCGTTGGCATTTAGATTTCTTTTCATCCAGGTGTCTACATCCATTCCATGATTATAACGCTCACAATGTCTCTCTTCATTTTTTGTTATTCATGCTCAGAAATAGATCAAAAACTCTCCAACACAATGGATGTGAAGTGTCTAGTGATCAGTGAGAAAAGCTAATGAGCTGCGTATTCCTTGCAGTTACGAGGAAAAGACATCAAAGCTAGTTCATTAGCATCTTGACTGCTCACCACCTCAGCCCACATTTTATTGATCCTCTCTGTGGCAAAAAAACCCTCAAAAAATGCTTAAGCATGACACCCTTTATTTCAGCAAATAAAACATGAATTGATGCATCTGAAAACCTGAGGAAACTTTGAGCTGCTGATTCTACTGAGGCCACCCCACTCCTTCTGGATTCATTGTCAACATTTACTGTCATTGCCTCTCATCTTCCACCCTCCATAAACTTAAGGTGATCCGAAAGTCTGCTGCTTGTATCCTATGTTGGCTCTCAGGTAAGCAACGACTTTTTTTCAGTTCATGGGATGTGGGCTCTACACGCAAGGCCAGTATTTATTGCTCATTCCTAATTGCCCTTGAGAAGGTGGTGGTGAGCTGCCTTCTTTAACTGCTGCAGTCCATGTTGTGTAAATGCTCTCACAGTGTTGTTAGGTAGGGAGTTCCAGGATTTTGATCCAGTAACGATGAAGGAATGGCCCAATATTTCCAAGTCAGGATGGTGTGTAACCTGCAGCGGAACTTAGAGGTGGTGGTGTTCCCATGCACCTGCTGCTTTTGTCCTTTTAGGTGGTGGCGGTCGTGAGTTTTGGAGTGCTGCTGAAGAAGCCTTGGTGAGTTGCTGCCGTGCATCTTGTAGATAGTACACACAGCAGCTACCGTGCTCTGGAGGTGGAAGGATTGAGAATCAAATAGGCTGCTTTGTCCTGGATGTGTCGAGCTTCTTGAGTTTTGTTGGAGTATTCCATCATTCCTGACTTGTGCCTTGTAGATGGTGGAAAGGCTTTGGGAAGTCAGGAGGTGAGTTACTAGCTGAGAATATGCAGCCTCTGACCTGCTCTTGTAGCCACAGTATATATATGGCTGGTTCAGTTATGTTTCTGGTCAATGGTGACAGCCAGGATGTTGATAGTGGGATATTCAGTGATGGTAATGCCATTGAATGCCATTAGTCTCTTATCAGCCCAGGCCTGAATTTTGTTTAGGTCTTGCTGCATGTGGGAATGGACTGCTTCAGTATCTGAGGAGTTGCAAATGGTCCTGAACACTGTGCAATCATGAGCAAACATTCCCACCTCTGATGTGATGATGGAGGGAAGGTCATTGATGAAGCAGCTGAAGATAGTTGGGTCTTGGACACTACCCTGAGGAACTCCTGCAGCAATGTCCTGGGGCTGAGATGATTGGCCTCCAACAACCACAACCATCATCCTTTGTGCTAGGTATGACTACAGACACTGAAGAGTTTTCCCCCTGATTCCCATTGACTTCAATTTTTCTAGGACTCCTTGATGCCACACTTGGTCAAACGCTGCCTTGATGTCAAGGGCAGTCCCTTTCACTTCGCCTCTGAAATTCAGCTCTTTTGTCCATGTTTGGACCAAAGCTGTAATGAGATCTGGAGCTGAGTGGCCTTGGCGAAACCCAAACTGAGCATTGGTGAGCAGATTATTGGTGAGTTAATGTCCCTTGATAGCACTGTTGATGACACCTTCCAACACTTTGTTGATGATTGAGAGTAGACTGATGGGGCAGTAATTACTGCAATTGATTTGTTCTGCTTTTTGTGGACAGGACATACCTGGGCAATTTTCCACTTTGTTGGGTAGATGCCAGTGTTGTAGCTGTTCTGGAACAGCTTGGCTAGAGGGGCAGCTAGTTCTGGAGCACAAATCATCAGCAATACAGCCGGGATGTTGTTGCGGCCCATAGCCCTTATTGTATCCAGTGTGCTCAGCCATTTCTTGATATGCATGGAGTGATTTGAATTGGGTGAAGACTGGCTTCTTTGATGGTGGGGACCTCAGGTGGAGGCCGAGATAGATCATCCACTGCTTTAGCCTGTCTTTTGCACTCAAGTGCTGGGTTCCACCATCATTGAGGATGGGGATGTTCATGGTGCCTCCTCCTCCCATTAGTTGTTTAACTGTTCATTACCATTCATGATTGCATATGGTAGGACTGCAGAGACTGTTGTGTTACAGCGTTTGTCACATAAACTTACCAATCACACACTGTGAATGGTAACAAATACTTTGGGTTCTTTTTATTGAAGACTTACAATACTATATATAAGTTACAGAAGAGTTCTACATGCACATCTTACTGAGGCTCAACACAGCTTCCACTGCTGTGTCACATGCTGTTTGACATCATTTCCTACAGTGATGATGCACACTCATTATTTACATATTCCATTAAAGCAATACCACAACATCCCCCTTTTTCCTTAAGCAGAATATTGCACAAGAATAAATCACATAATATAACAGGATTGCTGTGAACACAATTTACATAAAAGTTAGACCTTCATCCATCATTTAAGAGTCCCTAAAACATATAGGTGGTTTACTAATTTGCCTGTACCTCTTAATAGTAAAACTCTTCTGAGATCTAGAATCATTACTATGGTGTTCTTGACTCATTGAAGTAGATGTGTGGGTATCCTGCACTTTAGCATTGTGCTGGTTGTCTTCACAGTGATCTTCCAAAATTTCGCTCTCGGGCCTCACCCGTGATTGTCTTCTCGCCACTAATGGAGTATTAGGTAAGAAGCAGTTGGATAATTCCCTTAGTTGACTTCTGTTTCTCTTCAACATCGCTCCGTTAGGTGTTGTGTCTTCATATGACCATGGTTCACTGCAAATCTTAGATAACTAGAAGGGCAGCACATTGGCACAGTGGTTAGCACTGCAGCCTCACAGCTCCAGCAACCCAGGTTTGGTTCTGGGTACTGCCTGTGCGGAGTTTGCAAGTTCTCCCTGAGACTGTTCAGCCAGGTGCTCCGGTTTCCTCCCACAGCCAAAGGCTTGCAGGTTGATAGGTAAATTGGCCATTGTAAATTGCCCCTAGTGTAGGTAGGTGGTAGGAGAGTTGTGGGTATGTGGTAGGGGACATGGGATTAATGAAGGATTAGTAGAAATGGGTGGTTGATGGTTGGCACAGACTCGGTGGGCCAAAGGGCCTGTTTCAGTGCTGTATCCCTCGATGACCTCTGCAGGGAACCAGGTTCCTTCTGTTGGGTGAATAACTTGAACCTTTTGCCCCACATGTAATCTAGGCAATTCAGCACCTGCATGCTGACCATATGTAGACATCATTTTCTCCTGCTTCTCCAATAGTCTTTCCTGCATTGATGCAAACCTGGTCAGATGATGACTCAGAGCTGCCTCCCGAACATGACTTCGACTGGTGATGGCAATCCCATGTCTAATGTTGTTGCCTGTAAATGCAACACAGTAACCTGGACATCTTGCTCTGTTTCCTGCACTTCACAATAAGCGATTTAAGCATACCGACCATTCTCCTGGCAAGACCACTGGATCTAGGATAATGTGGAGAGGCTGTTACATGGTTTATACACCACTTGGCACACATATCCTGAAATGGTTGCCTGTATATTGTGGACCATTATCTGATACAATCTCCTCTGGTCTACCAAAAAGACTAAATCTAGCACTCATCAAATTTGCTACAGATGTGCTCGATGTATTCCTCAACTTTCTGATGATTGGGAATTTTGAAAAGTAATCTGTGATTAAT
Source organism: Heterodontus francisci (assembly GCF_036365525.1). Classification (NCBI taxonomy): domain Eukaryota; kingdom Metazoa; phylum Chordata; class Chondrichthyes; order Heterodontiformes; family Heterodontidae; genus Heterodontus; species Heterodontus francisci. The sequence goes on along the minus strand of NC_090387.1, from coordinate 55,130,632 downwards.
AGAAAATCGTCACCATGAACGGTGAACAGATTCGTTGCAATCCTTGACCAGGGATGTGACTGAACCTCATGAGGCTGCAGTGGTTCCTGTGTTGGTTTGGCTGATGCGCTTGGCACGTCTTGCACATCCTTATGGCTCTCTTGATACCGCAGTAAATCCCAGGACAGTACACAGTTTCCCTCGCAAGGTGTGTGGCCCTGGTGCAATTGCGACAATATTCAGCATGGCTTTGTCAGGGGGAGATCATGTCTAACAAACTTGATTGAATTTTTCGAAGAGGTGACTAGATGTATAGATGAGGGTAAAGCAGTTGATGTGGTCTACATTGACTTCAGTAAGGCTTTTGAGAAGGTTCCGCATGGGAGATTGGTTAAGAAGGTAAGAGCCCATGGGATCCAGGGCAATTTGGCAAATTGGATCCAAAATTAGCTTAGTGGCAGGAGGCAGAGGGTGATGGTCGAGGGTTGTTTTTGCGATTGGAAGCTTGTGACCAGTGAGGTACTGCAGGGATCAGTGGTGGGACCCTTGCTGTTTGTAGTGTACATTAATGATTTAGATGTGAATATAGGAGGTATGATCAGTAAGTTCACAGATGACAAGAAAATTGGTGGTGTTGTAAATAGTGAGGAGGAAAGCCTTAGATTACAGGATGATATAGATGGGCTGGTAAGATGGGCAGAGTAGTGGCAAATGGAATTTAATCCTGAGAAGTGTGAAGTGATGCATTTTGGGAGGACTAACAAGGCAAGGGAATATACAATGGATGGTAGGACCCTAGGAAGTACAGAGGGTCAGCGGGACCTTGATGTACTTGTCCATAGATCACTGAAGGCAGCAGCACAGGTAGATAAGGTGGTTAGGAAGGATTTTGGGATACTTGCCTTTATTAGCCGAGGCATAGAATATAAGAGCAGGGAGGTTATGATGGAACTGTATAAAATGCTAGTTAGGCCACAGCTGGAGTACTGTGTACAGTTCTGGGCACCACACTATAGGACGGATGTGATTGCACTGGAGAGGGTACAGAGGAGATTCACCAGGATGTCACCTGGGCTGGAGCATTTCTGCTACGAAGAGAGACTGGATAGGCAAGGGTTGTTTTCCTTAGAGCTGAGGGGGGACCTGATTGAGGTACATAAAATTATGAGGGGCATAAATAGGATAGATAGGAAGAAACCTTTTCCCTTAGTGGAGATGTCAATAACCAGGGGGCATAGATTTAAGGTAAGGGGCAGGAGGTTTAGAGGGGATTTGAGGAAAATATTTTCACCCAGAGGGTGGTTGAAATCTTGTACACACTGCCTGAAGGGGTGGTAGAGGCAGGAACCCTCACAACATCTAAACAGTATTTAGAACAGCACTTGAAACGCCATAGCATACAAAGCTACGGGTCAAGTGCTGGAAAATGGGATTAGAATAGATAGGTGCTTGATGGTCAGCATGATGGGCCGAAGGGCCTGTTTCTGTGCTGTATAACCCTATGACTCTGTATCCTGATGAAAAGATTCAGGAATCAGCATCTGTCTTCCTTTAAATATTACACCTCTTGAGATAGCTGACTCGTTCCTATAGGGCCAAAGGATCTTAGATTGTTTTGAACCTCCTGTATCGTATCAGGCCAACTATCAACAATAACCCACCACAATGCCTTCAGCAGTGGATCTTTGGCTGTTTCTTCTCTAAGATGTTTCACTTGTGCTATCCAAGTTCATCAAGTCAACATTAAGTATGTCTTCGACCTCCATATCCATACTGTCAACTTGTTGGTTTAATGAAATATCCGCTGTTATATCGTCTAATTCAGTCGTCAGTTTTTCCTGGATGTGTACACTGCACTTCTAAGGTGGGTCAATTGCATCTTCTTTCAAATGCAAAGCAGCATCACCTTTGAAACTCCCCACAGTGTCAAACCTGTCTGGATAGTTCAGCTGTAAGTCATGGACTGACACGATAGGGTCATTTTTAACATTTGCTTCCACCAATGGTGCATTGTTAATTTCATTTATGGTCACGACTTTGAGTTCCCTACATGCCGGTAATCCTACTACTGCACGACCATTCGCGTCTAACAAGTAGAAAACTGGTGATGACCATGCAGACTTGCCATAGCATTTTAATGTCAGTGTACCGATACAATGGATTGTTGACCCATTGTAAGCTGTCAACCAGAAAGTCATTGGCTACATCATAGATTCCCATCGGTCAATTCACGTGTCTTTTAAGATTCTTAATGCAAGAATATTAGCACTAGCTCCGGTGTCTATCTTGGCTTTGAGCATGGGTTTGCTGTTCTTATTCAGACATATAGGGATGTATCTTGTTCTCCCCCAGATGTCAGGTTCTGTGGTGTGGTGGGGGGTGGGGCCTGAAGATGGCTCCGGATGAGGACCACCACAGACTTTGACGCTGTGAGGGCCTGGCCTGATCCTCCTGGCAGCGGCGACGCTCCAAGGCAGTCCCCCACCGCAGGCCACTGGGCAATGGGACCACAATCAAAATATTCAAATCAATAGAATGAATGAATTAACATACGTTTACCTGCGATCTTTCAAGTGGGGGGAGTAAAGAGAAATGCAGTCTTAATTAGGGATAGTATAGTTAGGGGCATAGATAGTTCTCTGTGGCCAGGATCGTGAGTCCCAAAGGCTGTGTTGCCTACCTGGTGCCAGGGTTCAGAATATCTCATCTGGACTGCAGAGGAACTTGGAGTGGGAGGGGAAAGATCCAGTTGTTGTGGTCCACGTAGACACCGATATAGGTAGAACGAGGATAGAAGTTCTGCTGAGGGAATATGAGCAGCTAGGAGCTAAATTAAAAAGCAGAACCAAAAAGGTAATAATCTCTGGATTACGACCTGAGCCATGAGCTAATTGGCACAGGGTCAATAAGATTAAAGAGATAAATGGGTGGCTCAAAGATTGGTAGGGGAGAAATGGGTTCGAATTCATGGATTATTGGCACCAGTACTGGGGAACGAGGGAGCTATTCCGATGGGGCAGGCTCCACCTGAATTATGCTGGGACCACAGTCCTAGCGAATTGCATAATTGGGCTGTAGATAGGGCTTTAAACTAAATAGTGGGGGGAGGGTTCGGTTGCATGGAAAATTAGGAAGTTAAAGGAGAAGGTAGGAGTGCAGGTTAGTGATGAGGCTGATTGTTACCAGAAAATAAAAGGAAGGGACAGAATGTGTGAACGTCATATCGCACCAAAGAATCGTACAAGAGTAGGGAAATTTGATAATAGAACAAACTTAAAGGCTTTGTATCTGAATGTTCAAGCATTCGGAATAAAATAAATGAGTTAACAACGCAAATAGAGATGAATGCGTATGATTTAGTGGCGATTACTGAGACATGGTTGTAGGGAAACCAGGTTTGGGAATTGAATATCCAAGGGTACTCAGTATTTCGGAAGGATAGGCAGGAAGGAAAAGGAGGTGGTGTCGCTTTGTTAGTAAAGGAAGAGATCAGTGCTGTAGTGAGAAATGATATAGGCACTGGAGATCAAGAAATAGAATGAGTCTGGGTAAAAATAAGAAATAGCAAGGGAAAGAAGCCCCTGGTGGGAGTAATCTATAGGTCCCCAAACAATAGTTCCGCAATGGGGCACAGTATCAACCAAGAAATACTGGGGGCTTGTAAGAAAGGTACGGCAATAATCATATGAGTGATTTTAATATGCATATAGATTGGATTAATCAAATTGGCAAAGGTAGCCTTGAGGGAGAGTGCATTGAATGTATTAGAGATTGTTTTTTGGAGCAATATGTTGTGGAACCAACCAGGGAGCAGGCTATTCTAGATTTGGTATTTTGTAATGAGGTGGGATTAATTAACAATCTCATAGTTAAGGATCCTCTAGGGAAGAGTGATCATAGCATGCTAGAATTTCAAATTCAGTTTGAGGGCGAGAAACTGGACTCCCACACTACTGTTCTGGAGTTAAACAAAGGTAATTACATAGGCATGAGGGCAGATTTGGCCCTAGTGGACTGGGCAGGAAGATTAAAAGGTAGGATAGTTGATGAGCAGTGGCAGATGTTTAAGGGGATGTTCAATTCCTCCCAACTAAAATATATTCCAGAGAGGAAGAAAGATTGTAAGAGGGGGAAAAAATATCCATGGCTAAGCAAGGAAGTTAAGGATAACATAAAGACAAAAACTAAGGCCTACCATATTGCAAAGGCCAGTGGCAGGCTGGAAGATTGGGAAACTTCTAAAGATCAACAAAGGGTTACTAAAAAAGTAATAAAAAAAGGTAAATTATGAAAGAAAACAAGTGCAAAATATAAAAACGGATAGCAAAAGCTTCTATAAGTATATAAAAGGGAAGAGAGTAGCTAAAGTGAATGTTGGTCCCTTGGAGGATGAGACTGTGGAGTTAATAGAGGGGAACGCAGAAATGGCAGACAATAAATCAGTATTTTGCCTCAGTTTTCATGGTGGAGGACATGAGTACCATCCCAATAATAACAGGTAATACAGAGGTTATAGAAAGGGAGGAATTTAGAACAATCATCATCACTAGGGAAAAAATGCTGAGCAAACTATTGGGATTGAAGGCAGACAAGTTCCCAGGGCCTGATGGCCTACATCCTAGGTTCTTAAAGGAAGTGGCAGCAGAGATAATGGATCCATTGGTTATAATATTCCAAAATTCCCTGGAAGCGGGGAAGGTTCCAATGGATGAGAAAAATGCTAATATAATGCCCATATTCAAATGGGAGGGAGGCAGAAAGTAGGAAACTATAGACCAGTTAGTTTAACATCTGTCATTGGGAAATTGTTCGAATCCATTATTAAGGAAGTAATAACAGGGCATTTAGGATGTCAAAACGCAATCCATCAGAGTCAGTATGGTTTTATGAAGTGTAAGTCGTGTTTGACTAATTTGCTAGGGTTCTTTGAAGATGTAACAAGCAAAGTGGATAATGGGGATCCTGTAGATGTAATATATCTGGACTTGCAGAAGGCATTTGAGAAGATGCCGCACAAAAGGTTAATACACAAGGTGAGATCACATGGGGTTAGGGGCAATTTATAAGCTTGGATAGAGGATTGGCTAACCAACAGAAAACAGAGAGTCGGGATAAATGGGTCTTTTTCTGGTTGGCAAGATGTAACTAGTGGGGTGCGACAGGGTTCAGTCCTCGGGTTCCAACTATTTACAATCTATATTAATGACTTGGATGCAGGGATAGAAGGTACTGTAGCCAAATTTACAGATGACACTAAAATAGGTGGGATAGTAAGTTGCAATAAAGAAGTAAGAAATTTACAAATGGATATGGATAGGTTAGGTGAATGGGCCAAAATTTGGCAGATGGAGTTTAACCTGGATAAGTGTGACATTATCCATTTTGGTCGGAAGAATAGAAAGGCAAATTATTATCTATATGGAGAGAAACTTCAGAGTGCTTCGGTGCAGAGGTGATTTGGGTGTCCTCGTGCATGAATCGCAGAAAACTAGTATGCAGGTACAGCAGGTAATAAGAAAGGCAAATGGAATTTTGGCATTTATTGCAAAAGGAATAGAGTATGAAAGTTGGGAAGAGTTGCTGCAACTGTACAAGGCATTAGTGCGACCGCACCGAGAGTATTGCGTACAGTTTTGGTCCCCTTATTTGAGGAGGGATATAGTTGCATTGGAGGCAGTTCAGAGGAGGTTCACTAGATTGATTCCAGAGAAGAGGGGTTTGTCTTATGAAGAGAGATTGAGCAGTTTAGACCATTACTCTCTAGAGTTTAGAAGAATGAGAGGAGATCTAATTGAGGTATATAAGATGATTGACAAAGTAGATGTAGAGAGGATGTTTCCTCTTGTGGGGCAATCTAGAAGGAACGGTTATAGTTTTAAGATAAGGAGTAGCAGAGTTAAAACAAGAGATGAGGAGAAATTACTTCTCATAGAGTCATAGAGTCACAGAGTCGTACAGCATAGAAACAGTCGGCCCACCACGTCCATGCCGACCATAATGTCTATCGATACTAATCCCGCCTGCCTGCATTAATTCCATATCCCTCTATGCCTTGCTCATCCAAGTACCTGTCCAGATGCCTCTTAAATGTCGCTACTGTTCCTGCCTCCACCACCTCCTCAGGCAGCTCATTCAAGATACCTACTATACTTTGTGTAAAAAATCCCCTTTAAGTCTCCTCCCTCTCACCTTAAATCTATGCCCTCTAGTTTTAGTCACCCCAACCATGGGAAACAGACTCTGGCTATCTACTCTATCTACGCCTCTCATAATTTTATATACCTCTATCATGTCCCCTCTCAGCCTCCTTCGCTCCAGGGAAAACAGACCCAGGCCTATCCAATCTCTCTTTATAACTCAAGCCCTCCAGACCAGGCAACATCCTTGTGAATCTTTTCTGCACCCTCTCTAGCTTAATCACATCTTTCCTGTAGTGCGGCGACCAGAACTGCACACAGTACTCCAAATGCGGCCTAACCAATGTTATGTACAACTGTAACATGACGTCCCAACTCTTGTACTCAATGCCTCAGCTGATGAAGGCAAGCATGCCATACGCCTTCTTCACCACCCTGTCTATCTGTGTTGCCACTTTCAGGGAACTATGTACTTGCACCCCAAGGTCTCTCTGCTCAACAACACTCCCCAGGGCCCTGCCATTCACTGTATATGTCCTGCCCCCTGGTTTAGCTTCCCAAAATCACTTCACACTTGTCAGCGTTAAATTCCATTTGCCAATCCCTTGCCCACTTTCCCAGTTGATCTGTATCCTGTTGTAACCTTGGACAACCTTCTTCACTGTCCACTATACCACCAATTTTGGTGTCATCTGCAAACTTACTAATCATGCCCCCTACATTCACATCCAAGTCATTAATATATATGACAAACAACAGAGGATCCAGCACCGATCCCTGCGGCACACCACTGGTCACCGGCCTCCAATTGGAAAAGCAACCCTCCACTACCACCCTCTGCCTCCTATCACCAAGCCAATTTTGTATTCAATTTGCTAGCTCACCCTGGATCCCATGTGTTCGAAGTTTCTGGACCAGCCTACCATGCGGGACCTTGTCAAAGGCCTTGCTAAAGTCCATGTAGACAACGTCCACCGCCCTGCCTTCGTTAATCCTCTTGGTCACCTCGTCGAAAAACTCAATCAAATTCTTGAGACATGATTTCCCAGGCAGAAAGCTATGCTGACTATCCCTAATCAGACCATGCCTTTCCAAATGCATATAAATCCTGTCTTTCAGAATCCCTTCCAATAACTTTCCCATCACTGATGTAAGGCTCACCTGCCTGTAGTTCCCTGGCTTATCCCTGCTGCCCTTCTTCAATAAAGGCACAACATTAGCTATCCACCAGTCTTCCGGTACCTCACCCCTGGCTAACGATGTTACAAAAATCTCTGCCAGGGCCCCAGCAATCTCCTCCCTTGCTTCCCATAGCATCCTAGGATACACCTGGTCAGGCTCTGGGGATTTATTCACCTTAATGCGCTTCAAAACCTCCAACACCTCCTCCTTTGTAATGTTGATATGCTCCAGGATATCGGTGTTCCCTCCCTTGAACTCACTAACTTCCATGACCTGCTCCACGGTAAATATAGACGAGAAGTATTCATTTAAGACCTTGCCCATTTCCCGTCGCTCCACACATAGATTAGCACACTGATCCTTAAGGGGACCTACTCTTTCCCTAGCTTCCTTTTTACTCTTAATATACTTGTAGAATCTTTTAGGATTCTCCTTTATCTTATCTGCCAGGGAAATCTCATCGCCCTCCTAATTTCCTTCTTAAGTGTAGTCTTACATCCCCTATACTCCTCGAGGGACTCGCTTGATCCCAGCTGCCTATACCTGACATATGCCTCCTTCTTTGTCCTGACCAGACCCTCAATGTCCCTCGTCAACCACGGTTCCTAAACTTGCCAGCCTTGCCCTTCCATCTAACAGGAACATGCCGGCCCTGAACTCTTCCTATCTCACTTTTAAAAGCCTCCCATTTGCCAGATGTCCCTTTACCTGTAAACAGCCTTTCCCATTCAACTTTTCAGAGTTCCTGTCTGATGCCATCGAAATTAACCTTCCCCCAATTTAGGACTTCAACCTGAGGACCAGTCCTATCCTTTTCCATAACTATCTTGAAGCTAATAGAGTTATGGTCACAGGTCCCAAAGTGCTCCCCCACTGACACATCAACCACCTGCCCATCCTCATTTCCTAAGAGGAGGTCGAGTGTAGCCCCTTCTCTAGTAGGGCTATCCACATACTGCTTCAGAAAACTATCCTGAACACACTTAACAAATTCTTCCCCATCTGATCCCTTCGCACTAAGGCAGTCCCAGTCTATATTAGGAAAGTTAAAATCACCTACTATTACAACCCTATAATTCCTACACCTATCTGTGATTTCCCTACATATATGCTCCTCCACTTCCCTCTGACTATTGGGGGGCCTATAGTATAATCCCATCAAAGTGATCACCCCTTTCTTATTTCTAAGTTCTCCCCATATGGCCTCGCTGGACATTCCCCCCGGGATATCCTCTCTAAGTACTGCCGTGATGTCCTCCCTAATCAATAGTGCAACTTCCCCTCCTCTCTTACCTCCACCTCTGTCACGCCAGAAGCATCAGTACCCCAGAACATTGAGCTGCCAGTCCTGCCTGTCCCTCAACCACGTTTCCGTAATAGCTATAATATCACAATCCCATGTACCGATCCATGCTCTGAGTTCATCTGCCTTACCTGTAAGGCTTTTTGCTTTAAAGTAAATGCAGTTTAGCCTACCAGACCTTCCAAGCTCCCTGCCCTGCCCCTGCCCGGCCTGCCTACTGGACTTGCTTGCTTTAACCTCTACATTTGCCTCAACTATCTCATCGGAGAGGCTACTACTTTGGGTTCCACCCCCCTGCAAGACTAGTTCAAACCCTCCAGTGTAGTACTAGCAAACCTCCCCGCAAGGATATTGGTCCCCTTCCAGTTTAGATGCAACCCGTCCTTCTTGTACAGGTCACCCCTGCACCAGAAGAGATCCCAATGATCTAAGTAGCTGAAGCCCTCCCGCCAGCTCTTCAGCCATGCATTCATTTGCCTTATCCTTCTATTCCTACCCTCACTAGCACGTGGCACAGGGAGTAATCCTGAGATTACAACCCTAGAGGTCCTGCTTTTTAACCTTCTGCCTAACTCCCTATATTCACTTTGCAGGACCTCATCTCTTTTCCTGCCTATGTCGTTAGTACCAATATGGACCATGACCTCTGGCTGCTCACCCTCCCCTTTCAGAATGTTCTGCCGACGCTCCGAGACATCCTTGACCCTAGCACCAGGGAGACAACATACTATCCTAGAGTCTCGTTTGTGGCCACAGAAACGCCTATCTGCACCCCTTACGATAGAATCCCCTATCATTATAGCTCTTCCACCCCTTTTCCTCCTCTGCTTTGCAGCAGAGCCCTCCATGATGCCACGAACTTGGCTGTTGCTGCTGTCCCCAGGAGGTCATCCCCCCAAAGCAGTATATCTGTTTGAGAGGGGGATGGCCACAGGGGACTCCTGCACTACCTGCCTGCACCTACTATTCTGTCTGGTGGTCACCCATCTCTTTTCTGCCTGTGCAGCCATTACCTGCGGTGTGACCACCTCACTAAATGTGCTATTCACGACGTCCTCAGCATCGCGGATGCTCCTCAGTGAATCCACCCGCAGCTCCAGCTCCGTAATGTGGGTAGCCAGTAGCTGCAGATGGATACACTTCCTGCACACATGGTCATCAGGGACACTGGAAGCGTCCCTGATTTCCTACTTAGCACAGGAGGAGCATATCACGGGGCTGAGCTCTCCTGTCATGACTTACCCTTATATTAATTAGTTATTCCGTAATTAAAAAATACTAATTACACTAGGGGCCTTGTTGTACCCACTACAATCTAAAGTCCTTGAAAAAAAAACACTTTAGTGGTACTCACCTTATCACCAGAGGTTTTTTTCCAATGATAAAACGTTCCCCCTTTTTAAAGATATTTAAATGTATTAACAGCTGCTACTCACCAACCAATCAGCTTGCAGCTCTCCTCTGACGTCACTGTCGTTTTGTTTCAAAACTCCGGCGTGCTGGAAGATCTCCGCTCTGCTCCCGGAAGGTAAGAGACTGGGCCTCGATCCTCGGGGTCGATTTATAGGCTCAGCACTCTGCATTCTCCCCTCAGGTCCGCTCCGATCCTCTCTGCTCCCGGAAGGTAAGAGACTGGGCCTCGATCCTCAGGGTCGATTTATAGGCTCAGCACTCGGTGTTCTCCCCACAGGTCCACTCTGCTCTGCTCCTGGAAGGTAAGAGCTCAAAGGGTTGTGAGTCTGTGGAATTCACCACCCCAGAGTGCGGTGGATGCCAGGACATTGAGTAAATTTAAGGAGGAGATAGACAGATTTTTAATTATTAATGGGTTGAAGGGTATGGAGAACGGGCAAGAAAGTGGAGTTGAGGTCGAGATGAGATCAGCCATGATCGTATTGAATGGCAGTGCAGGCTTGAGGGGCTAAATTATCTATTCCTGCTCCTAGTTCTTATGTTCTTATGATCTTGAGGACCAGCCACTATCATCGGCACGACAGCCGGCACTCCCGCGCCTTCCAATCCCCGTCTGGGGAAAGGTGGTGCCACACTGCTGGGGAGGGGGAGGAGGTAAGATTGTTATTGCGTGGGGGCGTGGGGGGACGGGATCAAATATACGTCATGAGTCTGGGGGATAGTTGGGAAGTGTTGTGCAGTTTGTGGGGGGTAAAGGTCAGATGTTAAAGGTAAGTGTTTTGAGGGGGAAGGGCAAATAGTTATGTAACTGTTATTGTGAGAGTGGGAAAGGGGCATTAGAAATTTACCAATTTAAATTGGGGGGGGTTCTGTATTAAAAAAATTAAATTAGGCGGCAGGGCTGGCTGCCCTTTAACAATGGCGCCAGCGCCTGCGCACAAGCAGCGGATGCCATTGCCGGGGTCGAACAAACTGCCCCCTCCACAAGACTGGGGTGGTGGGGGCGGGGGGGGAAGGTGGAGCGGCTGCCCCGGCAATTTAAATGAGCTTCCACGCTTAAAGATCGTGGCATATCCCCCATTCTACTATTACCATCAAGCCAGGGAACCAACCCTGATTCAATAAAGAGTGCAGGAGGGCATGCCAGGATCAGCACCAGGCATACCTCAAAATGAGGTGTCAACCTGGTGAAGCTACAACACAGGACTATCTGCGTGCCAAACTGCGTAAGCAGCATGCGATGGACAGAGATAAGCGATCCCATAACTAACGGATCAGATCTAAGCTCTGAAGTCCTGCCACATCCATCTGTGAATGGTGGTGGATAATTAAACAACTATCTGGAGGAGGTGGCTCCACAAATATCCCCATCCTCAATGATGGGGGAGCCCAGCACATCAGTGCAAAAGATAAGTCTGAAGCATTTGCAACAATCTTCAGCCAGAAGTGCTGAGTTGATGATCCATCTCGGCCTCCTCCTGAAGTCCCCAGCATCACAGATGCCAGACTTCAGCCAATTTGATTCACTCTGCGTGATATCAAGAAACGACTGAAGGCACTGGATACTGCAAAGGCTATGGGCCCTGACAATATTCCGGCAATAGTACTGAAGACCTGTGCTCCAGAACTTGCCGCGCCTCGAGCCAAGCTGTTCCAGTACAGCTACAACACTGGCATCTACCCGGTAATGTTGAAAATTGCCCAGGTGTGTTCTGTCGACAAAAAGCAGGACATGTCCAACCCGGCCAATTAATTCCCTATCAGTCTACTCTCAATCATCAATAAAGTGATGAAAGGTGTCATCAACAGTGCTATCAAGCAGCATTTGCTTAGCAATAACCTGCTCAGTGATGTTCAGTTTGGGTTCCACCAGGGCCACTCAGCTCCTGACCTCATTACAGCCTTGGTTCAAACATGGACAAAAGAGCTGAACTCAAGAGGTGAGGTGAGAGTGATTGCCCTTGACATCAAGGCAGCATTTGACTGAGTATGGCATCAAGGAGCCCTAGCAAAACTGGAATCAATGGGAATCAGGGGGAAAACTCTCCACTGGTTGGAGTCATATCTAGCACAAAGAAAGATGGTTGTGGTTCTTGGAGGTCAATCATCTCAGCTCCAGGACATCACCGCAGGAGTTGCTCAGGGTAGTGTTCTAGGACCAACCATCTTCAGCTGCTTCATCAATGACCTTCCTTCAATCATCAGGTCAGAAGTGGGGATGTTTGCTGATGTTTGCACAATATTCAGCACCATTCGCGACTCCTCAGATACTGAAGCAGTCCGTGTAGAAATGCAACAAGACCGGGACAGTATCCAGGCTTGGGCTGATAAGTGGCAAGGAACATTTGCGCCACACAAGTGCCAGGCAATGACCATCTCCAACAAGAGAGAATCTAATCATCTCCCCTTGACATTCAATGGTATTATGATTGCTGAATCCCCCATTATCAACATCCTGGGGGTCACCATTGACCAGAAACTGAACTGGACCAGCCATATAAATACTGTGGCTACACAAGCAGGTCAGAGGCTGGGAATCCTGTGGCAACTAGATCACCTCCTGACTCCCTAAAGCCTGTCCATCATCTACAAGGCACAAGTCAGGAGTGTGATGGAAGATTCTCCACTTGCCTGGATGGGTGCAGCTCCAACAGCACTCAAGAAGCTCAACACCATCCAGGACAAAGCAGCCCGCTTGATTGGCATCCCATCCACAAACATTCATTCCCTCCACCACCGATGCACAGTGCAGCAGTGTGTACCATCTACAAGATGCACTGCAGCAACACACCAAGGCTCCTTCGACAGCACCTTCCAAATTCGCAACCTTTACCAACTAGAAGGACAAGGGCAGCAAATGCATGGGAGCAACACCACCTGCAAGTTCCCCTCCAAGTCACACACCATCCTGACTTGGAACTATATCGCCATTCCTTCACTGTCACTGGGTCAAAATTCTGGAACTCCCTTCCTAACAGCACTGTGGGTGTACCTGCACCACATGGATTGCAACGGTTCAAGAAGGCAGTTCACCCCCACCTTCTCAAGGGCAATTAGGGATGTGCATTAAATGCTGGCCTAGCCAGCGATGCCCACATCCTATGAATGAATAAAAAAATGCTCTTTGGTGCATGGCCCGCACTGGTGGGCTGCTATTTTTTGAGCTCGCCGGTGAGATCAGCAGTGGGCTCTTAAAATCCATCCCATAATGTTGATTGTAGCAAAAGCCTCTAGCTGTGTGATCGCATCCACACATTATGCCACATTATTGGTGTGGAGAGCCTGCTCGCTTTCAAGTTGAAAAGCTTCCATCACTGCGTCTTCCACCTGGTCTTACCTGTGACCAACCTCATGTATGTGTTTGTGCTTGCATTGACTTCTGGGACACTCCTTGTTGCTGCTGCCAGTACACTGCGCACACTTTTTATTTGACTGTGGTTTATTGTAGCCTCTGACCACACTGTCATGGCTAGATTTCCTGCAATGACGTGCCCAATGCCCTTTTCAGCCGTACGCTATACAGCAGTCTTGAAAAACCGGACAATTCCGTGGCTGGTGTCGGTGATCACACCGCCTGCAGGATTTATTCTGTTTTGGCACTTTGGCCACTTGGACAATAGTCATAGCCACACCCAATGCTTGCAAGTGTTGCCTTTCTGTCACAATGGTTTCGTACTTCCTACTGTCTTTCAACAAGCTGTTGATATCATGCTGTTTCTTTTTTTCCAATACGTCTCTCTGGAAGGCTTCAATTGCCGGCAATGTAATGACGAGCTCCATGATTCTCTCCGACAACTCGGCTTCAGAGAAATCACAGTCTCTGCAGTTATCATGACATCGGCTTAAAAACTGATCAATTGACTCCTTCAGCTGTCGTCTAAATGCCATTAACTCTAAATGGTGGATCCTGAAATTCACCTTTACTTGGATTTGATCTTCCAGTATATTCCAGAGCTTCATCAGGTCTTTTTGATCCTCATCAGATAGACCTGATGTATTAATTTGATGGAGTTCCTCATTTCCAATGGCTATTTGCATCTTCACTGCCTGACTGTCAGGATCAGCGAAGGAAAAATCCAAGACACATAATTCCATTCTCCAGCTTTAACTCAGATAGGACATCTGTGGCCTTTCAACTCATGATGGGAAATTTAGTAGCCATTATTCCAATGCTCCTCGCTTCTCAAGGGTCCTTCTGGTTTACTGTGGGTTGAGTTTCCTTTGATGGAAATACTAAACAGTACTGCAGAACTGCTGTGTCTGCAGGCTTGAGGGGCTGTGTGGCCTACTCCTGCTCCTAATTCGTATGTTGAGTCTTCACCATGCTCAGCCCCGGGCTCTGTATCGCTGTAGCTCTATGGTGCTGTAGCCTGTAACTGCACCATGATGCCCCAGTGACTTCGCAACCTTTCAGCCCAATTCTAAACCAACTTTTGCAGCCCGATCCTGAAGTGACTTAATATTATTACTGACCACTGATCCGGTTATGCTCCTGTTCAGTTAGTCAATGTTTTTCTGAGCACTGATCCTGGAGGGTACTTCTACCTCCGGTGTCTCATTGTATTGCTTCTGCTTTTATAGCAGACTGCTCGTGTTGTCCCGATTTCTTTTCTCTGGCTTCTCCCGATCTTTGGACTGGCTCCACTCTGTGATCTCTGCACTGAAGCAAATTACCACGATTCCGATCTTCACTGTTGCACTTCAACTTTACTTCTGCAACATGGTCTTCAAAATCCCACTACAGCCACCATATTGTGTTACTGGTTTCCTCACACAAATGGTAACAAATACTTTGGGTTCTTTTTATCGAAGACACAATACTATATACAAGTTACAGAAGAGCTCTACCCGTATATCTTACTAGGGATCAACACAGCTCCTATTGCTGCTTACATGCTGTATGACATCACTTCCTGCAGTGATGATGCACACTCACTATTTACATATTCCATTAAAGCAATATCACAACAGAGATTTGCTCTGAGCTATTGGTTGTGGGATCACTTCGCTCTATCCATAGCATGTTGTTCCCACTGTTTAACATACATGTACTCCTGTGTTGTAACATTAACAGGTTGGTAACTTACTTCTAGGTATGCCTGGTGCTGCTGTAGGCATGCTTTTCTACACTGCTCATTGAACCAGGGTTGGGCCTGTTGCTTGCTGATAGTGATAGATTGAAGGAGCAAAAAGGGTACAGGTTATGATTGAATACAATTCTGCTGTATTGATGGCCCACAGTGCTTCATGGAGGCCCAGTTTTGAACTGCTGGATCTGTTCTGAATCTATCTATTTAGCACAGTGGTGGTTCTACACAACCCTGCTCCCACCCATTGTCTCTTCTATTCATGTTGCAACTACTATTCCCTATTGTTTTGTTTCCATTTGTTGCAAAATGTTGTGGACATGTGGTTTGAAACAAATCACCACTTCCCCTGTGATGCAATTTCTTCAGTACGAGCTTGCTGCATTTAGCTTCCAAATGTTTTAAACACATTGACATTAAATAATTTACCTATCATATTTCATCGCTTAAAAGCAACAGTACATTATTTCGAAAACATGCAAAAGCTCGCTTAATATAGTGGATAAGCATCAATATAGCTTAGCACAACTATAAACTGAATAATATCTGTCCAAGGTATGGAGTTTGTTGGGGGTTAACTTCCAACATGTGCCCAAAATGGGCTGTATTTTATGGGACTCTGGAGATGGGCTCGAAGCCGGCAGCCCATAGAATTGCGACGAGAGATGGGGAGGGTGGGGGGAGGAGGGCCCGCGCCTTGGTGGGGGGGTAGGGCCCGTCGCCTTCCTGTTACACTGCAATTTAGCCAGGGCAGGATAAGCCAAAGACGGCCTTCCCACTCAGAGACTAACTGAGGTCCTTAAGAGGCCTATTGACAGCCACTTAAGGACCTCTTCCATTAAGGCATTAAGCCAGCGGTGGGGGGAGGGCTCCTGCCACACGGGAAGGTCGTCCAGTAAAGCAAGGCAACCTCCCTGCTGGCTTGGGGATGGGCCCTCCTCCATGGGCAATCTGTGGCCTGCCCGTCGAACCCACTTCATTAACCTCAAGTCCTGGGCTCCAGCGCTGGACCTGGGTCCAAAGCCTGGAGCAGTACCAGCAGTGGCCACTGCTTCCAGTGTTACTGCCGATACTACTGAACTGCCAGCCCTGTGATTGGCCGACAACTCTTGGAGGTGGGATTCCCATCTTTAAAGGGACTGGGATCCCGGCGCTGGGCTGCAACACCATCAATGCAAAGCTTGACCTCATCCCGCTTCACTTTCATCTCATCCAATCATTGCAACACATCCTCCTGCAACTTCCAAATTCAGGCACTGTCACTGCTGTCATGACTAATGCCCTCTCTTGCACACAGCTGATGCTTCTTCATGGTACCAGAACTATTCTCTCTTCACACACAGATGTTCAGAACTCTTCAGCACATCAGTCAGTAATACACTTCCTTTCCTCATGCAGGACAAGCAAGCGCACAATGGCAGGGAGAGGATCTATGCAGTGGGAGGGGCTCCATCCTTTCAGATTCTTTCATCAGCTGAAGAAGCCTCTATAGATTTAATGGGCAGAGGACGCGCGCAAGCTGTTGCATACAGTGAAGTAGGAGGAAGAAGTTACAGGGTGCTGGCCCTATACACATCAATTTGTCTTCTCACTTGACTATTCCCCTCGCTCAGTCTCCACCACAGCCTGGAGGTTCGCTGAGTCAATAGTCTTTTGGAATGATATACTGCTGAATTACATAGAATATGCAGCAGTCAAGGACCCCCTGGCCCAATTGTTCGATGGCTGTGTTGATGCTCTCCACGAGCCTCCTCCTACTCTAATTAGCTCTTCCCACTTCACCTGTATCCTTTCTATTTCTTTCTCGCTCTTGTGTGCATCAAGCTACCCCTCAAATATGTCCATGATAATCTGCTTCAACCATTCAATATTTTCCATCTCTTTTTTTTTCCAGATCATTTAGTAAAGCTTTTGATATAGTTCCTTGTACTAATGCTATCTCTCTTTTCAAAGTTAGGAATTAAATTTGTGGTTCATCATACTTTACAGCTTTTTAATATTCTGTGATATTTTCATTTATATTCCTCATTTTCTTTTTGATCTCATTTTCTATGTTCATCATATGCCCTTTTGTCATCCTCTCCTTTATTGCTTGTGCACATTTTTTTAGATTCAATTTTATCCACACCTCTATTTATCCATAACATCTCAATCTTGCTGTGTTTATTCTTATTTTAGTGGAATATATTTCTATCTGTCCTTTAAATATTCCCCTCTCTTGTTCTACATCTTTGTCAGTATTTTTCTCCAGTTTACCTTCCTTAGCTCTGTCCACATTTCCTTACAATTACCTTTATTCCAGTCTATTACTTTTGGTTTTTATATCTCTCTCAATCCATTTCTTAAACCTTATTATATTGTGATCACAACTTCATAGATGTTCTCCCACACTTACTTTTCTTACCTGCTGTGGCTCATTTCCCTGTAGTAGATCCTAGCTGTGCTTCCTCCATTCTTGTGCTTCTTACATAATGGATGAGAAAGGTGTTTTGTACATTCTGTTAAAATGCTATCCTTTTTCTATGACATTCCAACACCCTACCCATTTACAGGGAGATAATTGAAATCACCTGTGATTATGATTCAGTGTTTTTCACTTATTTTATATACTTGCCTATATATTTCTCCCTCCTCTTTCTTTTCACTATTTGGTCTGCTGTTGTATAGTCTGATCGGTCCCTTCCTATCCATCATCTCAATCCATATATTGCTATCATTTTGATAAATATGTCCTTGTATGCCACTGCCATTATTTTATATCTGATTAACACTGCTGCCCCATCACCAATGTTCCCTTTAATCTCCCTTTGCTGTGCACAGCTTGCATGATATATTGCATAGTCTCTTTGTTTCATGTGTAGCACATTCCCAATTGCTGTGTGACTACATACCTGCACAGTTTAGAGGGAATACTGGTTTACCACCCTTTCTTCTCTATCATTAAACACTTTACGGCTAGGACAGCTGTAATGAGTTCTCTTTATGCTGTCTGATGTAACATAAATGAGATGTGTGGAGTTCAGTTGGTTGAAGATCTCAAACAGGTTTATTGCAGCTAAACTATTATACATAGTGCAGAGCTAACTATTTACAGAACCTGCCTCTAGGTGTTACAGTAGCAGAGAGACTCAAGCTTGTAGTCACATGACTACATCCTGGTATGTAGCTCATTAGCATACTAAGATCTGAAAGGGACATCACTCTTAAAGACAATCACACAATAACTTAGCCTGCTCTTCTTCGAAATAGTGCCATGGGACCTTTCATGCCCACCCGAGAGGGCAGACAAGGCCTCAGTTTAACATCTCATCTCAAAGATAGCACCGCTGACATTGCAGCACTCCGTCAACACACCACTGGAGTGTCGGCCTGGATTTTTTGAGTTCAAACCTCTGGAGTGGGACTTAATCCCACAACTTTTAGACTGAGCCACAAGAGTGCTACCAACTGAGCCATGGCAAGGTTCCAGAGCAAATATAGAAGAAGGTGCTTGAGTCCTGAGCATTAAAACCTTTACTTTATGTTATGCTTTAGAATATCATATGTATGTATAATTGGGAAATATTAAACTTTAATGAACTTATGAAGCCACAGGCTTCATAGGGTGGCACAGTGGCGTAGTGGTTAGGACCGCAGCCTCACAGCTCCAGGGACCCGGGTTCGATTCTGGGTATTGCCTGTGCGAAGTTTGCAAGTTCTCCCTGTGACCGCGTGGGTTTTCGCCAGGTGCTCCGGTTTCCTCCCACAGCCAAAGACTTGCAGGTGATCGGTAAATTGGCCGTTGTAAATTGCCCATAGTGTAGGTAGGGAATATGGGATTACTGTAGGATTAATATAAATGGGTGGTTGTTGGTCGGCACAGACTCAGTGGGCCAAAGGGCCTGTTTCAGTGCTGTATCTCTGAATAAATAAGTAAAAAATAAATAAAAGAGATGAGAATAATGCAGTCTCTTTTGAGGTTGTTGGCCTCAAAAAAGCAGAGACAGGGCAGCGCAGTGGTCAGCACCGCAGCCTCACAGCTCCAGCAACCCGGGTTCGATTCTGGGTATTGCCTGTGCGGAGTTTGCAAGTTCTCCCTGTGAGCCGGGTGCTCCGGTTTACTCCCACAGCCAAAGACTTGCAGGTTGATAGGTAAATTGGCCATTATAAATTGCCCCGAGTATAGGTAGGTGGTAGGGGAATATAGGGACATGTGGGAATGTGGTAGGAATATGGGATTAGTGTAGGATTAGTATAAATGGGTGGTTGATGGTCGGCACAGACCCGGTGGGCCGAAGGGCCTGTTTCAGTGCTGTATCTCTAAATAAGGGTTTATTTTGACAAAATGTCATCGACCTGAATTGTTGACTCTTCACAGATGCTGCCTTACCTGCTGAGAATTTCCAGCATTTTCGTTTTTTATTTAAGAGTTTATTTTGTCAGTTATGATTCATTGAACTGAGCCATTTTATTTCTTTGCAAACACAATTTGACTGTATGAACAAATATAATTTAATTACTTGGCACCCATGGTGGAATGATCAATATAATTAGAAATTAACTTACTCAATTGTGACTACATATTGATGAGTCTATTATGTTGCGATGGCTTTAACCGGGACAATGGTGTATATTTGCCAAAACAAGCCTTATGTGCATTATTGTCTACAGCAGAAAGAAAGTTTTGTTGCTGATTTCCACAGGTCAGGAATTTTAGTTATTTCTTCTGATTAATAAACTAAATTACATTGAAAAAATAGGGAAAGGAAAAATAAATCAGGAGGCAGGGTACAAAAAACAAAAGTGGAACATATGGCATATAATTGGTATATAATGTGATATGGTATGTACTGCATGCAGAAATAGTTTAAATTACTGGAGGACTCACTCTTCTCCCCCATTCCTATTCAAAGTATTTGCCAACTAGATATTGTTCAGTGGTGTTGATGACAGTCAACATGGCCTTGACCCAATTATCCCACTGGCTGAAAAATCACGGCATGGAAACAGGAAGACTGAAAGTGGATTTATACAGTAGAAGAAAAGACAAAAGAGTTGAAATCCAGAGGTGAGGTGAGAGTGACTGCCCTTGACATCAAGACAGCATTTGACTGAGTATGGCATCGTGGAGCCCTAGCAAAACTGGAATCAATGGGAATCAGAAGCAAAACTCTCCACTGGTTGGAGTCGTACCTAGCACAAAGGAAGATGGTTGTGGTTGTTGGAGGTCAATCAGCTCAGTCCCAGGACATCACCGCAGGAGTTCCTCAGGGTAGTGTTCTAGGCCCCACTATCTTCAGTTGCTTCATCAATGACCTTCCCTCCATCATAAGGTCTGAAATGGGAATGTTTGCTGATGACTGCACAATGTTCAGCACCATTTGCGACTCCTCAGATACTGAAGCAGTCCATGTAGAAATGCAACAAGACCTGGACAACATCCAGGCTTGGACTGATAAGTGGCAAGTAACATTCGCGCCACACAAGTGCCAGGCAATGACCATCTCAAACAAGAGAGAGTCTAACCATCACCCCTTGACGTTCAATGACATTACCATCACTGAATCCCCCACTACCAACATCCTGGGGGTCACCACTGAGCAGAAACTGAACTGGACCAACAACATCAATACTGTGGCTACACAAGCAGGTCAGAGGCTGGGAATTCTGTGGTGGCTAACTCACCTCCTGACTCCCCAAAGCCTGTTCACCATCTACAAGGCACAAGTCAGGAGTGTGATGGAATAGTCTCCACTTGCCTGGGTGGGAGCAGCTCCAACAACACTGAGGAAGCTCAACACCATCCAGGACTAGGCAGCCTGCTTGTTTGGCACCCCATTCATCACCTTCAACATTCACTCCCTGCACCACCGATGCACAGTAGCAGCAGTGTGTACTATATACAAGATGCACTGCAGCAACTCACCAAGCCTCCTTTGACAGCATCTTCCAAACCCGCAACCTCTACCACCCAGAAGGACAAGGGCAGCAAATGCATGGGAACACCACCAGCTGCAAGTTCCCCTCCAAGCCACACACCATCCTGACTTGGAACTATATCACCATTCCTTCACTGTCACTGGGTCAAAAGCCTGGAACTCCCTTCCCAACAGCACTGTGGGTGTACCTACACCATATGGACGGCAGAGGTTCAAGAAGGCAGCTCACCACCACCTTCTCAAGGACAATTAGGGACGGGCAATAAATGCTGGCATAGCCAGTGACGCCCACATCCCATAAACCAATAAAAAAAAAAGAAAAAGCAGGTGATGACAAATGCTGAAATATGGTTAAAAGAGTGCTTGCAGCCTTCTCACATGGCATTCAAGTGGCTCTAGTACATGTAGGCCTGCATAACAACCATGAACTGACTATTCAATCATGGAAAACCTGCACAGCAATCCCACTCTGACCCATGTACGTGCACTTCCAGTAGAGATCACTCACTTACAATGAAGAGTGGAGTCTTTGCCTGAGTGTTTTTTACCCTAGCTCAGGAATTCTTAGGACAGTTGTAACAACTGAAAACTGTGCTGTGATTGGATCTGTGATGAACCCAATTGCAAGTTTCAATATCACAGTCATGAAAACCCTATATGCCAAATGGGAAATATTAATTTAATCGGTTGGAACTTTGCACTAGACTTTTACTGGATGGCCACTACAATTTACATTTGAAACACCAAAAGGTCAGACTGGAGATGAAAAGTCTGATTCAACCTAGCCCTAACAATGAGGTGCTCTCCATGATTAAATTACCTGGAATGGCCTAATAAACACAGTCGTCAGGGCTATCTACACCCATTGACGTTGAAAGAGCCAACCCCCTTTAAGTGTGACTGGACATCTTGAGGTGTAGCACCTTGAATCTCAGCGAAGATACCAGAAAAACCTCATGAACCGAACAAAGGGGCTTGATAGTTTCATGTGACTGCCTGCGCAGCTCTGCAGAAACTGTAAGCTTTGCCACACAGAAAGCAGATAGGAGTAACTGAAAAGCCATCAATGAAGCAGGTTTCTGTCTCCCTCTCTCCCCAGTAAAGGTCAAAAGAAGACTCAGCTGCAACTGGGAAAGCCTCTCAAGCCTACAGACCACCACAGCCAGCAATCAGGGGATAAGAATCAAAGCCCTCTTCTGCCTTCAGGAGCCCTGAGAGAAGCAAACCCACAACCCGGCACATGGCCCAGCGAGTATTTCAGGACTACAATTTCAACTGAGGACTATGGGACTAAGATACTGTATTTAAATTCCATTTATTCCGGACTTTATTCCAACCACCAAATCTATTTTCCCTCAGTAATCTATTTGTGTGTGCGTGTGACTCTCGTGTGAATACGTGCGTGAATGTGTAGCGTATTTTTAGTAATTTTAACTGGGTTAGAGTGTTAACCTCTTTCTTGTTTAAAGTCAAGAAAACCTGTCTGATTGGTTCTTTTACAAATACATTAGAGAAACAGGAGCAAGTGCTCCCTGAGGTGTTAAGTTCAACCACTGTTTAAAAAAAAAGGATAAACTCTCTTGTGGTCAAACCAGAGAAGGGGCAAAAGGGGAGGCTGAGACCTTCTCCTCACCTGGCCGTAACAATCACATTACAAAATGCATTTATTCCCTGAGTCATCAGAAGAGTATAATAACTTTGTTTTAAACAGTGATGGAGGCAGCCTACTTACAACACTGGAGTATTGGGGACTATGAAATACAAGACTTGTCAACTGAAATTAGTGCTTGAGTTTGTCCATGGGACAAGATTTGCCAGTTTTTGCTGTGTGCATGGACTGCTGACACTTCCTGCCGGGTCACTGACAAAGTATTACTCAGCAGTTAAGATCCTGGGAGATCCTTCCCTCCTGAACACAAAAGCATAGAACGAACAAAAGAACATAAGATGTTAAGAAATAGGAGGAGGTCATTCAGCCCCTCAAGCCTGCCCCGCCATTCAATAAGATCATGGCTGATCTGTCCCAGACCTCAACTCCTCTTTCAGGTCTGCTCCGCATACCCCTCAACTCCCTGAAATTTCAAACATCTATCTACCTCCTCTTTAAATACATTTAGTGACCTAGCCTCCACAACTCTCTGAGGTAGAGAATTCTAGAGATTCACCACATTCTGAGAGAAGAAATTCCTTCGCATCTCAGTTTTAAATGTGTGCCCCCTTATTCTGTAACTATGTCCCCTAGTTCGAGATTCCCCCACCAGTGGAAACATATTCTCAACATCTACCCTAT
The DNA here is from genome assembly GCF_036365525.1 of Heterodontus francisci. Taxonomy (NCBI): domain Eukaryota; kingdom Metazoa; phylum Chordata; class Chondrichthyes; order Heterodontiformes; family Heterodontidae; genus Heterodontus; species Heterodontus francisci. The sequence continues at coordinate 55,107,323 of NC_090387.1, read as the reverse complement.
CAAGCCCCCTCAGAATCTTATATGTTTCAATAAGATCACCTCTCATTCTTCTAAACTCCAATGAATAAAGGCCTAACCTACTTAGCCATTCTTGATAAGACAACCCCTTCATTCCAGGAATCAGCCTAGTGAACCTTTTCTGAACAGCCTGCAATGCTAGTATATCCTTCTTTAAATGCAGGGATCAAAACTGTACGCAGTACTCCAGGTGTGGCCTCACCAACACCCTGTACAGTTGTAACAAGACTTCCCCATTTTTAAACTCTAACCCCCTAGCAATAAAGGCCAAAATTCCATTTGCCTTCCTAATTACTTGCTGCACCTGCATGCTAACCTTTTGTGTTTCATGTACAAGAACACCCAGATCCCTCTCTACTGCAGTATTTTGTAGTCCTTCTCCATCTAAATAATAATCTGCCTTTTTATTCTTCCGACCAAAGTGGATTACCTCACACTTTCCCACATTGAACACCATCTGCCAAATTGTTGCCCACTCACTTAACCTATCTATATCCCTTTGCAGATTCTTTGTGTCCTCATCACAACATGCCTTCCCACCTATTTTTGTATCGTCAGCAAATTTGGATACACTACACTCTGTCCCTTTCTCCAAGTCATTAATATCGATAGTAAATAGTTGAGGCCCTGGGACCGATCTTTGTGGCACCCCACTAGTTATGACTTTCCAACCTGAAAAAGACCGATTGATCCCAACTCTCTGTCTTCTGTGTGTTGACCAATCCTCAATCCATGCCAACACATTACCCCCAATACCTTGAGCTCTTATTTTGTGCAATAACCTTTTATGTGGCACCTTATCGAACGCCTTCTGAAAATCCAAAGACACTACATCTACCGGTTCCCCTTTATCCACTCTGCTTGTTATATCCTCAAAGAACTCTAACAAATTTGTCAAACATGATTTCCCTTTCATAAAACCAAGTTGGCTCTGTTTGATTGCAATATGTTTTTCTAAATGTCCTACTATTTCTTCCTTAATAATGGACTCTAGCATTTTCCCAATGACAGATGTTAAGCTAACTGGTCGACAGCTTCCTGCTTTCTGTCTCCCTCCTTTCTTGAATAGGTTTTCCAATCCGCTAGTACCCTATCGGAATCCAGTGAGTTTTGGTATATTATGACCAATGCCTCCACTATCTCTGCAGCCACTTCTTTTAAAACCCTTGGATGCAGGCCATCAGGTCCTGGCGACTTGTCTGCCTTTAGTCCCATCAGTTTGTCCAGCACCGTTTCCCTCGTGATAGAGACTGTTACAAGTTCCTCCCTCCCATTTACACCTTGCTCATGTTATTGTTGGGATGTTTATAGTGTCCTCCACCGTGAAGACCGATGCAAAATATTGGTTTAAATTATCTGCCATTTCCGTGTTCCCTGTTATTAATTCCCCAGTCTCATCCTCTAAGAGTCCCACACTTACTTTAGCTACTCTTTTCCTTTTAATATACCCATAGAAGCTCTTGCTGTTTGTTTTAATATTTCTTGCCAATTTACTCTCATAATCAATTTTCTCCCTCTTTATTAGTTTTTTAGTCATCCACTGCTGGTTTCTAAAAACTTCCCAATCCTCTGGCCTACCACTCGTTTTCGCTGCTTTGTATGCCTTTGTTTTTGATTTGATACTCTCCTTAACTTCCTTTGTTATACACGGGTGGTTCATCGTTCTCTTCGAATCCTTTCTACCAACCGGAATAAATGTTTGCTGAGTGTTATGAAATATCTGCTTAAAAGTCTACCACTGCTCATCTACTGACTTCCCCTGTAGTCTATCTTCCCAGCCCGCTCTTTCTTCATCCCTCTGTAATTGCCATTTTTAAGTTGAAGGACAGGGAGGGTGATAAAAATAGACAAAAATAATAACAAAAATAAACTGGAAGCAAGCAAAGATGCAAGGAAAAATAAGTAAAAAAACCCAACATTTAAAAAATTAAAGACTAGCTTCAGGAAAACCAAGAGGTCCATTTGTCACTCATCTGTACAAAGTAGGAGCACAGGTTCACAACATGAAACTTTGCATAACTGGCTGATAATTTATGGATGCTGTTTGCAGAGACTCTAAGGATAGATTAAGTGAGAACCAGAAATGCTATACTTGCATAGGACAAACTGTTTTTTTGACCATGAATTAAATTACCTGCATATTGCTATCAGGGGAGCCCTCACTATTGTAAATTTATATCAAAAAATTCAATAACTCAAGCTTTGTAGTGTCGTGTCCAGCCATTTAGAATAAATCATCCACACAAGCTTTCGGAGTTGGAAAATAGCCATACAGAAATATTTCCAACAGGTGACCCAGTAGAACATGAATTCTGAACATATGATGATAATCTTTAGCCTCAGCATTGGGAATTAGAAATTATATATATTTTTTTATATATTAGAGATACAGCACTGAAACAGGCCCTTCGGTCCACCGAGTCTGTGCCGAACATCAACCACCCATTTATACTAATCCTACACTAATCCCATATTCCTACCAAACATCCCCACCTGTTCCTATATTTCCCTACCACCTACCTATACTAGTGACAATTTATAATGGCCAATTTACCTATCAACCTGCAAGTCTTTTGGCTTGTGGGAGGAAACCGGAGCACCCGGAGAAAACCCACGCAGACACAGGGAGAACTTGCAAACTCCACACAGACAGTACCAGGAATTGTTACAAGTCATTAGTTTTCCAAAGCAAGACATTAAATTAATGGATCGATAAATCGATATATGTGACTTGATGGTCTCCACACCAGCCCAATTATAGTATTTCTCTGGTACGTTATATGAAATTGATGAGTATCTTGAAACAAAATGAAACTGATAGATGCAAAAAAAACTTCTCCATACATTATGTTAAGACAAAACTTCCACGACCAGAAAGAGCTGAGTAATTTATCACTGAAAATGAATAATGTTTATAACTTTTTAAAATATTTGGTTCTGGTCCTCCAGTACAGATGCTAATGAACAATGTGATTGACATGAAAAACATACCTTTTCAATTTGTTTTACTCTTCCTTTAATTGTCTTTCTCTTTTATTCCTTCTCTTCTGCAGCAGAATATTCATGTAAAGTTCAGTTTCACAGCCAGAATTAGACCATCTGTGTCTAACTCAAGAGGCTTTTACTGTGCACCTGATCAGTGAGTGTTGGGCTGATCAACTATGGGAGCCATCACTGTCAAGTCCAATCCTTTCTCACCTAACATCCACATGTGTGTATTTGTAGCAGTGATCAATGAATGGCAAGTATGAATGGGATCCCTGAATAATATCCCCCCTCCATATCGGAGGACACAGACCAGTTATGATGTCTCCCAGCTGTCTCAGCCGAGAAGGGCTAACTCAGCACAGATCAGTATCAAACCAGTGGCACAATAGATCTTACATTTACCCACTAATCACTCAGGAAGGTTATAGAGTCATAGAGTCATAGAGAGATACAGCACCGAAACAGGCCCTTCGGCCCAACGAGTCCGTGCTGACCATCAATCACCCATTTATACTAATCCTACATTAATCCCATTTTCCCTCTCACAACCCCTTTCTTCATTATTTTTTTGTTTATTGTATATCTTGTAATTAGATTCTGTGTGGGACCTAAGGAATGACATTTTCTCAGGAACCTTTTTAAAGTTGGTTATTTGGCACATTGTGAGCTGGTTTGAGATTCTAATAAATGATTAATTGGTTACAAAAGAGGTGTGCTGAGTTCTTTGCTAGCAGTATTTTTCCTGCGGCAGTTGGGAAAGATGAATAAAGACTGACAGGGAAAAAGACAGTGTTGGTATCCTTCCATCTACGAAAGATGATGATGGACACGCAGCAAACAATCCACTTAGGTAGGCTGTCTTCCCTTAAGAACAGAAGAACATAAGAAATGGGAGCATGCCATTCGGCCCCTCAAGCCTGCCCCCCCATTCAATAAGATCATGGCTGCTCTGCCCCAGACCTCAATTACTCTTTCGTGCCAGCTCCTCATAGCCCTCAACTCCCTGAGATTTCAATAATCTATCTACCTTCTCTTTAAATACTTTCAGTGATCAAGCCTCCACAACTCTCTGAGGTAGAGAATTCCAGACATTCACTACCTTCTGAGAAGAAATTCCTTTACATCTCAGTTTTAAATGAGTGACCCCTTATTCTGTAACTAGGTCTTCTAGTTCGAGATTCCCCCATTAGTGGAAACATCTCCTCAACATTTACCCTGTCAAGCCCCCTCAGAATCTTGTACGTTTCAATAAGATCACCTCTCATTCTTCTTAACTCTAATGAATAAAGGCCTAACCCGTTCAACCGTTCTTGATAAGTCAACCCCTTCATCCCAGGAATCAGCCTAGTGAATCTCTTTTGAACTGCCTCCAATGCCAGTATATCCTTTCTTAAATACAGGGAGCAAAACTGTACACAGTACTCCAGGTGTGGCCTCACCAACACCCTGTACAGTTGTAACAAGACTTCCCCATTTTTAAACTCCCACCCCCTAGCAATAAAGGCCAAAATTCCATTTGCCTTCTTAATTACTTGCTGAATTTGCATGCTAACTTTTTGTGTTTCATGTACAAGAACACCCAGATCCCTCTGTGCTGCACTTTTTTGGAGTCTCTCTCCATTTAAATAATAGTCTGCCTTTTGATTCTTCCTACCAAAGTGCATGACCTCACACTTTCCTACATTAAACTCCATCTGACATGTTTTTGCCCACTCATTTAACCTATCTATATCCCCTTGCAGATTCCTTATGTCCTCATCACAACATGACCTCCCACCTATTTTTGTATCATCAGTAAATTTGGATATTTTACATTCTGCCCCCTCCTTCAAGTCATTAATATAGATAGTAAATAAATGAGGCCCTAGGACTGATCCTTGTGGCACTCCACCAGTTATGTCTTTCCAACCTGAAAAAGACCCATTAATCCTGACTTTCTGTCTGCTGTGAGTTAACCAATCTTCAATCTATGCTAATACATTACCCCCAATACTGTGGGCTCCTATCTTGTGCAATAATGTTTATGTGGCACCTATCGAATGCCTTCTGGAAATCCAAATATTTTACATCTACCAGTTGCCCTTTATCAACTGTGCTTGTTATATCCTCCAAGAACTCCAGCAAATTTGTCAAACATGATTTCCCTTTCACAAAACCATGTTGACTCTGTTTGATTGCGTTAAGCTTTTCTAAATGTCCTGCTATTTCTTCCTTAATAATGGCCTCGAGCATTTTCCCAACGACCGATGTTAGGCTGATTGGCCTATAGTTTAATGCTTTTTGTCTCCCTCCCTTCTTGAACTGGGGCATCACATTAGTGGTTTTCCAATCCACTGGAATCCAGTGAGTTCTGGAATATTTTGACCAATGCCTCCACTATCTCTGCAGCCACTTCCATTAAATCCCTTGGATGCAGGCCATCGGGTCCTGGCGACTTGTTTGCCTTTAGTCCCATTAGTTTGTCTTGGTGCACCTTTGCAGATGGCTGTAACAACCAATCCTTGAGAAGCAGGTTCTGCCATAAGTGCCACATGCGAAGCTGCCAAGTGACGCGGTGAGTTGTTGTTTTTGATATTGGCGCCTGTTGCCAAGCAGCTGTAGCCACTGGTCATCGTGGTAGTGCACACCAGTCCACAGGATGTGTAATGAGTTCTTTATGTTGTTTTGTGCAACATAAATAAGGTTCATGAAGTCCAGTTCATTGAAGATCTCAAACAGGTTTATTACAGCTAAACTAGTATGCACAGTACACAGCATGATAATAATGATTATTTTACACTTTGGCTGCAAAATGGAGACTCTGCAGTGTTCAGGATTTCCCCCTGCTTTTTGCTATCGGACGCCTCCTGTAATGGCGCTGACCTTGATCAGCTTTGGACAGTAATCGGGTTTTCCCCTTTTTTGTTCGTGGAGCATTTGAAAAAAATCAATTTTGTAAGCACTTCAAAGCTTGTTTCTTTAAACCAGTATCCCTCGACTGTTGGCACAATGACGCACCCGATTGCAGGAACCCACTTGCAGCCTGTCGATCTGTGCTCTATCTTCGACAGTTGGAGGTAAGTTCTGTCTATTTACCACTGTTTGGGCCAATACTTCTGTTGAACTTACTTTTGTCTGTAGGAAGGATCTTTTTCAAAGCTGCTTGACCTGTAGTCTTCAAGCTTAGGCTCTGTCTGTTCACCACAGCTGCCACCATATAATGAGTTCTTCATGTTGTGTTGTGCAACATAAATGAGATGTGTGAAGTCCAGTTCGTTGAAGATCTCAACCAGATTTATTACAGCTAAACTAGTATGTACAGTACGGAGCAAACTATTTACAGAACCTTCCTCTAGGTGTTACAGTTGCAGAGTAACTATGGCTCATAGTCACATGACTACATCCTGGTACTTAGCTTATTAGCACACTGAGGTCTTAAAGGGACATCACTCTTAAAGGCAATCATACAACAGGATGTGTTGTCATTTCCCTCTTTCGCCAGTTAGTGACTACCAGGTGCCATAGTCAAAATTTTGGGCCTTCATGTCATGCTTGCAGCCATCCTTGAAACGAAGCTTTGGGCGCCCCACTGGTCATCTGGCCCCAGCTAACTCACCATACAGAAGGTCCTTGAGTATGCGACCGTCTTCCATCCTGCGGATGTGTCTAAGCCACTGAAGCCACCTCTGTTTGATTAGTGCCAACACTCTTCAGAGTGCCTTTGAGAGGACTACTGCATTTATAATTTTGTCCTGTCAGGATATAGCCATAATGTGCTGCAGTCAGTAAAGGTGGAAATAATTGAGCTTCTTTTCCTGGTAGCTGTAAGTCACTCATGTTTCACAGCCATATAGCAAGGTGCTGAGAACATTGGTCTTATAAACCATCAGCTTGGTCCTAAGGGTCAGCTTGGTGTTATCCCATGTGCGTTTTGCGAATCGGCCAAAGGTAGTATCTCTTTCCCTATGCATATATCGAGCTCTGCATCAAGGGACAGATTGTCTGTCACCGTGGACCCAAGGTAGCAGAATTTGCTAACCACTTCTAGTAGAGTGTTATTTAGTGTGATCAGGGGCAGAGTTACCACACCTTGCCCCATGACCACGGTTTTCTTGATGCTTATAGTCAAGGAGAACAAGTTACAGACATGGGAGAGATAGTCCATAAGTCTTTGGCTGGAATTTTACGTTGTGGCAGTGGCCTCACCCACCGGCTAAAAAGTTAGGGGCGAGTCTGCCTCTGCTGGGCCTGGAAACCATGCAGCAATTTTACGTGGTCCAGGCCCTTAATTGGCCTTGGTTGGGACATCTGCTCTGATCAGAGAATTCCTCTACACTGTCCTGCCTCCAAGAGCTGTGAGTTAATCAGAGGGCCAGCAGCTTTTCAGTCCCAGCTGCACCACTGGGAGTGGTGACCACTGCTGAGATAGCACCCAGCTAGGACCAGCAACAATGGAGGAGGCCGGAAAAGGTAATTGAGGATTGGGCCTCACTGGAGACAACTGGCTGAGCCCCGGCGAGGCAGAGAGGGTTGGTTGAGAGGGATAGAGGAAGTGTTCCAGCCTTGTGCCACTGGGAGGGGTCCTCTGTGTGGCACAGGGTGCCCAATTATGAAGGATCCCCCAGCCCGCAAGGAGGCTGCCAGCTATTATTGGGCGGCCTCCTGAGGTGCTGAAGTGCCTGCCCACACGAACAGTGGCAGTAGGAGGCCCTTAAGTGGCAAATAATTGGCTACTTAAGGGCCTCAATTGGCCTGGGGCGGGCGGGCCATTTACCACCTCCCCCGCCGCTGGTAAAATTGCAGCGGCGGCAGGTAGGCAATGAGTAGGCGATGAGAACAGCGCCAGCCCTCCACCCACCCCCGTCTTCCACTTGATTTTACGACACCCCTCCCGCCTCCCAGCCCGCTCCCGGTGGGGGCATAATATTCTACCGTTTGTAATTAAGTTTTTTTTTCATCAGTGTAGAGGTGTTCTCTGATCAGGACGCGATGTGTTTTTGTCTTCGCTTTCAGCCTTGATAGATAGTAGAGCTTGCCGTTTGACCTACTGTGCAAGTAGTCTCCTTCCAGAATCACAGAATTGTTACAGTGCAGAAGGAGGCCATTCGGCCCATTGTGTCCACACTGGCTCTCTGAAAGATCAATTCACTTAGTGCCACTCCTTCGCCTTCTCCCCATAACCCTGCATATTCTTCCTTCCCAGATAACTGTCTAATTCCCTCTTGAATACTTCAGTTGAACCTGCCTCCACCACACTCTCAGGCAGCACATTCCGGACCTTAACCACCCGCTGTGTGAAAAGATTTTCCTCATGTCACTTTTGCTTCTCTTACTCATTACTTTAAATCTGTGCCCTCTCGTTCTTGATCCTTTCACGAGTGGGAACAGTTTCTCCGTATCTACTCTGTCCAGACCCTTCATGATTTTGATAACCTCTATCAAATCACCTCTCAGCCTTCTCTTCTCCAAGGAAAACAGTCCTAACTTCTCCAGTCTATCTTCATACCTGAAGTTCCTAATCCCTGGAACCATTCTCGTGAATCTTTTTTGTACTGTCTGCAATGCCATCACATCTTTCCTAAATTGCTAAATTTCCTAAATCCAGAAAAGCTGAAGGCAAACTAGTGTCTTATATTGTTTCAACATAACTTCCTTGCTCTTGTACTCTATGCCCCTATTAATAAAGCCCAGGATACTGTATGCTTTATTAACTGCTCTCTCAACCTGTCCAGCCACCTTCAATGATTTATGCACCTATACACCCAGGTCCCTCTGCTCCTGCACCCACTTTGAATTGTACCCTTTATTTGATACTCTCTCTACATGTTCTTCCTATCAAAATTAATCACTTCACATTTCTCTGCATTGAACTTCATCTGCCACCGATCCGCCCATTCCACCAGCTTGTCTATGTCCTTTAGCTCACGACGCAGAGACATGCCCTTTTCCCCACAATGCCTGGAAGACAAATTGCCACTGGCCATACATTGTCCCTGACCGCCTGCCTTTGCATCACACACACACTTCATTATTCTGATGCCTTGATGCCATCAAAACATTGGAATTACAGAAGTCTGGGTACAATCATCAACCATTTCGTTATATTGGGTTGTTATCACTGAACAGAACCAGAATAGAAGTCACCTAAGTGCACCACAAACTGAAACTATCGACAAAGCATCTCCCGCTCATGGCCGCTCCTACAGGGTGCTCCCCCTGTGGCTGAGGCTGAAGTGGAGGCAGCCTGCTTTTGTGTGTGTGTGTGTGTGTGTGTGTGTCTGAGCTGCCCGTGGTGGATGTCCTCAGTGTCCCGGTGCTAGTGGGGACACCACAACAGGCTGGCCCAACTGTGTCAATGCAAGGGCAGCCTTGGTCACAGGGCCTTGCTGCAAAATGGTGCCTCAGTCAAAGGAGCCAAGGTTACAGCTGACGGCGACGGTGCCCCATGAGGGGTGGCCCCCTCAACATCGTCACTGACTGCCTCAGCCCTTTCATGGTGTGCATGTCAGAGCGAATCACCAGCTGCAGTAAAACTGATAGCCTCTCCATGCTTCCTTGTACTTGGCATACATTCTGTGCATGTCAGTGCACTCTCCTGTATCCGCTCTGCATGATGCCGTGTATGGTTATCCTCAGGTTAGGCTACTCTTTGGTAGCACTCTCGCCTCTGAGTCAAGTGTTTGTGTGTTCACATCATACTCTAGATACTTGAACACGTATGCCAGCAGACACGTCAATTAAGTATTGCAGTACTGAAGGAGTGCCATACTGCCATAGGTGCCATCTTTTGAATGAGATGTTAACCAAGGCCCAGTCTGCCTTCTCAAATGGATGTTAAAGGTCCTATCACAGTATTTGAAAAGAAGTAGGGTGTCCTGGCCAATTTTTAACCCTCAACCAACATCGCTAAAACAAATTATGTGGTAATTTGTCACATTGCTGTTTTTGGAAACTTGCTGTGTGAAAATTGATTGCCATGGACCCTACATTACAACAGTGATTACTCATCAATAAGTACTTCCTTGGCTGTGACTGAACATCTTGGGGTCATGAAAGGTGCTATATAACTTTAAGTCTTTCTTTTCTTAGTAAACCTATCAAGAGAAAGTAATCGTAGATTTTCCTATCTTGGCTGGCCTGGCAATGTCTTTAATTTTTTCTAACATTCCTTCCAATTGTGTCATATGGTGGCTGTGTCATTCATGTTTGGCAGCATGTCCTCCTATTCACCCTGTGTTGTTCTTCTTGGAGTTCTGCAATGCTCACGACCAAAGAGGATTTCCCTCACTTTGTACACCAGCTACTGCAATATGTTATTTGTTGCCATGTCATAGTCCTCTCTTCAAAAGACAGACTGGATATTCATACTAACAAACTGAGTAATCAGGCTTTGGAATCAACAGATGCTACAATTTACATCAGTTGGATGAATGAACAATAAACAGTATAAAACACTGAAATATATAGTTCCTTGTGCATAAAATTATAAAGGTGCCACTCACTTTCTTTCTAAACATGAGGCAATTTTAACCTAATTGGGAAATTGACGGAATCAGGTCAGCTGCCTGTTTATACCTTGCCTGAGTTTATTTCCTGTTGATGTCAATTGAAAGTGAGATAGGGTGGGGTGTAAACGGAGCAAGGTTAGGTTAAAATGACCACCATTGACTTTATATGAATGTTTACTTATTGTACTGAAATCTAGCCTAAATCTGGCTCCAACTTTACATTTTTGGCTATAATAATTTGAAACAACAATTGACTGCAGGCTGAAACTGGCTCCCAATATCATTCAGCAAGAGGAGGTGCCTTACCCAGAGCTGTCCATCAAAGAGGACTCCTACCAATCATTGACCCTGTCCCTTCTTAAAGATTTCAGAAACAACTGTCAATCAAAGTGCCGACAACAAGCTGACTTCAAATTAAATAAAAATTGGGAGAGATGTAAAATGGGCTGCCGATTCGCTATAACCTGTTTTATATTATTATACAAAGTCAAAGTTATCCCCAGTCGTTTATATACTGACGAGGGGCATCAGCAACAAACCACTCAGGTCTATGTGTCACACTCCTGTGAATGTGTGACTTATGCATGAAATATTACACTGCTCATTTGATTTTATTTTCTAAGTCCCATTCCCCTATCACCCCTGTGCTCGCTGACCTACATTGGCTCCCAGTCAAGCAACATCTTGATTTTAAAATTTTCATCCTTGTTTTCAAATTCCTTCATGGCCTCGCCTCTCCCTATCTCTGTAATCTCCTCCAGCCGCACAACCCTTCAAGATGTCTGCATTCCTCTAATTCTGGCCTTTTGTGCATCCCTGATTTTAATTGCTCTACCACTGGTGGCCGCACCTTTGGTTGCCTCGGCCCCAAGCTCTGGAATACTCTCCCTACATCTTTCCGCCTCTCCAACTCACTTTCCTCTTTAAGACACTCCTTAAAACATACCTCTTTGACCAAGCTTTTGGTCATCTGACCTAATGGGGTGGATTTTATGCAGTTGGCGGGTGTCCAGACGCTGGCCCAGAAAAGCGAGGGGAATCTTGTCTCGGCCATTTGGGGATTACCAGCTGCATTTTACGGTGCTTGGGTAATTGACTCCCTGGCACCTGAGTCCCCGTTCCTTTAAGCACGGGGATCCCGCCTCCAAGAGCTGCTGGCTAATCAAAGGGCTGGCAGCTGAGCAGTCCCAGCAGCGCCACTGGTAACGTTGCCCACTGCTGGGATTACAGCAGTCACTGGACCAGAAGCAGACATGGAGCTCTGAACTGCAGGTTAAGTGAGGGCTTGCAGGGGCCAGTCAGGCAGACCCCAGTGAGGGGCGGGGGGATGGTTGGTTGCTGAGGGCGAGGTATGGGTGGTGGCACAGGGCGGCCTTTGCCACAGGATGCCCATGGAGGAGGGCCAAACACCCCAACAACCCTTAAGGAGGCCACCTGGAGTTACTGGGCAGTCTCCGCACGTGGTGGAGGGATACCCCCCACCGCTGGTAAAGGGCTAGCGTTGGCAGGAAGAGGCCCTTAACTGGCCATTAATTGACCACGTAAGGGGCTCAATTGGCCTCTAGATGGGATGGCCATCCTAGACCTTCCCTGCCCTGGACTAAATTCAATGGCATGAGAAGGCAACGGGCACTTCACCTCCACCTGCCCTTACAATTTTATTGGGCCCCCCTCGACACACTGTCCATTTCTAGAAGGCTTATAAAATTTAGCCCAATATCTCCTTTTGTGACTCGGTGTCATATGTTGTTTTACAACTCTCATGTGAAGCACCTAGGGATGTTTTATTATATTAAAGGTGCTATATAAATAAATATAAGTTGTTGTTGTACATCAGTTTTTAGTTTGAATTAAATGTAACATTATGAAAATATTGAAATTTAGTCCATTTTAGTAGGCTTCAATGGTCTCTAAAAATGTTGAAGGAAATATTTGGGGAAAATGTTTCCTCCTCCAAGTATTGCTACTGATGTCACCATCAGAAAAATATCATTTTGGTTTGTATCGCTTTCAAAACTTTTAAAGCTATTAAATTAGGAAGAGATGTTTTGGTATACTCCTGCTGTTATTTTGAGATGGGCACTAATGACAGCTGGCACAGCAGTGAAAACTTATCTGGACTCCAGTCATGAGCTCAGCGTACACCGCTCTATCTGTTTTGATGCTACAAAGCTTGAGTCACAGAATGCATAGGACAAAAGTTGCTGAAGGTGTCCCAATATATTATTGATTTTTAAAAGACTTTGGGTTCCTAAACATTTTTGCAGTCTCTTTTTAGCCCTCCTGTTTTATTGAATGAGAGTTTTGCTTCAAGTGCACTTTCCTGTTTGTATCATCCTAAGATCAGCAGAGCAGCTCTTAGTGACAGTTTACATGACAAAAGAGAATAAATTGTGTGGGTCTTTGCAAATATTTGCCACTAGTTTCCTCACGTCAAGACAAATAGGTGGGATAACATGACCACAGTTACTGGTGCAAACATTCAGAGGCATCAAAATTTAACCCGTAATTCCCTACATTAAGAACTATCCTTGCTGGTTGTATATACTTTGCTGACCTCAGCTGGAATATTTGCTGAACTGCAAACTCCATAAAAGCTCTGTTCACATTACAAAAAGATTATGTTGGCAGAAGCCCAGAAAAGAAGCTTCAATACCCAAGTAGGAACCCCAACAAACAAGCATTCATATCGGCTTTCTCATATGTTGGGCAAATTGAAATGCTGATTTTTAGTAATTTTATTTTTCCAGGCACTGCAACCTTTACTATATAGCATTTAAGCATTTCTAATGATTTAGTTATGAACAAAGCTTACAGAGATCAACATGCTCTGTTCTAATTGAAAGCTTAAGTCACTGAAACCTTGACAGGAACTGATAACATGAAAGCTCAGAGTTTCCTGCAAAGAACTGGAACAGACTGGGCAAAAATGATTATAAGCTGAGAAAACTCAGAACTAAACATAGTTTAAGGAATGAACCATCAGTGGCTGCAGTAAATGTGGACTCTCTTGAAAGCAATGCTGCAATCACTGTCCGGGTTAGTTTGGAGATGCCCACCCAACATAACGTAGAAGCTGGCTGTTTGTACTCTCATGCTTTTATTTTGAAAGGTACTTTTCCTCATCTTTTAAAGGATCACCTTCCAGCATTTTAATTCTCACTCTCTCAAGGTTTTTAAGTCTCATTGTCTCTTTTTTAAAGTTCTTTTCTCCCAAGTGCTTTTTCAAAGTCCTACTTTCCATGCTTCACTTTGAAGCCCTACTTTCCCGACATATTTTTGGAAACCTGCTCTCCCACTTACTGCCTGATTGAGAGACCCCTCCAGATCACTCATTTTCCCAATGTGGCAGTGTCAATGCTGCAGGAAATAGAGTGAAAATAAAACTGTTCAAGAGGCAAAGAAGAGAAAATTAAAAATAAATACCAAATTCAAAACACTAATACAAGCAGTGTGCAACTAGAAGTGTTCTTGTGCTCATATCCATAAAGGCATTCAGCCTAAGAATCCTCTCAATGACTATAGCTGAGCATTTCATATCTGGTTCATCAAACTCACCAAGGGCCATATGCTGACCTTGGGTATTTCTGCATTCAACTTGGTAATTGAAACTTCTCCCTTACTCTGTTCGCTGAAAAAGACAGAACACACCGGGGAGAAAACATTTACATTTCCTATATTACAACAGTGACTACAATTCAAAAGCACATCATTGGATGTAAAGCAGATTGGGATGTCCTGCAGTCATGAAAGGTGGTATTAAAATGCAAGTCTCTCCTTCCTTACTCCATGACAAGCCTCTAACATTCATCCTCCAACCCCATATGAGCAAGAACTCCTAGAAATCCTGAAAAGGAAGGCGATGCATGGCACTGCTGTCAGTTTACAGTTTGTCATAACCTTCTGTTGCCCTGTCTTCTCATTCAATTCGTTCATTCACTTACTGGCAACAAAGAACTTACTGAAGTACTTTGCCATGGCACTCCTACTGAAAGCAATGTGCGGAGGTTGCTCTTAAAGATGCCATTGTATGTTGTTTTCCTCTTCTCATTCTCTAGGTGTGCCAGAGGAAGCTAAGCCAGCCCCTAGTGCCATCGAGCAAGTCAGCACTTGACAGTACGGTCACTCACTCGATCCCTTCCAACCACTAGCTCAGACACAGCCACTCCAGGAGACTGAGACAGTGAGCTAGAAATGACTGCACTGGATGAGACACTTAGCATAAGTGAGCAGGAATTGGTGGTGTGGCGGAAGAGGAGATTTAAGTTTGTGCATGTGAAGCCATGCTTGTGGAGGGCACTATGGGATACGAACATAGGGAATAGGAGCAGGAGTAGGCCATTTGGCCCCTCGAGCCTGCTCCCCCATTCAACTAGATCATGGTTGATCTTTGTAGTTTAAGGATCTGACAGGGTTAATGTTGAGAAAGTGTAAAGAATACCTCCTACCATGATGATGTAAGAGATCACATGTGAGAGAGATTTGAAGAGAGATGCAGCATGGCTTCAGAGGAGTCACACAGACTGGTGTGGAGTTGTACATAGTCATAATGTAATAAAGGTCCTCAAGACTAAGGAATCTCTCTAAACTAGGCTAACTAAATATATTAAGGTGGCAGCATACCAACCAAACATACATCGTGGTGATTGGCGGTGAGATCGTGAATAACGGTGGTTCTTACCATGCAACATCCAGAAGACAAATTTGAAGAAATACTTTGAAGAGGGCTGACCTGAAATAAATGCCCAAACTGCAGAGCTCAAGAGGAGGCTATGGAGGGGCTCCAGAGCTGTTCTGTGGATGAAGGAGGCATGGAGAGTTGGGGAATCTGCTTGTAGAAATCCAGTCCAGCGATCCCAGGCATTGAGTCTGAGAACCAAGCAATGATCAGGGATCTGGTGAGCAGCCCTGAAAAAGGATAAAAATTTGTTCCTAATAGCACTAGGCAGGCAGCGAGGGTGGATCTGAGGTTTGCACCATGACAGGTGACCAGAGCGAGTGACAAAAAACGAGGCTGCACAGTGGCGCAATGGTCAGCACCGCAGCCTCAGAGCTCCAGTGACCCGGGTTCAATTCTGGGTACAGTCTGTGTGGAGTTTGCAAGTTCTCCCTGTGTCTGCGTGGGTTTCCTCCGGGTGCTCCTGTTTCCTCCCACAGCCAAAAGACTTGCAGGTTGATAGGTAAATTGACCATTATAAATTGCCCCTAGTATAGGTAGGTGGTAGGGGAATATAGGGACAGGTGAGGATGTGGTAGGAATATGGGATTAGTGTAGGATTAGTATAAATGGGTGGTTAATGGTCGGCATAGATTCGGTGGGCCGAAGGGCCTGTTTCAGTGCTGTATCACTAAATCAAAAATCTAAATCAAAATTAAATACTCGATACTCTAAGAGAAGGGAGTTAAAGGAGTATATCAGTAATGTTACAAAACTGTGTGTAAAACAAGGAGGAAATAAATCCAAAGTCTAGCGGCGAGATTTCACAGGGAGAAATGGTGACCATATGGGAGTCAACGTGAAAAGCATGGGAGACTTCCGATACTGGAGGGAAAAATTCAAAAGTGAAAGTAAACCAAACTGAAGCTATGGATCTTAAGTTCACAATACCAGACAGGTTTGAACACATGGAAGGACCAAATCAAACCCAAAATTGGTCACTCTGGAGAAATAGATTTTTGAGATCCCAAGTTGCTTCCAAATTAGACAGCCAGTCTGAAGCAAAGCAAGTTGGGGTAATAGCAGATGATGTTATTGCAAGGCAAAGCATTAATGAGACATCAGCCAAATTTGACGTTTTAAAAGCCTTTGAAAGTAATTTCAACCTGTGGAGAAATAAGATTTTAGAAAGAGCAAGATTTAACAGAAGGGTCCAGAAACCAGGTAAAACAATTGATGTTTTTATCACTGACCTTTACAGACTAGCTGAAGGATGGGAATATGGAGACCTAAAAGCAGAATTAATAAGAGACAGCATTGTAGTAGGTATTGCTGATGAATCCCTGTCAGATTTATTGCAGTCTAAGGAAGACCTCACCCTGCACAAAGCAATTCTGCTGGTGAGATAAGCAGAAGTCCAGAAGAACAACAGAGCAATCCTGAGAGGTGAAGAAAGATCTTGGTTCAGGAAACCTCCAGCCACCATGCAGTTCATTAATCAGAGGGCTGTAAAAGAGGCACCACAGCAGAAGGTACACTGGGAGTGGTGGTGGGGGGCGGCGGTGTGCGGGGTGGGGGGGTGTGGGAAGTGCAAGATGCCATTAAAACCTGCCAGTGCTGTGTAGCCAAAAAGACCCACAGGCGCGAACAGCATCTGCAAACAAAGCAGAATGCTTCCACTGTAAGAAAATAGGGCATTTTGGGAAAATGTGCCAAGGTAAAATCTCGCAAGAAAAAAGCATTCAAGCAGACAGTGCTTAATGAAGTTAAACAACCTCCATCAGGAAATAAATCAGAAAACTTCCTTGATGAGATCAATGATCCTAATCAGGTATTTTGGTCTGCAGATATATCACTAATTTTAAACTGGACACTGGAACAAGTGTAACGGCTTTATCAGACAAAGCTGTGGTTATCAATGCATTATCTTCAACCAACAGAAAATCAGTTACATGGTCCAGGAGGGGTTGAACTGGCAGTCAAGGGAAAGCTACAGGCAACACTCAGTACAAGGGAAAGCAGATATTGGAAACACTGTATGTTCTAAGGTGTAAGATTATTAGGTTGCTAAAAATTACTAACCAACATACTAATTGTTAAAATCTAGCTATTATATACTAACAAATGACTTATTATCATAAACTAACAGTTAGCTTTATTAGAACCCTTCTTTGTAGTGTGATAAAGTGGAAAAACTTAGGAAATAGGTCACAGTATGGACAAGATGTCAAGGCAGAGGGATTCTGGGAGATTATGTCAAGTTTTAAAATGCTTACTTGCAGCAAAAAATGTGAGACCGTGAGAGCAGACAGTGAAAACAGCTTCTGCGTAGATTTGTCTCATAGTGAGATAAAGCATCCTCGAAAAGTAAAAGCATTGAGATAAAGTAGTCAACACAAAGACCCCTTTTTGTGTACTACTTGCTCAAATCCGAAAGGTTAGCAACCATCACAAAATGATCCTTGGTTGGTTAATAAAGGCATCCTTTAATACAAGATGAATCACTGATTGGGAGAGAGGAGGGTTAACTATAAAGCTGCCAGGATAAAAGAAGTTCATTCTTTCCTACTGTGCGGCAGTGAACAATAACAACAAGAGACAAGAGCAAGAGAAAGCAAAACTTGAAGACCAAAGCTGCAAGAGAAAGAGTCGTGCGCTCTGTAATATGGGCAGTATTTGTGTTAGACTGTTAATTACTGCCTGAATTTGTGACTATGGTTTATCTGAGAATTTAACAAACGTGTCCTTACCTTCATCTCAATAAAGTCGATTTACAACAAGCTGTTGTGCTGCCAAGTCTGTTCCCACCTTAGAAGGGGGTATAAAACACCCCATTATCTGATCAATTCTTACAAAGGAATCAGGAATTCTCTCTCTTAAGTAGAAGAGCTTGTACTAACCTTCATCTTATAAGGAAGGCATAAGAAGTTAAGCAACAAGAATCCAGGAGTCACTTCCAAAAAGAATTCCTGAAATTATTTACTGGCCTAGGGAGACTGAAGACCGAATATAGTATTACATTGCGAAAAGATGCTAAACCAGTTTGTCTTTTCATGCCTAGGAAGATACCACACCCACTAATGAAGCAAGTCCAACATCAACTAGAAGACATGACCAGGATGGGAGTCATTTCTCCTGTTACTGAACCTACAGAATGGTGCTTGGGAATGGTTCCAGTTCCTAAACCTAATGGTGATCTTCACATTCGTGTAGATTTAACTCAACTTAATAAGGTTGTGGCAAGAGAAGTTCATCCGATGTCCTCAGTGGGTGAAAGCTTGGCAAAGTTATCCAAAAATACCATCTTCATGAAGCTTGACGTGAATAGTGGCTTTTGGCAAGTTCCATTGGATAAGAAGTCAAGTTAATTGACAACCTTCATTACCCCAATCGAAAAATTTTGTTTTAATCATTCACCATTCAGTATATTCCAAAGAACTATGTCAAACATTCAAGAAGGCCCTAAAGGTGTAATATGCCTAATGAATGACATCTTAGTTCATGGTGAGTCCATTGAAGAACATGTCCTGAGGGTTACAGCAGTTTTGAATTGGCTACAAGACGAAAGTCTAACACTTAATGAGAAGTGTGAGTTTTCAAAAACGTCTATTCGTTTTTCAGGACACATTGTCAGTAGCAACTACATAATGGCAGACCCGCAAAAGATGAGAGCCATTAGTGAATTCCCACTTCCTACTTCTGTCCAAGATCTTCAACAATTCCTTGGCATGGTCAATCAGTTGGCAACATTTTTACCCAACCTAGCGCCAGTTACTGAGCCTTTGCAACAACTATTAAGGAAAGCTCAAGCATGGTGCTGGGATGCACATCAGGAGCAAGCATTTCAGAGGATCAAGAAGATGCTCATGTCACCGATTATCTTAGCACATTATAACCCTTTACTTCCAACCACAATTGCAGCAGATGCCTCATCTACAGGGATAGGGGCAGTTCTTTTCCAAGAACAGCCAAATGGAAGTCGAAGACTGGTTTATTATGCATCACGAGCATGTTTGACACTGAGACGAGGTACGCCTTAACAGAGAAAGAAGCTCTCACAGTCA
The DNA here is from genome assembly GCF_036365525.1 of Heterodontus francisci. NCBI lineage: Eukaryota > Metazoa > Chordata > Chondrichthyes > Heterodontiformes > Heterodontidae > Heterodontus > Heterodontus francisci. Next base: position 55,088,109 of record NC_090387.1, on the reverse strand, counting down.
CGTGGGCTTGTGAGAAGTTTTCAGATTATATTATCAGCTTAAAGGTTGTCACAGAGACAGATCACAAACGCCTAGTTCCCTTACTTGATGAAAAGGAACTTACTAGGATGTCTCCGTGAATCCAAAGATTCTGGTTGAGGCTAATGAGCTTCACGTACAATGGTATATGTACAGGGCAAGCAACAAACGGCAGCAGCTGAATTGTCCAGAGCTACTGTAGACCAGCCTACACAAAAGGATGTTAACTTTATTAATAAAATTAAGGCCTGAATTTTACTGGTGCGCCGTAAATTGTGGTGGCGCCTTCTGACCTTGGCAGTCCACCTGCGTGGAGCAACCATCACTGAGCCCCTGTGATATTTCACATGGGGGCTCATTTAAACGGAGGGGGTGTAGCGGCCGCCCCCAGTGACGTAGAGGGGGCGACCGCTCCATCCCCGGCAACAGTGTCCAGTACCAGCGCGTAGGCACTGAGGCCATTTTTAAAGGGCATCAAGCCCTTAGAAGAAATTTGAATTTTTAAAAGCACATTATTTGACACCGTCCTTAAAAAATTGAATAAAAGCTGGAGACCCTTTCCCAACCCCCAATGTTTGTCTTTGGGCCTATCGAACCAAAATAAACTTTATTCCCAACCCGAACTTGCCCCCACCCCGCCCAGCCTCATTACCTTTGCCCTTCAAACCCTTACCACCATCCCGTCAGCCAATACAAAGTATTTTTCCCCCACCCTGATAATTTCACTCGCTCCCCCCTCCCCACCAGTGTCTCGCCTTGGAACTCTGAGACATGGTCAGTTAATTTTCATGTTTCTAACTTAATTTTAATATTAAAATGTAAGGCCCGCAGCTTGGGCTGCACCGAGGCCTCGCCGCAACCGGTAAAATGCAACGGGGCCTACTCGGCATCAGGGATCATGGTGGGTCTCTCCTGGAAGAATTTTCTGGACACTCCTGCCACGACCCCCGATGCCGGAGGGCCAGTAAAATTCAGCCATAAGCTATATTCTCAGTTCACTGCATCACAATGGCCGGCAAGTTTAAAAAAGCTCCAAGAAATTCGTCATGCTGAGATGCAAGATGAGGAATGTATCTATACCCACCAGTATTGCAAGCAAGGCTGGCCACAGCCGCGTCCAGTGATAACAGGATGAAAATCTTCTTTAAACACAGAAGACACTTTCCTACAGTGGATGATTTGCTGGTACATGACGAGAGACTGGTGATTCCAGATTTACTCTGGGTGGACATTTTGGAGAAAATACACCAGGGTCATATGGGTTTAACTAAATGTAAATCATGGGCCCAGGCATCCGTGCGGTGGTCGGGAATATTGATAGATACAATTGAAATGATTTTAAATAGTCAGCTATGTGCAGCTCACAGACAAGATCAGAGGGAACCCCCTTATCGCGACTCAATTCCCAACCAGACCGTGGGAACGTCTGGTGATAGATCTATTCAGATTTAATGGAGAGTCCTACCTGATTGTCATTGACAATTTTTCAAGGTAGATCGAGGTCAAACGTTTGTACACAACGACAACTGAAGCAGTCTTTCGACTGTTATAAGAAATCTTTGCAACACATGCTTTACCTGACCAGATATTGTCCGATCTGAGCCATGATTGGTGGGTATAGATACATTCTTAATCTTGCATGGACCACAATTTGCAAATGACTACTTCACGGCACTTTGCTGAAAACTATGGATTTGTACATCTTACAAGTTCCCCTAGATAACCTGAACTATTGAACTACTCTTGATCTTTATGTCGTCATTGTCGACAGGAATAGTGCCGGAAGACTGGAGGATAGCAAATGTTGTCCCCTTGTTCAAGAAAGGGAGTAGAGACAGCCCTGGTAATTATAGACCTGTGAGCCTTACTTCGGTTGTGGGTAAAATGTTGGAAAAGGTTATAAGAGACAGGATTTATAATCATCTTGAAAAGAATAAGTTCATTAGCGATAGTCAGCACGGTTTTGTGAAGGGTAGGTCGTGCCTCACAAACCTTATTGAGTTTTTCGAGAAGGTGACCAAACAGGTGGATGAGGGTAAAGCCGTGGATGTGGTGTATATGGATTTCAGTAAGGCGTTTGATAAGGTTCCCCACGGTAGGCTATTGCAGAAAATACGGAAGTATGGGGTTGAAGGTGATTTAGAGCTTTGGATCAGAAATTGGCTAGCTGAAAGAAGACAGAGGGTGGTGGTTGATGGCAAATGTTCATCCTGGAGTTTAGTTACTAGTGGTGTACCGCAAGGATCTGTTTTGGGGCCACTGCTGTTTGTCATTTTTATAAATGACCTGGAAGAGGGTGTAGAAGGGTGGGTTAGTAAATTTGCGGATGACACGAAGGTCGGTGGAGTTGTGGATAGTGCCGAAGGATGTTGTAGGGTACAGAGGGACATAGATAGGCTGCAGAGCTGGGCTGAGAGATGGCAAATGGAGTTTAATGCGGAAAAGTGTGAGGTGATTCACTTTGGAAGGAGTAACAGGAATGCAGAGTACTGGGCTAATGGGAAGATTCTTGGTAGTGTAGATGAACAGAGATATCTTGGTGTCCAGGTACATAAATCCCTGAAAGTTGCTACCCAGGTTAATAGGGCTGTTAAGAAGGCATATGGTGTGTTAGCTTTTATTAGTAGGGGGATCGAGTTTCGGAGCCACGAGGTCATGCTGCAGCTGTACAAAACTCTGGTGAGACCGCACCTGGAGTATTGCGTGCAGTTCTGGTCACCGCATTATAGGAAGGATGTGGAAGCTTTGGAAAGGGTGCAGAGGAGATTTACTAGGATGTTGCCTGGTATGGAGGGAAGGTCTTACGAGGAAAGGCTGAGGGACTTGAGGTTGTTTTCGTTGGAGAGAAGGAGGAGGAGAGCTGACTTAATAGAGACATATAAGATAATCAGAGGGTTAGATAGGGTGGATAGTGAGCGTCTTTTTCCTCGGATGGTGATGGCAAACACGAGGGGACATAGCTTTAAGTTGAGGGGTGATAGATATAGGACAGATGTTAGAGGTAGTTTCTTTACTCAGAGAGTAGTAGGGGCATGGAACGCCCTGCCTGCAACAGTAGTAGACTCGTCAACTTTAAGGGCATTTAAGTGGTCATTGGATAGACATATGGATGAAAATGGAATAGTGTAGGTCAGATGGTTTCACAGGTTGGCGCAACATCGAGGGCCGAAGGGCCTGTACTGCGCTGTAATGTTCTAACTCCACTGCTATGTGGATTAGCACCTTCAGAACTGTTGATGGGAAGGAAGCTCAGAACACAACTTCCCATCCTACCCAAAAATTTACTTCCAGGGCTATAAGTCCAGAATTATCAGAGAGTTCAAGACAGAGAAAAGTCTTACCGAAAGCAACAAGGTTAGAATTATGTCACAAAATGCTGTAACAGGAACCTTCCTAGGTTGACAGAAGGACAAAAGGTACGAGACCAAGGCAGGGAAGGAGTAATCGTCCAGAGAGATGAGAATCAGTGATCTTATTTAGTACGTACTTCAGAAGGGACTATAAGAAAAAACAGGAGGAATCTTATTCCTATTTATGAAAGACGTCAATCAGTTATACATTTGGATGAAACAGATGTTGAACCTGAAATTCAGAAAGCACCGGATACTACAAACCTCAATGAAGACCAGCCAAGCCAAGCAACAAGAGTTCAGGGAAAGACTAACAATCTTCTGCATCAGACAACAACATGGTCAGGGAGAGTTGTGAAGCCTCCTGACAGATTGAATCTGTAATGTCAGCGACTTGTGGGGAGATGGGGTAGTATGTAAAAATAAAATTAAATGCCTGATTAAAAATGTATATATTTGGATAAAGACTTGGGGGAGATGTAGTATAAGGGTCTGAAAGGGTTAATGTTGAGAAAGTGTAAATAATACCTCCCATCATGTAAGAGATTACATGGGAGAAAGACTTGAAGAGAGATGCAGTGTGGCTTCAGAGGAATCACACAGACTGGTATGGAGCTGTACATCATTATAATATAATAAAGGTTAATGTTCTAAGTGCTCAAGACAAGTACTAAGGAATCTCTCTAAGCTAGACTAATTAAGTATATTAAGTTGGCAGCATACCAACCAAATGTACAACAATCTTCTACCTCAATGCCATTTTCCTGCATTATCCCCATAGCCCTTGATGTCTTTAATATCTAGAAATGTATCTTTAATATCTAGAAATCTATCGACTTCTGTCTTGAACATTGTCACGGAACTGTTTTTTTCTCTCTGACGAAAACAGAATGCTTTTAAGACTCTGTTTAAAAACAGTGTGCCATTAAAAACTAAGAGGCACCGTGTGCCACAACTGCACATGTCCGTAGGCCACAGCAGGAGAGTGCTGAGGTTACATGGTGTAAAAACCAGTTTAAACTAGAGAGAGACGCCAGCAAAGCGTGCTTGCTTGAAGGAAGAGAATTCTCTCAGCTACAGGCTGTGTTAATTGCCTAAGGGAAAAAACCCTTTGAAGAAAACATTTGTATTGCTGGAGGTAGCAAAATTCCTTTTCTTTACTTCTAGTCTTATAAGTCTTGCTTCAAGATTGGCTCTCTTTTGACAGTGCTTTCTAAAATTCACAGTAAAGTTTCAACGAAAGACTACCAATTTTAAAATCCAAATATAGACTTGTCATTATACCCTGTGTTGAAAGAACTGTGATACCTACTGCCGGCGAAGTGCTTTGAATGCCTATCAAGTAAAGACTGTTCATCAAATCTGCATGGAGACTTTGAGTGGCATCTGATTATTTTTTACGCTAGGATACCCCACCCATCAGGAACGTAACCCACAAAGACTTCCAACCCAGTTATTTATTTATTTTTTAAAAACAGCTAATTTTTAAAACATAATTTAAAAAAAAACTGGTTAACTATAAGTTTTTGAATATATGTTCGTGATCATGGGGGGTTAGATTAACATAAGAAGTCATAAGGTCTTTAGACATAAATTTATCTTAATAGTGTTTAATTTATTTTAATTTATTTAAGTGATTTAATTTATTAATAAATAGTTAATTTGTTGTTGTCTAAAGATACCTGGTTTATTCTTTTTTTAATTCTGGCAGTTAATAACGTGTTTAATTTGGATGTTTTCCAGTTAGGTGGGGTAACTTAAATAGTATGCTGCAACCTGTGGAGTGATGGGACTGAATTGACAGTGCATTGCTCCCGCCTTCAGTTGTAACATCGTAATTGGGGGCTCGTCTCTGGGATAACATATAAATTGTTGTCTTGCATCTGGCATCATATTAATTGTTCATCTCAGCGCCCCCTGCCATTTTGTTTGCCCCCCCCACCTCCATGCCCATCTCCAAGGGCAGCACAAAATCCTGCCAGTTATGTTAAACTTGTGTAGAAGCTTCGTTGCATCATACATGGGGCTGGAATTTGTTCTCCCTCAGGTGTTGGTTCCGAGTCAGTGGGGGCCTGAAGATGGCGCTCTATGAGACCCACTACGGACCTCGACGCTGGGAGGGTCTTTCTCTGTGGGGGCCCCCCCTGGCCGCTGGGCAACAGGGCGGCACAGTGGCGCAGTGGTTAGCACCGCAGCCTCACAGCTCCAGGGACCCGGGTTCGATTCCAGGTACTGCCTGTGTGGAGTTTGCAAGTTCTCCCTGTGTCTGCGTGGGTTTTCTCCGGGTGCTCCGGTTTCCTCCCACAAGCCAAAAGACTTGCAGGTTGATAGGTAAATTGGCCATTATAAATTGTCACTAGTATAGGTAGGTGGTAGGGAAATATAGGGACAGGTGGGGATGTTTGGTAGGAATATGGGATTAGTGTAGGATTAGTATAAATGGGTGGTTGATGTTCGGCACAGACTCGGTGGGCCGAAGGGCCTGTTTCAGTGCTGTATCTCTAATCTAAAAAAATGTCTGGGATCATATTAATTGCTCTCATGTATGGGATCATATTAATTGTGGTGCTCGATTGTCGGGATCCAAATCTAACACCAATTATGTGAATTATAAGGGGAGTAATAATTTGAATAAAAAGTAAAAGGAACCAGGTTTCTTGTGTAATAAGGTACAGTCTATACCCTCTGAATGGCATTAGCAGTTGCTGTAGAGTTTCTGGGAAAGGAGAATGTGTCCCTCAGTGACTTGACAACTTTAACTAAGAATAAACTAAAAGATTTGGCAGCAAAATTGGGATTAGTGTTGAAATCAGGTGCTAAAAAAGCAGTCCAACATTTAAAATTAGAAGAAGAAGAAGAGGAAGAAGATGGTAAGTCAGAGACTGATGCAGTGGTATTGGCTAGGATTCAGTTAGAAGCAATAAATTTGAACAGGAAAAATAAATCGCAATAAGAAAATTTGAGGCTGAAAAAGAATTAAGAAAACTTGAACTCGAAAAAGAGGAAAGGGGGAAAAAGAGGGAATTTAGGTTAAGAGAAATGGAAATAAGACAAAGGGGTGGTCTTGAACCCCAGGGAAAATTTGGGTCAGGAAGAATCTGAACTCAGCCCAGGACCCAGCGAAAAGCTGTTTAAATTTATAAAAGCTCTTCCTAAGTTTGAGGAAAGGGACATTGAGGCATTTTTCATATCTTTTGAAAAAATAGCCAAACAGATGAAATGGCCGAAGGAAAGTTGGACACTGCTTATGCAAAGCAGGTTGGTAGGCAAAGCTCATGAAGTTTATGCCAAGCTTCCTGAAGAGGCTTTTGCAGATTATGAGATGGCAAAAAAGGCTATTCTTGCTGCATATGTGTTCGTCCCTGAAGCCTACTGTCAGAAGTTTCGGAACTTACGGAGATTGGCTGTAGAATTTGAGAGAGTGAAGCAAATTAATTTTAATGATCGGATATGGGCATTAAAGATGGAAACCACATATGAGAATGTCATGCAGATCCCATCTGCCAAGAATGGGGCACAGATATTTCGCCATATAGACATTAAATTTTAAAATTGTTCCTGGGAAGAAAAGAAGGCCTATTACAAGGGGTTACCAAGCCCCTGACTGGAAAAATATTTTCATATTAACAGACAGTGCTTGGAAAGAACAAAAGGGCCACTCCCTGCTCCAATTTAACCTACAATGGACTTTTGATTATCCGACGTTGAAGGTGGAGAGGCTAACATTGCAGGTTAACTGCTAAGATGGCCAAATACACAAACAGACTTGGTCAGACCAGTTTAGTCACATGACTAACTGGGTGTTGGTTTTTTTTGAATTTGAACTTGCCACAGAGAATTTGACTTCAGAAAGCTGTTTGCCCCTGGACTTTGAACATCTCTCTCTTGGCTGCTCCCATCTCTTTCTCATGGAACTGAAGACCAATTGAATATGCATGAACCCCAAGAGAGAAAAGTCTCCTACAGTGAACAAGGTTTAAGAAGAATACTGGGCTCCAATGAAAAGCAAAACTATCTACAAAAGGACTACATTGAGCTCAAAGCACAGTAACAGGAAACTCTTCTGATATTGCCTCAAACCTCTCTATTTCATTTTTTTCTTCTGCTTTTTTCTGTCTCTATTTGTATAAGCGTATCACTTATGCATGCTAGCGTGGGGCGCGGCATGTATCCGTAGGCGTTAACTGAATTAGAGTTTAAGTTTTAAGAAATTTCACTTTTCTTCTTTAAACCTACGAAGGCCTGTTTGTGCTCATTTCTTTGCCTAATAATTGGAAAGCAGTGAACAAGGATTCACCAAAGGTGGAGCTCGAAACACAGTGTGTTTAAACAAAGCCCTGTTACAACAAAACCAGGTGAAGGCTAAAAGGGACCCCCAGACACCTTTTTCACCTGGTCATAATAGGCAACATTTGAGAATTGATTGTCTTGGAAAAGTTTAAAAATTCAATTCCTTCAGTCATGAGAACTCATGCAGATAACCTGAAAGTTTTGAAAGCTTGGCAAGCAGTGGAAATTGCTGATGATTTTGAACTTGTGAATAAGCTAAAACCTTTTGTCCGTCACTCCCATAAACCCAAGAAAGATAGAAAGTGGGAGACTGAAAGGAAGGCAAGTTGCCAGGGACAAGCAGGAACAGCTGCAGAAGTGAAGTTTGCAAACCAAAGTGTGATCATTGCCACAAAATGGGTCATCTTCGTTCAGAATGCTGAAAATTGCGAGATAAACCCATAGGACTTGTTGGGTATGCAAAGTTAATGCAGAGGAAAAGATTCTGACTGAGAGTATAGCAGACTAGGCTATAGCTTTAACGGCAGCTTTAAAACCAGATACAAAAACTAAAGAGAGTGTAGAGGTTAAGAATAAGATACTCAAAAGTTGTAATGAATTTTTATCAAAGCAGAAAGTAACTCCATATCCTTTAAGTGAGGCAGGAAAACCTATCATAGTACTCAGGGATACAGGAGCAACCCAAACACTCTTGCTGGGGAAAGATATAACGTTTCCACCAGAGTGCGCCTTGAAGGCTAAAGTTTTAGTTAATGGAATTGGCAGGGAGTATATACCCATACCTTCATATAAAGTACGCCTAGAGAGTGACTTAATATCTGGGATGGTAACTGTAGGAGTTGTCCACAGTTTGCCAGTCGAGGGAATTGATCTACTTCTAGGAAATGATTTGGCTGGATCAAATTATCAGTTTTTCCTATAATTACAGAGGAACCAAGTGAAGTTAGGGAACTGGAACAATAACAGGAACAATTTCAAGGAATATTTCTTGCTTGTGTAGTTACCTGAGCAATGACTAAACAGAATCCATTGTTGGAGGTAAAAATAACGCCACAAACAGATAGCTGAGTATCTGAAACCTTATTTGGGGATTTAGATAATCCAAATGAGATGTTTAACAGATCTTCTATCATTGCAGCACAACGTGCTGATCCAGAGTTATACCGAATAGCACAGACAGCTCTGACAGAAGCTGAGGCGAAAGGAGTTCCAGAATGCTATTATATGGCAAACAGGGCTTCAAGGAGGAAGTGGAGGCTGCAGTTCTTCCCAGAGATCCACTGGAGATATGTGTGGGATCTTGCAATCTGCAGCGCATCGATGCGTCAAAGAGGTGGCCAGTGCCCTATTTACAAGGGCCAGTGACTACCTGCGCTACTGCACTGATCCAGACAGTCAAACAGAGAGGTCCATCGAGTTTGGGGCCATCGCAGGATTCTCCCAGGTCCAAGGTGTGATCAACTGCATGTATGTCACCGTCAAGGCCCCACCGACCAGCCAGCGGCCTTCATCAACAGGAAGAGCTTCCATGTGCTTAATGTACAACTGGTCTGCGACCACTGGAGATAAATCCTTCAAATCTGTGCACGGTCCTGGGGAAGTAGTCACAATGCCTATATACTTCGTCAATCCCAGGTGCCAGAGCTTTTCAGGCCCCCCATGTGCCTGCCGCGATGGATACTGGAAGAAAGGGCTAACTACTGAAATGTATGCTGTAGAGAGGTACAACTCTTGCCATGGGGCAACCCAAGCGACTATTGACTAGACCATAGCGTTGAGCAAGGTAAATCTCTTGGATTGCAATGCTTCCTCTGACGATGGAGAGGTGGAGGAGGCTACTGACCAGGCATTGCATGATGAAGGCCCCCATGGAGGACAGGCAAGACACAATGAGATACGTGCAAAGGAGGCTCGGGATGCGCTTATACATAGACGTTTCTTATGACCCTCATTACCCTTTGGACCCATACCAATAAAGCCTTACTTATCAGCAGCCCCACTGTCGCTGCCTTCATTTTGCACTCCATTGCCAAGTGCCCAGGTGCACATAACAGATTGGCAAGGCTGAAGCACTTACCACCCGCGGCTTAGATTCACCCTGACCAGACCTGTACTGTACCTAGCAGGAAGATCTCTGATAGTCTCGCGCTACTCAGGGATATGATTGCCTATGTACAGGACAGGAGGGTAGACACCTACCTCAACAGCTTGGACCAGGAGAAGGCTTTTGACAGGATATCGCACACACACATGATGGACGTGCTTTCCAAAATGGGGTTTGGGGAGGGAATTCACAATTGGATCAAACTGCTCTCCACAAATATCAATAGCGCAGTCTCAATCAATGGGTGAGAATCAGAAAGTTTCCCGATCCAATCTGGAGTCAGACAGGGCTGTACTCTCTCCCCTGTCTTGTTTGTTTGCTGTATCAAACCTTTTGCTAAGTACATTAGGAAGAATGCGGGCAGAAAAGGGGTGACAATCCCAGGCAGTGGAGGCACTCAGGTCAAAACCTCCCTGTACATGGACGATGTTGCCGTTTTCTGCTCAGATCGGCTGTCCGTTCGCAGACTAATGAGCATCTGTGCCCAGTTCAAACTGGCCTTGGCAGCCAAAGTTGACCACAGCAAGAGTGAGGTCATGTTCTTTGGGAACTGGGCTGACCGATCCTTTGTCCCCTTCACCATCACGTCAGATTACCTGAAGGTGCTGGGGATATGGTTCGGAAGGGTTGGGGTATGCACCAAAAACTGGAAGGAGTGAGTAGCCAGGATACACCATAAGCTGAATATGTGGGAGCAGCGTTCTCTCTCCATTGTGGGTAAGAACCTGGTCATCAGGTGCGAGGCGCTCACGTTGTTGCTGTACGTGGCGCAGGTCTGGCCCATACCCCACTCCTGCACTGTGGCAGTCACCTGAGCCATTTTCCGCTTTATCTGGAGATGCAAAATGGACCAGGTCCGGAGGGACATGATGTTCAAATCTCCAGATAGGGGCAGAAAAAATTTACCCAACGTCACCCTCATCCTGATGACCACCTTCGTATGCAGCTGCATCAAGCTGTGTGTAGACCTCCAGTACGCAAACACCAAGTGTCACTACATGCTAAGGTTCTACCTGACCCCGTGTTGCCAAGGATGGGTCTGGTCACAATGCTGCGGAACGCTCCATCCAGTCAGACCGTGCTGTACCACCTATCCTTCGTGGAAAAGGTTCTGTGGAAAAACACCTTTGACCACCAACCCATCCGACAGTGGTCTGCACAGAATGTCCTCAAGGCCCTACGGGATAAGCAGATGGTGGATCCTGTCGGATGGTTCCCCGAGCAGAATGCCAAAGTCATTTGGCAGAATACCTCATCACCAGAACTTTCAAACAAGCACCAAGATGTAGCTTGGCTGGTGGTGAGAAGAGCTCCCCCCCCATCAGATCCTTCCTGCACAGTTGGAGTCTCACCCCCTCCGCTGGCTGCCCTCGAGCTGGCTGTGGTGGGGAAGAGACTGTTGCCCACCTCCTTCTGGAATGTATCTTTGCAAAGCAGGTGTGGAAAGAGATGCAGTGGTTTTTGTCGAGGTTCATCCCAAGCAGCTCTGTAACACAGGAGTCTGTGCTCTACGGTCTGTTCCCGGGGATGCACACCAAGATAAATATCAACTGCTGCTGGAGGACCATCAATTCTGTGAAAGACACTCTTGGGTCTGCCCGAAACTTGCTGGTCTTCTAGCGCAAAGAGTTGTCCACAACCGAGTGTTGCAGACTGGCACATTCCAAGGTCCAGGACTACGTGCTGAGGGACGCACTAAAGCTTGCGGCAGCCGTTGCAAAGGCTCAATGGGGAAAGACCACTGTGAAAGGTCCTCCCACCATAGTGAACTGAGGGGCTGGACCCATGGGAAAACCCTCGGGCTGTATTCACCAAATATGGGTTTGTCGCAAAATGTACATGGCATGTAAAATGGAATGGAATTGTTGTGAGGCAACATTCCTATATTGAAGAAAATTGATTTCCTTTGCACTTTTTGGAATGTCAACTTGGTGCTGTTTTGAACTGTGTTGTAATGTATTTCTTAATGAATTTTATGAATAAAATATATTTTTGGGAAGAAAAAGTCCATCTGAGAGAACAGACAGGGTTCTGATGAAAGGTCACAGACCTGAAACGTTAACTTTGCTTCTGTCATCACAGATGCTGCCAGACTTGCTGAGTATTTCAGATTTCCAGCATCTGCAGTCTTTTGCTTTTACATTGGAACAGACAGGGCCTTGGTTTAACGTCTCATCCAAAAGGATGGAGGGATTCAGATATGTGGATCATTGGGATACCTTCTGGGGAAGGTGGGACCTGTACAAAAAGGACGGGTTGCATCTGAACTGGAGTGGCACCAATATCCTGAGCAGGAGGTTTGCTAGAGCTCTTCGGGAAGGTTTAAACTAGTTTGGCAGGGGGATGGGAACCGGAGCCACGGATCAGTGGATGGGGTAGCTGTTGAACAGGCACATACCGAGTGCAGAGAGTCTGTGAGGAAGGTTAGACAGTTGACAGGGCAAAGTTGCAGCCAGTATGATGGGTTGAAGTGTGTCAGGAATAAGGGTGATGAATTTAGAGCATGGATCAGTACTTGGAGCTACGATGTTGTGGCCATTACGGAGACGTGGATATCACAGGGGCAGGAATGGATGTTGGATGTTCTGGGGTTTAGATGTTTCAAAAGGAATAGGGAGGGAGGTAAAAGAGGTGGGGGAGTGGCATTGCTAATCAGGGATAGTATCACTGCTGCAGAAAGGGAGGTCGTCGAGGAGGGTTTGTCTACTGAGTCATTATGGGTGGAAGTCAGAAACAGGAAAGGAGCAGTCACTTTGTTGGGAGTTTTCTATAGACCCCCCAATAGCAACAGAGACATGGAGGAACAGATTGGGAGGCAGATTTTGGAAAGGTGCAGGAGTAACAGGTTGTTGTCATGGGTGACTTCAACTTCCCTAATATTGATTGGAACCTCCTTAGTGCAAATAGTTTGGATAGAGCAGTTTTTGTCAGGTGTGTCCAGGAAGGTTTCCTGACTCAATATGTAGATAGGCCGACGAGAGGGGAGACTATGTTGGACTTGGTGCTTGGCAACGAACCAGGCCAGGTGGCAGATCTCTCGGTGGGAGAGCATTTCGGTGATAGTGATCACAACTCCCTGACCTTTACTATAGTCATGGAGAGGGACAGGAGCAGACGGGATGGGAAAATATTTAATTGGGGGAGGGGGAATTACAATGTTATTAGGCAGGAACTGGGGAGAATAAATTGGGAACAGATGTTCTCAGGGAAATGCACGACAGAAATGTGGAGGTTGTTTAGGGAGCACTTGCTGCAACTGCTGGATAGGTTTGTCCCGATGAGGCAGGGAAGGGATGGTAGGGTGAAGGAACCTTGGATGACAAGAGATGTGGAACAGCTAGTCAAGAGGAAGAAGGAAGCTTACTTAAGGTTGAGGAAGCAAGGATCAGGCAGGGCTCTAGAGGGTTACAAGGTAGCCAGGAAGGAACTGAAGAATGGACTTAGGAGAGCTAGAAGGGGACATGAAAAAGTCTTGGCGGGTAGGATTAAGGAAAATCCCAAGGCGTTCTACACTTATGTGAGGAACAAGAGGATGGCCAGAGTGAGGGTAGTGCCGATCAGGGATAGTGGAGGGAACTTGTGCCTGGAGTCGGAGGAGGTAGGGGAGGTCCTAAATGAATACTTTGCTTCAGTATTCACTAGTGAGAGGGACCTGGTCGTTTGTGAGGACAGCGTGGAACAGGCTGATATGCTCGAACAGGTTGAGGTTAAGAGGGAGGATGTGCTGGAAATTCTGAATGATATGAGGACAGATAAGTCCCCGGGGCCAGACGGGATATACCCAAGGATATTATGGGAAGTGAGGGAAGAGATTGCTGCGCCTTTGGCGATGATCTTTGCGTCTTCACTGTCCACTGGAGTAGTACCAGATGATTGGAGGGTGGCAAATGTTGTTCCCTTGTTCAAGAAAGGGAATAGGGATAACCCTGGGAATTATAGACCAGTCAGTCTTACGTCGGTAGTGGACAAATTATTGGAGAGGATTCTGAGAGACAGGATTTATGATTATTTGGAAAAGCATGGTTTGATTAGAGACAGTCAGCATGGCTTTGTAAGGGGCAGGTCATGCCTCACAAGCCTTATTAAATTCTTTGAAGATGTGACAAAACACATTGATGAAGGAAGAGCAGTGGATGTGGTGTATATGGATTTTAGCAAGGCGTTTGATAAGGTTCCCCATGGTAGGCTCATTCAGAAAGTAAGGAGGCATGGGATTCAGGGAAAGTTGGCTGTCTGGATACAAAATTGGCTGGCCCATAGAAATCAGAGGGTGGTAGTAGATGGAAAGTATTCAGCATGGAGCTCGGTGACCAGTGGTGTTCCACAAGGATCTGTTCTGGGACCTCTGCTCTTTGTGATTTTTAGAAATGACTTGGATGAGGAAGTGGAAGGCTGGGTTAGCAAGTTTGCTGATGACACGAAGGTTGCTGGAGTTGTGGATAGTGTGGAAGGCTGTTGTAGGTTGCAACGGGACATTGACAGGATGCAGAGCTGGGCTGAGAAGTGGCAGATGGAGTTCAACCTGGAAAAGTCTGAAGTGATTCATTTTGGAAGGTCGAATTTGAATGTGGAATACAGGCTTAAAGACAGGATTCTTGGTAGTGTGGAGGAACAGAGGGATCTTGGGGTCCATGTTCATAGATCGCTCAAAGTTGCCACCCAAGTTGATAGGGTTGTTAAGAAGGCGTATGGTGTGTTGGCTTTCATTAACAGGGGGATTGAGTTTAAGAGCCGCGAGGTTATGCTGCAGCTCTATAAGGCCCTGGTTCGACCATACTTGGAATATTGTGTTCAGTTCTGGTCGCTTCATTATAGGAAGGATGTGGAAGCTTTAGCGAGGGTGCGGAGGAGATTTACCAGGATGCTGCCTGGACTGGAGGGCATGTCCTACGAAGAAAGATTGAGGGAGCTAGGGCTTTTCTCATTGGAGCGAAGAAGGATGAGAGGTGAAACAAAAACAAGAAATGCTGGAATCACTCAGCAGGTCACTGACCCGAAACGTTAACTCTGCTTCTCTTTCCACAGATGCTGCCAGACCTGCTGAGTGATTCCAGCATTTCTTGTTTTTGTTTCAGATTTCCAGCATCCGCAGTATTTTGCTTTTATTTTAAGGATGAGAGGTGACTTGATAGAGGGGTACAAGATGATGAGAGGCATAGATAGAGTGGATAGTCAGAGACTTTTTCCCAGGGTGGAAAGGGCTATCACCAGGGGGCATAATTTTAAGGTGATTGGAGGAAGGTTTCGGGGAGATGTCAGAGGTAGGTTCTTTACACAGAGAGTGGTGGGTGCGTGGAATGCGCTGCCAGCGGTGGTAGTAGAAGCAGATACATTAGGTGCATTTAAGCGACTCTTGGACAGGTACATGGATGATAGTAGAATGAAGGGTAGGTAGTTAGTTTGATCTTAGAGTAGGTTAAAGTTTCGGCACAACATCATGGGCCGAAGGGCCTGTACTGTGCTGCACTGTTCTATGTTCTATGTTCTATAAACAGCACAGCTCCTAGTATTCCTGGACACTCACATTATATAGATTTGTACATGATACCATTGACTGAATGCACACAATTTTATTTGCGATAATGATCAGTAGTTTATCAACGTGTTGTCCCTGAGCCCCAGTCCAAAGCTGCCATATTTTAGTTCTTTGAAGGAGCAAGTCATTTCATTCACAGACACGAGCACTATTTTGCATTATTGAATGTACATGAACCCCTCTTAGTATTATTTCAAGAATTGCATTTGCAAAATACATAGCTATAGGTCACATTCAGTTACTTTGATATGCAAAATTTCTTATAATGTCGATGTAAACTGAGTACATATAACAAAAAGAGGCAATTGCATAGAAAGTGATCAAAATGTTTTCTTTGAATGAATGATAAATGGAACAACTTTGTTTTGTATTTCTCCTCACCTTGTAGCCATGTGTCTGTAGAGATGATCTCTGTGCTCCCTTTTTCGTGCCAGTATCACTGCTAGAAGGTAGCTCATTCAACAACAATTCATATTTATATAGCGCCTTTAATGTAAAAGAAGTCCCAAGGCACTTCACAGGAGCATTACAAAACAAAGTATGACATCGAGCCACAAAAGGAGATATTAGAGCAAATGACCAAAAGTTTGGTCAAAGAGGTAAGTTTTAAGGAGTATTTTAAAGGAGGAAAGCAAGGTGGAGAGGCGGAAAGATGTAGGGAGGGTATTCCAGAGCTTGGGGCCTAGGCAACTGAAGGTGCGACCACCAATGGTGGAGTGATTAAAATCAGGGATGCACACGAGGCCAGAATTAGAGGAGTGCAGGTATCTTGGAGGGTTGTGGGGCTGGAGGAGATTACAGAGATGGGGGTGGGGGGGGGGGGGGCGGGGGCGGTGGGGAAACCATGGAGGGATTTGAAAACAAGGATGAGAATTTTAAAATCAAGACGTTGATTGACCAGCAGCCAAAGTAGGTCAGCAAGCACAGGGGTGATAGGGGAATGCGACTTGGTGCGAGTTAAGAAACGGGCAGCAGAGTTTTGGATGACCTGAAGTTTATGGAGGGTAGAATGTGGGAGACCAGCCAGGAGTACGTTGGAATAGTCAAGTCTAGAGGTAATGAAGGCATGAATGAGGGTTTCAGCAGTAGATGAGCTGAGACAGGGGCGAAGTTGGGTGATGTTAGGGAGGTGGAAATAGGTGGTCTTAATGATGGCATGAATATGAGGTCAGAATCTCATCTCGGGGTCAAATGTGACACCAAGGTTGCAAACAGACTGCCTTAATCTCAGACTGTTGCCAGGGAAGGGGGTGGAGTTGGTAGCTAGGGAACAGAGTTTGGAGCGGGGACTGAAAACAATGGCTCCTGTCTTCCCAATACTTAATTGGAGGAAATTTCTGCTCATCCAGTACTGGATGTCAGATAATTTAACAACAATGGAGGAGTCGAGAGAAGGGGTGATGAGGTACGGCCGGGTGTCATCTGTGTACTTGTGAATACTAACTCTGTACTTTCGGATGATGTCACCAAAGGTCAGCATTTAGATGAGAACTTGGAGGGGGTCAAGCATAGATCCTTTGGGAGTCACCAGAGGTAATGGTGCGGGAGCAAGAAGAGAAGCCATTGAAAGTGATTTTATGGCTACAATTAGATAGCTAAGAATGGAACCAGGTGAGAGCAGTCCCACCCAGCTGAGTGACAGTGGAGAGGCATTGGAGGAGAATGGTGTGGTCAACTGTGTCAAAGGCTGCAAACAGGTCGAGAAAGACCAGGAGGGAAAGTTTACCTTTGTCACTGCCACATAGGATGTCGTTTATGACAGTTATAAGAGCTGTTTTGGTACTGTGGCAGGGCGTAAACCTTGTAAGCCAAATCTCCTAGCCTCCTGGTCAGTATATTGTGTTTCTATTTTCATAAATTAATATTATTTAATCCAAAGCTCTAAAGAATTGAATCAGTGTTTCTGAATTATTGATGATTCATTTTCTGTAGGGATCAAGAAGATCATTTCCTACTTACGAAGGAGCTAAACTGTGCAAGAGAGGGATAGTAACGTAGTGGCTATGTTACTGGACGAATAATCCAGATGGCAGACATTCAATTCCCACCACGGCAGTTTGAGAATTTGAATTCAGTTTTTAAACACCAAGAAATAAAAAGCTGGTACCAGTATAAGTGACTGTGAAACTGTATGATTGTTGTTAAAACCCAATTGATTCACGAATGTCCTTGAGGGAAGGAATTCTTACTTGATTTCACTAGAGTTGTCAAATCTAGTGGGAGGCATTCCTGGAGATGACAACCGGTTATGTGATACCCAGTCACGTGACATTCAATTGCAGCAGTTGGCAAATGTTATTGCACCCACCTTTATAAAGTTAGGGTCCCCTTTGCTCACAGTTTCTTTCTTTGTAAATATACATTTCTCACTGCTTTCAACAACTCTGTCATATTCTGACATATTCATGAAAGTCAGTGCAAGACACTGCAGTTCAGCTGCACCTGTAATGCGGCTTTCACAAGACGTTGATTTAACCACTTCCTTTCTTTGCTCCAAAACGGAATCACTGAGCTGAAAATCCTTCTACAGTTTGCACTTGAGACTGGGATTGAAAGTGAGAAAGATGCCAGTTTAAAAATTAAGCAGTTTTCACGTTGTGATATTCGTTTGAAAACTTCCACCCATGTTTGATCAATGTTGTTCTCCTTAGAAATTATATCTTCTAATTTACTTAAGATGCACGAAGGATGTTTCCCTTGGCTGGGGAGTCTAGGATCAGGGGACACAGTCTTAGAATATGGGGTGGGCCATTTAGGATTGGGATGAAGAGGAATCTTTAGAATTCTCTGCCCCAGAGGGCTGTGGAGGCTCAGTCGTTGACTATGTTAAAGACTAAGATTGATAGATTTCTACATATTAAAAACATCAAGGGGTACGGGGATAGTGCAGGAAAATGGTATTGAAGTGGAAGATCAGCCATGATCTCATTGAATGGTGGAGCAGACTTGAATGACCCACTCCTGCTCCTATTTCTTATGTTCTTATGTTCAATGATTCAGGCTCCACTGCTCTCTGGGGAAGAGAATTCCAAAGATTAACGACCCTCTGAGAGAAGAAATTCCTCCTCATCGCCATCTTAAAAGGGAGAGCCCTTATTTTTAAACTGTGCCCCCTAGGTGTAGATTCCTCCAAGAGGGGAAACATCCTCTCAGCATCTAACCTGTCAAGCCCCCTCAAAATCTTACATGTTTCAATAAGATGACCTCTCATTCTTTTAAACTCCAATGAGTATAGGTGCAAGCTGCTCAACCTTTCCTTAAAAGCCAACCCCTTCATCCCAGGAATTAGCCCAGTGAACCTTCTCAGAACTGCTTCCAATGCAAATCCTCCTTAAGTAAGGAAAACAAAACTGTATGCAGTATTCTAGCTGCAGTCTCATCAATGCCCTGTGCAGTTGTAGCAAGAGCTCCCTACTTTTATTCTCCATCCCCCTTGCAATAAATGCCAACCTCCCATTTGTCTTCCTAATTACTTGCTGTACCTGCTTGCTAACATTTTCTGATTCATGCTCAAGGACACGCAGACACTTCTGTACCACAGCATTCTGCAGTCTCTCTCCATGAAAATAATATTCTGCTTTTCTATTCTTCCTGCCAAAATGGACAACTTCACATTTTCACACATTATACTCCATCTGTCAAATTATTGCCCACTCCCTTAACCTATCTCTATCTCTTTGCAGACACCCTGTGTCCTCCTCACAACTTGCTTTCCTACCTATCTTTGTATTATCATCAAATTTGGCTACAATATACTCAGTCCCTTCAGCCAAGTCATTAATACTGTTACAGCCAGGTGGGTGATGGCGTCGCTTGTTCCTGCTGTCCGCCTCTCAACTAACCACAGCAAGTGTTTTTGTTAATAGGGTTTTAACGCCTTGTGTTTTATTGGTCTAATAAACAGTCAGGAATATGTTTTATTATAGGTTTAAAACAGACGATTAACTAGAGATTGAACAATAATCATTCTCGAAATGATCGCAACTGCACCCACACATGCATTCACACACACGTATACATATACACACACAAGAATAGATCGATAGAGAAGAAAAGGGTAAGTTGTTTGAAGTGAGGTAGGTATTTGGGGTTCATGGTAAACTTGTTGAAACTTCTTGGAGGACAGTTTCTCTTTTAAAGTTGCAGGCCTGGGTGTTTGGAATTTTCTTGTGGTTAAGACATCAGACTGAAGGCGGTGATCACTTTCTGTTCTCTGCTGCACCAACTTGAAGTGTAGAATTCACAGCAGGGTTCCTTTCTTGTTTTGGGTGATCTTTCCACAGCCACTGGCTGGACTTCCTTTCTGTGAGGTTCTTGTGATCTCTCTCTGTCTCTTTCTCTCTCTCTAGACAGCTATCTTTTAAGGCAAAAATCTCTCACTTAGCCTCTCTTAGAAGACACATGGCCCTCTCCCTGTTTTGACCACACAATAGCCCAGGATGTGGCTACTTCACACCTTCCTTGTTTCAGAAGGACCCATTAAAGTCAGGAATGTCTCTTGATGGTTTCAGGATGGGTGTAATTGACACATCCTAGCCTGGGATGTATCCTTTTGTCCTTTATAGACAGTTTGAATATACAGGCCAAGTCATCCAACTTCTGGTGGCCATTTTGCAGCACATTGTGCACTTTTTACAGGAAAGGTCATTTTTTTTTATAACTCTTCAATTTGGTTCTGTATTTTCATCACTGCACTTCTCGTGAGTGTGACAATATAGATTGTACATAGTGAGACCCCAGCACTGATCCCTGTGGCACTCCACTAGTTAAAGTTTGCCAACCTGAAATTGTCCCGTTTATCCCAACTCTATGTTTACTGTTAGCCAATCCTCTATCCAAGATAATATATTAACCTCCAAAACCATGAGCTCTTAACTTGTGTAGTAACCTGTTATGTGGGACCTTATTGAACACCTTTTGGAAATCCAAATAGACTACATCTACTGGTTCCCCTTTATCCACCCTGCTTGTTACATCCTCAAAGAACTCTAATAAATTTGTCAAACATGATTTCCCTTTCATAAAACCATGTTGACTCTGCCTGATTGCATTATGATTTTCCAAATGTTCTGTTACTCTTTCCTTAATAATGGATTCCAACATTTTTCCCATAACAGTTGTTAGGCTAACTGCCCTAGAGTTTCCTGCTTTCTGTCACCAACCCTGCCCCCAACCCCTACCCCACCCCCCACTTTTTGTGTTACATTTGTGGTTTTTCAATCCACTGGGACCTTTCTAGAATCAAGGGAATTTTGGAAGATTGCATCCAATATCTCTGCAGCCACTTCTTTTAAGATCCGAAGATGCAGGCCATCAGGTCCAGGGGACGAGTCCGCCTTTAGTCCCATTACTTTTTTTAGTACTTTTTCTCCAGTGCTAGTGATTGTTTTAAGTTCCTCCCTCCCTTTTGTCTCTTGATTTTCTGCTATTCTTGGGTAGCTTTTTGCATCTTCTACTGTGAAGACAGATCCAAAATACTTGTTCAAATACTCTGCCATTTCCTTCATTCCCATCATTAATTCCCCAGTCTCATCTTCTAAGGGGTCAACACTTACTTTAACTGCTCTCTAATCTCTTCCTTTTATATATTTATAGAAGCTTTTACTGTCTGTTTTTATATTACTCTCATACACTAATTTTTCCCTCTTCATTTATTTTTTAGTCATTCTCTGCTGGTTTCTAAAATGTTTCTAATCTTTTGGCCTGCCACAAATCTTTGCAGCATTCTACGCCTTTTCTTTCAATTTGATTCCATCCTTAACTTCTTCAGTTAGCCACGGACGGGGCATCTTTCTCACAGAGTTTTTCTTTCTCAATGGAATATATATTTGTTGAGAGTTATGAAATATCTTCTTAAATATCTGCCACTGCTTCTCTAATGTCTTATTTTTAAACTTATTTTCCATGTCCACTTTAGCCAACTCTGCCTTCATACCCTTGTAATTGCATCTATTTAAATTTAAGACACTAGTTTCAGACCCAAAATTCTCACCCACAAAATGAATGTGGAATTCTATTATGATATGATCACTCTTGTCTAGATGATCCTTTAGTACGAGTTTACTACTATGAGGAAGTGACGAAGATGATTGATGAGGGAAGGGCGGTGGATGTTGTCTATATGGACTTTAGTAAACCTTTGACAAGGTCCCGCATGGCAGACTGGTGCAAAAAGTGAAGTCACACAGGATCAGAGGTGAGCTGGCAAGATGAATACAGAACTGGCTCAGTCACAGAAGACAGAGGGTAACAGTGGATGGGTGTTTTTCTGAATTGAGGGATGTGACTAGTGGTGTTCCGCAGGGATCAGTGCTGGGACATTTGCTGTTTGTAGTATATATAAATGATTTGGAGGAAAATGTAGCTGGTCTGATTAGTAAGTTTGCGGACGACACAAAGGTTGGTGGAGTTGCAGATAATGATGAGGATTGTCAGAGGATACAGCAGGATATAAATCGGTTGGAGACTTGGGCGGAGAAATGGCAGATGGAGTTTAATTCGGAAAAATGTGAGGTAATACATTTTGGAAGGTCTAATGCAGGTGGGAGGTATACAGTAAATGGCAGAACCTTTAGGAGTATTGACAGGCAGAGAGATCTGGACGTACAGGTCCACAGGTCACTGAAAGTGACAACGCAGGTGGATAAGGTAGTCAAGAAGGCATACAGCATGCTTGCCTTCATCGGTCGGGGCATAGAGTATAAAAATTGGCAAGTCATGTTGCAGCTGTACAGAACCTTAGTTAGGCCACACTTAGAATATTGCGTGCAATTCTGGTCGCCACACTACCAGAAGGACGTGGAGGCTTTGGAGAGGGTACAGAGGAGGTTTACCAGGATGTTGCCTGGTCTGGAGGGCATTAGGTATGAGGAGAGGTTGGAAAAACTTGGATTGTTTTCACTGGAACGACGGAGGTGGAGGGGCGACATGATAGAGGTTTACAAAGTTATGAGCGGCATGGACAGAGTGGATAGTCAGAAGTTTTTTCCCAGGGTGGAAGAGTCAGTTACTAGGGGACATAGGTTTAAGGTGCTAGGGGCAAAGTTTAGAGGGGATGTGCGGGGCAAGTTCTTTACACAGAGGGTGGTGAGTGCCTGGAACTTGCTGCCAGGGGAGATGGTGGAAGCAGGTACGATAGCGACGTTTAAGAGGCACCTTGACAAATACATGAATAGGATGGGAATAGAGGGATACGGATCCCGGAAGTGCAGAAGGTTTTAGTTTCGACAGGCATCATGATTGGCGCAGGCTTGGAGGGCCGAATGACCTGTTACTGTACTGAACTGTACCGTTCTTTGTTCTTTGGTTGGTTCCAGAACATATTGCTCTAAGAAAATGCCCCAATGCACTCTATGAGCTCATCTCCAGGCTACCTTTGCCAATTTGATTCGTCTAGTCTATATGAAGATCGCCTACAATTATTGCAGTACCTTTCTGACAAGCCCCCATTATTTCTTGATTTATATTCTTTCCTACAGTGTAGTTACTGTTAGAGGAGCCTATAAACTGCTCCCAGCAGCGACTTATTTCCTTTACTGTTTCTTATCTCCACCCAAACTGATTCTCCATCTTGATCTTCTGAGCCAAGATCATTTCTCACTACTGTACTGATCTCACCCTTTATTAACAGAACTACCCCACCCCCTTTTCCTTTCTTCCTATCCCTTTGAAATGTCAAATAGCCTCAAGGCTATTCAGTTCCCACCCTTTCTCACCTGCAATCATGTCTCTGTAATGGCTATCGTATCATACCCATTTATTTCTAATTGTGCTATCAATTCATCCATCTTGTAATGAATGCAGCATGCATTCAGATAAAGAGCTTTTAATTCTGTCTTTTTACCATTTTTCCTTACTCTGACCCTATTTGCTAGTGCATTGTTGTTTGTTCGCTCTGTCCCTTCCTGTCACTCTCTGGTTATCATGACCTGTATCGCTACCCTGCACTATTGACCTATCCTTTCTTGTTACTTTTATAAATTTCCCCTCGCCTGAACCCGCCTGCCAAGTATTTAGTTTAAAACCCTCTCTACAGCCCAAGTTATACGATTTGCTAGGACACTGGTCCCAGCACAGTTCAGGTGTAGCCCGTCCCAATGATACAGCTCCCTCTTTCCCCAGTACTGGTGCCAGTGTCCCATGAATTGCAACCCATTTCTCCCACACCAATCTTTGAGCCACACGTTCAACTCTCTGATCTTATTTACCCAATGCCAATTTTCTCGTGGCTCAGATAATAATCGCAAGATTATTACCTTTGTGGATCTGCTTTTTAATTTAGCCCCTAGCTGCTCATACTCCCTCAGCAGAACCTCTTTCTTAGTCCTACCTACGTTGTTGATACCCACATGGACCATGACAACTGGATCCTTCCCCTCCCACTCCAAGTTCTTCTCCCTGATGCGTTCCGAGCAATCTTAGGACAATTAAATGCCCACATTGGGCAAACTGGTGAAGCTGTCATGATCTTCCTGGAATAGGACCGGATCCCCCACTGAGTCAGGAGGCTGGCAGCAGATTGTAGGCGGCCTCCAGGCTGCAGATGGGATGGACATCAGGGCCTCTTCACAGTGGCTCATGAAGGGGCTGCAAAAGTAAAAAGGCCACAGCCTCAACCATAAGCCTTCCTCTGGAGGGGTTTCCTCTCCATCCTAATGGCTCTAACAGATGTGGCCCTCCGTTTTGCAAATATTTTGTGCGGGCGACTGAGGGCGGTTCCCTACGTACTTCAGCCGGTGGGGCTGCTGTCTGTCTAGTGCTGGGTTGGGGCCTCCTATTTGTCCTCCCACCTCAGGAAACTGCCCGCCATCCATAATTGGATGGAAAGCACAGAGGTAGCCTGTTAGTCAGGAAGATTGCGAAAGCAGGCGGAACACAGACACCATGGGGTCAGGACCCAGAAATAATCCCGATACCCGAGAATCTTCCAAGACAGATGATACTACCTTATGTGAATGTCTTCATGGTAGAAGATACAAAAGTATTTTGGAAATAGTGGGAAACCAATGGTCTAGTGAGAACTGGGAACTTCGAGAAATTAGTATTAATAAAGAATTAATACTGGAGAAATTAATCAGACTAAAAAGAAGAAATTCCCTGGACCTGATAGCCGACATTCTAGGGTTTTAAAAGAGGTGGCAATAGAGACAGTGGATGCATTTGTTTCTATCTTCTGATAAAGAGGAGGTATTAGGAAGGCTGGCTGTTCTTAAAATTGATTATTCACCAGGACTGGATCAGATGCACCCGAAGATACTGAGGGAAGTAAGGGTAGAAATTGTGGAGGTACTGCCCATAATCTTCCAATCCTCCTTTGATACAGGGGTGGTGCTAGAGGATTGGAGAATTGCAAATGTTACATCTTTGTTCAAAAAAGGTTGTAAGGATAAGCCCAGCAACTATAGGCCAGTCAGCTTAACCTCGGTGATGGGAAAGCTTTTAGAAACGATAATGTGGGACAAAATTAACAGTCACTTGGACAAATGTGTATTAACTAAGGAAAACCAGCACAAATTAGTTGAAGGCAAATTGTATTTGATTAATTTAATTGAGTTATCTGAGGAGGTAACAGAGAACGTTGATGATAGTAATGAAGTTGATGTGTTGTACATGGACTTCCAAAAGGCGTTTAATGAAGTGCCAAATAACAGGGCTGTCGGTAAAGTTAAAGTCCATGGAATAAAACTGAAAGTGGATACAAAGGTGGCTGAGTGACAGGAAACAGAGAGTAGTGGTGAACAGTCATTTATTGGACTGGAGGTAGGTATATAATGGGTTGCCTTAGGGGTCACTATTAGGACCACTATTTTTCTTGATATATATTAATGACCTTGGCTTAGGTGTGCAGGGCACAATTTCAAAATTTGCAAATGACACAAAACTTGGAAGTATTTTGAACTGTGATGAGGACAATGGTAGACTTAAAGAGGACATAGACAGGCTACTGGAATGGGCGGACATGTGGCAGATGAAATTGAATGCAGAGAAGTGCCGAGCGATGCATTTTTGGAGGCAATATAAAACAAAGGGTACCATTCTAAAGATGACAGGGCAGGTTGAGAAAGCAGTTAATAAGGCATATGGGATATGGGTTTAAGAAATAGAAGCATAGAGTATAAAAGCAAGGAGGTTATGGTGAACCTTTATGAAACACTGGTTCAGCCTCAGCTGGAGTATTGTGTCCAATCTGGGTACCACACATCAGAAAGGATGTGAAGGCATTAAAAGAAGGTGCAAAAAAGATTTATGGGAATGGTTCGAGGGATCAGGGACTTCAGTTACGTGTATAGATTGGAGAAGCTGGGCCTGTTTTCCTCAGAGAAGAGAAGGTTGAGAAGAGATTTAATAGAAGTGTTCAAATTCATGATGAGTCTGGACAGAGCAGAAAGGGAGAAACAGTTTCTATTGGTGGAAGCGTTGAGAACCAGACGACACCAATTTAAGATAATTGGTAAACGACCCAAAGGCGGCATGAGGAGATTTTTTTTCACGCAGCGTGTGGTTAGGATCTGGAATGCAATGCCCATGTGGTGGAGGCAGATTCAATCTTGGCTTTGAAAAGGGAGTTGGATAATTATCTGAAGAGAAAACATTTGCAGGGATACAGGGAAAAGGCGGTGGAGTGGGACTAGGTGCATTGATCCTGCAGAGAACTGGCATGGACATGATCAGCTGAATGACCTCCTTTGGTGCTGTAAACATTCTATGATACTATGAGATTGTTTGTAATCTTTTCTCGTTTTTTAAAAATTCTTTCTTGGGACGTGAGCATTGCTGGCAAGGCTGGAGTGAGTTCCAGGATTTTAACCGAATGAAAATGAAGGAACAGCGATATAGTTTCAAGCCAGGATGGTGTGTGAGTTGGAGGGGAGCTTGCAGGTGTTCCCATGCGTCTGTTGCCCTTGTCCTCCTAGGTGGTAGAAGCCATGGGCTTGTAAGGTGCTGCTGAAAGAGGCTTGGTGAGTTGTTGCAGTGCGTCTTGTAGATGGTACACACTGCTACCACTATGCACCAGTGCTGGAGGGAGTGAATGTTTAAGGTGGTGGATGTGATCAAGCGGGCTGCTTTGGCTTGGATTGTGTTGAGCTTCTTGAGTGTTGTTGGAGCTGCACTCATCCAGGCAAGTGGAGAGTATTCCATCACTATCCTGACTTGTGCCTTGTAGATGATGGACAGGCTTTGGGGAGACAGGAGTTGAGTTACTCGCCACCGAATTCCCAGCCTCTGACCTGCACTTGTAGCCACAGTATTTATATGGCTGGTCCAGTTCAGTATCTGATCAATGGTAACCGCCAGGATGTTGATAGTGAGGGATTGGTAATGCCATTGAATGTCAGGGGGAGGTGGTTAGATTCTCTCTTGCTGGAGATGGACATTGCCTGGCACTTGTGTGGCACAAATATTACTTGCCACTTATCAGCCAAGGCTAAATGTTGTCTAGTCTTGCTGCATGTCTACATGGACTGCTTCAGTATCTGAGGAGTTGCAAATGGTACTGAACACTGTGCAATCATCAGCAAACATTTCCACTTCTGACCTTATGTTGGAAGGAAAGTCATTGATGAAGCAGCTATAGATGGTTGGGCCTAGGACACTACGCTGAGGAACTCCTGCAGCAATGTCCTGGGACTGAGATGGTTGGCCTCCAACAACCATTACCCCCTTCCATTGTGCTAGGTATGACTGCAACCAGTGGACTGTTTCGACTCGATTCCCACTGACTTCAATTTTGCTTGGGCTCCTTGGGGTCACACTCGGTCTACTGCCGCCTTGATGTCAAGGGCGGTTACTCTCACCTCATCTCTAATCAGCTCTCTTGTCCACGTTTGACCCAAGGCTGTAATGAGGTCTGGAGCTGAATGGCCTTGGCAGAATCAAAACTGAGCAGGTTGTTGCTGAGTAAGTGCCACTTGATAGTACTGTTGACGACACTTTCCATCACTTTGCGGATTATTTTTTTTTATTTGTTCAGCATTTATATCCCATCCCTAATTGCCCTTGAAACGTGTTGGTGAGCTGCCTTCTCGAACCACTGCAGTCCTTGAGATTGAGAGTAGGCTGATGGGGCAGTAATTTTTGTAGACAGGATATGGCTGGGCAATTTTCCTTAATATAAGTTAGATGCCAGTGTTGTAACTGTCCTAGAACACAGCTTACAGCAGTGGCCAGGAGATCAATCTTAAATCAGACTCCAGAACGATTCTGGAGAATTGGCAACCCTAGAATTCTGCAAACGCACCAAAAATTAATACAACTAGATAAAAGCAGAGAGTAATTGCTCTGCACTGTACTGTCACTTTTTCTTTATCTTCATGAAGTTGCAGACAGTCCTGGCTCAGGTCCTTGTAAATCCTCCCTGAATTTACATTCTTCTGTCTCCACACTAGTCTCAACTCCTTCCCTGTCCTTCCTTGTGCTGTAACTGGTCCTGGCATATGCACTGGGCACAGCCACGAAGCAGTTCCGGGCTCTCTCCAAGAAAATATTCCAGAAGTCTGGAAGTTCGGTGTGCAGGAGCAATGGTGAACAGCTGACCGTTAAAAAAGTTCTGCCTAATTCTCCATCTGAATAAAATGATGTGCAGCAAAAGGTAGGTCATCTCCAAACAAACTTTACTCCTGAGTTACCGGTGGCAGTGCTCAGGATACGAACTGGCAATATCGGGGGCTTTCACTGAAACGGAGGGTTGGGAACCCTAGGTTTGGCCCATGTATGTGGCTCCCACACCAATATGGTTGGCTCTTAACTGTCCTTTGAGGTGGCCCTGCAAGCCATCAAACTGCTACATTGCTGCAGTACACTACCTGTTAGGGACGATCAATAAATACTGGCCTTGCCAGCGATGCCCACATCCCGAGATTAAATAAAAACCATGATTTTGGTTGAGCTCTGATTTGGTGACTTAAATTCCTGATCGGTGGGTATCATGATACTGTTGTAGAGAGCTACTATGTTTATTTTTGCTGTTATAACCTTAACTAACATTTATGTCATTAGATATAATTAATAGACTGCTGCGCAAGGACTGTATTTAGCAATTTATTTTCAGAGATCCTTTTTTCCAGCAAGTTAATTCCTGGCATAGTTTGTAAACTTAACCTTTTGAAATAATATAAACCTTGTAATATTAAAATTTACATGCCATCTAAGACATTTTACTGCACAACTAACAAGAGTTTAACCTGATCGAAATTATTCAGGTAATTTCTGGCAATATTCAGCTTTCAGAACCTCCTCGATTCTACTGAAGTACGAGTCTCTAGGCTGTACCTATTCTCCATTTACTATTAGTAGCACTGTTTTCCCTTTAAACTGTTTTCTCTGCAGTAAGACCAGATCTTATGAAGGATACAGAACTGGCTTGGTCATAGAAGACAGAGGGTAGCAGTGGAAGGGTGCTTTTCTGAATGGAGGGATGTGACTAGTGGTGTTCTGCAGGGATCAGTGCTGGGACCTTGCTGTTTGTAGTATATATAAATGATTTGGAGGAAAATGTAGCTGGTCTGATTAGTAAGTGTGCGGACGACACAAAGGTTGGTGGAGTTGCGGATAGTGATGAGGATTGTCAGAGGATACAGCAGGATATAGATCGGTTGGAGACTTGGGCGGAGAAATGGCAGATGGCGTTTAATCCGGACAAATGTGAGGTAATGCATTTTGGAAGGTCTAATGCAGGTGGGAAGTATACAGTAAATGGCAGAACCCTTAGGAGTATTGACAGGCAGAGAGATCTGGGCGTACAGGTCCACAGGTCACTGAAAGTGGCAATGCAGGTGGATAAGGTAGTCAAGAAGGCATACGGCATGCTTGCCTTCATCGGTCGGGGCATAGAGTATAAACATTGGCAAGTCAGGCTGCAGCTGTACAGAACTTTAGTTACGCCACACTTAGAATATTGCGTGCAATTCTGGTCGCCACACTACCAGAAGGGCGTGGAGGCTTTGGAGAGGGTACAGAGGAGGTTTACCAGGATGTTGCCTGGTCTGGAGGGCATTAGCTATGAGGAGAGGTTGGATAAACTCGGATTGTTTTCACTGGAACGACGGAGGTGGAGGGGTGACATGATAGAGGTTTACAAAGTTATGAGCGGCATGGACAGAGTGGATAGTCAGAAGCTTTTTCCCAGGGTGGAAGATTCAGTTACTAGGGGACATAGGTTTAAGGTGCGAGGGGCAAAGTTTAGAGGGGATGTGCGAGGCAAGTTCTTTACACAGTGGGTGGTGAGTGCCTGGAACTTGCTGCCGGGGGAGATGGTGGAAGCAGGTACCATAGAGATGTTTAAGAGGCATCTTGACAAATACATGAATAGGATGGGAATAGAGGCATATGGGCCCCGGAAGTGCAGAAGGTTTTAGTTTAGGCAGGCGTCAAGATCAGCGCAGGCTTGGAGGGCCGAATGGCCTGTTCCTTTGCTGTACTGTTCTTTGTTCTTATTACTTGTTGCAGCCATTTTTCTTCCAACCAAAGAAAAGCTGGCATTTCGAGCACATTTTGCTCAGACATGTATGCCACTGGTCTATCTAAAGAGGATAATCACACAAAGACAAAGACTTAGCACCAGGGCAACATCAGAAAGGCAAACACATGGTATAAACACCAACACCAATTTTGTGCCAATAACCCCATACAAAGATACATCTATGTTAATGTAAGATACATCCATGTGCCAAAGCAAAAATTCCACCTAGGGGGTAAAATATTTGTTTCTTTGTAAGTATAAACAATGCTTTATGCTCACACTTACCTACTTGTTAAAATTACCACACACAGGAGTTTCACCCCCTTACGCTTATTCAAAAAATGCTATTTATTGGATCATATTCTGCAGTTAAACATATACGAACATACGAATTAGGAGCAGAAGTAGGTCATTCGGTCCCTCGAGCCTGTGTTCTGCCATTCAATAAGATCATGGCTGATGTTTGTGTTTCGAATTCCACACTCCCATCTACCCCTGATAACATTTGATTCCCTTGCCAAACAAGAATCTATCTATCCGCCCATAAAATTATTCAATGACCCTGCTTCCACCACCTTCTGAGGCAGAGAGTTCCAAAGTCGCACAACCCTCAGAGAAAAAAATTCTCCTCATCTCTGTCCTAAAAGGTGATGGACGAAAATTCTTCTTGGA
This sequence comes from Heterodontus francisci, assembly GCF_036365525.1. Lineage (NCBI taxonomy): Eukaryota > Metazoa > Chordata > Chondrichthyes > Heterodontiformes > Heterodontidae > Heterodontus > Heterodontus francisci. Next base: position 55,057,681 of record NC_090387.1, on the reverse strand, counting down.
TAATAGATATTATAAAAGTTACTGATAACATGAGTAACGTAGTTGACTGCCAAGGATAAATGAGACAGAATAGTGAAGGGGATCTGAACCCATTACGTATAAGATAATACTGTGGTGTTTAAAAAAAACAAATTGCCTAGTAATGCTGTTCTCAAAGATATTCAAGACCATTCAGGACATCAAGCAGCCTGCAACAAGTTTCTGCACAATTGTTATTTTCATGCCTGTGACTTCTTAACTGATATGATGGGATTTATCTGAAGAATCATGGAAGACATTATTCACTGTACTTTCTCTTCCACAGAAAAGTTTCTGCAGGAAAAAAGTTGGATATGAAAAATATGAAATATTAAAAGGTACACTTTTATGAGACTGGCTTTATAGCTCATTGAAATAAAAGTTCTATTATACACCTACACTGTATGTAAAACTTTTTTTAAGTCATGACTTTGTTTACTGGTGCTGTACCTTTTGGAATAGCTAAGAAAGGTTGGACAGGCCAGCAAATATAAAGACCAATGGCTGGTCTTTGAAAGTCCTCTTTATGGAAGTCTACATCACAGGCAAGGTGGAGGAGCAGAACTTCTTGGTGCAGCCCTGCATAGCTTGCAGTTTTCAAACTGTATTTGATTTTAGGAACTTACAATAGAAAGTGGATTTAAAAATAAAACATCGTAATTGGGATTAGATCAGAGCAACTAAATCCAAAGTAAAGCCCATTGAGGGGAACATTTACTTTCAGGAGCACATGGGTTTGGGAGGAGGGTTAGAAGCGTGGAAATTGACAGTACATTGGGAAGCCAACTCCAACCCGCCAACTTTCACAATTAACTGCAGCATGTTAGACTGCATGTCAATAGCTCTCTCGGGAGAGGTGGATTGTCAATTTCAATATGATAATAGCTCATTACGAGTGATATTAACATAGGCTTTGGGATTTAGCTGTGAGTGCACAGTTTTCCCAAGTTTCCTGGAACTTGCCAGTAAAAGCAAGTCAAGAGCACAGCAGCAATTGAATGGCTGAAGTAATGACAGGCAAATTAAAGGCCTGCTCGGGTCTGCAAAAAAAACCCCGACCCAAGCCCGACAGAACCACATCCGACCTGAGCCAGAACCGGCCCTAGTCCTTCCATTTTTTCCCATGCCCGACCCGAGCCGATGCCACCATCAGTTAACTTACCTTCTGTTTTTCACTTTGTTGCTGATCTGCACAAGCTTAAAATAACTAACAAAACCACCTTTCTACTCCAAAAATTAAATTAACATTGGAGCCACTTACCTGTGACAGAGCGTGTCCAACCCGGTCTGACCTAACCCGAGCCAGAATTCCGGACCCGGAAATGCAACCCGACCCAACCCGAACCCAACACATGTCATCGGGTCTCATTGGGTTCGTGTCAGGTAGCCAGCCTTTAATTCTGCGGCAGTCCTGATCTCTTTGCACCTTGAAGCAGACTTACTGGCTGGCTGCTCAGAGACATGAGGTACCCACTTAAACGTGGCTGATGACACCCATGAGAAACCCAACCAATGAGGCTTAGGAGTGATACAATGAAAGCCATATGGCAAGATGTCTCATTGAACAAGCCATTGGCGTGCTGAAGCCGCTTCTCTTACCATTCATCACAACTGAGAAGGCCATTGTCAGGCAGCAGCCAAAAATGGGCAACATGGGAAAGTGGTATAAACAAATAGGCCCACAGACAGCAGTTGTAATGATGGTGAAACTGTCAGCATCATCATCATTGCAACTGTGAAACTGACAGCAACTTCTGGTCTTCGCAAATGCACTATTAAATGGGGAAATCCAAAAGTTGCTGTCAGTGATTCCCTTCTCCACCACAGAGTATTAAAGTTCCTGCAGACGGCAATCTTTAGAAATCGCTTGAATTGACGTGAGCATCTCCTGTAATATTGCTGTAAAGCCCTCCCTGATAAAGTTACGTCTTGTCGAATGAGGTGCAACCGGATTTTTAATGATATAGTAAGTCATAACTACTGAACAACCTCTCTGGCCCTGAAAAAGCTAATTTTATATTTGTGGAATGCCAAATTTTTATATTATGATAAAAATGCCATACATTCTTAATGTAATAAAAACTATATTTTTAAAAAATGTTTGTTTCGATATTTCAGCTTCTACTTTACTCCCATGTGTATGTACCAATCCGTATTTTGCTTTCTGTAAAATGTATTTTAAAAATGGATGATAATCACTGCAGTTTACTTCCTGGTTTGCTGTCTGATGGGAATTATTTAATGTGAGTGGCTGCTGGATGCCTGGAGATCTCCTAGAATTGATGCCAGAATCAAGGTAATGTCAGGAAAGGGGAAATTCACAACACTGAGCGTATTAAATCTTTGTGGGCAGCTTTCTTCGACGTCAGTGACAAGTGCCATTGCTTCGCTACTGACCTCGAAATCTGGGCCACAATATTTATGTGGCTCAAAATTGTGTAATACACCCATGTGCATAGCCTTGTGCAACTACAAATCTTTACTACAAAAGCAGAATACTGTGGATGCTGAAAATCTGAAATAAACTATAAGTCTTTACTCTTCCTCTTGCAAAACCTTCTACACGGTGCAACCCCTATGCTTTAGCAGAGGTAGAGGCAGGCTGCTTAGATCCCTGCTCTGTCTGCTGTGATGCTCTTGGCCAATATCCTCTGGGCTTTGGAGCCTATCAGAGCCCTGGCAAAGACTGTTTCATCTGTATCTGTGCAGGGGCAGACTCGTCCATCGGGACATGAGGCAGCATGTGTGGCACTGACTGGGGGAGGAGGGACAATGGATGAGAAATGGAAACATTTTGAGCTGAGACCCCACTTCCATGTCTTCTTTCACCATCATTCCTCTCATGACTCACTTGCACTTCCCTGCTAACAATGAGCTGGAGAACAGTGGAACCATGAATCAATAAGGGTAGGGCTTTATCAATCCTATTTAAGGTGGTATTCATAGTATGCAAGCCATTGGTGAGGGATTGCATGCACTTGTTGTATTGCTGCATTTGATGCAGGTGCCGACTGTTTCCATGGAAGAAGACTTGTGCTTGATTGGACTCCTGTTGGAAATCAGAAATATACTTAGAATAAATATCTATTTAGTAGTCTGCCGGAAATAGGTGATAGAATAGGTTAATGTTGTAAGATTTTTTTTGCTGGCAACAACTTAAAGTTTTGTTACTTTAGAAACAAGCTAGTGGAATGATTATTCTTAGATGATGGTGGCTGTAGCTGCAGTGGCATAATCAGTTAAGGCCTCTGCAATAGTAGGAGAGCAACTGGATAGATACTTAAAACAGATAAAGATATGACAAAACTCTGTTGGGCTTTTCATTTAACCTTGCTTAATTAGGATGCTTGCTGGAATGTAAAAGTTAATTGATATTTAGGAATAGATAAGGAGGTACTTTAGTGAATCATCATGCTCATTAGTCTGATAAGAAACAAGGGCAGCTGGACTGAATGACCATTATGAACAGCTCACTAACATGCCTTAGGAACAGTTTTGGGCATAACTAAATAGCAATAGGACAGATAGGAATAATGAAACTTCTGAGAGTTAGTTTGACGGCCAGAAATGGAATGTTTCTTGGGAGGTGGTATTGATCGGGGAGAACAGCTTGAGATGAGCTAAGGAAAGGATGATGTAAAGGTCTGATTGATCAAGGACAAAAGATACATGTGAAAGCGCAAGATGTTAATGGTAGGCTTTTACCCCATGGTTTAGACAAAGAGCTCAGCATTTTTTGGGGGTATTTCATGTTAAAGTACATCTTTATGTTGAAATAAGGCCCTGCCAATAATCCATCCAGGTCCACCCCTGAAAAGGGGTATAAAGTAAGAGACTTCGGGAGACCTCAGTGCAGGTAGGCAGTGGAGGAGAACTCTCGAGGATGACTCCAGACTCTTGGGTAATTTGAGAATTTGTGAAGATGTGAGACACTGAGAAGAGGAAAATGGAGGAAGAAGAAAGAGCTGTTTGTGCAAGCCTGCTGAACCTGGACCAGTACTCACTACTTGTTATGGGATGTATGTCTTTTCTGTCCATTTTACCTGTTTATCATATCTAAATTTTTGCTTCTTAATAAACTTGTCTAAAACCAAATATGACCATGACCCCCTTTTTGGGCAATCTGTGACTCCTGGACCAAATCGTACACTCCTCCAATCGATTTGCAAACATGCACTGTGCGGCTGGAATGCCTGCAGATACATTGCACATTGTTTGCTGCTGCTCTAGAAGCAACTTTTTCATTGATGGCCCCCATGGTTTAGTATCGTTGTCCAGCTGAGCAAAGCTTGGTGTGTCCTGTAGCCTCTGATGGCAACTGTCTACTTCTGGACCTGTCTTCACCATCTGCTCATGTTCACTTGTGATGTGTGAGTCACCAGGTGAATACCTAACTATCTGCTTTACTGGTCCTACTGAAGTGGTGAGTATCTGAGTTGGTGCATGCCTGCATGAGCTCTGTGATGGTGTACCCTCAGAGGGAGTGAGCTTCTCTGAGGAGTTGTCATGCTCCTCCTGAGGGACACTTGCAAACCCCGTAGGAGAGTAAAGACATGAGTTAGAACTGTCAAGGTAAGAATGTTTTAAGTGATCATTCTTCACTTGCTGTTGACATCAAGGATGGATGGACAACTTTTGTTGAGGGTGACTGAGGGGCAGGCATGATGTAGCATAAAGATGAGTGTGAGTATCAGTGGTAGATGGATATGTGAGGAAGTGCATAGATAGAGAGTGATGGGTGTACCTGCCAGGTAAGTTGGTGTGAAGGTGATATGCTGGAGTTGGCTTGAGAAGGCAGAGTGAAGGAGTTAGCATGATACACATGGCAAGATGTAGGTAAATGTGCAACCGTACTTACTTTTCCTGCCCTGCTTAGGTCATTAAACCACTTTTGGTGTTGTGCCACACTCGTGGATTCAATGTTCCTGACCTCCGCTGCTACCACCAGTCATGCTTTCTTGGTTTCATGGCAGGCTTCTTCCTCCCATCAGTAGGAAACAGAATCGCCATGCGGGCCCTTACAGCCCCCAGCAGCACATCCAGGGAGGTATCACTAAAGTGAGGTGTAGACTTTGAACAGTGGACTCCATTCTGACAGTACCTTGTGTTGTACTCCCAACTCCAGAATCCATCAAATGCCATCTTTGCAGTTTCTCTTTAAAGACTGGAGTTGAAATTGACACTGCCAATCCATTGGTATGTAAAATATTTCTCCCATGTCTGGATTGCAGTAAAGATTTAGAAGAGTGAATTCATCCCTTCATGCTGAGTAGCACTAGTGCCAGTTATATAGTTGCCATAGTCCCAGTTTATGGAGATGATCAATAAATAACTACTGTTGATGCGTAACTACGGTGAAGCACATTGTAATGTTAAAATTAAACATAGTATCCCGTAGACTCTAGAAAATGTTATTCGGTGAACCTGAACAGGTGTTTGTTTTTATTAGAAGTTATAATGAGGAAAACATGCAATGCTGTTTGCCTTAGTTTCTGTTGCTAAGTGGTACATATCAAATGCTGATTGATTGATTGACAGTTTTACTCGCAACCATATAAACACTTGGCCTGCCCACCACAAACAGCAAAAAGATGTGATGTTTAGCTGTGAAAGAGCATGGAGCTTTCGGATCTTCTGTGGAATTAGCCGAAAGCATGCATGCTGGAGCTTGACAGATCTGAGCACCTGCCAAACTTTTTCCAAGAAGCACGACAAAGAATGGGCTGCCATAGCAGTAAGGGCACTATTATGGTGGATGGATCTCAAAAAACTCAAGATCCTCCCTAATGAGAAACGACAGCGTAGGATTCTAGCACTGAATACCCTACTATGGAAAACCTACAAAATGAGGAGAATGAAGACCCTGAAGATTGAACAAATTAAATGAGAAGCTGCTGCTCTGGTGTAAAACAAAAGGTTTATTTAATTTTATTTCATTCACTAGTCTTTGCCAGTATGGGATTCAGAGCCAGACAGGAATTAGCTGGGACATTCTTGTTTGATTTATTTCTGATATTAGGGCAGCACAGTGGCGCAGTGGTTAGCACCGCAGCCTCACAGCTCCAGCGACCCGGGTTCAATTCTGGGTACTGCCTGTGTGGAGTTTGCAAGTTCTCCCTATGTCTGCGTGGGTTTCCTCCAGGTGCTCTGGTTTCCTCCCACATGCCAAAAGACTTGCAGGTTGATAGGTAAATTGGCCATTAGCAATTCCCCCTAGTATAGGTAGGTGGTAGGGAAATATAGGGACAGGTGGGTATGTGGTAGGAATATGGAATTAGTGTAGGATTAGTATAAATGGGTGGTTGATGGTCGGCACAGACTCGGTGGGCCGAAGGGCCTGTTTCAGTGCTGTATCTCTAAAACTAAAACTAACTAACTCAACTATGTTACCCTCAGACGTCATGAACTAAATGCAGTGAAAGAATCAAACTTGAAGAGTTTTTTTGGAAGATAAACAAGTCAGTTGTGTTCATGGTCAAGATGTCCGGTTGCAGTAATGCAAAGAATTCAGCTTTTCAAAATATTTTCAAGTGAAATCATTGCAACCTGCAGATAGCTTGTTTGATTGAAATGAAACAAGTAGAATTATGCTTGAAATCGAAGCATTATGTTGACCAACTTGTAAAGAATTGAAATCCTATTACAAGGGCTGTCTGTTTTGGCAGGTTTCATTTTGAACAACATCAAAGGCATTAATTTGAAAGGATTCTGCAGTCCAACACTGTAAATCATCTTGTAATAATTATGTTGTACCACACCTTTTAACTGCTACTGAATATAATGCTGTATTCATCAGTGATGGACATTTAACCACAAGACAACATTTTATAAATTATCAATACACATGTGCATGGTTTTCCTGATGGTGTGTTTCACTGCTTGTACTGGCAGATTAGATCGACAACTCTGATATCACAGTTCTGCAATATATAGCATTTAGGTATCAGAGCATCACTGCTTAAGGATCAGAAGCCATCTTTAGGTGCATAAGATGGCTGAACCAAATACATGATAGTGTAGAGCACAATGTGCTCATGTTTAGAATAAAATTCTATATTACTAGCAACAACTGTTGAAAATAATCAACATAAATAATTACTGTATATTATCACACACTAAGGGGTTGTATTTCTGTGTGGGTTATTCTATTCGTCCGTTGTAACTTCATTTACATAATTTCTCCGAGGTTTCCGTGGATCTTCCACCAACATCATGGTAGGCAATCGGGAGAACCTTAGTGGGAATTCTACCTTTAGGGATGCTCGCATGGCATTTCTTGAATATGGTGGCCAGGAGTAGAAGTAAAGGGCCTGGGGTGGGGCTTTGGGAATCAAATGGAGCAATTTTAATAACCTGAGTTAGAACAATCAGCTGTGGGATTGACATTTCGTTGGACACCAAAGGTGTCAACATCCTGGGGGTTACCATTGACCAAAAACTTAACAGGACCAGCCATATAAATACTGTGGCTACAAGAGCAGGTTAGAGGCTGGGAATTCTGCACCAAGTAACTCATCTCCTGACTCTTCAAAGCCTGTCCACCATCAACAAGGAGTGTGATGGAATACTCTCTACTTGCCTGGATGGGTGCAGTTCCAATAACACTCAAAAAGCCCAAAACCATCCAGGACAAAGCAGTCCACTTGATTGGCACCCCATCCACCATCAGAAACATTCATTCCCTTCCCCCACTGGTGCACAGGGCCAGCATTGTGTGCCATCAGTAAGATGCACTACAGCAACTCGCCAAGCCTCCTTCGACAGCATCTTCCAAACTCTTGATCTCTACCACCGAGAAAGACAAGGGCAGCAATTGCAAGGGAACACCATGACCTGCAAGTTCCCCTTCAAGCCACACACCATCCTGATTTGGAATTATATTGCCATTCCTTCACTGTTGCTGCATCAAAGTCCTGGAACTTCTTTCCTGTCAGCACTGTGGGTGTACCTACACCACATGAACTTCAGTGGTTCAAGAAGACGGCTTGCCACCACCTTGTTAAGGGGCAATTAGGGATGTGCAACAAACGCTGACCTTGCAAGCAATGCTCACATCCCATGAAAGAATTAAAAAAAAGTCATAACTGAGAGAAAGCACATCATCTTTCCTACTATGAAATTAGGCTTTTTGCATAAATACTCAGCATTGGATTTGGCAGCTCTTCTATAAAGGACACAAGTACATCTCTCTCTGCCAGGCATTGGATCAGCTGGGTGAAGTTGAAACCAACCAACCAGATGGTGGGCTGAATTGTATCAGCCCCTCGAATGTTGTGGGTTGCGGCGTGGAGGCCCGTAAAAGGCTAGCATGAGTGGCCCGCCTCGACCCATGACACCGAGAAGGCCCCGCCAGATAACAGCGGCGACGGCGAGGCCTCGGTGTAGCCGCCCTGCAGTTTGGCGGCGGGAACCATTAAAATATTAAAATGAGGATAATTAACATTCAAATTAACAAATCTGCCAACGGCGGCTGTCTCATACTGATTTTATGGCTCACTGGCCATGATTCGCACGCCTTCGGAACTCTGTTGGAGTTCTGAGGCGAGACACTGGTGGGGAGGGGAGAGGAATAAAATTATCAGGACGGGGGTGGGGGAGGGGACATGGGGAAAACTCTTTTTATTGGTTGCAGGGATGGTGGAAAGGTTTTGAGGGTCAAAGGAAACAAATTTCGGGGGGTAAGCTTGGGATATAAACAAAAGTTTTTCTGAGGGGAAAGGGCAATTTATATATAGATTACCCATGGTGGTGGGGGGGGATGCTGGGAGACGGGATTTTAAGCTGAAATAAAATGTTATCTTTATTTCCCGGAGACCGGCACCTTTAAAAATGTCAATGTCACTGAAGGGCTTGAATTCCTTTAAAAATGGCGCCGGACGCCATTGCTGGGGATGCGGCAGCCGCCCCCTTACGTCATCGGGGGCGGACGCTCCGCCCCTCCATCTAAATCATTCCCTATGCGTAATATCGTGGGGGCTGCACAGCCGCACTTCTGTGTCAGAAGGCCGCCGCCAGGGAGTGCGGCAGGCTGATAAAAAAACAGCACGGTGTTTTCATTAAGGCCAGGTCAATAACTCAAGATATAATATCAGACTGCAGACTCTCACATTTAAAAGTAATTTCCCAGGAATCTATTTGTCCCAGGCAGTAGCAATAGTCACACATGTAGTAAAAATATTTATTTGCCTCACTTGCATGACAGCAAATAAAACATGGAAACTGCATAACAGCTCCCTGCTTAACCAACAATTATGCTTTCAATTTCAAACACAGCTTTCAATATTAATATTTTACATTACGGTTCTTATCAGTTTTTCTCATGTATATAAGTAGAAGTAATTACAATGCTTTGAGAAAAATAGTACAAGTTCGATTCCCTACAGCTGCTTGTTACCCGGAATTTGGGGCAAAAAGGCTGTACCATCAGTTCAGGGTTTGGATTTTGAATTTTATAGGAAATATTAAGAAACGTAAAACTTAAGAAAAGATTAAATGATGTTCTTTCTGTCCCAAATATATTTGTAATTGTATTTAACGTAACTCAAAGATTCTGCTTAGTTAAGTATTTTTAAGTTGAGGACTTTAAATTAAAATCTTCCTTTATACTTGAATAATGGCATAATCCTTCCAGAATTTGCCGCTGTTATTTTAAACAATTTTCTGGTGATTGCTTTTGAGCTCTTCTAGGTACATAAGTATATAAAAGAAATGCAACTGCTCAAACCATTTGCAATAGAAAATAAACATTAGACAATGACAATAATTTCAAAGTGCAATCTCTCACTTGTCACACTTGCATAGGGGCCCAAAAAGCTTGGTGAGGGGAGACTAAGTTGAACAAAGCAGGCTGTAGAAAAGGATCAAAAATTGCGCTCCATGTTCCTGAGATCAGATAGGACTTTTGGGGCAAAATATAATAAACAGATTTCCATGGCTTATTTCATACATAAGTTCAAAGGGTGGCCTCCTTGTCTCGAGAGACAATGGGTAAGCGTCTGGAGGTGGTCAGTGGTTTGTGGAGCAGTGCCTGGAGTGGCTATTAAGGCCAATTCTAGAGTGACAGACTCTTCCACAGCATTAACATCTCACACTGAAGAGTATCTGCAGAGACTCATTGACAGGTTTGCGGCTGCCTGCAACGAAAACGAACATCATGGGACAGGACGTCAGAAATGCTCCATCCAATAATATCGGTGACCATGCTCTGGAAGTGGTTCAAGAGTTCACCTACCTAGGCTCAACTATCACCAGTAACCTGTCTCTCGATGCAGAAATCAACAAGCGCATGGGGAAGGCTTCCACTGCTATGTCCAGCCTGGCCAAGAGAGTGTGGGAAAATGGCGCACTGACACAGAACACAAATGTCCGAGTGTATCAAGCCTGTGTCCTCAGTACCTGGACAATGTATGTCAGCCAAGAGCGACGTCTCAATTCATTCCATCTTCGCTGCCTCCGGAGACTCCTTGGCATCGGGTGGCAGGACCATATCTCCAACACAGAAATCCTCGAGGCGGCCAACATCCCCAGCTTATACACCCTACTGAGCCAGCAGCTTGGCCATGTGAGCCGCATGGAAGATGGCAGGATCCCCGAAGACACATTGTACAGCGAGCTCGCCACTGGTATCAGACCCACCGGCCGTCCATGTCTCCGCTTTAAAGACGTCTGCAAACGCGACATGAAGTCCTATGACATTGATCATAAGTTGTGGGAGTCAGTTGCCAGTGATCGCCAGAGCTGGTGGGCAGCCATAAAGGCGGGGCTAAAGTGTGGCGAGTCGAAGAGACTTAGCAGTTGGCAGGAAAAAGGACAGAAGCGCAAGGGGAGAGCCAACTGTGTAACAGCCCTGACAACCAATTTTATCTGCAGCACCTGTGGAAGAGCCTGTCACTCTAGAATTGGCCTTTATAGCCACTCCAGGCGCTGCTCCACAATCCACTGACCACCTCCAGGCGCTTACCCATTGTCTCTCGAGACAAGGAGGCCAAAGTAGAAGAAGAAGAAGTTCAAAGATTGTTTTGTGAATTATTTACATGAAATGTGAAATTTTATTTTTAGTGCTGGATCCATGTGTTACGGACAAAACAAGGTGGCACACACAAAAAATGTTTTGACCAATTTCTCCTTGGCGCCAGTTATTTATTGGTAGATGTTCATTTGTGAATATTTTCTTTCTTAATTTCTTGCTGCTAACTGATACACAATTTTCTCAGTTTTCTATAAACTTTCAAGCGATCTACGTTGTCAGTTGATTTGTTCCTTGATGTTGGTATGATATTTCAGTGAATAGAGTAGAAATGTGACACTGCCAGGTGTGACATTTTCAAATGTACATTTCTTATGCACTGTGAATAGAAGTTAATACAATAAATGTAATTATGTAGATGGAGCTTGCTATCCTTCTGTAATATACCTACCCTGATATTAATGGGAAGGGGTGGGGGAGCGAGTTAGCATGGGGTAAACCCGGCAAGTCCAGGGACGTGGAGGCCTGGTTGATTTTAACATCAGGGCCTCATTTAAGATAAAAGAATGCAGACTCCCACCATGGGTACTCAGCAGCAAGAGGAAGGCTGGACCCAGCACAGAAAAGGTTGCTGTCGCTCTGGGTGATGGCACATGTGGCCCCTAAGTCAGGGAACTGCCATGGTTCACTGGCAGTTAGTGGAGGCTCTGATTGCAATGGGGGGATGGAGGAAGGGGTCAGTTTGACTGTGTTAAGGGAGAGGAGTCTATGAGGAGCCGACAGTGCACCCCATCCCCCGCCAATCAAGCTTCGGCCTAAAATTGCAAATTGGGTCCTAACGACATCATTGGACCTGATCTCTATATTTAAAATAGGAACCCGCTTCCTTCCTCCAGATGTCCTGCTCACTGGCTCAAAACAGCAGGTTAATATGAGGCATGCCGGGAAGGAAGCGGGATTGGTGGGTGTTACTGCCACCTGTTATTTTAACTGTCCCTAGCCTGGCTGAATCACAGGGTGGGATTGGGGGTAGGGTGGGATGGTGGCAGTTAAAATTGGGCCCACAGTGAAAAGGAAGAGAATTCGATTGATTCTTGTGTGCAGCATAGATCAGGCAGGCGGTGCTCCACTTAGCCTGCCTAATGCAGTCAGTGGAAAAGTGAGCCATTTTTATTATTAGGCCTAATTTAAATATTTTGGCAACTGATTGGGAGGCCAGGAAATCCATCAAGGTGGGTGTTACGTGAAGGTAATGTGCAGCCCTTTATCCTTCAGGCTCTCATGCTTCTTTCCTTCATTACGATGCTTTAGTTACAAGCTCTTATAACTAGATGTCTTCACCCATGACAGGCCAATACTTGGGGTCTCTGTTAACTTGTCATCTTTTTGAGAGATAAATCAGATTTTTGGAAATTATTGGTCAGCTTTAGCTCATCTTCTGGGTTGGCATGTACAGGATGAGGAGTAGCAAAGGAGTCAAAATAACAAGAAATGTGGAGAATTTTTTTGAAGTAAAGGAAGGGTAAAAAGCCACATTATTATCTCTAAATAAAACAAACCACTGCAAGATCTTGAAAGTGACTAAAGGAGAATAGTAATGGCACAGAACTACCCCCGGTACCAAAACAGTAAAAAAACATGCATCATTGTCTGACAGTTAAATCATGATATATTTTTTGATCCTTTTGAATGCCAGTTCTACTTAATGTTTTGCAGAATTCCTGCTTCCTCTTACCTAGCTCCCTGAGCAGAGCAGGTATTCCTCCACTGGCACCCAGGCAGCAAAGACAACGTGAATGGAATAGAATTTATGTTGGGTACCAAATTATTTAACACAAGTACAGGCATGATGGGCTGAATGGCCTTCTTCTGTGGTGTAAGATTTTGTGATTCTAAGACAAAACAAAAAGCCAGCATTAAAAACAAGGCAGAAGGAAAAGGAACATTACAAGATCAATATAGCATTTCTCAACTGCCACCAGGAAAACAGAACAAAGTATAAAGCATTTCATTGAAGGGATCCTTTCGCTGTCTCGCCAAACATGTCTCAAAGTATTGTTACAACATAATGACAATATTATCATTAGGTAAGGATATAAAGTTTCATTACCTCAGTGTCTTCATTTATCCTCTTTTAATGTTTACTTTTCTTGTATTCTCCTCATCAATAGCACTTAACACTTAACAAAGGCTTTAACACCTTTGTTGAGATTGTTCACTGGCTTTATGAAGGATTGTGTGTGTAAACTCCTATCCTGTTACAGGATTACACTGCACTATGTAACTACGATTGTCAAATGTTATTCTTGTATCACTTTCATTTGTTAAAAGTTAATTTAATTAATTTAAACCCAACAGCAGGTGGCCCCCATGTTAGGTGAAGGTGAAATTTGACTTTGGTGGGGATGCAAAATGGGCACGACCACATCAGTCACCCGTTATACATCGTGCCCAAAGACAATGGAACTAAATATCGGACGGCATGTCTAAGGGGCGACAGATGTGATACCGCAGGGAAAGAACCAGTCAATGGTCTTTTGGTGGCATTATTTGAGGGAGCAGTGCTGGGTAGGACACCAGGAGAGCTGCCTTTTCTTTGAATTGTGACAAAGGGTCTTTCGTGTCCACCCAGATTGGAACAACCAGACAGGGCCTCACTTTACTATTCAAAAGACACCAGCTTCAAACAATATAGCACAATCTCAGTACTGCATGGGAGTGCTCAATCTTTGAAATGGAGCTTGAACCCACAACTTTCTGAGGTACAATTGTACCTGGCTGAGCCAAGCTAATAGTCGATGGTCCAGAGTTAATGAGAAAGTAGTGGCAAGTTTAATGGGTGTTCGTTAATGGTGTTTAAATTGTTCAGCAATTTGCAGTGAGGAAGAGATACCCCATGAGTTGTGAATCGCCACAAATTTCTGGAAGATTTGCCCTTTGTTGCCATTTTTCTTTGGCCTCCTTATCTCGAGAGACAATGGGTAAGCGCCTGGAGCTGGTCAGTGGTGTGTGGAGCAGCGCCTGGAGTGGCTATAAAGGCCAATTCTAGAGTGACAGGCCCTTCCACAGCTGCTGCAGAAAAATTTGTTTGTCGGGGCTGTTACACAGTTGGCTCTCACCTTGCGCCTCTGTCTTTTTTTCTGCCAACTGCTAAGTCTCTTCAACTCGCCACACTTTAGCCCCGCCTTTATGGCTGCCCGCCGGCTCTGGCGAACGCTGGCAACTGACTCCCACGACTTGTGATCAATGTCACAGGACTTCATATTGCATTTGCAGACGTCTTTAAAGCGGAGACATGGACGACCGGTGGGTCTGATACCAGTGGCGAGCTCGCTGTACAATGTGTCTTTGGGGATCCTGCCATCTTCCATGCGGCTCACATGGCCAAGCAATCTCAAGCGCCGCTGACTCAGTAGTGTGTATAAGCTGGGAATGTTGGCCGCCTCGAGGACTTCTGTGTTGGAGATACTGTCCTGCCACCTGATGCCAAGTATTCTCCGGAGGCAGCGAAGATGGAATGAATTGATTTTTTTGTGAAGACAGCAGCTTGCCATCAAATGTTAACATTAAAAATCTGTGAAATATTACCTCCAACAAAGTACTATTACATTATTTAGCTCCTCATAGGCAGTTCATCCAATTTTATTAGCAGCACTCACTCCTTAAATAAAAACATTGGGGGAAATTTTAACCCTCAAAAACAGGTGGGGTAGGGTGGGTAGTTAAAATAATTGATTTTTGGATCAGGGCAGTAACCTGGCTCCAGCCGCCCACTTGTGGGTTTAACAGAGGTGCATTTGGATATGTGCAAGTAAACCACTTGCTGCAGACAGGACAGGTAGATGGGTGGGTACTTGCTGTAGCCCATTAATGCTCTTATGAGGCTTTAATTATGTCTTTTGCATTTGAATATTGCTGACTTTTAAATTTAACGTTTCCAGCATGGGTTTTCTGGGACTTGGTGAATCTGGCAGCTAAAGCAAGGTGAGAACAGCTGGATGGAACAGTTAAGTGAGTCTCCAGCACTGCTTGTGGGTGAGGAGGAGTAGGAGTGCTTCACCGCAGTTCACCAAACTAGCCGTAAGCCACTCCCTGGTCTGATACCCTTGATGGACCAATGTCCCCCTCTTTGCCACTCCACACCCACAGTTACTCTCCCATTGCCCAACCTCCAATGTCCAACTCACCTCTTGCCCCCCGGTGTCCGACTCCCTCCTGACCTCCCCCCATACACTGTCTGTCTCACCGCTCAGTTCCCCAGCTGCCTACCCACCAGTCAGCCTCTCAATTTAGCTGTCTGTGGCTGGAAAACTGACTTCAAAAATTTAAGTCAGGTCCTGCTATTAAATTCTGCAGTACATGCCAGAAATAGAGAGTAACCTAGAGATTAATAAGAATAAGAAATTAAGGTAATTGATATCAGCAGAGAAAAGTACTGGAGAAACTTAAGGGACTAAAATATGACAAATCCCCAGGATGGCCTACATCCTAGGGTTCTAAGAGAGGTTAGCTGCAGAGATAGTGAATGCACTGGTTATGATTTTTCTAAATTCCCTTGATTCGAGAACAGTTCCAGTGGATTGGAAGTTAGCAAATGTAACACCGCTATTCAGGACAGGAGGGAGAGAGAAAACAGGGAACTGCAGGCCAGTTAGCCTGACATCAGTCATCGGGAAAGTGCTGGAACCTATTATTAAGGAAGTGTTAACAATGCACTTCGAAAATCATAGTATGATCAGACAAAGTCCAGACGGTTTTACGGAAGGGAAATCATTTTGACAAACTTGTTAGAATTTTTTGAGAATGTAACTAATAGGGTAGATAAAGGGGAACTAGTAGGTGTAGTATACTTGGATTTCCAAAAGGCATTTGATAAGGTGCCACACAAAAGGTTAATATGCAAGATAAGGGCTCATGGAGTTGGGGGTGATATATTAGCATGGATGGAGGATTGGCTAATGGACAGGAAGCAGAGAGTATGGATAAACAGGGCATTTTCAAGTTGTCAGGCTGTAACTAGTGGGGGCCTCAGCAACTTACAATGTGTATTAATGACTTAGACAAAGAGACAGAGAGTAATGTATCTAAGCTAGGTGGGAATGCAAGCTGTGAGTGGGACACAACGAGGCTGCAAAGAGATTTAGACAGGTTGATTGAGCGGGAAACAAGGTGGCAGATGGAGTATAGTGTGGGGAAGTATGAAGTTTTCCACTTTGGTAGTATGAATAGAAAAGCAGAATATTTTTTAAAAGGCATGTATCTTGTAAATGTTGATGTTCAGAGGGACTTGGCTGTATTCGTACAAGGAACACAGAAAGTTAGCATGCAGGTACACTATGCAATTAGGAAGGTAAATGGCATGTTGGCCTTTATTACAAGGGGATTGGAGTACAAGAATAAGGAAGTCTTGCTACATTTGTACAGGGCTTTGGTGAGGCCACACCTGGAGTACTGTGCACAGTTTTGGTCTCTGTATTTAAGGAAGGATATACTTGCATTGGAGATGCACAGCGCTAGATTGGTCCCTTGGATGAGGGGGGTTGTCCTATGAGTACAGGCTGAGTAAATTGAGTCTATAGTCTCTGAAGTTTAGAAGAAGGAGAGATGATCTCATTAAAACGTTCAAGATTATGAAGAGGCTAGATAGGGTAGACACTGAGAGGTTGTTTCTCCTGGCTGGGGAATCTAGAACATGGCGCACAGTCTCAGAATAAGGGGCCGATCATTTAGAACTGAGATGAGGAGAAATGTCTTTACTCAAAGGGTTGTGAATCTTTGGAATTCTCTACCCCAGAGGTTTGTGGATGCTCCATCCTTGAATATATTTAAAGCTGAGATAAACAGATTTTTGGTCTCTCACGGAATCAAAGGATATGTGTAGCGGGTGGGAAAGTGGAGTTGAAGCCCAAAGTCAGCCGTGATCGTAGTGAATCGCTGAGCGAGCTTGATGGGCCGTATGAGAATATAGGAACATATGAACTAGGAGCAGGAGTAGGCAATTCAGCCCCTCAAGCCTGCTCCACCATTCAATATGATCATGGCTGATCTCATCTTGGCCTCAACTCCACTTTCCTGCCCGTTCTCCATAACCCTTCAACCCATTATGAATTAAAAATCTGTCTATCTCCTCCTTAAATTTACTCAATGTCCTGGCATCCATCGCACTCTGGGGTAGTGAACTCCACAGACATGGTCTGTGTATGGTCGACTCCTGCTTTTATTTCTTATGTTCCTGTGTTCACCTCTGGAAGCCTGTTCAACCCCATTTCCTGGCCATTAAATCACGCCCCCCCACCACCCCTGCCACTCCTTTCCCACCTCACAATCATTAATAGGGTAATTGAGCAAGCTGACAAGAAGAACAAAATAAACAAATAAGATATTAAAACAAAATCTTTCTTTGTCACTATTTGATGTTTAGAATGTGGTACTGTAAACATGACCATGAAGGTTGGTCATAAAAGCCTAATTGGTTCACAAATGTCCTTCAGGGAAGGGAGCTGCCACGCCTAAATAATTTGCAAGACACATGATTACAAGATTCTGTCCAAAGTCATAGCCAGTCGAGTCAAGTCTGCTCTGGAGTTGGTGACCCACCCTGATTAGACCTGTACTGTACCCGGCAGGAAGATCTCCGATAGTCTCGCGCTACTCAGGGATACGATCGCCTATGTACGGGACAGGAGGGTGGACACCTGCCTCATCAGCCTGGACCAGGAGAAGGCTTTTGACAGGATATCGCACACCTACATGATGGATGTGCTTTCCAAAATGGGGTTTGGGGAGGGAATCTGCAATTGGATCAAACTGCTCTACACAAACATCAGTAGCGCAGTCTCAATCAATGGGTGGGAATCGGAAAGTTTCCCGATCCAATCTGGAGTCAGACAGGGCTGTCCTCTCTCCCCGGTCTTGTTTGTTTGCTGTATTGAACCATTTGCTGATTCTATTAGGAAGGATGCGAGCATAAGAGGGGTGACAATCCCAGGCAGTGGAGGCACTCAGGTTAAAATCTCCCTGTACATGGATGACGTTGCCGTCTTCTGCTCGGATCCGCTGTCTGTGCGCAGACTGATGAGCATCTGCGACCAGTTCGAACTGGCCTCGGGAGCCAAAGTTAACCACAGCAAGAGCGAGGCCATGTTCTTTGGGAACTGGGCTGACCGATCCTTTGTCCCCTTCACCGTCAGGTCAGACTACCTGAAGGTGCTGCGGATATGGTTCGGAAGGGCCGGGGCGTGCACCAAAACCTGGGAGGAGCGAGTAGCCAAGGTACAACACAAGCTGAGAATGTGGGGGCAGCAATATCTCTCCATTGTGGGTAAGAACTTGGTCATCAGGTGTGAGGCGCTCACGTTGTTGCTGTACGTGGCGCAGGTCTGGCCCATACCCCACTCCTGCGCTGTGGCGGTCACCTGAGCCATTTTCCGCTTCATCTAAGGATCCAAAATGGACCGGGTCCAGAGGGACACGACGTTCAAATCTCTGGATAAGGGCAGGAAAAATGTATCCAACGTGGCCCTCATCCTGATGACTACCTTCGTGTGCGGCTGCATCAAGCTGTGTGCAGACCTCCAGTATGCAAACTCCAAGTGTCACTACGTGCTGAGGTTCTATCTGTCCCCGGTTTTGCGAAGGATGGGCCTGGTCACACTGCCGCAGAACGCTCCATCCAGTTGGACTGTGCCATACCACCTATCCTTCGTGGAGCAGTTTCTGCGGGAAAACACCTTTGACCACCGATCCATCAGGCAGTGGTCTGCACGGAATGTCCTCAAGGCCCTACGAGAAAAGGAAACAGTGGATCCTGTCGGATGGTTCCCCGAGCAGACCGCCAAAGTCATTTGGCGGAATGCCTCATCGCCAGAACTTTCAAACAAGCACCAAGATGTAGCTTGGCTGGTGGTGAGAAGAGCCCTCCCCGTCAGATCCTTCTTGCACGCCTGAAGTCTCACCCCCTCTGCACAATGCCCCCGCGGTGGCTGTGGTGGGGGGGAAGAGACGGTTGCCCACCTCCTTCTGGAATGTGTCTTTGCAAAGCAGGTGTGGAAAGAGATGCAATGGTTTTTGTTGGGGTTCATCCCAAGCAGCTCGGTAACACAGGAGTCTGTGCTCTATGGTCTGTTCCCAGGGACGCACACCGAGACAAACATCAACTGCTGCTGGAGGACTATCAATATGGTGAAAGGCGCCCTTTGGTCTGCCTGAAACTTGCTGGTCTTCCAGCGCAAAGAGTTGTGCACGACCGAATGTTGCAGACTGGCTCATTCCAAGGTCCAGGACTACGTGCTGAGGGACGCACTAAAGCTTGGGGCAGCCGCAGCAAAGGGGGAAAGACCACTGTGTAAGGTCCCCCCACCAAGCTGAACGGAGGGGCTGGATCCATGGGAAACCCCTCGAACTGTATTGGGAAAATTTTGTGTGCTGTAAAATGTAAAAATGTATATGGCATGACAAATGAAATGGAAGGGTTGTGAGGCAACTCATGCTTGTCCTGAAGGAAACTGATCACCCGTGCACTGTTTGTATTTTTTGACTTGGTGCTGTTTGAAACTGTTTGGTAATATATTTTTTACAGATTTCTATGAATAAAGTATATTTTGGAAATTAAAAAAAAACATGATTCCCTTTCCACACTACCTAGTTAATTCTTAATGCCTTGTGAATAGCAAAGTAAATCACTCAGTTAGAAAAATAACTAGGGATGTGCAACAGATGTGGCCTATCTGAGAACAAAAAAAACAACCTGAAGCTTGTGCTTGAAGAATGGTTTTTCAGATTATCGCTACACATTACCCTATGTGCACTATTAACAGCATTTGAATAGGGATACAAGTTGGCTGCTGTGGTTACACTTTTCACTTGCTTTGTTTTGATATGGCAAAGTTCCATATGAGACAAAAAGTTCTTTTCAGCTGGTATAAAAGAAACACTAGTATGGCAAGGCCTCCCAGTTTCCAATTTTGAAAGAAATGGAAATAAAAGATAAGCTTTGTACTGGTACGTTTTGCCTATGTCAATGGTGGCTATAATAACTGTTACACATATGACTTTTGGAAGCTGTGTACCAAAAATCTCAGCGTAGTAGCGATGCCAAAGCTGCATTGTAAAGAAAACACAAGCCTTCTGGCTGCTTCCTGCAGCCTATCTTCCAGTGTACAGGCCACAGAATGTCTGCTGATGCAGCACATTACTTAACAATAATTAAAAGGCTTATTTTGTGCTGTTCTTTATAATGCTGAGTCCTACAAGCAGATCCCCTTTTGTCTCTACAATACAGTTCAGAAGGTAATACTGCCAGCAATAAGCCAGTGGCTTATCACACTGATCACCCACAAACAACATTGTCAGTTTACAGCTCAGTCTGAAACCTCAATTCTTTTATTCTATGGAACGTTAAGCAGTTATGTCACTAATGATTCCTTGAGCATTATCTTTTTGGACCTATCAATTAATGATCTTTTCACCAATGCAACAATATTGGGCTAGATTTTCTGTCCATTGATTATGAATGAGCAAAAATCTAGCTCATATTTATTGCATGGGATCAGATGGTGAATGTGGGACTATGTGAACGAGCCAGGCATTAATATTCCTAAAATAGAAATAAATGGGGAATTTCTGCTTCATATGGCCTGGTTCAAAATGAAATTGTATTTGATGCTATGAAGTTCCATGAATTTTAACAGTATGCAAAAAGTCCAGCATTAACAAGGACATATTTGTGAATCACAATATTCAAACAACTGCTTATGTATAAGTACAATTCTTATTTTATAATATTTAACCTGCAATTCAGATATTCTACAGCATTTAGGGCTCTCAGATAATACTGAAGGATCACTTCCTCAAATGGTTCTGGGATGTAAATAATCTATTAACTGTTCTCAGGTAGTAGGGACATTGTAATTGGCTTCAGTCTCTCTGTGGTCGGGAGGGAGATAAAAAGATATGGGTGGTGAAATTGGGCTCTGAGGTGCTGCTGGTCCCAATGCTATGGAAACCTAAAATCCATAGAATATTGGCCAAAATGCTTCTTGCTACTTCTGGCGTGGCCCATGTGGTGTGCCCTGACTATCAGGATGCTAATGTGGGCGAGCCATCTGGCACCGGAAGCTTGCAGAGAGGGTGGATCGTGATGTCAAACAGTCTCTAACGCTGAAA
Organism: Heterodontus francisci; assembly: GCF_036365525.1. Taxonomy (NCBI): domain Eukaryota; kingdom Metazoa; phylum Chordata; class Chondrichthyes; order Heterodontiformes; family Heterodontidae; genus Heterodontus; species Heterodontus francisci. The sequence continues at coordinate 55,036,533 of NC_090387.1, read as the reverse complement.
CAAAAACAAGAAATGCTGGAATCACTCAGCAGGTCTGGCAGCATCTGTGGAAAGAGAAGCAGAGTTAACGTTTCGGGTCAGTGACCCTTCTTCGGAACGGTCTCTAACGCTGATTTGGTGCATGATCTGCCATTTTGGACCGCACAGGTCCAGTAAACACCCTCTCTTAATCACTGCCAGCTGAACATGTGTTCAACTGCACTTGGAACCCCCAACCATTAGTGCTATTTAAAGGGCTAACAATGCAACCTTCAGGTGAGGTACTTTTGAATTTTTTTGGCTGTTGCAGAGTTAATGAACACTGTGTTCAGTGTTATTGGAGGAGTTTTGCAATTTTGGATTAACAAAGGAGTGGTGTTGGATTTTGACAAGGAGGTCAACGGAGTTGGGCACCCTGTCAGGAGAAAGCCTGCTTCAGTAATGGGTGCTATAGTTGCAGTTCCTTTTGGACTTGGAAATGGAGCACAGGCAACAGAGAGGGAAAGCTGCGTGTAGAAGGAGGAGGAGGAGGGCTCTCAGTAGAAAGCCCTACCCACCAAGAGTCTTTAGGGAACACTTCTCCAACCTCCACCTCAGCCAGGAGCAGTCTCTAAGGCACCTGTGCTACAACAAGGAGGTGGTGACTGAACTGTGCTATCACCTACAAATGGACCTCATGCTGCATGGCAGAGCAAGGATGGCACTGCCAGTGGGCATCAAGATCACCGTTACTTTAAGTTTCTATGCCAGAGGATCATTTCAGGTGGAAACAGTCAATATTTTTTTTATTTGTTCATGGGATGTGGGCATCCTAGGCCAGCATTTATTGCCCATCCCTAATTGCCCTTGAGAAGGTGATGGTGAGCTGCCTTCTTGAACTGCTGCAGTCCATGGGGGGTAGGTACACCCACAGTGCTGTTAGGAGGGAGTTCCAGGATTTTGACCCAGCGACAGTGAAGGAATGGCGATATAGTTCCAAGTCAGGATGGTGTGTGACTTGGAGGGGAACTTGCAGACCATGTTCCCATGCATCTGCTACCCTTGTCCTTCTTGGTGGTAGAGGTCAAGGGTTTGGACGGTGCTGTCTAAGAAGCCTTGGTGAGTTGCTGCAGTGCATCATGTAGATGGTACACACTGCTGCACTGTGCATCGGTGGTGGAGGGAATGAATGTTTAAGGGGGTTGATAGGGTGCCAATCAAGTGGGCTGCTTTGACCTGGATGGTGTCAAGCTTCTTGAGTGTTGTTCGAGCTGCACCCATCCTGACTTATGCCTTGTAGATGGTGGACAGGCTTTGGGGAGACAGAAGGTGAGTTACTTGCTGCAGGATTCTTAGCCTTTGACCTGCTCTTGTAACCATAGTATTTATATGGTTACTCCAGTTCAGTTTCTGGTGACATGCCATCATCTCACAGTTTGCCATCAATCACTGTATCAGGGAGGTGACATGGGACTTCATCATCATCTTACTGACCAGAGAGAACATGGATTTGCCAGGGTAGTGGGATACCCAATGGTACAGGATGCAATCGACGGCATGCATGCATGTGCCCCACATGTTAATGGAGAAATGTTTTGCAACTGCAAGGGTTACCACTCCATTAACGTCCAGTTGGTTTGTGACCATGACCAGTGGGTCCTCTCAGTGAATGCCTGTTACCCTGGCAGTAACCACAATGCATTTATCCTGTGATAGTCGGCTGTACCTCCATCTTTGGTCCACCATGAAGAACCAGAGGCTGGCTGCTAGGTGATGAGGGATACCAACTCTACTCCCTTCCGCCACCCAACCAGGTGAAGACAGTGAGCCAGACAGCCACTAGGAATGTTGTGGAGCCCACCATCAGCATCCTGAAACAATGGTTCCGCTGCCTGGACTGCTCAGGGGTGCCCTCCAGTACCTGCCGGAGTGTGTCTCCAAGCTCATTGTCATCTGCTCCATATTCCACAACTTGGTGCTCATAACGGTGGTGCCATTGCCACCAGGCCTTCGGAGGCCACCTTGGGAGGAGGTGGAGGAGGAGGAGGAAAATGAAGAGGAGGCAGGGATGAGGCATCCAGGACTCATTAGGCTGTCTGTGAGTGGCTACTGAGAGTCCGGTTCCCCTGAGATGTCATCCCCACATCACAGTTGCTCCACAATTCCCCACCTTCAATCCATCTGCCATGTACTATCACGGTGTCCTCTTGGCCAAAATCCTGAAATAAAAGCCACCAACAAAAAAGCTATTCCTAACAACTTTAGCCAACAACATTTCCGATAACACATACAAAGCTGAACCAATCACCCTTGTGCATTCCCTTAGTCCCTATCTTGCAGTTGCCTTTTGCCTGGCCTGGTGCTCCCACTCAGTTAAACCATAGTGGCTGCAGCATGGCCGGTGGAAAACTGCACTCTTTCACTGGGGGCGACTGCAGATGACCTTGCAGGATGACCTTGCACAGCTCTGGGTCTTGTCCGTCCAGCTTTGGACTGCTGTACCTTGGCATGGCAGCCGCAGTCTTGGATGGTTGATAGGGAACAGCAAGGGCACTGATGGTATAGCAGTGGTGAGAAAACGAATGCTGTCATCCTGATAGAGGACAGCAGGTTCATGCACATGGAGCCACTGCCACTCGCCCAAGGCAGGACCTCTGCAATCCTAGTAATCTGTTGGAGGACAGATTGCTGGACGGCTGTGAGTGCCTGAAAGCTGCTTTGAGCCCTGGGATCTGCAGCCATGATGGTAGCAGTTTAAGCCTGCAAGGCAACAAGCTGGGCTTGCATGGCAGCAAGCATAGATCTCATAACCTCAGTCTGAGTTTGCGCTGCAGCACTTAAGATGCTGGTGGTTTCTGCTTGTGTTGCAATGGAAGCTGAGACATCAAACACCAGATGGTGCATCATGGTTGGGTCTGAAGTGCTATCATGGAGACGACCTCCACTTACATGGCTGGAAAGTATGGGCTCCAAGCCTACATGAAGCCTGTGTCAATTTGGAGCTGGACTCCTCCATGCATCTTGGCAGCGATAACAGGCTCTGTGGCAGGCCTGGCAATGCACCAAGCACCTCACTGTACATGCCCATCAGTGTCCTCCTGTGTACAGCCCCATCAAAGTTCTCATCTAAGTCCTCAGTGCCAGAACTTGCTGTGACCGCACCCTCTGGGGAGCTGGCATATGTGCTATCCTTTTCCTCTGGCCTGACTGCAACTTGATTGTTTCCACTGTCTCACCACATGTTGATGTGGACTCTATACTCTATACTACCTTCTAAGGTACACCAAGCACCAATATCTGAGCTGGTGGCTGTGATTGTCAGATCGAGTGACAATGCTTCTTCATCAGAGGCCTGAAGCAATTCTTCATGACGAGGCAGCACTGGCTGGCCAGGTGGCAAATCTTCGGTATCTGAAAGCAGAAATGCAGAAGAAGAGGTTGGGAGTGAAAGAAGTGGGGGTGAGGTTCAATGCAAGATGTCTATGGTGATACCACCAGCAGCTTGCACTTCATGTCGGATTACAGGAGTGGGGTGAAGTGGGATTTGTGAAGGGTCATAAGGCAGGAACATACCATCATCCTGAAATTTCCCAGCAACACCGAATACAACAACCCCATGATACTGAGCATAGTCTCCTCCAATGGGCTCCGTCGATGCAGGCATACCTGTCCTGTGCTGGTACTCTGCTGCTCCCTATGGTTATGTGCCACCTTGGCCTGTAAGAGAGAGGGAAGATTGTCATGTGTTGCAATGTGTTCGGGTGATGTGCCTGCCATGGATGAATAGCTGGGTGTATTTGGAAGCAGTGAGAGGTGGGAGTGAGGCTGGCAGCATTGATAAGTGTGTGAGGGTTAGGTGGAATCTTAGGTGGAATCACCTGAATCTTAGGCATGAGCCCTGATTAATGATGCGTGAGTGATGGGACTGTGGTGCATTGAGTAGCACGAGAGGTCATCGGTGCGGTGGGTAGGATATGTCATTTGCAAGCTGCATTAACTGATCTTGACCACCTGTGTGAGGTCATTGAACTTTATCCGGTACTATATCTAGGTCCTTTGGGCCAGACTCCCGGCATTGGCTATCTGCTCCCAATCATTTTTAAGTGCATGCCTGGAGGGTCAATAGACCCCTGCAGAAAGATGACCTCTCTCCTCCTTTCCACCTCCATCACTAAGGCTCCATGACCCCATCCAAAAACCTGGGAGCACCTCTCTCTCTGGACTGTTGCTCCATTTGCTTTCCTGTACCTTCCTCCAAAGACTTCCTCCTGTAGCTTGAGAGCAGCTCCACTTTAAGAGGGGCAGGTTGCCTTTAAGAGTTCCAGGCTAGCTGTGTGACATGCTAGTAATGCATACACCTGGGCCCCCTGCCGAGCTTGCAGCCCATCAGCAGCATACTGCACACTGTAATCACGTTGATGAGCAGACAACACAAAGTTTGCGTGCCACCTGCAACAATGGACCGGACGCAGGGTGATCATGCATCACACCTCAGTGTCTGATACTGGACCTAATCTAGTTTTTACTCCATGTTGTGTTCCTGCTTCTGATTGCTGTTGGTATCTTCCAATCCTCCTTAGATATGGGAGTGGTGCCAGAGGACTGGAAAATTTCAAATGTTCCACCTTTGTTCAAAAAAGGATAAGCCCAGCAACGACAGGCCTGCCAGTTTAACCTCATTGGTGGGAAAGCTCTTAGAAATGATAATTTGGGACAAAATTAACAGTCACTTGGACAAATGTGGATTAACCAAGGAAAGCCAGCCCGATTTGTTCAGGGCAAATTGTGTTTACCTAACTTTCTTGAGTTTTTTGATGTGGTAACAGAGAGGGTTGATGAGGGTGATGTGGATGATGTGGTGTACATGGACTTCCAAAAGGATTTGATAAAGTGCCACATAACAGGCTTGTCAGCAAAGTTAGAGCACATGGAATAAGAGGGGCAATAGACGCATGGATACGAAGTTTGCTAAGTGACAGGAAATGGACAGTAGTTGTGAACGGTTGTTTTTCGGACTGGAGGAAGGTATATAGTGCTGTTCACCAGGGTCAGTGTTAGGACCCCTGCTTTTCCTGATATATATTAATGATCTAGATTTTGGTGTACAGGGCACAATTTCAAAATTTGTAGATGACATAAAACTTGGAAGTATTGTGAACTATGAGGAGGATAGTGATAAACCTCAAAAGGACATAGACAGGCTGGTGGAATGGGTGGCTATGTGGCAGATGAAATTTAATGCAGAGAAGTATGAAGTGATTCATTTTGGTAGGAAGAACGAGGCGAGGTGATATAAAATAAAGGGTACAATCCTAAACAGCTTGCAAGGGCAGAGGGACCTGGGGGCACATGTGCACAAATCATTAAAGGTTGCAGGACAGTTTGAAAAAATGGTTAATAATACATACAGAATCCTGGTCTTTATAAATAGGGGAATAGAGTAAAAAAGCAAGGAGGTTATGGTGAACTTGTATAAAACACTTGTTTGGCCTCAACTGGAGCATTGTGTCCAGTTCTGGGCCCACACTTTCGGAAGGATGTGAAAGCATTAAGAGGGGGTGTGGAAGACCTTGACCAAAATAGTTCCAGGGAGGACGAACTTCAGTTGTGTGGCTAGATTGGAGAAGCTGGGGCTGTTCTCCTTGAAGAAGAGAAGAATAAAAGGAGATTTGATAGAAGTTTTCAAAATCATGAAGGGTCTGGATAGGGAGAAAGTGGAAGTGTCGAGATCTGGAGGACACCGATTTAAGCAAAAGAAGCAGAGACATGGGGATTAATACTTTTACGCAGCACGTGGCTAGGATCTGGAATTTCTGCCTGAGAGTGTGGTGCAGGCAGATTCAATTGAGGCCTTCAAAGGAGAATTGAATCAATACTCGAAGCGAGAAGATTTGCAGGGCTTGGGGGAAAAGGCTGGGGAGTGGGAGTCATAGAATTATACAGCGCAGAAACAGGCCCTTCGGCCCAACACGTCTGTGCTGACCATCAAGCACCCATCCAATCTAATAATTCCATTTTCCCAGACTTGGCCCATAGCTTTGTATGCTATGGCGTTTCAAGTGCTCATCTAAATACTTCTTAAATGTTGTGAGTGTTCCCACCTCCACCATCCCTTCAGGCAATGTGTTCCAGATTCCAACCACCCTCTGGGTGGAAATTTTTTTCCTCAACTCCCCTCTAAACCTCTGCTCCTAACCTTAAATCTATGTCCCCTGGTTATTGACTCCTCCGCTAAGGGAAACATTTTCTTCCTAGCTATCCTATCAATGTCCCTCATAATTTTGGGTCCCCCCTCAGCCTTCTCTGCTCCAAGAAAAACAACCCTAGCCTATCCAGTCTCTCTTCATAGCTGAAATGCTCCAGCCCAGGCAACATCCTGGTGAATCTCCTCTGCACCGTCTGCAATGCAATCACATCCTTCCTAAAATGTGGTGACCAGAACTGTACACAGTACTCCAGCTGTGACCTAACCAGCAGTTTATACAGCTCCATCATAACCTCCCTGCTCTTATATTCTATGCCTCGGCTAATAAAGGCAAGTATCCCATATGCCTTCCTAACCACCTTATCTACCTGTGCTGCTGCCTTCAGTGATCTATGGACAAATACACCAAGGGACTAGGTGCGCTGCTCTTCCAGAGAGCCAGCATGAACATGACAGGCTGAATGGCCCACTTCTGTGCTGTATCCATTCTATGATTTCTCTGAGTGACCCTTACTGGAAAGTGCACATGTATGGATGTTCAGTAAGGAGACGATCAGTCCCTGCCAATACTAATTGTCTATGATTACATTTGAAGAATGGCCACTTGATAAAATATCAGAGAGCTCTCTGCAACTGTGGAACTGTACTGCTGTATGAGATTGGGAAGAAATGGCTGAACACTGCACCAAAACCTCCAGAATCACTGCCCAGGAGTCCAGGTCATTGGAAAATCATGAATTTGTTTGCTTGAAAAAAAAATACCTTATTGGACTCAGCAGTGTTTATGGAAATTAATTGATCTGCTGTGGTAATGCACATGTTGAAAGAAGGAACTTGCATTTATATAGTGATTCTTAGGACCTCAGGATGTCCCAAATGCATTACACCCACTAAAGTGCTTTTGAAGTACAATCATTGTTGTAATGTAGGAAATGCAGCAATCAACTTGTATACAGCAACATCCCACAAACAGTATTGAGATAAATGACCAAATAATCTGATTTTGGCTGTTGGGGGCTAAATATTAGCCAGGAAATCAGAACGCCTTGCTTTTTTTTGAATAGTTCTATGGGATATTTTCTGTCTACCTGACAGGGCAGACGGGGCCTCATGTTATAGCCTCATCCAAAAGACAGCACCTCTAACAATGCAGCACTCCCTCAGCACTGCATATGCATATCAGCCAAGATTATGTGCCCAAGTTTCTTGGGTGACACTGAAACTATCAGTCTTCTGACTCAGAGGTAAGAGTGCTACCAACTGACTACAGCTGAAGTTTTAGGATCTGGTATCTCTCACCTATGTCTGCTGTTTTCTTATTATAGTCTTGGTCTCTCTATCTGTCTTACCTCTTCTGTTTCTATCACACATCTTTTTGCTTCTCTTCATTTATTTTTCCTCTTTCTTTTGGGGCGGGAGATAGTGGATAGCACGTTCTGGTGTGATGGGGAGAGGAGTCTCCAACAAGGGCGGCTTGCAGTTGAGGCACTGAATTTTATGGGCCCCCCCTGAGTTGGGTTCAGAGATGGAGGGGCCCATAGAACTGCGACGGGAAGCGGGGGGCAGAGGGCCCATCGCCTCCCCATTGCAATGCAATTTTGTCAGGGGCAGGTAGGCCGATGACGGTCTTCCTGCCCAGAGGCTAATTGAGGCCCTTATGAGGCCTATTAACAGTCACATAAGGGCCTCTTCCTCCCACCTCTATGATTTAGCCAGCAGCGGTTGGTGCCTTCGCCATGTGGGGAGATCGCGCAGTAAAATGAGGCGACCTACCTGTGGGCTTGTCGGGGGGTGGAGGGGGGATGCAGCCCTGCTCTGTGGACTATCTGTGGCCCTCAGAGGGCCCCCACCAGCAAACGAACACCTCCCTGTACCCCCTTCACCCTGTACTCAACACCTATCCTCCCCCCTGCCCCCACATTGGCGGGGCCTTCTGGACAGGCCCCAGGGATGTGGCTTCAGTTACCTGAGGTCCGGGTCTCCAGCACTTTGCCTAGGGCCAAGGCCTCTGCAGTAGCGGCAGTGGCCACCATTCCCGGTGACGTTGCCGATACTACTGAGCTTCCAGCCCCGTGATTGGCTCTTGGAGGCGGGATCCCTGTCTTTAAAGGGACAAGGATCCTGGCGCCAAGCTGTTAATTCGCCCAGTGCTGTAGGATCGCATCAGGGGGCTCCAGCTGGCAGAGTCAGCAGTCCCTCCCCACCCTGCCTTTTGGGCCTGGCGCTGGGAGCCCCACCATGGGCACAAAATTCAGCCCGAGGTGTGGTTGTAGGAAAAAAGTGGTCCTTAGCAGTTCTCTTCCTGTCTCAGAAACACGAAAATGAAGCAAACCCAGAGCATCAAAAATCAGAAAATCTGCCACAAACGTATCTCCTCAATGTCTGCAATGAAGACCCTTTTAAACATTGAAAACCAAGTTTATTTCAAAGGAAGTTTGCTGGGGTTTTATTTATACTCAGTTTAAAGACTATTTTTCCCCAATATCTTTAACAAACTCCCTCAAAATAGGTCTCTTATAAAATACTGAATAGATAATCTCCAAAATAAAATTTTAGTTTTTCATTGTGACATCAGCTGATTCATTGGAATATCAACCAACAAATGGAATAGCTTTAAATCTTCCCAGTTTCAAAGAACAGCCTGTCACAATCACAGTGCATCTTTCAGGAAAGTTTAATCTATCTCTTATTCATAACATTCAGGAGTATAGCATTTTCCCAGTTAATCCAGTTTTGACAGGGGGACAGAGATTTGAGAGAAGAAAAGCAATAAATAATGCCATATATCTTTGTATCAGTTAAGGGAAACAATTTTCCCATTTAAGATGGTGCATCAGTATTCAGTGACTGTAAAAATGCAATCAATTAAATGTGAAATTCATTTTTAAAATTACATATATATAGTTAACATTATTTGAGATTTAACATAAGAAAAATCAACACAAGGAAAACATAAATGAATATCTTATCACATTAAATTTAATTTCTTTCACTGGAGAAATCATGAAATTAAAATTAATCATAAAATTAATACAAAATTTTGTGACTACAATTTAGCGCTGCTAATATGAAATGGCACAATATGTACATAATGAACTGTTAGCTACAACCTGTATTCTTATTTGCTGTTTCAGGTGTCTCTCTGTATTAAGATTTTAAATATGAATCACCGAACAGGGCTTATCATACATGTTTTAAAAGTGCACGTGTCAGACCAGGCGGTGGCTTCGCAGGATGTTGCAAGATTCATTAGCATTGTTTTTAGCGATTTTTAAAAAGGTTTTCTATCTAGTACCTCATGTTGCTCTTCGGAGAAACTGGAAGCTAGGGGAGTGCATGGCCAGATCTTGGACTTTATCCTCAATGTATTGCAATATTTTAAGGGCCGGAAAGGATTGTAACAGGAGTGAGGGAAAAATATACAATGTCACTCATTTCAAACAAACCTTCATCAATGTTGTGTTGGATGGCATCAAATGGGGCATATTTGGTGGAATCTTGACTCAGGCAGGAGCCTTATGAATAAATGTAAATTGGGGACCTATTGGGACCTTGACTGTTTTTTTAACTACCTACAAAGCAGAGCATCTGCTCTGTTCAGAATAACGTGATGAACACCCAGCAGAGGCCCTGTCTGATAAGTTTTGTAAGTTTATCCTTGTGAGTCCAGGAGGAACTAGAATGTAAGAATGGCAGCTGTTCATCAGTCTGCCATTTATACCTCGAGACACCTTTTGTTTCTTTACTTGTTTCATTACCACTCCCTTTGGCACCAACTCTTTTGTCATTTAATCTCTTCTGTCTTCCATCCAATCACAGACCTTCCCTTTTGTTCTTCTTCCACCCTCCCCCCTTTCACTTTCTTAAAACCTATATGACATTTCTAACTTTTCTCAGTTCTGATGAAAAGTCATCGACCTGAAAAGGTAACTTTTGTTTCTCTCTCCACAGATGCTGCCTGACCTGTTGAGTATTTCCAGCATTTTCTGTTTTTATTGGAGTTAGGTTGCTTCTCTGGACTGTGCAATAGATGCACAGTTTCATAATTGCATCCTTTCCGAACCAGAGTCTGCAAAAGCAATTCTTTTCTGACTTTGCTGGGTAGCAGTGCCTGGTCTTAGGGGGGTTCGCTATCTGGGTAATATCAGGTGCAAGGAGTGCACCTCCAATGCAATCTAATCTCCCTAGCATCCCTTCTTAAATCATCCAGTAAGAGGGGACCACTGAATCCAACTCCCATAACTCTGAACGCAACTGGAATTCAATTGGAAGTATTGTGAACTCTGATGAGGATAGTGATAAACTTCAAGAGGACATAGACAGGCGGGTGGAATGGGCGGACAAGTGGCAGATGAAATTTAATGCAGAGAAGTGTGAAGTGATTGATTTGGTAGGAGGAATCAAGGCAATATAAAATAAAGGGTACGATTCCAAAGAAGGTGCAGGAGCAGAGGGACCTGGGGGTATATGTGCACAAATCATTGAAGGTGCCTGGGCAGATTGAGAAAGTGGTTCCTAGGGCATACAGGATAATGGGCTTTATAAATAGGGGCATAGAGTACAAAAGCAAGGAAGTTATGATGAACCTTTATAAAACATTGGTTCGGCCTGAACTGGAATATTGTGCTCAATTCTGGGCACCACACATTTGGGAGGATGTGAAGGCATTAGAGAGGGTGCAGAAAAGATTCACGAGAATGGTTCCAGGGATGAGGAACTTCAGGTATTGTGGTAGGTTGGAGAAGCTGGGACTGTTCTGCTTGGAGAAGAGAAGATTAAAAGGAGATTTGATAGAGGTGTTCAAAATCCTGGGGGGTTTGGACAGAGTAGATAGGGAGAAACTGTTCCCATTGGCAGAAGGATCGAGAACCAAAGGACACCAATTTAACATGATTGTCAAAAGAAGAAACGACAAGATAAGGAAAAAATGTTATGTGGTGTGTGGTTAGGATCTCAATTCTCTGCCTGAGAGTGCACTGGAGGCAGATTCAATGGAGGCCTTCAAAAGAGAATTGGATAATTATCTGAAGTGAAGAAATTTACGGGGCTACAGGTAAAAGACTGTGGAGTGGGATTAGGTGAGTTGCTCTGCCAGAGAGCTGGCATGGACATGACAGGCCAAGTGGCCTCCTTCTGTGCCATTACCATTTATAAGCCTATGATTCTACAACAGGGTGGTGCAGTCCAGCTTTAATATAGGCCTTGCACCTAGCCCAGGAGATTACTGACATATAGGTTGGAATCTTATGAGTGCCGTGGCATTCCTGACGGCGGGACAGGAAGTTGTCATAACCTTTGCTCCGGCCAAAAATCCCGTGTCCCATGCGATTTTGTATTTAAATTAACCATGCGGCGATGGGCACAGGGAACACATAGGATCATGTGGCGGGGGCGGCCTTTCATTGGTGGAACCCGCCGTCACTGCCCCAAGCACCATGTCCTCCACAGATAGAAAACATTCTGTGCTTGCAGCCTCAAGAAGAAACAGCCTTCCTTTCATGTATCTTCAGACTGACTTAAATTGAAGCTTTTACTTAAATCAAAATGTTTTTGTCTCCCTTATTTTGTGAAATTCACCACTAACCTCATATCATTTATTTTCCCTACAGCCAAAGTGAATCAAATGGCAGCCAGCAGGCAGCGTCCCGCCCCACGGTTCAGTGATGCCTCCCTGTAGGTTCTCCTCCAGGCCGTCAGGGAAATGCAGGAGGTCCTCCTCCCTGCAGTGGAGTTAGAAGATCCCCCCGCCTCACCAAGGCAGCCTGGATGGAGGTAGCAGAGTAGGTCTCGAACCTTGGGGTAATTCATAGAACATGGGTACAGTGCCACAAGTGTATCAATGACTTGCTCAAATCAGCGAGGGTAAGTGGTCCTGGTGAGGCTGCTCCATTGATTTCCTCTATGGCTCTGTGTCTTTAAGGCAGAGGGTATACAAGGAATGCAGTAGAATGCGTGAGCAGCCTTGGTGCCATTCATTAAATGATGATCAACATTGTTTATGTGATTGGATATGTCATGAGAAAGCCAATGCAGAATGAGTGATGTTGATGCCTGTACACAATGGTTGTGACGCATCATTAGCCATGTCATTAAATCTGCACTGTCTGCTGCAGGTGAAACAGCCACAACCAGCGTGAGTGTGCGAAGATGGGCGGAGGGGTCCCTGACATAAGGCTGCTGACGACAGCCGAGGAGGAGGCATCTGAGATTGCAAGAGAGGAGGGAGGCAGGGCGAGCGGAGATGGCAAGGCAGGAGCCACAAGACGTAAGGATGAAGTGTCAACTCTGCTCTTGCAGTCATGTGAGGAAAATGAAGGAAATTGAGTGAATTCATGTGAAGCACATGCTTAAAATGCCTCTGTTTGTGTTTCCATTGCAGCTGCTCGCTCTCGAGTAGCAGAACTCTTCTGGCTCAAGATTCCTCCTCTGGGGAGCAGGAAGAAGCCAGTGCCCCAGAGGGTGCACCGAAACCTGCTTCTTCTTCCACTTCCGCCAGCACAGACACATCCACATAGTCCGCGGGGGGGGGGTTTAAGATTAGAATCTGGGTCACAAGCTGGTGTGCATGACACAGACACATCCCAGCAGCTGAGGGAGCATGGTCGGGTCCCCTTACAATCGGAGGACTGCTGGGGACCAGGCCCCTGCTCAGCCCCACACTCATGATAATCCTGTTTGTTGCTACAAGAAGTCTGCTGGATGTGCAGCGAAGTCATGTGGAAAATATGTCAGAGATGCCTGAGATCATGCATGTATTAGCACGTGTCATGGAGGAGTCCATACAAGCCATGAGGTCTGCAATGTCCCAGATATTTGAGTGTATGGCTCTCAGTCGAGAGTCTGGCAAGCTCTGTGGCATGTCTGGTTGAGCACTCAAGTCATATGTGGCTCTGACCTGCACTCCATAGCTGTTGTTGTTGACACCATACCGCTGAGTCTAAGCCAGACATGGATGAGGAACCTGGACTTTCCTCCAGGTGCCCCTTCCCCTCAGGGAGGCAGGCAATTGCCATCGTGCACACAGATGGAGGAGGGGCATTTTCCAGCTGTCCCGGGAACTTCCTCTCAGGACCCCCCAGGGAAAGTGGCACCTTGTCCTCACCCTGACATTGACCCCCTTACCTCCAGCAAGTGAGCACACGGGGGTTACTCAAGCACCATTGATGCAGTTCCCAGGTAGGATCGAGCCATCTAGGCCCCGTTTCTCCAGAGAACGCCTGCCAGGGGCAGCACACTGAGCAGACTGCCTCCACGTCAGCTGATAATGTTGGGGTAGCACCTAGACGTAGTGGCAGGAAAAGAAAATTGAAGCAGTTTTGAGCACAAATTGGCATGGGTGATATAGAAATGTTAACGAATGCAACGATATATTAAAACATTTTTATTTCATGCAAAATTTGATCCACCCTCAGTAATGTTTTGCTTGGTTACAGATTGATACAAAGAATTTTTTAGAGGCCAATGGCAGGAACACAATGATGTTTGCAATGTATCTGAGGAAATGTCCAGTGTCACCAGCTCATTGGAATTTGAGCCTTCAATCTTCAATGATGGCTGCTTTCCTATTGATGATTTATAACTTTTTCCAATACTGTCATGTCTTACTTTTGTTTTCTACAGTCATAACTTAACGCTGCTTGCAGTGCTGTGTAGTTGCATTCATTGGAGCCCATGGATGATTTAAAATGCCAATCACATGAAAGTGCAGCCACACTCTGTTAAGATTGCAGCGATGAATAAGACCTCATGCAAAAGGGAATTTCTATGGCGAATTGTTATGTGTCTCCCCCCAACGTTGTTGGCTGAAATGTGCATAAATGAGATTCTCCCTGATGTCCCTTGTATGTCTCTCCATGGCCCTCATATTGATGATGGCATTGTTGTTATTGTTGTCCTCCTCCTCACCCTCTTCATAGTCATCCTCATCTGAGGAGGACTGGTGTTCCTCCTGTTCTTCTGCCTGCAGAACATTGCCATGTCTAATTGCAAGGCACAGCAGATTATTTGTGATACCCTCTGTGGTGCGTACTGAAGAGCCCCTCCAGACTGGTCAAGGCAACGGAATCGCATTTTCAGAATGCCAGTAGTATGCTTAATGATGGATCTGGTGGATGCGTGAGCAACATTGTACCTCTCTTCAGCAGCACTTTGGGGATGACGTACTGGTCTCATCAACCATGTACAAAGTGGGTAAACCTAGGATCCATCCATCCACTTTGGCTGGTTCCTCAAACTGCTGGCAGCTGGGAGTTTCTCAAAATGTAGGAGTCATGACAGCTCCCTGGGAAATGTGCACAAACATGCATGATTCTTCTCTTGTGGTCGTAAATCAGCTGTACATTTAAAGAGTATTTGCGATTGACAAATACAGCAGGCTGGACCCAGGGAGCTCTAATGGTACATGAGTACAGTCGATCATCTCTTGCACTCTAGGGAACCGAACGATGGCGCTGAAGGCCACAGACCTTGCTGCCTGACTGTCCTCATCTACAGGTAAGTAGATGACATCATTGGCATAACGAGAAAGGGCATTGGTCACCTCTTTGATGCACCTGAGGGTCGCAGACTGCGAGATACCACATATGTCGCCTGTTGATCCCTGGTAGCAAAGAAGTTGAGTGCAACAGTAACCTTGAGGGTAAGTGGCATGGGGTTTCCAATGAAAACAATTGGGTGCAGGTAATGCTGAAGGATCGTACACATTTCTGTCACCATTTGCAAGTAACGTCCTCATGCTTCTCTGGCATTGTCTCTCTGACATCTGAAGGTAATGTCCTTGTCCTGAGGATGTGATGACACACCAGCGCCCGTCTTCGATGATACCTTTCCTGGATGGCTTCATTCTGAACAACCTCACCCTCTTCTGCTGCCTGCTGCTCCTGTTGCGGCATCACCTATTGGTCGCCAAGATCCCTCCTCTGTCTCTCCCTCTGCAATTGTTTGCGTATTAGATGACAAATTACGTGTATGAGACTCATGTCTTTGCAGCTTTTCAATTGTTGAGATGAGAAGCGTGTTGTAAAACAGTCCTTCTGCCATTCAGCAGTACCATGAAAGTCATGAGCAGATCGCTGCTCTGTGCCTTACATTTGCATGCAGCAGGAGATCAAAGAAAAGAACAAAGAACATTGCAGCACAGGAACAGACCCTTCGGCCCTCCAAGCCTGCGCCGATCCAAATCCTCTATCTAAACCTGTCGCCTATTTTCTAAGGGTCTGTATCTCTTTACTTCCTGCCCATTCATGTATCTGTCTAGATACATCTTAAAAGATGCTATCGTGCCCGCGTCTACCACCTCCGCTGGTAATGCGTTCCATGCACCCACCACCCTCTGCGTAAAGAACTTTCCACGCATATCCCCCCTAAACTTTTCCCCTTTCACTTTGAACTCGTGTCCCCTTGTAATTGAATCCCCCACTCTGGGAAAAAGCTTCTTGCTATCCACCCTGTCTATACCTCTCATGATTTTGTACACCTCAATCAGGTCCCCCCTCAACCTCCGTCTTTCTAATGAAAATAATCCTAATCTACTCAACCTCTCTTCATAGCTAGCGCCCTCCATACCAGGCAACATCCTGGTGAACCTCCTCTGCACCCTCTCCAAAGCATCCACATCCTTTTGGTAATGTGGCGACCAGAACTGCACGCAGTATTCCAAATGTGGCCGAACCAAAGTCCTATACAACTGTAACATGAGCTGCCAACTCTTGTACTCAATACCCCGTCCGATGAAGGAAAGCATGCCGTATGCCTTCTTGACCACTCTATTGACCTGCGTTGCCACCTTCAGGGAACAATGGACCTGAACACCCAAATCTCTCTGTACATCAATTTTCCCCAGGACTTTTCCATTTACTGTATAGTTCACTCTTGAATTGGATCTTCCAAAATGCATCACCTCGCATTTGCCCTGATTGAACTCCATCTGCCATTTCTCTGCCCAACTCTCCAGTCTATCTATATTCTGCTGTATTCTCTGACAGTCCCCTTCGGTATCTGCTACTCCACCAATCTTAGTGTCATCTGCAAACTTGCTAATCAGACCACCTATACTTTCCTCCAAATCATTTATGTATATCACAAACAACAGTGGTCCCGCCAGATCCCACCCACCATCATTTGTCCTGTCCCAATCAACTTGCATTCCTTGATTGGACACATGGTTTGCATTCTTCTTCCAGCTAATGTTGTGACTGTAATATCAGGCAAGCTTGCCCACCTTCCAACCTCCTCCTGCCGCCTTCTAGCCTGCGCCCATCACCCTTGACCCACCCAACTTAACCTTCACTCTTTCCCCTGTTACCATCCAACTTCCCCCCATTACTGTGGACTGGCGCTCATCATCAATTTATACATCTCATCCCTCCCCCCGTCCCTACTCCCATCACCATCCAACTGCCGACTCTCACGCTTGAACCTCCAAGAATCCACCTTGATATAGTAACAGATTCCCAATCCCTCCCTATGATGACCTAGAATACCCAGCCCTAAGTCTCGACCTTCCCCCCACCATATACAATTGCCCCCTGTGGCTGTGACCGTACCTTCTGCCAGCCAGTAGCTTGATGTGGACACACAGGACTCTGGTGATGTCAACGATTGTCCCTCCTTTTAAGCCTCTCATGACCATCAGTTTTCTGACAGGAACACATCAACTCACCACCCCCTGCAACTGCACACAGCCAGCCTCATCATCAAAATCAGCCACTACACACCCTGGACTCTGCCCTCCTCCCTCCCCTGCTCCTCCACACACCCGAGACCTCACCCTGTCCTCCCCTCCTCCCTCCTCTGCTCCTCCATGCACCTGATCACCCCATTCTTTCCTCCCTGACTACACTCCCCTGCCCCTCCATGTAACCCTCGCCCAGGTCATCGCCACCATCCCCTGAGATGATTCACCCTTGCTGGTGCCGAGCCTGGAGGTAAATATCCATTCCAGTACTGGTGTAGTTTAGTGGCTGCGTGAAAGAGAGAAGAGCACAGTGCTGAAATTCAACTGCACAAATCCAACTGTTGCACACCACATTGAAACATTTGTGAACCGGGTGGCGTGGGAATATTGCTCGCCGTTCACTTAATATGCCAGGTAGGAGTAAATCCTAACTATGAGTAGTGTAATGAGTATTCATGGTATGCAAATGAATGCAAAAGCTGCAATCCGCCACCGTGCGGGGGGGAACCTCGGAACGCTACAGACCCGCCGACGAGTTAATTCCTCTAAAATATTCCGCCGTTGGGAATCCGAAAAAAATACTTCCTAATTATATCTCCCCGCATGCCACCAAATCCCCTGTGGCGGACTGCATTAAATTTCCCCCTTAATATCTAGTTACAAAGGGTGTGCTGAGTGTGCAGCTGGTACATATCTTTGGGATTTTTCCTGATGGCCAACTAGACCTTCATTTGTATAACTTTCAAAGATTTACTGAACCTTTCACATGTTCTTTGTGTTGCATTTTGGTTTGGTACATTGCCATCTTACTTAGTCTAGCTGATAGAGATACTTCATTCTAGTTTAGTTACAATATTGATATTTATTGTATTAGAACTATTTACTTCTTCACACTAGTCTATGTTATTCTACCACAAACCTCACTGCATCTACCTTCAAATCTCTCTCACATGATCTCTTACATCATCATGATGAGAGGTATACTCTCAAGATTAACCCTTTCAGACCCTTATACTACATCTCTCCCCAAGTCTTTATCTCAATATATATTTACATATATTCACTTTTTATTACATACTACCCCATCTTCCTCCAAGTCTCTGACTTCATAGATTCAATCTGTCAGGAGGCTTCACGACTCTCCCTGATCTTCTTGCCACCAGATGTGGAAGATTGGTAATCTTTCTCTGAACTCTTATCTCTTGACTTGGACAGCCTTCATTGAGTTTTCTGTATTTCTGGTTTACCATCTGATTCATCCAAATGTATGACCGATTGACTTCTTTGATGTAAAGGAATAAAATTCCTGCTATTTCTTCATATAGTATCTTCTGAAGTTCTTAGTAACTAAGATCGCTGTTGATTCTCCTCTCTCTGGAGAATAACTCCTTCTCTGTTTTGGTCTCATACCCATACCTTTTGCTCTTCTGGCAACTTCGGTAGGTTCCTGGTATGGTATTTCCTGTTATAATTAAGGGCTTTTTTCTTCCAGTAGGGCTTTTCTTTGTCTTGACCGCTCTGATAATCTTGGATTTGTATCCCTGGTAGTAATGTCTTAGGTATAAGGTTATAAGCAAGTAAAGCCAGTTCTGAAGAAGGGTCACTGACCTGAAACGTTAACTCTGCTTCTCTCTGCACAGACGCTGCCAGACCTGCTGAGTATTTCCAGCATTTCTTGTTTTTATTTCAGATTTCCAGCATCCACAGTATTTTGCTTTTATTACCACAATTATTGGAGTTGGTCCACCCGAGGGAATACACAGGCCATCGGGCCTGCAAAATAGCCAATGAAGCAGTGCTGGGTAGGACAGAGGCCTGAACAGACCATTAGCTCATAGGGGAATAGCTTTGATTTTTTTTTAGGGGCAGTATCAGGGTGACCTGATCCTATGACGCAGGAATCAGTGATGCCATATGCAAAAAGCAGCCTGAGCTCGGGGAATTTGGGGTCCCACATCCTGATATAATTGTTAGTAATTATTGCTTACCTGGCATTGATTCACAGCAGAGAAATAGAGGGAGGAAATAACATTTATTGACCTTTTGCTCTCTGTACTGAGGATGGAGAGGCTCTATATCGCCACCTCCTGGTGTGCAAAGGTTTGACTGCACATTAAAGGGTAATGGAAATGTTCATTAAAATGGCTTGGATTTTGTGGTTAGTGTAAAATGACACCACTCGCCACTGACCCCAAAGAAAGCTGGCCACAAATATATAGCGATCTCTGCGGCATGAATTTCACCTTTCTCGACATTAATTTCATTCCAGTGTCAGTTCAAGGGGATCTCTGTTGTGTATTGTTGCAGCATAGATCAAATGTTGTTTCGAGAAGTCCGGTTCTTTGTAGGACTATAGAATAACTGATTTATTATATACATATAATTATTTACACACTCCACGAGCCTGTCTGGGCAGCACACCGCGTGCTCCTTCACAGCCTAATACCCATGTGACTATTACATCATCATCACTATAGTGGCACGGGTTTACTGTCACTGTCTCAAACATTAACCCTTTTAGGCCCTTATACGCTACACCCCCACTCTTTGTTCCTATCTATTTTTGATATATATATATATTCATTTATTTTGACTTTACATATTACCCCATCTCCTCCAAGCCTCCGTCCTTCACAGATTCAGCCTATCAGGAGGCTTCATGACTCTCCCTAATCGTGTTCTTATTGGCGACGGAAGATCAGTAGTCTTGCTTGAAAGTCTTTTGGTACCACTTGGATGACGTTGATCTAGTTTGTAGTATCCTGTAGTCTCTGGGTTGCTTGATCAACATCTGGTTCATCCAGATAAATGATTGTTGCTTCTGTGGGATAGGGATAATGTTTCTTCGATATCATTGTTTAGTACTGTCTGCCATGCAGACTAGATACAATCTCTGATAATTTCCATCTTTTTAGATGAAAACACCTTCCTCTTCTAGGTCTCATATCCATACCTTCTCACTTTCCTTTAGCTGGTATGAAATCTTTTGTTGCAATTGTGAGCTTGTTGGTTCCTGTAGTACTTCTCTCTATCTTGGACTTTTCAGTACTCTTTGACATCTAGCTCCGAAAGTAGTTTTCTAGGCAAAATAGGAAGTTGGGTTTTTATTTTCCTCCCATCAACAGCTCAGAAGGTGATTGTGCGCATAACAACAGAGTAGATCGATAGTTAATCAATGCAGTTGGAAGATCTTCGTTCTCCTTCAACAACACCTTCATGGTTCTGACTCCGCTTTTGGCTTCACTGTTTGACGGAGGATGTCATAGCAAACTTGTGAGATGTTCAAATCCCCATTTTTTTGCAAATTGTGTGAAGTATTCATTTGTGAACTGTGTCTGACAAGACACTATCAGTGATACCATGCATTGTAAAGATGTCTTGCAAAGCTCGGATAACAGAGTCTGTTGTTGTTGAGTGCAACCTTTTCACTTCAAGCCATCGTGAGAAATAATCGATCATGATTACATAGGATTTTCTGTTGTACGTAAATAAATCCATCCCTAGCCATTCCCACGATCTGGTTGGAAATTTTGTTGTAATCAGGGATTCTCTCTCTTCCAGTTTATATATTGCACATACTTTGCAGTTCAGGACCATGTTTTTTATGTCTTTTGATATTCTTAGCCACCACATGGATGACTGAGCCTGTGCTCTGCACTTCATTATGCCCATGTGACCCTGATGTAGATGTTCCAAGATATCCGATGTGAGTGAACTCAGAATGACTAGTCTGTCATTATACACCAGAAAATCATCGATGATTGTGAAGTGTTTTCTGAATTCGTAGAAAGTTTTCATGATCTTACCATTAGGACATTCTTGAGACCAATCCTGTGTGCAGTATTAACATATACAAGTACATTCTTCATCCTGTTTTTGGCCGTGATGAATTTCTTGCAGCTTCTGTATACTTGCTGGCCACTGTTGTGCAGTATACTGTGAATACGACTCTATCTCATCCACAAAGTTCACATCCTGTTGAGCTGGATGGTCTACCATTATCCTTGATAGCTCATCAGTGGAAGTTTGCATCTTTCCCCAAACATATATGGTCTTGTACGTATATCGCATCAATTGTAACGGGAACCTCTGAATTCTTGGAAGCATTTTTACAATCTCCTTCTCATCCAGTAAGGAAAAGAATGGTTTGTGGTCTGTCTCAATGATGCCTTTCAATCCCATAACGTAATTAGAGAACTTCTCACAAGCCCACGTGACTGCAAGTGCTTCTTTTTCAATTGCTGCATATCTGGTCTCTGTCTCGGACAAAGATCTTGATGCATAGTAGATAGGTCTTCAACAACCATCAGGCTGTTGTTGGAAAAGGACTGTCCCTAACCCTGTGGATGAGGCATCTCCAGCGATCGTTGTTGGTTGTGTAGGGTTATAGTGTGCTAAGATGTCAGGCAATATGAGCATTTCTTGAATCTTTTGGAATGCCAGATCTTGATGAGAACTCCAACACCAGCATGATGTTTTTTCAAGAGTTTTCTTAATGGCTTGGTTACCTGCACTAGATGAGGTAAAAATCTGGCCAATTGATTCACCATTCCAAGAAATCTTTGGAACTGTTGGACAGAAGTTGGAGTTGGAAACTTATTAATGGCTCTCGTCTTTCTTGGGTCTACCATTATGCCATTGTTACTTACTATGTCTCCCAAGAAATGAATTGACGTCTTGAAGAATTCACACTTGTCATTAAGCCTGAGCCCTTCCTCCTGAAGACAACTTAAAATTGCTTTTACTGTCTGTCCATGTTCTTCAGTGGAAGCTCCATACACCAGGATGTCATCCATGTGACAAATCACCCCTTTGAAGTCTTGCAGAATGTTGGACACGGTCCTTTGGAACATTTCGGGTGCAGATGTTATGCCAAATGGTAAACGATTGAACCAAAATCTTGCAAATGTTGTGATAAATGTTGTGAGTAATCTTGACTTTGACTTCTCTTCCAGAGGAACCTGCGAAAAGCCACTATTCGTGTCGAGTTTAGTGAACATTATGCTTTTGGATAGCTTTTCTAGGCTTTCGTCTACCGATGACATAGGATGAATTTCCCTTTTCACTGCTTTGTTAAGCTGCGTTAAATCCACACAGATATGAAGAGTACCATTTGGTTTCACTTTTTAATCATTTTACAGAGAGTGAAATAAAGAATGGGTCGCACACATAAGGTAGAAGCTGAATATCGTAAACAAACTCTTAAGAAATAATTTTTATTTAAAAAATATGTGAACTTTTTACCATAATGGAGAATTTTGACATTCCACAAATATAAAATTAATTTTTCAGGGTCAGAGTTTTTCAGAATTAATTATTACTTAGTACGCCGTTAAAAGCTTGGTTAGACCTCATTCAACAAAGCGTAACACTGTCAAGGATTATTACAGCAAGTCTAACTGCATAAAAAGTGGAAGTTCCTGCGAAATCAAGCGATTTCTAAGATTTTTATCTGCGAGGACTTCAACAGCACACCCTGTGGAGGAGCAGTGAATCACTGACAGTATATTCTGGATTTCTGTGTTAACTGCGCATGTTTGGATGTCAGAAGTTGCTATCAGTTTCACAGGGTAACAACAGCGAATGTTGATAATTGTACCATCACTACATCTGCAAGATCCGGGGCATTCTAATTCGCATTTGATCACCACCTTGGCATCGCAGGGAAATACAGAAATAGTTACATAACTTTACAGTGGAGCAAGAAACTCACAGATGAATTTTAATATATTATTTGCATGTAATTGTAGGGTGTTATAAATTGTAGATATAATTATGTGGTACTTTTCCTCACGCCTCTGCAAAGCTCATTGGGATATTTTTCTACATTAAGGGTGCTATATAAATGCAACAGACTGTTGTGTCATGTAAAACAATGAAATCATTGTGCCTAATTTACAAATATCACACAAGCTCACAAATCTTAAACATTGCCTGTGATACCAGTGCAGGTTGCAGTTGCCCCACAGCTACTGATGTGACAGTGGTCTTTGCTGGCAGTACCTGACTTTATTGTAGACCAATCGCAGCCTGAGTGTCATTGAGGTACAGCAACAAAAGCAACTAATTATTACTGTTAGGGAAATGTGTGTTGCAGCATTCACTTGGTCTTAATATTAAAAGATTTACAAGTTTTAAAAGGTTCCCCGGAGCTCTAATGGGCTTGGCAGCAGAGTTATTCTGACATTTTTTACATTGATGTTACATCTCACCATTACAAAAGCATCCGTAGTGTAGCAGAATGATTCCAGTAACTTGACAAAGCACAGCAGAATATGTTTCAGAATATCTTTCAGAGATCTTTGACTTGGGCATTGATCTTCCAGGGGATTACATAAGGACATAATAAGAACATAAGAACTAGGAGCAGGAGTAGGCAATTCAGCCCCTGCACTGCCATGGAATACGATCATGGCTGATCTAATCTTGGGCTCAACTCCACTTTCCTGCCCGTTCTCCGTAACCCTTCAACCCATTACTAATTAAAAATCTGTCCATCTCCTCCTTAAATTTACTCAATGTCCCGGCATCCACCGCACTCTGGAGTAGTGAATTCCACAGACTCACGACCCTTTGAGAGAAGTAATTTCTCCTCATCTCTGTTTTAACTCTGCTACCCCTTATCCTAAAACTATGACTTCTTGTTCTAGATTGCCCCACAAAAGGAAACATCCTCTCTATGTCCACTTTGTCAATCCCCTTAATAATCTTATATACCTCAATTACTGATGATTTCTTGCTGTAACTTTGGCAGAAGGCTGGCAGAAACACCAGAGAAATGATGTAAACACTGCTTATGTTTTTTCTCTGGGATTTGCACTCTTCCTCTGCTTGAAGACAGTTGGGAAATCAATGGCAATGCTATGCAATTTCATGATATTTATCAAACAGAATGGGAGATATTAAATGCTATTTCAAAGATATCTGTGCACTAAATATGTTCACTGTGAAATAGCAATTGTGGCTACTTTAATCAGGCTCACCCTTTGATTAATTATTTCATTGTATCTTTGTGCACTTATTCCATTTGCTGTGCTTCATTCAATACACAAAATGCAAAGCTGCAGTAACTGCTCAGCAATTCATCTAAAACTTACAATATGGTCATTGGAAAATGAAAGTCCATGATAAGCAGTAAACAGCAATAACATTGAAATGACAATTCTAGTCAGGATCCTTTTATTTTTACATCCATTGTTGGGATGGGAGTTCAGTCATTAGACCCCATATTTTGTTAAATAAAAAGTAAGAGACTCTGGGGTCCTTCCTCCTATGTATGACAACAATACACACACCAAGATGAAGATAGAGTTCATCATACTCATTTACATCCTTAAAACATGAATCCTTAACTGACATGTCTTGAGCTGTGCTATGCATCTTGGGATGAAGGAGGTAGAAAATGTCTGTTCAGCGCATCATCTGTTCTCTGGATCTGCATGTTTTTGTAGCTGCTATTGCAATATGCACCACTTGAGAGCAATAAAGTTACAGGGAAAATGCATTTCTTTTTTTGAAATGCAGCATCAATATAAATTAGCCTGCACAGCTCACAAGCCATAAGTGGTTATGACATATTCAGACGACAGAGCAGTTTCATGAGAAGCATAAAACTGCAATGATCCACAGTAAGTACATTTAAGACACTGTGCCATGGTTGAAAAGTGTTTGCCATGCTTCACAAATGAGGAAATCATGTGTTGACCCGTTTCATAATCTAAAATGTGATAATATAAGAAACATTAATGTTTTGCTGTTTACAATAATCTTTGGTGCAAATGTGCACGGATGCCTGAGGCACTGGCACATTTTTGACATATTGCCAAAACATGTTTTAAATCATCACTGTTATTAAAATATAGTTATAATGGGTAACTGCTGCTCTTGTAGAACTAATTAGCAAAGAGTGCAGGTTCAGCTGTGGCAGTGCAACTCAAAAAAACTCCTTTGAATTTTAAAACACAAGCAAGATTGGACCAACCATTTAATGTAGGTTGAAATTGAACATAAATACCTTACTGTAAAATCTGGTACATAAGTCACACATAGTGCAACCACTTCACATTTCTGCCATGGCACTTATGTCTGTTTATCAATTTTGCAGTACTGTATTCACTAAAAGAGTTAATAAGTTTCATTCCCCACTCAGTTTGCAGTTTCCTCCGCCCCCCCATTCCCATCTCTGATATCATCAAACCCATTGCCTCTATGAGGCCTACGAGTTGAGGTGATACATTGCACGGGACAGCTCATTGGCAGCGGCAGATGACATTTGTCAGGGATTTATCAAAAGCTCTTTTTCTAATAGAAAGGATGTGTCCCATCTCCAGAGCCTATTAAAGAGCTTTTACAATACTCAGAAATAATTAGAAAACTGTTACAGATTTCTCATCCTATCAGAGAGAGGAAACTTATAACCTCATGAACAGATAAAAGGAGAAATGAAGGCCTATTTAAAAATAATTCACAAACACATTGATCTGTCAAAGAATTCCACCTTTACTAATTGGCCCTGAGATTCCACAAAGTGTCATTTTGTCTCCCTCTGTAACTTTGGGATGGGATCAGAAGCCCTGGAGAAATAGTGAAAATGGCTGTTTTCAGCTGGTTATTGTATTACTATTATTACTGCGCTTATCCCTTTTGCCTAAAACTCTTTTCAAATGCTTCATATGTGCTGCAATCTCAGTGTCAGGAGGTTGTGAGGATGGTGGCTGGGACAGTGCTAAGTGACACTCTGGAGCTCTTGAAGACTAAGGTAGTACGCTCAGTGACGCTGATGCTCTTGCAGAATCTGTCTCTGGCATCATGTCACTTGTACATTCATTGCTCAGTAGGTCCTGGCCAGAACCTTCCTCTTGTGCTGGCAGTGAAGGGGGCTGAATTAATG
This sequence comes from Heterodontus francisci, assembly GCF_036365525.1. NCBI lineage: Eukaryota > Metazoa > Chordata > Chondrichthyes > Heterodontiformes > Heterodontidae > Heterodontus > Heterodontus francisci. The sequence goes on along the minus strand of NC_090387.1, from coordinate 55,010,805 downwards.
TTAATATCATGAGAAATGACAACTTTGTGAGTACTTCTTGCAGCCACTTATGCTGGATATGCTCTGGGTTTGTTTAATAGTTTGCATGTCAACAGATCAAATAGTCCCAAGTAAGTCTTGAAAGCCCTGAGCTAGGGTGGTCTTCAGGGAAACTATGTAAACAGTCATGGTTGAAGCAATGATCACCTTTAGAACCCCCTCCTAATGTCTTATTGTTGCAGAAGTCTCCTAGACTGTCACATTCACCAAGGTGTTCTGCTTGTCCTGAGGTACCCCCTGCATGGTGTTGCATATGGGAGTCGTGGACTCCTCCAATATATCTATAATCTGCAACAGATTGTCTCCATTGACTACACATGAGATCAATACTGTTAAATCATACTTCTTTGAAGACAAGTTCGCTTAATCCTTATTCCTACTTTAAGGCCCGATGGTTGCTCTTTCTCCACCCGTTGGCATTCTGTTGCTGGTAATTATGGACACATTTCTCTTTGCAAAGATCAAGAAGATATAGAAGTTATGTAGGGATAATTCCAAATTGAATACAGTAAGATGCCTGCGGACATTCCATTGTGATTATGCTTTCAAGTGCAAGCTATGCAGAAATCTCTTCACTTTTCACTCAAACAACAGCATCCTTGCTCTCTGAAAGTTTTTACAAGGATCAGGAGAAACATCTGGAACTTTCTGACAATTTGTAACAGTTTCTTCCTTAGGTGGAATAGTCATTGGACGTCAGTCGCACTCAATGTTATCATTTGGTACATCAAAGGCAATAGATGAATGCAGATCTTGAAATTACTCCTTAAAATGCTTCAATAGCAAACTATTGAAAGTATTAATATGTCAAATAAAGTAATCATAAACAAGATAATTTAGCTGGGGGAAAGAATGAGGGGGGTTTTAACTCCCCCCCTCCCCCCCCACCACTCCTGTGATGGGCATGAGAGGGGTTGGGTGGATCGGAGGGGGAGGGGTGCAGGGGAGGTTAAAATTTCAAAAACCTGAAACTCAATCCCCAACCTGCCCAGCTTCTTCAGTTTTAACAGAGGTGGGTTGGGCGGTGGGCAACAAAGCTGCTCTCGAGAGGCTATGTTAATGAGGCTATGTGCCACAAATGTTAACAGAATTTTAGATTTAGCGACTGTAGGCCAAGTTTCCTGGGCTCGCAAAACCTGACAGCTGAAGGAAAGAGAAAATGGCTGGAGCCAGGCAGTAAGTGCCTTTCCAACACTGCTTGTGGACCAGGAGGAACAGGAGTTCTTCCTCTAGGCCCCTCAAGCAAACTTGCTCCCTTCCCCATGATTGGCCTAATTCCTGACTATCTGAAGCCCTTCCCAACCATGATCTCTTCAAAACTGTACCCCCCCCACCAGACCTACGATTTCTTCAATTCCCAACTGATACCCCACATTTGCCATTGTGATCTTTCCCTTTCGCTGCTCTGCTCCACAGCTGCAGCCTTCCAACACAGGCCTTCCTGTCCAACAGCTTTCCAGCCTCACAACCTATCTAAGAAACAGAGGAAAAGCTCCAAATAAGGTCTTGTCATTACATTTGGCAGGCCTTCCACATTACCTGCATTTCCAGGTTTCCCGGCCACTATGAACACCACTGCTCACTCCCATTACATATTGGGTCTTTTAAGCTACAAGTTTTCATCTCAGTCTTCCTGAGGCAAATCAAAACTTCTGTTAGGAAAGCACAATCTCATATACTATTTTTATTATAATTAATATATATGGCATGCTCAACATGATCTGATCATCTCTAAACTACAGAGTACATGACCAATGGGGAATATACAAATACTTCCACTGTCTTGATGGGAATGATGGCAACTTTACCTTCAATTATTTTGTATTTCCATATTCCCAGACACTTATCTCCTTTCACTGAGATCGCAAGGCCATGCTAATGCTAAGATCTACCATGTATAGGGGGTGATTTTCGACTGCTTGTTCAGTTACTAAAGAAACTCTGAGGTGGCCAAGTTTGGGGTCTTGAGCTGAAACTCCAGTTTACTAAGATGCCATCTTAGTAAAGGAATTGAAACTTGTGCTAGGAACGGCCACTCAAAGAATCATTAAACAGCTGATATGACCGAGGCTGGTGGAGTGCACTGTCTTTCTCTAGTTCCACTTATCTACAGGTCACATCACAACATACATTTAAATGTTTACCCAGTTACTGATATGGCCAATTATATACTCTATTTTTATTTCAGAATTAAGTCCACCAACCAGGTTTCTATAATAAACAACAAAATTATCAATTTATTGTAAAGCAAGACATATTCAGTAAAGATGCAAAGCATTAGCACACAGATTGAGATATAAAAGTTCCCTTCTACCTTAGCCCAACACACATACACACACGCCCAACACACCTACACACACACACATGGTTAAAGAAAAAATAAAGACGTTTTCTCTGCAGAGATCTTTTCTCAAAATAGACGAAAAAATACTTTGGCCAAATACTTGTTACTTCTCGAAGAAAAAGAATAAGATATGGAATTACATCAGTTGTCCCTTTTCTGATGTCCCAAATACATGTAGACGGCAGTCACTGGGCTCTTTTTGAAGCAGTTCTCTTCATGCGACATCGAGGATTAGTCTGGCAGGCTTTCCAGGAGAAATGCGGCATCAGGGGTTTCAGCTATCACACATTGGATTCTCAGGGTTTCTTAGAGAGGTGGAGAAAGGATGAACTGGTCTTCTGTTTTATCAGGCTGGCCCCCAACTAACTCAAAACAAGCCAAAACAAAACCGACACTTGAGCGCCATAAATCTTGACATGTCATCTCTCTGTAAACAACTCCCATGGTCAGAAGGCACCTGGTGTTTACTTAGCTGGAAACATGTGACTTCCAGTAAGTGTTTTTAAGCAAAGTCCTAAAGTCCTTTCAGTGACCTTCGTTTAAAAAAAAAACAAAGTCCAGCATTTATGGACTCACTTCAGTTCTCCAAAGGAATCCATTTCCACAATTTTAAAACACGAGCCCTTACAAAAATATAAAAATGGAAGTATGTTCATAACACAGCTGATTGCCACTTAACTTGCCTGCGAACACTCATTAAGGAGGCTGCACAGCATTTTGGTGGCTAACGCTTGACCTAACGCCCTCTCCTTATAGTGACTAGCATTGCTAAAGATTTTGAGCATTACTTAAAGGTATATCACCTTTTACTGTTCACTTTCTGTTGGTGGTTTGAAGAGAACTTCTGAAACACATTGAGAGACTTTCTGGGATACTTTGGGTTGGATTCTATAACTCTGCTGACAAAATGGTAAATAAAATGGCTGCTTACCTGAGCAGGCCGCACACTAAAGAGCTGCCATGATTCAAAGCACGGTGGCTCATTTAAATAGCCAGGGCTGGCCGCCCCACCTCCTCACACCCCCAGATCACGTGGAGGGGGCGGGCTGTCCATGCTCGGCAATTGTGTCAGCTGCCTGTGCACAGGCGCTGACGTCATTTCTAAAGGGCTGTCAGCCCAACCGGTAAATTTAAATATTTAAAGATAGATTAAATGAAATAAAATAAGTACATCTCTTTTGTCCCTCTCCCACCCTCCAATAACAACTAAATTAATCATTTGCCCTTTTCTCCCCAAAACACCAAGCTTTATCATCTGACCTTTCCCCCCCACAACTGCACAAACCTTACACTTTAACCCGTCCCACCATCCCCTACACCTATGACACTAATTTAACCCCATCCCCCCCCAGCACTGATAAACTTACCTCCCCCGCCCCTCCCCACCACTATTGCAGCTCGTTTCCCCAAGTGGGGATCCAAAGGCGCAGCAGTACCGGCCACCGGAGTGAATATTGCGGCGGGACATTAGGAGGCGATGGCAGATTTATTAATTCAGGTAGTGTAATTTATTTAAATATTTAAATTGCGGTCCTGTTGCCAAGCAGTGGGTGGGGGGGGGGGGGGGGGGGGGTGGGGCGGCGCCACGAGGCCCTGCCGCTACCGGCAATATCGGGCTGGGCTCTGCCGGTGTCGGGGTCTGTGACAGGCCTCATCTGGGACCATCTTCATGCTGCCCCGCCATGGATCCCGACTTTGAGGGCTCTATAGAATCCAGCCCTTTGTTAAGACTTCATCAACATTATATCAGCATTTACTCTGGAAATTCTGGAAATATGCTTGGTCATTGGCATCTTGCTAGGGGTCTCTCTTGGTCTGAAGGGAGGTTTGGAAGGGAGACATGAGGCCAGCCAGAGCAGCACTAGCTGCTGTAGGAGAGTGGGACAGAAGGGCGAGGTAGTCTCCTTCCCCCTCTTCCTCTGGATCTCCTCCACCAAGACCTCCAGTGGCCTGTCCAAGAACCTGTGTGCCCACTCATTCGGTCCCTGAGACCTGCCCTGTGTGTCAGCCAGTGCAATCCATACCTTCAGTGGAAGTGGGTGTGTGGAACCCACAACTATTGTGTCTAATCAGCGCTTCATTGCTAAACCTACAGGTGACTGCATTAGCACACAAATTAGCTGCCTTGTTGAATCGCTGCAGTCCATGTGGGGTAGATCTGCATAGAATGATATGAAGTTTGGGCTCCTGTACAGCATTCATGAGGGGCCCAAAGGTCTTGTCATTAGTTTGGCCTGGTTAATCTAATCAAGAACATTGTTGATTATTGGTAAACCATCTGGTTTCAAGATACTGGCTGGTATAAGCTAGAATCCAAGGAGCAATTCCCGTTCATGCCACTGCTTGCCTTTTGTATTGACCAATTTCCACTGCTCTTTGTTAAATCCACACACCAGACTGTTGTCAGGGTTTCCTTCAGTGCTGGTGTCAATACTTTTGCTTTCAGTAATGGTCTCCAGCCCACTGTGTTCAGGTTTTGCCACAGGCACGATTGGGTTTGTCCAGATACTGTGATTGATTTCTCGATGCTCCACGTGATCTAATTTGACTGATATCTTTTCCTTAAGAACATAGGACCATAGGACTCTGCTCTGGGCTTAAAATGCATACCATCCACAAGATGTACTGCAGCAACTCACCAAGGCACCTTCCAAACCTGCAACCTCTACCACCTAGAAGGACAAGGGCATCAGCTGCATGGGAACACCACCACCTGCAATTTCCCCTCCAAGCCATACACCATACTGACTTGGAACTATATCACCGTTCCTTCACTGTCACTGGGTCAAAATCCTGGAACTCCCTTCCTAACAGCACTGTGGGTGTACCTACACCCCAAGGGCTGCAGCGGTTCAAGAAGGCAGCTCACCACCACCTTCTCAAAGGGCAATTAGGGATAGGCAATAAATACTGGCCTGGTCAGCGACGCCCACATCCCATGAACAAACGGAAAAAAATGTTTTGGCTTTGCCCCATCCTCCACATAAAGGCACATTAATATGTGGAAAGAGAAGCAGAGTTAACGTTTCGGGTCAGTGACCCTTCTTCGGAACTGGCAAATATTAGAAATGTCAAAGGTTATAAGCAAGTGAGGCGGGGGTGGGGCAAGAGATAACAAAAGAGAAGGTGTAGATTGGACAAGGCCACATAGCTGACCAAAAGGTCATGGAGCAAAGACAAACAATATGTTAATGGTGTGTTGAAAGACAAAGCATTAGTACAGATAGGGTGTTAACGGAATAGAGATTGAACAGGAGCAAGTACAAACATGAAAAAAAAACAGTGGGTAAGCAAATTGAACAAACTAAGATGAAATGAAATAAACATACAAAAAAAAATGTAAAAAATGTAGAAAAGAAAAAATAACTAAAAATAAAAGTAAAATGGGGGGCCCGTCATGCTCTGAAATTATTGAACTCAATGTTCAGTCCGGCATGCCTGTTTGATCCTGAGTCTTGGATAAGCTGAAGGTTCCGTTAGTTCAATCCCAGAAAAAACAAAGCCATCCTCTTCCATTTTCCTCAGCACCTACTAGTCTCTGCCTGCAGCGTCTTAAACTTCCCTGACTGGTTGGACTAGGTGGTGCCAAATGGTAGCGATTTTCTCAGCTCTGTCTGACCTGACTTTTCAGTCAGCCAGCAAGATTACATTTATACACCTCCAGAATATCGCAGTTTGTCATGGAAACCCAATTCACAGCTTCATGTGAGAATTGATTTTTACATGGAATTACACTTGATACCTCAAGTGCAGCCCTTGCTGGCTTCTCCATTCTTAATAAAGTCCAGCTAATACAGAATTCCACGGTCCATGCTTTTTCAGGCACAGTCATCATTCCTGTTTGAGCCAAGCACAACTGGCTTCTGTTCATTTTCTTCAAGGTTCTCATTCTTGTTTTCAAGTACCTCTATAGTCTCACCCACCCTATTTGAGTGATTGTTGGGTAATTTAATTTTGGATGCATTGTAAAACAGGTGTTTTAAAAACCTGTTTAAAAATTAACCCTGCACGTCATGCAGTTACAACTGTGTGGCATTTGGGGAAACCTACTCTTCTGGGCCTCCCAACCATAACCATGCCCTTGCTCTGAAATGTCACCCAGTGAATATTCAGCCATACTGGCCTGGACTTTATGATAAATGCTGAAGATATCAGCACTCACTGTTATTGGGCAATAAATTGGAGAGCAACTCACAGAGTCTGCACATGTGCAGTCAACCATGGAAGTGAAGAAGTTGTCCATTTTGCATTGCTGCTCCACGAGCTTGGCTCTAACAGTAATAAAGACAGAAAGTGCTGGAAATACTCAGCAGTCAGGCAGCATCTGTGGAGAGAAGCAGAGTTAACATTTCAGGTCAATGACCTTTCATCAGAACTCTATCAGTATCTTACTGAGAGAGTCATCATTCAAATACATGAAGGACATGATGTAGCACTTATCCACTAGTTGCCCACTAACCATGCCAGAAAAAGTTAGAGCTGGTGCATTCAAGTATAAGTGAATTCTTAACAGCGTGTTAGGTCCTAATTACTCCCAAACAACCTCTCTAGCACTGAAAATTTACTTCTACAAATGTGCAATCTTATTCCTTCAGATTTTAATAATTGTTGGAGAAGTATTTGTTTTTCTCTTTCTGCTCCTTTTATGTAACTCTCTCTCTTAATCTCATTTTTCTTTCCTTTTCTTTATTTCACTTCATGTACATAATTCTACATTGAATTAAATATTCTAACCTACATGTTCTGGTTTAGACTGTATCTCAATAAGTATTCTTCAATTTGATTGATTGAAGAGACATTCCGTTGCTTGCCCTGTTCACACAGGTCCCAGATCCCCTCTGGAGGATGACACATTGTACTGGTCTCCCAATGACCATAACTTGCCATGCAGCAGCCCACAATAAGGCTGTGGGCAACTGTAGACATAATGTTCGTTCGCCACTGACTGCAAGATCTGGGCCAATAAACTGCATTTGTGTAATTTTGTTCATATATTTTATAAAACTAAGAAAAATATAACTTTTTTAAAATGATACACACAGTTAAAAAATCTCTCCACTGGAAAATGTAAATTATTATTTAACTTAAGTCTTGAATTAAAGAAAGATAATGGAACTAATTTTAAAAAATCTTGCTGTTGATTAGCATATCTGCAAAAATGTTTTATCAGCTCATTATTATCCTATTAATAGGAACACTTAATTTCAAATAATCTTCTATCTAGCTAAGAATGGATCATTTTAATTACATCTTAATGGACTAGCAAAATGATTGCTAAACTAGACTGGTGCTTCAAAACGTTACTAAGAGAAAAATAAATTTTGTGAACTCAGTCTTTGGAAGAATTTACTTTAGCAAGTACTGAAGTTTATTTTAGGCTTGTAGAAACAATTGCATACTACTGTAAGGAGCACTTTAATCGATAATGTTGTGACAATATTTATGCTAAAAGTAATTTGGTGCATTCATTTTACAACATGCACTGTATTTACGGTGAAAATTCCAGGCATTGTATTTCAGGAAATGCCCATTTTATAAATATGTAGGAAGAGACAAACACGATGGGGTCAATTTTAAACATGCCAGTTAAACATGAGGGGCTGCTTACCCACTGGTAATTAAACCCTTTTCCAATGTTGCTGATGTTAGTTTGCAAGGTTCTGCTGGCAGTAAAATACCCACCTAGAGGAGACAGGGGCTTCATGGATTTATACAAATCGAGTTCTTATTTCATGAAAAGCAGCCATTGCATTTTAACTGAGGCCTGAGCAGGAAATCCACTGCAGATTTCTGGAATGGCTGAAGCAGGTCTGCAGCTGAGGGAAGTATCTGCCTATCCCGCTCTGGACTCATTCCTTTCCTTCCACGAGACCCTCCATAAATCCCCTTTTTGTGACTTCCTCTCCCACTCATCGGCCAGCTGCCACTTTCCTCCAGTTTTGTGCAGACAACCGCCTAGTAGCATGGAGACATGTTAATTGTATATTAATTGCAGGTGGTGGGCATTAACTAGGGATTCACTTGTGCTCCTATAAATAGACACAGACTGAAACTGTGGTTGTTGGGTTGTGAGGCATATGCTTATACTAGGTAACTCTGTAAATAAATGCTTATAAAAGTGCATGAAGATTGGCTCCAGTTCCATGCTTCACCATCTGGCTTTCTGGATTAGAGCAGACGGGTCCCAGAAATTAAAATACTTGGGCCTCAAACTTAAATCACCAAGTGTATTTCACACTTGCACCACCCCTCGCCCACCTGAAGCCCACTTGGGATTAAAATTGACTGCATGTACCTCTTAGCAAAACTGAACAATTACTACATTACATGCGCATTGTGCAACAAACCATTTTCTTTGCACATTTTATTTTACCAGACGCAAATATGCAAATAGATAATGACATACAAAAACAGGCGTATGAAGTCCATGGTACACTCAGACAGCTAGCTTTCCAAGAAATAATATTGTTTTTATTAATGGCATAAATCTGATCAATTTGTGAATACAGTGAAATTACTGCTCATTACTACTCCGCAGAGTCTACCTTACAGCTCCAAGACAGTACTGAACAAAAATCTTAATTAGTATTGTTTTAAGCTCCATAAATACAGAGATTGTACCTGACAAATAATAAGTGTTACCGAGTGTTCAAAAATAAAGGAGTGACACATGAATAGGTTAATAATATGATTTAAAAAAAAAGATTTCTAATGGGGAAAATACAGTTTATAAGATGCCATCAGAGTTAGCCTAAAGAGCTCAGATGCTATGAGAAATATTCAAACTGGCCTTATGAATAGTTCATTCCTTATGAATCCATTGGTCTGCTGTGAAGAGATAACTAAATTTGCAGATGTGGGCTGTTCAATGGATATCATTTATTTGAACTTTCAAAAGCCATTTGCTGTAATTTCCATTGAAGACAATAGAAAGAAAAATTGGGAGAGATGTAAAATGGGCTTCTGACTCTATTATTTGTTTACACAATCACACAAAGTCAAGTCTCTGCACAACAGCACTGTTTCCTCCTTTTCTCTTCTTTACCATTTCATACCTACCCATCACATTGATTTACACAGAAAGTGCAAAACAGAAATAGCCCATTGGGCTCATCCAGTCTGTGTTGGTGTTTGTCCTCTACATGAGTAGTAGTCCTAATCCCAACCAGCGAGACTGACACCCACAAATATGCAAATAATCCATTATGAACTGGGTTAAGACTATCCAAGTGATTTGTTTTCTTTCTAATTTTGTTTTTGAACTTTGTAGTGTCAAAATTGTGATATTAAATACTTTCTCGTTCAAGACATCAGTGTCAGAAAGGACCCCCACAATAGATGCTCATTAAAGCTCTCACTACTCTCTCCCAACATTGGAGCATTCTACATTGCATCAATGTGTTATTTCCTATTTCTCATGCATTGTGTGGCCTTTCTGAGGGGTAGTTTTGTGCCATGGCTCCATGTCTACAATGAATTGGGTTCCTTCTAAAACTTATTTCACATCAAAGCTTTACAGTGAACATGCCAAGTAGACTTTCAGCCCATCTGAGTGTATTCAAACAGGTCCCAGAACTGAAAGGCCACTGTCAACCTGCTGCACCATCCAGGTCATCAGTCCAAATTATTTTCTTTTTGATCCTTACAGCTGGAAGAGAGGAAATATTGTTGGAATAATACTCAAGTTATGCTGCTAAAGTTGAGAAATGTAATATATACAAATCCGACAAACCCATGCCAACAGCACAAGGGTTAGAGACAATGACCTTGAAAGCAAAGACAGATTCTTTTATTCAAGCCGAATCAAGTGTCAAAAAAGTACTTATGAAGTTAATAAGGGAGTTGTATGGTATGATGCAGAAAGATGAATGTACAGCTACATTGTGTGAATCACTTAAATGAAAATTGGACTAAATGTCCAAATTGTACAAAACAGAATGATACTTAAATGAGGACATCAAAAACGTCAAATTCTTTTTCAGAGACATGAAGGTGCCAAAACCCTTATTATTCAAGGAAGAGCTAACTTGATACAATACTGAGACAGCCCAGGGAGAAGATTTCTTTTTTTCAATTTCAATGTGTTTCTTCAGACTTAAAAGGTAAAACTTGTCAGTTGGAAGTTAATAGATGGCCCATTGACCCCACTTAGTACCTTGAACAAAGCTCTTACAGATTGTATGTGCCAATCCAATAACAATAAGTCAGCAGGTGCCGTTTTGAATTGCTAATACTTAAATTCTTGCAGATTGCCCCTGCATCCTTCATTAGGTAGCACTTTTTTCATTGCAAATGTCTGAAAATTTGTGTACTGTATGATTTCTCACAACACAAATGTATTTTCCCTAATGACCTGATCATAAAAAAGCAGACGAACTAGCAATTGTATACTTATATAATTCTAACTTTTGATTGTGGTTTTGAATTGAAAAATAGTTAGGCTTTCTCTGTTGCTCCAGGAACCCATCCAACAGCAACCTCCATGTGCTAATTGGACAGCATTCATCATTATTTGCACTTGCCAGGAAAAGTAATGCTTAAGATTTCCGAGGACAAATGGCTCCAACAAAGGCTTTTTCCTGTACATTCTGACCTCTGAAATTTGGTCACCAGGATGTCTGCAATTTTGGCTTGCATTACATACTTAATGATTCAATTCCAATTGACAGGGAAGCTGAAGGGGAATGAAAGATTGAAGATATTATTCCTTGGAAGGTAAAGAACTAAATTGGCTAGTGGAGTAAAGAGATCTGGGAACACAGATACATCAATTGCTAGAAGTAGCAACATTAGATGATAAGGCCATAAAGAGTGAAAACAAAATCTCAGGGTTCATTTCGAAAGAAAGCAAAAGAAAAGAAAGACTTGCATTTATATAATGCCTTTCATAACCTCCGGACATCCCGGGGGCTTTACAGCCAATGAAGATTAATTTTGGCTGTGATTTGACCCCTTGTGATCAAATAGTAACATTCATTGTCGAGAGCCACACGCACATAATAGTCACTTGGGAAAAACACTAGGAAATAAAGCATCTGTCCCTCCTGAAAGGTCTGTCTCTTTTCCAAACGCTACAGTGCTGGTACCATCAACACCTTGCATTCATTATCACACAGGCAAAAAGGTGACATTTTGACTTTGACTTTATGTTCTTCCTCATCAGCTGCTCCATTACAAAATTCAATGACAAAACAAACTGCATTTCTATAGCAGCTTTAACATAGGAAAACATCCCAATGCAGGAAAGAAAATTAGATTAGTTTCCCTGCAAATGTCCTTGCTTTGTTCTCTGAATGTAATTAATCCTCTACTGCTATTGTAGGAAATGCTTATAATGGGATGTCTAGTTTGACTATCCATTCGATGGCCTCCTGAGATACCGAATGGAGAAATGAGGTGCCTCCTGCAATAGATCGTAGTGGGCAGGTTGATGTTATGTTTTCCATGGTTTGGGACTGATGCCCACAATTGCACATTGAGTTGTCCCTCATTCTCCAGTTAAGGAGCAGGTGGCCACATTGTTCTTGCCCAGTGTGGGGCACTGTCCACTGTCTTCGAGGAAGGTCAAAATCAGGGCCTCTGCTGTTGGCTCAGTGATGAGGTGTTGGTCCTTTATGCTGCATGCGTCCCACGATTCCGTCCATCTGGATAGTGAATTGATATCAGCTGTAGGAATATTAGCTTCTGTTTCCCAAAGGGGCTAGTACAATTTTATGTGCTTTTGTGGTGGGCTTTTTAAATTTTTATGAATGGGAATGTCGGTGCTGCTCATAATTTTGTCCCTCTCACGGAGCATGATGGCGCTGCAGCAAATGGCAGATGGGGCAATGTGGGACAGCATTGGCAGCCACTCAGTTGGAGTGGACTGAAGCATCCCTGACACTGTCCTCATGGCAGCATCGAGTTGCACATCTGTGATCTTTGTGCGGCTGCTGCAGGACCATGAGGCAAAGCAGTATTCTGCAGCAGATTAGACTAGGGCCGCTGCTGCGGAGTAAGGCTTTCCGGCTGTGCTCCCCCATGACCTTCCAGTGACTTTCCAGACCAGGTTCACTCTGGTTTATTACTCTTTGGCCGGTGACAGGCGGGAGTCCTGTGATGCCCATGTAGTTTGGGTGGGAATCACAGTTAAATTGCTTTCAGCATAAGGAAATGTTGAGTTCTTTCCCAGTGGTGTTGCTGTTCAGATGGAATGCCAACACTACTGTCTTCTCTGGATTGGGGCAGAGGCGTCAGGTCTGGAAGTAGTATTCCAGTAGGTCCAGGTTGCTGGCAAGTGTCCTACTTACTTCCTCCAGTATTGATGCCCGAATCAGCAGCACCATGCCATTGGCATGGATGAACTTCTAGGATTTTGGTGGAAGGCATGTCTGCCATAGAGATGTTGAAAAATGCTGGTGTGAGCACTGAACCCTATGGCAGACCATGTTGAGTGTTCGTGTTCAGCTGGTCTTTTCACCAAGATAGAAGCAGAACTTACAATTAGACTGTTGATAAGCCGAAGATTTTTGTGGCATTGAATCATTGTTGAAAGCTTCAGTAGCAGGCCTTCACACCAGATAATGTCATATGCTGATGGCAAGTCTATGAAGACAGCTCCAGTCTTCAGCTGCTTCTGGAACCCTGCCTCAATGTTTGCAGTAACTACAAGGAACTGGTCAGTGCAGCTTCTTCCTTCTTGGAAGCCCACTGTTCATTTAGGAGTGTGGCTTCTAAAACTGGAAAGGACGAGCAGTTTGACCACCTGGTAGACAATAGACAGAAGGGCGATGGGGTGGATGTAATGGTAGCTTTGGAATCATTGACTGGTTTTCCCGGCTTTCGGGTGGCAACGAATTTAGAATAGTGACAGTCTTATCCCAGGATTATCTCAGTGTTGGAAGTTATTTTGGCAACCACACCATCCACTTGAGCCCTGGCTCTTGAGGAATTCTGGGTAGATGCTATCGATCCTGGTGGCCTTTCCAGACTTGATGACTGTCAGTATCATGTCCACTTCTTTGGTGGTGAAGGCAGTGGAAAAGGTGGCATGCGGAGTGACTTTTTGCAGAGAGAGTTTCAGCAGTTTTTCACTCTGCATTTGTTTTCAGTGGTAGTTGTGCCTTTGAGTTGGTCAAGAGGCAGCTTGCAATAACATCTGCATTGATCTTTTGTGTCTTATTGAGGGCATTGAGGCACCACCAAGCCGATGAATCACATTCCAGGCATTCTTGCTGGAGCGTTGTCAATGGTTTCTCATCATCACATTAATCTACCTTGATCCAGGGAATCCATGAGTACTGTTGCTGTATCTGGGTCTTGGATCACATTAAACTCTCCCAGCATCCTCTCACTCTCTTGGGACCAGCATGGCACATATTCTTTCCTGTAGCCATATTGTATACCTCTGGGGGCTCCCACTTTCAGCAGTCGAGCAAAACAGTAGTAGTTGTTTGAGGGCTGTGGTGTTGTCTCATTAGTGTTCACGACAATGCTTGTGAAAGTCAGTCACGAAGCCTTGCGGAAGTTCCATCTTGGTTTCAGGATCGAGGCGACTTTCAGCACCTCGATCCCCTCATGTATGATGCAGGGTCAGTTTTGTGATTGAGGAAATTTCTTAAGGATCTTTTGGGAGCAGGTGAGAAGCTGTCCTTTGCTATCACCTGTCGCGAAAGAGAGATCTATTCAGTATTCTCTCCACCAGTGGGCAGACAAAAAGATGCCTAGTTGTTTAGCATCATAGAAGAAATGGATATCAGAGGCCAGTGCCTAGTCTTCTAGTTGTTCACCTGCTTGGTCCACTTTTTGGTAGCCCCACATGTAGTGGTGGTAATTGAAATTGCCGATGGTTGGCCATGTCTCCGTCAGTAATTTGTAAACATTCACGATGGTCAGCTTGCCCTCTCTGATTGTATTGGTGAGCTGTCTGCTGGCAGGATTTCATCATCTTTGGTAATCAGGTCAGCCCACATGTAAGTATACCACATACCATACCAGTGGTCATACTGGTTTATCCTTTAAATGCTGTAGTACTGCACCATCTTACATTGGGTGATGAAACTGGGACTGTATTCCTCCAAGGGTTTTTTTCTTTTCTTTAAAGTGTTTTGAAAGTCACAGGATCTTCTCAACCTCCAAGTTTTCTTAAAACGTGAAGTGAATTGAGAGATGTTTCATATTTTCAAAGTTATATTTGTAAAATAGTTAGACTTGTAAATAATATTAGCAGAACTTTACCTTTCTACATACTGAAGTTAATTTGATACTTTGCCATCCATTTACTAAATTTGACCTAATAATAATTGCCTCTTGAATTCCATTAACCTCCCCAGACAATTTTGTGTCATCCACAAATTGATATATCCTTCTAGTTATTCTCTTTTACCTCAAGGTCATGAAAGCCTAGACGTGTATAGAAAATGCAGGGGTGAAGTAAAAGAGGAAATTAGAAAAGCAAAGAGAGGACATGAAAAGTTATTGGCAGGTAAAATCAAGGAAAACCCAAAGATGTTGTATCAGTACATTAAGAGCAAGAGGATAACTAAGGAAAGGGTAGGGCCTATCAGAGATGTACAAGGGAACTTATGCGTGGATGCAGTAGATGTGGGCATGGTTTTTAATGAGTTTTTGTCTCTGTCTTCACAAAGGAGGGGGTTGATATAGACATTGTAGTTAAAGAGGAGGAGTGTGAAATATTAGATACGATAAGCATAATGAAAGAGGAAGTACTAGAGGGTCTGACATTCTTGAAAGTGGATAAATTGCCAGGGCCGGATGGATTGCATCCCAGGTTGTTAAAGGAAGCCAGGGAAGAAATAACGGATGTGCTCAGGATCATCTTCAAATCCTCACTAGATACGGGCGAGGTACCAGATGATTGGAGGTCTACGAACGTTGTACCATTGTTTAAAAAGGGTGTGAGAGATAAGCCAGGTAATTATAGACCAGTCAGTCTGACCTCAGTGGTGGGTAAATTGTTAGAATCTATTCTGAGGAACAGAATAAACTGCTACTTAGAAAGGCACGGATTAATCAGGGATAGTCAGCATGGATTTGTTAAGGGAAGGTCATGTCTTACTAACTTGATTGAGTTTTTTGAGGAAGTGACAGGGAGGATTGGTGAGGGTAGTGCAGTGGATGTGGTCTACATGGACTTTAGTAAGGCATTTGACAAGGTCCCACATGGCAGACTGGTCAGCCAAATGAAAGCCCATGGGGTTTTGGGGAATGTGGCAGGTTTGATCCAAAATTGGCTCAGGGCCAGAAAACAAAGGGTAGTAGTCGACGGATGTTTTTGTGAATGGAAAGCTGTTTCCAGTGGCATTCCACAGGGCTCAGTGCTGGGTCGCTTGCTGTTTGTGATGTATATAAATGATTTAGACTTGAAAGTGGGAGGTATGATTGGGAAATTTGCTGATGACAAAAATTAGCCGTGTAGTTGATAGTGAAGAGGATAGCTGTAGACTCCAGAAAGATATCAATGGTTTGGTAGGGTGGACAGAAAAGTGGCAAATGGAATTCAATCCAGAAAAGTGTGAGGTAATGCATTTGGGAAGGGCAAGTAAAGCGAGGGAATACACAATAAACGGGAGGATATTGAGAGGGGTAGAAGAAGTGAGAGACCTTGGAGTGCATGTCCACAGGACGCTGAAGGTGGCAGGACAGGTAGATAGAGTGGTGAAGAAGACATATGGATTGCTTTCCTTTATTGGTTGAGGTATAGAATTCAAAAGCAGGGATGTTATGCTGGAACTGTACAAAACACTGGTTAGGCCACAGCTGGAGTATTGCATACTGTTCTGGTCACCACATTACAGAAAGGACATAATTGCTCTGGAGAGAGTACAGAGGAGATTTACAAGATTGTTGCCAGGGCTCAAAAGTTGCAGCTATGAGGAAAGATTGGATAGGCTTGGCTTGTTTTCCTTAGAACAGAGGAGACTGAGGGTGACTTATTTGAGGTATGCAAAGTTATGAGGGGCCCAGATAGAGTAGACAGGAAGGACCTGTTTCCCCTAGTGGAGAGGTCAATTACCAGGGGGCACAGATTTAACAATCTTTTTTTGCATTTATTTCATTTCATCTTAGTTTGTTCAGTTTGCTTACCCACTGTTTTTTTCAGGTTGTTTTTCTTCAGGTTTGCACTTGCTGCAGTTCAATATTCAATGTAGTCACATCTAATCTGTACTAATGCTTTGTCTTTCAACACACCATTAACATATTGTTTGCCTTTTCTCCGTGACCTTTTGGTCAGCTATGTGGCCTGGTCCAATCTGCACCTTCTCCTTTGTTATCTCTTGCCCAACCCCCACCTCACTTGTTTATAATCTGTGACTTTTCTAATATTTGTCAGTTCCGAAGAAGGGTCACTGACCCGAAACATTAACTCTGCTTCTCTTTCCACAGATGCTGCCAGACCTGCTGAGTGATTCCAGCATTTCTTGTTTTTGTTTCAGATTTCCAGCATCCGCAGTATTTTGCTTTTATATTAGTACATTATACCTTCCCTGTGTGGATTTTATCTCGGATTAGAAAACAGGAGTGAACCAGTTTCTGTCGAAGACTGTAGAAATTAAAACAAGAGATGGCTAATGCCAATCAATCTGCAAATGCAATTGAATAACATCAAAGGTTTTTTTCAAATTGATTTATTACCTTTCTCTTCTTTTAAACAGCTTACTGCCCCTTTCCCTGTCATGTTCAGTATTCAAGAAGATGGGGAAACAACCAGGCTGACAACCAACTTTTGTAACTGGTTTTGTAACCAACCATTTAGGAGAAAATTCTGAGTGGTTTAGCCATTGATTTTCTCTCCGTCTTATTGAACAAATACCTCCCCTCTACACCCACAACCTCAACGTTGTCAGCAAACACAAGCATTCATACCATTTTGAAACATTGGTGTATTTCAGAATCTCTTCAGCTTGTTTCCTGTGCAAGGAATAAATGTAGAGATTACCAGCTGTGCTATCTTTTAGTATTCGGGAGAATTTTTTTGCTGAAGACACTAAGAGATTCCAGATGTTATCATCATAATGCTACATGTTTGCATTTCCAGGCAAAGCTTATTGCCATTAGATTACATTCTTCGCATGACATACATGGCTCTGATACATAAATAAATCAGGAAAAAATATAGACTGTAATGATCAGAGTGTGACTCAATTCAGAAATCTGTAAGGTTTATCTGACATATCTGACAATGTTTTGTTTTGTGATAGGCTAATGATCCGCCCTAAGCAGAACTAGAGATTGAATCAATTTTATGTCATTCAGACATTCACTTCTCCTAATTGTGATTCACTTTTACACTGCCTTATCTCCTGGTGCACTGCTCCAGTCCGAGATCTGGAGTGTGGTTCTAATCTTTTTCCAAGCCAATGCACAGCAGACAATTAGATTGCAGAGGTTAGTCTAGTGGAGTGGAGTAGGATAGAGATTGGTCTCGGTGAAAAGGGTCTGGGTGGTGGAACACAATAGTGGGGGGAAGTTGCAGGGACATGAGATAGTGGATAACCATTTAATAGGTTTTTTTTGCATTGTGAGACAGGGGAGGTGATAAGACAATCTGCAAGTTCCTGACATGCTCTGTGAATGGCTATTTTTTTTGTAATTATTTAAACAATCCTGGTGCTTAATCATATCCAAGAGCTCCAAAATATGATGATGAGCTTTATTCTCAGAGGGTGACAACCTTCTGTGAAATATGGAAATTGTAGTCCATAGAGTGCTTGCAGAGGGTTGCTCTGGTGCTTTATGTGAATTGCAAATTGTTACTTGGGGGGAATTATATGCTGGAGGCAGGGATCTCGCCGACAGGGGAAACTGACGCTGAGATCCCCGTGTTGCCCTTTCTCCAGAAGGCCCACTGAATTTTGTGCCAATCAGGCACTTAAGTGGATAGAGGTGGGCCTTCCATAGGATTTAGGACCCCGTTGCTGGAAGTCCTGCTCTTGGAGAGCTGAGGGCCAATCAGAGGTGGTGGCTGCTGCTGGAGGTGTCCGTACCGAGGCTGAGGAACATCGGTGGAGCCAGGTCTCAGGTAAGTCAGGGTGGGAGAGGTCTCGCCAAGATGGGGGTCACAGGGGCAAGGGTATGGCAGCAAGGGCAGGGCAGTGGCTCTCAGTGGGGCCCCCCGTTTCCCGATGCTGGGTTCCTCGTTCGGGCACTTAATGCTTTGAACGAGGGTGCACCCCACCGGAGTTAGGAAGCAGCCCGCACAGTTTTTCATGCCATGCTTCCTGTGCGATGACAGGGCTGCCCGCCACATGGGTAATTGCAGATGTGGTGGGAAGAGGCCCTTAATTGGGGGTTAATTACCCGGTTAAGGGCCTCAATTAGCGACGGGACAGGAAGACTGTTCACAGGCTAAATTTCGGCAACCCCCCCACCCCCATTACACTCGATATTATGCTCTCCCTGCCTCCAAACCACCTTGGGGAGGGCCATAAATTCCACATTGTTCAGTGATACACCGTAGTACAAAAGCGTCAAGAATCCAAGCCAGAGATCTGAAAGATGGGCCAACTTCGAAAGGGAAACATTGTTGGAGAGATTGCAAACGAATAGGAGATAACTGTACAGGTAAAGTAATTATTTTGAAGAGAATTTTTACAATTTTTTGGTCTTTGTTATGTTACAAACCTTGGGCTAAATTCTGCACCGTTGACAATGAATGATAGATAATATCCAGTTTTTATGATTATTGATAATTTGAATGATTTCATTAGATCCACTTTTCCTCTTTGCTCGTTTTCCTTTGGTTTGTTGGTTCTTGATTGGCAGCTTGTATAGCTTTTTGGCACTTCTTCATTGGTACTTAAACGTTACTATTTGTTCACAATGTGATCAGTTGTGATTTGTTGCTATTTTATGAAGGTTATATTTGAGCCAATCAGGTGCATGTGTGAGAACGTGTGACACATGAAATGTGATGGATGTGCACTTTACGCAAGATTTTAAAGAAAAAGGAAAAAGAAAGACTTGCATTGTTATAACACCTTTCATGTCCTCAGGAGCACTTTACAGCCAGTTAAGTACTTTTGAAGCACTGCTGTAATGTAGGAAACACGGCAGCCAATTTGCACACAGCAAGCTCCCACAAACAGCAAGGTGATAATGACCAGATCATTTGTTTTAGCGATTGGGGGATAAATCTAGGGCATGGATAACTTCCCTGCTCTTCTTCAAGTTAGTGTTATGGGATATTTTACGTCCACTTGAGCGAGCAGACAGGTCCTCAATTTAATGCCTCATGCAAAAGGCGGCACATCTAACAGTACAGCAGTCCCTCAGTACTGCACTGGAATGTCAGCCTAGATGCTTGTGCTCAAGTCTCTGGAGTGGGACTTGAGCCTTCCGACTCAGTGATATGAATGTTACTAACTGAGGAATGGCTGACTTGGTGAATCATGTGAGGCCCTGTGTTGGTGGGCATGTTTCGAGTTCGGTGCTACATTGATGCTATCCTTGCAGTGATACTCTGGAGTCTGGGCCACCTCACTCTGATACAAAGCATAATGAGACCTCCTGGAGGCAGTTGAGTACTCTGACACCACTTCAGTTTAATACTTCATAGGGTGTAAATCCAGTGTGGTATTAAATCTTGTCTGCAACGTGCTCAGGAGTTTTATTTGACTCACCTAGCTACATTTGACACATGATGTCAATTTCAGTTGTCTAGAAAA
This sequence comes from Heterodontus francisci, assembly GCF_036365525.1. NCBI lineage: Eukaryota > Metazoa > Chordata > Chondrichthyes > Heterodontiformes > Heterodontidae > Heterodontus > Heterodontus francisci. The sequence goes on along the minus strand of NC_090387.1, from coordinate 54,990,756 downwards.
TATATACTAAGCCAAATGAGGATTTTTAATTCATCAGTTGGAAGCCTATAGTAAACTTTTAAAAAGGAAAGCTAGGATCCTACATTTAACTTTTAAAAAGCTGGCAGTCAAGATGGCCACCACAATTTGCATTGAAATACCTCACATTCCAGGACATCGAATTGGAGAATCATGTCTAATGAGATCCCATCCAGGACAATGCCTCAGAATTTGGAATCAGCTAACAGCTTCATTTCTAATGGCAAAAAATTCAAAGCCATCTTGGAACATTAACAGTGGAAATGGACCTCCAGGGGGTGAACATTGAGACAATGAGACCTGAGAGATATTGAGAATTCCTAGGCTTGAATGTAATTAAATTGCAAATGAGGAGACTGGACAATCATGTGACTGCCTCCCCATCTGTGAAAAATTAGCAGTCTTTTGCAAAAGAATAAACTTCTGAGACTTTGAAGCAGAGAAGCTTCGAGTGCTAACCAGACATGACTCTAGTGGGGCTGTGTGTGTCACTCTCTCTCCCTTTTTCTCCAGAGATACTGCAAGTTTTGAAACCTATCTACAATTGTGGAACATCCAAGTCTACCATTGCTACAGACAGAGGCCCTGGGGAAGAAAGCCACCTACAACTCTGTCTCCAAGAAAAACCTGAACAAGGTGGGCCAGACGCAAAGTGCACTCCTACCAGCCAGAGTCTTCAAGATCACAACTTCATCCAGAAGACAACGGAAGTACCAGACCCCACAGACTGTCTATTATTTTTATTTGTTCTGGACTCTGATCCATCCCAACTATCCCTCATCACTCTGTACCCTGTTTGTGTGTACGATTCTCATGTCTGTGTGTGAGTGAAAGTTTAGCGTAATTTTATTATTTTATCTAGATCGGATTTAGATTTTTGTAAGTACAATAAACTCATGTCTTTCTTGTTTAAACTCAAGAAAACCTGTCTGATTGGTTCTTTTATGATCACATCAAAGGTAAAAGGTAAAACACTCACCGAAGTGGTAAGCGCATCCACTATTTTAAAATGAATGAACCCTGTTGTGGTCAAACGAGGAGAAGACAAGAAGGGTCTTGTGACCCCTCCTCACCTGATTGTAACAGAAATTTGGGGGCTTGAATTTGTGGTCATTACCCAAAGACAAATGAGAAATTGGAAATGGGAAAACAAATTGATCCCTATCAAAAAATTTAAAAACTTTGATTAGACTTCCAGAACGAGAAAGAGCAGTGAGAGTTTCAGGAAAGGGAAAAAGAAAGAGCTTTCCAAAGGGAGTTAAGGCAGCTCGAATTAACTAGGGGAAGACCCAATACTCCCAGTGATGGCACGGCTAGTGAGGAAGCTGCCCCTAGCTCAGGACCGAATACTGAGCTCTTAAAACTGGAATCATAGAATCATAGAAAGTTTATAGCACAGAAAAAGGCCACTTGGCCCATTGCAAGTGCGCCAGCTGAAAAACGATCCACCCATTCGAATCCCACCTTCCAGCATTTGGTCCGTAGCCCTGCAGATTATGGCACTTGTGGTGCATATCCATTTGAATGAGTTGTGGGTTTTTGCCTCAATTCCCCTTTCAGTTCTCCCACTTGGTACCAAAGTTCAATGAGGGGGATGTGGAAGCATTTTTCATCTCTTTTGAAAGGCTTGTAAAACAGCAGAAGTGACCAACATAGAGCTGGATACTGTTATTGCAAAGCAAACTAACAGGAAAAGCCCATGAGGTTTATTTACTGTTGCCTGATGAGAGTTCATCAGACTATGAGATGACTAAAAATGCTATCTTGGGCGCATATGAGCTAGTACTGAAGGTGTACCGCCAAAATTCCAAACCCTCCAAAAGCAGCCTGAGCAAACTTACCTTGAGTTTGAAAGTGTTAAGCAGTTTGCTTTTGACCCGTGGATATGGGCACTCAAGATACAGCCCACATATGAAAACCTCAGAGAGGTGATCCATCTCGTGCAGTTCAAAAACTAGCTCCCAGTTCCCATTAAAACCCACATTGAGGAACAAAATATTCCAAGAACCAGGCAGGCAGCAATCCTGGCTGATGAATTTATGCTTGTCCACAAGCCCTTACTCCAAGGGAAATCCTTCCCTAGTCACCCCCAAAAAACTGAAAAGGATAAAAGGTGGGAGGGTGTTAGAAACCTGAACCGCTATGGGCGAGAAGGGAAAGCTGGACACACAGGGGGCTGTCCTCAGGCCAAAAAGGAAGGTGCTGAGAGCAGGAGTGATGCCCAAAGAACTGTGTGTATCCATTGTAACAAGGCAGGTCACCTTCGAGCTGACTGCTGCATGTTACGGGGAAAACCTGTAGGATTACTCAGGGTACACCAGACCAGTGCAGGAAAAGGGGTCCTGTCGGAAAGCACAGCAGACCAGGCTGTGGCTTTAACTGCGGCAGTAAAACCCAGTAACCTACAGCTGAGAGTGCAGGAAAACTTAACAAAATCCCTGAGAGTTACCATAATTTTGTGTTCCAAGGAAAAGTGACCCCATACGCCTCGAGTGAGGCAAGCAAGCCCATAGTCATACTTAGGGATACAGGGGCCACCTAATTCCTTCTACTGGGAAATGGCATGACCTTTCCCCCAGAGAGTGCATTGAATGCTTGTGTTAGTGAATGGTATCGGAGGGCTGAATATGCCCATACCTTTATACTGGGTGCACCTGGAGTGCGACCTTGTTTCAGGACCAATAACCGTGGGGATTGTCCCTAGTTTACCTGTGGATAGGTTTGACGTGCTCCTGGGTAATGCACTGGCGGGGGCAAAGGTGGTAGCTTTCCCGGTGGTGTTAGAAAGACCAAAAGAGATCAGAGAGACAGAGCAGTTGCAGGAGAAGGTCTCTGGCATTTTCCCTAACTGTGGGGTGACTTGGTCTATGGCCAAACAAGCTCCATCAGAGATAGCTGAACTGGCACTGCAGACAGATGAAGATTATCTGAAACCTTCTTTGGGAAGTTCAAGGACCCAAAGGATGGGTTAAACAGATCTTCCTTGGTTGAGACTCAACAAGCTGACCCAGTATAAAAAAGTTAGCACAGACTGCCTAAACTGAAGCTGAAGCAGAGGAAATCCCAGAGTGTTACTATTCAAAGAATGAGGTGCTGATGAGGAAGTGGAGATCTTCTCACAGACCTGTGGATGAAGAGTGGACAGTGGCTTGCCAGACAGTGGTGCCGTTGAGGTATCATAAGGAAATACTAAGAATAGCCCATGAACTTCCAATGGCTGGACACGTTGGTATATGAAAAAACCCAAGCCTGCATAAGACAGCATTTTGGGTGGCCAAAACTCCACAAAGATGTGGTGGGGTTCTGTAAAACTTGCCACACGTGCCAGATTGTGGGGAATTCCCAGCCTGCAATAAAACCTGCATGCTTAATTCCCATACTAGTTTTTGGCGAACCTTTCAGCAGCGTGCTAGTGGATTGTGTGGGACCCCTGCCGAAAACCAAAGGGGGCTACCAGTATCTTCTCACCATTATAGAGTCTCTATGACTCTATCAGGCATGAGGCTACCCAATTCCCAGAGGCCATTCCTCTAAGAGCTATCGATGCCAAGGTAGTGGTATAGGGGCTAACCCAATTCTTTACCCAATATGGGCTGCCTGCTGAGATTCAGTCAGACCAGGGCATGAATTTCATGTCTGGGATCTTTCAAAAAGTCATGGGTAATCTGGGCATAACCCAACTACAGTCCTCAGTCTTTCACCCACAGTCACAAGGGGCTTTGGAACGGTACCACCAGACACTAAAGACAATGATCAGGGCATACCGCTACAAGTACCCCAAGACTGGGACAAAGAGTTGGGAGTTTTCCTGTTTGCCACCAGGGACTCACCCAATGGGTCCACTGGGTTTAGTGCCTTTGAAGTAATTGATGGACACGAGGAGAGAGGGCCTCTTAAACTAATCAAAGAGAGGTTTTGGGGACATAGGGATGAGCCTTCCACGTAAGAGGATTCCTAAATGCAAACTTTGATGGTCCGGTTAGCCAATACTGAAATGGTAGAAAAATTAGACACCACACTCTCCTTCTTAAAGGCAGAACAAAGAGAAGCCTTAATAAGGCTGCTCACAGCATTTACAGAAATTTGCAGGGATAAGGAAAGTTCATAAAGGAGCAGGCTAAAAGTGAGGGAGATGCCTCACCAAGTCAAAGTGCCGCAGGGGAGTCCAGTGAAAGCTGGAAAGACACCTGCGAGCAGTAATGTCCCAGAAGACATAGGACAGATTAGAAAAAAAGACCCTCCCCAAAGTAAAGGGCAAAGGGAAGGAAAATGCCCTAAAGTAAACAGCACTTGTGTAGCTCACCAGAAAACTAAAAGTGAGGTCAGTGTGGATCTACCCATTGCAGAATCCAATGATCATGTCCCAAATCCATAGCTAATCAAACCCAACAGTTTAGGTTCAGGACTCAGCAAGAACAAGGGCCCAGAGTCAATCTCAGAACCCTCACAGGGGCTAAAACAAAATGCATCACCTATTATTACTATAGAGATAAGAATTATCAAGGTGCCGGAACCTGAATAGTTAAAGCCATGTGTTGCGGAAACAGCAGTTAAAGGATTAAAGTTACACACAGGAGAACTTGCCACAAGCAGTAATGGAAATTTGCATACTACAAGCTTCACTGCCAACCACATGTTTATTGAAACGAACTTTCCCAGAGTACTACAGATTGATGCTAGAGAAACCCTAACCCCATTTGACAACATGTAACCCAAAAGAAATGCAATTACTTAATGGTACCTCATCCAAAGGAAAGATGGAGACTGAGTGAGACCAGCGGTGTTTAAAAAGAGCAGCGGCAGCGGGAAAGATGGAGACTGGGTGAGAACAGCGGTGTTTAAAAAGTGCAGCGGCAGCGGGAAAGATGGAGACTGGGTGAGAACAGCGGTGTTTAAAAAGAGTAGCGACAGCGCACCTGGGTTTTGAAAGGGGAAGCCAAGAGTGACATCACAGGAGAGCTGCAAGGTGATTGGTTGGTGAGTAGCAGCTGTTAGAATATCTTAAAATATAAGAGGTAAGTTTTTTTTGTTGAAACTAAAACCTCTGGAGATAAAATGAGTACTACTAAAGTGCTTTTTTAAAAGAATTTTAGATTTAAGTGGGTAGAACAAGGCCCCTAGTATAATTAGCATTTTTAAATTCAGGGAGTAACTAATTAACCTCAGGGTAAGTCATGGCAGGAGAGCTCAGCCCCATGATATGCTTCTCCTGCGCTATGTGGGAAATCAGAGACGCTTCCAGTGTCCCTGACGACCGTGTGTGCAGGAAGTGTATCCAACTGCAGCTACTGACTACCCGCATTACGGAGCTGGAGCTGCAGGTGGATTCACTGAGGAGCATCTGCGATGCTGAGGACGTCGTGGATAGCACATTTAGTGAGGTGGTCACACCGCAGGTAATGGCTGCACAGGCAGAAAAGAGATGGGTGACCACCAGATGGAGTAGTAGGCACAGGCAGATAGTGCAGGAGTCCCCTGTGGCCATCCCCCTCTCAAATAGATATACTGCTTTGGATACTGTTGGGGGAGATGACCTCCCAGGGGAAAGCAGCAACAGCCAAGTCCATGGCACCACGGAGGGCTCTGCTGCACAGCAGGGGAGGAAAAGGGTTGGAAGAGCTATAGTGATAGGGGATTCCATCGTAACGGGTACAGATAGGCGTTTCTGTGGCCGCAAACGAGACTCCAGGATGGTATGTTGCTTCCCTGGTGCTGGGGTCAAGGATGTCTCAAAGCGGCTGCAGGACATTCTGAAAGGGGAGGGTGAGCAGCCAGAGGTCATGGTCCATATTGGTACTAACGACATAGGCAGGAAAAGAGATGAGGTCCTGCAAAGTTAATATAGGGAATTAGGCAGAAGGTTAAAAAGCCGCACCTCTAGGGTTGTAATCTAAGGATTACTCCCTGTGCCATGTGCTAGTGAGGGTAGGAATAGGAGGATTAGGCAAATGAATGTGTGGCTGAAGAGCTGGTGTAGGCGGGAGGGCTTCAGCTACTTGGATCATTGGGATCTCTTCTGGTGCAGAGGTGACCTGTACAAGAAGGCCGGGTTGCATCTAAACTGGAGGGGGACCAATATCCTTGCGGGGAGGTTTGCTAGCACTACTCGGGAGGGTTTAAACCAGTCATGCAGGGGGGTGGGACCCAAAGTAGTAGTCTCTCAGATGAGATAGTTGCGGCAAATGTAGAGGTTAAAGCAAGCAAGTCCAGTAGGCAGGCCGGGCAGGGGCAGGACAGGGAGTGTGGAAGGTCTGGTAGGCTAAACTGCATTTACTTTAATGCAAGAAGCCTTACAGGTAAGGCAGATGAACTCAGAGCATGGATCGGTACATGGGATTGTGATATTATTGCTATTATGGAAATGTGGTTGAGGGATGGACAGGACTGGCAGCTCAATGTTCCGGGGTACCGATCTTTCTGACGTTACAGGGGTGGAGGTAAGAGAGGAGGGGGAGTTGCACTATTGATTAGGGAGGACATCACGGCAGTACTTAGAGAGGATATCCCGGGGGAATGTCCAGCGAGGCCATATGGGGAGAACTTAGAAATAAGAAAGGGGTGATCACTTTGATGGGATTATACTACAGGACCCCCAATAGTCAGAGGGAAGTGGAGGAGCATATCTGTAGGGAAATCACAGATAGGTGTAGGAATTATAGGGTTGTAATAGTAGGTGATTTTAACTTCCCAAATATTGACTGGCACTGCCTTAGTGCTAAGGGATCAGATGGGGAAGAATTTGTTAAGTGTGTCCAGGATAGTTTTCTGAAGCAGTATGTGGATAGCCCTACTAGAGAATGGGCTACACTCGACCTCCACTTAGGAAATGAGGATGAGCAGGTGGTTGATGTGTCAGTGGGGGAGCACTTTGGGACCAGTGACCATAACTCTATTAGCTTCAAGATAGTTATGGAAAAAGATAGGACTGGTCCTCAGGCTGAAGTCCTAAATTGGGGGAAGGCTAATTTTGATGGCATCAGACAGGAACTCACAAAAGTTGAATGGGAGAGGCTGTTTACAGGTAAAGGGATGTCTGGCAAGTGGGAGGCTTTTAAAAGTGAGATAGGAAGAGTTCAGGGCCGGCATGTTCCTGTTAGATGGAAGGGCAAGGCTGGCAAGTTTAGGGAACCTTGGTTGACGAGGGATATTGAGGGTCTGGTCAGGTCAAAGAAGGAGGCATATGTCAGGTATAGGCAGCTGGGATCGAGCGAGCCCCTCGAGGAGTATAGGGGATGTAGGACTACACTTAAGATGGAAATTAGGAGGGCGAAAAGGGGCCATTAGATTTCCCTTGCAGATAAGATAAAGGAGAATCCTAAAAGATTCTATAAGTTTATTAAGAGTAAAAGAGTAGCTAGGGAGAGAGTAGGGCCCTTTAAGGATCAGTGTGGCAATCTATGTGTGGAGCCACAGGAAATGGGCAAGGTCTTAAATGAATATTTCTCATTCGTAGTTACCGTGGAGAAGGTCATGGAAGCTAGTGAGTTCAAGGGAGGGAACAGCGAGTTCCTGGAGCATATCAACATTCAAAGGAGGAGGTGTTCGAGGTTTTGAAGCGCATTAAGGTGGATAAATCCCCAGGGCCTGACCAGGTGTATCCTAGGATACTATGGGAAGCAAGGGAGGAGATTGCTGGGGCCCTGGCAGAGATTTTTGTATCATCGTTAGCCACGGATGAGGTACTGGAAGACTGGAGGATAGCTAATGTTGTGCCTTTATTTAAGAAGGGCAGCAGGGATAAGCCAGGGAACTACAGGCCGGTGAGCCTTATATCAGTGGTGGGAAAGTTATTGGAAGGGATTCTGAGAGACAGGATTTATATGCATCTGGGAAGGCATGGTCTGATTAGGGATAGTCAGCATAGCTTTGTGTGTGGGAAATCATGTCTCACGAATTTGATTGAGTTTTTCAAGGAGGTGACCAAGAGGATTGACGAGGGCAGGGTGATGGACGTTGTCTACATGGACTTTAGCAAGGCCTTTGACAAGGTCCTGCATGGTAGCCTGGTCCAGAAGGTTTGAACACATGGGATCCAGGGTGAGCTAGCAAATTGGATACAAAATTGGTTTGGTGATAGGAGGCGGAGGGTGGTAGTGGAGGGTTTTTCAGATTGGAGGCCGGTGACCAGTGGTGTGCCGCAGGGATCGGTGCTGGGCCCTCTGTAGTTTGTCATATATATTAATGACTTGGATGTGAATGTAAGGGGCATGATTAGTAAGTTTGCAGATGACACCAAAATTGGTGATATAGTGGACAGTGAAGAAGGTTGTCTAAGGTTACAACAGGATATAGATCAACTGGGCAAGTGGGCAAGGGATTGGCAAATGGAATTTAACGCAGACAAAAGTGAAGTGATGCATTTTGGGAAGTTAAACCAGGGCAGGACATATACAGTGAATGGCAGGGCCCTGGGGAATGTTGTTGAGCAGAGAGAACTTGGGGTGCAAGTACATAGTTCCCTGAAAGTGGCAACACAGGTAGACAGGGTGGTGAAGAAGGCGTATGGCATGCTTCCCTTCATTGGCCGAGGCATTGAGTACAAGAGTTGGGACATCATGTTACAGTTGTACATGATGTTGGTTAGGCCACATTTGGAGTACTGTGTGCAGTTCTGGTGTCCGCATGTGATTAAGCTAGCAAAGGTGCAGAAAATGTTCACAAGAATGTTGCCTGGTTTGAAGGGCTTGAGTTATAAAGAGAGATTGGATTGCTGGGTTTGTTTTCCCCGGAGCGAAGGACGCTGAGAGGGGACATGATAGAGGTATATAAAATTATGAGAGGCATAGATAGGATAGATAGCCAGAGTCTGTTTCCCTTGGTAGGGGGTGACTAAAACTAGAGGGCATAGATTTAAGGTGAGAGGGAGGAGGTTTAAAGGGGATCAAAGGGGTAAATTCTTCACACAAAGAATAGTGGGTATCTGGAATGAGCTGCCTGAGGAGGTGGTAGAGGCAGGAACAGTAGCGACATTTAAGAGGCATCTGGACAGGTACTTGAATGAGCAAGGTATAGAAGAATATGGAATTAATGCAGGCAGATGGGATTAGTATAGATAGGCATTATGGTCGGCATGGACGTGGTGGGCTGAAGGCCCTGTTTCTATGCTGTACGACTCTATGACTCTATGATGACAAACTCCCAAAATTAAACCAGAGCCTAGCTATGGCAGTGTGAATTTGAGAAGTGAGTGTTTGAGAATGAATGTGTTTTGTTTTCCCTATGGTTTTGTAACGAAATGTTCCTGTGATCACATTTCATTCTGAGTGGTGCAGAGGTGTCAAGAAAACATGCTATGCCAAATGAGAATTTTTCATTCATCAGTTGGAAACCTGCAGTATACGTTTAAAAAGGAAATCTGGGATCCTACAGTTAACTTTTAAAAGGTCAGCAGTCAAGATGGCCACTGCAATTTGCATTGAAATGCCACACATTCCAGGATATCAAATTGCAGATGCATGTCTGACAAGGTCCCATCCAGGACAGTGCCTCATGAATTTGGAATCAGCTAACAGCTTCATTTCTAATGGCAAAACATTCAAAGCCATGTTGGAACATAAACACTGGAGACCGACGTTCAGGCGTTTAAATTGAAACAATGAGACCTAAGAGAGATTGAGAATTCCTAGACTTCAATGTAATTAAATTGGAAACAAGGAGATGGGACAATCATGTGACTGCCTCCCAATCTGTGAAAAAATAGCAGTCTTTTGCAAAAGAAAAAGCTTCTGAGACTTTGAAGCAGGCAAGCTTTGTGTGCTAACCAGACAAGACCCTAGTGGGGCTGTGTATGTGACTCTCTCTCCCTTTTTCTCCAGAGATACTGCAAGTTTTGAAACCTATCTGTGACTGTGAAACATCCATGTCTACCATTGCTACAGACAGAGACTCCGGGGAAGAAAGCCACCTACAACTCTGTCTCCAAGAAAAACCTGAACCAGGTGGGCCTGCCACAAAGTGCACTCCTACCAGCCAGAGACTTCAAAATCACAACGTCAGCTGGAAGACAACAGAATTACCAGACCCCACAGACTGTATATTATTTGTATTTGTTCTGGATTCTAATCCAACCCAACAATCCTTCATCATGCCACCTCTGCAACACCCTGGTCCCTTTTTCAACCATCCCCAACACCCCATCCCCTTCCCCTGGCACTTTTTCATGTAAGCACGGGAGATGCGACATCTGCCATTTTGCCTCCTCTGTTTTCACCGTCCAAGGCCTCAAACACTCCTTCCAGGTGAAATAGCAATTTATGTATATTTCATTCAATTTAGTATACTGTATTTGTATGATGGGGGTGTTGGCCGCTTCAAGGATTTCTGTGTTGGAGATATAGTCCTGCCACCTGATGCCAAGTATTCTCCGAAGGCAGCGAAGATGGAATGAATTGATGATGAATGAATGAATGTATGATGGCATGAAGAGAGCTCTTGGGCCAACCATCAAGAAGATCACCCCCCTCAAATCTAAATCGGGGGACATAATCACTGACCAACGCAAACAGATGGACCGCTGGGTTGAGCACTACCTAGAACTGTACTCCAGGGAGAATGCTGTCACTGAGACTGCCCTCAATGCAGCCCAGCCTCTACCAGTCATGGATGAGCTGGACATACAGCCAACCAAATCGGAACTCAGTGATGCCATTGATTCCCTAGCCAGCGGAAAAGCCCCTGGGAAGGACAGCATTACCCCTGAAATAATCAAGAGTGCCAAGCCTGCTATACTCTCAGCACTACATGAACTGCTATGCCTGTGCTGGGACGAGGGAGCAGTACCCCAGGACATGCGCGATGCCAACATCATCACCCTCTATAAAAACAAAGGTGACCGCGGTGACTGCAACAACTACCGTGGAATCTCCCTGCTCAGCATAGTGGGGAAAGTCTTTGCTCGAGTCGCTCTGAACAGGCTCCAGAAGCTGGCCGAGCGCGTCTACCCTGAGGCACAGTGTGGCTTTCGTGCAGAGAGATCGACTATTGACATGCTGTTCTCCCTTCGTCAGATACAGGAGAAATGCCGTGAACAACAGATGCCCCTCTACATTGCTTTCATTGATCTCACCAAAGCCTTTGACCTCGTCAGCAGACGTGGTCTCTTCAGACTACTAGAAAAGATCGGATGTCCACCAAAGCTACTAAGTATCATCACCTCATTCCATGACAATATGAAAGGCACAATTCAACATGGTGGCCCTCATCAGAGCCCTTTCCTATCCTGAGTGGTGTGAAACAGGGCTGTGTTCTCGCACCCACACTTTTTGGGATTTTCTTCTCCCTGCTGCTTTCACATGCGTTCAAATCCTCTGAAGAAGGAATTTTCCTCCACACAAGATCAGGGGGCAGGTTGTTCAACCTTGCCCGTCTAAGAGCGAAGTCCAAAGTACGGAAAGTCCTCATCAGAGAACTCCTCTTTGCTGACGATGCTGCTTTAACATCTCACACTGAAGAATGCCTGCAGAGTCTCATCGACAGGTTTGCGTCTGCCTGCAATGAATTTGGCCTAACCATCAGCCTCAAGAAAACGAACATCATGGGGCATTATGTCAGAAATGCTCCATCCATCAATATTGGCGACCACGCTCTGGAAGTGGTTCAAGAGTTCACCTACCTAGGCTCAACTATCACCAGTAACCTGTCTCTAGATGCAGAAATCAACAAGCGCATGGGTAAGGCTTCCACTGCTATGTCCAGACTGGCCAAGAGAGTGTGGGAAAATGGCGCACTGACACGGAACACAAAAGTCCGAGTGTATCAGGCCTGTGTCCTCAGTACCTTGCTCTACGGCAGCGAGGCCTGGACAACGTATGCCAGCCAAGAGTGACGTCTCAATTCATTCCATCTTCGCTGCCTTCGGAGAATACTTGGCATCAGGTGGCAGGACTATATCTCCAACACAGAAGTCCTTGAAGCGGCCAACACCCCCAGCTTATACACACTACTGAGTCAGCGGCGCTTGAGATGGCTTGGCCATGTGAGCCGCATGGAAGATGGCAGGATCCCCAAAGACACATTGTACAGCGAGCTCGCCACTGGTATCAGACCCACCGGCCGTCCATGTCTCCGTTATAAAGACGTCTGCAAACGCGACATGAAATCGTGTGACATTGATCACAAGTCGTGGGAGTCAGTTGCCAGCATTCGCCAGAGCTGGCGGGCAGCCATAAAGACAGGGCTAAATTGTGGCGAGTCGAAGAGACTTAGTAGTTGGCAGGAAAAAAGACAGAGGCGCAAGGGGAGAGCCAACTGTGCAACAGCCCCAACAAACAAATTTCTCTGCAGCACCTGTGGAAGAGCCTGTCACTCCAGAATTGGCCTTTATAGCCACTCCAGGCGCTGCTTCACAAACCACTGACCACCTCCAGGCGCGTATCCATTGTCTCTCGAGATAAGGAGGCCCAAAAGAAAGATTTGTTGCTCAGAAAGCGGTCTGCTCTACAATGGGGAGACTAAATGCAGATTGGGTGATGACTTTGCAGAACATCTCCATTCGGTCCACAAGCATGACCCTGAGCTTCTGGTGGCCTGCCATTTTGATTCTCCAGCTTGCTGTCACACTGACAACTTTGTCTTCAACCTACTGCAGTGTTCCAATGAAGCTCAACACAAGCTCGAGGAACAGCACCTCATCTTTTGATTAGACACTTTACAGCCTTCTGGACTCAACAGTGAGTTCAACTTTATCATGCTGTAATCTCTGCCCCCCATTTTGTTTCCTTTTTTTTGCATGTTTCGGTTTTAATCTTGTTTTCTATTGTTTTGCTTTCAGATGGCAGCTGCTCATTATTCTGCTATTCACACCTCCTCTGGAGACATCACTTGTCTCTTTACTTGTCCCATTATTACTCCCTTTGGCTCTTTTCTCATTTAATGTCTCCCATCTTCCGCCCTACCACAGACCTTCCCTTTTGTTCTATTTCCACCCTACCCCATTTGATCTATTAAAAACTACTGTTACGATCAGGTGGCAAAGGTGTCTAGGGTTCCCTGTCAACCTTCACCTGGTCTTACTGTAACAGGGTTTAATTTTAAACACACCGTGTTTTAGCTCCCCCTTAGTGAATACTTGTTCACTGCTTTCCAATTATAAGGCAAAGAAACCAGCACAAACAGGCTTTCTCAGGTTTAAAGAAGAAAAGTTGAAAGTTATTAATCTTAAACTTAAACTCTAATTCAGTTAATGCCTACGGATACACAACGTGGCCATGCTAGCATGCATATGTGATACACACATGCATATAGAGTCAGAAAAGAGCAGAAGAAAAATAAAGTGGAAAAGTTTGAGGCAATATCTGAAGAGTTTTTGTTACGGTTCTTCGAGCTCACTGTGGAGTCCTTGCTTGCAGGTAGATCTTGCTTTTCGTTGGGGCCCAGTATTCTTCTTAAATCTTGTTCGCTGTCGGAGACTTTTCTCTCTTGGGGTTCATGTGTCTTCAGTGAATTCAGAGGCTTGTGAGAAAGAGATGGAAGCAGACAGGAGAGATCTTCTCAGTCCAAGAGCAAACGGACACTCTCAGTTCAAATTGTTTGTACAATTCAGAAAAACCCTGGTGCCAAGGAGGTTAGTCATGTGACTAACTGGTCTGATCACGTCTTGGATTATATCACCTTGTGGATTATAGCAGTCTCTGGAATGCTCCTCTTACACACAATACCTGGTGATCAAGGTCCATTGTGGGTTGAATGTGTCAGGGAATGGTCCTTTGTCCTTCCAGTCACCATCTGTTAATATGCAAATGACTTTTCCAGCCATGGCTGATCTGTTTTAACAAGTCCTTTCTTCACTCCTGTAACAGTTTAAAATCAATGTTCATGACAAAATTAATGTGCCTCATTCTTGGCAAGTGGGGGCCTGGCTTGACACTACTTAAAACCTATTACATTTCTAACTTTACCAGTTCTGATGATGGGTCATTGATTTGAAACGTTGACTCTGTTTCTCTTTCTGCAGATGCTGCCAGACCTGCTGATTATTTCCAGCATTTTTTGTTTTATTTCAGTTCTTTAAGCAGAGCTGTTGAAGAATTCTTTGTGCTTGTTAGCACCATGATATGCCGAGTGAGTTTATCATATGGTAAGTCAGGTGCTGGGGAAGCTCAGTTTCACAAAAGGGACCTCCGGTTTATATAAATATTATACTGAGCCTTTCACATGCTTCAGGCATATGCTCTGGACACCTACATGTAGCCTGATCCAATGTAGTGAATGTTGCATTTCTGGTGCAGAATGAGCACATGCCAGCAGCCCGGCATTTTGGATCCTTTGCCACCCATTTTACACCTGAATGGGTGCAGCGCAATCGAATTTTGAGGACCATAATTGCACTCCAGGCCTAGCCACAGCTCTTGCATGAAGAATTCAAGTAGATGAGCAAAAGAATTCCCTAGGACATTCACCCACCGAACCTTAGAGTGCAATTAAATAGACTATGGTCAAATGAGAGTTTTTACTTTTTCTGTTAATGTCATGTAATTTGTTATTGCTGGTGAAGTGTTTTTGTCAAGTAGTGGATGAAGGCACTGAACTGTGTTTGGTTTCTTTCCCTAAACTGCAGTTTCCTTTCAAGTGGAAACAATTGATCCTTCAAAGCTTCATAGTAATACTATTCTCATCCTCTAACAACCAATGCCCTCTAATAGACCATTGACCCTGGTTATTTAAAGGTTGACATCCTAACTGCTATTTTAGATATTGACATCTTCCATCACTGATGATACACTTGGTACAATTTACAACCCCAGTTAGTGTCAACAGAAGCTACAAAGTGCTTAACTCAAAGTGTGCCGTTGACCTATATTGACCTTAGTAACAGTAACATTGTCAATCCAGCTGTTATCTGTGGCTTACCACAGCTTAGTTGGCAAGTGGACCAGAAATACACAGAATGAGGGTTGAAAGAGTGTTGTACTTTTTTCTGCTACTTTCAATGCAGAGATATCACACAAGTTTCCACATCATAGGAACATAGGAGTTGTTTGGCCCTTCGAGCTTGCTCTGCCATTTGATAAGATCATGGCTGATCTGCTTGCATTTCATAAGATAGTTATCAATGAAGCCAGATATATTAAAGTCAGTTTAAGTGAAGGAATCCAGACCTATAGGTTAATTCATTTTATACAACTCAAATTGTGAAGTATTCTAAATACTGCTTTTGCAAGAAGGAACATAAATCAACAATGTGGAGGCATCTCCACATACACACATCCGGGACTTACTGGATAGTGATCAGCGACAGGAATTGTGGCCAATTTCCCCCTTCCCAGCTGAGCCATTCAACTAAAATCAACTAACTCAGACCAAGCAAAAAATGAAATGGTTAAACCGGGTTACAACCATAAGAATGTTGAGAGTAAAGAAAACGGAAACGACTATCTAAACATGATAAAGCTACAAACATCATTTATTTCTCCCCGAGTAGGAAATAGAGGGATATGGGGGCAGGGTGGGTTGAGGTAATTAGAGAGAAAAGAGGCGTGTGTACAGTATAAACACCGGCATCGGCCAATGGGGTCTAATGGTGTGTTTCTGCACAGTAAATTCTGTATAATTCAGTTTTCGTAACATGGGCCGGAATTTTTCGTTGGGCGGGGGAGCCCCGTCCATCGGCTGAAAAGTTGGGACAAGCCTGCCTCCGCCGGGCCTGGGGAACCAGGCTGGATTTTATGCTCCTCAGGCCCTTAATTGGTCTTGGGCGGGAATTCCACCTCCTTGATGTAGGAAGTCCCGCCTAATGGTGCTGCCGGCCAATCAGCGGCCGGCAGCTCTTTGTCCCAGCAGTGCCATTGGGAGCAGTGGCCACTGCTGGGCTACACCCAGCCATCGGAAGAAGGTGAAGGATAACCCCAGAAAAAAGGTAAGTTTTTAGCGCCTCGCTGGGGACAATTGGTCAGGCCCCAGCGAGGCAAGGGGTGAGGGGGGTCGGTTAGGGGGGAGGGGGAGTGTTGTGCGTTGGGGGTGGTAGGGGCTTTGGAAGTGGTCCTCTGTAGGGCACAGGGTGCCCGATCAGGAGGGCCCCTCCCCAGCCCGCAAGAAGGCCACCTGGTTTCATCAGGCAGGCTTTTTGAGGCCTCAGCCACCCGCCATCCAAGGGTAAACTACCTGTTGCAGCAGGCGGAGGCCCTTATGTGCCAGTTAATTGGCCACTTAAGGGCCTTGATTGGCCTGGGGTAGGTAGGCCGTTTCTCGCCGTTGCCCCATGTAAAAGTCCGGCCATGGGAACAGGAGCAGACCATTTGGTCCCTCAAGCCAGTTTGACCATTCCATGAGATCTTGGCTGATCTGCATCATAACTCCATCTACATGCTTTTGCTTCATATTCCTTTGTTAGAAAATTTCTACTGATCTCAGATTTAAAATTATTAATTGAACTAGCATCTACTACTTTTTGTGGGAGAAAGTTTCTTACGTCCACTAGTCTTTGCGTGAAGAAACGTTTCCTAACTTCTCTACTGAATAACCTGGCCCTGATTTTAAGGTTATGTCCTCTTGACGTAGACTTCTCCACCCATGGAAATAAATTCTCTTGATCTACCCTGTGTTACAGCCAGGTGAGGAGGGGGTCTCAGGCTCGCCTCTTGCCCTTGCTCTTATTTGATTGCAACAGGGTTTATTCCTTTTAAACCGTGGTTGTGCTTACCACCTCTTTGAGTGTTTTACCTTTTTCCTTTACTGTGATCTTGAAAGAACCAATTGGACAGGTTTTCTCGCGCTTAAGCAAGAAAGAGGTAAGTTTATTATATTTAACAATCTAACCCTGAATTAAAAATAATAAAAGATATGCTACACATTCGCACAAGAATCACACACACACAAATAGATTACAAAGTGGAAAGTAGGTTTTTGGTTGGAATAAATAAATGTTAAATACACAGTTTGAGGTTGGATGATTCAGTAGTTGTCCAGCTGCAGTTGTACTCTTGATGTCGTTGGTTGGTCAAAGTGTATTTTGTGCCTGGCCTGTTTTGCTCAGGGTTTTCTTGAAGGCAGACTGGTAGGTGGCTCTTGTCCCTTGGTCTCTGGCTGTAGTAGTCTGTAGGCTTGGAGGGTCCACAGTTGCAGACGGTTTTCAAACTTGATGTTTTCTGGAGAGAGAGAGAGGGAGAAAGAAAGGGAGGCACACAGCTTTCTTTGTTGTTGCACACTCACTTGCGACTTGTCACTTCTGTGTGTAACAAAACTCACAGTTTTTTCAGAGATGGACAGTCACATGGTTCTCTCAACCCCTTTGTTTTTAATGAGGTCCAAGATCTAAGACCCAAAAGCTCTCTCAGGTGGTATTGTCACTGTTAATCATCTGGAGGGATGTCTCCAATTATGAATGCCACGAGATGGCTTCGAATGTCCCACTAATGAGGATGATCTGGGTAATCTATTCTGTTGGCCAAAATATTGTTCTCGCTGGGCTTCTTGTTAGACTTCTGGCTCCGGTGGAACCTTGTAATGTGCAAAGATGTTTCAGATGCAAATTGCAGTGGCCATCTTAGCTGCCAGTTTTTCTTGAAGATAACTGTAAGATTTTCTCCATTAAAAGTTTAATGTAAGTTTTCTGCCGATGAATTAAAATTCCTCTTTTGGCATATTGTGTTTTCTTGACACCAGTCAATTCCTTTCAAGATCCTAAAAGCCTCAATTAAATCACAGCTTAATCTTATATGTTCCAGGGAAAACAAGCCTAGTTTAATAATTTTTTCTCATAATTTAACACTTGGAACCCTGATCACATTCTAGAGAATCGACACTGCGCTGCTTCTGAGGCCAATGTATCCTTTCTAATGTGCGGTGCTCAGAACTACTATCTAACTCATTAATAAATATATTGAATATTTTAGGTTCCAGCACAGATCCTTGTTTGACGTGATTAGCACATTCTTTCAATTTGAATACTTACCCTTTTTCCCTACTCCCTAGGTTCTATTGCCTAACCAATCTCTGAACCAGTTCAGTAATTTGGCTTCAATTCCATGAGCTTTAATGTCAGCTAAATGCCTTTTATGTGGAACCTTATTGAATATCTTCTGAAAGCTCAGATAAACTACATCAATAGACATTTGCTTGTCTACTACTTTAGTTGCTTCCACAAAAAAAAACAGCTAGTTTTGTTAATCATGACCTATTCTTTACAAACCATGTTGGCTCTCTCTAATCAGCTCAAATGAAGTGCTCAGTTACATTGTCCTTCATAATCTACAAAACCTGAGCCCATATCTGTTCTAAGCCTACATTCCTCCAATTAAAAAAGAGCCACTCCTAGAAGTTGGATAACCAAGTATTATTTTAGTTATCCTCTCTGTACCTTTCCAGTGCCTCATGCTTGGGGACCCAAAACTGGATACAATATTCTAAGCATGACTGTACAAAGGTCTTGTACAGCCTAAGCATAGTGTTCGAATATAATATTGTTATGTTTGAGCAACACAACCTACAGTACTATTTCTTTCTTAAATGTCTCATCATATTGTTTGCAGAACTTCAAATATGACCCACAAGTCTTGCTTCTGGTTCTGTAACTTTTAGTGGGTAAACACTGCAGGGTGCACACATGTCTAGACCTGCCCAGATCACAAGTGCAATATCTTACCTACACAGTTCCATTTCCTTAACTTACATAAATCTGCCTGCAGCTCAACTCCTGCATCCGTTTTTGTTTTCCTCAAATTTGTGGATGGTTAAATCAAGTCATAAATAAAGACGATGATCAAATGCCCCCAACAGATACACAGAGAACTCCACTCATGACTTAGCTCCATGAAGGTTCTAAATTCGTTTCTGCTTTCTTGTAATGTCAGAACTAATTGTCTGTTGAAAGTTTGATTGTGCCATTTTTAATGACATTATGGAAATGCAAGAATATTACAGTATTGTGAATGCTTTGCAGATTTAGGAAGTCAAAGATCAAAGAGGAAATGCATACAAAATTCAAATTCTTTCCAGCGAAGAATGGCAATTTGCATTCAGAATTACATTATAAGAAATGACTAAAGTTTGCCATGTTCTTCAATCTCCACTAGAATTTTCTGCCCACATGAGGTATTCTGTTTCAGTGTCCTGTTTCCTGGATGCCTGTCAAAGTGAACTTTGTAACTTGTATCTCTGGGTTTCCATTCTGTCTCTTGGCTTGATCACACCAATATAATTAGGATGGGTAGAACTGTACTGTCTCCCTATATAGATTATAAGCTTCCCTTGCTGCTTTGATCAAGGACTTCAACTAATTCCCATTATCGAGTGAAAAAAAAGCACCCAGGCCGTGATTTTGAGCTCCATAGCACTGGTGATGCTGGCGCTACGAAAGCGTCCAAACTGTAAAATGGAGTGGGCCATGCTGCCAGCCACATCTATGAGATGAGCTGCTTAAAATGCAGTGGCACAAAATAAAGCTCAGTTGCTTCAAAAGTGCCACAGAGTAGCCATTGCTGCAGCAGTAAGACTTGCTTTTCTCAGTGGTGAGTGGCAGGAACTGGAGAGAAACATGAGGCCCCTGGAATCACTTGGGCAGCTGGGGTTGGCAGGGGAAGGCCTGGTTAAGAACAAAGCCCAGCTGAGGGAGTTCGGATGGGAACAGACTACTCTGATATTTAACAAAGTAGCCAGGAGGAGCTGCAGCAGATGCAACCTGGAGGCCACAGGAACACAACGGGGGCTGCTAGGGGAAAGAAGGAGCTACCCAAGACATTGGGTCTACTGCCCAAGAGACAGCTACCTGTAAATGACAGAGTGTCAGTGTTGTAGGAGGCTGCGCCTATTCAGGCAGATGGTCTCTGACCTTTGTGCTCTGATCCATAATGACATGAGGCCTCACGACCCCCTGGAAGTCCCTTACCTACAGTCGTCAAGGTCACCGTTTCCCTGAATTTCTATGCAACCAGCTTGTTCCAGGGATCAGCTGCGGGCCGAGGTGGCATCTTGCAATTGGCAGCTCATCACGCTATCAGACAGGTCATGGATGCCATATTCAGGAGGGTGGGGGACTACATCCATTTTGACAGATGACCAAGCGAAGGCGCAGAGGGCCGCGGGCTTTGCTGCCATTGATGGATTTCCTCAGGTCCAGGGGCTCATCGATTGCACCCATTTAGCCAACAGACACCAACAAACCAGCCAGTCAGATTCCTGAACAGAAAGAGCTATCGCTCGTCGAATGTCCAGCTGGTCTGTGACCACAGGGAGCGAACCTTGCAGGTCTGCGTCCGGTTTCCGGGCAGTTGTCATGGCGCCTTCATCTTGTGAAAGTCCTGAGTGCTGCACCTTTGAGGCCCACATCCAGATTCTGTGGGTGGCTGCTGGGGGATAAGGGTTATCTCCTAAGGAGATCACTTCTGACTCCCCACCATCACAGAATCCAGTCTTCAGCCAATTCGATTCACTCCACGTGATATCAAGAACTGGATGAAGGCACTAGATACAGCAAAGTATGTGGGCCCTGACAACATCCCAGCTATAGTGCTGAAGACTTGTGCTCCAGAAATAGCCACACATCTAGCCAAGATATTCCAGTACAGCCATAACACTGACATCTACTTGACAAAATGGTAAATTGCCCAGGTACGTCTTGTTCACAAAAAGGACAAATCCCATCTGGCCAATTATTGCGACATCAATCTACTCTCAATCATCAGCAAAGTGATGGACTGTGTCATTGACAGTGCTATCAAGTGGCAGGTAGTGCAGGAGTTCCCTGGGTCCATCTCCCTATCTAACAGATTTTCCACTTTGGATACTGTTGGGGGAATGCAGAAGAGCCAAGTCTGTGGCACCACAGGTGGCTCAGCTGCACAGGAGGAGAGGAAAAGGAGTGGGAGAGCTATAGTGATAGGGGATTCTATTGTAAGGGGTACAGATAGGCATTTCTATGGCTGCAAACGTGACTCCAGGATGGTATGTTGCCTCCTTGGTGCTAGGGTCAAGGATGTCACGGAGCGGCTGCAGGACATTCTGAAGGGGGAGGGTGAACAGTGAGAGGTCGGGGTACACATTGATACCAACGACAGAGGTAGAAAGAGGGATGAGGTCCTGCAACAAGAATTTAGGGAGCTAGGTAGCAGATTAAAAAGCACAACCTCAAAGGTTGTAATCTCTGGATTACTCTCGGTGCCACGTGTTAGTGACAATAGGAATAGGAGGATAGAGCAGATGAATGTGTGGTTGAGCAGATAGTGCAGGAGGGAGGGCTTTAATTTCCTGGATCACTGGGTCTGTTTCTGGCAAAGGTGGGACCTGTACAAGTTGGATGGGTTACAGCTGAACCGAATGGGACCAACATCCTTGCTGGGAGGTTTGCTAGTGCTGTTCGGCGGGTTTAAACTAATTTGGCAGGGGGATGGGATACAGAGTGGAAGTACAGTACGGGATGATGAACAGTCAAATATAGAAGAGAAACTGAGTCAGTCTGGAAGGCAGAGCAAATATAGACCTGTTAAGGCACAAGCAAAAAATGCAAGGCTGGATTGCATCTATTTTAATGCAAGGAGTCTTACTAGTAAGGCAGATGAATTGAGGGCGTTGATTAGCACATGGGAATATGATATGATTGCTATCACAGAGACATGGTTGAGGGAGGGGTAGGACTGGCAGTTCAATATTCCAGGGTATAGAATCTTCAGGCGTGACAGGGGAGGGGTTAAAAGAGGAGGTGGCATTGCACTGTTGATCAAGGAGTCAATTACTGCAGTAAGGAGGGATGATATCTTAGAAGGTTCCTCAAATGAGGTCATGTTGGTCGAACTTAAAAACAAAAATGGGGCAATCACTTGGCTGGGAGTGCACTACAGGCCTTCAAATAGTCAGGGAGAGATAGAGGAGTAGATATGTAGGCAAATCTCAGAGAGGTGTAAAAATAATAAGGTAATAATTAGTAGGGGATTTTAACTTCCCCAATATCAGCTGGGATAGTCTTAGTGCAAAAGGCTTAAAGGGGCGGAATTCTTAAAATGCATACAGGAGAGCGTTTTGAGCCAGTATGTAGTAAGGCCTACAAGAGAAGGGGCAGTACTGGACCAAATCCTAGGGAATGAAGCCAGACAAGTGGTTGAAGTATCAGTGGGGGAGTATTTCGGGAATAGCAACCATAACTCTGTAAGATTTAAGGTAGTTATGGAAAAGGACAAAGATGGACTGGAAGGAAATGTACTGAATTTGGGGAAGGCCGATTTCAATATGATAAAACAGGATCTGGCCAAAATCAACTGGGAGCAGCTACTTGTAGGAAAGTCTATATCAGACCAATGGGAGTCATTCAAAAAGAAAATAGTGAGAGTTCAGAGCCAACATGTACCCGTTAAGATGAAGGGTAGGACCAACAAGTCCAGGAAGCCTGGATGTCAAGGGATATAGAGGATTGGATAAGGGAAAAAAAGGAGGCTTATGGCAGATTCAGAGTGCTGAAAACCGCAGAGGCACTAGAGGAGTATAGAAAGTGTAGGGGGGTACTTAAAAAAGTAATTAGGAGAGCGAAGAGGGGACATGAAAAAACACTGGTGGGCAAGATAAAGGAACATCCTAAGGCACTTATAAGTATATTAAGGGAAACGGGATAACCAGGGAACGAGTAGGGCCTATTAGGGACCACAGTGGCAATCTGTGTGTGGAGCCGGAGGACATAGGTAAGGTTTTAAATGATTACTTTTCATCTGTGTTCACTATGGAGAAGGACGACGTAGGTGTAGAGATCAGGGAGGGGGATTGTGATATACTTGAACAAATTAGCATTGAAAGGGAGGAAGTATTAGCTGTTTAAGCAGGTTTAAAAGTGTATAAATCCCCAAACCCAGATGAGAGGCAAGGGAGGAGATAGCAGGGGCTCTGACACAAATTTTCAAATCCTCTCTGGCCACAGGAGAGGTACCAGAGGATTTCAGGACAGCGAATGTGGTACCATTATTCAAGAAGGGTAGCAGGGATAAACCAGTTAATTATAGGCTGGTGAGTCTAACATCAGTGGTTGGGAAACCATTGGAAAAGATTCTGAGGGACAGGATTAATGTCCACTTGGAGAGGCAGGGGTTAATCAAGGATAGTCAGCAAGGCTTTGTCAGGTGGAAATCGTGTCTAACAAACTTGATTGAATTTTTCAAGGTGGTGACTAGCTGTATAGATGAGGGTAAAGCAGTTGATATATTCTACATGGATTTCAGTAAGGCTTTTGATAAGGTTGCGCATGGGAGATTGGTTAAGAAGGTAACAACCCACGGGATTCAGGGCAATTTGGCAAATTGGATCCAAAATTGGCTTAGTGGCAGGAGGCCACTAAGGCAGGAGGTGATGGTCAAGGGTTGTTTTTGCGAGTGAAAGCCTGTGACCAGTGGTGTACCGCGGGGATCGGTGCTGGGACCCTTGCTGTTTGTAGTGTACATTAATGATTTAGATGTGAGTATAGGAGGTGTGATCAGTCAGTTTGCAGATGACACAAAAACTGGTGGTGTCGTAAATAGTGAGGAGGAAAGCCTTAGATTACAGGACGATATGGGTGGTTTCAACTGTTTGACATCAGAAAATGAAGTTTGGATCTCCTCTGTTGCTGGAGGTATTCTTTCTTAAGGATTCTCACCTGAAACATTAAACATTAATCTCTGTTCACAAGGGAGCTTCAGATCAACAGGAATAAGGGAAAGGGATTGGAGGACTGAGTGGGAGAGTCTGTACCTGGATCTCACTCATTGTTTAAAGATTGACAACATTTTTTAAACACTTTTCTGTTGTGGTTTTAAAAAGATGAAACCCTGTGGGTGTGGAGCAAACATTTCAACATTTGTTAGTGAAATGGATTCATTCAGGACAGACAGCAGGGATTATTTGAGGGAATAACACAGTGTAGTGAGAAAGGAAATGCACTGGATGTTGTGTAGATGCTGTTCAATTAACTGAATGGCATCAACAGAACATCCACAGCAACTGACACCTCTGCAGGAAACGCAATGTAGAAACAGGTCTCCTTTAGTATAGTAATGAGTGTTTTTGCCTGTCCCGTGGAGCCTGCCCTTCAATTCACGAACCAGGATGGTATTGAACTATGTTCATATTTATTGCTGTAGATTCATGTAAAAAGCTAGAGAATTTTTTCTTGAGTGGGATTTTTTGGGGGAATAAATGTCCTTCTGTTGCAGAGCAATGGATAATTGTGATTTTAATGGAGCAACTGTGAGTGAGGCATAAATGGGTGGTTGTTGGTCGGCACAGACTCGGTGGGCCGAAGGGCCTGTTTCAGTGCTGTATCTCTAAATAAAAAAAAAATAAATATAGATGGGCTGGTAAGATCGGCAGAGCAGTGGCAAATGGTATTCAACCCTGAGAAGTGTGAGGTGATGCATTTTGGGAGGACTAACAAGGCAAGGGAATATACAATGGATGGTAGGACCCTAGGAAGTACAGAGGGTCAGAGGGACCTTGATGTACTTGTCCATAGATCACTGAAGGCAGCAGCACAGGTAGATAAGGTGGTTAGGAATTCATATGGGATGCTTGCCTTTATTAGCTGAGGCATAGAATATAAAAGCAGGGAGGTTATGATGGAGCTGTATAAAATACTAGTTAGGCCACAGCTGGAGCACTGTGTACAGTTCTGGTCACCACACTATAGGATGTGATTGCACTGGAAAGGGTGTAGAGGAGATTCACCAGGATGTTGCCTGGGCTGGAGCGTTTCAGCTATGAAGAGAGACTGAAAAGGCTAGGGTTGTTTTCCTTAGAGCAGAGAAGGCTGAGGGGGGACCTGATTGAGGTATACATAATTATGAGGGGCATTGATAGATTAGATAGGAAGTAACATTTTCCCTTAGTGGAGGGGTCAATAACCAGGGGGCATAGATTTAAGGTAAGGGGCAGGAGGTTTAGAAGGGATTTGAGGAAACATTTTTTTACCCAGAAGGTGGTTGGAGTTTAGAATACACTGCCTGAAGAGGTGTTGAGGCAGAAACCATCACAACATTTAAGAAGTATTTAGATGAGCGCTTGAAACGCCATGGCACACAAGGCTATGGGCCAAGTGCTGGAAAATGGGATTAGAATAGATAGGTGCTTGATGGCCAGCACAGACACAATGGGCCAAAGGGCCTGTTTCTGTGCTGTACAACTCTATGAATCTCTGGCACTTACTCAGCAATAACCTGTTCACTGATGCTCAGTTTGGGTTCCCCCAGGGCCCTTAGCTCCAGACCTCATTACAGCCTTGGCCTGGACATCGACAAAAGAGCTGAATTCCAGAGGAAAGGTGAGAGTGACTGCCCTTGACATCAAGGCAGCATTTGACTGAGCGTGGCATCAAATTTGATGTCAATGGGAACCAGGAGAAAACTGTTCCTGGTTGGAGCCATATATAGCACAGAGATAGATTGTTGTTGTTTTTGAAGGCTAAGCATCTCAGCCCCAGGACATATCTGCAGGAGTTCCACAATAAGCATCATAAGAAGTGAAGATGTTCGCTGATGATTGCACAATGTTCAGTTTCATTCACAACTGCTCAGATACTGAAGCAGTCTGTGCCCCCATGCATCAAGACCTGGACAACATTCAGGCTTGGACTGTTAAGTGGCAAGTAGCATCTGTATCACACAAGTGCCAAACAATGACCATCTCCAACAAGAGAGAATCTAACCACATCTCTTTGACATTCAATGGCATTACCATCGTCGAGTTCCCATAGCCAACAAACTGGGGGATCATCATTGACCAAAAACTTCTAGGTTTTATTGTAGATTGCAGTTTTCCCACCATTTGACATGTATGGCATGTCCTACAAAATTGTTTCACATCCCTTGTAAGACCTGGCCAATAATAATGTTGGCTTATACATGATCTGGTCTTTCGAATTCCCCTATGTCCTGCAAAAAGAATGTCGTGTGCTAACCTTAATAATCCTTGGTGATATTTAGGTGGTACCACTATCTGTTCAACAACTGTCCAGCCTTCATCCGCAGGTCTATGAAGCGGTCTCCATTTCCTCCTCAAAACCCTGCTTGCCATATAATAGCCTTCCGGAACTCCTTTCGCCTCAGCTTCTGTCAGAGCTCTCTGTGCTATTCGGTGTAACTCTGGATCAGCTTGCTGTGCTGCAATGATAGAAGATCTGTTAAACATCTCATTTGGATTATCTAAATCCCCAAATAAGGTTTCACATACTTGACTATCTGTTTGTGGTGCCACTTTTACCTCCGACAATGGATCCTGTTTAGCCATTGCTCGGGTGACTAAACACGCAGGAAATATTCCCAGAACCTGTTCCTATAATTGTTCTGTTTCCTTAATTTCACTTGGTTCCTCTGTAATTGTAGGAAAAACTGATACTTTTGATCCAGCCAAATCATTTCCTTGGAGTAGATCAATTCCCTTGACCGGCAAACTGTGGACAACTCCTACAGTTACTATCCCAGATATTAAGTCACTCTCTAGGCATACTTTATATAAAGGTACCAGTATATACTCCCTGCCAATTCCATTAACTAAAACTTTGGCATTCAAGGCGCTTTCTGGTGGAAATGTTATATCTTTCCCCAGCAAGGATGTTTGGGTTGCTCCTGTATCCCTGAGTATAATGATAGGTTTTCCTGCCTCGCTTAAAGGATATGGAGTTACTTTCCCCTTTGAAAAAAATTCATTATAACTTTCAGGTATCTTATTCTTAACCTCTACACTCTCTTTAGTTTTTGTATCTGGTTTTACAGCTGTCATTAAAGCTATAGCCTGGTCTGCTATACTTTCAGTCAGAGTTTTTTTCTCTGCATTAGCTTTGCGTAGCCAAACAAGTCCTATGGATTTACCTCTCAATTTCCAGCATTCTGAATGAAGATGACCCATTTTGTGGCAATGATAACACTGGTTTGCGAACTTCACTTCTACCCTCAGCACCTTCCTTTCTGGCCTGAGGAGGTGATCCTGGGGCATTCCCAGCTGTTCCTTCTTGTCCCCGGCTACTTGCCTTCCTTTCACTCGCCCACTTTCTATCCTTCTCGGAGTTATGAGGGTGACGGACAAAAGGTTTTGGCTTATTCGCAAGCTCAAAATCATCAGCAATTTCTGCTGCTTGCATAGCTTTCAAATCTTTCAGGTTATCTACATGAGTTCTCACTACTGAAGGAATGGAATTTTTAAACTCTTCCAAGAGAATCAACTCTCGAAGATTCTCATATGTGGTTTCCATCTAAAAGGCCCATATCCAATGGTCAAAATTAATTTGCTTTACCCTCTCAAATTCTACATACGTCTGCCTAGCCAATCTCTGTCGGTTCCGAAACCTCTGATGGTAAACTTCAGGGATTAACTCATACGCAACGTGAATAGCCTTCTTTGTCATCTCATAATCTGCAGAAGCTCCTACAGGAAGAATGGCATAAATTTCATGAGCTCTGCACTTCAACTTGCTTTGCATAAGCCGTGTCCAGGTTTCCCTCGGCCATTTCATCTGTTTGGCTATTTCTCCAAAAGATATGATAAATGTTTCTACCTCCTTTTCCTCAAACTTAGAAAGGACTTGACTAAATTTAAACAGCTTTTGCGGGTCCTGGGCTGAATTCAGATTCTTCCTGACCCGAATTTTTCCTGGAGTCAAGACCACCCCCTTTGTCTTAGCTCCATCTCCTCTAGCCTAAATTCCCTCTCTTTCTACCTTTCCTCTTTTTAAAATTCAAGTTTTCTTAATTCTTTTACAGTCTCAAATGTTTTTACTGCTACTTCTTTTTCCTGCTCAAGCTTTCTCGTTTCTAACGGAATTCTAGCCAATTCCACTGCATCACTCTCTGACTTACGATCTTCTTCCCTCTTCTTTTTCTATTTTTAAAAGTTGGACTATTACATCAAAAATCTCTGCTTTGTAGCAATTCCATCCCTAATTTTGCCACCAATTCTTTTAGTTTATTCTTAGTTACAGTTATCAAGTCACTGAGGGATACATTCTCCTTTCCCAAAACTCTGCTGCAACTACTAATGCTGTTAAAATGTTACAGACTGTGTCTTATTCGACAAGAAACCTGGTTACTTTTATTTGTAATTGGCAGTAGATTTGGAACCCAACAATCGAGTTTCCAATTAATATGATCCCAGACACGAGAGCAATTCATATGATGCCAGACACAAGGCCCCAATTTATGTGCTATCCCAGAGACGAGTCATTAATATGATTCCAAACATGAGCTCCCCCATTAATCTGATTCTGATCCTGGAATGAGCCGCCCAATTAAATATGTTACGACTGTGGCAGGAGCTACGCCCTATCAATTCAGCCCAGTCACTCCACAGGTCACAGCACATTATTAAGCTTTCACACCCAATTGGAAAACAGCCAAATTAAACATTCTAACACCCAGAATGAAACCAGGTATCTTTAGACAACAACAAATTAACTATTTATTAAAAAACTAAATCTTAAAAACGATTAAGATAAATAGTTATAAATATGCAAAAAATTGCTCGCAAAGAAATGTTAACAAGGTTGTAGTAAGTCAATGAGAATAAATTGCATGAAGGAGTTTGCATGGGACAAATCATTGGGGGAAGAAATTGGACATCATTGTACCCATTCTTCGGCAGTGCTCCTCCTGGCCCTACAAGAATACTGTGGGCCACTGCCAACTCAAGCTTTGGGCTGACACCTTTGGGCATGTGGTTGATTCATGCTGCCCATTTCAAAACAATGCAACTGGCATTTCTCTCCCATTGTCTCTCAATTGTCTCTGCTATTATCTTTAAAGTAAAACTGGCAAATAACAGGGGAGCACTGCATGGAAGAGACAATCAGGTTTCTTGCATTTTCTTTTTATTTCAGATTTCCAGCATTCACAGTATCTTGTTTGTGTTTTAAAAAATAATATGGCCTTAGTCAAACGTCTAGATAAGAGATTTTGAGAAATGTATTAGCTGCTATTTGATATATAGTCACAAAGAAACATTATTGTGCTTGGAAATGTTAGAGCCACTGTGTGTAGCACCACACAGAGATGAGATGTTCCCAACTGCAATTCCAGTGTTTTTTGGATTGTTACCTGTTGTGGGCGGACCTCAAGAGTGAACCACGTTAAGAAGCTGTAAGTGAAGGTGACTGAAGGAAGTGATGTCATGTTACACATGGCCAGGGAGTTGTGGGTGTAGCCTTACAGAGTGAGATGTGATTAGATGTGGCTCGTGCAGTAATTATTTGCACATATGTGTTTTAGTTAAGTTACAATAAAAACACATTTTCTTTGGATATTACTTGGAGTCCTGTGAGTCTTACAATAGTTCACATATCAAAGGAACAAGTAACATTACATGGTGGCAATGTTTGTTTTTTTCTGAAGGACACAGTAAGAGAGAACAAGGAACAGCTGACTGCCTACCCGGAGTGGCTGAAAATCCTGGAGAAGCAACTGGCAGGAGACCTCACAACAGTGTAGCTAGCTAGGACCACAGACAGGACCCTAGGTGGTGTTGAAACACTATGGGTACAGCAGGCAATTTGACAGGGGATCAGAGCTTTCAACTGGTCTGGCAACCGAAAAATTTGGAAAGCAGTAGCTGAAGCCATTACATTTTTAGTTATCCTTTTTTTGCTTCGTGAGCAGGGACTAAGCTGAAAAGAGCAGTACGAGTCCAACAATCCCATTGGAGGTCCATAGCACAAAGCAAAAGGCTGGTTGTGGCAGCTGCTGGTACTACAAGCTGCAGGTGAATGCAGGAAAAAAAACTCTCTCGGAGTTTCAAAAAAAAGTTCAGAGCTAAAAGAAAAGAGCCTTTGTAAACAAAGAGCTGCTCTCTCGGTTTTAAATAAAAACAAGATGTATAAACAAAGACCTTCTCTCTCTGTTTGAAAAAATGATAGGAACATAGCAACGGAGGAGCAGGAGTAGGCCATTTTAAAAAAAATGCATTCATGGAATGTGGGCGTCACTGGCCAGGCCAGCATTTATTGTCCATCCCTAATTGCCTTTGAGACGG
This sequence comes from Heterodontus francisci, assembly GCF_036365525.1. Lineage (NCBI taxonomy): Eukaryota > Metazoa > Chordata > Chondrichthyes > Heterodontiformes > Heterodontidae > Heterodontus > Heterodontus francisci. Next base: position 54,960,843 of record NC_090387.1, on the reverse strand, counting down.
TGGTGGTGAGCTGCCTTCTTGAACCACTGCAGTCCATGTGGGGTAGGTACACCCACAGTGCTGTTAGGAAGGGAGTTCCAGGATTTTGACCCAGCGGCAGTGAAGGAACGGCGATATAGTTCCAAGTCAGGATGGTGTGTGACTTGGAGGGGAACTTGCAGGTGGTGGTGTTCCCATGTATTTGCTGCCCTTGTCCTCCTAGTTGGTAGAGGTCGCGGGTTTGGAAGGTGCTGTCTGAGGAGCCTTGGTGCATTGCTGCAGTACATCTTGTAGATGGTACACACTGCTGCCACTGTGCGCCGGTGGTGGAGGAAGTGAATGTTTGTAGATGGGGTGCCAATCAAGTAGGCTGCTTTGTCCTGCATGGTGTCAAACTTCTTGAGTGTTGGTGGAGCTGCACCCATTCAGGCAAGAGGAGAGTATTCCATCACACTCCTGACTTGTGCCTTGTAGATGGTGGACAGGCTTTGGGGAGTCAGGAGGTGAGTAACTCGCCTCAGGATTCCTAGCCTCTGACCTGCTCTTGTAGCCACGGTATTTATATGGCGGCTCCAGTTCAGTTTCTGGTCAATGGTAGCCCCTAGGATGTTGATAGTGGGGGATTCAGCGATGGTAATGCCATTGAATGTCAAGTGGAGATGGTTAGATTCTCTCTTGTTGGAGATGGTCATTGCCTGGCATTTGTGTGGCGCGAATGTTACTTGCCACTTATCAGCCCAAGCCTGGATATTGTCCAGGTCTTGCTGCATTTCTACACGGACTGTTTCAGTATCTGAGGAGTCACGAATGGTGCTGAACATTGTGCAATCATCAGCGAACATCCCCACTTCTGACCTTATGATTGAAGGAAGGTCATTGATGAAGCAACTGAAGATGGTTCGGCCTAGGACACTACCCTTAAGAATTCCTGCAGTGATGTCCTGGAGCTCAGATGATTGACCTCCAACAACCACAACCATCTTCCTTTGTGCTAGGTATGACTCCAGCCAGCGGAGGGTTTTCCCCCTGATTCCCATTGACCTCAGTTTTGTGAGGGCTCCTTGATGCCATACTCGGTCAAATGCTGCCTTGATGTCAAGGGCAGTCACTCTCACCTCACCTCTTGAGTTCAGCTCTTTTGTCCATGTTTGAACCAAAGCTGTAATGAGGTCAGGAACTGAGTGGCCCTGGCGGAACCCAAACTGAGCATTACTGAGCAGGTTGTTGCTAAGCAAGTGCCGCTTGATGGCACTGTTGATGACACCTTCCATCACTTTACTGATGATTGAGAGTAGGCTAATGGGGCGGTAGTTGGCCGGGTTGGATTTGTCTTGCTTTTTGTATACAGGACATACCTGGGCAATTTTCCACATTGCAGGGTAGATGCCAGTGTTGTAGCTGTACTGGAACAGCTTGGCTAGGGGTGCTGCAAGTTCTGGAGCACAGGTCTTCAGTACTATTGTCGGAATATTGTCAGGGCCCGTAGCTTTTGCAGTATCCAGTGCCTTCAGTTGTTTCTTGATATCACGTGGAGTGAATCGAATTGGCTGAAGTTTGGCATCTGTGATGCTGGGGACTTCAGGAGGTGGCCGAGATGGATCATCAACTCGGCACTTCTGGCTGAAGATTGTTGCAAATGCTTCAGCCTTATCTTTCGCACTGATGTGCTGGGCTCCCCCATCATTGAAGATGGTGATATTTGTGGAGCCACCTCCTCCAGTTAGTTGTTTAATTGTCCACCACCATTCTCGGCTGGATGTGGCAGGACTGCAGAGCTTAGATCTGATCCGTTGGTTATGGGATCGCTTAGCTCTGTCTATCGCATGCTGCTTTCGCAGTTTGGCATGCAAGTAGTCCTGTGTTGTAGCTTCACCAGGTTGACACCTCATTTTGAGGTATGCCTGGTGCTTCTCCTGGCATGCCCTCCTGCACTCTTCATTGAACCAGGGTTGGTCTCCTGGCTTGATGGTAATGGTAGAGTGGGGGATATGCCGGGCCATGAGGTTACAGATTGTGGTTGAGTACAATTCTGCTGCTGCTGATGGCCCACAGCGCCTCATAGATGCCCAGTTTTGCATTGCTAGATCTGTTCGAAATCTATCCCATTCAGCACGGTGATAGTGCCACACAACACGATGGACGGTATCCTCAATGTGAAGGCAGGACTTCGTCTCCACAAGGACTGTGCGGTGGTCACTCCGACCAATACAGTCATGGACAGATGCAGCTGCGGCAGGCAGATTGGTGAGGACGAGGTCGAGTATGTTCTTCCCTCGTGTTGGTTCCCCCAACACCTGCCGCAGACCCAGTCTAGCAGCCATGTCCTTTAGGACTCGGCCAGCTCGGTCAGTAGTGGTGCTACCGAGCCACTCTTGGTGATGGACATTGAAGTCCCCCACCCAGAGTACATTTTGTGCCCTTGCCACCCTCAGAGCTTCCTCCAAGTGGTGTTCAACATGGAGGAGTACTGAGTCATCAGCTGAGGGAGGCCGGTAGGTGGTAATCAGTAGGAGGTTACCTTGCATATGTTTGACCTGATGCCAGGAGACATCATGGGGTCCGGAGTCGATGTTGAGGACTCCCAGGGCAACTTCCTCCCTACTGTATACCACTGTGCCACCACCTCTGCTGGGTCTGTCCTGCCGGTGGGACAGGATGTACCCGGGGATGGTGATGGCAGTGTCTGGGACATTGTCTGTAAGGTACGATTCTGTGAGAATTCAGCCTGTCAAGCCTGCTCTACCATTCAATTAGATAATGGCTGATCATTTCCCTCATCGCCACTTTCCCGCGCTATCCACATATCCCTTGATGTCATTAGTATCCAGATATCTATCGATTTCTGTCTTGAACATGCTCAAGATCGAGCTTCCACTGCCCTCTGGGGCAGGGAATTCAAAAGATTCAGCACCCTTTGAGTGAAGAAATTCCTTCTCACCTCAGTCTTAAGTGGCTTACCCCTTATTCTGAGATGACGTCCCCCATTTCGAGACTCACCAGCCAGGGGAAACATCCTATCTACATCCACCCTGTCATGCCCTGCAAGAATTTTATAAGTTTCAATGAGATCACATCTCATTCTTTGAAACTCTAGAGAATATAGGCCCAGTTTCCTCATTCTCTCCTCATAAAACAAATCTGCCATCCCAGGGATTAGTCAGGTGAACCTCCTTTGCACACCTTCTATGGCAAGTATATTCTTTGTTAGATGAGGAGACCAAAACTATACACAATACTCCAGGTGCAGTCTCACCAAGGTTCTGTACAATTGTAGTCTCAGTCATAAAGGGGCAGGACTGCAGAAAATAAATCTGTCTAAACAAGAAAAAAGAAGTGTGCCTGTGAAAAAGAAAACCTGTAAAAGTCCTATCTTTATATTTTAAAAAGCAGGATTATTAAGACAATTGCTTTCAGATATGCATTTATAGATTGGATGACGCTGGACATAGCATCTGAATTTAAACTGTTTCGACAGCGAATGGATCTGTGTTTCCTGGATCAGAAATGAGCGAATCAGAGAAACAGGCTATCAAAATCAAGATCGCACTGGGCAACGAGGGCCTGCAACAGATTAATACATCAGGTTTGTCAGTTGAGGATCAGAAGGACCCTAGCAGGCTATGGACATTCCTGGAGCAGCAACTCAAGGTGAAGGTAAACTTCCAAGTACATAGGCTTGAGCTTATGACCTACCAGAAAAGTTTGTTGCAAAGTGCCGAGACAAAGCTCAAGAATGCGATTTTGCAGATATCGAATTATCGGAATGGATCACGGAGCTAGTAATCGCGATTACCCCATCAAACAGACCTGCTAGAAAAGAAGAAAGGGCGCGCCATAGATACACGATTTAATGATGGAAAGAAATTTGAAGCCATCATGCCTGGGTGCCAACAGCTACAAACGTTGGGAGCGGTTATGACAATTGGTATGGTAACCAAGGCTCAGAAGTCCGCTAAATATTGTGGCAAATATGGCCTGACTCACCCAATTTGCAGTGGCCCGGGGTACCAGGACCTGTGCAAAGGTTGTGGCATGCGAGGACATTGGGCAAGGCATTGCAGAAGGCTGACCTCAGATACTGCACACAGATCACATGCAGAGAGAACATCTGCAAGATAGGATGGCAAATGCGACAAAAGGTATGCCAACACACAACAAAAGCCCAAGCAAGTGCATCAGGACAACAGAGAGACAGATTGTCAGGAGGACATGGATGAAGAATACACTCGTGAGAACAGTGAGCAAGCATTTCACATAGTAAACTTAAATCAACATGTCAATGCTAATAACGCAATCTGAGACATTTGCTATGATCGGGATTATATGTCCGCAGAAGAGTGGCAAGCATCTGCTCAGAGTAAAAGTTGACACTGGAGCAAGTGCAAATATTCTGCCCATCCGTATACTGAAGGACATGTATTTAAAGACAGGGGAATCTACGGTACAACCCACTTGACTACCTACAATGGTTCTCCAATCAAGTCCATTAGAACAATAACTTTACAGTGCAGCTATGGGAGCTCCGAATGACTACCACCAATGTTTTGTAACGTAGGCACAACTGGACCAGCTGTTGCAGGACCTCCAGTATGCCACGATTTACGAATTGTCACAATACATGTAGTCAGCAATGCACCGACGATGGTACAAAATATCCAGGTCGAGTGTATCGGGTCGGTCCATGTAAAGGACAGCACAAAGGCTGGGGGTGGAATTCTATGCTCTCCCCCGTAGCAGGCTTGGAGGTGGGGAGAGCATAAAATTGGGTGGGTTGGTGGCAGTGGGGGACCCCGCCACCATCCCACCTCCGCCGAAATTTAATCCGGGTTTGGAAGGCCTGTGAATGACTTTCCTGTCCCGCTGCCAATTGAGGCGCTTAACTGGGTAATTAACCCCCAGTCAAGGGTCTCTTCCCACTGCAGCCACAATTACCTGTGCAGCGGGTGGCCCTGTCACTCCATGGGAAGCACGGCATGAAAAACCCCTTCCTGACTGCGGGGGGAGGGGGAGGTGTTGGGAGAGGGGGTGGCAGTTCCCTCATTCAAGGGCACAGCAACTGAAGGAGGGACCCAGTGTCAGGAAGGGGGTGGTCCGCTGGGAGCCAACCCGCTGCCCTTGCTGTCGGCCCCCCTCCCCCCTCTCCTGCAACCCCCACCCTGCAAGACCCTCCCACCCTGATGTACCTGATGCCTATGTTCAGCAATGATCCTCGGCCTCCAGTACGGTCATCTTCAACAGCAGCCACTGTCTCTGCGGTGGCGCTGCAGCTGGCAGCCTCTGATTGGCCGGCAGCTCTCTAAGGATGGAACTTCTGGAAACGGAGTCCTAAATCATATGGAAGGCCTGCTGCTGTCCACTGAAGTGCCTGATTGGCACTAAATACCATGGGCCTTCCAGAGAAGAGGCGATGTGGGGATCTCGGCGTTGATTTCCCCGGATGTCGAGACCCCCCCCCCCAAAACCGCTAGCATAAAATTCCCATCGGGAGTCTTGACACAAGGAGACGATACAACTGGGAGTCTCTCCTCAGGCTTCAGTTTGTTGCAGCAAGTACCCAGAGGCTAGAGGAAATGCCAGTGATTGGTGATGTTCCCAGTCCTCATTTTTCTAAGCTTTCTAAACAAGGGAAGATGAAGGCATCGTATGACGTGCAAGCAGGACCAGAAATAGCTCAATTGCGAGCAGGACAGAAGGCCAGAGTCCTCAATCGTGCGTTGGGAACTTGGTATCATGCAGAGGTTGCTAGGATAGATACCAGCCCAGATGATACACAGTCCCGACACCCAATGGTACGAATCTCAGACGGAACCAAAGTCCACTCAGGGAGCTGTACAACAACACTACGTGTGAAAATAAGAGCAAAATACTGCAGCTGCTGGAACTCTGAAATGAGAACAGAAAGTGCCGGAAATACTCAGCAGGCCTAGTAGCATCTGTGGAGAGAGCAACAGAATTAACGTTTCAGCTCTGTGATCTTTCATCCAGTCATTGGGACATATGGTGCAATGCCAGTTATGTAGGCCCTAGATCCCAACGACTGGTGAATTGTATCAAAGAGCACGCCCATTTGGCTGTTCGCAGTAGGCAGTTTACTGACTGTACTCAACCAGCCTGTACTTGCAAAATGCAGAACACAATGTCTAACATTAGATGTGATTCTGTGATTGGACAGCACTTACTGAACAATTTCGATTGTGCTAAGAATTAAGAATTTAAGATTATCAGTCGGGCTCACAATGTGGCTCACTTACACTTGCTAGAAGCGACATATATTCGTATGCAGGGACCTGTCCTCTGCAGGAAAAAGGAACATGTCCAGGCATTGCGCCTTTTTTAAATTGAACAAAAGCTAGGGGACAGCAGTTCCCTGGTACAATCTCCAAGACAACACCTTGACCAATTAGTGTCGACTTGCCAACCAATCAGCAACTTTTGCTCATTTGTTGCTTCCTTTGAAATTTAGCATTCTTGCATCTGTCCTGATAAGTGCAAGATGGAAAGCTTCAACAGCATGTCTCTTTTTTCAGCAATACTCAAGTTCTGTACTACCAAGTGACTATTTGCTATTGTTGTGGCATTTTGAGTACTATGTTTGAAAATTGCATTTAGATTATCAGTTCAAAAAACATGTGTTGTGACTAGTTTCCTGGGCTCAGTTAATCATTCTGCTCCTTGCAGCATGCTATTAAAAATGATGGAATTGGAAAAGTATCATAAATGTCAACCATTTGTTGCTGGTGCCAAGCTGCCATTGAAAATGTCATCTTTCCAACTGCAATCTAGGTAGTATTTTAAAGAACAAATGAGATGACGGAAAAGCAAATGCCTGTTGAACTTTATTTTTGTCAAGTAGATCTGAAGCATTCATTTATAGAGCTGGAGCAAATGTGCACTTGCAAATTCCCATTTTGAAACAAACATTCCAATCATATTTTTTCCATAAAATTGGATTTTGCCTGAACTGCGGTTTAGGCTGTTAAACTGAAGAGATGACACTTCAAAGTAATAAGTTTTGTAGCCAGATCAGCTGTTGCAATATTGTATTGTTTAATATTTGACAGCAAAAATAGAGTTTGGTTAAAATCCAGTGTAAATCTGAGTTTAAAATCCAATTGCAAGCCTTGACAAAGTAGTTCTGATTTTATACATTGAAGTGAAGAAAATTAAATGTGCCATAAGTAAATTTTTGGACCGTGCTCTATCACAAAAATCAGCTGTTGAATGGACCACAAATGGTATTGTAACTCTGGTTTAGAAAAGGCTTTTATGGATCAGCCTGTTAAATCTTGTGAGACATTCCATCACATTTGTTTTTCCACTAATGCCATTGATATGTTGGCTTAGATCATTATTGTTATTCCCTAATATCCCCATCTATCCTTTCCAAAGTGTCCACTACTTTCCAAAATAAATACAACACTAAAACTGACATAATCTCCTCTACAGTAGTGGATTTTTAAGGTTCATCCCTTGATGTGATGACTTCAGTTTTGGTGTGAAGTCCAGATCAGGCAGGCAGGAAATAAAATGACAAGATACAAAGCAAACTCCCTGAAATATCTTGACCCCGTTTTCATAAGAGTGGCTTCTGTATCACCAGAGTACATATTACCTTTTCCCACTATGGCCAATTTAATGGGCCCTATCATGGTACTTGGGGAAATCCTGATTGTTAATGGCATGAGATGCTCCAGATGTATTTAGAAAGCATGAGACACAGAGACTGAGAAAGAAAGTGATAAATGTGATAAAAAGGAGTAGGAATTGAGGCATAGGACAAATGCTGCCAAGATCACAAGGGAATGGTCCAGGCATAAGTTAAGTGCTAACGGGTGTAGTTGCAGAGCCAATAGTGGCTGGGGGAGTGAGATCCAATGCTGGCATTGCGGAGACCCAAGGACACCTTGCAGGATGCAGGGAACCTGGCCCACAAGGAATCCATATAAAAATAAATCTTCTAAACTTCTTCTGGTCACTTAGGGACTCCAGGCATGATAGAACTGTCGGAGTCATCCTTGTGTGGGCCTTGGAGTCTCAACACGGATGATGTCATAGGGCCACAACTTTTAGATTTAAATAAGGCTGACTTCAAAGTTGATGAAGATTAAATGTCAATGCAAATGGCACAGTCTTAGGCAGGTAAGAAGACTGTCATGCTTACGAGAAGTGCAACAATGAAAAATTATCGACCAAAACTGAAGAGTTATAAAAATTGACTTAGCCTTTTCAAGAAAATAGACAATGTTGCAAAAGATGGCTGCATGTGTATTTGAATATTGCCACACTGCCTGTTTAGAACAAAGAATACCTTTAAAGCTAAGAGGTGTCGATTGCACCCATCCTAAACCCACCCTGAAACATTCCTAAATTGAATGGGTTCTACTGAAACAAAGAAAGTATGAAGTGAAAACATCATAACTGGATTATTCTCATCCTGGGCCATTGTGTGATCACAATGGGAGAGAGACCAATGCATCTTCTACCAGAAGATGATGTGACAAACTTTCTACCTTAAAAAGGCAGCCCCTGAAGAGAGAGACAGAGACACTCAGAAAGAAGAATCACTGAACAGCCTGTTCAGCTAAGGGTGGGAGAAGGTCTAGCAAGCCACAAGGGAGGTGTCCTGCTGTAAAGTTCTATATTTTTAACTTATGCAGCAGAGAAATTGGAAGTGATCCTCTGTCTTCAAACTGAACTTTCAACCAAGAGAGAAATCTTCAAATACCTCAGGCCTGCAACCAATGAAAACTTGACTTCATAGAGAAGTCAACAGGTTTACCATGAAACCTGAAACCCTACATCACCTGAAAACTGCTTACCCCTTTTATCTCTATCTGTCTCTTCTTGTGTATGTGTGTGTATGTGTGAGTGGATGTGATTGCAACAATTTCAGGTTAAGGCATATTTCTTAATAAATACTTGGTCTTCTGTTTTCATCTTGCAAGCAAATCTTTCGCTGTCTGTTTATTTGACAAATAAAACACCGAGGGGTTAAACCCTAAAACCAAAAAACACTTGCAGCAATTAGGTGGGAGTTGACCAGTGGGAATCACCCACACTCCTCACCACATGGCTGTAACAAGACCAAGATGGTTAACCTCTTTCATGTAACATTACCGCCTGTGGGGGGAGGCTAAAATTGACCACTCTGCATCACTTTGCTCCAAGATAATGCATAAACAGTCTGAAGTTTTGAGTAGCTTGTTAAGCTTTGCTATTCTCTGTAATTCTATGCAATTTTGGCATGGGCCAATTGCTGCATCAATGGGAAAATATTAAAGGAGTAATAAAGTTTTATTAATTGAGAGAGGGACCTGATCTGTACATACTACTTCAGGTTGGCTTAATATTTAGCAACCACAATGTTGACTGTGGCTGATTTAGCCAGAGTATGATACACATGATTGCTCAGAAATGGACCTAGTTGTAACAGGTGACAAAATAAGCACATTGGATGAAATGAGAGCTGCAGGACAGTGGTTCTAGCTGGTCTGTCTCTGGCAAAGAGATGTTCATTCATGCTTCTCCTCTATTTCCGCTTATCTATTCCACTCCATAAGAGCCAGTGATGATTGGGCAAAGCAATTCTGATAACCACATATTATGATTCTTATACATCCTACACTTCATCTAAGTTGTTCCATCTCATTTGCCTCCAAGATTGACAAACTATCTCAGCTGGAGATCCAATCCCCTAATGAAGCTAAGGAAAAGTTTTCTATCTTGAGAGTTAAATTTGGTGTTGCATGACTTGAAAGACATGCATTGGCACCAGGTGCCCAAACTTTTGTTTTTGCAGGCTATCTAACATCTGTATGATGGAACTGTAGGGGGTCACATATAAAGTTGAAATCTTTGTGCTTATTAAATCCATGTGAAATTACTGATGCTAACTGATTTCAGTGTTTTGATTATCTACTGATTAGGCAAAAAGACTTCAAAAAGCCCTTTCCAAGCTTCCAGGTCTACAAGTTTCAAAGAGTACAAATCAGCAAATAAACATTGAAGTACCAATAGGACTAGGTTATGTTGGTCTCAAGACCTGGATTGCTAGAGCACAAGGGCCGTATGTGGCCTTAGATCTGCAGTTTGAATACCCTTGTACTGGAGGCCTTGGTTCTTACTGGAAAAATTACTTACCATCTGAGCTCAATGACTGATCAATAAAATCTCACTTGATATGGCTGTTCACAAATGCCTGTATAATATTTCTTTCTGATTTAATTGGAGCTCCTTCTCCCTTGAAATAATCATTTCTTTGTGTTTTCCAACACCACGATGCCTCAGAAATGAATGTGGATATGGAAAAAACCATATTGTCATAACGTGTGACTAGTGCCTGTCCTTATTTGACATTTCACAAGTAAATGATCACACACACACAAAAATAATTATAACAAAATTGGGTGTATGTATCCAGAGGAAATTTCAAACTTTAGTGAGTTTTCCCTTATTCTTCAGATGAAGTTTTATTTTGATTATTTAGGATTAACCCATGTAAGCAGTGGGAGTGGGGATTTTTAACTTTAGTCTGCTTCCTCTGAGTGAAAGGAATTAATGTGAGCAGCATATGGGCGATGTTTAATATGATTGAGCCTTATGTATGTCAGGCGAATCATCTCGACTTAATGGTATGAATAATCCTAAATAAGTGCAGGGTAACTTCTTTTGAAGAATGCGGAAGAACTTAGCAAAGTTATAAGTTTGTCTGGATATGTACACCAAACGCTTGCATGATAACTTATTTGTGAAATGTTAAGCAAGGTTAAGTAATAAAAAAATGATGCTGATTTCTTTTGAAGCTATCTTTCGAAGAATTTGCTCAACATTTGAGCTCAGTGATTGATCAATCAAAATCTCATTTGATATGGCTGTTCACAAATGCTTGCCAAGATATCTTGTTTTTCTTTTCCAGCCAAGATTATTTCCCAAATGATAGCTATTGAGGGTGAGTAATTGCATTCAATGCATAATGTGATAGTACAATGCTTTAGGTCTCAATACGGTCACACCTTAGGGTAAATTTTCAACTTGCTGCCTGGGATTAAAACTGATGGTGTGGGTATAAAACCCACCTGATTCTCATTTATATTTATGCCTGGGCAGCAAGTTGAATTTTTTTTTAATGTTGTATTAATTTAAACCAAATATGATGATCACGTATTTCTACTTATATGGGCTAAGTTATTTAATTTTCATTTCAGTCCTGTTAAAAATACATGGGGTAATCTTAACTACTGGTGACAGTTCTGGAATCTGTGCACCAAGCATCCTATCTGATATTGCCCATTGTACACTTTCGTCATAAGCTAAAATTACAGCCACTTGGTGCAAATTTTAATCAAATTACAAAAATGTGGGTTAAAGTTTCTTGGACAGAATATTTCAGGTTTTTAATTCATTTCATCGGATGTGGGCATCGATGGCAAGGTCAGCATTTGTTGCCCATCCCTAATTGTCCTGGAGAAAGTGGTGTTGAGCTGCTTTCTTGAACTGCTGCAATCCATCTGGTGCGGGTACATCCACAGTGCTGTTAGGAAGGGAGTTCCAGGATTTTGATCCAATGACAATGAAGGAACGGCAATATATTTCTAAGTCAGGATGGTGTGTGGTTTGAAGGGGAACTTACAGATGGTGGCGTTCCCATGCTTCTGCTGCCCTTGTCCTACTAGATGGAATAGGCCGCGGGTTTGGTAGGTGCTGTCGAAAGAGGCATGGTGAGATGCTGCAGTGCATCTGTGTACATGTTACCCACAGCTACCACTGTGCGTTGGTGGTGGAGGGAGGGAATGTTTAGGGTGGTGGATGGGGTGCCAATCAAGCGGGCTGCTTTGTTCTGCATGGTGTCAAGCTTCCTGACTGTTGTTGGAGCTGCACTCATTCAGGCAAGTGGAGAGTGTTCCATCACTCTCCTGACTTGTGCCTTGTAGATAGTGTCTTTGGGGAGTCAGGAGTGAGTTACTCACTGCAGAATTCCCAGCCTATAACTTGCACTTGTAGTGGCAGTATTTATCTGGCTGCTCCAGTTAAGTTTCTGGTCAGTGGTAACCCCCATGATGTTGATAGTCGGAGAATCAGTGATGATAATGCCGTTGAATGTCAAGGGGAGATGGTTAGATTCTCTCTTGTTGGAGACATCGTTGCCTGGGTTTTAGTAGCATTGTAAATACTTTGAGCTTTGTTTCTAACTTACCCAATTCATCAATTAAAATGTGTACCCTATTTCAATTGCAAAGATGTTGCAATGAACCTAACTTCAGATTACTCAAGTAATTACAACAGCAACAACTTGCATTTATGTAGTACCTTTAACGTAGTAAAACATCCCAAGATACATCACAGGAGCATTATCAAACAAAATTTGACACCAAGCCATATAAAGAGATATTACAGCACAGAAGGAGGCCATTTGGCCTGTCATGTCCATGCCTGCTCTCTGCAAGAGCAACTCAGCTTGTCCCACTCCCCAGCCCGGTCCCCGTAGCCCTGAAATTTTTTCTCTTTAGTTACCAATTCCCTTTTGAAAGCCATGATTGAATTTACCTTCACCACACCCTCAGGCAGTGCATTCCACATCTTAACGACCCATTATATAAAGAAGTTTTTCCTTATTTTGCCATTGGTACAAAACCTTAGTCAAAGAGATAGGTTCTAAGGAGCATGTTAAAGAAGAAAAGAGAAGTAGAAATGTGGAGAGGTTTATGGAGGGAATTTCAGAGCTTAGGGCCTTGGTAGCCGAAGACATGGCCACCAATAATAGAGCAATTAAAATCGGGGATGCTCAAGAGGCCAGAATTGGAGAAGCGCAGATATCTGGGATGGTTATAGGACTGGAGGAGTTTATTGATACAGAGAGGGGTGAGGCCATGGAGGGAGCTAAAAACAAGGATGAGAATTTTGCTTAACTGGCACAACCTGGGGTAATGGGTGAACGGGACCTTGGTACATGTTAGGATACGAGTGGCAGAGTTTTGGATGAGCTTAACTGCGGCGGAATGGGAAGAGAAGCCATTGCAGGTCATTCACTGGGGTATGACGGGATAGAAAAGAACGGAACCAGGCAAGTGCAGTTCCACCCAGCTAGATGATGGAGGAGAAGCATTGGAGGAAGATGGAGTGGTCAACTGTTGTAGACAGGTTGAGAAAGATGAGGAGGGATAGTTTACCACTGCCACAGTCACATAGGATGTCAATTGTGACTTTGATAAGAGCTCTGTCAGCACCGTGGCAGGGGCGGAAACCTAATTGAAGGAATTCAAACATGGAGTTCTGGGAAACATGAGCATGGATTTGGGAGGCAACAGCATGTTCCAGGACTTTGGTGAGGACAAGGAAATTGGGTTGGGGTGAAAGTTTGCCATAACAGAGTCAAGGGTTGTATTTTTGAGGAGGGGAGTGAGGAGACAGAAGTGTTAACAATTTGAGCTAACATGGGACCAGGCAGGGAAGTTGGTTGGTAGTAATTTAGTGGGAATAGGGTCAAATAAGTAGCAGGTGGGTCCCATGGATAAGATGAGCTTGGAGAGGGCATGAGGGAAGATAGGAGAGAATCTAGAGAACAATGTGAGTTTAGGGCTAGGGGTAGAGGAAAACTTAAAGGAAGTTTTACTTGGTGGGTTAAGGAAAGGCAGGGAAGCAACACAGGCAGCTTGAAGGGAAGGTCTCAATTGTACTGCCAAAGAAGTCCATAAATGCCTTGCATTTGTTGTTGAAAGTAAGGATGGAGGAGGCAGACAAAGCAGTTTGCAGTGGAGCAAGCATTATCTTTGCATTCCAGGTTGATAGTGAGCAGTTTTGGCTGAGGAGAGCATGGCCCACTTTAACTTTATGTGGTCCAGCCAAGTTTGGTGATGAATGACTAGACCTGTTGTCTGCCATTGGATTTAAGGGAGTGGATATGAGGGGGTGTGATCAGGGTGTGAAAGAGTAATGGTTTTAATGTGGATTAGTGCATCAAAGGCAGAGGTGAGGGTGTGGTTGAGCAGAACAGTAGATGCAGAAATGTTGTGAATGAAGGACCAAAGGCTAGACAGTTGGGATTTTGAAAGTGCAATTGTAAGTGAATTGGGAGAGAGACAACAGGAGAGAGGGTTTTACAATTACTTTTACTGCTTAACAAGATTTATGTCCATTTTTTGAGGCTAGATATAAAGAATGCTCCTGTATGATCAATTTTTCAATTGATATTACAGCTGTATTACAATCTGCTTAAGATTTTTTTCTGGATTGGAAGAGCTGCATTCTGTTTTCATATTAACAAAAGTAATATTTATAGCGACAGTTTTCATAGTGGAAAATAGTTTTTGCTTAAATTGCTTCTGAAACCTTTAAAACTAGTTGCAACCTTATCAGATTAATGTTACCTCTGAGATGCCCTGCTGGCTGACAACAACTTCAGGTTGTGCCTGATGCTTTTTGATAGACTTCATTTGAAATATAAATTCTATTTCACTTTGTTACATAAAAACCTCATATTGGAACTGCAGAAGTAAATTATTTCTAGTTACTGTTGAATTTGTGAAGCTTCTTTCAATCACTGTCGCTGAACAGACACTGCCACAGAATCACAAAGCTTGTAAATCCATCAGCATTGACAGGAGTGCTTGAAATATGTATCGCTCTTTATATTTCTGTACTGTGCAATGGCTTTCAAATTTTCTTTGGGCATTTTTTGTCTAGGAGCAGGCTAGAAAATTTACTTGGCTCCCAGGTGACATATGTTAAAGACTTAGGGCTGAAATTTATGTTCCGCCGCTGCGATCGGTGGTGGCCATAAACAATGGCGGCCCGCACATGCGGGCTGAGCTTCGCAGAGCCACTGTGATATTAAACACGGCGGCTCATTTAAATTTCCAGGGCGGACCGCCACCCCCGCCTCCGATGACATGGAGGGGGCAGACGGTTCGTCTCTGGGACCACGAGCAGATGCCATGCCATTTTTAAAAGGCTTCGAGCCCTACATTGCTATTTACATTTTTAAAGGGAAATGTGTGTTAAAAATAAAATTTATTGATCTAGACCCTCTCCCAACCCCTCAGCAACCACACATTTAATTTCTTGCCCTCTCCCCCCAAAAATATTTACCTTGTGTACCAGACCTTCCCCCCCACCCCCAAAGTTCACAAACTTTAATCTTTACCCCTGCCCACCATCTCCTACATCAATCAGAAGAGGTTGACCCCCCCCCCTCCCCTCCCCTCCCCTCCCCACACTGAAATACTTACCTGCTCCCCCCTCCCCACCAGTGTTATGCCTCGGATCTCCAGACGAAAATCCAGAGGCAAGGGAGTGCCGGGTACCGGCAACAATATCAGAGTGGAACGGATGATGAGAGGGGGAAAGTCATTAATTCCTTCATTTGCATTTTTTAAAGTATGGAAATTTGGCCCTCGTTGCCGAGAGGCGGGGGGCCGTCATGAGGCTTCGCCGCTGCCAGCAATATGGGGCCAGATCTTCCTGGCATCGGGGAGCGTGGCGAGCCTCTCCCAGAGTCAAATTTCCAGCCGCCCCTACCACAACCCCTGACGTTGGGGAGTGGCGGGGGTGTAAAATCCAGCCCTTAAAGAGAGAAAAAAAGGTATTGTTGATAATGTGTATGTTAATTTTGTATTAATAATATTGCAGAAAATTGAAGAAAACAGAATTCAGCGCAGATTTGATTGCTAATTAAACTTAATGCCAATTATATTTCTGTCAGAGATACTTTCTAACTGGGGTGGGATAAAACCCCATGCCAAGTCCACGCCATATCAAATGTGTATTAAATTACTGTCTAAATTTACCAACTAGGCCATCAATTTAACTTTCTGTAAAAACCATGTTGAGAGTATTTGATGGGCAGGGCAGGGAAAAAGAACAGCAGAATATAAGAAATAGACCACACTGCCTCTCAAGCCTGCTCCGCCATTAATAAGAGCAGGGCTGATCGTTTACATCAAATCCACTTTCCTGCCTATCCTAGGTAGCTAAGTAAGAACAAATATAACAAGAATGTTAAATGTTATTTTTAACAGGAACTACAGAGCTACTGATGTAGGTGCACCTTTAAGGCTACAATAAATAATTGCACTACCTGATGTAGCACTGAGCCTTACAGACCAGGAAGATGTCAGGTGCCACCAGCAGTCTCTGCTAAGTTACCTGATCTCAGCTGAACATAGGAACATAGGAAATAGGAGCAGGAGTAGGCCATTTGGCCCATCGAGCCTGCTCCGCCATTCAAACAGATCATGACTGATCATCTACCTCTACGCCATTTCTCCCCACTATCTCCGTATCCCTTGATGTCATTAGTATCCAGAAATCTGTTGATTTCTGTCTTGAACATGCTCAATGATTGAGCTTCCACAGCCCTCTGGGGTAGAGAATTCCACAGATTCACCACCGTCTGAGTAAAGAAATTCCTCCTCATCTCAGTCTTAAATGGCCTGCCGCTTATTATGAAACTGTATCCCCTTGTTCTGGACTCACCAGCCAGAGGAAACACCCTATCCACATCTACCCTGTACCCATCACGTCATATAAGAATTTTGTAAGTTTCAATGAGATCACCTATCATTCTTTGAACCTAGGTCTGGAGAATACAGGCCCAGTTTCCTCAATCTCTCCTCATAAGACAATACCGCCATCTCAGGGATTAGTCTGGTGAACTTCCGCTGCACTCCATCTGAAGTAATAAGAGCGTCAGTGAAATTTGTCTCTGCTCTCTGGGCTAGCTTTCTGCTCCTTTTCACTATTCAGTGACTCTGCTGGAAATGGGTGAGAGTGGAATTGAGTTCAGTTGTGATGCTCACCACAGTAAATAGACTGCCTTCTGTTTGGGTCTATGCATGAAGAGTGGACATTTGTGTGAAATGGGGAGGGCTGCTAGCACTCAACATGAGACAGTGCCTTCAGCAGAGGTAAAAAAGAATCCTTACTGATAGATTGTCAGAGTATTATCACAACAGTTAAGTGTTCAGTAAGGAAGTTCACACTATATCAACACATTTCGTGTGATGAATTCATCAAGTGAATGAACCTAATTACTTTACCTGAAATAAAAGAAAATGGAAGAAGCATATCTCAATACAGTAAGTATAATAGATGTTTTAAAATGTGATATTCCTCAGCAGTCTCAAGATCTAAATCTATCTAGAAATTAATTTGCTTTATTCTATTGAGTTGTTTATATAATTTTGATTATACAACTGAAGAATAATGAATAAATAGTCGTTTGGTAGTACAGAACTTAAGTATTGCTGAAAATAGAGACATTTTGTCAAAGCTTTTCATCTTGCACTCATCAGGACGATTCATAAGAATGCCAATGTATACTGCATGAGAAGAGAGTGCCAACCAATCAGTATTCTTGTGAATTGTCCTGATGAGTGCAAGATGAAAAGCTTCGACAAAATGTCTCCATTTTCAGCAATACTCAAATAATGAATAGGTAAAGGAGAGAAGACTGCAGTAATTCAACCAAAGTATTCAGATCACATCAAAAAACACAGTGAAAAATTTACACCTTCATATGTATTTCTGAACCACATTTCTTTGAAATTGCTTCCTAGTATTTATTACAGTTGTTGTTTTCCCCAGTTTTTACGGTTCTGTATTGAAGCTGGTGAGTGAAACAGAGATACAGTTCCGCAAGTGCTGACGCACCTTTGACATGCCAACAAGTGGTCACTCTTCATGTCTGAGTCTGCATGGCGAATGTCTCCAGGCTCTTTGACTATTTGGAGAAGGATGTGGGATATTGGTGGTGTTGCAGCCAAACCAAATCCTGGCCTCACATCCAGGCTTTACAGCAAGGGGATTATTAGGAACAAAAATCCTAGCCCAGGGCACTGAGGTAAGATGTAGTTTCTCAATGCTATCTTGGTTGAGATCAGCTAACTATGCTAAGCAGCAAACTGATTTGAGACCTTCATGGGTATACAGATTGGTTCCACACGAGATGGTGCATTTCCATGTCAAACCATTGAATGAGTCCACTCTTTGAATTTTATCTAAGATTTATTTTCTGCTTTTATGGTGGCACCAGCTGTCTTCTGATTAGCTGCCAAGTGGCAGGTGGCTCCATGTCCTGGATGTGTGGTGATATTAACACAATTGTATTTATGATGGTAATTTATGATGGTGCAGGTTTATCAAGAAGAACTCCTGAGGTCATTGCTGGGAAATTCTATTTCCTGTATATTTTTGACAATAATATGTTAAACATTATTTGTGATATATATCCACTTTATTTTAACATGTTCATGAATGAAACATGAGCAGCACCCAAATGGATGTTTTCTTCTGTTATTTTCAGGTATTCATTTGTTCACTTGTTATGCAATAGCCTCATAGGAAATCAATGCAAAATTGCATTATTGATGTGCAGAATAAATGCATTATAATACAGCCAGGAAGCCCAATCAGCAAAATGTCACTCTGAACTGAGAAACTGGGCAGGATTTCTAGGTTCCGATGGGGCCGGGAACGGATGTGAGCAGGTGCTAAAATTGAGGCCAGTGGCCGGCATGCCATTTTCATGTTGTCGTTCCTTCTGCCGCCGATTTTCCTTAGGATGGGAGAAAGCAGGCTCCAGAATCCCACCCAATTTGGGGATAAGGCCAATTAATCCTGTTAATGAGCTCATTGTCAGGACCTGTTTGGGATTTTGGTGGGATTGCACAGATTGCACACCGGATCAGAGACAGTCCAGGTACATGGAGGTGGCAACATAGCGGGGCGCCAGTCTTGGCCACACCATGACATTAGGTGGGCCCATAAAGGAGCACACATATGAAGGGCACACAGCCATTGGCACACAGATGCCATCACGTGTGCACAGGTTGCAGGGAGAGTGGTCTGCATGTGCTCAGGCTGTGCAGGGGGTTGTTATCCTCCTGGCATCACAGGGACATAAGAGGAGGAGTTAGACTTCCAGACATTATTGTGAGTGCAGCTGAGCGCACTTAAGGCAGCAGCTGGTGTTGGAAATATGGTTCTCAGATATTGGGTCAAGTGACGATGAGGATCAACATCCTCAGCAGCAGAGGCCGAACCCCGGGCATGTGGAGGGGCACTGCTGAACACGGAACTACAGAACTACCTGGACATGTCAGAGAACCAGTGCCACAGGAGACTGCGCCTATCCAGGCAGATGGTCACAAATATTTGTGTCCTCGTCCTTGTCGTGAAAGACCACCTGCATTGCAATATTGCTCGCCATGCCCTGCCAGTAGCCAGCAAAGTCACTGTGACCTTGAACTTTTTTGCCTCTGGCTTCTTCCAAGAATCAGCAGCAGATCTTGGTGGTGTCTCGCAAGCGGCTGCATACCATTGCATTTTGCAGGTCTCTGATCCTCTATGTGTGAGAGCAGGACAATAGATACGATTTCAGACAGATGTGACCTTGCAGGTGCAAAGGGCATTGGGTTTTGCCCCCATCACTGGATTCCTGCAGGTGCAGGGCATCATCGATTGCACCCATGTGGCCATTAAGGTACCGAGTGAATGGCCAGTGAGATTCATCAACAGGAAGGGCTGCCACACCCTCAACGTTTAGTTGGTCAGCGACCATAATAAGAGTTTCCTGCATGCGTGCGTTCACTTTCCTGGCAGCTGCCATGACTTCTTCATCTACTGGCAGTCCAGGGTGCTGCAGCTCTTTATTCTACCTCCCCAAACTACGTGGATGGATTCTCGGGGACAAGGGATATCCCGTGAAGAGAAGTCTCCTCACTCCTTTCCATGACCCTGAGACAGAGCCACAGATGTGCTATAACTGAAGCCATCTGCTCACAAGGACCACCATCCAGTGGGCCAGTGGGCTTCTGAAGATGTGGTTCTGGTGCCTGGACTGGTCAAGTGGCACCCTGCAGTACACTCCTGCAAGGGTCTTGTGCATCATAGTGGTCTGTTGTGCTCTCCATAACATGGCCCTCCAGAGAGGTGTGGACTTTGAAGAGGTGATACCCTGGAACAACACAGGTCAGCAGATGAAATGGAGGAGCAGGAGGTGGAAGAGGAGGATGAAGAGGAGGAGAAGGAGAAAGATGCATAACTGAGAGGTGCCCCAGCTGCCCAGGGAGGTGGCCGGGCCTGGAGTAGGATTCGAAGGTCTCGTCAGGATATCATTAATGTCAGGGATCATCTAATCCAGGCCATTTCAACTGAGCCCTTCTAATCCAGGGGGAACAACATGATCTGGAATTCACTTCGAGTTGCCTGTGAGAACACTTCCATTGAAGATGCAGCCTGGAATCGACCCACTCTTACCGCCAATGAATGATGCTCATCTGTCCACAGGCTTCACTGTCTCCCTTCAAAATCCTTTCCTTCCCCTCACCACTTCAACCCTCTTTTCCAGTTTTGCCATTAAAAAACGTCTGTCATCATGTGTCAATTTTAAACGTCTTCCAAAAGTTATAAAGTGCACATTTACAAGTGAAGAAACCCCAGTGAACCACTCAGTGCTCTGCCTGATGCAGTGGCCTCCGCTCTGGGCCACCTCAATGTGGTGCTCTCCTTGTGGCCTTGGATGAGGTGGAGGCAGCCTGCTCAGTTGTGTCTGCTTACAGCTGAGATGCATGAAGCTATTGTCTCTGTTGCGGAGTGCCAGTGGGGGCACCTCCAGAGGTTGCTGCATTGGTGCCAATGCAAAGGCTGCCTCCGTCACTGGGCCCTGCTGCATATATGGTCCCTCAGCCAGAGGGGCCAAAGAGGCCAATGATGATGATGGTGCCCCATGAGGGGTGACACCCACATCCTCTTCAGTGACTGCCTCAGCCCTTGGATGGTGGTCTGGACTGTTGGAGGGAACGACCAGCTGGGGCTCAACTAGCATCCACTCCAAACATTTTTGCGCCATCAGTGCTACTGACCAGTCAATGCTACAGAACATTATATGCATTTTATGCATGTCAGTATGTGCTCCTGCATCAATTCCAAGTTCTGCTCCATATGGCTCTCCATGAGGTTGGCCACTCTCTCATTGGAGAAGCTCATGCGTTAAAAGCCTGTGCCATGGTGGCACTCATGAGCTGGATGGACTCCTCCATTCTCAGCACAAGACCCCGCACTGTCTCAGTGTACTCTGACATGTGGGAGCATATCTGTTGCTGCTGATCTAAGCAAAGCCTCCTTTCTCGTGATTCCTGAGGCCCTGCATCAGCATCTAGCTGAGCATTTCTCTGTCTGTCCTCCACAGCATCTCTAACTCTCTCACCTCCTCCTGTTCACTAGTACCATGCTGTTCACCCAGTGCGCCCCTATCTAAGTGCACGTGAGGACCCACAAATGTGAGTGTATCTGTGTTGGTTGTGGTAGGTGTGCTTGTAAGATGTGGCAGTGCTGGCTCTGCTGTCTCAATTTCTTGCGATGGCCCCCATGCCAAGACCGGACTCAGGCTTTCCCCCTCCACATCAGAAGCTGTGGGAGACACAATAAGAGATCATGAGAACCAGCTTTGACACCACAAGCATCTACAGTGTGAGGAGGGGTCAAAAGACTCCCCTCTTGTCCCTCTCCTTGTTTGATCGCAATAGGGTCTATTTATTTTAAACAGTGAATGTGCTTACCAATTCATTGAGTGTTTAATCCTTTATGTGCTATGATCATAGAAAAACCAATTGGGCAGGCTTTCTTGAGTTTAAATAGAAAGAGGTTAGTTTATTGTACTTAATATCAAAACCCGATCTAAGTAAAAATAATAAAGTATGCTCCAACTTTCAAACACACACACACAAGAATCACACATACACATATAGGTTACAGAGTGATGAAGAATAGTTTGGTTGGATGAGAGTCCAGAACAAATAAAAATAATATACAGTCTGTGGGGTCTGGTAATTCAGTTGTCTTCCTGCTGCATAGATGGTCCCTCAGTCGTAGTCCTGAATCTTCCTCCCTGGAGTCTCTGTCAGTAGCAATGATTGACTTGGATGTTCTGCAGTCCACAGACAGGGTTCATAACTTGCAGTATTAGCTGGACAGAGAGATACACACAGCCCCAATAGGGTCCTGCACTGATTAGCTCTCAAAACGTATCTGATGTGTCCAAAAGAAACTCCAAATTTTCACAGAGATAGTCACATGATTGCTAGTGTATTCTCTGTTGCACTTTAATAAGATTCAAGTCTAAGAATGTCAATCTCTCTCAGGCCTTATTGCTTTAATGATTACCCTCTGGAGGTTCATCTCCGCTCAGGTTAATCTTCCAGGATGGCTTTGAATGTCTTGTGAATGAAAGTGATATCAAGTAGTTCATTCAACTGTTCAAGCCATTGTTCTGGATGAGAGCTATTTAGACATGCGTCTTCACTTCGATACCTTGGAATGTGAGGTATTTCAATGCAAATTGTGGTGGCCATCTTAGCTGCCAGCTTTTTAAAAGTTGAATGTAAGATTTCAGCTTTCCTTTAAGAGTTTAATGTCGGTTTCCAACCGACGAATTAAAATCACCATTCAGCATAGCACATTTTCATGACAATTGCTAAGTCTTCCCAATGCAGCTGGGTCTTTGGTATGCTCAGATAGGGAGGAGTATTCTACACCCCTTCATCTATAGATTGCAGTATCTTTTCACCCTCTCCACCATGTATGCCTATCTCTCCTTCCCCGACTTCTTCTGCGAGGCTATCCTTGCAATGTCTATGGCTCCCTCCTCCATGGCCGTGACAATGTGCAGATGGGGCATTCCTCCTCCTGCTAAAGTCCTTTCTCTGGCATTGTGAGCCATTTTCTTCTGCAAGGACAAAAGAGAGAAAGATAAGGCACTGCTGGCCTCTCTGACCAATGCCAACCACATGTATCAGTGCTGGCAGGTCTTCAACAGTGCTAGGGTTCAGAGCCTTGCTGAGGGGTCAGTAAGTGCCCCGGGCACACATTCCTCCTGTGTTCAGGAGCAGCATGTACACTCAGGCTCCTCAGCTGGAGTGTCTGCTGGAGGTTGAATACCAAGAGGCCTGTCATCAAGGTCTGGCATTGCACTCACTTACCCAGTTCCTTTGGACCACACTTACACTGCTGACTGTTTCAGCTGTTGTGATATTGCTTTAATGGAATAGGTAACTAGTGAGTGCGCATCATCACTGCAGGAAGTGATGTCATACAGCATGTGATACAGGCAGTAGGAGTTGTGTTGATCCCTATTAAGATGTGCATGTAGCGCTCTCCTGTAACTTGTATATAGTATTGTGAGTCTTCAATAAAAAGAACCCAAAGGATTTGTTACCATTCATCAGTGTGTGATTGGTAAGTTTGTGTGAAGAACCCAGTAACGCAACATGAGTTACTTCCAGCCGTGTCAGCTTTGTCTAGCTGGGTGGCCTTCTCCTTTCACCCTCCAGAATGAAGACATCCCTCCTCTCCCTCACAGCCTCCACAAGGACCTTGAGGTCAATGTCAGAGAAGTGAGTGGCAGCCATTCCTCGGATGCCAGTCCTTTGCCTCTCATCCTGACTCCCTGGTGTTTGCATTTTTCATACAAATGGCAGCCATAGTGATGACCGCCCAACCCATCCTCCAACCAATTAGGAGCCCCCCTTTGTAAAAATCAAAAATCTATGACTACTTCCACCCCACCGAGGTGGGGTTGGGACCCAGAAACGGTCCCGCTGTCAATTTCCTGACCCCGGAGGGAAAATCCTGCCCATTGTGTTTGAATTTTTCCTCAATACTTATGTTTAATTGCTACATCAATGCTACACCATCAACGCTCCATAAAACATACCTCTTTGACCAAGCTTTTGCTCCTCTGTCCTAACACCTCCTTATTAGTCTTGGTGTCAAAGTCTGTTTGATAATGCTCCTGTGAAGTGCCTTGGAACATTATACTATGTTAAATGCAACTTATTGTTGTTATTATTGTTGGTGATGCATATGTGATGTTTCCAGCCTTCTCAGTCTTGTGTTTAGTGCAATGCATTCTCCTTTGGGATGCTGAAAATATACTCTTGTGCTGCAATATATATCAGCCATAGGTTTTGATTTCGTAATACTTTCTCTTACACAGCTAACTGTAGAAATTAGTTACCATTCTTAACTGAAGCACTGGGAGTACATCCAGGCAGTATCAGAAGAGAATTCTCTGCCATTTTATTGCATCATAAAAGGTGTGTTAAAAACTAATAAAATAAACGAGGGTTATGCTATGCACTTCAATTTTAAATTACAATAATAAAAAAGTAATGTAGTTTTTGAACAAGAAGGAATTCCAGTTTTAAATACGCTTACTCTCTCAAAATATAAGTAAATATTATGTATAATGAGTAACCTAATTGAGGAAATAGTGCATCCAGCTGCAGAGTGAGGTGTGCAAGCTATTAAATTCCAAGATTGCTAAATTCTACAGTATACAATAGTGACGGTTTATTAATCTTTTGATCAGCGTTAATGTTTCACATTTTCATTAGTGTGACCAGCTGTAATGAAAATTGATAACCTTTCCTCAATGCAATAAAAGTCCTGATTTAATCAACTACCAGTGACTGGGTGCACCTGTTCTTTTCTCTCAGAGATCTGTGAAATACAACATGTTGGCCAAGAAGGTTAAGGGAATGTTGTCCATATTTTGTCGAGGAGTAACAGTGGGTGGTTGCACCAACTGCAGTGAGCATAAACAAGAGTTGCGTGCATACTTTTACTTCTTTCTCAGTTCATTATCCCTCTCACCTTTTTTTTTGTCATTTTACCTCAAGTTTTTCACTGATCTGCACAGCTTTCCTGGACCTCCGCCAATTCCACCTCCCATCCCCATCCTGACTTTTTACCATTATTCAAGAACTGGAACCTGCCCAGATGGTGGAAGAAGAAAGTGAAGATGAAGGGACACAGTCACTCAAATTCACAGTGCAGTTACAAGCTCAGATACTGACACTGATTATAATTTAGAGGATAGTAGAAAGGTGGGATCTGCACAGGGTGGAGCCAGGGTTAGGGGAAAGCTTACTATAGGTGCCAGCTCACCGGAAGGATTGCAGACATGCCTCCTCCCTCTTTTTGCAGTTTGTCCTGCTCTGCGTGACCTCTGCTGATTCTCCCAGTCATGATTTGGTGAAAGGTTACAGACCTGAGATCTTAACTCTGTCTCTCTCTCTCCACAGATGCTGTCAGACCTGCTGAGTATTTCCAGCACTTTCTGTTTTTATTTCAGATTTCCGGCATCCGCAGTATTTCACTTTTAGTTTAACTCTTTAATTCAGTGTAAATTTTTATCTGAATATGCTCCTGTAAAGAGCCTTGGGACATTTTACTACATTGAAGGTATTACATTAATGCAATTTGTTGTTGTTATAATAAAAACCTGGAAAAATTTATGGCACAGAAGGAATTCATTTGGCCTATTGTGTCTGTGCTAGCTGAAAAAGAGCCATCCACTCTAATCCCAATTTCCAGCTCTTGGTTCATTGCCCTGTAGGTTATAGAACATCAAGTGCATATCCAAGTGTTTTTTTAAATGTTATGAGGGTTTCTGCCTCTACCGCCCTTTCAGGCTGTGAATTCCAGATGCTCTGGGTGAAAAAATTACTCCTCCCCTCTAATCCTTCCACCAATTACTTTAAATCTATGTCCCCTTGTTATTGACCTCTCTGCTAATGGAAATAGGTCCTTCTTATCCACTCTATCTAGGCCCCTCATAATTTTATACACCTCAATTAAATCTCCCTTCAGCCTCCTCTGTTCCAAAGAAAATAAACCTAGTCTATCTAATCTTTCCAGCAATTACGTTCCTGCTAGGTTTTGTGTACTGCAGTATGTTTTGGCAATTATTAAATCAGTACCTGCAAGAATTTTATTGGTTGGGTTGGTACTATTATGAGAAATTTCTGTTCATTTATATTGTTGCTGTAAGAAACCTTAGAGTGCCTGAATAAAATTGCAGAATCATACCGATTAATCAAAGCCATTATTTAACATCTTTTCAGGGGAGAATCAAGAAAATTAATTTTCATTTTTCACTCACAAAATTCTGTCCTGTATAATAATGACATCCTTTGTCAGAGCAAATCTATCATTTGTAACTGGAGGCAGGAAATGTCAGAGGAAGTTATAGTTGGTAGGATTTTATTTTGTGTGACATTGTAGTTGATGTAATTGAAGTACAGAGAATGTCATGTTACACTTCAATTGTTTCTATAGGAATCTGAGGAGCATAATGGAAATTTTTAACATAAAATAACTGATATAATTATTTTTCAGACTTAAAATTATTTAGCAATTAAGCAATAGTTGGTGATATTAAATGGCAGTGAGTGACTTAAGGGCTTTGGATATTGCACTGTCAATAAAATTTTGCAAATGTTGAGTCTAAGGGCAGAACTTTATGTGGACTTCGGGGACAGGAACAGAGGCGGTGGGTGGGGGGGGGGGGGGTGGGGGGGTGGGTGTGTGACATTTAATCAGGATGGAAGACGTCTGACCGGAAATCCAATGTCGTGACACTCCATCCCAATATTATGGATGGCAGCGAACGTGGAGGGCGGAGAGCAGACATCAACGCGGTGGTCAGGCAATTAAGGTAGTTAAGAGGCCTATTGATAGATATTTTATTCTTAGTTTTAAATTTTACTAACGACGCTTGGGAATCCCGGAGCTTCATAGCCTTGACTAACTGAGGGAAGCGACATGGCGGTGGGAGCTCATTGCTGACTGCAAAGGGAGGGCAATCGGGAGCAGCAGAATCAACTTACAGGCAGCATGGAGAAGAGAGGGCATCAGGCACCATCTGAGGAGTGGGGCCAAAAGTGCCAGAACTGTGGGGATGCCATACCAGGAGGGCAATGGACAAGTGCCATCTCGTCAGAGGTGACAAGTGGGGGGAAGGAGTGAGTGGAAGGAATGGCAGTGAAGGCCTGGAACTCAGGGGGAGGCCACTTGGCCTCATTCATCCTTGCATACGTGCAAGGGAGGCTTGCAATTCCCTTACGCATTTGCATTTCCTTTGCTCCTTACTGCCAGTTGTAGGTTCAGCAATAAAGACTTACCTTTATGCAGCCCTGTTGTTGTCTTCTATCCTTCAGGAGTCATTCTCTCAGCACCCAGGTGTGCAGCACTCAGCTGGCAAGGCTTCAGACTTGACTCCTCGCAGCATGATCCCTCCCCTCAAGCCCCTTGACAGAGGCAAGATTGAAATGATGCACCAAAGGCCATAAATCAGAGAAAGGGGAACCGTGTAATCGAAAATAATCTTTATTATCCCTGGAAGCAAACATTAGCCTTTCTATTTACATTACACATTCACCCATGAATCCCTCATGCTTCTAGGTGCTCTTTTTTATTCTTTTGCATGTACTCCAGTGTGTTGCTCCTGCTGTGCTGCCAGCTGAAGTGGAGGTGGGCTGTTGACCTTGTTGCCCCCTGGCTAGAGATGACCGTGCTGGATGTCTTCTGGGTGCCTTAGGCTTGGAGGGCCCGAGCATGCTAAGGGCCTGCTGCACAGAAGCAGTACCACCCTCTGTCATCTGGGATGAAGGAGGATCTGGCGTTACTGGCAGAGGGGCTGAGGAACTGCTGCCTGCACCAGGAACACCATGAGAGGAGCCCCCAGCTGCAAGAGTCATCCGCTTCTCCTCCCTTGTAAGGCAGACTTCTGCCTCCCTGCTGACCTGAGAGTGCAGAGGATTTGGTGGTGACTCCAGGTCCCCAGTGCCCCTCTTGTGTTGCCACAGCTGCCTTGAGCTCATGGTCAAGACGATGGTATGCAGGTCTGCACGAATCTCCTGCAGACACTGAGTGCTCTGCTGGATGTGGCTCTCCAGGAGAGCTGCCAATCTCTTAATGGAGGATGCCACTCCTGTACTGGTCAGAGACAGTGCAGCACTCAAGGCCTGGGTGTACTCCTCCATTGTCCGCTCTCGGGCACGAATAGCTTCTGGCATCTCTGTCAGATGTTGCCTAACCTCTCGCTGCAGCTGCAGCATTATCCATGATCCTGGAGCCACGCTATGAGCCTGGGTCTGTCACAGCCTCCGTCAGCTGCTTGGGTGTATCTGTGTTGTGTCCACCAGGTTGTGTGAAGGAATCTAACCGCAGGTGTATACCCACCAATGTGAGAGTATTTACGTTGGTGGAGGGTGCGGTGATATGAGGTGATGATGCACCCATGGAGGCTCCTTCCCCAAATCAGACAGCAGGCTCTCCCACTGTCCTGGAGCCTCTTTGTGGATGTTCTACATGACCTGCATGAGAGAACAGAGACATTGAATGATCAAGGGCCTCCCCTCCCGACATAGCAAACACCCCTAGGTTGGCGATCCCTGTAGGCACCGGATGCCTCATGAGCAGCATGGTTCCATTGCTGCTGATGCACACTTGTGCCCCATGGCGACCTTACTCACTGTCTTAGGAAGGTGCCCCTGTCCGTCTGCAATGCAACATCCATCCTGTGACCATGCCAACTCCATGGCCTCCTCCTCCATTGGGCTCAGAATATGGAGAATTGGCAGTCTACCACCAGTCTTGGCCTGCTCTCTGCGATTGTGTGCTGTCTTTTCCTGCAGACACAAGGATGAATGTTGCAGGTCTCCCAGCGGGGACAAGCCCAAGAACTATGCTGGTGATAGTCCACCAATTACTGATGGGGGCACACACATACTCCTGCATGTGGCCCCTTTCCAGGGACTTTGCGAGGGTCTCCAATGACAAAAGGCCACTTTTCAGCCTTTCATGCCTCAGGCCATTTGCCTTTATGCCCTGACCCTTTGTCCATGTCTGGGTGGGCACTCCCTCTCCACCCAACGCACCCTCCTCCTCTGACAAATGTGAGGCTTAAGAGCTGAAGGCTTTAAGAGGTGCTCACTTTTGCCAGCCAGATGAGGTCATTGAGCCACTTGCGGCACTGAATCCAGGTCCTTGGAGTGACCCCACGGCTGCTGATCTTCTCTGCTATCTTCAGCCAGGATTGCTTGGTCAGGTGCCCAGCTCTCCTTCTCTGACCCTGGGGAAGAGGACCACCCGCCTTTCCGTGGCAGCCTGTAAGAGAATCGAGAGGGAGACATCACTAAAGCATGGGGCCTCCTGGGGTCTTCCTTTTGCCATCATTGTGTAGCTTTTGTTCCCTGAAGAAATTCTTATAGTTGGCAATCAAACATTGAATGCAGGACTGGCAGCCCTTTAAATATGGCTCCAGCACCTGTTGCGGAGTCAGCTGATGCCAGCGTCTCCACTCTGCCACCCTCCACTGTATTGGATGGCCCCCGTGCCGCATTCACCTTAATGGCTGCCATTTGATCGCATGTGGCTGGCCACCCGTTCCCGACAGAAGCTGCACCCACTTCCATCCTGATGTTGTGACCTGCAGCTTCCAAATAAAATCCGGTCCTGTTACTGCCTGTAGCAGTGCAGTGCACAGTGGCGCAGTGGTTAGCACCGCAGCCTCACAGCTCCAGGGACCCGGGTTCAATTCTGGGTACTGTCTGTGTGGAGTTTGCAAGTTCTCCCTGTGTCTGCGTGGGTTTCCTCCAGGTGCTCCCGTTTCCTCCCACCGCCAAAGACTTGCAGGTGATAGGTAAATTGGCCATTATAAATTGCCCCTAGTGTAGGTAGGTGGTAGGGCATATGGGATTACTGTAGGGTTAGTATAAATGGGTGGTTGTTGGTTGGCACAGACTTGGTGGGCCGGAGGGCCTGTTTCAGTGCTGTATCTCTAAATAAATTTACAAACAGCATTTAAAAACATTAAAATAAAAGCAAAATACTGCAGCTGCTGGAAATCTGAAATAAAAACAAGAAATTCTGGAAATACTCAGCAGGTCTGGCAGCATCTGTGCAGAGAGAAGCAGAGTTAACGTTTCAGGTCAGAGACCCTTCTTCAGAAGTGACAAATATTAGAAATATAAAAGGTTTTAAGCAAGTAAAGCGGGGGTGGTGCAAGAGATAACAAAGGTGAAGGTGTTGATAGGACAGGGTCACAGCGAATAACTGTTCTCTAGACACCTCCATCCCCCACCAGGACAGTTTGAGGGCTCTCTGCTTCTTTCTTGTACAGACGCCCAACCAGTCCCATCCACAACCACCCTCCACCTGGCTGAACTTGTTCTCACATTGAACAACTTCTCCCTCAACTCCACTCACTTCCTCCAAGTAAAAGGTGCTGCGATGGGTACTCACATGGGTCCCAGTTATGCTTATCTTTTTGTGGGATATGTCGACCATTCCTTGTTCCAGTCCTACTCAGGCCCCCTCGCCCAACTCTTTTTCCGGTACATTGATGACTGTATCGGTGCCGTTTCCCGCTCCCGCCCGGAACTAGAAAACTTTATTAACTTTGCTTCTAATTTCCACCCTTCTCTTACCTTCACATGGGCTATCTCCGACACTTCCCTTCCCTTCCTCGACTTCTCTGTCTCCATCTCTGGGATAGGCTGTCTACGAATATTTATTATAAGCCCACCGACTCCCACAGCTCGACTACACTTCTTCACACCCTGCTTCCTTTAAGGATTCCATTCCATTCTCCCAGTTTCTCCGTCTCCGACGCATCTGCTCTGATCTTGCTACCTTCCACGACAAAGTGCTTCCGATATGTCTTCCTTTTTCCTCAACCGAGGATTCCACCCCACTGTGGTTGACTGGACCCTCAACCGTGTCCGGCCCATTTCCTGCACCTTTGCCCTCACCCCTTCCCCTCCCTCCCAGAACCACGACAGGGTTCCCCTTGT
Organism: Heterodontus francisci; assembly: GCF_036365525.1. Lineage (NCBI taxonomy): Eukaryota > Metazoa > Chordata > Chondrichthyes > Heterodontiformes > Heterodontidae > Heterodontus > Heterodontus francisci. The sequence goes on along the minus strand of NC_090387.1, from coordinate 54,930,229 downwards.
CCTCACTTTCCACCCTACCAGCCTCCAGATCCAAAGAATCATCCTCCGCCACTTCTGCCACATCCAGCGTGATGCCACTACCAAACGCATCTTCCCCTCCCTTCCCCTGTCAGCATTCCGAAGGGATTGTTCCCTCCACGACACCCTGGTCCACTCCTCCATTACCCCCACCACCTCGTCCCCTTCCCACGGCACCTTCCCCTACAATTGCAGGAGGTGTAATACCTGCCCATTTACCTCCTCTCTCTATGCTATCCCAGGCCCCAAACACTCCTTTCAGGTGAAGCAGCGATTTACTTGTACTTCTTTCTATTTAATATACTGTATTTGCTGCTCACAATGTGGTCTTCTGTACATTGGGGAGACCAAACACAGATTGGGTGATTGCTTTGCAGAACACTTCCGCTCAGTCCGTAAGCATGACCCCGAGCTTCCGGTTGCTGATAGTGTTCCAACGGACATCAACGCAAGCTCGAGGAACAGAACCTCATTTACCAATTAGGCACACTAATTTACCAATTAGGCCTGCCGAACTGAACATTGAGTTCAATAATTTCAGAGCATGGCCAGTCCCCCTTTTTATGTTATTTTTTCTTTTTTTCTTTTCCCTTTTTTATTTGGTTATTTTATTTTAGGTTTTTCAGTTTGTTTAGTTTGTATCCACCGTGCTTACCCACTGTTTTTTTTTTAAAGTGTTTTTTTATGTTTGCTTGGAGTGGTCTGTGCTTTACAGTCGTTCACACCCTCTCTGTACGAACGCTTTGTCTTTCAGCACACCATTAACATACTGTTCGCCTTTGTTCCATGACCTTCTGGTCAGTTATTCTCTGTGACCCTGTCCTATCAACACCTTCACCTTTGTTATCTCTTGCACCACCCCCGCTTTACTTGCTTAAAACCTTTTACATTTCTAATATTTGTCACTTCTGAAGAAGGGTCTCTGACCTGAAACGTTAACTCTGCTTCTCTCTGCACAGATGCTGCCAGACCTGCTGAGTATTTCCAGCATTTCTTGTTTTTATTTAAAAACATTAATCTTGTTACATGTACAGCTTGGAAAATTGTATCCATTTTTCTGCTAGGCTAGTAGCTGTATTTTTTTTTTCATTGGTTGCTTCGCATGGTCAGAATTTATGCTGCTGTGGAACAGGCATGTGTCAAATATCTGCAACCACCAGGATGGCCACTGTGGAATTTTGAGGCTTTGGTATTTTTAATCGTAATGTGATAAATAGTTTTACCTTTATGCAATATTAATGGCTGAAAATATTACTGACATGGAAATTGCTTGCTGGTGACAGCACATTAGAGCAGTAATTTAATGAGCAGTGGTAAATTGCAATTTGATTTTCTGATCTCAGCCGTAGATGTCGGAGGTGCCAAGCCGAGGTGAGTTGTCTTGATGTGGGGAGAGAATCAGATGAGAATTCTCTCCCGGGCTGCTCTTGCTCACTTAATAGTGGCTGGCCAATAGCAAAATTGGCAGTGGCAGGAGGCGGGCTTGTAGCCTGCCTTCAGATGCAGAAGGTACATGGCTTGCTGGGGGAAGACTAACATCCTCTCTCTCAAATAGATAAGTGTATGCTGAAAGCAAAAAGCCTGCACGTAATGAACTTTTTCTTTTTTTTCAAAAAAAAGAAGCCAAATGACAGTAACTGTTAAAGACGTAGTGCAAAGTACTGGCACTATGGGTTAGCAGACTGTCCTTTAACATTTTGGACCAAACCAGACTATTGTTGCAAGCCTGCAGAGGGAGTTATGTGCCAGTTTCCTGAATCTGCTAATTTGCATTCCCATTTGTGCAGTCACTCATGTAAAATCTGTGTAAAACGGGGTGTAGGCAGCTGAAATAGCTGCAAACTTTCATGCAGCCTTTAAAAAGACAGTTCAGCCTGCACCTACCAGTAGTAGACTAGGGTTAAAAAGGTAAGAGAGGAACAGTGTTTGGCTTTCTCACTTCACTTTTCCATAACTTCACTGCCTGTCTTATCAACATTTTAATTATGCTTGTACTGAGACACTGGCCAAAATTTTAACTCACTCAAAATCCATCCACTTGCACAGTTAAAATCGGGCCTGATCTTTACCCAGATGACATCAGGGTACAGCCCACTCAGGAGAAGAATGCACAATTTGACTGACTCAGACCTTCAAGCCCTCCTTAAGGAGGTTGGAAGTAGGAGGCACAGACTCACGGGTGTGGCTGCCACCAGACCTGCCAGGAATGTACCTAATGATGCCTGGAGGGGGTGGCACTGGCACTGAGTGTCAGCTCCCTCATCCCTAGAACTGCAGAACAGTGTACCAAAAAGTGAAATGGCCTCACACTGGTTGGCAGAGTAACACTAAAATAAAAGCAACCCTGATGCTGCCAGACCTGTTGAGTATTTCCAGCATTTCTTGTTTTTATTATGGCAGAGTAACACATTGGACTCTCTCTGCCCTTTCTTCCTAGCCACCTTAGTCACCAGGACAAGATACGCCTTTTAAAGTGTTATGACTGAGGCGGGAGGAGTGCATTGTTTATTCTAGTTCCACTTCTCCACAGGTCACAACATATATTTAAATTTTTCCAATTACTAATATCGTCAATCATACATTCTATTTTTCCCAGAATAAAACACACCAACCAGGTTTCTTTAATAAACAACAAAATTATCAGTTTATTATAAAACAAGGCTTAACCAGTAATGAAGTAAAGCATAAACACACAGATTGAAATATTAAAGTTCCCTTTTTACCTTAGCCACACATACACACACACACACACGTTAACTGGAAAAATAAATGGGATTTGCGTTGTAGAGCTGTATTACAAAAAAAGACAAAAATCATTTGGGTTAAATACTTGTTAATTCTTGAAGAAGAAAGAGAAGATATGGAAAGATGTCCTTTGTTTTGGCTTGGCGTCCCAAATGCGTATAGACGGCTGTCACTCGGATCTTCCTAGAACAGTTCTTTACAGGTGATGTTGAAGATCAGTTTGGGTAGGCTTCCAGGAAATGTAGCAACAGAGGTTTCTGATACAGGCCTTACAGGAGGAATGCAGCCACAGTTTCTGTTTGCTTCTTACACTTGCTTTTCAGCTTCTTGAGAGATGGAAAACTGGCAGGCTTTTTCCAAACTGCTGGAACAGACTGAGTTGGGGTGGTTTGTTCTTCTTGGAAAGTTTTCTCCAACTGGCATTTCAAAACATTGTCCATATCCCAACTCACTGTTCAAAGTGAAACCATAAACAATGTCACAAGAGACAAGCCTCCTGACCCCTATAAATCCTGACCTATCATTTCTCTGTAAACATCTTCTCCAAGTCAAAAACAACCCCTGCTGGGTAATTATTTGAAAACAGGAGCCTTCCAGTAACTGTTTGCTTTCAAAGCCTGACCTCTCAGTGATCCTAGTAAAAAAGAAACAATCCATGGATTCCTTTTCAGTTTTAAACCACAAATCTTCAAAATTTACCAAAACAATGGAAGCACTCATAACAAAAACAACACTGGCACAACAAACCCGCCACACTGTATTCTGGTTAAAGGTGGCTCGATCTTACTTTCTTGCAGTTTTGCTACCCAGCAATTACTTACTTGTGTTATAGTTAAGTGGGGAGGGGTCAAAGGGCTTCCCTCTTTTCCCTTTCCTTGTTTGACCACAACAGGTTTAATTCTTTCTTAAAGTGGATGTACTGGCCAATTCAGTAGGTGTTTGATTACTTACTTGTTATGATCATAACAAGAACCAATTGGACAGGTTTTCTTGAGTTTATTGTACCTAAATTGAAATAATGAAAATAATAACCTACGCCTCAACTGTCACTCACACATGAGAGGTTTGCACACATACAAATAGGCTGCAGAGTGGGGCAAGGTGGAGTGGTTGAGTTAGAGTCCATATAAAAAAGGGGTATACAGTCTATACTATTTGGTGATGTGGCTGGCTTCTAGCCGAATTCAGTGGTCCTGAGGCTTTTAGTTTGAGGAGGTAGATGACTGGTTCGGTTGGTCTCTTGGAGGCAGTGATGCTGATGATTTCCTCCAATGGGTTTTTTTTTTGTAGACGGAGTATGCAAAGATGGTCAGTCAACAGGCAGAGTTTGAAGCTTGTAAGCTGAAATGGAGAGAGAGGGAGGGACCCCCACTTGGATCTGCACGTATCAGAGTCCAGAAGTTTCTCCGTGCTGCTGTAGAGAAACATGCTTAAAACCACAGATGGGGAGGGGCTTGTCACATGACAGTCACCTAGTGATTCAAACATGGTAGCAGTGTTTCTCTTCTTTCTAAAAAGAACAGGTAGTTCCCTTAAACCTCCTGGGTCCTGGTTCTTGCTGAGATGAACAACCATTTCATCTCCACCTCACTGGCCTAGCAATGTAGGATACAGTGTTGCAAATTAGGTGGCCATCCTAAGCTGCCAACAAAGTCATCTTTTTTATCTGTTCTTTTTAAAATTTCTTTAAAAAAATATAAATTCAGATCTCCAGTCAGTGGATTAAAGAAAATTATCATTCAACAAAGCAAGATGGCGTGACACTTGTACAACACTGAAACCACTTCTCCCTTTTTAACAGGCTGATACTGACACCTCTTACTTCACCTTTCCCAGGACACTTGTAGCACATTCCCTACCTGCTAGCCTTCCCCTCATTTACTCCTCTTGCAGGAGAAATTGGCACACCATGACCACCAAAGGAGGAGGCAGCCCCTCCTGTAAACTTCTCATCCACTTTGAGGAGAAGGTCATGGAACTAGTATGCGTGTCTACTTTGGTAAGTTATCCATCCTCATCCTTCTCAACCGAAATGCAGCTTTTGACATGTTTGCCTACACCATCCTCCTCCAATGCCTTTCCTACATCATTCAGCTGGGTAGAATTGCCATTGCCTCTTTCCATTCCTATCTATCAAGTTGTAGTCAGAGTATCACCTAGAAAGGCTTCTCTTCCCACTCCCGCGCTATTATGTCTGGAATCCCCTAAGGTTTCTCTTTGGCCACATCTTATTTCTGAAAATACAGTGTCAGTTTCCACATGTGTGCTGATGATACCCAGCTTTACCTCACCACTATCTTTCTCTGCCACTTCACTGCCTCTGATATGTCATGCTGCTTGTCTGGCATTGGATAAGCAAAAATTTCCTCCAATTAAATATGGAGGAAATAAAGCCATTGTCTTTGGTTTGGTCATAAACTCAGTTCCCTAGCCATTGACTCTCCCCTCACATTTGCCTGAGCCTAAATCAGTTTATTCGCAAGTCTTATTTGGCCCTGAGCTGAGCTTCTGACCCCATGTACACTCCATCACCAAGACCGCCTACTTCCACCCCTGTAACATCGCCCATTGCCACCTGCCTCAACTCATCTGCTGCTGAATTCCTCATCCATGCCTTAGTCTTCTATTACTCACTATTCCAATGCTCTCCTAGACGGCCTTCCATCTTCCATAAACTTAAGCTCATCCAAAAGTCTGCTGTCCTTATCCTAACTTGCACCAAGTCCCATCAGTCCTGTGCTTATTGACATTGACACCTAGTAATGCATTCATTTTAAAGTCCTCATCTTTGTTTTCAAATCCCTCCATAGCCTCTCCCCTCCCTATCTCTGTTACATCCTCTAGCCCGAAAGTTCTTCAAGATCTCTGCGCTCCTCCATTTACAGCCTCTTGCGCACCCCTGAATCTAATTATGCTACTGTTGGTGGCCATGCCTTCAGCTGCCAAGACCGTAAACTTTGGAATTCCCTCCCTAAACCTCTCCGCCTCTCTACCTCTCTTTCCTTCCTTAAGATGCTGTTTAAAATCTGTCTTCCTGACCAAGCTTTTGATCATGTGTCATAATATTTCCCTACGTAGCTTGGTATCAAATTTTGCTTTATAAGTGCTCCTGTAAAATGCTTTGTGATGTTTTAATACATTAAGAAGGCTATATAAATACAAGTTGTTGTCATTATTGTGGTGAATTCACCAGCTGCCTGAGCTGCACTTGTAGTGGGTTGGCTGTAGATAGCACTGGACAGCAGTGTGAGTCTGTTGGAATGGGAGAAGGGTGCAAAAGCTTGGGCCGGAATTTTATACCCCAATCCCACCCCCCCCCCCCGCAACAGGGGCGGGCTGGTGGTGGGAGGGGTCATAAAATTGAATGGGAGGTGGGGGGGTTGCTGTTCTCAATGTCATTCCGCTCCTGCTGCAATTTTTCCAGGAGCGGCGGTGGCAAGAAATGGCCCGCCTGCCCCAGGCCGATCAAGATTCTTAAGTGGCCAATTAACTGCCACTAGTATTTCACCTTAGGCCCCACACAAGGCTGCCAGGTTTTGTGGCTGGGGGCGGCTCTCCTGATCGGGCAACTTGTGCCCCATGGAGGGCTTCCCCCAAAGCCCCAACTGTCCCCACTGAAATAAAACTACCCCCGCACCAAACCGACCCCTGCTTGCCTCGCCGGGGCTCCAAAACTTACCTCTCCTCTGGGGTCGACATCCACGATCTTATTGTTGGCTGGGTGCAGTCCCAGCAGTGACCACTGCTCCTGCTGGCGCTGCTGGTACTGAGAATTGCTGGTCCGTTGATTGGCCGGCAGCTCTTGGAGGTGGGATTTCTGCCTCGAAGAGGTGGAAGTCCCACCCAAGTCCAATTAAGGGCCTGACGAGCGTAAAGTCCTGTCGTGGCTCCCCAGCCTAAGTGGAGGCAGGCTTGCCCCGAACTATTTGGCCGGCCTCGGAATCAGATGTTGAGAATTTTGAACGCTGTGGGCTAGATTTTGCCAGCCCTTTGGGACGGGTTAGGAGATGGTGTCCCTTAAAATGGCAAAAGAAGGTGGGGGCGTGGAGAGCCAGTCATCTTCCTGTCGCCATGCCATCTTGCCAGCGGCAGGGAAGGTGGAGGATGGCCCTACCTCCCAGAGGCAAATTGAGCCACTAAAATGCCCAATTAAGGGCCTCTTCCCACTGCCACTGACATTTTGCCTGTGGTGGGTGGGCCCCTCCACAATGTCGGGAGACTACCAGGTAAACTCTAGCAGCCTCCCTGCTGGCTCGGAGGGGCTCTCTTTGGACCACAAAGGGCCCCACTGGTGGCAATGGCCACCCCACAGCAAACATCCCCCTGCCCTCATCCACCACGCCCCCAATCCCTCGCCAGGGCCTGCCTGACTGGGTCCCGACCCAGACCCCATTTACCTAGTTGGGAGGGTGACATCCATCGATGGCGCCCTCTTCTTCCAGGTGCAATCCCAACAGTGGCCACCACTCCTGGTGCTGCTGCTGAGACTGCTGAGCTACCAGCCCTCCGATTGGCCGGCAGCTGCTGGGGGCAAGCAGCCCCTGTCCTTTAAAGGACTAATTAATTGCCTGACCTCTGTAAAATGCGGGCTGAGTTGGGGGAGGAGGGGGCGGATGGGATGGTTTTCCCGGCTTTCTGGCCCACCGTCAGGCACCTGCCATGAGCATAAAATTCCCACAGGTATTGTCAAATTTTGGACTATAAGAGCTTGTGCCCTTTTTTTCATATTACAGCATGATTTTTACAATGTTGATACAAGGTTTCCTTGGCAAAATATGGTACCTATAAGTTTTCTAGCAGAAGGACATTTGCAGCAGAAAATACATTTTGTTCTCAAATGGGCAGCATTAATAAGGAAGAAACTGTGGACATATTGCCATAGATTAAACTGAAAAATGAGATGCGCTTGAACCTAACAATTTGGTTCTTATGTAAGTTATGAACAAAGGAACCTAAAAATAGTTTGCCTGGTTTAAGATGTATGAGATATATAACTCTTTGGAATTATATATTTCTCCACTTCAAAAATATTTAATTGAGGCATTTCAATGTGATAAGGTGCTATTTAAATACAAGTATAACGAGTATTGCATAAGCAGCTTTCAGATTGTCAAATGAATATATTTAAATCTATAAGCTACAGTTGGGATAGATTTTGCCCATAGCTGGGATGCAATCTTAATTACTCATGGAATCAGATAGTTTTTGGCTTGCTGAAGTGGTGCCTTGTGATAGTTGATCACCGATCGCTGCTCTTAATGGGAGAATAGGGCAAAAAAAGCTTCTTTCTAATTTAAATAAAACTATTTACTTTAATTAGCACCATGAATAATTGGTCTTTTAAACTATATTCTCCAGGCTCTTTAATAATTATAGTATTTATCTTTTCAGACATAATTTGTGCTCTGCGAATAAGTTCCAGGATTTAAAATAAATGTGAATTTATACATAAATCTCTCTTAAATTCGACAAAAATGGGTTAGTTTTAGATCTCATTTGCCTTTTAAATTCATTTTATTCTGCAACTTGCCATGGCATTTAATGCTTTTAATAGAATATGTAAACAAGTTGTTCTAAGTTTCAGATTTTTCAGTAATAATGCCAAAAATCTATCTGACAAAATAAAGGTTGATTGTAGTTAAACAATCTCAAGATAAATGAAACCTAAAAGGTAAGCTCAGGCTACAGAGATAACTTCCCAAAATATGATTTTTTTGGTCAACTATGTTGACTGTGCATGTAATTTATTCTCTATTGCAGGAACATTGAAAACATTGTAGGAACAATGTAGGAATCTTAGATACGCTACAAGCTGTAGTGTTTTGAGAATTGCATTGTCCATATTGTTTCATTCTGGGATATCCTTTCAACAGAGGCAAATGACATATATAGCTACAAATTACCAGGTGCTTGTAATCAAAATGCAGCTCGAGCAGGGCCTAAACAATATTGGAGGCCAACAGACTGATTAATGTGCAACAGTTCTTGGATAGATAAGATTGACAACCTAGAAAGAACCTAGGAACAAAAAGTTGATATCAGAAATCAGTGCCTTTTCATGATGTGGGCACCAGCACAATGAAAAGGAGTGAAGCCTGCAATGTGAATTCTAGATTGTGTCAAACTAACTAACACCAAACAAATCTGTTTTCTGACAAGTGTTTGTACAGTTGAATGATATACAAAAGAATCATATGACTGAGCTGGTCATCTTGGTTGCTCAATAATAGTAATGTCCTCTAAGTGTTAGTAAACGAAGATATTTAAGAGCAGAAAGTTCATGGTTGGATTATGAGGTTCCAGGAAATTCTGAAGAGATTTTAAAATAGGTCTTTAAAAACTGAGAGTATTTGAGTGGAATTTCAAAGGTTTAAGAAAGCTTAAGTGTTTAGCCAAAAAGAAAACTGTAAAGTATATCACAACCGTTAATCCAAAAGCTGAGGCTACTAAGAAAGGGAGAAAGTACAGTATAACAGTACAAAGAATTATAACACCTTGTAAGGTGAGCTGAAGCCTGGATAGATGATGACTGAAGAGATAATACAATGCTTTTGGATGAGGATACATCGCAGGCTTCTCCAGAAGCAAAGTTCAAGCATCCCAGGGGAAGGCTGAATTGCCTAATGTCACAACTGCCAACCTCATACAAAAGGAGAAATTGTATATCTTATGATTATGCCAAAAAAGGGATGGCATAAATTCTGGAAATCCACCCATTCATATTGTAAACGTAAACTCATCATCTTTCACATGGAGTGTTACTTATACTGCCACCAAGAAAAACTTAAGGATGGGTTGCTGTCTCCAAGAGCTGCCTGCCGGCCAGCCAATCAGAGGGCCAGCAGCTCCACAGTCCCAGCAGCGCCACCTGGAGCAGTGGCCATTGCTGGAACTGCAACAGTCAGTTGAAGAGGAGCAGCCATGGAGGCTGGAATGAAAGGTAAGTGGCGGAGGCACAGCGGTGCTACACACAAAGACGTCTGCTCACAAGGACCACATTGAGCAGGCCATTGAGATTCTGAAGATGCGGTTCCGGTGCCTGGACCAGTACAATGCTGCAAGAGTCTTGCGCATTGTGGTGGTCTGCTGCGCTCTCCATAACACAGCCGCTCAGAGAGGTGTGGCCCTTGAAGAGGGTGACGCGCTAGATTGGCACAATTCATCGGAGGAGGAGGAGATGGAAGAGGAGGAGTAAGATGCAGAGCAGAGAGGTGCATATGCTGAGCAGGGAGATGGCCAGGGCTGGCTCAGGAGTCAAGCTATCAGGATGGCATCAATGCCAGGGCATATCTGATCCAGGCATGATCAGCACTACTCAACTACCACGTCTGCATGCTCTGGTACTCACTTTGATCAGCCTGTGAGAACACATGAATGAAAACATAACCTTGAATAGAACCACTCCTACTGCCAATGCATGGTGCAAATCTGTCCAGCAGTCTCAGTGTTCCGTACAAAGATCACGGCTTCCCTTCACCACTTCTTCCATCATTTGCGGTCGTGCCATTAAAGAATGGAAGCTCACATGTCTGGGAACATGGATCAACATTTCCATTGTTAGTTAGAAGTTACAAAGTGCACATTCATAACTGAAATAAACCCCAGTGAACCGTTCAGTGCTCTGACCGATGTGGTGGAGGCAGCCTCCTCGCCTATGTCTGCTTGTGGCTAACGTGCATTTAGCGGTCATCCTCATTGTGCTGGTGTCCATGGGAGCACCTCCAGAGGCTGCTGCACTGGTGTCAATGCAGAGGCTGCCTCAGTCTCTGGGTCCTGCTGCAAAGTGGTCCCTCAGTCAGAGTGGCCAAGGAGTCTGATGATGATGCCGCCCTGTGAGAGGTGGCACCCTTTCATCTTCGGTGACTGCTTCAGCCCTTGGATGGCACTCTGCATTGCTGGAGGGGACCACCAGCTGGGGGTAGGGGGTGGCAACTGGCATCCACTCTATCCCTCTTTGCACCATCAGCGCCACTGACCAGTAAATTCTGTAGAGCATGGCATGCATTCAGTGCATATCAGTGCACTGTTCCTGCATCCATTCTGAGTGCTGCTACATAAGGCTCTCCATGAGGTTGGCTGCTCTCTCAATGGAGGAGCTCATGCACTCAAAGCCCTCAGCCATGGTGGTGAACATGAGCAGAATGGACTCCTCCATTCTCAGCCCATGACCCTGCACTGCCTCAGGGATCTCTGACATTTCTTGTTGCTGGACAAAGTAGAGCCGCCTGGCTTGTGACTCCTGAGATCCTGCATTTCTATCCAGTTAAGGAGGCCTCTGACAGCAAAACCTCAGCAGAGCTGAAGCTTCCCAATGCAGCTGAGCCTTGTGCATGCTGTTGGATGGAAGCAATGCACTCCACCCCCGTCATCTACATATTTCAATATCTTTTCCTCCTATCCTCCAGTTATTCCCATCTCTCCATCACCCACTTGGTCACGCAGTGCCACCCTTGCGATTTCCATCACTGCCTCCTGCATGGCAGTGAGGATAGCAAATTGGGGAACTCACTCTCCTATCCTGTCCTCTCCCTTGCGTTCTGCACCCTTTTCTCCTGCAAGGACATAAACGAGAGTTAAGGCAATACTGGCTTCTCTCACCAGTGTCAGCTGTTCTTTTAAATAAGAAGCTGGATGTATCAGTGCTGCCAGCTCCTTAACAGCTCTAATGCTCTGATCCTTGCTGCTGGATCAGTGATTACCCTGGGTACATATTTCTCTCATGTTCCAGAGCGCCATGTATGCTCAGGCTGCTCAGCTGGTGTGTTTGCTGGTGGCTGCCGGGTCATCTGGGCTTCGCGCGCACTCCCCTTGCCAGAGTGAAGAAGGTCATTGCGGCAATGCACCCAGACAACACTGCGGCTACTGACATGCTCTGTCACCTCCAGCCAGGCCTGCTTAGTTTTGCTGGTTGACTTCTCCTGCCACCCTCCGGCAAAAAGACTGCCTCCAACATAACCTTAAGGACTGCATCAGAAAACTGTGAAGCAGCCCCGCCACGGGTGCCAGGCCCCTGCCTCTCCTCCTGCTGACCTTGGGCTTCCATAGCTATGCAAGACGGCTGCCACTAATATGGCTGCCATCGTGTCTTTAAATCAGGCCTGCTCTGTGTAAGTCCCACCTCCATCCCGCGGCCACTGCGGCTAATTGGCTGGCAAACCTGCCCTCTAGCCAATTACCTGTCGATCTAGGGCAAAATTGTGGGCTGTGACTACATCACCACCCCTCATACGGGGTTGGGACCCAGAAGTGGTTCCGATGTCGGGTTCTCAAACCCAAACTAAAAATCTTACCCCATGTCTTTGGAGTGAGGCTGAAGTAAATCTTATTTAAAAAAAAGATTTACATTTTTTATGTGTTGTGTAACAAAGATAAATACTGATGCCTGCTAATCACTGCTAAAATATGTAGCAAATGCCCCATTGAATTCAACATTTTCTTTGCTCCTCATCTCTCCTGAAAGCAGTGACATGTGTTGTGATATAATTGCTCAGATACTGGCAGACCTTCATACCTTGCATGTGTGACTATTCTATATGTTTAACTCTGGGCTATAATAGCCCCTACTTGATGTCGTTGTGCTCAGACATCCATGCATTCATATTCCCAGTAGAGGTCATTGGATATCAAACAGGAGCAAGGGAACTGGATTTTCCTTCTGGGGTGGAAAAAAAGCTTCAGGACTGTTCCCAGGTCCCGGGGTCAGTGGTTAGGGATAGAAGGGTGTGACTGCGAGTGAGGCAGGTATGGGGATCCAGAAGGTAGCAATGGAGGAGCCTCAATGCTTGGACTGGTCCAACAAGTTCAGGGTTCTTGCAGCTTGTGTGGATGAGAGCAGGGACTGCAGGGAGGATGAGCAAACTGACCACAGCACAATGGTGCAGGGGGCCATTCAGGTGGGAGGAGTAAAAAGGAAAGTAGTAGTAGGGGATAGTATAGTGTCTGTAGCCGACAGCATGAGTCCCGAAGGCTGTGTTGTCTGCCTGGTGCCAGGGTTAAGGACGTCTCCTCAGGGCTGGCGAGGAACTTGGATTGAGAGGGGAAGGATCCAGTTGTCGTGGTTCATGTGCGTACCAATGACATAGGTAGAACTAAGAATGAGGGTCTGCTGAGGAAATATGGGCTAAATTAAAAACAGAACCACAAAGGTAATAATCTCTGGATTTCTACCTGACCCATGAGCAACTTGGCATTGGGTAAATAAGCTCAGAGAATTGAATGCATGCCTCAAAGATTGGTGTGGGAGAAATGGGTTTCGATTCATGGGGCATTGGCAGCAGTACTGAGGAAAGAGGAAGCTGTACCATTGGAACAGCCTCCACTTCAAAACGCTGGGACCAGTGTCCTGGTGAATTGTATAACTAGGGCTGTAGAGAGGGCTTTAAAGTGGGGATGGGAGGTGGGGGGGAGAGTTAATGAGAAAGGACCAGGCAATAGTGCAGGGCAGCGATACAGTGTGAGACAGGAAGCAACAGAATGTACAAATATAAGTGTGCAAGTAAGGACAGAGTAGGGAAAAAAATGGCAAAAAGACAGAATTAAAGGCTCTTTATCTGAATGCATGCAGCATTCGTAACAAAATGGATGAATTGATAGCACAAATAGAAATAAATGGGTATGATATGATAGTCATTACAGGGATGTGGTTGTAAGGTGAGAAAGGCTGGGAATTAAATATTCAAGAGTATTTGACATTTTGGAAGGATAGGAAGAAAGGAAGAGGAGGTGGGCAAGCTCTATTAATAAAGGATGAGATCAGTAGAGCAGTGAGAAATGATCTTGGCTCGGAAGACCAAAATCTAGAATCAGTTTGGGTGGAGATAAGGAATAGCAAAGGAAAGAAGTCACTGGTGGGAGTAGTTTATAGGCCCCTTAACAGTAGCTACAATGTAGGACAGAATATAAGTCAAGAAATAATGGGGGTTTGTAGGAAAGGTACTGCAATAATTGTGGGCAATTTTATGAACTAATCAAATTGGCAAAGGTAGCCTGGAGGATGAATTCATACAGTCTATTAGGGACAGTTTCTTAGAACAAGATCTTCTGGAACCAACCAGGGAGCTGGCTATTTTGGACCTGGTAATGTGCAATGAGACAGGATTAATAAATGACCTCATAGCAAAGGAGCCTGTAAGCAATAGTGATCATTTAATTGTAGAATTTCACATTCAGTTTGAAGGTGAGAAGTTTGGGTCTGAACCTCGTGTCTTAAACTTAAATGGAAGCAATTACAAGGGCATGAAGACAGAGTTGGCTAAAGTGGACTTGGAAAATAAGTTAAAAAGTTAGATAGTAGAGAAGCAGTGGCAGACATTTAAGAAGATATGTCATAACTCTCAACAAATATATATGAGAAAGAAAGACTCTATGAGAAGGATGCACCATCTGTGGCTAACTAAGGAAGTTAAGGATGGTACCAAATTGAAAGAAAAGGTGTACAATGCTGCAAGGATTAGTGGTAGGCCAGAAGATTGGAAAAAATTTAGAAACCAGCAGAGAATGACTAAAAAAAAAGTAGAAATTAGATTATGAGAGTAAACTAGCAAGAAATATAGAAAAGAGACAATAAAAGCTTCTACAGATATATAAAAAGGAAAAGAGTAGATAAAGTTGGTCCCTTTGAGGATGAGACAGGAATTAATAATGGGAAACAAGGAAATGGCAGAGACTTTGAAGAAGTATTTTGTATCTGTCTTCACAGTACAAGACACAAAAGCATGTCAATAATAGCAGAAAATCAAGAGGCAAAAGGAAGGGAAGAACTTAAAACAATCACTATCACTAGGGAAAAAGTATTAGGAAAAATAATGGGACTAAAGACTGACAAGACCCCCTGGACCTGATGGCCTGCATCTGAGGATCTTTAAAAGAAGTAGTTGCAAAGAAAGTGGATGCATTGGTTGTAATCTACCTAAATTCTCTATATTTTGGAAAGGTTCCAGTGGATTGAAACACTGCAAATACAACACCTCTGTTCAAGCAAGTTGTGGGGGTGGGGGGGGGGGGTAGGGGGAGGAACGGGACTGAAAGGAGGAAACTATAGGCCACTTAGCCTAATATCTGCCACTAGGAAAATGCTGGAATCCTTTATTAAGGAAGTAATAGCAGGACATTTAGAAAATCAAAATGCAATCAGGCAAAGTCAACATGGTTTTATGGAAGGGAAATCATGTTTGACAAATTTATTAGAGTTCTGATTAGAAACCAGGACCAGCATGTTCCTGTGAGGAAGAAGGATAAGTTTGGCAAGTTTCGGGAACCTTGGATAACGCGGGATATTGTGAGCCTAGTCAAAAAGAAAAAGGAAGCATTCGTAAGGGCTGGAAGGCTAGGAACAGACGAATCCCTTGAGGAATATAAAGACAGTAGGAAGGAACTTAAGCAAGGGATCAGGAGGGCTAAAAGGGGTTATGAGAAGTCATTGACAAACAGGATTAAGGAAAATCCCAAGGCTATTTATACATATATAAAGAGCAAGAGGGTAACCAGGGAAAGGGTTGGCCCACTTAAGGACAGAGAAGGGAATCTATGTGTGGAGCCAAAGGAAATGGGCGAGGTACTAAATGAGTACTTTGCATCAGTATTCACCAAGGAGAAGGACTTGGTGGATGATGAGCCAAGGGAAGGGAGTGTAGATAGTCTCAGTCATCTCATTATCAAAAAGGAGGAGGTGTTGGGTGTCTTGCAAAGCATTAAGGTGGATAAGTCCCCAGGGCCTGATGGGATCTACCCCAGAATAGAGGGAGGCAAGGGAAGAAATTGCTGGGGCCTTGACAGAAATCTTTGCATCCTCATTAGCTACAGGTGAGGTCCCAGAGGACTGGAGAATAGCCAATGTTGTTCCTTTGTTTAAAAAGGGTAGCAAGGATAATCCAGGAAATTATAGGCCGGTGAGCCTTACGTCAGTGGTAGGGAAATTATTAGAGAGGATTCTTCGGGACAGGATTTACTCCCATTTGGAAACAAATGGACTTATTAACATGAGGCAGCATGGTTTTGTGAAGGGGAAGTTGTGTCTCACTAATTTGATTGAGTTTTTTGAGGAAGTGACGAAGATGATTGATGAAGGAAGGGCAGTGGATGTTATCTATATGGACTTCAGTAAAGCCTTTGACAAGCTCCCTCATGGCAGACTGGTACAAAAGGTGAAGACACACGGGATCAGAGGGGAGCTGGCAAGATGGATACAGAACTGGCTTGGTCATAGAAGACAGAGGGTAGCAGTGGAAGGGTGCTTTTCTGAATGGAGGGATGTGACTAGTGGTGTTCCGCAGGGATCAGTGGTGAGACCTTTGCTGTTTGTAGTATATATAAATGATTTGTAGGAAAATGTAGCTGGTCTGATTAGTAAGTTTGCAGACGACACAAAGGTTGGTGGAGTTGCGGACAGTGATGAGGATTGTTAAAGGATACAGCAGGATATAGATCGGTTGGAGACTTGGGCGGAGAAATGGCAGATGGAGTTTAATCCGGACAAATGTGAGGTAATGCATTTTGGAAGGTCTAATGCAGGTGGGAAGTATACAGTAAATGGCAGAACCCTTAGGAGTATTGACAGGCAGAGAGATCTGGGCGTACAGGTCCACAGGTCACTGAAAGTGGCAACGCAGGTGAATAAGGTAGTCAAGAAGGCATACGGCATGCTTGCCTTCATCGGTTGGGGCATAGAGTATAAAAATTGGCAAGTCATGCTGCAGCTGTACAGAACTTTAGTTAGGCCACACTTAGAATATTGTGTGCAATTCTGGTCGCCACACTACCAGAAGGACGTGGAGGCTTTGGAGAGGGTACAGAAGCGGTTTACCAGGATGTTGCCTGGTCTGGAGGGCATTAGCTATGAGGAGAGGTTGGATAAACTCAGATTGTTTTCACTGGAACGACGGAGCTGGAGGGGCGACATGATAAAGGTTTACAAAGTTATAAACGGCATGGACAGAGTGGATAGTCAGAAGCTTTTTCCCAGGGTGGAAGAGTCAGTTACTAGGGGACATAGGTTTAAGGTGCAAGGGGCAAAGTTTAGAGGGGATGTGCGAGGCAAGTTCTTTACACAGAGGGTGGTGAGTGCCTGGAACTTGTTGCCGGGGGAGGTGGTGGAACCAGGTACCATAGAGACGTTTAAGAGGCATCTTGACAAATATATGAATAGGATGGGAATAGAGGGATACGGACCCCGGAAGTGCAGAAGGTTTTAGTTTAGGCAGGCATCAAGATCGGCGCAGGCTTGGAGTGCCAAATGGCCTGTTCCTGTGCTGTACTGTTCTTTGTTCTTTATTCTTTAAGGATGTAACAAGCTGGGTGGATAAAGGGGAACCAGTAGATGTAGTGTATTTGGGATTTCCAAAAGGCATTTGATAAGGTGCCACATAAAAGGTTACTACACAAGATATGAGCTCATGGTGTTGGTGGTAATATATTAGCATGGATAGAGGCTTGGCTAACTAACAGGAAGCAGAGAGTCGAGATAAGTGGGTTATTTTTAGGTTGCCAAACTGTAACTAGTGGAATGCCACAGGGATCAATGCTGGGGCCTCAACTATTTATGATCTATATCAATGACTTGGACAAAGGAACCGTGTGTATTGTAGCCACATTTGCAGACAATGCAAATATAGGTAGGAAAGCAAGTTATGAGCAGGACACAAAGGACTACATTTTATGGTCCCTGAGACATGTTTGGAGGCAGGAGTCCCATAGAATTACAGCAGGAGGCAGGGGCGGAGGGACATCGCCTCCCTGTTGTGATGCAATTTTGTCAGGGGCTGGATGGGCCGAAGATGGCCTTCCCGACCAGAAGGCAATTGAGGCCCTTAAGTGGCCTATTAATGGCCACTTAAGGGCCTCTTCCTGCTACCCCTGGGATTTAACCAGTGGCGGTGGGGGATGGGGGGAGGTCCTCCGCCACAAGGGGCAGTCGCCCAGTAGAATGAGGCGACCTCCTTGTGGGCTTGGTGGGGGGGTGACCTCCTCCGTGGGCAATCTGTGGTTCATGGACGACCTCTGGCAGGAAAACCTGCAACTCCCTGCACAGCCCTGCCCTCCCACCCCTGCACAAGATGCCCATTCTTGACCCACCCTCACCGGGGCCTGCTGGTCTGCCCCCGGCAACCCTACCTCACTTACCTTGAGTCTGGGCTCAAGTCTGGGTCCAAGGCATCTTGCATACTGTCTGTGGCCACTGAACCTGGTGGCACTGCTGATGCTGCTGAGCTGCCGGCCCTATGAATGGCCGGCAGCTCTTGGAGGTGGGATCCCCATCTTTAAACGGAAGGGGATCCTGGCATTGGGCTGTTAATTGGCCTGGTGGCGTAGAATCGTGCCGGAGGGCTCCAACTGGCCAAGGTGGGTATTTCCCTGCCTTTTTGGCCTGACACCAGGAGTCCCACCATGGGCACTAAATTCAGCCCAAAGTGTTTGTAAAGATAGGTTAAGTGGACAAAAATTTAGCAGATGGAGTATAATGTGGGAAAATGTGAGGTTGTCCAGTTTGGCAGGGACATAAGAATAGAAAAGCAGAATATTATTTAAATGAAGAGAAACTGCAGAATGCTGTGGTACAGAGGGGTTTGGTGTCCTTGTACATGAATCACAAACAAGTTAGCATATAGGTACAGCAAGTAGTTAAGAAGGCAAATGGAATGTTGGCATTGATTTGCAAGGAGGATGGAGTATAAAAGTAGGGAGGTCTTGCTACAACTGTACAGACCATTGGTGAGACTGCACCTCGAGTTCTGTGTACAGTTTTGGTCTCCTTACATAAGGAGGGATATACTTGCATTGGAAGAAGTTCAGAGAAGGATCAGTAGGTTGGTTCCTGGGATGAAGGGGTTGGCAATAAAAGGAAAGGTTGAGCAGGTAGGGCCAATACTCATTGGAGTTTAGTAGAATGAGAGGTGGTCTTATTGAAACATAATCAATCCTGAGGGGGCTTAACAGGGTAGATGCTGAGAGGATGTTTCCTCCTCATGGGGGAATCTAGAACAAGGGGGAACAGTTTCAAAATAAGGGGTCTGCCTTTTAAGTCAGAGGAATTTCTTCTCTCAGAGGGTCATTAATCTTTGGAATTCTCTTCCCCAGAAAGCAGTGGAGGCTGGATCATTGAATATATTCGAGACTGAGTTAGACAAATTTTTGATCTACAAGGGCATCAAGGGTTATGGGGGACAGGCAGGAAAGTGGAGTTAAGGCCATAATCAGATCAGGCATGGTCTTATTAAATGGCAGAGCAGGCTTGAGGGGCTGAATAGTCTATTCCTGCTCCTATTTCTTATGTTCTAATATTCATCCTGCCCCAGGGCAGGGAAGCAGTCACAGCCCCTGATTTTCATGGGAACGGACTGTTAATTGGCTGGAAGTTGGGTTTGGTGGGCAACTCATGGCCATGGGAACAGGAACAGAGGTGGGACTGAGAGAGAGCTGGCCCAATTTAAACCCACAATGGTAGCCATTACTGTGGCTGCTGTTTTACAGATTTACTTGCTGGAATAAATGTGGAGCAGGAAAGGCAGAGGGCTGGAACCCAGGGTAGAGCCCCTTGCTTTGCAGATGCCATCTTGGAGGTCCTCCACGAAACAGTGAGGAAGAGGAGGGAGGTCCTCCTTCCAGAGGATGGCAGGAGAAGGCCACCCTCCCAGACCAAGCAGGCCGGGATCAAGGTGATGGAGCCTGAGCAAGTTAATGTCTCATAGATAGATACAGCACTGAAACAGGCCCTTCAGGCCACCAAGTCTGTGCCAACCATCAACCACCCATTTACACTAATCCTACATTAATCCCATATTTCCTACCACATCCCCATCTTCCCTCAATTCTCCTACCACCTACCTACACTAGGGGCAATTTAAAATGGCCAATTTACCTAAAAACCTGCAAGTCTTTGACTGTGGGAGGAAACTGGAGCACCCAGCAGAAATCCACGCGGTCACAGGGAGAACTTGCAAACTCCGCACAGAACCGAACCCGGGTCGCTGGAGCCGTGAGGCTGCGGTGCTAACCACTGTGCCACTGGGCCGCCCTGAAGTGTACTCTGGAGGAACTAGGTCCAGTGCCGGAAGAGTTTCAATGATCTTATTCTCTTTATCAAGGTGAGTGCAAAGTCAGACATTCATGACAGGCCTCTGGGTATTCAACCTCCAGCAGATGCTCCAGCTGAGGAGCCTGAGGGTGCATGCTGCTCCTGAACACAAGAGGAACGTGTGCCCAGGGCACTTACTGAGCCCCTCAGCAAAACCCAGAGCCACAGTGCTGTTGAGGACCTGTCAGCACTGATACAGCTTCTTATGAAAGTGAGCCACTGGCATTGGCCATAGAGGCTAGCAGTGCCTTACCACTCTTTCTTTTGTTCTTGCAGGAGAAATGGGCTCACAATTCCCGAGTGAGGGCCCAGACAGGAGGAGAGGTTCCCTTTTTACACATTATCACCAGCTTGGAAGAGGGAGGCATGGAGATTGCCAGAGTCACTGACTATGAGTAAGTCGAGGAAGGCGAGATGGGTATCCCTGCTGGAGATGGTGAATAGAGACTGCAGTGCTTACATTAAGGGGGTGCATTGAACTCCAGTCCATGACCCCGCACTGCCCAGTGATGGAGGCAGTAGCTGCAATAATGCAGTTACAGCAGCCTCTGGAGGTGCTCCCACAAAGAGAATAATTGCCATGTGCATCTCAGCTGCTGGCAGATACAGTGATCAGGCAGTCTGCACCTCATCCGAGGCCACATGGGGAGCACCGCGTAGGAGTGACCGAAAGCGGAATTCACCCCGTCAGGCAGAGCACTGAGTGGGTCACTGGGGTGTCTTTCACTTGTAACTCTGCACTTTTCGTCTTTTTGAGCACCATGTAAATATTGACACATGAAGCCTCCTGTTATTAATGGCAGGTGTTACCACCGACCGCTCCAGTCAAAGCCCCCAATCAAAATATACGATTCTGATTGTGATGGGACCAACGCACTGTTAATTCAATTCCATTGTTCCACAGATCAGCTAACATATCATTTAAAACTTTCCAAATTAAAGAGAGACCCAGCCAAATTGTACCATCTATTAACCCCCGAATGAGGCTAACCAAACCAGGTTCCTTTAAGTCAACAAATTAACTGTTTAATTCGAAGAACTAAATTCTTAAACACTATGAAGATATAAACATCATTTAAAGTAGAAAAAATTAGAGTCCTTGCAAATTTATAGTCCAATGTTGCTTGAAGTCCTCACAGGATGTTGCTCAAAGTCCTTGCAGCCATCCGATGGGGAATAAGTTCTTCCATGTAGAGCAGTCCATAGTCTAACTTCAGCAGTAGGTGATGCTTCCTTCTTCGGCGATGAATTTCAACAATTAACAACTTGCGAACACTTTCGATAGATTCAATCTGACTTTAGAGTTTTTGAGGGATAAAAGATTGTCACAGTCTAACTTCCCTTTCTTCAATGTAAATTACCAGAGATCTCTGTCTTGGCTTGATGTTTTAGAATTTTGAGAGATAATAATTAAACAGACTAAAATCCTATTCCTTTAGTTTAAATGGTAGAGAGCTCTTTTTCAGGTGTGCTCATCACAGCTGTGTCCTTTGTGTTTGTGTTCTGTTAGGACAAACTGTCTCACTAAAAAAAAGTTCAAACTGAATTGAAACAAATCTATCGCATGTGACTCACTCCCAGTGGCTGTTTCCATGGTATCGAGAATGCACCCTTTGAATCGCAGTCTCCAAATGTCTGTTTCTAAGGCAACGAAAATGCACCTTCCGATAACTCCTAAGGCTTGCCAGCTCTTAAAGTAATACTGATCCCTTGTAAGCCTTGAAGGCAAACCGCATATTCCGAAACATGCTACATGACCATGACACAGGAAAAGAAAAGAGGGATTAAGTGGTGAAGGGGAGCAAGGGTCGGTGAATGGTGACAGTGAAACCTCTGGGCAGATGTGCATCATTCATTGGTTGTAAGAGTTGAGCTATTCCAGGCTGCGTCTTCAATGGATGTGTTCTCATTGGCATCTCAAAGTGAGTTCCAGACCATGCTGTTCCTTTTGGGTCAGAGGGACTCAGCTGAAATTAGCCTGAATCAGATGATCCCTGACGTTAATGGCATCCTGATGAGACCTTTGAGCCCTGCGCCTGGCCCAGCCACCTCCCTGTGCAGTCGGGGCATCTCTGTGCTCTGTATTTTCCTCCTCCTCCTCCTCTTCCTCCTCCTCCTCCATCTCCTGCTCCTCCTCTTCCTCCAATGAGCTGTGTCCCTCCAGCGTTTCACCCTCTTCAAGGTTGACACCTCTCCGGAAGACTATGTTATGGAGAGCACAGTAGACCAGCACAATGCATGAGCCTGTTACAGGAGTGTACTGCAGGGCACCACCTGACCAGTCCACACACTGGAACTACATTTTCAGAAACCTGATGGCCTGCTCAATGGTTGTCCGAGAGAGCAAATGGTTTTAGTTGTAGTGCCTCTGTATCGGGTACTCGGAGAGGGGTGAGTAGACATCTCTTCAAAGGATATCGCTTGTCCCCTAGAATCCATGCACGGAGTTTAGGGGCAGAATGAAGAGCTGCAGCAGCCTGGACTGGCAGAGGATAAAGGTGTCCTGGCAACTGCCAGAATAACGAGCACACACATGCAGGAAGCCCTTGTTGTGGTTTCAGACCAGCTGAATGTTGTGGGAGTGGAAACCCTTACTGTTGATGAAGTTCACTGGGTGGTCAGTCAGTGCCTTGTTGGCCATATGGGTGCAATCCGTGATGCCCTGCACCTGGGGGAATTTAGTGATGGAGGCGAAACCCACCCTCTGTGCCTGCAAGGCCCCATCTTTCTGTAATTGAATGTACTGTCCAACTCTTACAAATAGAGCAGCAGTAACCTGCGAGACGCAATGGTGTGCAGCCATTTGCGAGATGCTACCAAGGTCCACAGCTAATCCTTAGAAGGAGCCAGAGGTAAAGAAGCTCAAGGCCACAATGACTTTGATGGCTACAGGCAAGTAGTTGCAAAGTGTGAAGTCTTACGCCACGCAGGCACAAATCTCTGTGACCTTCTGTCTGGAGAGTTGCAGTCTCCTGGAGAACTGATTCTTGGTCACACTGTCTTTGGTGGTAGATCCTGGCCAAGGATATGAGCTCCATGTCCCTCCTACCCCTTTTCCCTCTCCTCTGCCCTCCTGATACCTGGGGCTCTGTCCTTTCTATGGAAGATGCTACTTCTCATCACCACTGGACCCAATATCTGAGAGTCATACTTCCATTACAAGCTGTTGCCTTCCTTGTGCACAGGTGGCCTCCCAAATGTGTTTACAAGCTTTTCCCCTCCTCTTATGCACCCCCCCTGCCATAGAACCCAACGCCTGTGGAGAACAAAATCCAGTCCAAAATGTCTTTCACAACCCCAGGATGTCCCAAAGCACATTACAGTCAATGCAGAACATTTGAAGTGTAATCAGTATCTTGGAGCTTTCGTTGAGTTTATCTTGCGAGTTTTACCTTGCACTTCCAACAGATTAAGTAAATTAAATACATTTAGGAGAGCTTGTGCCAATTCAAATTATGCCTGGTCACTTAGAAGGAAAGGATTTGAAGAATCCCATACCTTTATTCCATGCTTCATACACTTATAGGGCTGAATTTTATGAGCGCACCGCAAATTGCGGCGGTGCACTCTGATCTCGCCAATCTTCCTTCACAGATGCAATGTTGCTGAGCCCCCGCGATATTTTGCGCGGGAGCTCATTTAAATGGATGGGGTGGTGCGGCCACCCCCGATGACGTAGAGGGCGCGGCTGCTCTGTCCCCGGCAATGGCGTCCGTGCCACTGCCACTTTTAAAGGGCTTCAAGCCCTTAAACTAGATTTTAATTTTTCAAGGTGCCGGCGCCCTGAAATGGAAAATAAAATTGGAGTGATACTTTCAATCCCATTTCCAACCCTGTCCACCCCCCCACTGATACATCAATAAATAAAATAACCCATCCCCCCGGAAAACCAAGTTTTTAAAGGAGGACCTTTCACCCCCCTCCCCCAACCTCAGCACCTTTGACCCTCAACCCCTTCCCACCAACGCCACACCCAATTGGAATGGTTTTCCTCGCTTCCGAATGGAGTTCCGAAGGCCTGGGAGTTCCGGTTGGTGTCCAGAATATCGGCATGGGATGTCCGTCGCTACCAGGTACGTAATCATCCTTTAATTGTAATAGCATTTGCTGAGATCATCGTGGATAGCACGTACAGGGAGGTGGTCACACCGCAGGTAAAGACTGCTCAGGCAGAAAGGGAATGGGTGACCGCCAGGCAAAGTAGAAGATCTAGGCAGGTAGTGCAGGTGTCCCCTGGGTCCATCGCCCTATCTAGCAGATATTCCGCTTTGAGTACTGTTGGGGGAGATGGCTTCTCAGGGGAATGCAGCAAGAGCCAAGTCTGTGGCACCACAGGTGGCTCAGCTGCACAGGAGGGGAGGAAAAGGAGTGGGAGAGCTATAGTGATAGGGGATTCTATCATAAGGGGCACAGGTAGGCATCTCTGTGGCCACAAACGTGACTCCAGGATGGTATGTTGCCTCCCTGGTGTTAGGGTCAAGGATGTCACGAAGTGGCTGCAGGACATTCTGAAAGGGCAGGGTGAACAATCAGAGGTCAAGGTTCACATTGGTACCAACGACATAGGTAGAAAGAGGGATGAGGTCCTGCAACAAGAATTTAGGGAGCTAGGTGGCAGATTAAAAAGCAGGGCCTCAAAGGATTGCTCCCGGTGCCACGTGCTAGTGAGTATAGGAATAGGAGGATAGAACAGATGAATGCGTGGCTGAAGACATGGTGCAGGAGGGAGGGCTTTAGATTCCTGGATCATTGGGTCTGTTTCTGGCAAACGTAGGACCTGTACAAGTTGGATGGGTTGCACCTGAACCGGAATGGGACCAACATCCTTGCTTGGGCGTTGGGTGGGGTGGGGGGGGTTTAAACTAATTTGGTTGGGGGATGGGATACAGAGTGGAGGTACAGTAGGCGGTGATGCACAGCCAAATATGGAAGAGAAATTAATTCAGTCTGGAAGGCAGAGCAAATATAGACCAGTTAAAGCACAAGCGAATAATGCAAGGCTGGATTGCATTTATTTTAATGCAAGGAATCTTACAAGCAAGGCAGATGAAGTGAGGGCATTGATTAACACATGGGAAGATGATATTATTGCAATCACAGAGACATGCTTGAGGGAAGGGCAGGACTGGGAGCTCAATATTCCAGGATATAGAATCTTCAGGCGTGACGGGGAGGGGTGGGGAGGGGGGGGAGGGTGGGTGTAAAAGAAGAGGTGGCATTGCACTATTGATCAAAGAGTCAATTACTGCAGTAAGGAGGAATTATATCTTAGAAGGTTCCTCAAATGAGGCCATATGGATAGAACATAAAAACAAAAAGGGGACAATCACTTGGCTGGGCGTTTACTACAGGCCTCCAAATAGTCAGGGAGAGATAGAGGAGCAGATATGTAGGCAAATCTCAGAGAGGTTTAAAAATAATAGGGTAATAATTAGTAGGGGATTTCAACTTCCCCAGTATTAACTTGGATAGTCTTAGTGCAAAAGGCTTAAAGGTAGCTGAACTCTTAAAATGCATACAGGAGTGCTTTTTGAGCCAGCACATAGAAAGTCTTACAAGAGAAGGGGCAGTACTGGTCCTAATTCTAGGGAATGAAGCTGACAAGTGGTAGAAGTGTCAGTGGGGGAGCATTTCGGGGATAGTGACCATAGCTCTGTAAGATTTAAGGTAGTTATGGAAAAGGACAAAGATGGACCAGAAATAAAAGGTACTGAATTGGGTCGATTTCAATATGATAAAACAGGATCTGGCCAAAGTGGACTGGGAACAGCTACCTGTAGGAAAGTCTCCATCAGACCAGTGGGAGTCATTCAAAAAGGAAATAGTGAGAGTTCAGGCCAGCATGTTCCCATATAGGTGAAGGGTAGGATCAACAAGTCCAGGGAACCCTGGATGTCAAGGGATATCGTGGATTGATAAGGAAAAAACGGAGGCTCAGGGGGCTGAAAACCGCGGAGGCACGAGAAGAGTATAGAAAGTGTAGGGGGGTCCTTAAAAAAGTAATTAGGAGAGCAAAGAAGGGCATGAAAATACACTGGCGGGCATGATAAAGGAAAATCCTAAGGCATTGTATAAATATATTCAGGGCAAGAGGATAACCAGGGAATGTGTAGGGTTCATTAGGGACCAAAGTGGCAATGTGTAGGGAGCCGGTAGGTGAGGATTTAAGTGATTACTTTTCATCTGTGTCGACTCTGCAGAAGGATGATGTAGGTATCGAGATCAGGGAGGGGGATTGTGATATATCTGAACAAATTTGCATTGAAAGGGAGGAGGTATTAGCGGTTTTAGTGGGCTTAAAAGTGCATAAATCCCCAGGCCCAGATGAGATGTATCCGAGGCTGTTATGTGAGGCAAGGGAGGTGATAGCAGGGGCTCTGACACAAATTTTCAAATCCTCTCTGGCCACAGGAGAGGTGCCAGAGGACTGGAGGACAGCGAATGTGGTACCATTATTCAAGAAGGGTAGCAGGGATAAACCAGGTAATTACAGGCTGGTGCGTCTAACATCAGTGGTAGGGAAACTATTGGAAAAAATTCTGAGGGACAGGATTAATCTCCACTTGGAGATGCAGGGATTAATCAGGGATAGTCAGCATGGCTTTGTCAGGGGGAGATCGTGTCTAACTAACTTGATTGAATTTTTCGAGGAGGTAACTTGATGTGTTGACGAGGGTCAAGCAGTTGATGTCGGCTACATGGACTTCAGTAAGGCTTTTGATAAGGTCCTGCATGGGAGATTGGTTAAGAAGGTAAGAACCCATGGGATCCAGGGCAATTTGGCAAATTGGATCCAAAATTGGCTTAGTGGCAGGAGGCAGAGGGTGATGGTCAAGGGTTGTTTTTGCAGTCGGAAGCCTGTGACCAATGGTGTACCACAGGGATTGGTGCTGGGACCCTTGCTGTTTGTAGTGTACATTAATGATTTAGACGTGAATATAGGAGGTATGGTCAGTAAGTTTGCAGATGACACAAAAATTGGTGGTGTCATAAATAGTGAGGAGGAAAGCCTTAGATTACAGGATGATATAGATGGGATGGTAAGATGGGCAGAGCAGTGGCAAATGGAATTTAATCCTGAGAAGTGTGAGGTGATGCATTTTGGGAGGACTAACAAGACGAGGGAATATACAATGGATGGTAGGACCCTAGGAAGTACAGACGGTCAGAGGGACCTTGGTGTACTTGTCCATAGATCACTGAAGGCAGCAGCACAGGTAGATAAGGTGGTTAGGAAGGCATATGGGATACTTGCCTTTATTAGCTGAGGCACAGAATATAAGAGCAAGGTGGTTATGATGGAGCTGTATAAAATGCTAGTTAGGCCACGGCTGGAGTACTATGTACAGTTCTGGGCACCACACTCTAGGAAGGATGTGATTGCACTGGAGAGGGTGCAGAGGAGATTCACCAGGATGTTGTGTGCGCTGGAGCATTTCAGCTATGAAGAGAGACTGGATAGGCTAGGGTTGTTTTCCTTAGAGCAGAGAAGGCTGAGGGGAGACCTGATAGAGGTATACAAAATTGTGAGGGGCATAGACAGGGTAGATAGAAAGAAACTTTTTCCCTTAGTGGAGGTGTAATTAATGAGGGGGCATAGATTTAAGGTAAGGGGCAAGAGGTTTAGAGGGGATTTGAGGAAATGCTGAGGTTGGAATCTGGAATACACTGCCTGAAGGGGTGGTAGAGGCAGGAACCCTCACAACATTTAAGATTTTAAATGAGCACTTGAAACGCCATAGCATACAAGGCTACGGGCCAAGTGCTGGAAAATGGGATTAGAATAGATAGGTGCTTGATGACCTGCATGAATACGATGGGCCGAAGCGTCTGTTTCTGTGCTGTATTACTCTATGACTCTAGAATAAAAAGAAGGCGTGGCTGGGTGGGGGCGCACTGAGGCCTCGCCAATGCCAGTTAAGTACGGCGTGGCTTTCCTGGCGTCGAGGGTTGTGGCGGGCCTCTCTTGGAAGAATTTTCCGGGCCCCACTGCCACAACCCCTGACGTCGGAGGGCTAGTAAAATTCAGCCCATAGTTTCAATGTCTTAATCTTGTCATGCCTCTTTATGGACATTTTTTCCCTTCTCAGCTGACCCTAGTTATAATCATGTTCCAAAAGATGAGAACAAAAGTTGTACGAGTGTAAAAGACCACTCCTCTTTATTTGACAAGAGGACAGAAACCCATAAAGGTAGAACTTGTCGATGTGATTTTTTTTGGTGCATTCACTGCTGTGAAATTCCTATGCATAAATGCTCTTACATCTCTTGCATTTTACCACAGAATTTCATGATAATTGCTGTTCCTAAAATTATAGACTTGGCAAAAGTCGCTACTATAAAATTCCTCAGACAGGGAAAAATATAAAGCAATTTAGAACGATTTAAGAAAAATTGGAAAATTTCAGTGTGAGCCTCAGTAGCAAGCCTGTAAATACCCAGAGGTTACTATTTATCCATGTAGAGCTAGTAATGTCATAATCACAACATTTCAAAAATAACAGTCAGCATTATCCATTGAGAATCTAATAAAATTTGAAGAAAAATGAATTGACAGAATGGTGAAGCCTAGTTATTAAACTGTGATCACAAGATCAGAGAATATGATTACATAATTAGCAAGCTTCAAACGAGACGAGAGATGAGAAGAATTATTTTTCCTCCACACACCACTAGATGCAGATAATAGACTCCAATCATAAGCAATTAGTGCTGTGGTAATTAGCTCCTTTTTAAAGGAGCATCAGTATGTGGAAAAAAGGTATAGAAAAGAAAAACGAATCTACTGTCGTGTGGTTAGATATCCTTCTTGTCATGTTTTAGGATCGAACAGTCATTAAGATAAATGAGGTAACGAGACTCACACAGCAGATATGATATGATCTGGGAGCACATAGTTAAGCAATATGATGTAATGAATCATAGTGCATGAAAGATATTTGAACACAAGCTAAAGATGTGTTTTTTTATTCAATACATTGGTTCCCATATTAACATTTTTATATAGGCTAGACCCACAGGATCCCAATGATATCCATCTCTTGGTAATTAACACCAACAGTTGAGAACATAGATAATGACTACATGGAGACAATTGTGGAATATGTAAAAGCACAGTATATTGAAATGGCTCTTACCAAACAGCCAAAATTGTTTATCAAATATTAACTGAACTGCATTTGGCAAGCTTCCTTTCCACTTGGCTGTAAAGAGAAACCCCCAATTTATTCATAAATACTGTACATTTCTAGGCTATTCAGGCATGGGTGCTGTTGAGTACGATTGGTGTGAATTTATACTCATAGAACATTACAGGAAGTAGGTTAAGTTGGGTATTGCAATATCTCACTGTGTTTTTATTCTATTCTGTTTGCTAACAATTTGCTTAGTATCAGTTATGGCACTTGTTGGGGCTGCATTCTTGTTCTAATTCATTTCATTACTTTAAACACACACCAGAGTACACAGACATCAGTTGTAACAACCACAGAATCAGGTCTTTATCAAGCTCATGTTACATAATTCAACATGAGTACTCAGGTATATCATACTACACAATTCCAGTACGATTCATCAACAGCATTCATTTGCAGAAACTTAATTTGGGCATAATAAGAGTCTTGGTAAAGGAATGACTTGCTTTCCTGCTCATATAACGAGCATGAATCACAGTGTTGAGCATAGGAAACATGCAGTCCAAGCCTAGTCAAGGTCAATGTAGCAATATTACTTCCAATCTTGAGCAAAGGAAAACCTAGGCTGTGGATACTGGGTCAATTGGAATTTTCAAGACTATGATCGATTGATTTTTGTTAGGTAACATTATCAAGGGACATGGAACAATGGTGGATAAATGGGGTCGAGGTACAGGTCAGCTGTGATCTAACTGAATGCAGTACAGGCTTAAGGGACAGAATGACCTTCTCCTGTTCCTGTGTTCCAATATTGCAGGTAAAACTTGCTGCTACTGTAAGCAAATATGACAGTGATTCCCAGTGTACTTTAATTGATGAAACTACAGTTTAGGAAAATAGATATAGGTAGCTCAAGTAAAGGTAATGTTTTAATTAGTATCTGAAAATTAATGGCCCAGATTTTGTGGTCAGTTGTGAAGTGGCAGCGTTCACTGCAGACCGTGCTGAAAAATGCGCACTGACCTACTTTGTTAGCTGCAGCGAGAATTTAAACTTCTGGCTGCAGCATGGCCCACCAATGAAATGGATTCTGGGTAAAACCATGTTTCCCCTCCCCCCATGATGTCATGAGCTGAAGACACACCCATTGAGGTCAATCTTCAACTCAAAGGCATGTGAATGCTTCAGAATGATTTTAAACACTTTTGAATGCATTTCAACACTTGCAAATACTTTTAAAAGCTTGTGAAACTTTTGATGTAACTTAATAAATCTGTAAAACCTTTTAAAATAAATGGGACAGTCTATAAAAAGACGAGCTAAGGAAAATAAACAGTTATTTGCAAAGCACTTATTTACTTGCTTACAAAAAAGATGGCAGTGCAAAAGGCAGATGAGAGGAATAGTTGTCATAACTTTAGTGATGAAGACCTTGTCACACTTCTCAATGAGGTGGAGGCAAAGGCTTGCTGGTTTATCGGTAATGTTAAGTGCAGGGCATTTAGAAAAGTTAGCATCTTAGTGTGGAAGGAGGTCGCAGAGGCTGTGACAGCTAACAGCACCATTGCATGGACTGCAGAGCAACGTCACAAAAAATCAAATGATTTAATGTGATCTCTCAGGGTTTGTAGAGCTCTTGAAAATGTTCTCATTTAAATTTTTATTTAAAATTTAAAAGGTTATGAAGTGAAGATCCTGTTTGTGGGTGGGTAGGTGATTGCGTGGTTTGGTGGTTGTTCAGGGTGGTATGAAGTCAAGTGGTTATAAAATTTAGTTGTCCTTGGAGACAGGGTTCACTTAGTGCTTGTGAAGTTCTCTTACCTGCACCCACAGATTGGAGGTGTGAAATTGCTTTTGGTGAATAATAACTGTCTCCAAACACATGAGTTGCATGCAGCTGGTATGGCAGTAACACAAATGACCCCAATCGATCTGCTCTTGATGGCTCCAAGTACAGAAGTGTGCAGGCCCATAAGCCAGCAGCTGCACCTCTAACGGACACACTGTCTGGGCAGCAGCACCCCAGTGATGAGTTATCTGCAGCTGGGCATGCCTTTGGCACAAGAGGGGCCAGGTCATGGGTACGGGGAAGATGCAGGAGGCATTAAGGCACCAGCTCTTGCAGAGTGAACCTCTTTTTCTCACCGCCCCCCCACCCCACTTTGTGATGCTGGCCCTCAGACACAGATGACAGGGCGGTTTTTGGTGTTTTGTTTTGAGGAAATGTTTTACGTTGTCTTGTTTATTGAAAGTTATGTTTATAATTTACTGTTTGTGTTCTATTTGAGTCTGCTGATGTTTTGCGTATTAGCTTGTCATTCTAAACAGTTCAAAATAATTTTATTAACATGAACCATTTTAATGTTACTACAATTTACAAAGTAGAAAAATAGCTATTTAACACAAACTGTATTAGAAGTCTTGGACTAAGCTCCTCAAGTTTACATTGTTCAGCAATAACTACCTCAAAGGTTTTGCAGTGAGTCTGCTAAAATAAAATGTCACTTGTTTCACTTTCTACCATCACTGTTATTTTGTCTGATTTCCTGGGTAGGGGAGAGGGATTTTGCCACTCTCAACTACCTGTTCGAAATACAGGCTCAATTATTTTGAAGTCATTCACTGTCATATGCATGCAAGCAGGATTTTAAAATGTCATACAATTTTTTTGAAAATTCAGATCAATCTTGATAAAAAGTCATATACATTTAAAGATCTTTTAAAAGTCACCTCAGTCTTGTTAAAGTGTCTTTTATGTTGTTATGAAAGTACTCTGTTTTGTTAAAAATAATTTAAAAAAAAAGAAATTTTTAGTTTAGCTAAATAAATATTTTAATCAAGAGGACAGTGAGGACTGGATTAGCATCAGTGTTGCTGTTTGTCACCTGGTTCGGGGTAGGCTTAGGGCAGAAGTCATGGCAACAAGGGCAGAAAATTGACAACTCTCCTTTGATTGGACAAGCCCAGTAGCAGGCACAGAACATCTTGGTGGGCAAAAACTGCTTAGCTGTTTGATTGTTAGTCAGTGCATGCGTCAAGCCTGGAGGAGAAGTCAAGAAAGAACAGAAAACCACAACTCAGCTTCGTTTTCCAATATCTCTGAAGAATCCTGTGACATCCACTGTGAATTCATCTAGTTTCCTGTATTTCAAGAATACCTGCTAAATTATTTTCAACGCTGCCTGAAGAGAACTAATTTCTGCAAGCTTCTAAAGATCCTAAAGATACGTGTGCTGAGAAGGTTGGATAGTATGCCAGTTTGGAACAACATATCTCAGCTGCTGTTTACTTCAAAAAAATGAGCAAGTAATCTACCCAATCTCTTTTTGTTTGTAACAGAGTTCTGATCTAAAAATCCTTTTTTACTTTTTCTGGTTAACCGATTTATGTATAGGAATAATGTGTGTGTGAGTGCAAGTGTGAAGGGACTAAGGTAAAAAAGGACTTTAAAAAATTGGTTAAGGTAGAAAAGAGGACTTTTTAAAATTTAATGTTGGATATTTAAAAATTTGATCCATGTGCTATTGTTCTACTTCATTACTAGTTAAGACTTGTTTTATAATAAACTATTAATTTTGTTGTTCAGTAAAGAAATCTGGTTAGTGTGTTCTATACTGGGGAGGGGGGTGGAAATAGTGTATCCGATTAACTGTTTCAACAAGTGGAAAATTTAAAGAATATGTTGTGACTTGTGGAGAAATGGGACTGAATTAACAGTGCACTCCTCCTGCCTCGGTCGTAGTAATATTAAAACATTAAAGATGTCTGATAAATTGATAAAAGTCATATACATTTAAAAATCTTTTAAAAGTCACTTCAAACTTGTTAGAGAATGTTTGATAAATAAAATCCATTTAATAAGTCTGATAGGCTATGCTAAAAAGTTACATTTAATAAATAAAACTCGACACTTAGGGTGGCACAGTGGCTAGCACCACAGCCTCACAGCTCCAGTGACCCGTGCTCGATTCTGGGTACTGCCTGTGTGGAGTTTGTAAGTTCTCCCTGAGAATGTGTGGGTTTCAGCCAGGTGCTCCGGTTTCCTCCCACAGCCAAAGACTTGCAGGCTGATAGGTAAATTGGCCATTGTAAATTGCCTCTAGTGTAGGTAGGTGGTAGGAAAATTGAGGGAAGGTGGGGATGTGGTAGGGAATATGGGATTAATGTGGGATTAATGTAGGATTAGTATAAATGGGTGGTTGATGTCAGCATAGACTCGGTGGGCCGAAGGGCCTCTTTCAGTGCTGTATGACTCTATGATTTAAAATGATAGACCTCTGAAAGTTCCCTCCTGCTATTGCTGGGGCCTTCCTGGAACGATGAATCTGTCCCCAAGCAGGCATAACCCCTGCTAATACCAGCTCTAAAAAAATCCATTTGAAATACGGCTCTATTTGTAGGCAATCAGCCCAAATTCTCAAAGTACAGGTCCCTGCTGCTTTTAAAAGCAGGTCGGCAGGATTATCAGCACAGGCTCCTCTGGGGCACATTGTCGCACACCACAACTTCCAGTTTTCACTGCAAGTGTGCACACCAGCAGTTGTGGTGTGGTTCTGATCCTTAATAATGGCAAATGTCTCAGCATTTGCCGCTATTGGCACAGCAAAATACAGCCCAATATCTTAAAAGACTTCAACCCATAATATCCAAAGTAGATAAAAATCACATATGTAGATTGTCATGACAAACTTAAGTGTTGAATATCTATTTAAATCTTAAGTATTAATGGAGAATTGAGGACACAACCACATTATCCAACTTGAGCATGATCAAAAATAATTTTTGTCTGATTGACAGGGGGAATTCTCATCCATGTTCCTACCCAATATTTTCAGAAAATTTGAGCGATGAGGCCTTTTGTTGCTTCACTGCTTGGAGCAAGAATTCTCTCCCCACTCATCCACTGTGTCCACTTATCTACACTGCTTCCCCATCTGCTGCATGTAAATGGTATTCAGGGGCAGGTCCTGGTGGATTTCCCTGTCCTGTACCATACTTACCATAACTTCCTGGATAGAAAGGGTGGAAATAATTGATAAACTAATCAAACTTAGAGAGGATAAAACTCCTGGTCCAGATGGATTGCATCTGGGCATACTAATAGAAGTTAAGGAAGCGATAGCAGAGGCACTATTACATATATATAAAAATTAATTTGGAAAGAGAATAATTCCAGAGGACTGGTGGACAGCAAATGTGATTCCTATATTTAAAAATGGAGGTGGAAGATGCCCGGGGCATGAAAGACAATTAGGTTTATGTCAGTGGTAGGATAGATAATGGAATCCTTGCTCAAAGATGTAATAGAAATATATCCAGACACTGAGAATATAATAAGGAATAGCCAGCTTAGGTTTTGAAAGGGAAGGTCATGCTCGACCAACCTTATTGAATTCTATGAAGAAGTAATCGAAAGGGTAGATCAGAGTAATGTAGTAAATGTAATATATTTGGATTTTCAAGCGATCTTCTATAAGCTACCATATAGTAGACCCATGACTAAGGTCAGAACATGCGGAGTCAGGGACAAGTAGCAGAGTGGATAGCAAGCTGTCTACAAAACAAAAAACAGAGAGTAGGGGTTAAAGGCAGTTACCCAGATTGGCAAAAGGTGGGAAGTGGTGTTTCACAACGATTGATGCTGGGACCACTGTTGTTTGCCACTTACAATTCCTGAATCCAAATCATTTGTGTAAGTACAATTTCAAAATTTGTGGATGACAACAAATTGGGAAGTATTATTAATAGAGGGGAGAACTGCAACAATATACAGGAAGACAGTAATAAACTTGAAGAATGGCCTGTAATTGGCTAATGAACTTTGCTATAGATAAGTCTGAGGTACCATGTTTTGGTAGGAAGAATGCAGAGGTCTCACACTGCTTAGAAAATAATTGTCTAAATAAGGCAGAGAAGCAGACGGATCCAGGGGTGCAGATACACACATCACTAAAGCAGTGACACAGCTTAATAAGGCCATAAGAAAGCAAACAAAGTGCTATGGTTCATTTCTAGATGAATAGATTTGAAAAGTAGAGAAGTTGAGCCAGATTTTATTCTGGTGATGGGGGTCTCAGCAGTGGGCTGGAAGGCGGGGGGATACCCTTCCTCAGCTCTCCGTTACACCCCCGTTGCCATCACGTGGTGGTCAGGCTGAAGTGATTTATGACTTTAACCCCTTATAGGGACTAAACCAAATCAGGAGTACATCCCTGTGAATCTCCTTTTAATTAAGTTCAAACCAGACAAATTCTTATAGACAGTTATTTGGATCCAAAGAATTTAACTACTTTTCCCTCAGAGAAAGAAAACTAACAAACAACATTACCATCTTTTGGATAGCCTAATTTTAATATCCCAGATATTATAAGGGTCTGGGAAACTCTCTTCAATACGTATGTCTCCACTTAAAGAGACGCAGAGAGGGGGTTCTTGTGGTTGTATACAGAATGCTACATGGGACGATTTATTAACTTTTATATATTTATTGAAGAATTTAACATGCAATACACTTATAAGTGGATACGTATATCACAATATCAAATATTACTAAGAGATGTAACACACAATCTTATTTCTAACATAGAATCCAAAAGTTTAAGCTTGCTAATGTTACAGCAAAATATCTTAGAATATCCATCAAAATTTAAGGTAAAATTTTACCTTAAATTTCCAGAGTAAACCATAGGGTGAGAAGTATTGTTTGAGGAATTCAACACTTCTAATTTCTTCTTCAGATACCCTTATGTTTATACTGTTTCTAAGGAGTCATCTGACCTTTTAGGATATAGGTGTTACCTTTCTGTGTGTGTTTTTCCTGCTCTCAAGATCCAAATATGGGAATATAATTAATTAACATCTCCACTTCATGTTTACTGGAATTCCTCTGCTCTTGAAGTTGTGAGCATTTATCTGATCAAAATGTTTATAATTGGCTTTACATGACATCTTGTTCCTGTAAGTAGTTTTCTAATTTATTATTTTATTATCTATAACTGTGTTTTATGGTAGCTTGAACTTTCTTTGTGGGTCAATCTGCTTACATTTACCAACACCATCAATTAATTAAATTTATGGCTAACTCTTACTGATGTCACACAGGACATTTCAATGTGTGTTTAGCCTCCACGTTCCTGGCAACGGAAACACTGAAATGAATTTTCCAACTTGTTTCTGGTTCATATTCTATTGAACAGGGACCTTGAAAGACGTTGAAATGTTTAACTCTACTTTCTTAAATAGGAATGTCAGTAAGTCTTGAAAACTGACCATTTATGGAATCTTTAATTCTAAAAAGTATAATATATTAACTATATCTAAATTCCAACTAATTAAGCCTATTATACCTATATTCCATTACAAGGCAATTAACTACCTGCTGTCAGGGATGCCGTCCCTTTAAGGGACAAGCACCCGCCTCCAGAGCTGCCAGCCAATTGGAAGGCAGTAAGCTCTACAGTACTGCTATAGCTACTGTAAGTGGTGGCCACTGTCTGTCCTGCAGGAGGCCCTGCACAGGACAAAACTGGAGGAGACCCTGGGAGAGGTAAGTGAGGTCAGGGTCACTGAGGCCATTCAGGATGGCACCTGCGACAGGGCGGGGGTTGGGGGGTTGGTTGGCGAGGGTGTGGGGGGGTTCTTCCTGGAGGGGGCATCACCACCGGGGGGCCCTACAGGGGTCCTGGATTTTCCCCCAAAGGAGGGAACCCCACCGACCCTGCTGGGAGACTGCTAGGTTTGACCTGGCGGCGTCTCCATGTGGCAGTGGGCACATCCGCCTTCCACAAAATTGAAGTGCAGATGGGAAAAGGCCCTTAAGTGGACATTAATTGGCCACGTAAGGGCCTCAATTCACCTGGGGCATGAAGGCCATCCTCGGCTTTCACCCTCCCCAGAAAAAATGGCAGGGGCCCGGGCAACGTCAGGAACAGCGCCCCCTGCCATTTTGTTTGCCCCCCCCACCTCCATGCCCATCTCCAAGGGCAGCACAAAATCCTGCCAGTTATGTTAAACTTGTGTAGAAGCTTCGTTGCATCATACATGGGGCTGGAATTTGTTCTCCCTCAGGTGTTGGTTCCGAGTCAGTGGGGGCCTGAAGATGGCGCTCTATGAGACCCACTACGGACCTCGACGCTGGGAGGGTCTTTCTCTGTGGGGGCCCCCCCTGGCCGCTGGGCAACAGGGCGGCACAGTGGCGCAGTGGTTAGCACCGCAGCCTCACAGCTCCAGGGACCCGGGTTCGATTCCAGGTACTGCCTGTGTGGAGTTTGCAAGTTCTCCCTGTGTCTGCGTGGGTTTTCTCCGGGTGCTCCGGTTTCCTCCCACAAGCCAAAAAGACTTGCAGGTTGATAGGTAAATTGGCCATTCTAAATTGTCACTAGTGTAGGTAGGTGGTAGGGAAATATAGGGACAGGTGGGGATGTTTGGTAGGAATATGGGATTAGCGTAGGATTAGTATAAATGGGTGGTTGATGTTCGGCACAGACTCGGTGGGCCGAAGGGCCTGTTTCAGTGCTGTATCTCTAATCTAATCTAATCTAATCTAGGACCACAATGTACACAGAAACGATGTATGCTCCTCACCTTGGAGGCTTCTTGAGGCATTTGTTTACATTAAAGGCATAATATAATGCTTGTAGTTGCTTTGTAGCAAATCAAGATTGGCTTCTGAAAGGCAGAGAGTTCCAGGAGAATGGGATTCAGACAGTTTTGATGTTCGAGATCATTTTTGGTTTTGACCAAGAGACACAGAGACACAGACAAGATGCAAATACTCATCCATATAATTCCAAGTAAGGCTTACCAAAAGAGATCAGGTTACTGGAACCATGCTGAGAAGTGTTCTACTATTTATAATTTGAAAGGACAGTAAAGAGTGCTATTGCTGGGGATTTAATGGACTGGTTTATCTGTTTAACCCTTGTTAGCAACTGGTTCAAAGCTACTGTGTTGTTAAAGTTGTCTTTGACAACTGGCTGTAACTGTTGCTGCTATAAATAACTTTATCCATTAGAAAAACTGTTTGATAGCTTAGCCTGGTATGAAACTGGTATGGTTGATCTTTCAGATGATGATTAATGTTGTGGATGCCTTGTGAAAATCCATATTAATCCAGAGAAACCAGTGAACCGATTGCTCATCCAGGGCACACTATCCGAGAATCCTTGGCTTTAGCACATAAAGAAAGCCAGACTTGAGATTATATAACATCTTTCACCACCGACAGACATTGCAAAGTGTTTTACAACTAATGAAGTACCATTGAAGCATACTCACTGTAATATAGAAAATGCAAAGCCAAAAAAGTGCACAACAAGGTCCCAGATGAGGTAATGACCAGATAGTGCAAGAGACAGGGCTAAGCAATCCCACAACCAACAGATCAGATCAAAGGTCTTCAGTCCTGTCACATCCAGTTGTGAATGGTGGTGGATAATTAAACAACTGACAGGAGGAGCAGGCTCCACAAATATACCCATCCTCAACGATGGGGAAGCCCAGCACATCAGTGCAAAAGACAGGACTGAAGCATTTGCATCCATCTTCAGCTAGAAGAGCTGAGTGGATGATCCATTTCGGTCTCCTGAGGTCCCCAGCATCACAGATGCCAGCCTTAAGCCAATCCGATTCATTCCACATGAAATCAAGACCAAAGGCACTGCATACTGCAAAGGCTATGGGCCATGACACCATTCTGGCAATTGTAGTGAAGACTTGTGCTCCAGAGCTAGCCACGACCCTAGCCAAGCTGTTCCAGTACAGCTACAACAGTGGCATCTACCCGGCAGTGTGGAATATTGCCCAGCTTTGTCCTGTGTACAAAAAGCAGGACAAACCCAACCTGGCCAATTACCGCCCTATCAATCTACTCCCGATCATTAGCAAAGTGATGGAAGGGGTCGTCGACAGTGCTATCAAGTGGCACTTGCTTAGCAATACCCCGCTAACTGACGCTATGTTTGGGTTCCGCCAGGGCCATTCGGCTCCTGACCTCATTACAGCCTTAGTCCAAACATGGACAAAAGAGCTGAACTCCAGAGGTGAGGTGAGAGTGACTGCCCTTGACGTCAAAGCAGCATTTGACTGAGTATGGCATCAAGCAGCCCTAGCAAGACTGGAGTCAATGGGAATCGGGGGAAAACTCTCCGTTGGTTGGAGTCATACCTAGCACAAAGGAAGATGGTTGTGGTTGTCGGAGATCAATCATCTCAGTCCAAGGACATCACTGCAGGAGTTCCTCAGGGTAGTGTCCTCGGCCCAACCATCTTCAGCTGCTTCATCAATGACCTTCCCTCCATCATAAGGTCAGAAGTGGGGATGTTCACTGATGATTGCACAATGTTCAGCACCATTTGCAACTCCTCAGATATGAAGCAGCTCGTGTCCATATGCAGCAAGACCTGACAACATCCAGGCTTGGGCTGATAAGTGGCAAGAAACATTCATTCCACATAAGTGCCAGGCAATGACCATCTCAAATAAGAGAGAATCTAACCATTTCCCCTTGATGTTCAATGGCATTACCATCACTGAATCCCCCACTATCTACATCTTGGGAGACGCCATTGACCAGAAACTGAACTGGACCAGCCACATAAATGCTGTGGCCACAAGAGCAGGTCAGAGGCTGGGAATCCTGTGGTGACTCACTCACTTCCTGACTCCCCAAAGCCTGTGCACCATCTAAAAGGCACAAGTCAGGAGTGTGATGGAATGCTGTCCACTTGCCTGGATGGGTTCAGCTTCAACAGCATTCAAGAAGCTTGACAACATCCAGGACAAAGCAGCCCACTTGACTGGCACCCAATCCACCATCTTCAATATACACTCCCTCCACCACCATCGCACAGTGACAGCAGCAACTGCAGCAACTCACCAATGCATCTTCGACAGCACCTTTTAAGCTCGTGATCTCTGCCACCTAGAAGGACAAGGACAGCAGATGCATGGAAACATGGATGCATGAAAATCCTGGAACTATCTTCCTCACAGCACTGTGGGTATACCTACACTCCAAGGACTTCAGCGGTTCAAGAAGGTAGCTCACCACCACCTTCTCAAGGGCAATTTGGGGGTGGGCAATGAATGTTGGCATAGCCAGCGATGCCCGCATTCCCCTGATCAAATTTTAAAAAAATCTCTGCAACTTCTTCCAGCCCTACAACCCTGTGATTTGAACGCTAGGATGATGATGATTTAGATTCCCAGCAGAGATTCTTTTTGATCAAGATGATAATTTTATGTCCTTATTAGCTAATCACTTGCAACAAATGTACTATGTAAATTTTTCTTTTGTTATTTGTTCTTGGTCGACATTGACAAGGCAATAATTATTGACCATCTGTAATCGTCCTTTAATCCCACCATGCTGGAACTGGTAGAGGTGGCATATACACACCCTGAAGGACACTCGTGATCCACTTGGGGTTTGTATAACAATCCTGCAGTTTTCGTGGCCATTTCTTTGGTGCCAACCCAAAATTACCAGATTTTTAAAAAACTTGCATTTTGCAACTCTTGACCTGTGATTTACTAGTCCACTAGGATCGCACCTACACTGTTTGGGATCTTCTTCTCCCTGCTGCTCTCACATGCGTTCAAGTCTTCAGAAGAAGGAATTTTCCTCCACACAAGATCAGATGGCAGGTTGTTCAACCTTGCCCGTCTTAGAGCGAAGACCAAAGTATGGAAAGTCCTCATCAGGGAACTCCTCTTTGCCGACGATGCTGCATTAACATCCCACACTGAAGAATGTCTGCAGAGACTCATCGACAAGATTGCTGCCTGCAATGAATTTGGCCTAACCATCAGCCTCAAGAAAACGAACATCATGGGACAGGATGTCAGAAATGCTCCATCCATCAATATCGGCGACCATGCTCTGGAAGTGGTTCAAGAGTTCACCTACCGAGGCTCAACTATCACCAGTAACCTGTCTCTCGATGCAGAAATCAACAAGCGCATGGGAAAGGCGTCTGCTGCTATGTCCAGACTGGCCAAGAGGGTGTGGGAAATGGCGCATTGACACAGAACACAAAAGTCCGAGTGTTTCAAGACTGTGTCCTCAATACCTTGCTCTACAGCAGCGAGGCCTGGACAACGTATGTCAGCCAAGAGCAACGTCTCAACTCATTCCATCTTCGCTGCCTCCGGAGAATCCTTGGCATCAGGTGGCAGGACCGTTTCATCAATGCAGAAATCCTCGAGGCAGCCAACATCCCCAGCATATACACCCTACTGAGCCAGCGGTGCTTGAGATGGCTTGGCCATGTGAGCCGCATGGAAGATGGCAGGATCCCCAAGGACGCATTGTACAGCGAGCTCGCCACTGGTATCAGACCCAGTCCATGCCTCCGCTTTAAAGACGGCTGCAAATGCGACATGAAGAGTCCTGTGACATTGATCACAAGTCGTGGGAGTCAGTAGCCAGTGATCGCCACAGCTGGCAGACAGTCATAAAGGTGGGGCTAAAGAGTGGCAAGTCGAAGAGACTTAGCAGTTGGCAGGAAAAAAGACAGAAGTGCAAGGAGAGAGCCAACTGTGTAACAGCCCCGACAACCAATTTTATCTGCAGCACCTGTGGAAGAGTCTGTCACTCTAGAATTGGCCTTTATAGCCACTCCAGGCGCTGCTCCACAAACCACTAACCACCTCTAGGTGCTTACCCATTGTCTCTCGAGACAAGGAGGCCAAAGAAAAAAGAAGCACACTGTACCCTGGCAATAAAAGATTTTAATCCACCTTATACCAACCACGATGAATGGACTGCTAGAGGAAATTCAATGGCATATTACCTGGTAAATGACATACATGTACTGAGCAGAATCCCCAGGACCTGAGATAACATTTTGCCAATGTTAACGTTTACACATAGGGGAAGTACCGCAAGAATTGACGAGCTCTTACCCATTGAGTAGTTGTTTGAATGCTGAGTGCGTAGTCTGTTAGTTCTAATTGGAGAGGCACAGTTGTGGAAGGCTCACTCAAGTACTGGAGTACGTACTCAGATGAAGCGGTGTTCTGACCAGTTTGCTGAGTACATGCAAGAATCTCGAACGTGGTAGAAAAAATGGATATAACTGCAATGCTGGGCACCAGAAGTACCAGGTGACTGGGTAGATTTTTGTTTTGACAGTGACCAGGGATTACACGCTGATATACATGGATGATATCCCCATCTTTAGTCAAATGTGATCAAAACGTATTGCTGGCCTACTAACAAAGCAAGATTGACAGTTAAGACTGAGAGGTGTAACATAGGCACGGCTGAGGTATTGTACCCATGACATCACATGAGTGGATGAAGCAGAAGGTGGAAACCACCTGATAATGGGTGCACCCAACAGCCAAGAAACTGGTTTAGGCATTCCTCAGAATGGTAGGGTGTTAGTGCAGGTTCATTCCCAGCTAGAGTCTTGAATTTAGTTTGCACAATGAAGCCCGACCAGATGGTCTAGTCCATTAATGTGGAAGGTATATTTTGTAAGACTTTTGAAGACCCATACCACCAGTGGGGTCTTGCATACAATGGGATACTTACTGGGAAATGCCGTGATATTTACATCTACTTAAGGAACATCATGGGCAATGAAGTCCTTTTTGAAGTGCAGTCATTGTAATGTAGGAAACGTGGCAGTCTCATAGTGTACTGTTGGAATTTACACACAGCAAGCTGTCACAAACGGCAATGAGATAATGGCCAGACAATCTGTTTTAGTGATGTTGTTTGAGGGATAAATGTTGGCCAGTATACTGGGGAGAACTCCCCTGCCCTTCTTTGAAATAGTGCCACAGTCCTTTTTCCATCCATTTGAGAGGGCTTTGGTTTAACGTCTCATCCGAAAGTCCAGTTAACTTCGAGAGTTTATAGATACAATGGACAGAGGCACTGGCACCATGATGTGGTAGGTGAATGTCTGTGTGGAGGACTCGATCTTCTGGAGTTGTAAGCTTCTGTCGTGCGACCAATGTGCTTTTTGTATAGAGGAAGCACTGAGGAGGAATTATTTTTAATTGTTCTAGGTAAAGGCCCAATATTTCTAATACAAACACAACCAAGTT
This sequence comes from Heterodontus francisci, assembly GCF_036365525.1. NCBI lineage: Eukaryota > Metazoa > Chordata > Chondrichthyes > Heterodontiformes > Heterodontidae > Heterodontus > Heterodontus francisci. The sequence continues at coordinate 54,887,203 of NC_090387.1, read as the reverse complement.
TGAAAAGAGATGAGGTAAAACAAAGTTCGGGACCACTGACCGAGCTGGCTGAGTCCTAAAGGGCATAGCTGCTAGATTGGGACTGTGACAGATGGTGAGGGAACTAACAAGAGGGAAAAACATACTTGACCTCGTCCTCACCAATCTGCCTGCCGCAGATGCATCTGTCCATGACTGTATTGGTAGGAGTGACCACCGCACAGTCGTTGTGGAGACAAAGTCCCGCCTTCACATTGAGGATACCCTCCATCGTGTTGTGTTGCACTACCACCGTGCTAAATGGGATAGATTTCGAACAGATCTAGCAATGCAAAACTGGGCATCCACGAGGCGCTGTGGGCCATCAGCAGTAGCAGAATTGTACTCAACCACAATCTGTAATCTCATGGCCCGGCATATCTCCCACTCTACCATTATCATCAAGCCAGGAGACCAACTGTAGTTCAATGAAGAGTGCAGGAGGGCATGCCAGGAGCTTCACCAGGCGCACCTCAAAATGAGGTGTCAACCTGGTGAAGCTACAAGCCAGGACTACATGTTGCTCAGGAACAAGGGATAAGGTATTAGCATCTCCAGTAGTTTCAGAAAAGCCAGCTGAGGTTGCTGAAATGGAACTTTTGCAGGAGGAATTTCCTGCAACATTCCCAGATTGTGTGGTGACAACAGTCTCATAAGATTACACAAAATGAGAAGGATTCAGTTGTTGTGGAGGACAATTCAGGTGTTTGGTTGACTGAAACTTTTTCAAGGATTTGGATGGGGATGTTGGTGAGAAAGGCTCCAAGGTTAGCAGATTGTCGTTGATGAGGCACAATAGGCAGACCCTGATTTAAGAAGTTTGTCTCAAATGGCGTGTTCTGAGGCAAAGCCTGAAAAGGTCCCTGACTGTTATTGTATAAAAAATGACATTCTAATGAGAAAATGGAGACCTCCCTAGAGGCCCACTGATGAGGATTTGGCTATTGTTCATCAGTTTGTTGTTCCTCCGGGGTACTGTAGTGAAATTGAGAATTGCCCATGAAATCCCAGTCACAGGTTCATGTGGGTATTCAAAAGACTCAGGCCAGGATAAAACAGCATTTTTATTGGTCAGACTTGCGTAAAGATGTGTCATACATGTCGGGTAGCTGGGAAGCCATAGCCTTTGATTAAGCCACTCCCAGTGATACCAGTACCTGCTTTTAACAAACGGTTTAGTAGGATCCTTGTGGATTGTGTCAGATCCTTACCCACACTAAGTCAGGTCACAGATTTCTCCTAACCATCATGGATTTGTTCACTAAATTTCCAGAAGTAATACCTTTGAAAAAGATCACAGAGAAAGTTGTGATTGAGGGGTAAATTCAGTTTTTGACTACATATGTGTTGCCAAAAGAAATTCAGTCGGACCGGGGTTTACATTTCATTTCAGGGCATTTCAAGAGGTCATGTGTAATTTGAGAGTGAGACAGCTTGAATCGTCTGCTTACCACAACAGTCACAAAGTGCTTTGGAAAAGCATCATCAAACCTGAAAAAATATGATAAAGGTCAATTGCTTTGAGTATCCTTGTCATGCAGGCTCCCACCTGCCAAGAATGAAGCACATTAATTTTATCATATGGACATTAAATTTCAAGTTGTTGCTGGGAAGAGAAGGCCTGTTACAAGGGGTTGCCAGGCCCCTGGCTGGAAAGGCATTTTTTTAATATTAACAGACAATATTTTTAGACAAAGGACCATTCCCTGATCCACACAATACACAAAGCCAGAAGCGGTTATACCAGTTGGTCACATGACTACCTGGCTGGACAATTTGGAGAGTTTCAAATTGTAGAGACAGTGTTTGAACTGGCAAAACGTTGTTTGCTCCTGGATTGAAAAGATCTCTCCTGGCTGGCTCACCACAGCCTCTCCTGTCTGCTCTCATCTCTTTCTCACAGAACTCCAAAAACTAACTGAAGACACATGAACCCCAAAAGAGAAAAGTCTCCTACAGTGAACAAGGTTTAAGAAGAATACTGGGCCCCAACAAAAAGCAAAATCCACCTACAAACAAGGACTCTACAGTGAGCTCCAAGACTCGAACAAAAACTCTTCAGATATTGCCTCAACTCTTTCCACTTTATTTTTCTTCTGCTCTTTTCTATCTCTATCTGCATGTGTGTATCGCGTATGTATGCTTTTGTGGGCATATCATGTATCCGTAGGCGTCAACCGAATTAGAGTTTAAGTTTAATAAAATTTCACCTTTCTTCTTTAAACCTAAGAAAGTGTGTTTGTGCTCATTCCTTTGCCTTATAATTGGAAAGCGGTGAACAAGGATTCACCAAGGGGGAGCTAAAACACAGTGTTTAAAAATAAAACCCTGTTACAGTAGACCAGGTGAAGGCTGAAAGACCTCTTTCTCACCTGGTCATAACAATCCTCATGATTGGGATAAGGGGATAGCATTTTTATTATTTGCCACCAGGGACGTATGAAATGAATCCACTGGTTTCAGTCCATTTGTATTTGACTATGGGCTTGAGGTTAGGGGTCCCCTTAAACTCATTAAGGAGCGATTTTTAGCACAGGAAGAAGAAACTACCCTGTTAGATTATGTGTCAGAGTTTTGAGAAATACTCACAAAAGCTTGTGAGATAGCCAGAGAACATGTCACGATTTCTCAGCAAGTGATGAGGATTCATGCAGATAGAACAGCTAAGGCATGTAGTTTGCTGCCTGGAGACCAAGGTGTTAGTTTTATTGCCTTTGCTTGGGGAACCATCGAAAGCTAGGTTCAGTGGACCTTTCTTCATAAAGAGGAAACTCAGTGAGGTGAACTATTTGTTTAGTAGCCCAGACAGACAAAAAAGTCAAAGCGCTGAATTTTATTAGCGCGCCGCACATCGCGGTGGCGCTCTTTGAAGTTGGTGCCCTTCAGGCGCGCAAGCGCAGCCACTGAGCCCCAGTGATATTTCACACGGGAACTCGTTTAAATGGAGAGGGTGGAGCAGCCGCCCCCAATGACGTAGATGCATAACAGCAACTCCTGAAGAGGCCATCAGGCAGATTATCTGATAAATGTTTACTTAATTGTTCGTCTATCCATGGAAAGATTATCACTCATGACAATCACTCTGCTGGGTGTTAACTGCAATTGTCTTATATTCTTCTAGCATTCAGGAGATACTACACGTATTTGATTCCTTTGGGACATTAATGATAGTTCTGTTCTACAAAATACGCACTGCAACTTCACCAACACAGAATGGTTACTTCCATAAATGAAGCAAGTGACAGCAAATTCTTCTTTTGTTAAGAACGTGAGAGCTTTATCGTACACTGAGGTAAGAAGCCAAAAAACATTTGGAAATATTTTACCGTAGCGTCATTCTTTTGATAAAGTGCATTTTCCATTTTGGTTTATAGTTCTATATCAGTGATAAATAAAAATCAGAAAAATAGTGGTGGTGAGTCCTTCCCACCAATTGTGATTTCTGAATACATATTGGATTGCATATAAATGCAAGTTGTGGACCTCTATCAGGTCACCCCTCAGGCTTCTCTTTACTAAAGAAAAGGGCCTAAGCCTGTTCAATCTTTTCTGATAGGTATAACCAGTCAGTTCTGGTATCCTCATAAATCATTTTTGCAACTTCTCTGGTGCCTATATAGTTTTTATAATATGGAGACCAGAGCTGTTGACAGTACTCCAAGGGCTGGATTTTAAGAGCTTGCCACCAATCTCAGTGGCAAGCTCAAAAAATGGGCCGCACACCAAACAGCTGCCCTGATCTTAAGCAGCTCATTTAAATAGCCCTGACAGCCCGTCACCCCCAATCTCGGGATGTCCGGTCCCGGAATGGGGGTCAGCTGCCTGTGCGCATGCGCTGGTGCTGTTTTTAAAGGGCAGCCAGCCCTGCCGCCCAATTTAAATTTTTGAAGTCCTACCCTCCAAAATTAAAGAAATAAATTTCTAACGCCCCTTTCCCACCCACCAATAACAATTAGATTAACTATTTGCCCACCCCCCAAAAACATGTACATTTTGCATCTGACCTTCCCCCCTGCAAACTGCACAAAGTTTAAGGCTCAACCCTTCCCACCATCCCCCACATCCATTACGTGTATTTGGCACCGTCTCCCCCGCCACCACACTGATAAACTTACCTCTTCCCCCCTCCCCACCAGTGTGGTGCCTCATTTCCCCGGATGGGCATTTGAAGGCACGGAATGCTGGGCACCACACCGAAGATCGCAGCGAGCCCTTAAGATCCTAAGTAAGTCTATTTAAATTTATTAATTTTATTCATTTGAATATTTAAATTTTGTTATTATTCATTCATGGGATGTGGGCATCGCTGGCTATGCCAGCACTTGTTGCCCATACCTAATTGCCCATGAGAAGGTGGTGGTAAGCTGCCTTCTTGAAGCACTGCAGTCCATGTGGGGTAGGGACACCCACGGTGCTGTTAGGAAGGGAGTTCCAGAATTTTGACCCAGTGACAGTGAAGGAACGGCGATATAGTTCCAAGTCAGGATGGTGTGTGGCTTGGAGGGGAACTTGCAGGTGGTGGTGTTCCCAACCACTTTCTGTCCTTGTCCTTCTAGTTGGTAGAGGTTGCAGGTTTGGAAGGTGCTGTCTCAGGAGCCATGGTGCATTGCTGCAATGCATCTTGTAGATGGTACACACTGCTGCCACTGTGCGTCGGTGGTGGAGGGAGTGAATGATTGTGGATGGTGTGCCAATCAAGCGGGATGCTTTGTCCTGGTGTTGAGCTTCTTGAGTGTTGTTGGAGCGAATATTCTTTGCCAAATCAAATCCAAAAGTTAAGTCAGATTCATCCTCAAACCTTCCTGTCACTCCCACTCCCTCTTCATGTAATCTAAGTTTTTCTTTGTCCAGTGTAAACTTCCTGGCTTCTCTTTCTCTTTGTAACTCTCTTTTTATTTCTCTTTGAATTCAAGCTTTCTCATTTCAAGTGGAATTGTCTGTCCCTTTCTTTTTCCTTTTCTCTTTCTTCTTTTTCAAGTTCCAGTTGCCTCATTTATAACTGAATTCAAGCTAACTTAATCTGAGAGCGACCAGGATCACCCTTTTCTTCCTCAAAGTTAAAATGCCAAGACAGCACTTCAATAATTTTTGCCTTTTTAGCTTTTATTTTAAGCTAACCCCCACTTGCTCTGCTACAGCCATTAACACATCCACTGTTAACTGTGCTAAGTCATTGAGAGTCAAATCTTCCCTCTCCACAAAGGCTTGAGCATCAGAAATAGACATGCTGACTTTTCTTTATGAGTACAGCAAAAGTAATTGTGATATCTTGTTCATTTAAATTCTATCAATTTCCTATCCCATTTTACAGCCTCTGAATTCATATCCCGGACCCAAGCCCCAATTTGTTACGACTTCAGTAAGACTCTTAAAGTTAAAACATAAGATATGAACTCCCCAGACCAATTTAAAGATTGCACAACAAGACTTCACATTTTAAGCCTTGCATTATAACATCCAAACTAAAAGAAATCTCCATTAGCTAAATAGTACTTTGTAAATAGCTGATAACCCAAATTACAGAGAAAGGGATTTTCTTCACTATTAAAACACTTGAAAAGCTCACCTCACACTTATATGTTACACAGTCCTTCTTGGTGACAAAATCTTTGCAGCTAAAAGATCCAAACTCCTCCCAGTTGCAATGAGTTAGATCTCCCAGACCTTTCTCAAAGTTAATATCCTCTTTGCTCACTTCTTCCGAGCACTTTCAACCGGGACTTCCGAAGATCCTGTTGGTCTTTTACTACTTCGTTTTCTACGACTCAATTTTCAAAACAGGTTCAAGTCTTCATAGCCTTTTGCTGCATCAGTCTTCTGAGAGAGGGTGTTCTCTCTCACTCTCCTCTCTGAGGCTGCTATTGCTGGTCTTCTTCCTTACAGCCTGTTTGCCTTCTGAAAATCTGTTCAATTTATCTTGAATCAAAAGTCAATAGCCAGTTGTCCTTTTCCAATATATAAAGTCCATAAGTCTGGCTACAGCAGAGCCACCCAGGCTTTCCATTGTCGCCAGGTGTTAGCAACTGCCGTTGATTTACATTTTCAGAACTACTGACTCCTTACTTATGATCTGAAAGTCTGAGAGGGTGAAACCCATTGTTTTTCAGGTATTATATCCCTGCAGTCTCTGTTTTTCATAAAGATCTTTGATCTGGGTTCTTTGTTGTCCTGGTAACGAAGATCTTTGTCTTGTATTTAAGCAAAGTTAATGTGAGGTCACCTGACTTCTCTGACTCCATCTGAAACTACATTAAAATCATAGTTTTTTAAAACATAATCATGCTACAAAGTCCAGCATTCATAACAGGATGTGATTTATAAAATGGATCTGAATGACTGATACATGTGATCTTCTACAACAAAGCGTGTTGCCTGTGAGAATGTTCATTTAGTCCTTAATAAACATGTTAGTGTTTGACTTCTACATCTAGAACTCTCAATTTTGGTACATAGACCAGGATTGCATCCTTCAGGATTGGAGAAAAATAATCTTTCAATGTTAAACTAAAAAATACCAAACATCACAGGAAGTAATCCAATAAACAGAATGTAGGTAGATTTTTTAAAAAACCGACCTTTGTACAACTCCTCCCCTCACCAAATCTTTATAAGTAATGGTAAACATTCCAAAAAAAAAACTGTAAGTCAAACTCCCGACCACATGGCATCTGCTGGTACGCTTGAGGCCTTCCCTGACTAGCGGGCGTTGCAGGTACATATTGGAAGTGAGTGGCAATATTATTACTTAATTTGATAAGTTTCCATTGTGTTTTTATGTATTTTGTATTAGTTGTGCCCCTTTAAAAGAGGACACTTTTAATAGATCTTTGAGTTAATGACACTGGGGCAACTCAGTGTCTCCTTATTTGTCCAATTAAAAAAAGAAGGCAAATTCCCAAAAGCCAGAGCAGTAAATCCCAGCAGCACCTGTTGTATCTGGGTGAGCAATGTTATTGGTTGATCAGCCAAGAAGAATGATTGACTTCAATGAGGGACCAATTTACATTGGTTTCTTTGAAATTAGCAGCTGCTGTGAGATTCTCGCATGCACATTGTAAGTTTTCCAGAAAGTTTTAAGAAAGTTTTTTTAGTGCTGAATATGGTATCTTGTGGATTGGATGCTCCAGCCTGCTTGCCCAGTTTACTGAGGCACATTCTTGGAATATATGGGGTGCTCATAGTGTGCATTATGGCTGAATGACCCTTCATTGCCAAGTAGGTAATGGAAATTGAATGGTAATATTTCTGCCTCCAGGGCGAGAAGCTAAAGTATAAGTGCTTTGCAAGGAATGTGGAATTGCCTATTTATTGCTTTTAACTTTGTATCATTGTATTGAGATGATTGCAAGACATTACTTTAATGGAAAAAGAAACAACATTATTTTTGGACCAGAATCATTTTATGTCATTTATTTAGATACGTCATTACTTTGAGTAACAAATGGACATTTTTGTGTTAACTTTTACTTGTATACCCATTTGTTTTCTGGAATATGACTATTACTAATGAGTGTGACCTTGCAGTATGTGTTTTTATATAATGACTGATCCTAAGTCACTGTGCTTGTAGAATCATAGATTGCAGCTGTGACTATGAAACAACATTTGTGAACAAATGGACTCGCTTGCATCTGTGTTCCGTTAACAGGTATGTTTAGGCAAATGAGCGTCATTACTCAAATAATTGAAACTACTGGAGGATGCCACCTGGCATTGCTCACATCGGATCAGGGGATGTGCTGTGTTTGAGTATGGGTTCAATAAGTCCTCGGAGCAACTTTCTTTCCTGCTCCCAAATATGCGTGTTCCCGCTAACAGAATTCCACTCCATTTTCCCCCTTCTCACTACTTAACTGGGTGTTTGTTTTCTCCGATTGGTTCTCCCCTCACATCTCACAGCAGGATATCTCACTTCCAATCGTCTTGCCTTTTGCTCAACAGGGTCTCTTTAGTACCCTCACTTTTTCTATTCAATTAATCCCAGTGCCCTGTCCTTTCCACTTAACCTTGCAAATTTTTCTCCTTCAAGTATTTATCCAATTCTCTTTTGCAAGTTACTATTGGATCTGCTTCCACTACCCTTTCAGGCAGTGCATTCTAGATGTCCTTTAGGGAAGGCAATCTGCTGTCCTTACCTGCTCTGGCCTACATGTGACTCCAGACCCACAGCAATGTGGTTAGCTCTTGCATGCCCTCTGAAATGGCCTAGCAAGCCACTCAGTTGTACCTAACCGCTACCAAGTCTATAAAAAGGAATGAAACCGGACGGACCACCAGGTATCGACCTAGGCACTGGAAACGACAACGGCAAACCCAGCCTTGTCGACCCTGCAAAGTCCTCCTTACTAACATCTGGGGGCTTGTGCCAAAGTTGGGAGAGCTGTCCCACAGACTAGTCAAGCATCAGCCTGACATAGACATACTCACGGAATCATACCTTACAGACAATGTCCCAGACACTGCCATCACCATCCCCGGGTACGTCCTGTCCCACCTGCAAGACAGACCCACCAGAGATGGTGGCACAGTGGTATACAGTAGGGAGGGAGTTGCCCTGGGAGTCCTCAACATCAACTCTGGACCTCATGAAGTCTCATGGCATCAGGTTAAATATGGGCAAAGTAACCTCCTACTGATTACCACCTACCACCCTCCCTCAGCTGATGACTCAGTACTCCTCCATGTTGAACACCACTTGGAGGAAGCACTGAGGGTGGCAAGGGCACAAAATGTACTCTGGGTGGGGGACTTCAATGCCCATCACCAAGAGTGGCTCGGTAGCACCACTACTGACATAGCTGGGCGAGTCCTAAAGGACATGGCTGCTAGACTGGGTCTGCGGCAGGTGGTGGGGGAACCAACACGAGGGAAGAACATACTCGACCTCGTCCTCGCCAATCTGCCAGCCGCAGATGCATCTGTCCATGACAGTATTGGTAGGAGTGACCACCGCACAGTCCTTGTGGAGACGAAGTCCCGCCTTCACATTGAGGATACCGTCCATCGTGTTGTGTGGCACGATCACCGTGCTGAATGGGATAGATTTCGAACAGATCTAGCAATGCAAAACTGGGCATGCATGCTGCGCTGTGGGCCTTCAGCAGCAGCAGCAGAATTGTACTCGACCACAATCTGTAACCTCATGGCCCAGCATATCCCCCACTCTACCATTACCATCAAGCCAGGAGACCAACCCTGGTTCAATGAAGAGTGCAGGAGGGCATGCCAGGAACAGCACCAGGCATACCTCAAAATGAGGTGTCAACCTGGTGAAGCTACAAGCCAGGACTACGTGCATGCCAAACTGCATAAGCAGCATGCAATAGAGCTAAGCGATCCCATAACCAATGGATCAGATCTAAGTTCTGCAGTCCTGCCACATCCAGCCGTGAATGGTGGTGGACAATTAAACAACTAACTGGAGGAGGTGGCTCCACAAATATCCCCATCCTCAATGATGGGGGAGCCCAGCACATCAGTGCGAAAGATAAGGCTGAAGCATTTGCAACAATCTTCAGCCAGAAGTGCCGAGTTGATGATCCATCTCGGCCTCCTGAAGTCCCCAGCATCACAGATGCCAGACTTCAGCCAATTCGATTCACTCCACGTGATATCAAGAAACTACTGTAGGCACTGGATACTGCAAAAGCTATGGGCCCTGACAATATTCCAGCAATAGTACTGAAGACCTGTGCTCTAGAACTTGCCGCGCCCCTAGCCAAGCTGTTCCAGTACAGCTACAACACTGGCATCTACCCTGCAATGTGGAAAATTGCCCAGGTATGTCTTGTACACAAAAAGCAGTTCAAATCCAACCCGGCCAACTACCGCCCCATTAGCTTACTCTCAATCATCAGTAAAGTGATGGAAGGTGTCATCAACAGTGCCATCAAGCGGCACTTGCTTAGCAACAACCTGCTCAGTTTGGGTTCCACCAGGCCCACTCAGCTCCTGACCTCATTACAGCCTTGGTTCAAACATGGACAAAAGGGCTGAACTCAAGAGGTGAGGTGAGAGTGACTGCCCTTGACATCAAGGCAGCATTTGACCGAGTATGGCATCAAGGAGCACTAGCAAAACTGAGGTCAATGGGAATCGGGGGGGAAAACCCTCCGCTGGCTGGAGTCATACCTAGCACAAAGGAAGATGGTCGTGGTTGTTGGAGGTCAATCATCTGAGCTCCAGGACATCACTGTAGGAGTACCTCAGGGTAGTGTCCTAGGCCCAACCATCTTCAGCTGCTTCATCAATGACCTTCCTTCAATCATAAGGTCAGAAGTGGGAATGTTCGCTGATGATTGCGCAATGTTCAGCACCATTTGCAACTCCTCAGATACTGAAGCAGTCTGTGTAGAAATGCAGCAAGACCTGGACAATATCCAGGCTTGGGCTGATAAGTGGTAAGTAACATTCGCGCCACACAAGTGCCAGGCAATGACTATCTCCAACAAAAGAGAATCTAACTATCTCCCCTTGACATTCAATGGCATTACCATCGCTGAATCCCCCACTATCAACATCCTAGGGGCTACCATTGACCAAAAACTGAACTGGAGTAGCCATATAAATACCGTGGCTACAAGAGCAGGTCAGAGGCTAGGAATCCTGAGGCGAGTAACTCATCTCCTGACTCCCCAAAGCCTGTCCACAATCTACAAGGCACAAGTCAGGAGTGTGATGGAATACTCTCCACTTGCCTGGATGGGTGCAGCTACAACAACACTCAAGAAGCTCGACACCATCCAGGACAAAGCGGCCCGCTTGATTGGCAACCCATCTACAAACATTCACTCCCTCCACCACCGATGCACAGTGGCAGCAGTGTGTACCATCTACAAGATGCACTGTAGCAATGCACCAAGGCTCCTTCGACAGCACCTTCCAAACCCGCGACCTCTACCAACTAGAAGGGCAAGGTCAGCAAATACATGGGAACACCACCACCTGCAAGTTCCCCTCCAAGTCACACACCACCCTGACTTGGAACTATAATCCCGTTCCTTCACTGTCACTGGGTCAAAATCCTGGAACTCCCTAACAGCACTGTGGGTGTACCTACCCCACATGGACTGCAGCGGTTCAAGAAGGCAGCTCACCACCACCTTTTCAAGGGCCATTAGGGATGGGCAATAAATGCTGGCCTGGCCAGCAACGCCCACATCCCATGAATGAAAAAAAAAAATCATAACCATTTGCTGTGTAAAAGAATTCTCCTCATCGCGACTCTGGTTGCTTTGCCAAGTTCCTTAAATCTGTGTCCTCTGGTTACCTGCCCTTCTTTCACTGGAAACAGTTTCTCCTATTTACTCGATCAAAACACTTCATGATTTGAACACCTCTATCAAATTTCCTCTTAACTTTCTCTGCACTAGGGAGAACAAACCCATTTGCTCTTGTCTCTCCACATAAATTGAGACTGCATCCCTGGTATCTAGCAAATCTCCTTTGCACCCTCTCTAAGGCTTTGATACTCTTCCTAAAGTGTGTTTCCCAGAATTGGATGGAATACTTCTGCTGGGATCTAACCAGTGATTTCTAAAGTTTTAGCATAATTTCTTTGCTTTTGTACTCTTTGTTTGCAAAGCCAAGGATCTAGTATGCTTTTATTAACTGCTTTCTCAAATTTGTCTTGCCACCCTTAGTCATTTGTGCATCTGCATCTCCAGGCCTCTCCATTCCTACATCCTCTTTGATATTGTAGCATTTAGTTTATATTACCTCTCTGCATTCTTCCTACCACACTTCTCCGTGTTAAATTGCATTTTCCATGTCTCTGCCCATTTTTCACCAGTCTATACCCTCTTAAGTCTGTTAGTATCCTCCACACTGTTGACTACATTTGAGTTTTGTGTCATCTGCAAGCTTTGAAATTGTGCTCTGTATACCCAAGTCCAGGCCATGAATATGTATCAATAATGGCAGTGCTCCCAATACTGATCCTGTGGGTTGTGAAATACACATGAAATCCCTTCCCCATGACTTAGTTAAATGCTAGGGACATCTCACTCCCGCTCACCAGCCAGCTACCACTTCCTGCATGCTTCAGACAGGCAACTGCACAGGTTACTGCAGGTGAGGCCTAGAAGTTAAAATCACCTGGGCTTCATGTAGCCAAGATAAGGGGGTTGGCCTTGCCTCACCCCCATCCATGCAATCAATACCACCTGTGTTAAAATCAACACTATTGTGGTGTTTGTAGAAATGTGGGCAGTGAAAATTTTGGTATCAATCTGAAGGGTGAACTTGTAACTGAATTTTCTGATGTATTTACATGATAAATTGTACTTCCAGAGGTATGTAGTGGAGTGGTTGAGGAGCTGTCAAGGTAAATATTTCCCAGTGGAATATGATTGGATGTAATTTGTTTTTGGTAGAATACAAGTTGGGAGCAATTTGTATAATATGATGAAGTAACCAATTAAGAAAAAGAAAGCCAGAGACTTAACTAATCAGCAAAAAGGAAGTGGACATGATAAAACAAATGATAGACATGACATATACAAGAAATGTTATTAAATTTTTGTATATCTTTCAAAATTTTATGTATACACCAGGTTGAACACCAATAGGTCAGTGCAGTACCTTTTTCTATGTCCATGCAAAGTTGTTCTGATTTTTTTTTTTGATTAAAAGGTGCCATTAAAGCCATTAAAATTCTTAACTTCCATTACAGTCATCCTGGAAAGAGTTCTTATAAATCGAAATTTTCCCTGAAACCAGTAGGGGGCAGTAATTATTTAGTGTGCAAAGGTCATAATGTGATTTTTAACTGTACAAACAAATTAAAAGTCTACTGAAGAATTTCTTTTCTTAAACAAACATTGCCAAATATACATATTCCATGTTTTCGTTTCATGAGTTGTATACATTCAACTTTCTAATATTGTTGCAACAACTCTGCAGTTTTTGTATTTGTACAGCAAATTTACATTAGACAATAATTTAGTTCTACCAAACAGTAAACAGTTACTATGGACTCATCTAGACTCTAAATAAGAATGAGTGAGGTTATAAACTGGAAACCTATTCTCAATGTCAGCATACATATATTTGAACAAACTGGAGATATTTACTTGTATTATGCCACAGCTGTTATTCCCCACCCACCCTGAGAATTCTAATATTATTTAAGCAATACAACAGCAAAACTATAGCTTTTTTGATATTTTTAGTCAGCTAGGTGCCTGACGTAAAAATTGAGCAACATTCTTAGCCAGACTACTGAGAAATAAAATAAAAACAGAAGATGCTGGAAATATTCAGGTCTGGCAGGATCTGTGGAGAGAGAAATAGTGTTAATGGTTTAGGTCAGTGACCCTTCATCAGAACTAGGAAAAGTTATTAATGTAATAAGTTGTAAGTATGTCAAATGGAGGAGGGTGGAAAAAGAACAAAAGGGAAGGTCTGTGATGGGGCAGAAGACAGGAGACATTAAATGACAAAAATGTTGGTGGGGCAGAGACAAAGGGAGTGGTAATGAGACAGGTGATGTGTCCAGAGGAGGTGTGAATGGCAGAATAATGAACAGCTGCCATCTGAAAGCGAAACAAGAGAAAGCAAGATTAAAACCAAAACATGCAAAGAAAAGGAAATAAAATGGGGGCAGGGATTACGAGATGAAATAGTTGAACTGAGTCCAAAAGGCTGTAAGGTGCATAATCAAAAGATGAGGTGCCGTTCCTCGAGCTTGCGTTGAGCTTCATTGGAACACTGCAGTAGTCAAGGACAGAGATGTCAACATGAGAACGAGGTGGAGAATTAAAATGATAGGACACCGGAAGCTCGGTGTTACGCTTGCGGACTAAATGGAGGTGTTCCGCAAAGCGGTCATCCAATCTGCGTTTGGTCTCCCCAATGTAGAGCAGACCATATTGTGAGCAGTGAATACAGTATAGTAAATTGAGAGAAGTACAAGTAAATTGAGAGAAGTACAAGTAAATCACTTTCACCTGGAAGGAGTGCTTATGGCCTTGGACAGTGAGGATAGAGGAGATAAAAGAGCAGGTGTTGCATCTCCTGCACCTGCATGGAAAGGTGATGTGGGGAGGGGTGTTGGGGGTGATAGAGCAGTGGACCAAGGTGTCACTGAGGGAACAGTCCCTTCTGAATCATAAGATCATGAGAAATTCTTTTTCCACCCTCCCCCATTTAACCTACTTAAAACCTATTGCATTTCTAAATTACATTACCAAAGGGATCAAGGGATATGGGGAGAAAGCGGGAACAGGGTACTGAATTAGACAATCAGCCATGATCTTTTTTGAATGGCGGAGCAGGCCCGAAGGGCCGCATGGCCTACTCCTGCTCCTATTTTCTATGTCCTATGTTTCTAACTTTTCCCAGTTCTGTTGAAGAGTCATCGATCTGAAACGTTAACTCTATTTCTCTCTCCACAGATGCTTCCAGACTTGCTGAGTTTTCCAACATGCTCTGTTTTTATTTCAGATTTCCAGCAGCCAGAATATTTTGCTTGCGTACTGAGAAATAAACATTAGTAAAAATTTAGCTTGCCTGACATGGAGTGTATGCTCTTCTCCACACTGTGTTTAACGTTTTTTGGCTCACTTGGTAGCAGTCTCACTTCCGAATGGGAAAGTTATAGGGTCAAGCCCCAATCCAGGACTTGAGCACATAATCAAGGCTGATGCTCCATTGCTGCAGTGAGGCATCCCGACAAGATTGCAGGTGCTATTCTTTGGATGGAGCTTTAAACCAAGGCCTTACCTGCTTGTTTCAATATGGATTACTATTCAAAGAAAAACAGCCAGTTCTTCCAGTCTCCTGGCAAATGTTTGTGTCTCAAGCTGTACTACTAAAACAACCATTATTCATCCTATAGCTCTTGGAATGCTCAAAATGGTTGCCAGATTTACCTACTAAGCAAATCATTGCACCTCAAAATAACTCCTCATATATGAAATGCAATGTTTCTCAGAATTGTATTATAAATGTAAGCTTTTTTAAAAAACATGAGCACAAGGCAAGTTGATGGGCTCAAAGTTTAAAGGCAACTTACATTTAATATATAAAAAATGTGTTATAATAAATGTTACACTGGGCTCTCTGCACAGAAGTACTGCTGGAATTTAAACAGCTTCAAGCATCTAGCATGGAGTTCTAGTAAGCTTTATGCTGCTTGTCTAAATAGGACAACTCTGTCACAACTCATGCTTTACTCCAACATCTTTGTTTTTTCTTCATGACTAATAGTTTCCATAAATAGAGCCAGTCTTCCACAAAATGAAACCTGTGCCCTTATGTATGTGGTTGTGTATCCAAGAAAATAGTCCATATCTACAATGCATAAAATGATGCACTGTCAGTCCAATGTATACATGCTAAATCTCCATGGTTACATTTACATAGATAATGATGCATAGAACCAGTAAAGTACCCCCAAGATACCGAAAACATAATAACCAGACTTGCATGAAGAATAGTTTCTATTAGAAATGAGGCCCTCAAATTGGAACAGTTCAGATGAAAGCAAAATTTTAGCAGTAAATGCTTGTGCTGTGCAATCCCATCAAAATAGACACAAACGTGGACATAGGAACATCTTTTCACACACATTTAGATGTAATAGATATGTCTGAAACTACGTGAGATAATTGCAGTGGATTGGATGTGACGTTTTAATGTCAGGATAAATTGGACCACTTGGGAAGTGGTATAGCTTTATATATAAAAGATGATATAAATCTGATTTGAGAGTGAGGATATTGGTCAGCGGGAAGGAGTGGTTGTAATGGATTTGATGCAATTGGAGCCTGAGTTTGGTTGAAAGTTGATCGCTCATACATATTATTGGCCTCCAGGAAAACAGGAAGAACTAGGCGAAGAACAATTTAAAGAAGCAGCAGAATAGCACAGTTCTCATAACAAACTTTAACTATTGGGGCGGCACAGTGGCGCAGTGGTTAGCACCGCAGCCTCACAGCTCCAGGGACCCGGGTTCGATTCCGGGTACTGCTTGTGTGGAGTTTGCAAGTTCTCCCTGTGTCTGCGTGGGTTTTCTCCGGGTGCTCCGGTTTCCTCCCACAAGCCAAAAGACTTGCAGGTTGATAGGTAAATTGGCCATTATAAATTGTCACTAGTATAGGTAGGTGGTAGGGAAATATAGGGACAGGTGGGGATGTTTGGTGGGAATATGGGATTAGTCTAAATGGGTGGTTGATGTTCGGCACAGACTCGGTGGGCCGAAGGGCCTGTTTCAGTGCTGTATCTCTAATCAAATCTAATCTATCCTTCTATAATGTGGTGCAGTATAAGATAGTGGACTATTGCAAAGCTCAGATAAGGATTGTTTGTTGACACTGTTAATTGTTTCCTTTCTTAATGTGTTAGGACCAGTAGCAGAGATGACAACTTCGTAGATTTAATATTTAGCAGTGAATTAGAGATAATGTAATCTTTATATGGGGAAGCACCTGGGGCAATAACAATTATAGGTTGAATTTAAGCTGCTGAGGTTACTTAATCCTATTGCCACTTGAATATTCGTACCTAATTTCAGGAGGGATAAGTTTTAAATTATGAGGAAGTTTTTGGGGAAGTTATTTTGGAGTACTGCTGTTGGGCAATAATAGCTGCTTTACCAATGGAAAATTGATCAATTTTAAATAGTGAAGGTTAAGAATGCCTTTCTTAACTTAAACTCTTCTCTTATTTTAGGGTAAAGTGAAACCTCGATGGCTAAACAGGGATTTTCATACAGATGTTAACCTAAGAAAAAGGCATTTCACGGCATACAGAAGCTACAATTATTCAATAATGGGGACAAATATAACCAAGGTCAGTATTGGGAATACTAAGGTGGCATTTAGGAAAATGAAAAGTGAACAGTTGCAAAGACGAGGCTTTTTTAAATTCTGTTAAGATGCTGAGAACAATCAAGGACCACACTGAGCCTTTGAATGGTTTGTCAAAGTAGGTTTTGTATGAAGGTGAGGAAATGGCTGATGAGCTCAGTAGATATTTGCATTTGTTATCATGTATGAAGATGACACTATAGATGATGGGTGTGTAACCAACATTGCTTCAATGAAAGTAACCACATAAATGGTTTTAGCAATAATTAATGATTGATTGTGTTGTATTATGCAATTCCATTTATCCCAGCGAAATGCGAGAAGTGCAGCATACCACAGACTTATTGACCTTGATAATTGAGATGGGTTTTGTAAGTGGGGAGGGGTGGAGCCCTGCACACTGTGCCATTTTAATGTCAGAGCATGTGTCTTTATTTCCAGCTGATTCCATGCCTGGAAGCAAGCCTGATCGACAGACTTGCTCCCTGTCGAGCAGGGAACAGCCTAGTGGAGGTGGCAGGTAGGGACATTCCATCTGGGTTAGTGGTAGTTTGGAGAGGTGGGAAAAGGGTACGGATATGGGTGGGCTGGGTGTATCCTAGTGTTTGATCTGGGGTGGGTGGTTGCCAGTCCCGGGAGGGTGTCCGATTCTGGGGGATGGGGGGGGGGGGAGTTGGTGTCTGATGCCAGAAGGGATCTGATGGTGAACAGATAAACTGATTAGCTTGGTAAGCTGGGAGGAAGCACTCTTGCTCCTCCTGGCCAACAAGCAGTGCTGTAAAGGCACTTGCCTTTTCCATGAAGCAGCGCTCACATCTTTTTAACTGCAGGGTTTCCCGAGGCCAAGGTTAAACCTGGAAGATTGGTTAAATCTGAGACCTGAAGCCTCGTTCTATTTATTAAATGACCAACTCACCTCCTGGAAGCTTGTTGTATTCACCGCCCCCATCCCACCTCCATTAAAACCAGACGCGGGTGGGTTGGAGTCGGGTTTGAAATCTTTAATATGTTCACATCTCACACGACCCTAGTCCTGCCATTTTTGGGGAATAATACATCACCCAGGATTCCATTTTTCAACAAAAAGGATCTAGATATGACTTCTTTTGGAATGCATTTTCAGTTAAAGCTTCCTTTTTAAAAAGTAAGTTTGTCAGGACAGTTCCATATTGGATTATGAATTCAAAGGCAGAGAAATGGTGCTGTAAGGAAGTTATTTTTCTCCGAGATCAAACAGCAAGCTTATCTTAAGAAATAAATACCTGAAACCTGTTGTTTTGGGCAGTTTTGATTCCTTACTGGCTGAACAGTCAGGAATGCTGCTCAACAGAAACTAAGGAAATTGTCAATTTTTAAAAGAAAACAAGACTGCGCAGATAATCAGACAGTGAAGTGCTGAGCGTAGGTTTAAAAGATACGTGACTGCAGAGATAGAGATTCTGTCCTGAGCTGTAGGATAGGTTGCAGGGACATTATTTGTTTAAGTTAAATTCCATGATCCACTGGAGTGCAGGTAATGTTCTGTATATCCTTTTTATTTTGCTTCACTGAGCAAATTCCAGATGTACTGATTGAGCAATTCTGATCAATCACATCATTCTGTACATTAATGTACAACGGAGTAAAACAGTTCATGATTTGAACCAAACTTTGCTTTATCTAATGGTCTGCCTTCAGAGAGTTTAAAGAAGTAGATACATGAGATATTTATATCTGGTCCAGATAGCAAGAGAATTTCATTGTTATGTTCCACAGTCCTGCTACTGTACAAGTATAACTGGGGCATGATGAATCAGTAGCTATAAGATTAAAGTCCTTCGACAGCTTGCACTAATATCACTGAACCCATGAAGAGCTCTGTAACTGACTTGACTTCATAATGCCCACATATATTCAATAGCTCATTGATGGCTGGATTCCCAAGGGTAGCAGGCTCATGTGATCCTGTTATGAGAAAGTCAAAGAAGCCAGACCCCAGTAATTATAGGGAAAGGGTTGGAAGATATTCTGTGCAATGTGATATTTATTCATTCTGGAGTAGGGGGTTATTAGTTATACCCAATATAGCTTTAAGATGAGCAGGTCCTGCCTCACTGACTTGATTGAGATTTTTGAGGAAGTGCACAAAATGAGGGAATTTAGTTTGGTGGACGTTGTTTACCAAAAAGTGTGTGTTTGAAGATCCTATATGTGGATATTGGAAAGAAAATGGAGGGGAGAAATTTTTTTTGTGTAGTGCTATGCAGGCTTGTCTTGATTCCCCAGGGGTAGACAGACAGCACCACAGGCTGCTACCTGCACGGATGGCACGGCGTTCGGCAATGATACCACCCGAACAAATTTCTCTCCCAGACCTAGTGGGATTATTGGTCAGGTCAAACATGGGCAAAGAAGTGAGGAAACCTCCTGCTGATTACCACCTACTGCTCTCCCTCAGCTGATGAATCAGTACTCCTCCATGTTGAGCCCCATTTGGAAGAAACACTAAGGATGACAAGGGTACAGAATGCACTCTGGGTGGGGGACTTCAATGTCCATCACCATGAGTGGCTCAGTAGCACCACTACTTACTGAGCTGGCCAAGTCCTGAAGGACATAGCTGCTAGACTGGTCCTGCGGCAGGTGGTGAGGGAACCAACAAAAGGGAAAAATCTACATGACCTTGTCCTTGCCAATCTACCAGTTGCAGATATATCTGTCCATGACAGTATTGGTAGAAGTGACCACCAAACAATCATTGTGAAAACAAAGACCCGTCTTCACACTGAGGATACCTTCCATCATGTTGAATGGCACTACCACTGTGCTAAATGGGATAGATTCAGAACAGATCTGGCAGCTCAAAACTGGGCATCCATGAAGTGCTGCAGGCCATCAGCAACAGCAGAATTGAATTCAACCACAACCTGTAACCTCATGACCCGGAATATCCCTCACTCTACCATTACCATCAAGTCAGGGAATAAACTCTGGTTCACTGAGGAGAGCAGGAGAGCATTCCAGCACCAACCTGGTGAAGCTACAACACAGGACTACTTGCATGTCAAACAGCGGTAGCAGCATGCAATAGACAGAGCTAAGTGATCCCACAACAAACAGATCAGATCTAAGCTCTGCAGTCCTGCTACATCCAGTTGTGAATGCTGGTGGACAATTAAACAACTAACAGGAGGAGGAGGCTCCACAAATATCCCCATCCTCAAAGATGGGGGAGCCCAGCATATCAATGCAAAAGAAAAGGCTGAAGCATTCGCAACAATCTTCAGCCAGAAGTGCCAAGTGGATGATCCATCTCGGCCTCCTCCTGAGGTCCAAGCATCACAGATGCCAGTCTTCAGCCAATCCGTTTCTGGATACTGGAAAGGCTATGGGTACTGACAACATTCCGGCAATAGTACTGAAGAATTGTGCTGCAGAACTAGCTGCCCCCCTAGCCAAGCTGTTCCAGTACAGCTACAACACTGGCATCTACCCGGCAATGTGGAAAATTGTCCAGGTATGTCCTGCCTACTCAAAGCAGGACAAATCCAACCCGGCCTATTACCACCCCATCAGTCTAATCTTAATCATCAGCAAAGTGATGGAAGGTGTCATCGACAGTGCTATCAAGTGCCACTTAAACAGCAATAACCTGCTCATCGATGTTCAGTTTGGGTTCCACCAGGGCCACTCAGCTTGTGACCTCATTGGTCCAAACATGGACAAAAGAGCTGAACTCAAGAGGTGAGGTGAGAGTGATTGCCCTTGATATCAAGGCGGAATTTGACTGAGTCATCAAGGAGCCTAGCCAAATTAAAGTCAATGGGAATCAGGGAAAACTCTGCACTAGTTGGAGTCACATCTAGCACAAAGGAAGATGTTTGTGATTGTTGGAGCTCAATCATCTCAGCCCCAGGACATTGCTGCAGGAGTTCTAGAGGGTCGTGTCCTAGGCCCAACCATCTTCAGCTGCTTCAAACAAACAAACAGTACAGCACAGGAACAGGCCATTCGGCCCTCCAAACCTGTGCCGATCTTGATGCCTGTCTAAACTAAAACCTTCTGCACTACCGGGGAACGTATCCCTCTATTCCCATCCTATTCATGTATTTGTCAAGATGCCTCTTAAACGTCGCTATCGTACCTGCTTCCACCACCTCCCCTGGCAGCAATTTCCAGGCACTCACCACCCTCTGTGTAAAGAACTTGCCTCGCACGTCCCCTCTAAACTTTGCCCCTCACACCTTAAACCTATGTCCCCTAGTAACTGACTCTTCCACCCTGGGAAAAGACTTCTGACTATCCACTCTGTCCATGTCACCCACAACTTTGTGAACCTCTATTCTGTCGCCCCTCCACTTCCGTCGTTCCAGTGAAATCAATCCGACTTTATCCAACTTCTCATAGCTAATGCCCTCCAGACCAGGCAACATCCTGGTAAACCTCTTCTGTACCCTCTCCAAAGCCTCCACATCCTTCTGGTAGTGTGGCGACCAGAATTGCACGCAATATTCTAAGTGTGGCCTAACTAAGGTTCTGTACAGCTGCAGCATGCCTTGCCAATTTTTATACTCTATGCCCCGACCGATGAAGGCAAGCATGCCGAATGCCTTCTTGACTACCTTATCCACATGTGTTACCACTTTCAGTGACCTGTGGACCTGTATGCCCAGATCTCTCTGCCTGTCAATACTCCTAAGGGTTCTGCCATTTACTGTATACTTCCCACCTGTATTAGATCTTCCAAAATGCATTACCTCACATTTGTCCGGATTAAACTCCATCTGCCATTTTTCCGCCCAAGTCTCCAACCGATCAATATCCTGCTGTATCCTCTGACAATCCTCATCACTATCCGCAACTCCACCAACCTTTGTCGTCCGCAAACTTACTAACACTGATCCCTGCGGAACACCACGAGTCACTGCCCTCCATTCAGAAAAGTACCCTTCCACTGCTACCCTCTGTCTTCTGTGACTGAGCCAGTTCTGTATCCATCTTGCCAGCTCACCTCTGATCCCATGTGACTTCACCTTTTGTACCAGTCTGCCATGAGGGACCTTGTCAAAGGCTTTACTGAAGTCCATATGGACAACATCCACTGCCTTTCCTTCATCAATCATCTTTGTCACTTCATCAAAAAACTCAATCAAATTAGTGAGACACGACCTCCCCTTCACAAAACCATGCTGCCTCTCGCTAATTTCGTTTGTTTCCAAATGGGAGTAAATCCTGTCCCGTAGAATCCTCTCTAATAATTTCCCTACCACTGACGTAAGGCTCACCGGCCTATAATTTCTTGGATTATCCTTGCTGCCCTTCTTAAACAAAGGAACAACATTGGCTATTCTCCTATCCTCTGGGACCTCACCTGTAGCCAATGAGGATGCAAAGATTTCGGTCAAGGCCCCAGCAATTTCTTCCCTTGCCTCCCTCCGTATTCTGGGGTAGATCCCATCAGGCCCTGGGGACTTATCTACCTTAATGCTTTGCAAGAGGCCCAACACCTCCTTTTTGATAATGAGATGACTGAGACTATCTACACTCCCTTCCCTAGACTCATCATCCACCAAGTCCTTCTCTTTGGTGAATACGGATGCAAAGTAATCATTTAGTACCTCGCCCATTTCCTTTGGCTCCACACATAGATTCCCTTCTCTGTCCTTGAGTGGGCCAACCCTTTCCCTGGTTACCCTCTTGCTCTTTATATACATATAAAAAGCCTTGGGATTCTCCTTAATCCTGTTTGCCAATGACTTTTCATGACCCCTTTTAGCCCGCCTGACTCCTTGCTTAAGTTCCTTCCTCCTTTCTTTATATTCCTCCAGGGCTTCGTCTGTTCCCAGCCTTCTAGCCCTTATGAATGCTTCCTTTTTCTTTTTGACTCTGCTCACATTATCCCTCGTTATCCAAGGTTCCCGAAACTTGCCAAACTTATCCTTCTTCCTCACAGGAACATGCCGGTCCTGGGTTCTAATCAACTGATGTTTGAAAGACTCCCACATGTCAGATGTTGATTTACCCTCAAACAGCTGCCCCCATTCTAAATTCTTCAGTTCCTGTCTAATATTGTTATAATTAGCCTTCCCCCAATTTAGCACCTTCACCCGAGGACTATTATTTTCCTTATCCACAAGTACCTTAAAACTTATGGAATTATGGTCAATGACCTTCCCTCCCTCAAGGTCAGAGGTGGCTGATGATTGTACGATGTTCAGCATATTTGCAACTCCTCAGATACTGAAGCAGTCTGCGTCCAGATGCAGCAAGATCTGGACAACATTCAGACTTGGGCTAATAAGTGGCAAGGAACATTGTTCAGTAACAAGTGTGATGGAATACTCTCCACTTTCCTGGATGGGTGCAGCTCCAACAACACTCAGGAAGCTCGACACCATCCAGGACAAAGCAGCCCACTTGATTGGCACCCCATTCACAAACACTCACTCCCTCCACCACCAACGCACAGTGGCAGCAGTGTGTACCGTCTACAAGATGCACTGTAGCAACACACCAAGTCTCCTTTAGATAGCACCTTCTAAACCCGTGACCTGTACCATCTAGAAGGACAAGGGCAGCAGATGCATGGGAACACCACCACCTGCAAGTTCCTGTCCAAGCTACACAACATCCTGAACTGGCTATATCATCATTCCTTCACTGTCGCTGGGTCAAAATCCTGGAACTCCCTTCCTAACAGCACTGTAGGTGTACCTACACTCCAAGGACTGCAGCGGTTCAAGAAGGCAGTTGACCACCACCTTCCCAAGGGCAATTGGGGGTGGGCAATAAATGCTGGCCTAGCCAGCGATGCCTACAACCCAAGAACGAAAAACAACATTCGGGCCGCACAAGTGCCAGGCAATGACCATCTCAAACAAGAGAAAATCTAACCATATCCCCTTGACATTCAATGGCATTACCATCACTGAATCCCCCACTATCAACATCCTGGGGGTTACCATTGACCAGAAACTGAACTGGAGCAGCCAAATAAATACTATGCTTACAAGAGCAAGTCAGAGGCTGGCAATTCTATGGCGAGAAACCCACCTCCTGACTCTGGAAAGCCTGTCCACCATCTACAACGCACAAGTCAGGAGTGTCATAGAATATTCTCCACTTACCTGGATGAGTGCAGCTCCAACAACATGCAGGAAGCTCGACACCATCCAGGACAAAGCAGCCCGCGTGATTAGCACCTCAACCACTACCTTCAACATTCACTCCTTCCACCACTAACGCATGGTGGCAGCAATATGTACCATCTTTTAAGATGCACTGTAGCAACTCGCCAAACCTGCTTTCAAAGCAGCGACCTCTTTGAACGTAGAAGGGCAAGGGCAGCAGATGCGTGGGAACACCACTATCTGCAATTTCCCCTTCAAGCCACACATCATCCTGACTTGGAAATATATCGTTGTTCCTTCACTGTCGCTGGATCAAAATCCTGGAACTCCCTCCCTAACAGCACTGTTGGTGTACCTACACCCCAAGGACTGCAGCGGTTCAAGAAGGCGGCTCAGCACCACCTTCTGAAGGTCAATTAGGATGGGCTAAAAATACTGGCTGTGCCAGCGACCCCACAGATGCATTTAAAAAAAAAGTTAGCACAATGGATAGGCCCAAGTGTGACAATGGGCAGTGTATTATCATATACATGGGGCTAGGAAACCAGGCATGCCTGTACTATAGGTTGCCTGTAAAAAGAAACCGGGGCATAGTTGGTCACTCATTAAAGGTCAACGAGTACTGAGGTAGTTCTTGTAAAAACAAATTGAGTTTTAAGTTGTATTTCTATGACCAGAGAGTAGAAAACAAAGGGTACAATGCTAAAGCAAGGTAAGGCTTTGGCACATCTACACTTATAATATTGTGTCTTGTTGGTGTCTGCATCTGCTGAAGGATATTGAGAACTAAAGCAATTTCAGATGGGGGTAGCCAGTTTGAGGATAATTTCCAAGAGGAAAAAATTGAGTTTTTTAAAATGACAAAGGGTTTGGATGTCATCCAGCTAGATAGATTATTTGAAATTGTATGCCAAAAGGTCATGTCTATAAAATCAATGGGCAAAGAGGTACATAACAAGCAATACTACATATCGCAGCCACCTGTGAGTCATTCAAGTTCATTAGAAAGGAACTTGACAAGTTTTTAAGAGGAGGTCATTGCTAGTCATGAAGGTAAAAAGTTATTTAATTTAAATTGTGATACATCATGGATAACTGTATTAGGCTGGAGCTTACTTGATTGCCTTGGATTTTGAGAGCAATTATTCCTGAATTGGTCAGAGGTTTTCCTGCTCTTCCTCCTCACCAGTGCTAAAGGTGATAGGGTGTGATATTACATTGTCTATTTCTTTTCACATGTACTCAGCCTCTGAGTAATGTTTTCCAGCAGCTGTCATTAAACTCTTTAACGTTTCCTCACCAGGTACATGATGAGACTGAGGCCGACCGGCAGAGTTTAAAAGTGCAGCGGCAGCGCACTGGAGTTTCGAAAAAAAAAAGCCAACCGTGACGTCACAGGAGAGCTGCAAGGTGATTGGGTTGGTGAGTCACTGCTGTTAGGGAATAGCTCTAAATAGCTGGGTAAGTATCTCGGCTAAGAAAAGTTTAAAAGTTTATTTCAGATATAGTAAGTAGTTTTTTTTTAGGGAGTTCTGTAGTAACAGAGGATCAGAGAAGAAGGGCCCTAGAATAACTGATATTATTGGACATTAAGATCTTCCAGAAGGTTTAATTTAATTTCAAGGGTTAAGTCATGGCAGGAGAGCGCAAAGCCGTGGAATGCTCCTCTTGCGCCATGTTGGAAGCTGGGAACAATTCCAGTGCCTGGGACCAGCATGTGTGCAGGAAGTGTCTCCAGCTGTAGCTCCAGGAAACCTGGGTTTCTGAGCTGGAGCAGCAGCTGGGGACACTGTGGAGCATCTATGAGGCGGAGAGTATCGTGCATAGCACGTACAGAAAGGTGGTCAGACCCCACAGGCAGGAGGGGAATGGATGACAACCAGGTAGAGCAAGAGGACTAGGCAGGCAGTTCAGGAATCTCCTGTGGCTATTCCCCTGCAAAACGGGTATGCTGCTTTGGATGCTGTTGGGGGGGGGAATGGCCTCTCAGGGGAAAGCAGCAACAGCCCAATTCGTTGCACCATAGTTGGCTCTGCTGCACAAGGGAATGCAATAGTTACAGGGGATTCAATTGTAAGGGGAATAGATAGGCGTTTCTGTGGCCGCAAAACAGACTCCAGGATGGTATGTTGCCTCCCTGGTGCTAAGGTCAAGGATGTCTCCGAGCGGTTACAGGACATTCTGAAGGAGGAGGGTGAACAGCCAGTGGTCGTGGTACACATTGGTACAAACGACATAGGTTTAAAAAAAAAAGGATGAGGTCCTAAAAGCAGAATATAGGGAGCTAGGAAGTAAGTTGAAAAGTAGGACCTCAAAGGTAGTATTCTCAGGATTACCTCCAGTGCCACATGTTAGTCAGAGTAGAAATAGCAGGATATATCGGATGAATACATGACTGAAGAGATGGTGTGAGGGGGAGGGTTTTAGATTCTGGGGCATTGGGACCGGTTCTGGGGGAGATGGGTTACACCTGGGCAGGACCAGGACTGATGTCCGAGGGGAGTATTTGCTAGAGTGGTTGGGAAGGGTTGAAACTAAAATGGCAGGGGGATGGGAACCTTTGCAAGGAGTCAGGAGGGGGGGATCAAAGACGAGAACAAAAGACAGTAAGGGGAGTAAGAAAAGTGATGGGCAGAGAAATCAAAGGCCAGAATCAAACAGGGCCACAGTGAAAAATAGTGGGAAGGGGACAAGTAATGTTAAAAAGGCAAGCCTTAAGACTTTGTGCCTTAACGCGTGGAGCGTTCGCAATAAAGTGGATGAATTAATCGTGCAAATAGATGTAAACGGGTATGATATAGTTGGGATTACGGAGACATGGCTGCAAGGTGACCAGGGGTATTCAGTATTTAGGAAGGACAGACAAAAATCAAAAGGCAGTGGAGTTGCATTGCTGGTTAAAGAGGAAATTAACGCAATGATGAGGAAAGATATTGGCTCTGACGATGTGGAATCTGTATGGGTAGAGATGAGAAACCCTAAGGGTCAAAAAACATTAGTGGGGGTTGTATATAGACCCCCAAACTGTAGTGGTGATGTTGGGAATGGCATTTAACAGGAGATTAGAGATGCATGCGATAAAGGAATATCTGTAATTATGGGTGACTTTAATCTGCTTCTAGATTGGGCAAATCAAATTCTTCACAATACCGAAGAGGAGGAATTCTTGGAGTGTATACGGGATGGTTTTCTGGACCAATATGTTGAGGAACCAACTAGAGAACAGGCCATCCTAGACTGGGTATTGTGTAATGAGAGAGGAATAATAGATAATCTAGTGATGCGAGACCCCTTGGGGACGAGTGACCATAACATGATTGAATTCTTCATGAAGGTGGAGAGTGACGTAGTTGATTCTGAGACAAGGGTCCTGAATCTTAGTCAAGGAAATTATGAAGGTGTGAGGCGCAAGTTGGGCATGACGGATTGGGAAACGTTACTTAAAGGGATGATGGTGGATAGGTAATGGCAAACATTTAAAGAGTGCATGGATGAAGTGCAACAATTGTTTATCCCTATCTGGCGCCAAAGTAAAATGGGAAAGGTAGCCAAACCATGGCTTACGAGGGAAATTAGAGATGGCATTAGATCCAAGGAAGAGGCATATAAATTTGCCAGAAAAAACAACAGACCTGAGGATTGGGAGCAGTTTAGAATTCAGCAAAGGAGGACCAAAGGATTGATTAAGAAGGGGAAAATAGAATACAAGAGCAAGCTTGTAGGGAACATAAAAACTGACTGTAAAAGTTTCCTTAGGTATGTGAAGAGAAAAAGATTGGTGAAGACAAATGTAGGTGCCTTACAGTCAGAAACTGGGGAATAAAAAAAATGGCTGACCAACTAAATGCATACTTTGGTTCTGTCTTCACAAAGGAGGACACAACTATCACAGCAGAAATGTTGGGGAACACCGAGCTTAGTGAGAGGAATGGAAGGAAATCAGTAGTAGTAGAGAAATGGTGTTGGGGAAATTGATGGGATTGAAGACTGATAAATCCCCAGGGCCTGATGGTATGCATCCCAGAGTACTTAAGGAAGTGGCCCTAGAAATAGGGATGCATTGGTGGTCATCTTCCAAGATTCTATAGACTCTGGAACAGTTCCTGCAGATTGGAGGGTAGCTAATGTAACCCCACTATTTAAAAAGGGAGATAAAGAGAAAGCAGGGAATTATAGACCAGTCAGCCTGACGTCGGTAGTGGGGAAAATTCTAGAGTCCATTATCAAAGATTTTGTAGCGGAGCACTTGGAGAACAGTGGTAGAATCGGGCAGAGTCAGCATGGATTTACGAAAGGGAAATCATGCTTGACAAATCTACTAGAATTCTTCGAGGATGTAACTAGTGGAGTTGATGAGGGGGAGCCAGTGGATGTGGTTTATTTGGACATTCAGAAGGCTTTCGACAAAGTCCCAAATAAGGGATTAGCATGTAAAATTAAAGCGCATGGGATTGGGGGTAATGTATTACGATGGATAGAAAACTGGTTGGCGGACAGGAAACAAAGAGGAGGGATAAATGGGTCTTTTTCCAAATAGCAGGCAGTGACTAGTGGGGTACCGCAGGGATCTGTGCTAGGACCCCAGCTATTCACAATATACATTAATGATTTAGATGAGGGAACTAAATATAATATCTCCAAATTTGCAGATGACACAAAACTGGGTGGCAGGGTGAGTTGTGAGGAGGATGCAGAGAGGCTTCAGGGTGATTTGGACAAGTTGAGTGAGTGGGCAAATGCATGGCAGATGCAGTATATGTGGATAAATGTGAGGTTATCCACTTTGGTAGCAAAAACAGGAAGGCAGATTATTATCTGAACGGCTATCAACTCGGAGGGGAATATGCAGCAAGACCTGGGTGTTCTTGTACACCAGTCGCTGAAGGTAAGCATGCAGGTGCAACAGGCGATTAAAAAAGGCAAATGGTATGTTGGCCTTCATAGCGAGAGGATTCGAGTACAGGAGCAGGGATGTCTTGTTGCAATTATACAGGGCCTTGGTGAGGCCACAGCTGGAATATTGTGTGTAGTTTTGGTCTCCTTATCTGAGGAAGGATGTTCTTGCTATAGAGGGAGTGCAGCGAAGGTTTACTAGACTGATTGCTGGCATGGTGGGACTGACGTATGGGGAGAGGTTGAATCGGTTAGGATTATATTTGCTGGAGTTCAGAAGAGTGGGGGGGGATCTCATAGAAACCTATAAAATTCTAACAGGACGTGACAGGGTAGATGCAGGAAGGAAGTTCCCGATGGTGGGTGAGTCCAGAACCAGGGGGTCATAGTCTAAAGATACGGGGTAAACCTTTCAGGACTGAGATGAGGAGAAATTTCGTCACCCAGAGAGTGGTGAGCCTGTGGAATTTGCTACCTCAGAAAGCAGTTGAGGCCAAAACATTGTATGTTTTCAAGAAGGAGTTAGATATAGCTCTTGGGTCTGAAGGGATCAAAGGGTATGGGGCAAAAGTGGGAACAGGTTACTGAGCTGGATGATCAGTCATGATCATAATGAATGGTGGAGTAGGCTTGAAGGGCCGAATGGCCTACTCCTCCTCCTATTTTCTATGTTTAGCATAGTGGAAGGACTTGCAAAGGACTGATTTTGATGTACTTGGTACATGTCATTGTGTAAAAGGCATTCACGAAGAAATCACTAAAAGCTATTGGAGAGGTACAAAAAATAATTAAAAAGACGAATGGGGGGCTGGAATACAAAGGGTTGGAGATTATGTTACATTTGAACAAAACTCTGGTTAGATCCCCATTTAAAACACTACATTCAGTTCTGGGCACCACACCTCAGGAAGGCTTTGGAGGGGGTGCAGTGCAGATCCACCAGAATGACAGAATTGAGGACAGATTGCGTAGATGTGGCTTGCATTCCCTTGAGTAGAGAAGATTAAGGGGAAGTGTAACCGAGGTATTTAAGATAATTAAAACATTTAAGTGGGTAGATCGACAGAAACAATTTCCTCTGGTGGGGGAGTCCCGGACAATGGGAACAACCTTAAAATTAGAGCGAGGTTGCTCAGCAGTGATGCCAGAATACACTTTTCAGGCAAATGGTAGTGGAAATCTGTCTCTCTGTCTCAAAAAGCTGTTGCGACTAGATCAATTGAAAATTTCAAGACTGAGATTGATAGATTTTTATTAGGAATTTGTTTTGCTACGACCAGGTAAGAAAGGTCTCTAGGGGTCTTTTACTGTCTCACCTGGTCTTATTGTAACAGGGTTTAATTTTAGACACACTAGCTGGAATTTCACACCACCCCAGCGAGCGAGACAGTGGCGGTGGTGGCATGGCATTAAATGGAGCGGGAGGCTCCGGAAGCCTTCCCAACCCGTTCTCTCCGCCGCCGCCACTTTACGTAGGGTGGTGGGGGCAAAAAACAGGCTGCCCACCCCAAGCTAATCAAGGCCCTTAAATGGTCACTTAGACTTTGCCTGCCTCCACACTGATTTTACGTGTGGCAAGCGGGCAGCCGAGAACCCAGAAAAGCCGCCTGGAAATATCAGGTGGCTGCCGAGCGCCCTGGGGATGGGCCCTGTTCATCGGGCACAAGGTGCCCAATGGAGGGCTGCCCCCGCTACCCCAATCACCCTAACACCTAACACACACCCCTCCCCACCCCCCCCCCCACCCCATCCGACCACCCTTGCCTCGCCGGGGCCCGACCGATTACCCCCGGTGAAGCAACCAAAACATAGCTGGACTGCCGGCTCCATGCCTTGCTCTGCGGTCAGCTGGGCTGCAGTCCCAGCAGTGGCCACCGCTCCTGGTGGTGCTGCTGGAAGTAAGAGCTGCTGGCCTGCTGATTGGCCGGCAGCTCAATGAGGCAGGACTTCCTCCCTCAAACGGGTGGAAGTCCTGCCTTGGAACAACTAAAGCCTGGGGACCAACTTTTCAGTCAGTGGCTGGCTCCCGTATGCACAACGTGAAATCCCGGCCATTGTATTTTAAGATCCCCCTTTGTGAATCCTTGTTCGCAGCTTTCCAATTATAAGGCAAAGAAATGAGCACACCAGGTTTTCTTTAGGTTTAAAGAAGAAAAGTGAAATTTATTAAACCTTAGCTTAAACTCTAATACAGTTAACGCCTACAGATATACGACGCCCCCACGCTAGCATGCAAATGCGATACACACATGCAAGTAGGGACAGAGAAAAGCAGAAGAAAAATAAAATGGAGAGGTTTGAGGCAGTCTCTAAAAGGGGGTTTCTTGTTACTGTTTGTGTTTCCAGCTCGACATAAAGTCCTTGATTGTAGACAGCTCTTACTTTTCGTTGTGGCCCAGTATTCTTCTTGAACCTTGTTCACTGTAGGAGACTTTTCTCTCTTGGGTTCATATTTCTTCAATGGTTTTTGAAGCTGGTTAGAGTGAGATGAGAGCAGAAAGAAGATAAGTGTTCTCAGTCCAGGAGCTAACAGCCTTCTGAGTTCAAATCTGTGGAAAGTTCAAAAAACCAACAGCCAGCTAGTCATGTGAATTCTGTGTATTGGGGAAGCAAAGACTGGGTCCCTTGTTCCAACCCTGTCTGTTACTATGCAAATGTATTTCCAGTCAGGGTCTTGCAATTTTAAGTTTTAATGTTCATGTGGCAAAATAATGTGTACCTCAGTCTTGGCAGGTGGGGGGCTTGCCAGACAGTATTAAGGGTTAGAGAATCAAGGTGGAATAGATGGAGTTAAGACACAGAACAGCCATGTCCGAAATGAATGTTGGCGGAATAGGCTATCGGGACTGAAAGGCTTACTCATATGTGAACATGCGAATTAGGAGCAGGAGTTGGCCATTCGGCCCCTCGAGCCTGCTCCGCCATTTGATAAGTTCATGGCTGATCTGATTGTGGCCTCAACTCTATTTTCTTGTCTACCTACTATAACCTTTGACTCCCTTGTCAATCAAGAATCTATCTAACTCAACCTTAAGAATGTTCAATGAATGTGCCTCAACTGCTTTCTGAGCAACAGAATTCCACAGACTAACAACCCTCTGACAGAAGAAATTTCTCCTTATCTCTGTTTTAAATGGGAGACCCCTTATTTTTAAAACTGTCCCCTAGTTCTAGTCTCTCTCATAAGGGGTAACATCCTTTGTTCCTAAATATGCATGCCATGGGGCTGGCTTTTCCTGCCACAGAAGAGGTCAGTATAGTCCAAACTCCAGCCTTCCCATGCAATCATTTTATCCTTAGTGCCACAAACCTACCTCTGCCCTGAATGAGGCCTTTCCATTGTCTACCTAGGAGCTCTGGACTGTGAAGGACTTTACCCAAACTGGCTTTGTTGTCAGTGGAGATCGGAAAGTCCAGAGTGTACTTTGTGGAGGGAAAAGCAAAGTTAACAGGTTGAATTTTCCCAGCCCCACAGTGGTGGGCTTGGAGGTGGGGGGGTTGCCAAGAAAATAGTGGGAAGACACGTCAGGATGGCTCCTTGACACATTCTCTCCATTGGGACCTCCCTGCGGAGGCAAGGGGTGGGGGGCCATTGGAGCCAAAGGCTCCATGACAAAATGAGGGGCCTGAATTAGCAAAAGGCAGCAATCATGGTTGAGACCAATCCAGCAGAGGGGTTTCCCTCCTGGTCTAGATCCACGTTATTTAATGATTGATGTGCAGGCCAGTGTGGGTGCTGTACTAATGTCTTAGTCCCCCTTTTGGTCCTGATGTCGGAATCTCGAAGTCTGCTGGAAAATTCTCCCCAACATTTTAGGTCTGCTCTGATGAAAGATCATCGACCTGAAAAGTTTCTATCTCCACAGATGCTGCCAGATCTGCTGAGCATTACAAGCACTGTTTTTTTTCAGATTTTCAGTATCTGTAATATTTTGCTTTTGTTCCACTGTGTACTTTGCTCCTTTTCAGTGCAATTCTGAAGAACTACGTCCAAGCTAAAGTTAATATTCACTGGAACTACCAAATACTAATAAAATACCCCCTGTATGTTATAATCAATATGTTCAGAAGTGCTAGTGAGGTGCACAGAATGCTAACATTGTACTCTAGGGCATCCATCTGCAAAAAAGAAATGCTGCAATTCTTCATGAAGTGTCTGAAATCAATACTCCAAAGCTGTCCATTAAGGTGCCATCTAAACCGTCATTAGTAAAGATTGTTTAGCCAGCTGGTTGACAGTAAACAACATTGTCTCACTCCTCTTGATGTGCTCAGCAAGTCTCGCATCTACCATTTCTACAAACCTTGGAGCAAGACTGTATCCTGTATAAGGTTCAAGATTTAGCCACGCGCTCCAGTTTATAGCTTCCAGTTTGTTCATGTGTGTTGTGTATTGAGATTTGCAATGTGCATTTTGTCCACTTAAGGGTACCATACACATGCATACCAGCAGAGGGAGTCTGGAATAATAAAAGGAATCCATGTTTTTAACAGCACATGCAGCAGTTCTGTATCTCACAAGAACATCAAAATATGCATTGCATTCAGCACCATTCA
Source organism: Heterodontus francisci (assembly GCF_036365525.1). NCBI lineage: Eukaryota > Metazoa > Chordata > Chondrichthyes > Heterodontiformes > Heterodontidae > Heterodontus > Heterodontus francisci. Next base: position 54,853,815 of record NC_090387.1, on the reverse strand, counting down.
AGAGCCTTCTAAAAAAAGATAAAAGCAATGTGAATGGGTTTCTCATGATGCTTGCAACATTTTTGCCATGATTTTTAGAAATTGGCAACTTAATCCAAAGTCCACTTGATAGTCTACATTGCAGTCATAGCCAAAATTTTCTGTTCTGGCACGATTTTAGACTGTAACTGAGATTTTCTTTGGCATTGTTGCTGAAATGGGTGATTTCCATCCATTCTGGTTGGCAGACAGGAAACAAAGAATAGGAATAAACAGGTCTTTTTCTGAGTGGCAGGCAGTGACTAGTGGGATAGCTATATATAATAAATGATATAGCTGAGAGAATTAAATGTAATATATCCATGTTTGCAGATGAAACAAAGCTGGGTGGGAGTGTGCGCTATGAGGAGGATGCAGAGAAGCTCCAGTGTGATTTGGACAGGTTGAGTGGATGGGCAAATACATGGCAGATGCAGTATAATGTGGATAAATGTGAGGTTATCCACTTTGGTAGCAAAAACAGAAAGGCAGCTTATTATCTGAATGGTGATAGATTGGGAAAGGGGGAGGTGCAGCGAGATCTGGGTGGCCTTGCGCACCAGTCGCTGAAAGTAAGCATGCAGGTGAAATAGGCAGTTAAGAAGGCAAATGGTATGTTGACCTTCATAGCGAGAGGATTTGAGTACAGGAGCAAGGATGTCTTGCTGCAATTATACAAGGCTGTTGGCCAGGGGCTGCAAGAAGTACAGAATCTGTTACAAACTGCTGGATAGTTCATGAACTAAAGTAACGAGCTCAGACACTGGCTTGTGCTGGTAAAAACCAGTTTGAACTAATTAATTTATGTGACAAGACAAGGGAAAGATCACAGGAATAGAGCCTTATTTGGACACTGTGTGATAGCGGGGTCTTTGGGCCTGGGCGAATAAGGAGAAGATACGAACGAGGTGAGCAGGCCTAAACTAACCGGAAAGAAACAGCACAGCTCGAAGAGATAAGAAAGAGAATAAGTATGGAGAATCTCAGGCATAGAGCCAGCGAGAAACTCCGGAGACCAACCATCGTGGAAGACCCTGCGTGAGCAACACGGCGACGACGTAAAAGAGAGAGAGAAAACGGAACACCTGGCCAGCGTCAGCTCTCCCCTTTTTCGGGTATTATCCTTTGTTTTCTGTGACTAGGTCAGGGAAAGGTCAGAGGAACCTAGTGGGTGTGCTTATCGATTCTAGTTAGCTTTGTTATTAACTGTATAACCCAGGTTGAGTTGCATACTTTTGTCTAACCAAGTGTATAAGCCTTATTCTTACATTGTACAACAACGTGAATAAAGTAAATTGATAGTTAAAGAAAGGACTGAGTTTCCTGCTCTTTATACTAAGCCATTAACCATAGCCGGTGGAGGGTGGCTCTCCTTTAACCCCGATATCCCAAACACCCAGCCTGAGCCTGAATTAAGAGGACTTAGTCCCACGTGACGGCCAGGATCAAGTCGGTGAAGGGTATAAAGGGGCCAAAGGGGAGTTGACTCCACGCCACGGTTTACAAGGCCTTGGTGAGACCACATCTGGAGTATTGTGTGCAGTTTTGGTCTCCTTATTTGAGAAAAGATGTTCTTGTTATGGAGGGAGTGCAGCGATGGTTCACCAGACTGATTCCTGGGGATGGCAGGATTGACGTATGAAGAGAGATTGGGCCGATTAGGCTTGTGATCGCTAGATTTTAGAAGAATGAGAAGGGATCTCATAGAAACCTACAAAATCCTAACAGGACTAGACAGACTAGATGCAGGAAGGATGTTCCCAATGGTGGGGGAATCCAGGACCAGGAATCACAATCTAAGGATAAGGGGTAAGCCATTTGACCACTGAGATGAGGAGGGATTTCTTCACCCAGAGTGTGGTGAACTTGTGGAATTCTCTACCACAGAAAGCAGTTGAGGCCAAATCATTAAATATATTCAAGAAAGCGTTAGGTATAGTTCTTGGGGCTAAAGGAATCAAGGGATACAGGGAGAAAGTGGGAACAGGGTACTGAGTTTGGATGATCAGCCATGATCATATTGAATGGCGGTGCAGGCTCGAAGGGCCGAATGTCCTACTCCTCCTGTTTTCTATATTTCTATGTTTCTATTCAATGAAGCCAGTACTGACCACAGAAAATTGTTCCCAGTCATTTTTCTTAAGTATTTTTGTTTAGCTTCTGATATATCTACCTGCACTCAGGAATTTGTCACAATGGGTGTTACAGGGAACCTGGATGGAATAATCTTTTAGCCAGCTTCTCTGAGCTAACAAAAAGCTTCCGATCTGCAGTCTGCATTGGATGACCCTCCTTTGATTCAACGCATTGCTTGAACCCTTTAAAATGTTCAATATATTTAAGCATCACTCAGCAACCTGGGACATCTGATCTGTTTTGGCATTCCTAATGTTCAGCTTTGCTAAAGTGATTCCAACAGAAGTTGTAATGTTTGTCATTTCCAGTATTTGAGTAGAAGCTTCCAATGGCTGTTGTAACTCCTGGTGGAAAATGGTTCAGTTTGTGTTCATTTTAAAATTTGTAAAGCAAATTAAGCACAACTGGTGTATAACTTGAGCCCACCTATAGATGACTTGTCAATATGCCTATTTAGAAATGGATCCTAATTCTCTCAACCTTTTGAAGAAAGCATGGTTGGCTAACATCAAAGACAAATTAAAGTTATTGATCAGACTGTGGGATACTTTGATTTTTCCAAACAAACACTGCATTAAGTACTGTAGTGCAGTGATCTCTCCTTTTTAGAACTTATTAGGAGAATCAGACAACCAAGAGCATATTGGGACTTCATCCACAAGCATGGAATGGCCTCCTCATCATTGACCAGAGATATGACCCCATGGTCAGATGCAAATGGTGATTTTCAGCAAGTTCATAGCATTGTGGAAGGTCAGGCATAAGTCAGTTAAACATCTTCAGAAGTTTTCTTCACAAAGGCATAGGTATTCTGGTTTTCAAGCTCTATTTGAGAAAGCAAGGCCAGCTCATCAGTTTTAACTGCCTTTATGAGCCACTGTTGTTCCATCTAGGCCTAAAGCAGCAATCATTCCCCTTATCCAAATGAAAGCATCAAAGTACATGGTTGACAAGTGCAAACTTGTATCCAAATATGATGCCATCCAAAATGAGATTAATGTTCCCACTCTCTGCAGAGCGACTAACTGTTGATCTGAACGGCAAGTATTGATCGAATGAATTCAAGTAGGTGTGACGGCATTAGAAGACACACAAGACAATTCCTGTTAATCATGTATTTTGGAATGTTGTATAAAACCTTATTTTGGATATTATGAATTTCAGTTACGAAGGGAAAAAGTTACATGAAAATTTTCAGCAAGCATTGAGCAATTTGTGTGGAAATGTTAGTATGGCACCATTAAGTAACTAGAGCCTCTAATGACATAAAGACAGGAACTAGTTTACATAAGGATTTTTCCTTATAAATGTTGACATAGGAAATGATTGGTGAGCAGAAAAATGATCTGTTTCTTTAGCACCAATAGGAGCAAATTAATAACTCTCATCATACAGACTGATATTTACCAATACCCTCTACATTTAAGGTAGCAATTTCTTTTTGGCTCTCTTTTGTACAAAAATTCAGTTTCTTGCTTTATTTGTGATGTCTAGTTGCTCTGGGGGAAACAAGTGCCACAAATTGCTGGAAAAGCTGGTAGGAAGCATAAATCCTCAGAGAAACACAGCTACCCATCATCACTGTTGATGTCAATATTGGACAAAGCCTATTTTTGTCCGCTGTTCCAATAATCTGCCTCTGTTTGATAGGCTGCAGAGGAAAATATCAAGCGTCCTGAACTCTGCACAATCCAAAGACATGCAAGACCAGTGGCTGGAATGAGATGGACTGTTCTGTACCAATGTCCATCTGGTCCAACATCTAAGAGATAGGATTATAATAGTTGGAATTCAATGCAAGATTCCCAAACTGTATGTAATAAATAGTCATCAAGCACAAAACACAGTAACGTGGTCATTATGAGGCAGCAATAAATTATAAAACTAACTTCCTTTATCTATATGCACTAAATGATTTTCTGTGCTTGTTTTTTACAGTCTATGATGTTGAAAGAAATTTCTGAGATGTGGAAGAGGTGCATATCTCTGTTGAAAGGTGGATTCAGAAAGTAGTGCTGCTTAATTGGTTCCTGAACAGTATATTTAATTATTCAATGAAGGTAAATAGAAAACATTGAGCTATTTATCGATGTAATTGTCCATCTGTTTTAGGGTATGAATTTTTATAGCTAGAGCCAAGCGTTCTAGAACGTTTAGGAAAAGATTAAATTAATTTGCATCTTTCTTTCCTTCTTCACTAAATGGGCTGAATTTTATCTTTCAGGAATGTGTGGGTTTGGGAGCAGATGGCGAGTTAAATACACGGAAATAGTCAGTGCATCAGGAAGCTTGTTCCAACCTGCCAACATCCGCATTTAACCACAGCAAAGTAGGCTGTATGCAAACAAACCCCTCGGGAGAGACGGGAGTACTTGTGACTTGGGTGTGGCTCAAAAATGTGTATAAAGATAAACAGTATGTGCTGAGGCACGCTGTAGTCATAATCTAAGTGCATTGTAAACAGAGTGTAAAAGTTGGGATAAAAACAGAAAATGTTGGAAATACTCAGCAGGTTGGGCAGCATCTGTGGAGAGAGAAACAGTTAACTTTTCAGATCAATAACCTTTCAGCATCTGCATCCGCAGTACTTTGCTTTTGCAAAAATTGGGAATTTGGTGAGAGTGGGAATTTAGTGCAGAGAGGGAATGAGGTGCTTTTTACCTCCAATACTTGTGGCTTATGTAAGCTTGAGGCAGTAAGTATTTAAAATGTTGATCCAAAGTTTTAGTGTTTAGTGAAAGTTAATGTATAGAAAAAGAGAAAAGTAGATATTAAATAATATAAATAGTCTAGACTCAAGATATTGCAGAGCAGGTTGTGTGTCTGGGCTACAGTATGTGGAAGGTTGAGGCCAGCAACACCATCCCAAGCGAATACATCTGCAGCAGATGCCTCTGTTTTGAATCTCTCTGGCTTAGTCATCAAACTGGAGTGCGAGTTGGAGACAGTCTGACACATAAGGGAGAAGGAGAAGTATCTGAGTAGTTTGTTCAAGACCTCAGTCACACCTGTAGAGGCACAAGTACAGAATGGGGTTGGTGTGACCGAATCGTGTGCAGAGTTATGGGAACCCATGTAAAATAGAGACTGAAGAACCACAGAAACTGGTCTTATCCAACAGGTATAAAGACTGTCAGATGGACAGCCAGAATGCAAACAAGCAATGTGGAACTCCTTTCAAAAGCTTATTAGAAGATTTTTTGAGAAAACTTCATACCAAAGGGCAGCTTTGTGTAGGAGTATAACCTTGTGTGTGTTTATCATGAGATACTACTGACTCTCTTGATCCACATTGAGCTATGCATAAGCATGGGACACATCCAACTTCATGAATAGCTTGGATCCCGCTAACTCCGCATACAAATCTCGAGACATCAGTAGCGAATACTGCTCATCATCCACTGTCTGACTTGGGCACTAATACAATTGGGGTTTCCCAATCGCTGTGGCCAGTTTTCACTAGCGCACCATTTCTCTTTTTAGCTCCTCCTCAACCTGGGTTTTGAGCATACAAGGAAACAGCCTAGCCTGACAATATACTAGTTTTGGGGCCTGATTTGGATGTGCACTTTCACACCAATTATGCCTTCATAGCTGTCCTCAAAAATGTTCCTGTAATGCTTCAATAGCTGATCAAGCCTCTTGGTTGTCTCAGCTTGGGAAACATGCTTCCAGTCTAACTTCAGTATACGAAGCCAGTTTTTGCCCACTAATGTTGGTTTGTTGACATATCTTGCTACAACAATGGGTAACTTGAGGGACTTGCCCTTATATTAGACATTGCACTCAATCTGTCTGCATGTTTCTAACACCTCACCAGAGCAGCTTTTCAACTGAACCGTGCTCTCAGTTAGAGGTACATCATGGAATTTGGTTTTGTACATCTCAACTCATAATGGAACAATCTGCAGCCATATCGATACCTAAGTTGATATGCCATTGATTTACCAACAACTTTGTACAAAAGTTTCTGTCATTTGAGTGATTGCTAGTGGAATAAATACTGTACAGCCCTAGCTCCTATTCGCTTAGGCAGTCAGGATTCATTTCAAGATTGTGAACTCCATCCTGGAGTGGACCTGTGGGGAGAACGCCGAGTGAGGAGCGGATAAATACAGCCCGAGGATCGCGGCCTAGACACATACCTTCCGGGAGCAGAGCGGAGTCTAGGCACACTGGAGTTTTGAAAAAAGAAGAAAAAAAAGTCAACAGTGACATCACAGGAAAGCTGCAAGGTGATTGGTTGGTGTCACTGCTGGTAGGGAATAACTCTAAATAGCTGGGTATGTAACCAAAGTAAAGAGAAAGGTCTACAGTTTTTTTTAATATAGTAGGTAGTTTTTTGAGGGGAATCAAAGTCCCTAGTGTAAATAATCTAATTTTTGGGTAATTTAAGGGAGTAAATTAAGGGTAAGTTATGGTAGGGCAGCTCGGCAGCGTGGAGTGCTCCTCCTGTGCAATGTGGGAAGTCAGGGACACTTCCACTGTCCAGGGCGAACACGTATGCAGGAAGTGTCTCCAGCTGCAGCTACTTGAAATCTGTGTTTTGAATCTGGAGTGCCGGTTGGAGACATTGTGGAGCATCTGCGAGGCTGAGATCATCGTGGATAGCATGTACAAGGAGGTGGTCACACTGCAGGTGAAGACTGTTCAGGCAGAAAGGGAATGGGTGACCACCAGGCAGAGTAGAAGCACTAGGCAGGTAGTGCAAGAGTCCTCTGGATCCATCTTCCTATCTAACAGATTTTCTGCTTGGGATACTGTTGGGGGAGATAGCTTCTCAGGGGAATAGAAAAACATAGAAAAATAGGAGCAGGAGTAGGCCATTCGGCCCTTTGGGCCTGCTCTGCCATTCAATACGATCATGGCTGATCATCCAAACTCAGTAAGCTGTTCCCACTTTCTCCCCGTATCCCTTGACCCTATTAGCCCTAAGAACTATATCTAACTCTTTCTTGAATATATTTAATGATTTGGCCTCAGCTGCTTTCCATGGTAGAGAATTCCACAGGTTCATCTCTCCTTATCTCAGTCCTAAATGGCTTACCCTTTATCCTTAGACTGGGAGCCCTGGTCCTGGACTCCCCCGCCTTCGGGAACATCCTTCCTGTATCTCGTCTGTGCCAGTCCTGTTAGAATTTTGTAGATTTCTATGAGATCCCCTCTCATTCTTCTGAACTCTAGCGAACACGAGCCTAATCGACCCAATCTCTCTTCATACGTCAGTCCTGCCATCCCAAGGAATCAGTCTGGTGAACCTTCCGCTGCACTCCCTCCTTAGCAAGAACATCCTTCCTCAGATAAGGAGACCAAAACTGCACACATTAGTCCAGATTTGGTCTCACCAAGGCCTTGTATAATGCAACAAGACATCCTTGCTCCGGTACTCGAATCGTCTCACTATGAAGGCCAACATACCATTTGCCGCCTTAACTGCCTGCTGCACCTGCATGCTTACTTTTAGCGACTGCTGCACCAGGACACCCAGCTCTTGCTGCACCTCCCCCTTTCCCAATCTATCACCATTCAGATAATCTGCCTTTCTGTTTTTGCCGTCAAAGTGAATAACCTCTCATTTATCCACATTATACTGCATCTGCCATGTATTTGCCCACTCACTCAACCTATCCAAATCACACTGGATCTTCTCTGCATCCTCCTCTCAGCTTCCACTCCCATTCAGCTTTGTGTCGTCTGCAAACTTGGATATATTACATTTAATTCCCTCATCTATATCATTAATATATATTGTGAATAGCTGGGGTCCTAGCACTGATCCCTGCGGTACCCCACTAGCCACTGCCTGCCACACAGAAAAATACCCGTTTATTCCTACTCTTTGTTTTCTGTCTGCCAACCAGTTCTCTATCCATGTCAGTACCTTACCCCCAATCCCATGTGCTTTAATTTTGCACGCTAATATCTTATGTGGGACCTTATCGAAAGCCTTCCGAAAGTCCAAATACACCACATCCACTGGTTCTCTCTCTTCTATTCTACTAGTTACATCCTCAAAAAATTCCAGTAGATTTATCAAACATGATTTCCCTTTTGTAAATCCATGTTGACTTTGTCCAATCCTGTCATTGTTTTCAAAGTGCTCTGCTATTATATCTTTTATAATGGACTCTAGCATTTTCCCCACTACTGATGTCAGGCTAACCAGTCTATAATTCCCTGTTTTCTCTCTACCTCTTTTTTCAAATAGTGAGGTTATATTAGCTACCCTCCAATCCGCTGGAACTGTTCCAGAGTCTATAGAATTTTGAAAAATGGCCAGCAATGCATCTACTATTTCTAGAGCCACTTTCTTGACTACTCTGAGATGTGGATTATCAGGCCCTGGGGATTTATCGGCCTTCAATCCCATCAATTTCAGCAAGAGCCAATTCTGTGGCACCATGGGTGGCTCAGCTGCACATGAGGGGAGGAAAAGGAGTGGGAGAGCTATAGTGATAGGGGATTCTAAAGTAAGGGGTACGAATAGGTGTATCTGTGGCCACAAACGTGACTCCAGGATGATATGTTGCCTCCCTGGTGCTAGGCTCAAGGATGTCATGGAGCGGCTGCAGAACATTCTGAAGAGGGAGGGCGAACAGTCAGAGGTCGTGGTACACATTGGTACCAATGACATAGGTAGAAAGAAGGATGAGGTCTTGCAACAAGAATTTAGGGAGCTAGGTAGCAGATTAAAAAGCAGGACATCAAAGGTTGTAATCTCGGGATTACTCCCGGTGCCATGTGCTAGTGAGTATAGGAATAGGAGGATAGACCAGATGAATGCATAGCTGAGCAGATGGTGCAGAAGGGAGGGCTTTAGTTTCCTGGATCACTGGATCTGTTTCTGGCGAAGGTGGGACCTGTACAGGTTGGACGGATTGCACCTGAACCGGAAGGGGATCAACCTCCTTGCTGGAAGGTTTGCTAGTGCTGTTGAGGGGGCGTTTAAACTAATTTGGTAGAGGGTTGGGATACAGAGTGGAGGTACAATAGGGAGTGATGCACAGTCAAATATAGAAGAGAAACTGAGTCAGTCTGGAAGGCAGAGCAAATATAGACCTGTTAAGGCACAAGCAAGGCTGGATTGCATCTATTTTAACGCAAGGAATCTTACGAGTAAGGCAGATGAATTGAGGGTATTGATTAACACATGGGAATATGATATTATTGATATCACAGAGACATGGTTGAGGGAAGGGCAGGACTGACAGCTCAGCATTGCACTGTTGATCAAGGAGTAAATTACTACAGTAAAAAGGGATGATATCAAATAAGGTTCCTCAAATGAGGCCATATGGGTAGAACATAAAAACAAAAAGGGGGCAATCACATGGATGGGAGTGTACTACAGGCCTCCAAACAGTCAGGGAGAGATAGAGGAGCAGATATGTAGGCAAATCTCAGAGGTGTGGTAATAATAGGGGATTCAATTTCAGTTGGGATAGTCTTAGTGCAAAAGGCTTAAAGGGAGCGGAATTCTTAAAGTGCATACAGCAGAGCTTTTTGAGTCAGCACGTAGAAAGTCCTACAAGAGAAGAGGCGGTACTGGACCTAACCCTAGGGAATGAAGCCGGACAAGTGGTAGAGGTGTCAGTGGGACAGCATTTCGGGGATAGTGACCATAACTCTAAGATTTCAGGTAATTATGGAAAAGGACTAAGATGGACCTGAAATAAAAGTACTGAATTGGGGGAAGACCGATTTCAATATGATAAAACAGGATCTGGGCGAAGTGGACTGGGAGCAGCTACTTGTAGGAAAGTCGACATCAGACCAATGGGAGTCATTCAAAAAGGAAATAGTGAGAGTTCAGGGCCAACATGTTCCTGGAAAGGTGAAAAGTAGGAACAACCAGTCCAGGGAACCCTGGATGTCAGGGGATATGGAGAATTGGAGAAGGAAGCAAAGGAGGCTTATGGCAGATTGAGAGCGCTGAAAACAGCGGAGGCCCAAGAGGAGTATAGAAAGTGTAGGGGGGTACTAAAAAATAAGTAGAAGAGCGAAGAAGGGGCATGAAAAAACACTGGCGGGCAAGATAAAGGAAAATCCCAAGGCGTTTTATAAGTATATTAAGGGCAAGAGGATAACCAGGGAAAGAGTAGGGACCAAAGTGGAGCCGGAGGACATAGCTAAGGTTTTAAATGATTATTTTTTATCTGTGTTCACTATGGAGAAGGATGATGCAGGTGTAGAGATCAGGGAGGGGGATTGTGATATACTTGAACAAATTAGCATTGAAAGGGAAGAAGTATTAGCTGTTTTAAAAGTGGATAAATCCCCAGGCCCAGATGAGATGTATCCCAGGGGGTTATGTGAGGCAAGGGAGGAGATAGCAGGGGCTCTGACACAAATTTTCAAACCTGCTATGGCAACAGGAGAGGTACCAGAAGACTGGAGGACAGCGAATGTGGTACCATTATTCAAGAAGGGTCGCAGGGATAAACCAGGTAATTACAGGCCAGTGAGTCTAACATGAATGGTAGGGAAACTGTTGGAAAAAATTCTGAGCAACAGGATTAATCTCCACTTGGAGAGGCAGGGATTAATCAGGGATAGTCAGCATAGCTTTGATAGGGGGAGATCGTGTCTAACAAACTTGATTGAATTTTCTGAGGAGGTGTCTAGATGTGTAGATGAGTGTAAAGTAGTTGATGTAGTCTACATGGACTTCAGTAAGGCTTTTGATAAGGTCCTGCGTGAGAGATTGGTTAAGAAGGTAAGAGCCCATGGGATCCAGAGTAATTTGGCAAATTGGATCCAAAATTGGCTTAATGGCAGGAGGCAGAGGGTGATGGTCAAGGGTTGGTTTTGCAAGTGGAAACCTGTTACCAACGGCGTACTGCAGGGATCAGTGCTGGGACCCTTGCTGTTTGTAGTGTACATTAATGATTTAGATGTGAATATAGAAGGTATGATCAGGAAGTTCGCGGATGCCACAAAAATTGGTGGTGTTGTAAATAGTGAGGAAGAAAGCCTTAGATTACACAATGATATAGATGGGCTGGTAAGATGGGCAGAGCAGTGGCAAATGGAATTTAATCCTGAGAAGTGTGAGGTGATGCATTTTGGAAGGACTAACAAGGCAAGGGAATATACAATGGATGGTAGGACCATAGGAAGTACAAAAGGTCAGAGAGACCTTGGTGTATTTGTCCATAGATCACTGAAGGTTGCAGCACAGGCAGATAAGGGGTTAGGAAGGCATATGTGATACTGGCCTTTATTAGCCAAGGCATAGAATATAAGAGGAGGGAGGTTATGATGGAGCTGTGTAAAACACTAGTTAGACCACAGCTGGAGTACTGTGCACAGTTCTGGGCACCATACTATAGGAAGGATATGATTGCACTGGAGAGGGTGCATAGGAGATTCACCAGGATGTTGCTTGGGCTGGAGCATTTCAGCTATGAAGAGAGACTGGATATGCTAGGGTTGCTTTCCTTAGAGCAGAGAATTTTGAGGGGGGAACATGGTTGAGGTATACAAAATTATGAGAGGCATTGATAGGATAGATAGGAAGAAACCTTTTCCATTAGCGGACGGGTCAATAACCAGGGGGCATAGATTTAAGGTAAGGGACAGGAGGTTTAGAGGGGACTTAGGGAAAAGATTTTTCACCCAGAGGGTGGATGGAATCTGGAGCACACTGCCTGAAGGGGTGGTAGAGGCAGGAACCCTCACAACATTTAAGAAGTATTTAGAAGAGCGCTTGAAATGCCATAGCATACCAGGCTATCGGCCAAGTGCTGGAAAATAGGATTAGAATAGATATGTGCTGGCACAGACACGTTGGGCTGAAGGGCCTGTTTCTGTGCTGTATGACTCTATGACTCTATGACCTGTGACTCACTGTTTTCCATTACCACTGGCATGAGCTCCCTTTCTTGCTTTAGCCTTCGCTTGGCAAGCAGTTTTGTAATATGGCCTTTCTTTTGGCAGTTAAAGCACTTGGCATTTCTGTACTGACATGCCTGTGCCATGTGGTTGCCCTCGCAGTAATATCAATACACTAAGATGCTATCACCTGCACTCTCTGACTAGGTCTGTCCACTTTAGGCTTGTTTGGAAAGTGCAAAGAAGCTGTACCAGTCATTGGCATAGGACAAAATTCCTGAGCATTCTTTGATGCCATCGTTACAGAAAGAGCAATATTACATGCTGTCACAAATGTAAGATTTTGTGTGTTTAGTAACTTTGATTGGATTCTTTCATTCACCAATCCACACACAAATCTGTCTCGTAATGCACAGTCTGACAATGTGGCAGTGTTGCGATGTAATGATAAATTCTTCAGTGCCACAATGTACTCACTAACTGTTTCGCTACTTTTCTGATTTCTCATTCCAAATTTGTAGCTTCCTGCTATCTCTCTAGTGGCTTAGGGGTGCACGTCCCTCTAACTTCGTGATTGTTTTGACTGGCACATCTTTTGCCTTGTTGGGAGAAAAGGTTTGTTAGCGTGCCATACCCTTCCAAGCCAATCTCCAAATTAAAATTGCTTTCTTGCACTTAAGAATTGTCTTATTCTGAGTCTTGACCTTGTCATTTTCACCTTCAAGTTCCGAAATGGTGTTAGCTCTGAAAAATATGCCCATTCTTTCAATATACAAATGGAATGATTCCAGAGTCTTCTCCTATGCTCCCAACCTTCCAATGTATCCTGCGGGCACAGCCATTTTGTCCCATTTTCAAATTCAATTGCTGGTTGGAAATATTCTTTTACCCAAATGAGCACTTTGAATCTGGTGCACATTTTGACCCTGCAACATCCCATTCAACTGAGAAGACATTTTGAGGCTCAGGCTTTGCACAATCCAGCCAAAAGCTCCACCATCCAAGCAGATAGGTCACTGGGAGCTGACTGATCTTGTTCACTGCTGTCCCTGCTGCTGTTTGCTGCCTATAGTTACGGACTTTTATCTCAATCTCGTCACCATTTCCTGTAATATAGTTGGGTGACATTAGCAGAGAAAATCGTCACCAAGTACGGCCAGTTCAAGGAAGTGTTTATTTTCGTCATTATGCCATTACATCATTAGCATTAAATAAAAATACATTGCAGGCAGGTTAGCCTGTGACTGAAGGAGTGGTGTGGGAAACTGGGAGTGGTGTGGGAAAGAGGGGTTCCATTTAATGGGACACTGGCAATAGTACTGGGACAAGAAGAAAATGTACAGTTGGAAGGGGCTGCATCTGTAACAGGCTGGGACCAAGGTCCGAGTGGAAAGAATAAATAGGGCGGTCACATGGACTTCAATGAGTAAATGGCTGGGGGAGGGGATGGCTCAGGTGGAAAACGTTATATAAATAATAGTTCAAAAACAAACAAAAGAGAAGAGAGTAAAGTAACAGCCAGAAATTGTGTTGTAGGTACCACAGGTAAAGGGGAAAAGTAAAAGATGTAAAGTAATTAAACCAGGGGAGAGAAATAAGAAACGTGTGGTAAAATAGTAGAGCAGAAGGACAGGTTAGGGTGTGTGGCCCAAATAGGGCTTCTGTGCATTTGGTATGAAGAGCATAAGGAATGAATTGCAGACGCAAATTCAACTTGGGGTATGACACGGTCGCCATGAGACATGGCTGCATGACGCTCAGGGCTGGGAACTAAATATCTCAGGCTATAAGGCCTACAGAAATGATAGGGAAAGTGGTAGAGGGGGTAGATGAAATCAGTTCAATGATAAGGGACAATGTAATATGAGGTAAAAAGGCAGTGGAGACTTTATGGGTAGTATTAAGGAATAGAAAAATATTTAAGACTGTAGTGGGAGTATAGCCTCCTGGTAGTAGCTGTGAAGTGATAGAATGTATGAATGCAGAGACTATTGTTACGGACAGGCAGTAAGTGGTGTGGATGGCTTCCACTTTTCACCTCCCAACTGATCGCAATTCTGTTCTATTAAAATGGTGCATTAGTCCCTGAATGTTTTTAGGGACAGATAAATGACAGGTTTTCTCATAGGTTTAAAAAAAGGAAGATAACTATTTATTTTTAAACAATTCCTGAAATGGCCGCAACTTTCACCCACTCAGGCATTCACACACGCAATAATATAGAGAGAGAAACGGGTAGGATGCAATTAGAGTCCAAGGTGATATATCAGTTTGTGGTTTACAGAATATTGTTGTGTCTTATCAAGAGGAAGGTGCAGGCCTGGTTGTTTGCAGTCTTGAACTTGCTGAGATATTGTAGAGCTCTAGTGGTTAAAACTCAGCTCAAAGTTGGTGGTATGAATTTGTTTTACCTTCACAGATGGAGAGTTTCAAATTCACTTTGTAATTTATCTGCTGTAGTGGTTGGTCAATTTTTGTTCAACAGGGTTCTTCTGTTTAGCTGGATCTTTTTCACAGCCTTGGCTGGAAAACTAGCTTTCTGTGGTCTTGGCTTGATCGCCCTCCCTTTCACCCTTTCTCTCTCTCTCTCCCCCCTCCCCCCCCTGAGCATTACCTTTTTAAGGCCAAAATCCATCACATTTGAGTTTCTGTTAGGTGACACATGACCCTCTCTCCTGGTGTGACCACACAATGGACCAGGATATGGAAACCATGGCTATTTATTGATGCCTGAATGAAGACCATTCTGATATAATGATGCTACTACACACCTGTTCATTTTGGTTTGGGCTGTGAATCAGTCTGTCTGCAGAACCTTTCGTTAATTCTTTCATGTAGATAGGAGTCATCAATAGGCAGTGGCTCTCCTTTCAATTTCAGTGGGTTCTCCCCAGAACAGGAGGGGTCATGTGACTGCTACTCCATTTTGTCTTTGGTACAAGTGTCCATGTTGTGATTCAGTTAAATAGTTGACTTCTCATTTTCATAATTTTTCCAATTCATTGTTTATTTCATCACGGCTCCTTCTAAGCATGATGCTAGACAAACGTTTAGCAGAGTGGTCTTAATGGGAGATTTTAATTTTCATATAGATTGGGCGAAGCAGAATAGCTCCTATTGGAAAGGTGATGAATTTCTTTAATGTTTTCTGCAACAATGGGCTGAATTTTCCAGACACTTTGAGGATGGGTTATAAGGCGGGAGGAGTTGGAATATTGGGTCAGCAGATATTGGGATGGAAGCCTGGCGTCTTCATGTTGCAACCGGACATTGCAAATGATGGCTGGCATGGATGGAGGACATCGTGCCTGAACGTGGTGAGAAGGTACTTAAGCCAATTAATTATCTAATTAATGGCAATTTTATCGGGTTTCTTTGATTTTCCAAAGGGTGCACAGGAACCACCTGTCTTCAGAACTTTACCCGGTTTTAAGAGGGGGCAAGCACGCAGGAGCTCAGTGCTGGCTTCATCCAGAAGCCATTGTCAGAGCCAACGTATCATGCTAGAGAAGGTGGAGCAGTGCGGGCATTGGCAATTGCAGATGGTGGGGGTGGGGGGGGGGGGATGTTCCAGCACTGTGGGGATGTGCCACCAGGGTCCCATCTGGACACTGGCACTTATACTCAATAAATGGTGGTGGGAGTTTGGGAGGAGAGGCCAATTGTATGAGAGGCCCTGGAAACTGAGAGAGGCCACCTGCCGTGGGCCTCATTCACTCAGGCTTCAGCATCTCTTGTGAGGATGAGCAGTGAGGGAGGGAGATGCAGCCACAGGCAGCAGGACAGCAATATTCTCAGGGCCAACAGAAGGGCCTGCCTCAGGTGGGGACTCAAGCAAAGGGTGCAGAGGGGCACATGACCAACCTTCTGTGCATAGAAGAGGGCACTGCCAGAGGGTCAACTATCTTCAAATGTCTGAGTGGCAGTGTTACCGAAGATTTTGCCTCTCCGGGGAGGCTGTTACTGATCTATGTGCCATGGTGGAGGACAAGCTGAGCCCCATGGTAGGTGGTGGTTACCCAATGCCAGTGGCACTGAAAGTCAACAGGGATCCACTGGAGATATGTGTGGGATCTCCCAGTATGTGGTTCATCAATGCATCAACATGGTGTGCTATTCTAGAAGCCAGCAAATATGTGTTTTCGTACCGATTCGGATAGCCAAGCTGAGATCCTTTGTGTTCAGAGCCATCGCTGGACTCCCCCAAGTGCAGGGTGTAATCAACTGCATGCACGTGGCCATTAAGGCTCCCACAGATGAGCCCGAGGTCTTCATCGACAGCAAGGGTTTCCATTCACATTGGCCTGAGCAGTGTGGGGTCACTGTACATGGCAAGGCTAGGAAGTCTGAACTCCTAAGGCTAGTGGCCAACCGTTTTCCCCTTGAATCTGAAGAAGCAGAAATAGGGTTGGAAATCGAGTCCAACAGGGTATTTATAACAAAGATACAATTGGAACAAAGGACACCTGAATTTGAGGAAAGTGAAAAAGAAAGAGACAGTCAAGAGAAAGAAAGAGAGAGACAGGAGAGAAAGAAAGAGCCTTCCTGAAGGAACATGAAAAAAAGAGAAAGGAGAGAGAGAGAAAGCAAGAGAGGAGAGAGAAAGCGAAAGAACCTTCCAGAAAGAATGTGGAGACAGCTAAAGCAGCTTGAGTTAACTCGGGGGTGACAGAGTAACCCCAGTGAAAGTATGGCCAATGTGGAGGAGCGTAATTCAGGGCTGGCTACAAAATTGTTAAAATTCGCCCAACTAATACCAAAATTCAATGAGGGAGATGTGGAAGCATTTTTTGTGTCTTTTGAAAAACTGGCAAGGCAGTTAAAGTGGCCAGCTGAGGCTTGGACTCTGATGATAGAGCAAATTAATAGGAAAAGCCCATGAGGTTTATTCCATGTTGCCAGATGAGAGCTCATCAAATTACGAACTGACAAAAAATGCTATCCTCGGGGCATATGAGTTAGTACCGGAAGCCTATCGCCAAAAGTTTAGAACCCTCAAGAAGCAAGCTGATCAAACTTACCTGGAGTTTGAGAGAAATAAGCGACTGGCTTTTAACCAGTGGCTGAGGGCCCTTAAAGTACAGCTCAGCTACGAAAATCTCAGAAGTAATTTTGTTAGAGGAATTTAAAAACTCTCTCCCACTCTCCATAAAGACACATGTAGAGGAACAAACAGCCCAGCAGGCAGCAGTTCTGGGTGATGAGTTTGCTCTCATTTATAAGTCAGTTTCCAGTGGAAACCATTTCCTAATCACCCCCACAAATCCGTAAAGGACAAAGGGTGGGAAGGTGATAGAAGCCCAAGCAGTCCTAGGAGGGAAAGGAAAGCAGGAGACACAGGGGGCCCTCCTCCAGCCAAAAAGGAAGGTGCTGCAAGTAGGAGTGAGACCTGGAGACCTGTGTGCTTCCATTGTAATAAAGCAGAACATTTAAGAGCTGACTGCTGGAAACTAAAGGGAAAACCTTTCGGGTTAATCCGGGTTCACTCGCTCATAAAGAAAAGACCCTGATGGAAAGCACAGCAGAACAAGCTGTGGTTTTAACTGCAATAAGAGTGACACCCAGGAAGTCTACTGCTGCAAGTGCAGGAAAATTTAATAGGATTCTATTATCAGGGTTTTATGTCTGAAGGGAGAGTAACCCCATACCCCTTGAGTGGGGCAAGCAAGCCCATTGTAATTCTCAGGGACCACTGGATCCCTTTTACTGGGAAAAGGCCTGACCTTTTCCCCCAGAGAGTGCAGTGAACACCATATGGTGGTGAATGGTATCGGTGGGTAGAAAAAAACCTTTACACCGGGTGCACCTGGAGTGCGACCTAGTTTCGGGACCGGTAAGCATAGCGATAATCCCGAGTTTGCCTGTGGACGGGGTTGATCTGCTCCTAGGTAATGATCTGGCGGGGGCGAAGGTGGTAGCTTCCCGAGTAGAGATCAAACCAGCTCCCCCAGAGGAGACTGAATTGGTACTGCAAGCAGACGACCATCAGGTCTGTCTGTCTGAAACTTTTTTTGGAAAGTTTGAAGACCCAGGGAATGAATTGAATGCATTTTCCTGAGTTGAGGCTCAGCGAGCCGACCCAGTATTGTGATAGTTAGCACAGGCTGCCCAGTCTGAAATTGAAGCAGAGGGAGTCCCCTGCTTACTACCATTTAAAGAATGAGATACTGATGAGGAAATGGAGCTCCCCTCACAGACCTGAGAGCAAGGAGTGGACAGTAGTTCACCAGTTAGTGGTGCCGCAGAGGTACCAGAGTGAAATAGTAAGAATGGCCCATGAGATTGCAGTGGCTGTACATGTTGGTATACGAAAAGCCAAACCCTGTATAAGACAGCAGTTGGACTGGCCAAAATTCCACAAAGATGTGGTGGAGTATTGCAGGAGCTGCCACATGTGCCAAGTTGAGGGGAAACCCCAAACTACAGTGAAACCTGCATCTCTAAGCACTGTATCGGCGTTTGGAGGACCCTCCAGCAGAGGGCTGGTGAACTGTAAGGGATCCCGGCACAAGGCTAGCAACAGGGTAGAAAGGAATGGGGAAAAGGTGACCAAGAGGGCAGGTTAAAGGAAGTCCAGGAAGAATCCCAGATGAAAACCCCTGCTGTCCGGTCACGTAACCCGAAATATTTCAAAAATTAGACCCCACATCCTCCCATGTAAATACAGACACTAGAAGCACCCCACCAGAGTTGCTAACAACATTTACAGGAAGCTGCAGAGACAAAGTCCTTAAGAGGGCAGAGAAACTGTGAGGGTGATGCCTCCCCTAGTCAAAGTGCCATAGGGGAGTGCAGCAGAAATTGGACAAATACTTGCAAGCAGGAGTGTCCCAGAGGACAAAGGGAAGATTAGCAAAGAATCCACCCCCACAGTCAGGAAAGGCTGCGTTTACTGACAATGCAACCACCAGGCGGCGCAGTACTTGCACATGCGCAAATTCGGCCTCGTACACTTTGACGTCACTGTCTGCGACGTTTTGGCAGCTGCCAGGAGCAAAGATGATGCTGCTCAATATTTCACAAAAACGAAAACAAATAAAACCAAAATGGCCACTTCTGTTCCTCACTCCTGCTCCCCGCAACGGGTTGTGTAATGAATATTATTGACAATTATTTCAGGAAACAAACCTGAATTTTAAACCAGTGAGCATTTTAAAAAGAGATTTCTAACATTTTGGAAGTTGGAACAGATAAATCCTGGGAGCTCGTGTTCAGCTTGAACACCGGCAGAGATCTGCTTCTGTGTTGTAATAAGAGCCAAATCAACAACTTGATCCAGCATCACTTCAGTGAGATTTGTGTTTAGACCTGAGCTCCAGGATAGCTGCATGTGCGGGATTGTGTGTGCAGTTCAACAGAATCCTTGGCCTTGGTTACTCGCTCCCCTGCTCCCTCCCACTCGCAGTCTTCCTTCCCTCCCCTGCCTATCTTGCCACTCTCTCTTTCTCTTCCCCCGTGTAGGGAAAAAAGGCTGCGATCGCGGGAGGGAGGGGGGGACTAGTAGACCTATTGCGGGGAGCAGGAGTGGGGACCAGATTGGACAGAATATAAAAAACAGCAAAGAATGACTAAAAGATTGATGAGGAAGGTAAAATTGGAGGTTGAGAGAAAGTTAGCTAGAAATATAAAGACAGACAGTAAGAGTTTCTATAGATATTTAAAAAAGAAAAGTTAACAAAGTGAGTGTTGGTCCTATAGAAAGTGAGTCAGGGGAATTAATAATGGATAATAAAGAGATGGCAGATGAACTGAACAGGTACTTTGCATCAGTCTTCACTGTAGAGGATACAAGTAACATCCCAGTATTAGCTGTAAGTCAGGAAATGAAAGGGAAGGAGGAACTCAAGAAAATTACAATCACCAGGGAAGTGTTACTGAACAAATTGTTGGAACTGCGGGCTGACAAGTCCCCGGGTCCTGATGAACTTCATCCGAGGGTGTTAAAAGAAGTGGCTAGTGAGATAGTTGATGCATTAGTTTTAATTTGAGAAAATTCCCTAGTTTTGGGGAAGGTTCCTTTAGATTGGAAAATAGCAAATGTAACTCCTTTTATTCAAAAAGGGAGGGAGACAGAAAGCAGGAAACTACAGGTCAGTTAGCTTAACATCTGTCTTAGGGAAAATATTAGAAGCTATTAAAGATGTTATAGCAGGGCATTTAGAAAAAATCAAGGTAATCAGGCAGAGTCAACATGGTTTTGTGAAAGGGAAATCATGTTTAACCAATTTATTGGAGTTCTTTGAGGGAGTTATATGTGCTATGGATAAAGGGAACCATAGAAGTATTGTACTTAGATTTCCAGAAGGCATTTGATAAGGTGCCACATCAAAGGTTATTACAGAAAATAGAAGCTCATGGTGTAGGGGGTAACATATTAGCATGGATAGAAGATTGGCTAGCAAACAGGAAACTGAGTAGGCATAAATGGGTCATTTTCTGGTTGGCAAAATGTAACGAGTGGCATGCCACAGGGATCTGTGCTGGGGCCCCAACTTTTTACAATTTATATAAATGACTTAGATGAAGGGACCAAAGGTATGGTTGCTAAATTTGCTGATGACAAAGATAGGTAGGAAAGTAACTTGTGAAGAGGACATAAGGAGGCTACAAAGGGATATAGATAGGTTAAGTGAGTGGGCAAAGACCTGGCAAATGGAGTATAATGTGGGAAAGTTTGGCAGGAAGAATAAAAAAAATAAGCTTCTTATCTAAATGGTGAGAGATTGCAGAGCTCTGAAATGCAGAGGGATCTGGGTGTCGTAGTGCATGAGTCACAAAAGGTTAGTATGCAGGTACAGCACGTAATTAGGAAAGCTAATAGAATGTTATAATTTACCACGAGGGGCATTGAATACAAAAGTAGGGAGGTTATGCTTCAGCTATACAGGGCATTGGTGCGACCACATCTGGAGTACAGTGTATTGTACTGGTCTCCTTATTTAAGGAAGGATGTAAATGCGTTGGAGGCAGTACAGAGAAGGTTTACTAGACTAATACCTGGAATGGGTTGGCTGTCTTATGAGGAAAGATTGGACAGGCGAGACTTGTATCCACTGGAATTTAGAAGAGTAAAAAGCAACTTGATTGAAACACATAAGATTCTGAGAGGTCTTGACAGGGTGGGTGTGGAAAGGATGTTTCCCCTTGTGGGAGAATCTTGAACAAGGGGTCACTGTTTAAAAATAAGTGGTCACCCATTTAAGACAGAGATGAGGAGAAACTTTTTCTCTCGGAGGGTTGTGAGTCTTTGTTTCCACTGCTTTTGAGAAAGAGAATTCCAGAGTCTTTGAATATTTTTAAGGCAGAGGTAGATAGATTCTTGATAAGCAAGGGGGTGGAAGGTTATCGGGGGTAGGTGGAAATGTGGAGTCATCAGTTTAGCCATGAACTTATTGAATAGCGGAGCAGGCACGAGGGGTTGCGTGGACTACTCCTGCTTCTAATTCATATGTTTGTAAGTTCATATGAGAGGGAGCTGAGACCAGGAGCAGGGACCAGAAGTGGGAGGGAGCTGAGTGCCGGGAGTGATGAGCGACAAATGACTAATTTGGGCGCATGCGCAAATTAATCGTGTTCACACTGCAAGCCAGGTGCTGACGTAGGCTGCACGTGTGCAGCACCATACTGGCAGCAAACGTCTGTTCTGTACATGTGCGAAACTGGGAACACTCTGATGATGGCAGCACCCCGGCTGACTTGTCAAGAGTCACTTTGGTCAGGAAAAAAGAAAACCAAACATCCCCTAAGGTGAAAAGTCATTGTATGACTCATCAAGGCACTGAAAGACAGTTCAGAGTGGATCCACCCACTGCCACTGCCCTTGAGCAGAACTCCAACCTAGGGCTAATTAAATCTATCCCTCCCCCTGCAGATCTCAACAAGAGCAAAGAGACCCTAGGTAGTCATGGAAATGTGCAAACTGAAAAAACTTCTCCAAAACCACATATTTGTTGGGATGCCAACAAGGGCTTTTTAAGCAGGACTGCTACCAAGAAAAGACAGGCTGTAACAATTGTTCGGGTTCTTAATGATTGAGAGAGATACCTGTGTGTTTTCCTGTCCTTTATCTTCTCTCTAGTTCCTTGTAATGAAATGCTCTTTTAAAAAATCGCATTTCATTCTGCTAGGTGTGGAGGTGTCATGCAGACCCCCACCTGTCAAGAATGAGGCATAATAATTTTGTCATGTGAACATTGATTTTAAACTGTTGCTGGGCTGAAGAAAAGACATGTTTGAAGATCACCAGACTCTGGGCTGGAAGGACATTTGCATACTATGAGACGCTGCTTATGGAGACAAAGGAGTATTCTTTGCTCCAATTAACCCAAATGGATTTTGATCAGCAGACATTGAAGGTGTAAGGAAGTCCATTCCATGGACTGCTAAAATAATACAATCCACAAACCTTGCAGGAGAGGCTATTCCAAATAAGGAGCTAGTCATATGACTAACTTGCTGGGCAACCTGGGTGTTTTTGAACAGTACCACACAGAAAGGAAGAGAAAGCAGTTGCAATTGAAGCTGGAACAAGCAAGCCTGTCTCCTGGCTGTCTCTCTCTCGCTTTCTCCCAAGCCACCGGACCCATGGAAGACACGTACACCTCAAGAGAGAAAAGACTACGACATCGAAACAAATTGAAGTGTGAACTGGGCCCCAACAAATAGCAGGACTTACCAGCAACCAAAAGCTCCACATTGAACTCAAAGGACAGTAAATAACTAACAGATATTGCCTCAAACTTTTCCACTTTTATTCTTTCTACTTTTGCTGTCTCTATCTGCATGTGTGTTTATTGTGTATACATGTTAGCATGGCTGCATCGCACATTTGTTATCGTTAACTGGATTAGAGTTTAAGATTAATAAACATTTACCTTTCTTGTTTAAATCTAAGGAAACCTGTCTGATTTCTTTGCCTTACAATTGGGGCAGTGAACAAAGATTCACTGAAGGGGGAGCTAAAACACTGTGTTTCTAATATTAAAACCCATTAAGGTTAAAGCAGGCAAAGGCTGAGAGGGAACCCCTAGAACCCTTCTCACCTGGTCACAACAGTACAGCTCACAGCTGAAGCTATAAAACGAAACCCATTAAAACACTCCATGGTGAAGAGCTTTTATTCACTCAGCCAGAGTTTAAAAAAAAATCCTTAAAACCACTCAACTGTGAAGAACATCAACAAATCCTTTAAAAAAGTAAGCCATTGAAATGCCTATTGCACAGCTGTGTCAGCAAATAGTCTAGAGTGCTGGAAGCTAGATAAACAGACAAGTTGCTCCCGTCAATCAAACCAGCCAGTCTAAAGAACAGATAATTTTTTCAAAGGGAAGACAGTACAGTGTCATAGAATCAGATCTTAAAGCAAGTTTTAAAGCAGAAGAACAGCAGAAAAATTTTCCCAGCATGAAATGGAAAGCCTTGAATATCCTATCCAAGTTCAAACTGTTCCAACAGAGAATGCAATTATGCTTTACAGACCAAGTCATTGTAGAACCAGAAAAACAGGCTATACAAATAATGATAGCTATTGGAAATGAGAGATTGCACAGAATCAATACCTCTGAATTATCTGAACAGGACTAGAAAGATCCCGCAAAGATATGGAAAGTGCTGGAAGATCAGTTGTGATTACAAGTGAATTTCTGAATTCACCGCCTGGAATTCATGTCCTACAGGCAACAGCCACAGGAATCAACAGACAGGTTCATCAGCAGATGCCGTAGTAAGGGAAATGAATGTGACTTCTCAGCAACTGAGCTGTCAGACCGAATAATGGAGTTGGTGATTGTATCAACACCCATTGAAGCATTTC
This sequence comes from Heterodontus francisci, assembly GCF_036365525.1. NCBI lineage: Eukaryota > Metazoa > Chordata > Chondrichthyes > Heterodontiformes > Heterodontidae > Heterodontus > Heterodontus francisci. Next base: position 54,830,015 of record NC_090387.1, on the reverse strand, counting down.
AGAAAGAAGTCTTGGGGGAGGGTGGGGGGGGAGGGGAAAGAAAGGTCACAGTATTGATGCACTACTGGAAGATGGCTGGAAATATGAAGCCATAGTAGCTGGACAACAGCACCTACAAGCACTATAGGTGCAGCCAACGGTATCGGCACCATAACCAGGTCGAAAAGGGCAAGCAAGCTGTGTGGTAAGTGTGGTTGGTCCCACTCATGGTGAAGTGGTCCTGCATTTCGTGACCTGGCATGCAGTGCTAAAGGACACTGGGCTCACCTATGCAGGAATTCTGGCTCCAAAGACACAGCCAGAAGTTAGTCAGACGCAACAAACATACAACAAGGCAATAGCAGCAAGAAAAACACCAGAGATCTGTATAAACGCAAGCCGATACACGAAGCCACCAGCGAAGCAGACCTGAGACGAGACTTAGAGAGACATAATTCTTAGTCAGAAGGCAAACAGGCATTCCACATTGTGAACCTGACACTCATGTTGATAAAGTCCAACAACTGGAAGCTTTCACCACTATGAACATCACCTGCCCAAAGAAAGCTGGAAAACATACACTCAAGGTCAAGATTGACACTGGTATTAGTGCAAATATCCTACCAGTCTGAATCCTCAAAGATATGTACTGGAGTCACTGGAAATCAATGATATAATCAACAACTGCCAAGTTATCTGCATACAACAGGTCACTCATCCCTTTCAGTGGCACATTAACAATGCAATGAAGATACGACAAGTCGTCTTGGAAACCACAACCGTGCTACCTAGTAGACACGAGCAGACCAGCAGTGGCAAGACTACCAGCGTGTAAGGACCTCAACATCATAACCATCCACGAGGTCACCAAGGTACCCATTACAGCAGAAGAGATCGAGGGTACCCACATTGAGTCAGTCCACGGCCTACAACAAATGTACCCGGATAGGCTCGTGCTATAGGTAATTACAAAGGCAATACTGTACTGCCTAGCTGCATATGCATTGCCGATGACATTGCGGTAATGGACAAAGCCAAAGAAGAACATGGTCAAAATTTCCATTCACTGATGGCAGTAGCTCGTCGCGAAGGGCTCGTTTTTAACATCAAGAAATGCCTGGTAAATGTAAGTCAGATCAATTTCTTTAGCTCCATCTATTCCATTTGCGGAATCCATCCTGCCCCAGGCAAAATTGAAGATGTAAGGCATATGCCTACCCTACAAGACAAGGAAGACCTCCAGAGACGTCTTGGATTTTTCAACTTTTTGGCACCATATATTCCAAATTTTTCTGATAAAGCATCATCGCTGAGAGAGCTCCTAAGAAAAGACATATCACTTGTACGGCAGGAGGACCATCAGCATATGTTTGAGTCTCTCAAGCAAGCATCGTCAGCAGAAATCTGTACCCTTCAATATTACTACCCTAGTAAGAAGACAATCCTGGAAGTCAATGCCTCACAGAAAGGGCTAGGAGCGTGCATCCTACAGGATAGCAAACCAATTGCATTTGGGTCAAAATGTTTTTCCTCAGCACAGTTAAATTACTCAAACATAGAGCGTGAAACACTTGCTCTGGTGTTCGGGATCACAAGGTTCCACACCTACCTGTTCGGCAAGCAGTTCACAGTGGAAACCGATCACAAACCATGGGAGATGTTCTGGCGCAAACCATTGACAAGCGCAGCACCTTGACTACAGCGACTTTTAGTAAAAGTACAGGGGTACGACTTCGATGTCTGCTACAAGCAGGGTACTAACATGGTCACCTCAGATACCCTGAGTAGATTGCCAAGCCTGAGCAAGAATGAAGAAGTTCCCCTGGATCTACAAGTGGACAGCATGGACATCGAAGTGGAAGATGTGCTCAAAATTGACTTTTTGCATTTTGGTCAGCACATATGTGACCAACTACAATCAGAAACAGCCAATGACCCACCACTGAAGGCACTGTGGAGAGTCATCATCGAAGGCTGGCCTGGTAAAAGAGGTGCCAGAAGCCCTCAGATGCTTCTGGCCTTATAGAAATGAACTCGGTATCTTGAGAGGCATCACCTTCAAGAGAAAACAAGTAATTGTGCCCAAAGCTCTCCAAGAGGGTATCTTGTCACAACTTCACCAATGCCATATGGGCATAGAGTGAACCAGACAACTGGCACGAGACACTTCATTGGTTAGGGATCAATAATGACATTGAACGGTTAGTGAGGATGTGTGAAGCGTGCCAGAGCCACCAGGCACAACAACGCAAAGAATCTCTACACCCTTCTGAGATTCCGTCAGTCCCTTGGTCCAAAATCTCCACTGACCTGTTCTCTGTTAATGGAGATGACTTTACCAACTCACAGACTATTTTGCCAAATTCTCAATTGTCAGACAGGTAAAGGACACTTCAAGTGCAGTCATTGCAGACACATTGGGCTGGATTTTAACAATCCGCCGCCGGCACTAATGGGGCCCACATCGCGGAGCCACCGCGATACCAAATGCGGCGGCTCATTACCATGGCCGGGGCGACCCCCCCCCCCCCACCACTCCCGATGACATGGAGTGGGGGGCGGGCACGCCGTCGCCAGCAATTGCATCCGGCGCCTGCGCCATTTGTAAAGGGCTTTGAGCCCCAAATACTTGGTCAATTGGCCTGGTCTCCTCCTCCTATCCCTGGGGAAGAGGACCTCCTGCTTTACCCTTGCAGCCTGGAGAGCCTGCAGCGAGGCATTGCTGAACCATGGGGCAACCTGGGGTCTTCCTTCCGTCATTCTCATTGCCTATTTCCTTTCCTTTTGCACATGTTCTGGCAGTCCTTGTGATACTGAGTGGTGGCAGCCCTTTAAATAGCCAGCAATTTTCCACGGCATGATTTCACGCTGTTTCCATCGCTCCTCTGCCCACCTCCACTGCCTTAGTGGTTGGCCCCCGTGCCTGCTGACTCGTAATTGTCTGACCGCCGTAGGATTGCTTGTGGCTGGTCAATCCCTGCCGAAGCAGCAGTGGCTCCCACTTCCAGTTCCATCGGCTGGACCTGGGGCGTAGCTGCAAAATTCAGCCCAATATGTCCCAGAGCCAACAAGGGGGCATGTCATATTAGATTCATTAATGAGCCAGCTTTAGTTAATAGCCTAACAGTGCATGAACATTTATCTAATAGTGATCAAATGATCGAGTTCAATGCAGTGTTTGAAAGGGAAAATGTGATGCAGCTGCTAAGATTTTAGATTTAAGTGAGGCTGACTTCAATGCAATGAGTCAGAGACTGTCCACAGTAAAGTGGAGAAATCTGTTAATGGGTAAAATGACAGAAGATCAGTGGGAGGCGTTCAAAAAGAAACTTAATGTGATACAAAACCATTTCAGAACCCGAAGAGGCAATACCTCTAATTACTCATAAAAAGCTCAGGAAAGCAAAACACCCAAGAGACAACATATAACTAAAAGAGAAAGCACACAAAAATGCAAAAAAAAAAGCACAGATCTTGTTAACTGGGAGAAATACAAAGAACAGCAAAGGGTGACAAAACAGACAGTAAGAGGAATAAGAAAATTTGGAAAGAAACTTACAAAGGATATCAAAATCAACATAAAAACTTTATGTAGTTTGGAAAATGATGTTGGTCAAGACCAATGTGGGCAAATTGGAAACTGATAATGGTGATATTGTCAATGAAAATAGGGAAATAGTGGACATGTTGAATAATTACTTTGTGTCAGCATTTATCATAGAGGAACAGGATAGCATGTCGGACATCCCAAGAAAACGAATATTGAATCAGGGACAGGGACGCAACAAAATCAATGCAAGCAAAATAACCGTAATGGAGAAATTAATTGCAATAAAGAGTGAAAAATCCCCAGGACCAGATGGTTTGGAAATCAGAGTTTTAAATGAAATAGGTGAGAACATTGCAGGTGCCCTAGCTATAATTTTCCAAAGTTCCCTAGATTCAGTAACCGTTCCTCTAGATTGCAAATTTGTATATGTCACTGCTGAGTTTAAAAAAAGTTAAGAGAGGGAAACCAGGGTGTTATGGACTGGTTAGTCTAACATTTGCTGTCAGGAAATTGGTAGAGTCAATAACTAAGGATGGAGTGACTGAACACCTTGAAAGTTTTCAGCTGATCAGAGAGAGGCAGCATGGATTTGTAAATATTTAAGTCATGTCTGATGAGCCAAATTGTATTTTTTGAAGAGATGACTGAAGTGGTGGACAGGGGACTGTCTACGAATGTTATTTACATGTACTTCCAGAAGGCATTTGATGTGGTTCCTCTTCATCAGAGAGTGACCTCCTCCTGAGGAGTTGCCGTCATCCTCCTGCAGGATATTTGAAGGCTCTGTGGGAGATTAAAGGCACGAGTTAGAACTGTCAAGGTAAGAATGTTTTAAGTGATAATTCTGCATATGATCATATTTCACTCACTACTGACATCGTCAACATGAGTGAGTGTTGTCTGCCATGTGACTGTGTGACATGTAATTCTGTCACTAGGTAGCTAGGATTTCCCAATTTCTAAAGACCAAGCACACCAAGACTCCACTGATCTCCAACACTTCCTCTTGAGAGATGTCTGGCAGGCTACCTCTGGTTCTCTGCCACTCCTTGTGCACTCTTCTTCTGCAAAGAGGGATAGAAGGGACCTATGAGTGACAGCAATAGCATGTTGAACAGATGAATGGAGTGGAGCGCATTTGTTGAGGGAGAGGCAAAACAGCATAAAGCTGAGGGTAAATGTCAGTGGGGAAGGACAGATCGGCATGTGATGAATTGCATAGACAGAGACGGATGGGTGTACCTGGAAGATAATTTTTTTTTTTAATTTGTTCATGGGATATATGTATCACTGGCAAGGCCAGCATTTATTGCTCAGCCTTCATTATCCTTGAGAAAGTTGTGGTGAGCTGCTTGCTTGAATTGCTGCAGTCCGTGTGGTGTAAGAACATCCTCAGTGCTGTTAAGTAGGAGTTCCAGGATTTTGACCCTGTGGCGATGAAGGAATAGTGATATATTTCCAAGTCAGGATGGTGAGTGACTTGAAGGGGAACTTGCAGGTGGTGGTGTTCCCATGTGCCTGCTGCCCTTGTTTTTCTAGATGGTAGAGGTCACAGGTTTGGTAGATGTTGTTGAAGGAGCCTTGGTAAGTTGTATGCAGTGTATTTTGTAGATGGTAGATGCTGCTGCCACTGTGTGCCAGTGGTGGAGCAAGTGAATGCTTAAAGTGGTGGTTGGGGTGCTGATCAAGTGGGATGCTTTGTCCTGGATGGTGTCAAGCTTCTTGAGTGTTGCCAGAGCTTCATTCATCCAGGTAGGTGGAGAGTATTCCATCACAAGCCTGACTTGTGCCTTGTAGATGGTGGAAAGTTATTGGGGAGTCAGAAGATGAGTTACCACAGAATACCCAGCCTTTGAACTGCTATTGTAGCCACAATATTTATGTGGCTAGCCCATTTAAATTTCTGGTCAATGGTGACCGCTAGAATGTTGATGGTGGGGGATTCAGTGATGGTAATGCCATTGATCATCAACGGGAGGTGGTTAGACTTGCTCTTATTGGAAATGATCATTACATGACACTTGTGTGGCAAGAATGCTACATGCCACTTATCAGCCCAAGCCTGAATGTTGTCAAGGTCTTGCTGCATGTCGGCACAGACTGCCTCATTATGCGTGGAGCTGTGAATGAAACTGAAGACTGCAATCATTAGCTACCATCCCTACTTCTGACCTTATGATGGAGGGAAGGTGAAGGATGAATCAGTTGAAGATGGTTCACCTAGGGCACTCCCCTGAGGAACTCCTGCAGTGATGTCCTGGGGCTGAGATGATTGGCCTCCAACAACCACAACCATCTTGTGCTATTATGACTCCAGCCTGTGGAGAGTTTCTCCCCCCCACCCCCCAACCCCACCCCACCCTGATTCCCATCGACTTCATTTTTACTAGGACCCTTCAATGCTACATTCAGTCAAATGCTACCTTGATTTCAAGGGCAGTTACTTTGACCTCACCTTACTGGAATTCTGCTCTTTTGCCCATGTTTTGACCAATGTTATAATGAGGCCTGGAGCCAAGTGATCCTGGTGGAACCCAAACTGAATATTGGTGAGCAGGTTATTGGTGAGAAAGTGTAGCTTAATAGCACTGTCGATGACACCTTCCATCACTTTGCTGATGATTGAGAGTAGACTGATGGGACAGATTGGATTTGTGCTGCTGTTTGTGAACAGAACATAACTTGGGCAATTTTCCACTTTGTTGGGCAGATGCTAGTGTTGTAGCTGTTTTATACACAAAATAATTTAGTTAATTCCAAAGTTCCCCAGCATAATTTCGATGCGTTGTTTTCTCAGGAATTTTCTGTTGGTATTGTTGGCCAGGGGCTGCAAGAAACACAGAATCAGTTACAAAGTGCTGGAATTGTTTGACCTGTAGTAACCTGGAGCTCGGACACTGGCCTGTGCTGGTAAAATCCAGTTTAAACTAATTACTTTGTGGGACAAGACAAAGAACAGGACACAGGAAAAGGGCCTTATTTGGACATGGTGTGATACCGGGGTCTTTGGGCCTGGGCCAATTAAGAGAAGCTGTGAACGAGGTGATCAAGCTTAAGCCAATCGAAAAGACACAGCTCAGATTTGGAAAGATAAGCAACAGGATAAGAATAGAGCTTTTTGGGCATAGAGCCAGCGAAAACTCCGGAGATCAACCATCATGGAAGCGGAAGACCCTGCGTGAGTGACGCGGCGACGACGTAGAAGAGAGAGAGAGAGAGAACGGAACGCCTGGCCAGCATTAACCCTCCCTTTTTCGGGTAATATCCTTTGTATTCTGTGACTAGGACAGGGAAAGGTCAGAGGAACCTAGTGGGTGTGCTTATGAATTCTAGCTAGTTTTGTTATTAACTGTATAACTCAGTGGAGTTGTATGTTTTTGTCTAACTAAGTGTATAAGCCTTATTCTTACATTGTACAATAACGTAAATAAAGTAAATTGATAGTTAAAGAAAGGACTGAGTTTCCCTCTTTGTACTAAGCCAGTAACTGTAGCTGTGGACAAGGGGGAGTTGACTCCGCTCCACGGTTAACAGTATTAAACATTCACACCTAGATCACATGACCTAAATAAGAACTTGCCCCGATTGATGTAAGCTCTGAAAAAATACGGTTGAGATGAACAGTAAATGCAAGAGTTGCTCTTCCATGATATTTGTAGTGATCTGTTTATTTAGGTGTATAACTGTGGTGGGTGAGAGGACCACATCTATTTATCTAATTGTGGCGGAGCAAAATCAAAAACACTTTTTTACTGTCTCTGAGGCTAATTTTTACAAATTGATTTTCAATGGAGATGTGCACCTCTCCTGCACTCCCATGCCCTGTACCCCTCATTTGCAAAGCATAGTTTATTGTTCATTATGGGCAACAACATAGGAAATCAGTAGCAAAAAGATTTTGTAACAATTCAGAATTCTGATTTACTTCTGCAGTCAGTCATCATTGATTAGAACAAAATTCAGATGAGTGATGAGGGTACCTAAAGTTGATTTAATTTCTTAATTTTTATTTCTAATAAGGCCATCTAAACATTAAAATGATCTCACATTCTAAGATTTTCTTCTTGCTCCCTTTTCCTACCAATTGTTTTTACGTTGGATCAACAAACAGTGCAATAGACCCCAGAAATTTAAATATCATTACATTTATTCCAACTAATTTAAGTTTGATATTCTATATTTTTAAAGACCTTTTCTTTAACCAAAGAAGCCTCCACAGAATGCCATAAGCTCTGAAAGGAATATGGTTCAGATCATTTGTGAGAGAGTGAGAGACATGCAAAAGATACAATTCTGTTGCAGTAATAGATGAGCACAGTGGTCACCAAGGCAACCTGAGTAAATGTTCAGTAGAGACCATTTGCATGCATGGCAGTACCCAGATGTTTTTGAGGAAGATGAGTATCATGCAAATGTTGTGGTAGGAAGTGCAGAAAGATGGCAAAACAGGTTTTTCACTTGGCATGTAGAAGCTCTCAATATAAACATTACTTGATGAAAGAGGAGAATTTGAATATTGCTCTGAAGTAGGAAAATTTAGACCAAAGAACATTTGCATAATTGGAGCTTTGACTTGCATTTATATAGCGCCTTTCACAATCTTAGGACATCCAAAAGCACTTTGAAGTTACCAAAGTGCTTTTTATGAAGTGTCATCCTTGTTGAAATGCAGGAAATGTGGCAGTCAAGATCCCACAAACATGGGGATAAAATAGAATACAGAGCAAAGCCACTGATTTGCTTCATAACTTTGTGAAAAGTTTAGTCCAATCGGAGACCAAATGATTTAAGCTAGTTGTTCAAAGTTCTCAGCTAAAGCACACAAGTTAAGTTCTTGTGTTAATGCAAGGTAACTATTACCTATTTAATAGTGGTCCCACTCACTCCTTTACACACCATCTACCCCTGCCCCCCCCCCCCCCCCTTATTCCAACCCCCACACAGATGCAAGGTAGCAGATTTTTTTGGCACCTTTAACCCTTTCTTTTATGGTCCCAATGAGCTAAATACTTACATGTCGTGTTTCTATGTCTCCCTTGACCTCACCCCACCTTGGAAGCACACTTTTCCACCCTACTCTTGACAGTTCTTCATATATTCAGAATTATCTGACACACTAGACCAGCCAGTTTTTGCAGTCCAAAGTAACTTCTCTATTGCAGTTTTGTGCAGAATTTTGGTTACTTTGTAATCTGCAAAGTCCCGATGATGCTGTTGAATCACCGAAAGGCCACTACCGATTCACCTTTGATATAATGAGTGTTCAGCCTGAAAGGGAGTCATGGAGAAGAAGAAGGGCAAGTTAAATCAGAAATCTGTAGTCCATGCAGTTTAGTGCCACAGTACATTCATGGAGATGATATGATGTGTTATCAAGTTGTGGCAAGCAGATTTATCTTCTATCTCCTTGTTTTCGCTTCCAAATAATTTTCCATGTTGCAAATTCCCAACCGTAGCTGAGTTGTTTAGGAAAGTGGAACAGAGGACCAGGGAAGGAATATCAACAGGAAAGTTGTTCTGGGACAAGAAATTGATCAGGAAATTGTGCCTAGCATAAAAAGATGTGGAAGCAGGAGAAAATAATGCTGGATAAAAAAGGGGAATGAGGAATGGGGGGGGGGGGGGGGGGAGTGGAAAGAGTATAAGCAGCATGTTGACTAAGAACATGTTGAATACAGTACCATGCATATTAAACAATGATCTGACCTTTCAAACCTGAGGTTAGCTCTATTTTTGGACATGTGCAATATTCATCAGTGTGTACTGAGTGTTCTCCAGATAATATTTGTAATACTTACATTCAATTATTTATCCAGAAATCTCTTTATAAACTTCTTGGCTGGAAAAATTGCATTGCATAGCATTGATAACTAACAATAGTCAGATGAAGGACTAATACTCATGTGTCTTGGGACATTTGTGTTGCTGGTATTGTCACGGCTATTTGCATTTGGGGTAGTCTTTGCAGTTCTGAACGTTATGCAGTATCAAGCTGCTGATTTGAATAGTTCTTGCAACAATTCCATTTCTGATGCAAAGCTTAATTTTGTCCATGAAGCTGTACAAATTATGAATACTTTATTCTTCAAACATTACTGGATAGTGTTAGCATTCAACCTCTTTCCTTCTCTGGTTCACAACAAAACACATTTGAAGTAAACATGAGACACTTTGTAGTGTAGTACATGGAACAAACTTCACTGATACCTAGGTTGAGGGATCAATTCAACTAGGATCAAAGAGTGACTTTGTGGTTTCTGTATTTTTTTGAGCTCTCTGAATTACTCTTGAAAACCATGCTCCTTTATACCCCATATTTTGCCTACATCAAAAGTACATGTCATAGATAAGACTGCAGTACATATCTATTCCCAAATCCTTTGAAGCCAAACTATTAATGTAAATGCTTGTTGTTTACTCCAAAGCTGCTTTTCTTTAAACAATACTTCCTAACCTAACAGTTTCCAATATCTTTGAAGAACAGGCTTTATCAACCATTATCTTTCTATACTATAGCTAATGAATATCTCTACCTATGTTTATTACCCTATTCCCTAAAGTTTACACTTTAATCATTCATGGCTGATGTCATTACTGTCACATATTTCTTCACACAAGCACTTTTTGCATCAGAAGATAAGCTATGCTTTCCTCTCATGATACTTCAGAGCCATTCTGGTTAAGTTGGAACAATATTGCTCCATGATACAAAGAAGTTCAACTGTCGATCTTTTACCTCTCCATGATGTCGAACAGATTGCAAAAAAATTACTTGTGTGCTTTTGTTAGGCTTACTTGAATATCTTCGGGCAATTTGCCCAAATGCTTTAGGTGCTAAAGAGTTTCCAAGGTGGCAAAGATGGGGTCTCAAACTGCAATGCCAGTTTAGCCTGCATTTAGCACATGATGGCATCTTAGTAAAGGATTTGAAGCTTATGCTAGGAATGGCCACACCGAGGATTGTTAAGGGGCTGATTGCCAATTAAAAGTGCCTGCCAGCGCTCATTAAAGAGGCTGCGTGACATTGTGGTGGGTAGCACATCAATTAATGACCTCTCCTGTTATGAAGACGCTTCTATATTTTTTGTTAAGTTTTTTTTTGAGGATTCGTATTTAAATTGTGGAGACAGATTCATTGGAAGGCTGAAGATTTCATAAATGCTGGACTTTGCTTTGTTGTTGACAGTTCACTGAAAGGACACTGAGATGTTTGAAAACAACCTTTGCTGGAAATCATGTGCTTTGGGCTCAGTAAACAATAGAAACCTTGGTGACTGGGGAAAGATGTTTACAGAGAAGCCACATGTCAAGGTTTATGGAGGTCAGAAGGTTGACTTTCTGTTTATGGTTTCGCTTCTGAGATATTGGGCTGGATTTTAAAACCCCTCTGCCATTGGGAATGGTGGCAGGGGGGCAATGAAGATCGGTACTTTAGAGGCCCGCCACCAACCCCAACCCAACGACGACAGGCCCCGTACCGATCTCGGCGGTGGCGGCAAGGCCCCGTTGCGGCTGCTCCACCGCTCGGCAACGGGACCAACATTAAAATAAGTAAATGCCTACTTACCATTCATCCCGCAATGATTTTGCCATCACGTTGCCATCTTCATTCTTGCCACTGTCAATGCTGCTCCTTCGAATCCCTGTTCAGGGAAACGTGGCATGACACCTATGGGGAGGAGGGAGGAGGTTTTTTCTTTGTGCGGGAGCAGGGGAGATGGGTGACATCGCTGTGGATTGGTCGGGAGGGGGTGATGGGAATGGGTAAAGGATAAAGGTGTCGAACTTTGCGGGGGAAAGGTCAAATTCTCAATATTGGAAATCCGGGGGGAGGGGTGGTGGGTGTGGGAAAGGGCAGGAATGTTTGGAAAAGCTATTGGGGAGGGTAGTGGGAAAGTGCATGGAAAGGTCATTTAATTCTGTTTTGCCAAACTTTAACTTACCTAGCCCTTTAATTTTTAAATGTCCATTGCAGGCTGTAAGCCCTTTAAAAATGGTGCCGGCACCTACACATTGGTGCTGGATGCCGTTGGTGGCGACGGCTCGCCCGCCCTCTCCACATCATGGCGGGGGGTGGGCGCCGTGGCCGTGCTAATGAACCGCCACATTTGAAATCGCGGCGGCTCTGTGACGTGGTGCGCGTGGGCCACATTCTTTTACGCCTGCCGCCTATTTCGGCGGCAGAGTCTTAAAATGCAGCACATTATTTTGGTTCAGTTGAGGTGTGAACTGTTTTGAAGGTAGTTGATATTTTGCCTGCCAAGGAAAAAGAAACCACCTCGCTCTCGTCTTTCGCTACCTCTTTGAAGAAACCCTACAAAGATCCAGTTTGGGAGAGCTAACATGCTGCATTTCTCCTGAGTACCAGAAAACTTGCCAGATTAATTCCCAACACCACCTGAAAAGAACTGCTTTATAACAGAACATACCTGGATGCCAGACCAAAAGGGACAACTGACGTCCTTCCATATCTTTGTTTTTCTTCAAGAATTAGCAAGTATTTGGCCAAAGTATTATTTTTGTCTTTTTTTTTTGTAACAGACCTCTGCAGAGAGAATTTCTGTATTTTTTATTTTGTGTGTATGTGTGTGGGGGGGGGGGGGGGTTTAAAAAAGGAACTTTCATATTTCAATCTGTGTGTTAATGCTTTGCTTCGTTACTGGATAAGTCTTGTTTGTAAATAAACTGATAATTTTGTTGTATGTTAAAGAAACCTGGTTCGTGTATTTTATTCTGGGATAAAGAGTAGAGTATATGATTGACCTCATCGGTAACTGGGTAAACGTTTAAATATATGTTGCGATCTGTGGAGAAGTGAAACTGAAAAGACAGTGCACTCCTCCCACCTCGGTCGTAACATTCCTAACAGCGAACAGCTGAACAGCAGTAACCAAGTGATTAGTGAGGATTTTGAGTGTGACTTAAAGCTATGCTCACCTTTCATTGTTCACTTGCTGCTGGAGGTTTGAAGAGGACTTTTAAGACACAGTGGGAACATTTCTGGGACAGTTTAAGATTTGACCAACATGCCATCAACATTTATTTTGGAAATTCTCTGAGGACATCACTTGAAAAGAATGAGTGCTGTGCTACTAACAAAAGTCACCAAGGAAGGCTTGGTCATTGGAATGTTAGTAGGTGTTCCCCTTGGTCTGGAGGAGGACGTGAGGCCAGCAGAGCAGTGCCAGCTGCTGCAGGAGAGAGGAACAGGAGGACGAGGTAGACTCCTTTCCCATTGCAGGTACAGGATATCCCTTCACCTCTGGACCTCCTCCATCAGGACCTCTAGTGCCATGTCCAAGAAACTGTGGGTCCTCTCCCTCAGTCCCTGAGGCAACCTGCAATGTGCCACTATGTGCTGGCCAGTACACTCCACACCTTCAATCGATTGTGGGTGCGTGAAGCCCCATTTACTGCTCCAGAAAAATTGGTTCTAATCAGTGCCTGAGTGCTAAACCTGCAGCTGTCTGCTTGAGTGCCTCCAGGCAAGTTTAAAATATGGTAATCAACAACTAGGCTCAAAACTGCATGCTGAAACCAGGCTTACAAACAGGTGTGTCTTATTAATGTAGCACCCGTTTATCACCTGCTTTCACCCATTCACCAAAATAACCCCACAAAATTTAAATGGTCAACAATTTCATTTTCCTATTCCCGTTCTTGGTCTTTATATGGTGTTCTTTTAGACTTTTTTTTTAAAACGCAATTTTACATTTACTAATTCTCCCCCCCCTTCACTTTATGTTCATATATGATACAGAGAGTCTGACTGCAAAATTTGACTCCGTAATGCTGGTGATTTTTGATGCTATGGAGCCTGGAGATCACAAAAGTGATGCAAGGTCTGCCCCCACCCACTTCTACCACAGCAGTGCTGATAATCATCTTAGGAAGGGCGATAGCCTGGGTGTCCCATGTGTGTACTGGAAGAATGCACAGTGGGCAGATTATGACATCAGTCAGTGTCTAATGCACCAGCCTGTCATTTTGAACCTCTCAGGTCTTAGTATTGCCCTCTCACAAACATGAACATGTGTTCAGTTGCATGAGGGAGCCATCCCCCTCCCCCCACCCCTGACATTCAGCTTCTACATATATGTTAATGACCTCCATTCTTGGATGAGTCACATTTTCTTCCATTTAAACATTGGAAGGCCAAAGCCACCACCTTTGACCCTGCCACAAGCAGAGCATCATTTCTCTTGATTCCATCCTCCTTCCTAGCCACTGTTTAAGGCTGAACCAGTCTGTTCACAATTTCCATCTTATTCAACCCCAAACTAAGCTTCTGCCCACATATCCTCTCCACTACAAATACCACTTACTTCCCCATCTAACATGGCCTGCCTCTGCTCTTGCCTCAGTTTATCTACTGAAACCCTCATCCATGCCTTTTGTTGCCTCCTGACTCAACTATTCCAATGCTGTCCTGGCTGGTCTCCCATCTCCACGGTCTGTAACCTTCAGCTCATCCAAAACTTGAATGCTCGTATCCTATCTCACACCAAGTCCCAATCATCCATCACAATTGTCCTCACTGACTGACATTGGCCGTTGGTCTGCTAAAAACTCCAATTTAAAATTCTCATCCTCATGTTTCAATCCCCTCATGTCCTTTTTCCTCACCATCTCTCCTACAACTGTCCCCTGCCATCCCAGAACCCTCTGCTGCCCTGTCTCAGACCCTCACACTGTATAACCCCCACCCTGATGCCCCCCAAACCTCTCCCCTCACCATCTTTCAGTCCTCCTTTAAGAGTCTCCCAAAAACCTACCAAGCTTTTGGTCATTCCTTCGAACATCAATTTTGTTTGGTGTCTATTCAACTGTCTGATTACATTCTGAAGTGCTTCAGGTTGTTTCTCTACATTAAAGGCACATTGTTGTTGCAAATCTACATAAAACCATTTTATTTAATTTTTTTTTAAACTGCAATTTGTCTTTTTTTTTGCTTTAAAATATTTAATGAAATTAATATTTCGAAATAGGCTTTTTGAAACCCAGAAATCTGATAAACTCTATTTGTTTGATGTTATTTGCACAATCTTTGAGAAATGATTGCCAGACTGCTAGTAAATTCAACACAACACATGGACAGAATGCTGACAGGAATATTAACTGGGGACGGCTGGCAATATGGAATATAGATGAGTTTCTTAGACTGCAGAGCACAACACTGATGTATAGACTTCTCACTTCATAATAAATCACTGGCTTCTAGACACCTCTGTGCACTTAGGATATTGTTTAATGTGGTATCAAATGTAACAGTTATGTGAATATTAGGAAAGATATTGTGTAGGTTTGCCTTGATGTCAAGAATAGAAATTAAATTGTACATGACTCAGAATATGCATTTAAATTCAACATCATTTATTCTATTTCTTGTAAGATAAACAGGCTGTATATTACCTTGATAAATAATGCAAGTAATATTTAACTGATAAATGACTTTTTGATGGCAAGGTTGTTGCTGTATGAATCGCATGCTTTGCTTTTTCATGAATATGGTGATTTTTCTATTGGAAAACAAATACCTGTGTGAGAATAATTCCTAGGGTGACGTTCTGAATAAAGTCTCTGAGAAATTCTCTGTGAAACTTCTCTAATTATCCTGTGATTAAATTGCTCAATATTTTAATTGCTCAATCTTAATCCATATTTAGAATAATTGCTAATTGTACTTTTGTGACCCTCATTCATTATGAAGGAACCTAACTTCACTGAGAAGTACATAACTCAAAAATCAAAGTAGTTTTAAGAATGTGCTTGTCGTTTGAATGATTGTTGTTAGTTGGTGGAATTGCAAATTTTAATCTCAGAGTAGCACCTGATACCACTGGAAGATTTAGAAATTAATGTGGCTAATTTTGATAGCCCCTGAAAATGGCAGCAGGAATTGCAATACAGGATTAGTTGGTGATAAGGGCTGTCCCCTCACGATGGCGAGGTTTGTCCACATGCAGCAGACCACCACTAAACTTGACACCCACTCTGTCAGGTGCTGCAGGGCTCCTCCAGAGTGGTCCAGGCAGCAGGATGCATTGTTTCAGCATGCTAATAGTCTGCTCTTGTAAGTGTTAATGTTCAAAGAGACTTGGGTGTGCTTGTACAAGGAACGCAGAAAGTTAGCATGCAGGTACAGCAAGCAATTAGGAAGGGGGATTGGAGTACGAGAATAAAGAAGTCTTGCTGCAATTGTACAGGGTTTTGGTGAGTATTATGTGCATTTTTGGTCTCCACATTTAAGAAAGGATATACTTGCATTGGAGGTAGTACAGCAAAGGTTCCCTAATTTGGTCCCTGGGATGAGGGGGTTCTCCTATGATGAGAGGCTGAGTGAATTGGGCCTATATTCTCTGGAGTTCAGAAGAATGAGAGACAATCTCATTGAAACATACGAGATTCGGGCGGGGCTGGATAAGGTAGAGGCTGAGAGATTGTTTCTGCTGGTCGGGGAATGTAAAACACGGGGGCACAATCTCAGGATAAGGGGTGGATCATTTTGGGACTGAGATGAGGAGAAATTACTTCACTCAAAGGTTGTGAACCTTTTGGAATTCTCTACCCCAGAGAGTTGTGGATGCTCCATCATTGAATACATTTAAGGCTGGGATAAACAGATTTTTGGTTGTGATGGAATGTAGGTATAATGGGCTTAATTAGGTAGAATTTGGAAATAGTTAGTGTATTATGCCTTTTAGAGTTAGGGATGAATGGATGGTCAGTTTTTAGAACTCACTAACATTCCCCTTTAAGAAGGTAGAAAATTTCAAAGTCCCTGTTATGAACAAGTTGGGAAATCCATTTGTGTCTCTGTTGTCAGGGGCTTGGAAGATAAACATACACATTGAAATATCCTGTCAGCAAGAGGTAGCAACAAACTTAATTGGTTTGTGCAGACAGGTCGGCTCCGGAGGTTGCTTTGGGGTGCCATGGAAAGGGCAATTAACAATAAATGGAACATACTCACAGGAATGAGAAAGGTTAATTCAACACAATTATAAACATTTTGACCAGATAAAAGCTCACAACTTCAAATTCCAGTAAAACGTTAAGTGGAAATGGTAATTAAAGATATGGATTTTAAACACATACAGGAAAGTCACATAAATGCTGGAAGTCAGATGACACTTCAGAAATAGTATAAAAATGAGAGGTTTTGAAAGCAAAGTTTAGGGGTGTTGTGTCCTCAAACAACACTTCTCATCCCATGCCTTGCTTGGGAGATTTAAGGTAAAAGTTTACTTTAAATTTTGATTGATATTCTACGATAATTTTGTTGTAACTTTAGCAAGGTTAAACTTTTGGATTCTATGTTAGAAATAAGAATGTGCGTTACATCTCTCAGTAATATTTGATATTGTGATATACTTATCCACTTATGTTTATTGCATGTTAAATTCTTTAAATATATAAAAGTTAATAAATCGTCTCAAGAAGTATTCTGTATACAACTACAAGAACCCCCTCTCTGTGTCTCTTTAAGTGGAGAGATACGTATTGAAGAGAGTTTCCAAGACCTTATAACATCTGGGATATTTATGACTTAGCCATAAATATTAAAAATAGGCTATCTGAAAGATGGTAATATTCTCTGTTGGTTTCTTTCTTTGAGGGAAAGTTAGTACAATTCTTTGGACATAAATAAGTATCTGAGAATTTGTCTGGTTTGAATTTGATTAAAGGAGATTTATAGGGATGTACTCCCGATTTCCTTTAGTCCCGAAAAGGGGTTAAAGTCATAAATCACTTCATGGTCTCCCAGGGAATCAAGGGATATAGGGAGCGAGCGGGAGAGTGGAATTGCAGCTTAAAATCAGCCATGATCGTATTGAATGGCTGAGCAGGCTCAATGGGTCATGTGGTCTACTCCAGCTCCTATTTTTTATGTTCTCTATCACATTTCGTGTGGCAGCAGGGTTCTCATTGTATACATGTTGCCGACATGTGCATGGGTTGTGTACCTGAAGTCATCAGCCATGTCACCAGCAAATAGCCCATGCCCCCCATTAAGCACCCTTTGGTTTGCCAGGGCACCGCAGACTACCGCAGACTACCGCAGAATGAAGACATTGTGACTTCTGCCAGGACACTGGGCATTGACCTGCATGATTGCCTATGTATGGTCACACACCAGCAGGACTCTGAGGGAGTGGAATCCTCTATGTATTCTGAATAGTACAGAGTCGACATGTGGCATCCGCAAATAATGTGTCAGCAGTCAATGGCACCCTGTACCATTGGGAAGCCTCCAATCCTCGTGAAGCCAAGTGCCCATGCCAGCTGCCTTTCTGTGGCAAGAGGGGATGAAATGTAGTTCGCTCACTTTGAATGGAGAGCCTCTATGACCTCCCTTACGCAACAGTGTACGCAAAACTGCAAGATGTTGCAAATATGTCCAGCTTCAGCTGGAAGGAGCCCAACACATAAAAGTTCATGGTCATAGTCACCTTCACAGCCACTGGCAATGTGGTCTTTGCCCTGCTTTGAGACTGCAGTTGTGGCTACAGCAGGTGGCAGATTTCAGTGAGGATTTTTTTACTGAAGTGCAGATATCTCACACGCTGATCCTGGCTGAGGTTCAGGTAGGAGAATTGCTCCTTGAAGACGCAAGTAACATTCGCGCCACACAAGTGCCAGGCAATGACTATCTCCAACGAGACAGAATCTAACCATCTCCCCTTGACATTTAACGGCATTACGATCACTGAATGCCTCATTATCAACATCCTGGGGGATACCATTGACCAGAAACTGAACTGGAATAGTCATATAAATACCATGGCTACCAGAGCAGGTCAGAAGCTAGGAATTCTGCAGCGAGTAACTCACCTCCTGACTCCCCAAAGCCTGTCCACTTGTGCCACAAGACACAAGTCAGGAGTGTGATGGAATACTCTCCACTTGCCTGGATGGGTGCAGCTCCAACAACACTCAAGAAGCTCAACACCATCCAGGACAAAGCAGCCCGCTTGATTGGCACCCAATCCACAAACATTCACGCCTTCCACGCACAGTAGCAGCAGTGTATACTATCTACAAGATGCAGGGCAGCAATGCACTAAGGGTCCTTAGACAGCACCTTCCAAACCCGCGACCTCTACTGCCTGGAAGGACAAGGGTAGCAGATGCATGGGAACAGCACTCCTGCAAGTTCCCCTGCAAGCCACACACCATCCTGACTTGGAACTATATCGCCGTTCCTTCACTGTAGCTAGGTCAAAATCCTGGAACTCCCTTCCTAACAGCACTGTTGGTGTATCTACCCCACATGGACTGCAGTGGTTCAAGAAGGCGGCGCACCCCCACCTTCTCAAGGGCAATTAGGGATGGGCAATAAATGCTGAAAGCAATATATTTTTCATGAGATTAAGACTTTAAATTTATGCCACAGTGTGCTGAGGACAGTAATTATATAAATGAATACAACTACTTTTTACCACAGCTGCCCAGTATAAACGGGGTGATAGTAGCCTGAAAATAGCTTTCGGTTATTCATTCACCACCCTGTTTATATTAACTCTGCTGTAGTCTTAGCCTTTCCCTTTCCCAGCTCTCCCTTGCACCCCCTTCCCTCCACCCCTTCCCACTGCTCCCCTCCCCCTCGGAGGGGAACTTGCAGGTGGTGGTGTTCCCATGTATTTGCTGCCCTTGTCCTTCTAGTTGGTAGAGGTCGTGGGTTTAGAAGGTGCTGTCTAAGGAGCCTTGGTACATTGCTGCAGTGCATCTTGTAGATGGTACACACTGCTGCCACTGTACGTCGGTGGTGGAGGGAGTGAATGTTTGTAGATGGGGTGCCAATCAAGCGGGCTGCTTTGTCCTGGATGGTGTTGAGCTTCTTGAGTGTTGTTGGAGCTGCACCCATCCAGGCAAGTGGAGAGTATTCCATCACACTCCTGACTAGTGCCTTGTAGATGGTGGACAGGCTTTGGGGAGTCAGGAGGTGAGTTACTCGCCTCAGGATTCCAAGCCTCTGACCTGCTCTTGTAGCCACGGTATTTATATGGCTACTCCAGTTCAGTTTCTGGTCAATGGTAGCCCCTAGGATGCTGATAGTGGGGGTTTCAGTGATGGTAATGCCGCTGAATGTCAAGGGGAGATGGTTAGATTCTCTCTTGTTGGAGATGGTCATTGCTTGGCACTTGTGTGGCGTGAATGTTGCTTGCCACTTATCAGCCCAAGCCTGGATATTGTCCAGTTCTTGTTGCATTTCTACATGGACTGCTTCAGTTTTCGGCAGTTCCTGCAGCCATACCGGTGCCAAACGTCGTGCTCTGCACGCCTTTGGACCCCACTAGGAAGGCCGAGAGGGGGGTTTTGACGCTTGGGCAACTCACAACCTCCAGACATCCGCCCAGGCATGCGCCATGGAGAGATCACTCCATAGTCAGCTCACAGCGACCAAAACAACACAGAAGGCAGCAGTTATGGGTTATAAGTCCAGCTCAATTGGCGTAGAGATTAGGCGCCACCAGTTGCCTTTGTTGGTGGGAGAGGTCATCGCATCTCACTGGACAGCTACCGTTCGCCTCAAACCGGGCAGCCCCGGTCAGTAAGGTTCTGTCCCGCCACAGTCCACCTGCTTCAGTGGGTGCTTGGAGCTCAGGGTCATTGCCCGACAAGTGTACTGTAACACTGCACCAAACAGCACGACAAAAAAAGGAAAGAAGGTACCAGCCCTTCGTTTTGCAAGCTAACCCTAACGTCAGAGCTATGTGTCCTGGCCTGTCGGAAGACCTTACACAAATCAACGATTCTTGGATGACCGCCATCATTAACAACGAGCTTAGTAGACGCAATGTGGACATTGCAGCACTTCAGGAGTCACGCCTCCCTGCGAGCGGATCTCGAAGAGAGCAAGACTACACCTTCTACTGGCAGGGTAGCGATCCTGAAGAACCAAGACAGCATGGAGTGGGCTTCGCCATCAGAAACCCTTTGCTCAGCATCATAGAGCCACCCTCAAATGGCTCGGAACGCATTCTGTCCATCCGACTGTTCACCGCCTCTGGTCCAGCACACCTACTCAGCATCTATGCTCCAACACTCTGCTCCCCACATGAAGCTAAAGCCCAGTTCTACGAGGAACTCCATAATATCATTAGTAGCATTCCTAATACCGAACACCTTTTCCTGCTGGGGGACTTTAATGCCAGGGTTGGGGCTGACCATGACTCATGGCTCTCCTGCCTTGGGCGCTATGGCATTGGAAGGATGAATGAGAATGGACAGAGACTGCTTGAGTTGTGTACCTATCATAACCTCTGCATCACCAACTCGTTCTTTCACACTAAACCCTGTCACCAGGTTTCTTGGAGGCTCCCAAGATCATGTCGTTGGCACCAGCTGGATCTCATTGTCACAAGGCGAACCTCTTTAAACAGCGTTCAAATCACACGCAGCTTCCACAATGTGGACTGCGACACCGACCACTCCCTGGTGTGCAGCAAGGTTAGACTCAAACCAAACAAGCTGCATCACTCCAAGCAGAAGGGTCGCCCACGCATCAACACTGGCAGAATTTCTCATCCACAGCTGTTACATAAGTTCCTAAATTCACTTGAAAAAACCCTTCAAAACACTCCAACAGGGGATGCAGAGACCAAGTGGGCCCACATCAGAGACGCCATCTATGACTCAGCAATGACCACCTATGGCAAACGTGTGATGCGGAACGCAGACTAGTTTCAATCTCACTTTGAAGAGCTGGAACCTGCCATAGCCGCTAAGTGCATTGCACTGCTGAACTACAAGAAAGCCCCCAGCGAGTTAACATCCGTAGCACTTAAAGCAGCTAGAAGCACTGCACAAAGAACAGCCAGGCGCTGCGCAAATGACTACTGGCAACACCTATGCAGTCGTATTCAGCTGGCCTCTGACACCGGAAACATCAGAGGAATGTATGATGGCATGAAGAGAGCTTTTGGGCCAACCATCAAGAAGATTGCCCCCCTCAAATCTAAATGAGGGGACACAATTACTGACCAACGCAAACAAATGGACCGCAGGGTGGAGCACTATCTAGAACTGTACTCCAGGGAAAATGTCACTGAGACCGCCCTCAATGCAGCCCAGTCTCTGCCAGTCATGGATGAGCTGGACGTACAGCCAACAAAATCAGAACTCAGTGATGCCATTGATTCTCTAGCCAGCGGAAAAGCCCTTGGGAAGGAGGGCATTACCCCTGAAATAATAAAGACTGCCAAGCCTGCTATACTTTCAGCACTCTACGAACTTCTTTGCCTTTGCTGGGACGAGTGAGCAGTACCACAGGACATGCGCAATGCCAATATCATCACCCTCTATAAGAACAAGGGTGACCGCGGTGACTGCAACAACTACCGTGGAATCTCACTGCTCAGAATAGTGGGGAAAGTCTTCGCTCGAGTCGTTTTAAACAGACTCCAGAAGCTGGCTGACCGTATCTACACTGAGGCACAGTGTGGCTTTCCAGCAGAGAGATCCACCATTGACATGCTGTTCTCCCTTCACAAGCTACAGGAGAAATGCCGCGAACAACGGATGCCCTTGTACGTTGCTTTCATTGATTTCACCAAAGCCTTTGACCTCGTCAGCAGACGTGGTCTCTTCAGACTACTAGCAAAGATTGGATGTCCACCAAAGCTACTAAGTATCATCACCTATTTCATGACAATATGAAAGGCACAATTCAACATGGTGGCTCCTCATCAGACCCCTTTCCTATCCTGAGTGGTGTGAAACAGGGCTGTGTTCTCGCACCTATATTGTTTGTGATCTTCTTCTCCCTGCTGCTCTCACATGCATTCAAGTCTTCAGAAGAAGGAGTTTTCCTCCACACAAGATTAGATGGCAGTTTGTTCAACCTTGCCCGTCTTAGAGCGAAGACCAAAGTATGGAAAGTCCTCATCAGGGAACTCCTCTTTGCTGACGATGCTCATTAACATCTCACACTGAAGAGTGTCTGTAGAGACTCATCGACAGGATTGCGGCTGCCTGCAATGCATTTGGCCTAACCATCAGCCTCAAGAAAACGAACATCATGGGACAGGACGTCAGAAATGCTCCATCCATCAATATTGGCGACCACGTTCTGGAAGTGGTTCAAGAGTTCACCTACCTAGGCTCAACTATCACCAGTAACCTGTATCTCGATGCAGAAATCAACAAGCGCATGGGAAAGGCTTCCACTGCTATGTCCAGATTGGCCAAGAGAGTGTGGGAAAATGTCGCACTGACACGGAACACAAATGTCCGAGTGTATCAAGCTTGTGCCCTCAGTACCTTGTTCTACGGCAGCGAGGCCTGGACAACGTATGTCAGCCAAGAGCGACGTCTCAATTCATTCCATCTTCGCTGCTTCCAGAGAATCCTTGGCATCAGGTGGCAGGACCGTATCTCCAACACAGAAGTCCTTGAGGCGGCCAACATCTCCAGCATGTACACCCTACTGAGCGGCATGGAAGATGGCAGGATCCCCAAGGACACACTGTACAGTGAGCTCGTCACTGTTATCAGACCCACCGGCCGTCCATGACTCCGCTTTAAAGACCTCTGCAAATGCGACATGAAGTCCTGTGACATTGATCACAAGTCGTGGGAGTCAGTTGCCAGCGATTGCCAGTGCTGGCGGGCAGCCATAAAGGCGGGGCTAAAGTGTGGCGAGTCGAAGAGACTTAGCAGTTGGCAGGAAAAAAGACAGAAGCGCAAGGAGAGAGCCAACTGTGTGACAGCCCCGACAACCAATTTTATCTGTAGCACCTGTGGAAGAGCCTGTCACTCTAGAATTGGCCTTTATAGCCACTCCAGGTGCTGCTTCACAAACCACTGACCACCTCTAGGCACTTACCCATTGTCTCTCGAGACAAGGAGGCCAAAGAAGAAGAAGAAAGTCTTAGCCTTTAGATGGACAGTTGGAGTGTCTGCCTGCTTCATAAAAGGAGCGGAGAGCGAGGCCCGACACCGGAGGAGGCGGCGGTGAGAGACACTCTGTTCTATTCAGTGGAACTGCTTGACGAGCAAAAAATCTAAGTGTGACATTCCAGGAGGGCTGGTAAGTGATTGACGCATATTTCTTTCCTCCTTCCGTGTCTCGTGTTGTTTTTTTCTTTTTTTTTGGCTTTAGCCGAGTAATTTACATCAGGCGACGTCATTACAGGTTAAGAGTACACTCAAATAGTTTTTTTTTTCTTAAATACTGTGATCCAAATTAATAAATTGTGTTGCAGCTGTAGTATGTGGGAGCAGGTGGACGCCGGTGCAATCCACGGTGATCACATCTGCAGCAAGTGTTGGCTGCTGAAGGACCTTCGGCTCAGAATTGGTGAGCTGGAGTCTGAGCTGCAGACACTGCAACACATCAGGGAGGGGGAGAGTTACCTGTACACTGTGTTTCAGGAGACAGTCACACCCCTTGCATTAATTACATCCAATTTGGACCGCGGTCAAGGACAGGAGGGTGTGACTGTGAGTGAGGCAGGTATGGGGATCCAGAATTTAGCTTTGAAGGAGCCTCAGCCAGTGCCCTTATCCAATAGGTCCGAGGTTCTTGCTCCCGATGTGGACAAGGGCACAGACTGCAGGGAGGATGAGCAAACTGACCACAGCACTGTGGTTCAGAGTGCCATTCAAGTAGGGGGAGAAAAGAGAAATGTCGTTGTAGTAGGGGATAGCATAGTTAGGCGAATAGATACTGTTCTCTGCAGCAAAAATAGAGAGTCCCGAAGGCTGTGTTGCCTACCTGGTGCCAAGGTCAAGGACATCTGTTCTGGGCTAGAGAGGAACCTGGAGTGGGAGGGAAAGGATCCAGTTGTCGTGGTCCACGTAGGTACCAACGACATAGGTAGCACTACGAAAGAGGTTCTGCTGAGGGACTATGAGCAGCTCAGGGCCAAATAAAAAAGCAGAACCACAAAGGTAATAATCTCCGGATTACTACCTGAGCCATGTGCTAATTGGCATAGGGTAAATAAGATTAGAGAGGTAAATGTGTGGCTCAAAGATTGGTGTGGGAAAAATGGGTTCCGATTCATGGAACACTGGCACCAGTACTGGAGAAAGAGAGAGCTGTTCCTTGGGATGGGCTTCACTTGAACCATGCTGGGACCAGTGTCCTGGCAAATTGTATAACTAGGGTTGTAGATAAGGCTTTAAACTAAATAGTGGGAAGTTGGGTTCAATTGAAAGGAAGTTTTAAAAAGTCGAAAAGTAACGAGAGCAGAGGTGCAGGGTAGTGAAGGAACATACATTAATCAGAGAGTGACAGGAATGGACAGAGAATACAAGCACAAGAGTACAGTAGAAATTAGAACCAGAGTAGGTAAAAATGGTAAAAAGTCAAAGCTTAAGGATCTTTATCTGAATGCATGTAGCATTTGTAACAAGATAGATGAGCTAACGGCACAGATAGAAATAAATGAATATGATTTGATAACTATCACTGAGACGTGGTTGCAGGATGACCAGGACTGGAATCTAAATGTTCAAGGATATTTGACGTTCTGGAAGAATAAGCAGAAAGGAACAGGAGGTGGGGTAGCTTTGCTATTAAATGAAGGGATCAGTGCAGTTGTGAGTAATGATATTGGTGTAATAGATCATGATGTAGAATCAGTCTGGGTGGAAATAAGGAATAGCAAGGAAAAGAAATCATGGGTGCGGGTGGGGTGGTCTATTGGCCCCCGAGGAGTTGCCTCTCTGTAGGACAAGATATTAATCAGGAAATAATGGAGGCGTGTAAGAAGGGCACTGCAATTATCATGGGTGATTTTAATCTGCATATGGACTGGACAAATCAAATTGGCAAAGGTAGCACAGAAGACAAATTTGTAGAGTGCCTCAGGGATTGTTACTGAGAGCAATATGTCACAGAACCTACCAGGGAACAGGCTTTTTTAGATTTGGTATTGTGTAATGAGGTAGGATTAATAAGAGATCTCGTAGTTAAGGATCCTTTAGGGGGAAGCGATCATAACATGGTAGAATTTCAAATTCAGTTCGAGGGTGAGCAACTCGGGTCTCAAACTCGTGTCTTCAACTTAAACAAAGGCAATTACAGAGGTATGAAGAAAGAGTTGTCTAAAGCAGGCTGGGAAGATAGACTACAGAGGAAGTCGGTAGATGAGCAGCGGCAGACTTTGAAGCAGATATTTCACAACACTCAATAAACATTTATTCTGGTCAGAAGGAAGGACTCGAAGAGAATGATGAACCACCCGTGGATAACAAAGGAAGTTAAGGAGCTGATCAAATCAAAAACAAAGGCGTACAGTGCGGCGAAAACGAGTGGTAGGCCAGAGGATTGGGAAGCTTTTAAAAACCAGCAGCGGATGACTAAAAAACTAATAAAGAGGGAGAAAATTGATTGTGAGAGTAAATTGGCAAGAAATATAAAAACAAACAGTAAGAGCTTGTCTGGGTACATTAAAAGAAAGAGAGTAGCTAAAGTAAGTGTGGGGTCCTGGGAGGATGAGAATGGGGAATTAATAACAGGGAACAGGGAAATGGCAGATAATTTAAACCAATATTTTGCATTGGTCTTCACGGTGGAGGACACAATAAACATCCCAACAATAATAGATGAGCAAGGTGTAAATGGGAGGGAGGAACTTGTAACAATCTCTATCACGAGGGAAAAGGTGCTGGACAAACTGATGGGACTAAAGGCAGACAAGTCGCCAGGACCTGATTGCTTGCACCCAAAGGTTTTAAAAGAAGTGGCTGCAGAGATAGTGGAGGCATTGGTCATAATATACCAAAACTCACTGGATTCCGGTAGGGTACCAGTGGATTGGAAAACCGCTAATGTGACACCCCTATTCAAGAAAGGAGGGAGGCAGAAAGCAGGAAACGATAGACTAGTTAGCTTAACATCAGTCATTGGGAAAATGCTAGAGTCCATTATTAAGGAAGAAATGGCAGGACATTTAGAAAAACATAATGCAATCAAACAGAGTCAACGTGGTTTTATGAAAGGGAAATCATGTTTGACAAATTTGTTAGAGTTCTTTGAGGATATAACAAGCAGAGTGGATAAAGGGGAACCAGTAGATGTTGTGTATTTGGATTGTCAGAAGGCGTTCGATAAGGTGCCACATAAAAGGTTATTTCACAAAATAGGAGCTCAGGGTATTGGGGGTAATGTGTTGCCATGGATTGAGGATTGGCTAACACACAGAAGGCAGAGAGTCGGGATCAATGGGTCTTTTTCAGGTTGGAAAGCCATAACTAGTGGTATGCCACAAGGAGCGGTCCTAGGGCCTCAACTATTTACTATCTACATTAATGACTTGGAGGAAGGGAGAGAGTGTAGTGTATCTAAATTTGCTGATGATACAAAAATAGGTGGGAAGGCATGATGTGATGAGAACACAAAGAATCTGTAAAGGAATAAAGATAGGTTAAATGAGTGGGCAAAAATTTAGCAGATGGTGTGCAATGTGGGAAATTTTGTGAGGTAATCCATTTTGGTAGGAAGAATAAAAAGGCAGATTATTATTTAGGTGGAGAAAGACTACAAAATGCTGCAGTACAGAGGAATCTGGGTGTCCTTGTGCATGAAACACAAAAGGTTATCATGCAGGTCAGCAAGTAATTAAGAAGGCGAATGGAATTTTGGCCTTTATTGCTAGGGGGTTAGAGTTTAAAAATCGGGAAGTCCTATTGCAACTGTACGGGGGTGTTGGTGAGGCCACACCTGGAGTACTATGTACAGTTTTGGTCCCCGTATTTAAAGAAGGATATACTAACATTGGAGGCAGTTCAGAAAAGGGTCACTAGGCTGTTTCCTGGGATGAAGGGCTGTCTTATCAAGAACAGCTGAACAGGTTAGGCCTTTATTCATTGGCGTTTAGAAGAATGTGAGGTGATCTGATAGAAACATATAAGATTTTAAGGGGGCTCGACAGGGTAGATGTTGAGAAGATGTTTCCACTAGTGGGGGAATCTCGAACTAGGGGACATAATTACAATAAGGAGGCACATTTAAAACTGAGATGCAAAGGAATTTCTTCTCTCAGAGGGTGGTGAATCTCTGAAATTCTCTGCCTCAGAGAGTTGTGGAGGCTCGGTCACTAAATGTATTTAAGGAGGAGGTGGATAGATTTTTGAAATCTCGGGGAGTCGAGGGTTAGGCAGAGCAGGCCCGAAAGAGGAGTTGAGGACTGGGACAGATCAGCCATGATCTTATTGAATGGTGGGGCAGGCTTGAGGGGCTGAATGGCCTACTCCTGCTCCTATTTCTTATGTTTCAGATGGGAGGTTACATCAATCGGCAAATTGGGGCTATAGGAGATTCCCAATGCAAAGGAAGATCGTCCTAATTGGCTGGAGAAGGAAAGCCTCTACTGCAACAAAAGGTCTGGTAAAGGACCATAAAGGAGCAGAACGAGTCCCAAAATTTATTTATCACTAAAAGTATCAGTTGAGACTGGCTCATTAAAAAAGTGACTGTTGATCATTGAATGGAGGGATAGGAGACTGCAACAAGGTCTTAATACTCCGTTGGGACACCTTGGGATCGGTACCTGGAACCAATCGCCAATTTCCCAAAATGTGGCGGTAACAAGGGTGGAAAGAAGAAAAATCTACTGGGGATTAGGGCCCTGCCCCCATCACATGGTCAGTGGGGAAGGAGCAGGCATTACTGGTCCTGGTGGGGGCACCGGCAGGGAAATCCCAGTTGAGGCAATTGGGGCAATGGTCGCCCCCACTCGCACATGTTTCTACTATGATCCTGTCTGAAATTGGGAGTGGTTGCAGAGGAAGAATTTTTCCCCCTACCAAGGTGTTTGAGGAAAGTAAGAGTGAAGTTCATGGTTGTGGGGAAGTAGACCCTAAAACTAGGTTGGCTTATTCCTCCTTTAAGTACTCCTAAGTAAACTGAGGGAACCACTCTGTAAAGGAGCAGTACTATGGGTCGTGATACTCCATGCACTTAGGGAGCGGATTTTCCCAGGTCCAAGAAGGTGGGTTTGGAGGTGGTGTGGATGGGAAAATTAGAATAAATGCTGTCAGCCAGATATCCTGATGTGCTGCTGCTTCCTCTTACTTTTCCCTGGGGTGTGTTGAGCTCGCTGATGGCCACCCATCTGGCAGTAGCCAGAAGTCACTTGAACCTGTTGAGGAACCAATTAAAGAGCGATTTTCCCAGTGGAAACCTGCTTTTCCAGCAGGGAAGCAGTGTCACAATGTCTCCGCAACCCAGCAGCTTGGAGAAGGCGAGAGCACAGCGGGAGGGACTGTCTCACTGAAACTGACAAGCTGGGAAGGCTTTGATCAGTTGCACTGACCAGCTACAGAAATGGACAGGCTAAGAGGCTGCTTTGCAAAGCACTCCTTCTGTCAGAGTGCTATCACTGTTTGACAGGTGAGTGGCAACTGGCTGGAAGGCACTTCATCTACCCAGCATTTCACCCACTCTCAACTGCATTTCTCTGCTGTCAGCCTTCAGGATGGCATGGGAGCAGCTATGCAGCTCCACTGTCCACCCCTGCTGAGGGTCTAGGGCAGGAGGCTTCCCAGTGCTACATGCTCCAGCTGCAGCTGGAGCAGCACTCATGGCAGGAGCAGCTGTAGCTGGAGCATGTAGCCTTCAATACAGACACATTCCCCTACATAGCACAGGTGGATGGCCACTGAGATGCAGGTGGAAGAAGGCCAGACCCCCCCAAAAGAGGGTCTGCAGGCAATGGACCAGCTATCCTAACATGTGCGAGCACCTGTGCCTCAGGTTGCTCAGGCTCTGACGGCATCTCACTGCTGATGTCTGCATCCTGATGGTTCTTGACCACCTTCACAGTGGAGCAAGTGTCCATGCATTTCCAGTGCCCGACAATGTGTCTGTTACTGGACATCCACCCCATAACCCCACATCCCTGACTCTTGCCAAGTTTTGTGATCACTCCTCCTGCAAGGAGGCAAAGCAGGGGGATGGGAGTGTTAGCGATGGCTTGTGTGCAGAGGTGTGAAGGGCAATATTTGTGTATAGTTACCATGGGGCCTGGGTGCAAGAGAGCAATAGGGTGAGGGTGAGTGTGAATGTTGGCTGCTCAGTTGGGGTTCAGAGGAATGAGTGGAGCTGCTAGGTGTTTTGACCTGAGACCTGCTCTGCAGGAGAATGCTTTGCAAGTCGGAGTGTCAGGATCGGCACCTGACAGTGTTATGCCACTCACCTGTCATGCCCTCCTGAGGTCCTGAATCCTCATGGTCCATAGTCTCCAGATTAGAGGGGCCACTTTGCTGCTACTCCCTTCCTCAGACACTTCTATTTATGCCTGTTTGGTTGAAGAAGCTTTCCTCATCCTCCTGCCCTTAGGAGAGCTCACCTCAATGCAGCCCCTCAGATCCCTCAGCTAGACCTCCAGGTAAGAGTAGGAGACCTGGGGGCCAGCTTTCCCAGGGCACCTCACCATTCCTGTAGTTGCTGCAGCCTTAACAAAGTCCTGGTGAGTTTCTCTGAAGTATGCTTTGTTGTGTTATTGGTTTTAAACAAAAACGTACCAAACACTTTGACGATGCTTGGTGAAGTAAACATAGGGTTCTTTATTACAGAAGAACAGAATTACAGGAGAGCTCTTCAGTACACGTTCTACCTGTTGCCGAACACTGCTCCAACTACTGTATCACATGTTAGCTTGCATCACTTCCTGTGATGATGTATACTAAATTGTTTACATAGTCAGTATTGTGTTAATTAGTAATCAAGCAGTTAAAGCAATATCACAGCATCCCCCTTTCCTTACATGGAAAATTATGTATGATATCAGCTATGGTCATAATGAAATAGGATAACTGTGAACAGTATTGTTACGACTGAGGTGGGAGGAGTGCATTGTCTTTCCTTGTTCCACTTTTCCACAGGTCACAACATATATTTAAATGTTTACCCAGTTACAGATGAGGTCAATCATATATTCTTCTCTTCATCCCAGAATAAAATACACCAACCAGGTTTCTTTAATGAACAACAAAATTCAGTTTATTATCAAACACGACTGATCCAGTAATGAGGCAAAGCATTAATACACAGATTGAAATATGGAAGTTCCCTTTTTAAATTCCCTCCACACACACTCACGTACACACTGAAAAAAATACAAAAATTCTCTCTGCAGAGGTCTTTTACAAAAAAAAGGACAAAAAAAGAATACTTTTTGCCAAATACTTGCTGATGCTTGAAGAAAAAAAAAGATATGAAAGGACGTCAGTTGTCCCTTTTGGTCTGGCATCCGGGTATATGGAGACGGGTCACTGGGATCTGTTCTAAAGCAGTTCTTTTCAGGTGGCGTTGAGAATTAGTCTGGCAGGTTTTTCCAGCTTCTCAGGAGAGATGCAATACTAGGGATTTTAGTTGTCCCACACTGGATCTTTGCAGGGTTCCTTGAAAGAGGTGAGCTGGGTGGATTCTTTTTTCTTGGCAGGCAAAACACCAACTGTCTTCAAAACAGTTCACACCTCAACTGAACTGAAAACAATGGGCAAAATTTTAGGAGCCCGCTGCCGATCCTGGGCAGGCTGCACACCAGAGAGCCACCGCAATCTCCCACGCAGTGGCTCATTTAACTAGCCGGGGCAGCCCGACCCCCCACTCGTGGGGGGGCGGGCTGTCTGTCCCTGGCAATTGTGTCAGCTGCCTGTGCGCAGGCGTTGGCACCATTTTTAAAGGGCAACACATTTAAATTTTTAACGAGGAAACCCCCAAAATTAAATAAATAAATTCACAATACCCCTTTCCCACCCTCCATAACAATTACATCTACGAGAATTCTTTGAGGATTTAACTAGTAGAGTTGATGAGGGGGAGCCAGTGGATGTGGTTTATTTGGACGTTCAGAAGGCTTTCGACAAAGTCCCACATAAAAGATTAGCATGGCAGGCAGTGACTAGTGGGGTACCGCAGGGATTGGTGCTTGAACCCCAGCTATTCACAATATATATTAATGATTTAGATGAGGGAACTAAATGTAATATCTCCAAATTTGCAGATGACACAAAACTGGGTGGGAGGGTGAGTTGTGAGGAGGATGCAGAGAGGCTTCAGGGTGATTTGGACAAGTTAAGTGAGTGGGCAAATGCATGGCAGATGCTGTATAATGTGGATAAATGTGAGGTAATCCACTTTGGTAGCAAAAACATGAAGGCATATTATTATCTGAATGGCTATAAACTGAGAGAGGGGAATATGCAGCGAGACCAAGGGTGTTCTCGTACACCAGTCATTGAAGGTAAGCATGCAGGTGCAACAGGCGATAAAGTCAAATGGTATGTTGGCCTTCATAGCGAGAGGATTTGAGTACATGAGCAGGGATGTCTTACTGCAATTATACAGGGCCTTGGTGAGGCCACACCTGGAATATTGTGTGCAGTTTTGGTCTCCTTACGTGAGGAAGGATGTTCTTGCTATAGAGGGAATGCAGCGAAGGTTTACCAGGCTGATTCCTGGGATGGTGGGACATACGTATGAGGAGAGATTGAGTCAGGATTATATTCGCTGGAGTTCAGAAAAGTGAGGGGGGGTCTCATAGAAACCTATAAAGTTCTAACAGGACTTAACAGGGTAGATGCAGGAAGGATGTTCTCGATGGTGGGGGAGTCCAGAACCAGGGTTCATAGTCTAAGGATACGGGGTAAACCTTTCAGGACTGAGATGAGGGGAAATTTCTTCACCCAGAGATTGGTGAGCCTGTGGAATTTGCTACCACAGAAAGCAGTTGAGGCCAAAACATTGTATGTTTTCAAGAAGGAGTTAGATATAGCTCTTGGGTCTAAAGGGATCAAAGGGTATGGGGCGAAAGCGGGAACAGGCTACTGAATTGGATTATCAGTCATGATCATAATGAATGGTGGAGCAGGCCCGAAGGGCCAAATGGCCTACTCCTGCTCCTATTTTCAATGTTCCTATGTTTCTATACATTATCTCTTTGCCCTCCCCCCAAAACACTTAACCTTTCAAATCTGACCTTCCCCTTGCAAACTGCACAAAGTTTAAGGTTCAACCCTTCCCACCATTCCCTACATCCATTATGTTTTTTTGACCCCGTCTCCCCAGCTCCTGCACTGACAAACTTACGTCCTTCCCCCTCCCACCAGTGTGGTGCTGCTTTTCCCAGGAAGGGGATCTGAAGGCACAGGAATGCCGGCCACCACGCCGAAGATCGTGGCAGGCCCTCAAAATCACTGGTAAGTCTATGTTAATTTATTTATTTTGTTCATTTGCATATTTAAATTGTGGTTCATCGCCCAGCGGCGGGTTGGCTGCCACAGAGCTTCGCAGCTGCTGCGCGGATCAGGCTGGGCCTTCCCGGCGTCAAGGTCCGTGGCAGGCCTCCTCCGGAGCCATGTTCAGGCACGCCCCCCCCCAGCCCCCACCATGGAATCCGCACCTGGGGGAAGAACAAAATCCAGCTCAATATCTTCCCCAAGCAGAAAATCAACCTTCTGACCTCCATAAACCTTGATATGTGTCTTCTCTGTAAACATCTTCCCCAGGTCACCAAGGTTTCTGTTGTTTATTGAGCTTAAAGCACATGATTTCCAGCACAGGTTATTTTCAAACAATATCTCAAGTGCATTTTGGAAGGTCTAATGCAGGTGGGAAGTATACAGTAAATGGAAGAACCCTTAGGAGTATTGACAGGCAGAGAGATCTGGGCGTACAGGTCCACAGGTCACTGAAAGTGGCAACGCAGGTGGATAAGGTAGTCAAGAAGGCATACAGCATGCTTGCCTTCATCGGTCGGGGCATAGAGTATAAAAATTGGCAAGTCATGCTGCAGCTGTACAGAACTTTAGTTAGGCCACACTTAGAATATTGCGTGCAATTCTGGTCGCCACACTACCAGAAGGACGTGGAGGCTTTGGAGAGGGTACAGAAGAGGTTTACCAGGATGTTGCCTGGTCTGGAGGGCATTGGCTATGAGGAGAGGCTGGATAAACTCGGATTGTTTTCACTGGAACGACGGAGGTGGAGGGGCAACATGATAGAGGTTTACAAAGTTATGAGCGGCATGGACAGAGTGGATAGTCAGAAGCTTTTTCCCAGGGTGGAAGAGTCAGTTACTAGGGGGCATAGGTTTAAGGTGCGAGGGGCAAAGTTTAGAGGGGATGTGCGAGGCAAGTTCTTTACACAGAGGGTGGTGAGTGCCTGGAACTTGCTGCCAGGGGAGGTGGTGGAAGCAGGTACGATAGCTACATTTAAGAGGCATCTTGACAAATACATGAATAGGATGGAATAGAGGGATACGGTCCCGGAAGTGCAGATGGTTTTAGTTTAGGCAGGCATCAAGTTCGGCGCAGGCTTGGAGGGCCAAATGGCCTGTTCCTGTGCTGTACTGTTCTTTGTCCTTTCAGTGAACTTGATTAAAAAAAACACATCCATGGAATCTTTTCAGTTTTAGCACAGGTCATCAAAAATATTTATAAATGGAAGCACTTTTGTAATAATATTTACACATTTATGGACTCTCACATTCATTATTCAAGTGTCTCTGAAACGTACAGGTGGTCTGCTGACTCGACCTGATCTGGAAACTTTGCTGAGATCTGGAATTGTCAATTATTTTCTCTTGACTCATAGGTTAAGACTGACAATTATCTTGTACTTGAGTGTTGTATGTGTCATTTTCTTAACTTCATTCTCAGAACTTGAATGTGAACGTGTTCATGACTCTACAGTAGTGTGAGGTATGATGCTGTTGGATAACTCTCTCAGCAAACATCTATTCCTTCTCAACATTGCTCCATTCAGGTGGTTACCTCGTATGAGCATACATCATTATAGATCTTTGACACTTCCGCAGGGAACCATGTCTTCCCTTACGGGTGGCTCACTCTGACCTTCTGTCGCGGAGGTAACTCCATGCCTGCATGTTTTTATTTTATTTAGTTTATCATGTGTGATTTTCATTTTCTCTTGTCTTGCCAATAATTTTCTTGGACCGATGACGATCTGATCAGATGATGGCTCAGAAGAGTTGTCCTGATTTGCCTTCTGAACATGATCCCTGCTGGGGATGGTAATCCTGTATCTAGTGGTGTTGCTCATAGGTCCAACATTGCTATTTGAATTTCCTGATTAGTCTGCTCACTTTTCAGGATTAGTGATTTTATTGTCCGCACCGTCCTTTCAGCTTGTCCATTTGACCTTGGATAGTGTGGAGATGATATAATGTGATTTCTAGCCCACTTTGTGCATACATCTTGAAATGGCATACTGTGGACCGTTGCCCGCCACTACC
The DNA here is from genome assembly GCF_036365525.1 of Heterodontus francisci. Lineage (NCBI taxonomy): Eukaryota > Metazoa > Chordata > Chondrichthyes > Heterodontiformes > Heterodontidae > Heterodontus > Heterodontus francisci. The sequence continues at coordinate 54,795,269 of NC_090387.1, read as the reverse complement.
TCCTCCGGGGGATCGAAAAGACTGAAAACTGCACTCGTAGTGTTTGCTACCAATACACTTGATGTATCTGTCAATTGGCGACTGATAGGAGATTTGGAGAAGTAGTCTGTAATAAGTAAGAAACCATCATCTCTGACAGTCAATACATCAGTAAAAGAGAGAGCGGGGCTCGAGGCCCTTACTTACCTGAGGACTGGAACGGCGGCAGGCTCTCTCTGTCAGCGCGCACTGAGGTTCAAAAGGGAGAAAAAAAAAGACTTAGTGACATCACGGGAAATCTGTCAGCTGATTGGTTGGGTAAGTAACAGCTGCTGGTGCCCGTAAATAGCTTAAAAAATCAGGGGAAAGTTCTTTTTTTTTGAAAAAACCTCAAAACCTACCTTATAAGTGATAAGGTTAGTACTACTAAAGTGTGTGTTTTTTTAATTAGTGTAATTTATTAAGGACTTTTGAGTGTAGTGGGTAGTGTTTGGAGTAGAACAAGGCCCCTAGTGTAATTAGTTTTTTCAATTAAAGGGACTAACTAAGTAATCTAAAGATAAGTCATGACAGGAGAGCTCGCACCCATGATTTGCTTCTCCTGCGCTATGTGGGAAATCTGGGACGCTTCCAGTGTCCCTGGCGACCATGTGTGCAGGAAGTGTATCCATCTGCAGCTACTGGCTACCCGCATTATGGAGCTGGAGCTGCGGGTGGATTCCCTCTGGAGCGTCCATGATGCTGATATCGTTGTGGATAGTACATTTAATGAGGTGGTCACACCGCAGGCAAATGCTGTAAAGGCAGAAAGGGAATGGGTGACCACCAAGCAGAAAAGAGGAAGGCAGATTGTGCAGGAGTCTCGTGTAGCCATCCCACTCTCTAACAAATATACCGCTTTAGATATTGTTGAGGGAGATGGCTTAGGGGAAAGCAGCAAGAGCCAAGTTCATGGCACCATGGTTGGCTCTGCTGCACAGGAGGGGAGGAAGAAGAGTGGCAGGGCTATAGTGATAGGGAATTTAATCGTAAGGGGAACAGACAGGGATTTCTGCGGCAGCAACAGAGACTCCAGGATGGTATGTTGGCTCCCTGGTGCTAGGGTCAAAGATGTCTCAGAGCGGCTGCAGGGCATTCTGAGGGGGGAGGGCGAACAGCCAGTTTTCGTGGTACATATCGGTACCAATGACACAGTTTAAAAAAAGGGATGAGGTCCTACAAGCTGAATATAGGGAGTTAGGATGCAAATTAAAAAGTAGGACCTCAAAGGTAGTAATCTCAGGATTACTACTACCAGTGCCACGTGCTCGCAAGAGCAAAACAGCAGGATATATCAGATCAATACGTGGCTGGAGAAATGGTGTAGGGGGGAGGGATTCAGATTCCTGAGATATTGGGACCAGTTCTGGGGAAGGTGGAACCAGTACAAGCTGGACAAGTTGCATTTGGGCAGGACCGGAACCACTTTCCTCATGGGGGTGTTTCCTAGTGCTGTCGGGGAGGGTTTAAACTAGAATGGCAGGAGGATGGGAATCTGAGCAAGGAGACAGAGGAGAGGGAAACAAGGATAGAAATGAAAGACAGAAAGGTAAGAAGCAAAAGTGGAAGGCAGAGAAAACAAGAGCGAGAAACAAATGGGGCCGAGGTGCAAAATAAAGCTAAGATGACTAACAATGTTAAAATGACAAGTCTAAAGGCATTGTGTCTTAATGTGCGGAGCATTTGCAATAAGGTAGATGAATTAACAGCGCAAATAGATATAACCGGTTATGATATAGTTGCAATTACGGAGACATGGCTGCAAGGTGACCAAGGATGGGAACTGAACATCCAGGGGTATTCAATATTTAGGAAGGACAGGCAAAAAGGGAAAGGAGGTGGGGTAGCATTGTTAGCAAAGGGGGAAATCAATGCAGTAGTGAGGAAGGATATTGTCTCAGAAAATCATGATGTGGAATCTATGTGGGTGGAGCTAAGAAACACCAAGGGGCAGAAAACGTTGGTGGGGGTTGTTTATAGGCCCCCAAACAGTAGTGGAGATGTAAGGGATGGCATTAAATAGGAAATTAGAGACGCATGCAGTAAGGGTACAACTGCAATCATGGGTGAATTTAATCTACATATAGATTGGTCAAACCAAATTAGCAATAATACTGTGGAGGAGGATTTCCTGGAGTGTGTACGTGATGGTTTTTAGACCAATACGTTGAGAAACCAACTAGAGAACAGTCTATCCTAGACTGGGTATTGTGCAATGAGAAAGGATTAATTAACAATCTTCTTGTGCGGGGTCCCTTGGGGAGGAGTGTCCATAACATGATAGAATTCTTCATTAAGATGGAGAGTGAAGTAGTTGAATCCGAAACTAGGGTCCTGAATCTAAATAAAGGAAACTACAAAGATATGAGGCGCGAGTTGGCTTTGGTAAATTGGGGAACTTTACTAAAAGGGTTGATGGTGGATAGGCAATGGATAATATTTAAAGAACGTGTGCATGAATTACAACAATTATTCATTCCTGTCTGGCGCAAAAATAAAACCAGAAAGGTGGCTCAACCGTGGCTTACAAAAGAAATTAGGGATAGTATTAGATCCAAAGAGAAGACATACAAATTTGCCAGAAAAAGCAGCAAGTTTGAGGATTGGGAGCAGTTTAGAATTCAGCAAAGGAGGACAAAGAGATTGATTAAGCTGGGGAAAGTAGAGTATGAGAGTAAACTTGCAGGGAACATAAAAACTGACTGTGAAAGCTTCGATAAATATGTGAAGAGAAAAAGATTAGTGAAGACAAATGTAGGTGCCTTACAGTCAGAAATGAGGGAAATTATAATAGGGAACAAAGAAATGGCAGAACAATTAAACACACACTTTGGTCTGTCTTCACTGAGGAGGACACAAATAACCTCCAAGAAATGTTAGAGAATCAAGGGTCTAAAGAGAGGGAGGAACTGAAGAAAATCAGTATTGGCAAAAAAAAAATGCTAGGGAAATTAATGGGGTTCAAGGCTGACAAATCCCCAGGACCTGATAAACTACATCCCAGAGTGCTAAAGGATGGCCTTGGAAACAGTGGATGCATTGGTGGTCAGCTTCCAAAACTCTATAGACTTTGGAGCAGTTCCTACAGATTGGAGGGTGGCAAATGTAACCCCACTATTTAAAAAAGGAGAGAGAGAAAAAACAGTGGACGACAGACCAGTTAGCCTTACATCAGTAGTGGGGAAAATGCTAGAGTGTATTATAAAGGATGTGATAGCAGAATACCTGGAAAGCATAAACAGGATTGGGCAAAGAAAGCATGGGTTTATGAAAGGGAAATCATGCTTAACAAATCTACTGGAATTTTTTGAGGATGTAACTCGTAGAATAGATAAGGGAGAACCAGTGGATGTAGTGTATTTGCATTTTCAGAAGGCTTTTGATAAGGCCCCACAGAAGAGGTTAGTGTGCAAAGTTAAAGCACATGGGATTGGGGGTACTTTACATGGATTGGGAATTGGTTGACAGGGAGGAAACAGAGAGTCGGAATAAACGGGTCTTTTTTTGGGTGGTAGACAGTGACTAGTGGGGTACCGCAGGGATCAGTGCTTGGACCCCAGCTATTCACAATATATATTAATGACTTGGATGAGGGAACTGAATGTAACATTTCCAAGTTTGCAGATGACACAAAGCTGGGGGGGGGGAAGCTGTGAGGAGGATGCAAAGAGGCTCCAATGTGATTTAGAAAAGCTGGGTGAGTGGGCAAATACATGGCAGATGCCATATAATGTGGATAAATGTGAGGTTATCCACTTTGGTTGTAAAAACAGAAAGGCATATTATTATCTGAATGGTGATAGATTGGGAAGGTGCAATGAGAACTGGGTGTCCTAATACACCAGTCGCTGAAAGCAAGCATTCAGGTGCAGCAAGCAGTTCAGAAGGCGAATGGTTTGTTGGCCTTCTTTGCAAGAGGCTTTGAGTACAGGAGCAAGGATGTCTTACTGCAGTTATGCAGGGCCTTTGTGAGACCACATCTGGAGTATTGTGTGCAGTTTTGGTCTCCTTATCTGAGGAAGGATGTTCTTGCCATGGAGGGAGTGCAAAGAAGATTTACTAGGCTGATTCCTGGGATGGCAGGATTGACGTATAAGGAGAGATTGGGTCGACTAGGCCTATATTCACTAGAGTTTAGAAGAATGAGAGGGGATCTCATAGAAACCTATAAAATTCTAACAGGACTAGACAGGCTAGATGCAGGGAGGATGGTCCCAATGGCTGGGGAGTCCAGAACCAGGGGTCACAGTCTCAGGATACGGGGTATGCCATTTAGAACTGAGATGAGGAGAAATTCTCAGAGGGTGGTGAACCTGTGGAATTCTCTACCGCAGAAGGCAGTGGAGGCCAAATCATTAAATATATTCAAGAAGGAGATGGATATATTTCTTAATGCCAAAGGGATCAAGGAACATGGGGAGAAAGCGGGAACAGGGTACTGAATTAAACTGAATCAGCCATGTTCTTTTTTGAATGGCAAAGCGGGCCTGAAGGGCCAAATGGCCTACTCCTGCTTCTATATGTTTCTATGTTTCAATGCTATTCTTGACCATAGATATGATGGAACATCGTGAGGATGGAGTGATTCTCTGTGCTGATTCGGCTGATGCTCCTGACATGCATCGCACTTCCTCACTGCCCATTCGATATCGTTATTGATCCTTGGCCAATAAACTGTTTCACGTGCAAGTCATCTTGATCTTTCAATGCCCATGTGACCTTGATGTAATTGTGTAAGGATTCCTTGATGAAGCACTTTAGGTATCAGTGCTTGTCTGCCTTTGAAAATGACTTCACTTGACATCCCTAACTCATCACAATATGGCCAAAAGGTTCTGAGGTCTGTGGGAACTTCTTGCATTGTATCTGGCCACTGATAATGAGCTGCCATAATGCCTTCAGGACAGGATCTCTGGAAGTCTCTTCTTGGAGCTCCTCTTGTTTCCTCTGTCCAAATTGTATTAGGTTAATGTTGTACGTATCTTCTAGTTCCAAATCTAACTCTGTCCACTTTAACATTTAACGGTGCATCTTAATTCTTCTTTGGGTTGGGTAATCTGCTCAATGTATCAGATGTAACCATGAGATTTCCAGGTTTAAATCAAACCTCACAATCGTACCCCTGTACCTTGGTTAGTAGCCTTTGGAGTCGAGGTGGTGTGTTGGTGAGTGGCTTTCGCCAAATCACGGTTTGTGATCAGTCTTGACAACAAAGTGTTTAACAAATATGTACGTATGGAATCTGGTGAGACTAAACACTAATGCCAATGTTTCTCATTCTATATTCCAATAGCTTGTCTGAGTGGCTGTCAAACTTTTGGAACCAAACGCAATTGGTCTACCTTCCAATAACAGACATGCTCCAAAACCCTTTTGTGAAGCTTCTACTTCAATTGTAGTTTCTTTCCTTTGGTTGTAATTTTGCAAACATGTTTCAGCAGAAAGTGACTGTTTTAATGAATCAAACACATGCTGATGATCTTCGTGCCACAGGAATGGCGTATCTTTCTTGAGAAGTTCACACAGTGATGGTGCTTTCTCAGAGAAATTCGAGATATATGGTGCTAAAATTTAAACAGACCCAACTACTTCTGTAAATCTTTTTATCTTGCGGAGTAGGCATTGATTGTACATCCTTAACTTTACTGGGATCTGGTCGTATTCCAGTGTCAGAATGGATTGAACCGAAGAAATTAATATGGCTCATATGGATAGCACATTTTTTTTGGTGTTAAACACAAGACCTTCTCTTCTATCTGTCTCCAGTAGAATGTGAAGATTCTTGTCACGGTATTCCTTTGTACCTCCCATTACTGCTATGTCATCCGCAATGCAAGCACAGCCAGGATTACTCTCGGTAGTGCTATCCGTATGTTGTTGGAACAGGTCTTGACTCACTGACAGACCGAATGATAACCGTAGAAAGCAATACCTCCCAAATGGTGTTCTGAAAGTTGTTAGTTCCCGTGAATCTTCAGAAAGGTGAACCAACCAATATCCATGTTTCGTGGTCAACTTTGAGAAAAACTTGGCTTTAGCAAACCTTGGGTTGAGCTCTTCTAAAGTAGGAATCTTGTGATGACATCTTTTGAGTGCATGATTCAATCTTGTCAGATACAAGCTTTCTTAATTACAGTGGTGAAAGAGCAACCTCAATTGGTGCGTTGCTGAACATAGTGAATAATCCCCTGTCGATCCATCATGTCAAGCTGAGCCTTTAGTTTGTTATTTTTGCAGACACGACACATCTTTGGAGAGAACTGCATTGTCTTTCAGATGAAGAACACCATTTGCTATAAAAGTGCCCATGGTGTCAAATCTATCTGGGTATTTCTGTTGCAGATCTTGAATAGACCCAATGGGGTCACACTTGCCTTGACTATCTAGCATTGGTGCTTTACTGATCTCATGAATCATCACGATTCGATATTCACTGCATGCTAGTAGCCCTGCTACTGCTGGACCATTGGTATCAACCAATTGATGTCCCATGGGGAGGCGGTGGCATCGTGGCAATGTCACTGGACTAGTAAACCAGAGCCCAGGCTAATGTTCTGGAGGCATGGGTTCGAATCCCACCACAGCAGATGGTGAAATTTGACTTCAATTAATAAAATCTGGAACTAAAAGCTAGTCTAATGGTGACCATAAAACAATTGTCGATTGTTGTAAAAACCCATCTTGTTCACGAATGTCCTTTAGGGAAGGAAATCTACCATCCTTACCTGGTCTGGCCTACATGTGACTCCAGACCCATAGCAATGTGGTTGACTCTTAAATGCCCTTGGAAATGGCCTAGCAAGCCACTCAGTTCAAGGGCAATTAGAGATGGGCAATAAATGCTGGCCTAGTCAGTGACACCCATTTGCCACAAAATTAATTAAAAAAAACACAGAAGACTTGTGGTGACCATGCACAGCTTCCATATCTGCACTTCAACGTCCATGCTCCCAAACAGTTGACTGGTGAACCGTTAAATGCAGTGAGTCTAGCTCTTGTTGGCTGTAACATAGACTCCCACTTCACTAGGTACATGTCCTTGAGGATCCGTAGTGGTAAAATGTTGGCACTTGCCCTAGTATCTATCTTCCATCTTCCCTTGTGTTCACTATTTTTGTTCGGACAAAAAGGGCTAGATTTTAAGGAGAACTCAACGTCGGGATCTGTGGTGGTTGAGGGGGGTTCCTGAAGACCGCCGCGGATGAGGCCCGTCACAGACCTCGACACCAGCAGGGCCCGACCCGATCTTCCCAGCGGAGGCGAGGCACCGTGGCGGCTCCCCCGCCGCTGGACAACGGGGCCACAATTTCAATATTCAAATTAATAAAATAAATAAATGTAAATATATATACGTCTCATCTTGATAGCCCGCCGCAATCTTCAGCCCGGCAGCCAGCACTCCTGCACCTTCGTATCCCCCTCCAGGGAAACAAGGTGCAACACTGGTGAGCAGGGGGGAGAAGGTAAGTTTTTCAGTGGGGGGGGTGGTGGGGGGAAGGACGGGGTCAAATTAACGTCATGGGTGTAGGGGATGGTGGGAAGGGTTGTAGTTTAAACTTTGTGCAGTAAGCCTGGGGGGGGGGGTGGGGGAGGTCAGATGGTATAGGTAAGTGTTTTTGTGGGGGAAAGGGCAAATAATAAATTAATTGTTATTGGGGGGTGGGAGAGGGGCAAGAGAAATGTTTTTATTTAATTTAATTTAATTCAATTTGTCTTTAAATATTTAAATAAGCCGGTCGGGCTGACTGCCATTTAAAAATGGCATCAGCGCCTGTGCACAGGCAGCTGATGCCATTGCCGGGGTTGGACAGCCCACCCCCTGCACGTGATTGTGCGGGGGGTGGGGGCGGCCCACCCCGGCTATTTAAATGAGCCGCTGTGCTTGAGATTGCGGCGGCTCTTCGGCATGTGGCCCACACAGGCGGGCTGCCATTTTTGAAGCTCGCAGCGAGCCTATAAAATCCAGCCCATAATTTCTATTATGGTGAAGACCTCCAGTTCTGTGATTGCAACCATGTGGTGTGTGATTGTCACTGTGTGGAAATCTTGTTGACTTTCAGTGCTTTCTTTGCTCTCCAGGTCTCTGCTTACCTCGTGGATGTACATGTGTTTAAACTGATACTTGTTGAACAGTTTTTTATTCTTGCCCTTAGGCAGCGTCAGTTTTCTGTTGAGCTGTGGCTTGCTGTGGCTTCTGACTGCTTCTTCACTGCTGATTTCCTACACAGTCTGGCCCTGTGTCCCTTTAGACCACACGCCTTGAAGGTATCCCTGAATGCAGAACAGTTTAATGACTGGTACGCTGTACCGCATTTGCTGCATGCCTGTCGAGGTGTCTTGCTGACCTCACCTGTGGTTGTTGCTGCTCCAAGGCCTGGATTTGTTGTCTGTTCGCAACTATGACTTCATATTTTTTGCCATCTTTGAGGAGACTGTCGATGTCATACCCTTTTGGTTTACCAAGCAGATCCTTTTGGAAAGCTTCTATTGGAATTGATGCGATTACCAGCTTCATTATTCTCGACGAGAGTTTTGTGCCTGAGAAATTGCAATCTTTGCCTTTTTCCCGACATCTACCGACAAACTGATCAATAGTTTCTTTGGGCTTTGTCTGTTCGCCATCAGTTTGAGTCGATGGATACTGAAGTTAACTTTGACCTTTAATTGGTCTTTGAGCATTGTCCAGAGTTTAGATGGGACTTTCTGGTCTGCCTCTGACTGTCCAGAAGTGTTGATGTGATGGAGACCTTCATTACCAATCGCAATCTTTAACTTTATTTCTTACTTGTCATGTTCTGTGACTTCAAGATCTAAAAAGCATAGCTCCATATGCTGGCTAACTAGTTGGAATTCATGGAGGATTTCTGGAACCTTCCAGTTCATCACTGGGTATTTTGTGGTCATGGTGGCAAAACTTCTTGCTTGAAGGAATTATTTGCCAGAGCTTTCCCCTGAAACAATTTCCTTTTTAGTAGCTTTCCTTCAAGGAAAAAACAGTGTAGTTTACTGTGCCTGCAGCATTGAACCTCTGCCACGCCTTGATCACTGTGGCTGCAGCACGGGCTTTTCAGCCTCTGCGTGGGGAGACTCCGCCCACGAAGCTCTTTTGGTGGGAAAACCATGACACTTAATGGCAGTGCAATCTCGCAGCCCTGATTCAGATTGATTCTTTTTTTTCAGCCTTTCTGGCTGACTACCATTCGACAAACACCCTTTTTGGTTACTCAACACTCTCTTGGTGGACTTTGTTACAACTAGGTGAGGAAGGGGTCTCAGGCTCCTCTCTTTCCCCTTTCCTGGTTTGGCTATAACAGGGTTTAACTTTTAAAACACAGTGTTTTTAGCTTCCCTTCAGTGAGTCATTGCTCACTGCTCTCTAATTGTAATTGTAAAGGAATCAAACAGACAAGCTTTCTCACGTTTAAACAAGAAAGGTGTAAGTTTATTAACATTAACACTCTACCTCTATTAAAACTACTAAAAATACACAACACGACCACGCTAGCATGCATATGCGATAAACACACACAAATAGATCCAGAGGAGGAGAAAGAATTAAAGTGGGAAGGTTTGAAGTAGTAGATGGAATTCAGTTACTGTTTTTTAGTTTTGCTGTGATGCCTTTAATTGAAGTTAAGTCTTGCAGTTCTCGTTGGGGCCCAATGCACACTGTCAAACTTGTTTCACTGGTACCAGAAGGCTGCAGGGGTCTTCTGTCTTGAGGCTTAAGTTACTTCCGTGGGTCCCTGGAACTTTGTGTCAGAGAGAGGCAGAGAGAGAGAGAGAGAGAGAGAGAGAAACCTTGCTTCTCTTTGGTCTTCAAGATTGCAGTCTGCCCAAAACTTTTCTGTGATGCACAATTCAATCAATTCCCAGGTTGGCCAGCAGGTTAGTCATGTGACCAGCTCTTTGTTTGAGACAGCATCGCCTGCGATAGTTGATGATTCTTCAAAGCTTACTAGACACACTCAGTCGGGGGTGGGGGGCCTGGGTGGTGGAGTGCTGGCTCTTACACAGACAATGACTCTCAATGTCTTTTGATCATCACTATTGACAAAATCCATCTGGCTAATTGAATCAGAGAGAACATTGCATTATCTTCCTATGGAACTGTCTTTCAGAAATGTGCAGCCATATTTTCAGCCACTGCTCTGTGGTCCTTTTAAACAAGTTATATTCAATGTCCAGTAAACATGCAAATAGTGTTCCATATGCCAAAATTAATATGTTTCCATTTGGCAAGTGTGGTTTCTGTCTCAACTGATTCCCAAGGATGGTCCTGTGTCATGCTGCTGCTGCTTCCTCTAGATATCTTCAGTGTTGTCCCTGGCTTTTATGGTTTTACATGGAGAAGCTGTTGTTCGTGATGTTATGCTTGTGATCACCATCACTATATCGAACACTGCTTATATGTCAAGCATCTCTGCGTCACTTCTACCCTGTTGCGTTCCACTGCCACAATATTGTGTAATTGGTTTTTAAACACAAACGTACCAAACACTTTGACGATGCGTGGTGAATCAAATGACGGGTTCTTTATTACAGAATAACAAAATTGTAGGAGAGCTCTTAAATACGTGTGCTACTTGTTGATCAACACTGCTCCATCTAGTGTATCACATGTTAGCTTGCATCACTTACTGTGATGACATATACTAAACTATTTACATATTCAGTAGTATGTTAACTAGTAATTAAGCAGTTAAAGCAATATCACAACATGCTGTGATCCCTTTAATTAGAAATCTTGCCTCTGGAAAAAATGGCCTGTCATCCCGCCCGCCCACCCTTATTGGCCAGGGAGCCTAGAGGTGGGAAGACAATTGGTTTGCCCTGGAAAAGAGCAACTGGCAGGACCGCTGCTCCAGCAAGTGGCCATGATGGGCTGGATTTAGTGAGGCCATTTGGAGTGGGAATGGAGGTATGGGGGGCCGAGGAATTGCATCGGATGCGTCCGCCTGGAAATTCACCGTCGTAATGTCAGTTTCGGATTTAATCAGTGGCGGGAAAGCTGCAAGGCAGTGTTGTCGCCCCGACGCGACAGGAATGTGATTTAAATTGTTGAACAGATAGTTCTAATACATTTGCATGCAATTGACAGCAATTCAATGGGGGCCTTGGAATTAAGTGGATGGCGGGCGGCCCTCACATGTTTTCGGATCTCCAGCCGTTGAAAGGTGGCGGCACTGAGGCGAGGCCTCATTGCGATGACGGGAAGGCAGCCATGAGGGGCACTGGATAGCGGAAGTGGGGGGTGGTAGCGGAAGCCATTGGCAGCCGACAGTGCTGTGAATGCTGCATGGGTGGGCGTGGTCGCGGGTGGCAGTACTGGGTGGGCATTGTCTCGGGTATTCTGCATGGGTGGCCATACTGCTGGGTGATTTGAACGGCTGGCCATTGTATCAGGTGAGAGGGTTGGGTAGCCATACTGCAGGGACTAAGAGTTGGACTAAGGGTGTGCACTGAAGGCCATTAGCGTGTAAGCCCAGAGGAGTAGCAAAGGCAAAGATGCCAAGGCAACTTCATCTCTGCAAGGACAGCGCTCTGGAAGCCCACTGATCACCTGGCATGGGTCTCATGCACCCTATCTTTGTGGGCTCCTGTGGCGTAATGCAGCAGCTCTGACAATGGGAGTGCCAGAAGGCAGCTGCCCCTGCCCATGAAGCTCTATGATGAGAGCAACAGCAGCCAGCCTGTGCTAAGAAGGGCCCACCTGCACCACAGAATGTACTGGACTCGACTCAGCTACCTCCAAACGTCCGAGCAGCATTGTCAGCAAAAGACTGCAGCTCTCCAGGGAGGCCATCACTGCCTTGTGTGCCATGCTGCAGGACGAGTTGCAAATTATGGGATTCGGTGGTCACCCTATGCCAGTGGCCCTGAGGATCACAGTGGCACTAAACTTTTATGTGTCTGGATCTTTCCAGGGATCCACCGAGGACACGTGTGGGGTCTTCCAGGCATCAGCCCACCGCTGTGTCAAGGAGGTGACCAATGCCCTGTTCAAGAGGACAGGCGACTATGTGCACTACCGGACTGACCCTGACAGTCACGCTGAGAGGGCCATCAGATTTGGGGCAATCGCTGTAATCCCCCAGGTGTTAGGTGTGATAGATTGCACGCATGTGGCCATCAAGGCTCTAACGGACCAGCCAGCTGCCTTCATCAACAGGAAGGGCTTTCATTCTATCAACGTTAACTGACCTGGACCACTGAAACCATTTCTTTCAGGTGTGTGCCCACTTCTCCAGAAGCAGACACGACACTTACATATTTCAACAGTCCCAGGTGCCAGAGTTTTACAGGCTCCCCGCTCGCCTTCAGGGATGGATTCTTGGGGAATGGCTACCCATTGAAGACATGGCTACTGACGTCTGTGAGGAACCCTTACACTGCAGCAGAGGAGAGGTAGAAGACTTGCCGTGGCTCCACCTGAGCAACCATTGAGCAGGCCATTGGGCTGCTGAAGATGAGATTCTGGTGCCTGGATCGATCCGATGGTGACCTGCAGTATGCCCCAGTGATGGTGTCACGTATCATGGTGGTCTGCTGTGCTCTGCAATATCTAGCACTGCAGAGGGGGAAGCCTTGCATGAAGAGGGCATGAATGATCGCCAATCCTCCACTGATGAAAAGGACACGGAGGAGGGTGATGAGCAGGCAGCACTGGATCTTGAACCCCTTGCACCGGAGGCCAAGCACATTGAGCAACGGGCCAAGGAGGCAAGAGACAGTCTCATACTTACCCGCTTCCAGCCCCCATGATGGGCTCTCAGAGTGAATTCAAGAAAGATTCACCTCAATACATGTAGTTTGTCGCCTGCTTTCTATTTGGAGTTTCATGCTTAAAGCCCAGCTGAATCATGCACTCTGGCACATCTGAGATGCTTACCAAAGGAGGGCTGTACCTACACTGGCAGCCCAATAAGGGAGAAGGGTGAAGTCAGCATCTCACAATTAAGGCATGAAAGAAAAAGCATTTTCCACAATGAATGCAAACTGTAATAATGATTTAAAAAAACACAAAGCAAATGGCAAATGCCAGACACTAGTAAAACTCCAAGTGTGTCTAGGTGGTTTTCTTTGTACGTTTTGGTGTGCTTCTATGAGGTGTGACCCCAGCGATAGCAGCTGGGCTGGAGGCAGGCTGCTGATCAAACTGCCCCTTGGCCTGGGATAACTTTGGTGGCCGTCCTCTGGCTGCCTGAGGCCTGGAGGGCACCGGCTGCCTGAGTGTTTTCTGCAGGTATCACAGCTACTGGAGCTGGGCTCACTGGCAGACGGGCTGAGGAGCTGTTGGCTATACTCAGAGTGCCCTGATGGGACCCCCTGCTGTGGAGGTCAGCCTCTCCTCCTCCATTTCAAGGCTCACTTGAACCTCCCTGCTCACCAGAGAAGGACAAGACCTGGCGAAGACTCCAGGTGCCTCATCCTTCCCTTGTCTTGTCACTGCTACAGTGAGCACATGGTCAAGGTGATGGTGTGCAGGTCTGCGTGTATTTGTGGGATCTGGTTCTCCAGGAGTGTCGCCAACCTCTCGATGGAGGAAGCCATGTGCTGACATGCCTGAGACATGGCACTACTCATGGTATGGATGCACTCCTCTATCGTCTGTTCATGGCTGTGCATGGCCTCTGGCAGCTGTGCCAGAAGTTGCTTTACCCCTTTCTGTAACTCCAGCATGCCCTGCGCTGTTGGTACCAGTGGAGCATCATCAGCCTGGGGCTCAACATGGGCCTGGCCACCCATGGTCCTCCAACTGTCAGAGGTCTGAGCCTTAGCCAGGTGCTTGAGCCCATGTGTGGTGCTCTCACCAGCTTGTGACCCTGATTCTAAGACCAAACGCATTCCCACCGAGGTGAAAGTATCTGCATTGGTGGAAGATGCAAGAGGATCATGTGATGGTACATCCTCTGACTGCTCCTCCTCAGATGCTGACGGCTGTCCCCCTTCAGTTGGAGCCTCCTACGGACGTTGACCTGCATGAGAGAACACAAACATGTGGGTTAGGAGTTGCAAATCTTGTCATGCCAGCCATGCGTGTTATGGAAGTACTTTGGATGTCAAATAAAGACAATCCTCACTCTTGTGTGGAGACTCTAGTCTCATCATAGGCTATTGAGCGGCCACTCTGGGTCCCTTCTAACTCCAGTGCCTCCTCCTCAGCTGTCGAGAGAGGCTGTGTATCTGGAATTCCCCCACCAGTCCTTGAGGTCTCCCTGTTGTTATGGGCCCGCTGGTCCTGCAAGTGGAAAGAGGGAGATAGTAAGACCTCACAGGAAGAGCAAGAGAAAAGTGAGGCTTCACAGGAAGAGTGAGAGAACAGTTCTGCTAGTGGCAGCCCCTCGTCCCTTGCTGGGATTTCCTACATGGCCCATTCCCAAGTCGAATCAGGGGAGGTAATGGGGGTGAGCTGTGGCCGAGATGCAGCAATACGTCTGGCAGGATGTGGTGCTGCCTAACTCCCTTGCCGGCACCTTTCTGGTGCCTCCCTCCCCATGTCCCGCTGCCTCCCATGTCGCGACCATGCAAGCCCCAAAGATGAGAGAGATATGGAGCAGTCACCTTGACAGAAGGAAGGAGATCATTGACTCTCGGGGGTGACCCCACAGCTGCTAACCTCCTCTGCAATCTCCATCCGGGTTTGCTTAGTCAGGCGGGAGAACCTCATCTTGCCATTTCTGGGGAAGAGGACCTCTCACCTTTCCTTTGCAGCCTGGAGAAGAATCTCCAGGGAGGCATCGCTAAACCTTGGGGCCACCTCTTGCTTCTTGCTTCTGCCATAGTGCGCCGTCCTTCTCCAGGAGGCAGGGGTGGGGGTGCTGGTGGTACAGGAGTCACAATCACACCGGGTTCAGCAACGCTCAGCAAAGGGTAAGCCACTCAAAGGCATCAATGCAAGCAGGGCTGGCAGGGCTTTAAATATGGCACGAGCACCTGCTCCAGAGTCATCTGACACCATAATCAGTGCCTCAGGAGCCTGCCGCCATCGCGTAATTGGACAGACCCGGCACCTCCATTATGGTAATTGGCTATCCGATGTGTGATTGCAGTGGGCCGGCTGCACATGTGGTGACCGACAACAGCTCCCACTTCAAGGATCGCTGCCAGAACCCATGACAGCTTAACTAAATTCGGTCCAATGACCGGAAAAATAACTAAGGTGGGAAAATTCAGCCCATTATTTCTGTGCTACAATGAGAAGAGTTTCAGGTTGATCTTCAATCCAAATATGCAAAAAAGAGCAGGAATCACAAACCTATGTACACAATAAAGGTTGAATCTGAATTAATCTTGAGCACAATCTAAGTGGCAAACTATCCCCAATGATAGATGCAGAAATCAATCCTTTCCAATATTTGCCCTCAGCATCATCTCCACATTGACATATGACATGAGCATTCCTAATTTGTCGAACTTGTTTGTCAACTTTCGTAAAATACACAGATTTCAAGCACTATTGATGCCGTTTCATGTAAGTCGCAGTATCTCACTGTGTATGTTTTCTAGATTAATTTTCTTAAGTTATAAAATACTTTGGGGAAAAATGCAAGACTGAGCTTCAATTTTATTGTTAAGATTGACATTGACAGCAGAAAGAAAATACAGCAATGTTAAAAGGCGCATATAGGGACTCATTAACATACAAATAAGCTCTGCTGCTTGTGTCACTGTGATCTCTAGTTGTTCTGAAAACCTATCCCAACAGTCTTTTATATAACACATATTTTGTCTCACTCTATTTCCTAAGCATTAAAAGCAACACATTTCTACATTGTTTTAAAATTAACTCATTGTTTTCTTTAAATCGCCACCATTTTATTGTTATTTTTTCCTTTTTCTAAAGTTCCTTTTAAGACTTGCATTATTTTAATTTTGGTGTATTTCCATTTTTCAGTTGAGTTAAGGGCTGCTGTGCCAGCTTTCATTGGTCACTTAAAAAGTAAACAATTTTTTCAATCTCTATCTTTCCCATGAATGCTTCTCTGCAAGTTATTAAATAACCTTTCTACGTGCTCCAGTGAATTGATTTGTTTTGTGATCTGTTTGCTATGCAAACTGAAACTTTGTACATTTCCATAGTTTACGACAAGCCAATGAAATAAAATCCCATGATGACTGTACTGGTTTTACCAGCTATTCCAATATAACTCAGCATTATTTTAATAATAGCAGTAAATGATTAAAATATCCATACTTTATTTGCATGTGAAGGATATGCATAGAATATGGAAAAATAAAATAGCAGCTTTTGAATCTAATCTCACTGTACTGTAGCTAAACATGAAATCCCAGTGGTTCATCAATTTAAATTAAGGCTTTGAGCTGGTGAAGTATCTTAATATTGTTAGGAATCAGACAGAAGCCCTGCAGGCATGCTAGTCTGTGCTACTGTGCACAAGTACAGTCACCACCCCATGCCCCAGATTTCAGATCTGATCAAGCAGTGATGTATTTGATTGTCATTGTATTGAAGTGAATTACCTCTGGGAAGGAGCTAATTTACAGCACAAGATGAGTTTAGAGTTAAAAGATACAGCAGCTCTCTTCATAACCGATTCATTAAATATAGCACTGTAGGTGTGTGGGATCAGGATTCTTAAATTGATGTAATATCTTTTAAATCTGATGACAAGTAAAAGCTCAATAAGGCTTTTTAACAATTAGTTAGCATGTTGTAGCATATATTTTAAGCTTGTGATCTAATATTTCCTTGCATTTAAAATTTTAATATAATCTTTTTATACAACCAGTATATACATATATATATTTCATATATGTATATATACACATATATATAAGATGGCTTTTGGCCTCACTCAGTATGGCTACCCATTGAACAACATAGAATCATAGAATGCTTATAGGTGACAACCTCACCAAATTAATTTTCAACAGACCAGGGTCCTTTGGTTGCTATGTTATTAATTCTCTAAGTGAAAATTTTACGAAAACAAATTGGGCTTTTACAATTTCAGAGCTAAGATAGGTAAGAGATAA
Source organism: Heterodontus francisci (assembly GCF_036365525.1). NCBI lineage: Eukaryota > Metazoa > Chordata > Chondrichthyes > Heterodontiformes > Heterodontidae > Heterodontus > Heterodontus francisci. The sequence continues at coordinate 54,778,250 of NC_090387.1, read as the reverse complement.
TTAGTTAGTTGATGAAATCTTTTAGAAGAATGACTGAGTAGTAGCCATTGAGTATACATGTCAGTGATGGATGTAGGAAACCATCAAATGATGACAATACAGGCTCACAAGTGCAACAGGCATGTGTCAGTTATGACACAATTAGTTTGTTTTCCATGAGTAAGTGATCTCTGATGTATATCTAATTTACACAACACATATCGTATTTCTTCATATATGTTACGGGTGTTTGTCTACTCTTTGAAAAGAATGTATTTGCATGTTTAATTTAATTTAATGTTTCACCATTTTGGGTGAACTGATTGCTCTGACTGTGAGTGACCATATTACGTTGGTTACTATGACTTTGTCAAAAGTGCATTTTACTGTCTGTGCATGCAATGTCATTGTTAAAATGACAGGTAAACAATGGCATGATTAATAACGTTCAGGATGTAATTCAGTGGTAGTATTAATCACTGACCATATCTTGCTGTTATATATATATATATATATATATATATACAATAATAATGATGGATTCTAAAGAAAAATAATTTGCAATGTGTCCCTCATTTCTCAGCAGTAATGGAGAATTAATCCTGAATTAATAACCTGAATTCTAAAATTTTCATTGGCTTTGTGCTCAGTTCCAAAATGCTCTCCACTGTGGAGCTGGGATAACCCAAATTATTTACCCTAAATTCTTACTTAGCATGAGAAGTAAAACAGGACATGGTTATGGAGAGTAGCAAATGATCAAGATTACTAACATTTTCAGCTAAAAATGAATCATATGTACTTCTAGATGTTGCCTATGTACGACACATTGCACCAAACTGTTTATAGTTGATGAAAAAGGCTAGGAAGGAGAAATATGTCTCAGGCAGTGGCACAAAACGATATTGATCGCCTGCTTGTTACACTGTTACAGCAGCTGATGTTTAGTTCCATTGCAGTCAATGGAATTAAATACCAGACGCAGATATTTATAACGGGTAGCCAATCCCATATCACCCATTTTGCGCCACCACCTGAGATGAATTTTCTACCCCTTGAATTTTTTGCCCATTCATGAACGATGGGCAGAAAATCTAGGCAAAATGGGTAATCTCAAGGATGATGGAATGGGGGAAGAAAGATCAGATGACATGGTACAGAATGCTTTCTGAGGTTGCCTTTAAGTGTCAATGTTCAACCCTGGAGTGTATGGAGATCTGTCCATGTTATAAATTGAGTGGTTTCATGCAAATACTGAGCAACCAAAGTAGAAAATGCATTCGCTTCCCTCATACTGATATTTTTCACTTTGATTTCCACAAAATTAGCCAAGAATCCGTTATGAGAGTGCTTTTTTAAAAATTTGATTTTAAGGACTCATATATTTTTAAATTGTGGAGATGGATTCATTTGGAAGTCTGAAGAAATGCTGGACTTTGTTTGGGGTCATTGAAAGGGCACCTGATTGTGAAAACAATTACTGGAAGAATCAAGGAGTGCTAAAAACAACTTTTACTGTAGATCACCTGCCTTAAGATAAATAAACAACAGGAACCTTGGACTAAGGGGAGATGTTTACATAGAAGCCACATGTCAAGGTTTATGGAGGTCAAGAGGTTGACTTTTTGTTTGGGGTTTGAATATTGTTTCAGTTCAGTTGGGGTGTGAACTGTTTTGAAGACAGTTGAAGATCAGCCTGCCAAGAGAAAAAACATCCAACTCATCTCTTTCCTCCTGTCCCTGGAAAAACCTGCGTTTTCAGTCTGATAACCGAAACCCTTGATGCCACAATTCTCCTGAGAAGCTGGAAAAAACCTGCCAGATTAATTCTCGACACTGCCTGAAAAGAACTGCTCCAGAAAAGATGCCAGTGACCCGTCCATGTGTACTCGGATGCCAAACCAAAAGGTACAACTGATATCTTTCCATATCTTTTTTTCTCCAAGAATTAGCAAGTATTTGGCCAAAGTATTCTTTTTTTGTCTTTTTTTTGTAATAGAGCTCTGCAGAGGGAATTTATTCTTTTCAGTATGTGTGTGAGCTTGTGTGTGAGGGATTTAAAAGAAGAACTTTCATATTTCAATTTGTGTTAATGCTTTGCTTCATAACTGATAAGTCTTGTTCTTATAATAAACTGATAATTGCGTTGTTTATTATAGAAACCTGGCTGGTGTATTTTATTCTGGGATAAAGAGTAGAGTATATGATTGACCATATAGGTAACTGGGTAAACATTTTTAAAATGTATGTTGTGACTTGTGGAGAAGTGGGACTAGAAAAGACAGTGCTCCCCATTCTCATCTCGGTCGTAACAAAACACACTGGGTTTCATTGGGTTTCTTTTATTGGGCATTCAGTCCATTTTGATTGAAATGGTAATTGAAGAGATTTAATCAGAAATAGGATGTTTCTTGTTTTTTTGAGCACTGGCAGGAACAGAAAGGATCATTGAAGCAAATAATACTATCGATTGTTAAACAGATTGTGAAAATAAAGTGTAGCATAACCCACCTCACCAATAGAAGGGTCCTTAGATTGTTGTGAATAGGTGAGGGATAGCACTTTTCCATTGATGAGATTTTGGATGTTCATTTGAAAAAGGGAGTTGGAAGATAGCCACAAATGCAGATGAGATGAAACTGAGAAAGGTAGCCGTAAACGAAACAGAGAAGTGTACAGTAAATGTGTAGCATGCATAGCTGGAGGTGAATTATAGTCAGTGCTATAGTCAGATCCATAGATCTTAAAAACAGATAAGGAACGGCCTCCTCCGGAGCCATGTTCAGGCACGCCCCCCCCAGCCCCCGCCATGGAACCCGCACATGGGGGAAGAACAAAATCCAGCTCAATATCTTCCCCAAGCAGAAAATCAACCTTCTGACCTCCATAAACCTTGACATGTGTCTTCTCTGTAAACATCTTCCCCAGGTCACCAAGGTTTCTGTTGTTTATTGAGCTTAAAGCACATGATTTCCAGCACAGGTTATTTTCAAACAATATCTCAAGTGCATTTTGGAAAGTCTAATGCAGGTGGGAAGTATACAGTAAATGGAAGAACCCTTAGGAGTATTGACAGGCAGAGAGATCTGGGCGTACAGGTCCACAGGTCACTGAAAGTGGCAACGCAGATGGATACGGTAGTCAAGAAGGCATACGGCATGCTTGCCTTCGTGGGTCGGGGCATAGAGTATAAAAATTGGCAAGTCATGCTGCAGCTGTACAGAACTTTAGTTAGGCCACACTTAGAATATTGCGTGCAATTCTGGTCGCCACACTACCAGAAGGACGTGGAGGCTTTGGAGAGGGTACAGAAGAGGTTTACCAGGATGTTGCCTGGTCTGGAGGGCATTGGCTATGAGGAGAGGCTGGATAAACTCGGATTGTTTTCACTGGAACGACGGAGGTGGAGGGGCAACATGATAGAGGTTTACAAAGTTATGAGCGGCATGGACAGAGTGGATAGTCAGAAGCTTTTTCCCAGTTTGGAAGAGTCAGTTACTGGGGGACATAGGTTTAAGGTGCGAGGGGCAAAGTTTAGAGGGGATGTGCGAGGCAAGTTCTTTACACAGAGGGTGGTGAGTGCCTGGAACTTGCTGCCAGGGAAGGTGGTGGAAGCAGGTACGATAGCGATGTTTAAGAGGCATCTTGACAAATACATGAATAGAATGGAATAGAGAGATACGGTCCCGGAAGTGCAGAAGGTTTTAGTTTAGGCAGGCATCAAGTTCGGCGCAGGCTTGGAGGGCCAAATGGCCTGTTCCTGTGCTGCACTGTTCTTTGAACAAATTTTTTAGTGTGGGGAAGATGCCAAGGTAGGGTTGCCTGCAGGTGGGCAACACTTAAGTCTATACTATGCATCCCATAAGTACTAATCTTTCAATATCATGCAGCATCAGCAAAAGAAAGCAGATCAAAATGCCATCTGAAATCACTTGCCTGCTGTGTAGCCATCCATTCACACAAGGCTGAATTTAGGCTGGGCACTGGAGTGCCACTTATATTAGATCCAATTCTGAAAGTATATGTGAGCATATCTGTCCAATAACCATTACAGGACCATATGCTGGAGAGTCCCTGAAGGCAGACTTTTTGTAAAAGTTGTGACTACGGCTATTGGGACAGTGGGCCTCAGGTAACTCCAGCACTGGAAGAGCTGAGGCATCAGCTTCATAATTCCTTCATGGTAGACTCTACACTCCTATCTTGTGGCCAAGAGTCTGTCTCACACACACCCCTGATCATTCGCAACGGACAACCGGCAACTGGAGCATGGGAGAAGGAAGAACAGATGAGACAGTTATTTCTCACGGTTATGGTGTGTTGCCTAATCCAACCATTCGACTGCGAGGACTGAGAAAGTGGTAACCAAGCGTAGGGGCTGAAGTGGTGACAGTAGTTACAGGACCATCGAATGACCTTGAATGAAGAAGTAAAGCACCACAGACATGTAAAGTTGAGGTGCAACATGCCACCACTGCACTCCTACTGAGCTGGACTTAGATGAAGCACAAGGCGCGATATCACATACATTAACAACAGACAAGCATCAGGAAAGCAAATGTATACTAATAGCTACTTTGCCATATAACGCATCAATTTATTTCCAGGAATTAAAGGAAATGTAAACTATGCAGTGAAGTCCCCCAGGGGTTTGCATTGGCACCATTGCTTTTTTTGTTATATAAAAATGACTTGGACTAGGGTATGGGGTGTAATTTTAAATATTGCGGATGATTCAAAACTTGGCAATGCAGTAAATAATGAGAAGGATAGTAGCAGACGTCAGTAGGACATAGGCAGACTAATGAAATGGGCAGACACATGGCAGATGGAATTTAATGTGGATAAATGTGAAGTGATATGCTTTCGGAAGAAAAACATGGAGAAGCAGCATAATTTAATTTTTTTTGTGGGTGGGTGGTGGATGTGCAAGAACAGACGGATCTGGGATGCATATTCACAAATTTTTGATGGCAGGGCAAGCTGATAAGGTGGTGACGTGAAGGAATCTGGCCATAAAAGGCTTGAAAGGTTGAGAGTTAATTTCCCATGAATGGGGGATTAAAAAAATTTTAAAAGGGTTCATCGTCCTAAAAAGTTAAGAACGTTCATCTCTGTAATACGAAATGCACATGCCTCTGTGTTAAAAAGCTTGCCTCATCTTTGAACTATTCAGGCAGCTTCTGATAAGAGGGATCCACTCCTAGGGCTGAATTTTACCGGCCCCTCGACGCCACGAGTCGCAACGCGGGGGCTGCTAAAATGCTGCGGAGAGAGGCCCGCCTCGAACCGCAACGTCGAGAAGGGCCTGCCACATATTACCGGTGGCAGCGGGACCTCGGTGTGGCCCCTCCCACCGCACGGCAGCGGCACCAGAATTAGCATATGGTAACGAGTACTTACCTTTGCTGATTATGCAGCCCGCCGCCTCTCCACTGACAATTCTGGACTTTTCACTGAACGGGCGTCCGTCACGTCCTGCCCCCTTCACGAATTGAAAAGCCGGCGGGTCCTCAAAGGCAGAAGTTGTTGCCAGCAAAGGTAAGTTCTATTATTCAGGTGTCTCACTCTGCATTACGGAAGGGAGGAGGGAGGGCGGATACACAGGGGTTGCACTCTGTATTCTGAAAGGGAGAGGGTCTGGGATTACTGGAGGTAAAGATGTGCTGGCATGAAGGGAGATACCGTGTACCAACCATCCTTTAACAGTGTATGCTCTGTGTTTGTGAGGAGGCAATGGCACATAGACACCCTTTGTGAGGGGAGGGTGCCAGAAAGGGCAGGAGCATTAAGGTTTTATGGATTGTAGGATCTTGATGTGATCATGCTGTGCCACTCTGATTGTTGGCCAAGCTGGGTAATGCCATGGTACGTCACATAGTTGATCCAGGAAAGCAGATGATGTACCCGTCAACACCAATCCATGCCCTGTTAGGAATCTTCGAATACATGCAGGGTACAACTTTATTTATCACATGGAAATAGGTATGGCTGATCCTACATTGTGTGATCCTCTGCATGTGAGGACCCGTATGTGCCAGAGGCAATACCAACAGGCAGGTGCGATCCACGTAGAGGCCCCTGGTCGTGTGCAGCAGCCCCCAAGGGGAATTCGCCATTATGTTTGCCGCACATCTACAGGCCTCACATGACATGCCATCAGATGACAGAGCACCAGTGTCAGAGGAGATTGCACAAATAGAGAGGGTGGTGACATGTCTCTGTGCCCTGCTCAAAGATACCTGCAGCCCATGGGCTCCGGTGGACATTCCATGCCTTTGTTCCTCATAGTGGCAGCAGTTCTCAAGCCTGACGCCTCTGCAGCCTTTTAGAGGCCCACCAGAGACCTTTGTAGGGTCACACAGTCAGCTGTGCACCGCTGCATCAGTGAGGTCACCAATGCCCTGCTCCAGAGGGCCAGTGAGGATGTTCGCTTCAGGACGGACTCTCACAGCCAAACCCAGAGGACCATTGATTCTGGCACCATTGCCGGGGAACCATAGGTTGTAATGTTCATAGACTGCACTCATGTGGCCATCAGGCCTACTGCCAGGCTACCACCTGCAGACGTCACCATTAAAGGAGCCCTCTCAATCTAGGTTAAGCTGGTATGTGAACACCACGGCTGCTTGCAGCGAATGTGTGACGGCTTCTCAGGCAACTTCCATGACACCTGGGTCTTGCGCCAGTCCCGGCTGCCACCGCTGTTCACTAAACTGGCTCAGATGGAGAGGTGGTTTCTTGGTGATAAGGGCTATCCTTTGCAGACATGGCTCCCAACACCAGTGAGAGACTCCACCACTGCTGCAGAGGAGAGATACAACGCCAACCACTGAGCTGCATGAACCACCATTGAGCAGGAGATCGGCATGCTGAAAGAGCACCTCCAATGCCTGGAAAGATAGGCTGACCCTGTACTACAGGCCGAAAATGCCAGCTCCTTTCTTTGTTGCTCTGCACAGCTACGCACCCAATAGGGGCCAGGCCTGGCATGGTGAGGAGAGACGTCAACAGGATCCTTCCTTGGACTATGAGGATGCTGAGGACCTATAACATGAAAGACGCATGTGAGGGCAGATGGCACCCAGGCTCTGCACGCAGGGCTAGCAGTGAGCAAGGGATGTATGGAAGTGGCTTATCAGACAAAGGCTGTCTGCTCCATAGGAACCGACATGAGCTCTGCAAGCCACTCATCACCCTCACTCCCCTGTTGGGCACCAGTCCACATCTGCAGCATCCCTGTGTAAACCATTAGAGGCAGCAGGTGACTGAGCCAATGTCCATGTCACTGCACCCGTGGAAACGCTCATGAGTAATGGTGGAATGGCAATGATGTTATTGCATACGTTGGCTCTCCCGAAAGGCTAACGGTGCAAAGGGATGTGACATTGGCGCAACATGCTGGCAAACATCATTCACACAGAGAAAAGGACACACATGTTGGTGAGGAACATTTAGTGAAAGGCGTATTTACATTGCTGTGACACCCGTGCATTCCCATTTATGCCAGTGTGTTCTCTGTAAACCTCTGTAATACCTTTTATGATCTGTTTAAGTCTCATGTCCTGGAATGTGCAAAATTAAGATTACTCACCCTGGTGCGGCACCCATACAAGAAGGAATGTTACACTTGAGTGGGAGAAGTAGATCGCAAATTTATAGGACACTGGGACACAGCAGGGTAAGTATGTGGCAGCAAAGCGGAAAGTGCTGGGGTAACTCAGCAGGTCAGGCAGCATTTGTAGAGAGAGAAGCAGAGTTAACTTTCAGGTCTGTGAACTTGCACAAGTTAACTCTGCTTCTCTCTCCGCAGATGCTGCCTGACCTGCTGGATTTCTGCAGCACTTTCTGCTTTGCTGCCAGATTGACAACAGCCCCACTCTTCAGTAGTCAGGTAAGTATTCTTTGACAGCTGTCAGGAAGCAGGTGCTGGGGTGCTTAAAATAGGGCCCCAGCACCTGCTGCATAGCTATCAAAAACTCTCTCACTGCACCGAATGTCCCGCCTCTCCCCACGTAATATGGGGAGGGCAGCTTGGCGCTGTGTTTCCAATGTGCCCCCGCACGTAATATCGCAGGGGCTCTGCGGCAGCCGCCAAATGCGGGCGCCGCGCTGAGTTTAAAGGGCACCGCTGCACAGCACAGCGCCCGAATAAAATTCAGCCCCTAATGCCACAAACCACACCACATGGTAAAACATTGATAACATAGTTTTGCAAACTGTTATGAAAGCTACCACAGTGTAATAGTTGATAAGATGGTTTTATGCTGATAGCCCTGAACCACAGTCAACTGAATTTTTGACAAAGCTAACTAAACGCAAAAAATGAATTATAATCTTGAAACACAGTTAGATGATTAATACAAAATGGACCAACACGAGGCTCGCAGCTTGTCTTTCTTCGAAATCAAAGCAGCTCAGACCTCACCTGGAAATTAACAGTTAATCAGCCTTATTTGGGAAATAAAGGGGGACGAACTTACCTACAGTTGAGGTAACATCCCCTTATGTAAGAAATTACTTATGCCACTTGAAAAACAGTATAAATGTTGGAAACACAAATTGGATTTTTAGTTTCGTTGGCCCCTCTCCAAAGTCTCTCACAGTAAAGTCATGACTATTGTAGTAAGGCGATGATAATTCTCTCGTTAACTGGGCAGAGGTATCTCGCTAATTCTGTCATCTTCCACTCGGGGATTTAAGGTAAAGGCTTCTTTAATGATTAATATCTGACTTAAATATTTTACTGTAACAATATTTGGATTTAAAAATTGGATTCTCTGCTAGAAACAAGATTGTACTTTCTATCTTTCCTTAGAATTATTAATGTTGCGATTGACTGTCTCACCAACTGTGAATTGCATTTTCAGTTCTTTAGTAAACTTTTATATAAATTAGAATTTATATTGTCTCACATAGTCTTCTGTATCGCTAACTCGTGAATTTGTCTCCGTACACTCTTTGGTGGGGAGGTACATTACTGAGGAGAGATTCCCGTACCCTTTCAATATCTGGGTTATTATAATCTGTCTGAAACTTGTTAAAAAGGCTCTCTGTAGGACAGTAATATTCTAAGCTGGTTCTTTTCCTTTAGCAAGCGTTAGATCAGCCCTTCAGACCCATTCAATTGTCTTTGGGATCTGTCTTTCTCAACCATAAATTGAGAGTGATCATCTGAGAAGTATGCCTAATCTGGGATAGCCCCAAAAAGGGGCTAGGATTATAATCCACCACGGTAAAGCCAGTGTATGCGATACTTGGCTTTGTAAATAGGGGCATTGAATGCAATAACAAGGAAGCCATGTTAAACTTTTCCAAATCTCTGGTTAGGCCTCAGCTGGAGTATTGTGTACAATTCTGGGCATGACATTTTAGGAAGGATGTCAAGGCCTTGGAGAGAGTACAGAGGAGTTTTGCTAGGATGATACCAGGGATGTGGGAGTTCAGTTATGTGAAGAGATTGGAGAACTTGAGATTGCTCTTGAGTAAAGGTTAAGGGGAGACCTAATAGTGCTATTCAAAATTAGGAGGGGTTTTGACACAGCAAGTGGGGGAAACATTTCCTCTGGCACATGGGTCAGTAACCAGAGGTCATAAATTTAAAATAATTTGCAAACGAATTAGATGGTAAATGAGGAGAATTTGTTTCACAGTGAGGATTGCTAAGATCTAGAGCACACTACCTGAAAGTGTGGGTGGAATCAGATTCCATAGAAACTTTCAAAAGACAGTTGGATATGTACTTGAAGAGGACTAAATTGCAAGGTTATGTGGTAAAAGCAGGGGTGTGGGCCCAAATTATACAGCTCTTTCAAAGGTACAAACACAATGGGCTGAATTTTATTAGTGTGCCGCACATCGCGGCGGTGCACTTTGAACTCAGCAGCCTTCAGACATGGAAGTGCCATTGCTGAGCCCCTGTGATATTTTGCATGGGGGCTCATTTAACTGGAGGGGCAGAGTGGCTGCCCCTGATAACGTAGAGGGGGCAGCCGCTCCATACCCAACAATGGTGTCTGGCGCCACCGCGCAGGTGCCACACCATTTTTAAAGGGCTTCAGGCCCTTCAGGTGCAATAAAATTTTTAAAGGTGCCGGCGCCCAGAAATAACAAACAAAATGTCAGAAACACTTTCAATCCTGTTTCCAACCACCTTCCTCGCCCACTGAGTTATCAATTAATAAAATAACCCATCTGCGCCAAAAAAAATTTGTAAAATTATGAATTTTAAACCCCCCACCTTCAGAACATTTGACCCTCAACCTCTTCCCAACATACCCACAACCAATAAAAAAGGTTTTTCCTGAGCCCCCCTCCCCCACCCTGATAATTTTAGTCCTTCCCCCCTCCCCACCAGCGTCTCGCCTAGTTCCGAAGTCATGCTAGATGTGGCTGGTGGCCGTAAAATTGGAGTGGGACGGCCTCCGGGACCAGGTGAGTTTATTTGCATTTTGTCTTAATTAATTTTAATATGTAAATTAAGGCCCTGCCGCTTGGCAGCAGGGGGCTGCACCGAGGCCTTGCCGCTGCCGGTAAAATGCGACGGGGCCTTCTCGGCAGCGGGGGTCGTGGTGGGCCACTCCCACAAGTATTTTACGGGCCCCCCCCCCCCACCACGACCCCTGATATTGAGGGGCTGGTAAAATTCAGTCCAATGGGTCAAAAGGCCTCCTTCTGTGCTGTAAGGTTCTATGATTCTATAATTAATGTTGCAAGTGGTGGGATATAGACAGAGATGGCAGTAGAGGCAGTGCCAGTTAGGCAAACCATGTTGTTCATCATGTCAATACTATTATAAAAAAGACCACAGAATTGTTAATGCAGTGCTACATTTACAGATTAAATAAAGGTCGTGTCAATCACCAGTGTTTCTGGCCACATGCCAGCTTTACTGTTTCTGATTCCTTCTGTCCTTCCATGCTAAGTATTGTCAAGAACTCAATACTCAATACTTTACAGCACAAAAAGCAGGAAGTAATGCTGCAAAGTATTACAATAACTGCAGTATAAAAAGTCCAAAAAATTAAAATGTGCATCACAACCTAATAGATACATCTTCAAGACTACTAGGGGGGCAATTTTCACCAAATACTTCAGGTGCTGAAGAGCCTCTGAGGTGGCCAAGAAGGGGTCTTAATTTGCTATATGGTTTAGCCCACATATCGCACAATACACTATCTTGATAAAGGAGTTAGAGCCAGCGCCCGGAGTGGCTGCCAGTAGGCTCGTTAAACAGCTGGGCCACTTAAAATACCTGCCAGCACTCATTAAGGAGGCTCCATTGCATTTTGGTGGCTAAAACTAACACTTGTTCATAATGGAGACCAGCTGTTTGGGAGCAAACATGGTGTTGATGTTGGCTTCAAGCCCCACTTAAAGGAATACTCATCATTTCATATTTATTGCTGCTGGAACTGTGAAACATATCAAGAGACTTTCTGGGACACTTTGTTGAGACTTTTCCAACTTTCAGGCAACATTTGTTCCAGAAATTCTCTGAGGATCTCATCTCAAAGGAGTGAGTGCTGTGTTACTCCAACTTTAGAAATTGCCAAGGGAAAGGGAATGCCTAGACATGTGCATCTTGCTAGGGGTGAGGAATGGGAGGAGGCCATGAGGCCAGGTAGAGCAGCACCAGCTGCTGCAGGAGAGAGGGGCAGGAGGACGAGGTGGCATCCTTCACCTTGCTGGTACAGGACATCCCTCTTCTTCTGGATCTCCTACATCAGCACCTCCAGTGCTGCATCCAAGAACCTGTGCACCCTCTCCATCAGTCCCTGAGCCATCCTGCAAGGTGCCACTGTCTGCCAGCTAGTGCATTCCACACCTTCATTGGAAGTGGGTGCAAGGAGCCTGCATATACTGTTCCACAAAAGTTATGAATAATCAGCACTTGAGTACAAAACATGCAGGTTTGTGGTTTAGCACCTTCAGGCAAGTTCAAATTCAGACCAACATTGTGTGTTAAAACCAGATTCTAAAATTGGTTAGTCTTATTATCATTGCATCCATTTGGTGGATGTTTACACGCTTTGGCCAAAATAACTCCCGACGGCCTGAAAGCCAAATCAGGGAAGTTCAGAAGCATTGGTTTTAAACTGGCAAGCAGTGTTATTGGAATGAGTACAAGAACAAATTGTGGAATTTGTTGTGGGTGACCAATTGACGAGAATTAAAAGTTTTAATGAGGCACACTTGTGGTCTGGATACTATAAAATTTGGGCTTATCAATTCAGTGCCTTGTGAATCCAGCACTTGGGCCTACTTGTCTGCTTTAGGCAGCATACATGTGAAATATGTGGATGGAGCCCCTGAGTCTACAATCATGGCATCATACCAGTGTTGTGTGATTGCCTTTAAGAGTGAGCCCCCTTTAAGATCTTAGTATGCTAATGAGCTGAATATTGGGATGCAGTCATGTGACTACATGCCCGTCTCACTCTATAACTGGAACACCAAGAGGCAAGTCCTGTAAATAGTTAGCTCGCACTGTTGTTACAACCGAGGCGGGAGGATTGCACTGATAATTCAGTCCCACTTCTCCAAAGGTCACATTATATCAATATATTTTCCTACTTACCGAAACAGCCAATTAAATACTCTATTTGCTCCCAGAATAAAGCACACCAACCAGGTTCTTTTAATCAACAACAAAATTAACCGTTTATTTAAAAAAAAACAAGTCTTAACCAATAATGAAGTAAATCTATGTACGAATTGAGATATTAAAGCTCCTTAATTTTTCCCTAGCCCTCATGCACATGCACATACATCCGAAAAATGGTTAACCAGGAAGAAAGAGATTTTGGTTTACAGCTGTTTCATAGGAATAAATGGAATAGAAAAACTTAGACTGCCATGATCTGGAAGGAGGTTCTTCAATTTGTTGAGGTGTCCCAAAGTTGAATAGTTGGATGCCACTCGAAGTCTTTCCAGCCGAGGTTGATGAACAGTCTGTGACGGGTAGGCATTCAAAGAAATTCAATGGTAGAAGGCTTCACATAGGTTTTCCATCAGGGGTGTAGCAACAGATGTCAGTTCTCACATTCAATGCAAAAGTCCTTTTTTTAAGATGCAAGATTTCTGCAAATTCAGGGTTTCTCCAAAAATGCAGGGGGCAACAGTACCACTTCATACAAGCTTTTGCTTTTCAAGAGCAAGAATACTTTACAGAGAGGTAATACTTTTCTGGTTTTTCTTCTGATCTCCAGGCAGGTCAAAATCAAATTCCAATTGCCTGCTTTTGTCGAAACCTTTTATAGTTCAAAAATGAAAATACAACCTTCCAGAAACAAGCCACATGCCATGTTATAAATTCTCTCTTGTCACAACAGAGGGTAGCTCTTAGGTCATCCCCCTGCTGGTTTCCTTGAAATTACCTGCTTTCCAATCCTTGTTTACTAGTTCAACTTTTGTTGAACTTCCTTTCAAAAACATACATAAAGTTCAACTATCTCCAGATGTCTCAATGTCCACTGAAATCCTTTTCAGTTTTTAAAAATATAGAATCCCAAGTTTTAATACAAAAATGGAAATCTTCATAACACTATATATATGTGTTAGCTGTTAATAAACCTTTGAGATCTGCAATCAACTGAACTCCAGACATCTCATTTATGTTGCATCCGACATCATAAAAGGTCTCTCATTACATGGTGGCTTTAAGAGTGGCTAGAAGAAAAAAATCCAAGATTGAAGACCACAGGAAAACAGTTTTAAAAACTACCTACAGATAATAGAGAGAAAGTTAAAAGAAATACTGGCCCAAACTGCATAAAGAAGGAAAAAACACTCGCCACAATCAGTAGAAGGCAGAGCGCTGAATGACATGCTGCAAACCAATCACTGTGATTGGGTGAGTCATTGTCCAGGAATCCCTGTTAAAAAAAATGCTTCAAGGATCTTGCAAAGTTGACTTTTTTAGAGGCTCAGTAAAGAAAAAAAACAGGGAAAACCCAATCCCTATCTCAGGCTGATCTATTGTTTTCAAAGTCTCCCTCAGGTTGATCAGGTCCACACCATTAGAGGAGACACCTGACAGCAAAAAGCGAGAAAAGAAACCCATTAAATTACTCCAGTGTGAAGAGCTTTCATTCACTCTGCCTAAGTTTAAAAAACTCTTAAAGCCACTCAAGCATGAAGAATTGTCTGTTGAATGGCTGCACAAATGAACCGTAGCCAAAAAAAGCACTTGAAATACATATTGCACAACTGTATAAACAAATAGATTAGCATGCTGGAAGCTAAGTAAACAGACAAGTTACTCCTGTCAATCAAACCAGCCAGTCTAAAGAACAGAGATTTTTTTTAGAGGGAAGACAGTACAGAGTTACAGAACCAGGTCTTAAAACAAGTTCTTAAAGCAAGTTTTGACACAAGAACAGCAGAAAAATGGATACCAATGTTCCCAGCATGAACTGGAAAGCCTTGGATATCCCATCCAAGTTCAAAATGTTCCAACAAAGAATGCAGTTATACTTTACAGACCAAGTAATTGTAGAACCAGAAAAACAGACTATAAAAGTAATGATAGCAATTGGAAATGAGGGATTGCACAGAATTAATACCTTTGGATTATCTGAACAGGACCAGAAAGAATCCGTAAAAATATGGTAAGTGCTAGAATATCAGCTCCAATTGAGAATGAATTTTCAAATTCACTGCCTGGAATTGATGTCCTACATGCAACAGCCACAAGAATCAAGAGACTAGTTTGTCAGCAGGTGCAGTAGTAAGTCCAATGAATGCGACTTCTCAGAAGCTGAGTGGTCAGACCGAATAATGGAATTGGTGGTTGTATCAACACCCATTGATGCATTTCAGAAAGACCTCTTGGGGATAAAGAAAGGTCACAGCATTGATGCGCTACTGGAAGATGGCAGGAAATATGAAGCCATAGTAGATGGACAACAGCACCTATAAGCACTGGGTGCAACCAATAGTATCAGCTCGATAACCAGGTCAATAAAGGGCAAGCAAGCTGTGTGGTAAGTGTGGTCTGTCTCACTCACGGCGAAATTGTCCTGCATTTCGAGACCTGTGCAAAGCGTGCAGTGTAAAAGAGCACTGGGCCCGCCTATGCAGGAATTCTGGCTCCAAAGATGCAGCCAGAAGTAACGGTCAGACACAAACAAACAAATGACAGGGCAATAGCAGCAAGGAAAGCACCAGAGGCCTGTATAAATGCAAGCCAATACATGAAGTCCACAGCAAAAGAGACCTGAGACAAGACACAGAGAGAAGTAATTTTCAGATAGAAGATGAATAGGCATTCCACATAGTGAACCTGACACATCACGTTGATGAAGTTCAACAACTGGAAGCTTTCGACACTATCAACACCTTGCAGTACGACGACCCAAGGAAAAAGATCCAGAGAAAGTTGGCAAACATACACTCAAGGTCAAGATTGACAATTGCGCTAGTACAAATATTCTACCAGTCCAAATCCTCAAAGATATGTACCGGAGATGCTGAAAATCAATGATACAATCAACAACTGCCAAGTTATCTGCATACAACGGGTCCCTTGCAATGGCACCTTAACAATGCAATGCAGACATGGCAAGTCGGCATGGAAACCACAAGCATTATATTTGGTAGACACGAGAGGACCAGCAGTGGCAGAATGACCAGCGTGTAAGGACCTCAACATCCAACCATCCACGAGGTCACCAAGGTACCCATTACAGCTGAAAAGACTAAGGGTACCCACATTTAGTTGGTCCACGACCTACAACAAATGTGCCCAGACAGGTTCGATGCCATCGGAGATTTCACAGGTGATGCCGTACTGCACCTCAGAGAGGAAGCAATTCCATCAATCGGCCCTCCTAGAAAGTGCAGCGGTACGTACAAGAGAAAACTAAGTGCAATTTAGATGACATGGAATGCAATGGCATCATCCGTCGTGTGCATCATCACATAGACTGTTGCAGGTCAATCACATGCGTACTGAAGAAGGATGGAGCAAACAGGGTATGTTTAGATCCGAGGCATCTAAACCTCTCCCAAAAGAGATGCTCCCACAAGATTCTGACATTAGAGGAATTGAACCCCAAGTTCACCGGAGCCAAATTCTTCTCCAAGTTGGATGCCAACCATGTATATTGGCTGATACACCTGGCTAAGGAATCTCAAGAAGTCAACGCATTCAGGATATCATTTGGAACATATTGCTTCCAGAGACAAACCTTTGGCTTATGTCAGTCAAGATCTGTTTCAGCAACATATGGACAGAATTATGGAAAATGTGCCTAGCTGCATACGTGTTGCCGATGACATTGCGATAATGGGAAAAACCAAAAAAGAACATAAACAAAATCTCCAATCCCTGATGGCAGTAGCTCATCGTAAAGGGCTCATTTTTAACAGCAAGAAGTGCCAGGTGAATGTAAGTCAGATCTATTTCTTTGGCTCCATTTATTCTGGTTGTGGAATCCAGCCTGACTCAGGCAAAATCAAAAATGTAAGGCATATGGCTACCCCACAACACAAGGAAGACCTCCAGAGATGTCTTGGATTTTTCAACCTTTTGGCACCATACATGCCAGATTTTTCTGACAAAGCATCATCACTAAGAGAGCTCTTAAAAAAGACGTACCAATTGTATGTTAGGAGGACCCATCAGCATATGTTTGAGTCACTCAAACAAGCATTGTCAGCAGAAACCTGTACCTTGTAGTACGACGACCCAAGAAAAAAGACCTTCCTAGAAATCGACACCTCACAGAAAGGGCCAGGAGCATGCATCCTACAGTTTGGCACCCAATTGCATTCAGGTCCAAATGTTTATCCTCAGCACAGTCCAATTACAGTCCAAATGTTTATCCTCAGCACAGTCCAATTACTCAAACCTAAAGCGTGAAGCGCTTGCTTTGGTGTTTGGGATTACAAGGTTCCACACCTACCTGTTCAGCATGCAGTTTGCCTTGGAAACCGATGATCTGGTGCAAACCATTGACAAGCGCACCACCTTGACTACAGCGGGTCTTAGTGAAGGTACAAGGGTATGACTTCGACATCTGCTACAAACTTGATACTAAAATGGTCACTTTGGCTATGCTGATTAGATTGCCAAACCGGAGCAAGAATCAAGAAGTTCCCCTGGATCTACAAGTGGACAGCATGGACATCGACGTGGAAGATGTGCTCAAAATCGACTTTATTATTTATTTTATTTATTCAGAGATACAGCACTGAAACAGGCCCTTCGGCCCACCGAGTCTGTGCCAACCATCAACCACCCATTTATACTAATCCTACATTAATCCCATTACCCTCTCACATCCCCACAATTCCCCTACCACCTACCTATACTAGGGTCAATTTATAATGACCAATTTACCTATCAACCTGCAGGTCTTTGGCTGTGGGAGGAAACTGGAGCACCTGGTGAAAATCCGCGCAGTCACAGGGAGAACTTGCAAACTCCGCACAGGCAGTACCCAGAATCGAACCCGGGTCGCTGGAGCTGTGAGGCTGCGGTGCTATCCACAGCGCCACTGTACCGCCCCTCAGCACAAATGTGACCAACTGCAATCAGAAACAGGCAATGACCCACAACTGAAGACACTGTGGAGAGTCATCATAGAAGGCTGGCCTGACATGGTAAAAGATGTGTCAGAAACCTCAGAGGCTTCTGACCTTGCAGAAATGAGCTAGGTATCTTGAGAGGCGTCACCTTCAAGGGAAACAAGTGATCGTGCCCAAAGCTCTCCGACAGGACATCTTCTCACAACTTCACCAAGGCCATAGAGGCAGAGAGCAAACAAGACAACTGGCATGAGACACAGTTTATTGGCCAGAGATCAATGGTGACATCAGAAGGTTAGTGAGGATGTGTGAGATATGCCAGAGCCACCAGCCACAACAACACAAAGAACCTCTACACCCTCACGAGATTCCTTCAGTCCATTTGTCCAAAATTGGCAGTGGCCTAGTTTCAGTTAATGGAGAAGACTTTATCACAGTCACTGACTATTTCTCCAAATTTCCTAACGTCAGCCAAGTAAAAGACACTTCATGTGCAGTTGTCGCAGACACATTAAGTACGATATTCAGTCTATTCGGTGCACCTGAAGAAATCATTTCTGACAATGCACCACAGTATACGGGAAAATCTTTCAGGGATATGTGTGCCAAATGGGGTATAAATCATGTGACATCTATCACTACATTACCCTAAGTCTAATGGGTCATTACCCTGGGTCTAATAGTCTCGCTGAGTGAATGGTCTGCACAGTCAAAGCACTTATCCTAAAGTGTAGGGCAAAGAAACAAGATCTTCATATTGCCATGCTCCACCTCAGAGCTACACTTATGGATATGGGTTTACCATCATCAGCAAAGATCAGGCTTGGCAGACAAGAGTGGACGACTCTGCCAAGCCATCATCTGTCCAAGTTCTCTGAAATGCAGGAGACATTGCTTGAAAAACAGGGGAACATGAACAACATGCAGGAGCAGAACTTCCTCAGCTACATGTAGGACAAATGGCCAGGACCATACACCCCACAATGAAAACATGTTTACCTGAAGAGGTGTCCGAAGTGTGTGGTGAGCCTAGCTCCTGCGAGATTACAATATCTAGCGGAGCGGTGTTGAGAAGGAACCGAAGCCAAATGAGAGAGGTGTGCAGTACTCCAATTGCGCACAGCAGACTGTGACAGAACAACAGGACAGCAGCCGACACATTGACAACATGCCTGCTCACCCAGGACAACCAAGCGTGAACTCCATATCCCCAGAAGGTTATACCATAACCAGATCTGGAAGAGTTGTCAAACCACCAAAATAATATTTGGATTCCTAAGCCTCTATATTTGTAAATTTCACAATCTCTATCCATGTGTAAATCATTTTGGTGCTATCCAGTATTATATGTTTCCGCTTTTAGCATACAAGACTTATCGTTGGAAAGAAGGGAGATGTTGTGTGATTGCCTTTAAGAGTGATATCTCTTTAAGATCTTAGTATGCTAATGAGCTGAGTTCCAGGATGCAGTCATGTGACTACATGCCAGTCTCACTCTGTAACTGGAGCACCAAGAGGCAAGTCCTGTAAATTACCTGTTTCAGATCTTCAATCAACTGAACTCCACGCATCTCATTTATGTTGCATCAGACAACATAAAAAAGCTTCTCATTACAACAACATGTGCTGTCTTTCCAACAAGATGCATTACGATGCCATAAATTAAGTCAGTGACACTTTGTTCCACAGAAAGGTCAGAAACGCAAAAGGAAGAAGCTAGTGATGTGAGACCATTGCCCACGTTATTTGAAGTAGACACAAACCCAAAAAGTGGAGAATAGTGGTCATCTTGACAAGTCAGCCCAAGGTGAATTACTGATTGTAGATGACAAAGTGGCAAAGGTGATAAAGTTGATTGACTGTTGCTGAATCTAGGATAATTATACCATGACATGAAATGGTAAGTAAGCTACATGTCTCATTAGAGATGATGACAGCTGGTTTTGATAGTTACAAATTCTACCAAACAATCTTGTAGCGAGTCAAAAACAAGAAATGCTGGATTCACTCAGCAGGTCTGGCAGCATCTGTGGAAAGAGAAGCAGAGTTAACGTTTCGGGTCAGTGACCCTTCTTCGGAACACTGACCCGAAACGTTAACTCTGCTTCTCTTTCCACAGATGCTGCCAGACCTGCTGAGTGAATCCAGCATTTCTTGTTTTTGGTTCAGATTTCCAGCATCCGCAGTATTTTGCTTTTAATCTTGTAGCGAGTGTTGCCTGCTGTGCAGACAGCCATTGAGCAGCACACAGTATTAGTGGCAATCACATAGGGAACCTTGCAATCAGTGTATATTTGGAGCATCTCAGTAATTCTCTTCGTGATGTTGAGGTATTGAGGTCCAGAGTTCAAGATACAGTAAAGACCAATTTTGATGCATTCAGAAACACTAGGGATATCTATTAATGTGGGGTTCAAGATCTCACAACAGGTAAAGTCTGTTTAAATGGCGCAGCTGGTTTGATGTTATACCCATACTGAAGAATTAACTGGAAGACTCCTTCTTTAGCCTAAAGCCCTGTTCATCAGCGGATTCTGCTTTAACGCCAGCTTTCAATGTAAAAATTAAGTGAATTCTGAGTAACTTTTGCTTATTTGTTATTAATGTCTGCTTAATAGTTAACTAGTTTTAAAAGAAAAACAAAACAAAAATTGGGTTAGAATTATTTAATCTCAGGAGGAAATTTTTGAATGTGGGCAAAAGTTTGCACCCTCTCAATTAATGATAAATCACAAAATTGTACCCCTTAATGTGCAACCATGTGCTAGCTCTAACACCATTTCAATTGGACCCAGGTGTATAGACTTTTTAAAAGATGTGTCATTTTAATTTTAGTCGAGTTTGTTACAATTGCAGACTTTTTTCCAATAACCCCTCTAAATGTCTTTTGTTTTATCAGACAAAACAAACTTCTATCAATTAAAGAACTGCAGGAGGGAAACATATTATTTGAGTACTCTATGAGCAATTCCCAGAATGATCTTAAATATTTAACTTTGTACCTTCATAAACATTGAATTTAAACACACTGCCAAACATATCATTTTATGTGTACACAGCAGACGGTGACTCTCAGGACTTTAGTTCTGTACAGTGAGTGATAAGTAAAGTACTGCCATCAGGAAGCTTTTACACAGATAGTTCCAGCTGTACTGTTATCATTGTGGTTGATAAATCATACTAAAGTGTGGTAACTCTTTATCTATCAAAACACCTGCTATATAAACTGATTTTAAATACCACATTCTAACTGCTCTTTTTTTAAATAGAGGGTTACATTTTACACCTTCTGCTTTCACACTGCTCCCTCTAGGCATTAATTATCACAAAGCATGGATCTGTGTGCACCTATATGTACAGTAAACAAACTGACTCAACTTATGTGTGCAAGAATGGGTAATTACAAAAGTATTACATTTTGGTGGAAGTTTTCACTGCCAATATCTTATACCCCATTATCTTCCCTTCTAAACTATTTGAATATTGTGTAGTTCACTCACACTAACACAAAATTCACCATAAGAAAAATACAGTGCATTTTTGAATCAAAAGGATGCAGTGAGATGAATTACAAAGGTTTCATGCATTATTGATTTTTTTAGTGTCCCGCTTGTTCATTTGATGTCACAAAAGCAAGTCAAGACTGTGTGTCATTGATCATTTGTTGTAATATATGTTAACATCACTGTTTTAGTGTGTTTCTTTCCCATCTGGTTTAGTACCCTCACAATGTACAATCTCATTGTTGTGTCGTAGCGTTTATATTAATAGCATTGTAGGGCGTTCTAGAGAAAGTCTTAGACTTTGGTTAAGGTTAACTAACAACTCTATTATTTACAGTTACTATATATGCTCTCTGCATGCCACCTAAGTTAGCATCCTTCGTGCTGCTATTCCTTCTTCTTCCCAAGCCTATCTCACGTAACTGTTACATCATTGCTTGTACAGTGGGAGGGGTCTCTCTCACTGTCTTTAGTATTAACCCTTTACATCCTTATACTACATCTCCACCAAGATGTTATCCAGCATGTTTCCAAACATATAGACATTTATGACTTCTCTACTACTTTCTCTCCCCCAAGTCTCTGACTTTACTGAATCCGTCTCATCAGAGGTTTGACAACTCTCCCCGATCTGGGTGTAATTTGTCTGGGATGATCAGTGATCTTCATAGGAAGTCTGGGTTGCTGACTTGGTTTTTTGTTTCTACAGGTTGTAGTATTCCGTTCGGTTTGGGTTTGTTTATCTTCATGTGGATCTTACAGTTGGATTATTGGCTGTTGCTTTTGCGGAATGGGAATGATATTCCTCTGTTTCCTTTGTATGTTCCCTTCATTCGTTCGTATAACATACGATCGCTGATAGCCCACGTGTTTATGGATTACTGTACCTTCTTGTTCTGGGTCACGTATCCAAACCTTTGACCATTGTTTAATTTGGATAAGCTTCTCACCGAAATCTTCTATTGTAATTCCTGGTTTGTTCCCTTCTGTAGGAGTTTTCTCTTTCTCAAACTTTCTCATAGTCTTGAGTCTTCAGTCCAGGCATTAACTGTTGAAGCAATACTGGAAGCTGTGTTCCTAACTTCCTTCCCGTTAGTAATTTTACTGGTGATAGTAAAGAATTGTTTACCTTTGTTTGTTTGACTTCAGCTACCTTTTCAATCAACTGAAGTTCCAAGCATGCATTCCTGCTCAGTAAAGAAAATTCTTGATTGTGTAGGACATATAAGGTCTCTACCAGTTGTCATCCTTTATGCTGAAGAGTTGTTTGGAGTTTGCCTTTTACTCGCAGTTGTGTCCCATCTGGATCTTGCAACTGTATATCTGTCGGTTGCAGGTATTGCCTCTTCATCCAAGACTCTTTTTTTATTTAATTTTTTATTTAGAGATACAGCACTGAAACAGGCCCTTCGGCCCACCGAGTCTGTGCCGACCATCAACCACCCATTTATACTAATCCTACACTAATTCCACATTCCTACCACATCCCCACCTGTCCCTATATTTCCCTACCTCCTACCGATACTAGGGGCTATTTATAATGGCCAATTTACCTATCAACTCTTGGTCAGACAATACCGTGATGCTAGCCCCTGTGCAATCTTAAAATTCGTGAGATGTCCGTTCCCGTAGATATCTGCTGTCCAGAAACCTTGGTCTGGATTACTGATTTCTCCCACAAACTCTCCTAGTTCTTTCTCTTGTGAATATTGCTGTACTTGATTCACTGCTGTTTGCGTGAAGGTCTTCTGCTTTATACTTTTAAGCAAAGAAATTCTGCTATGGCACATCTTCCCATAGTATCCAGTTTTTGCACACTTAAAACACTCAGCTTTATTTGCTGGGCACTGCTTTCGTCTGTGGATCTTCTTGGCTGTACAATGTTGGCAAGGTTTTCCTATTTTGTGCACCTTCTCACCTGTATGCTTTTTCTGTTTCTCAAAGTGTTTCCCTGCCTTTGACTTAACCAGTTGGACGGGCATTGGACTCCTTCTCATCCACGGCTTGTCTTCAGTTTGTAGGATGTCCCTATTCTGTTTGCAAACTTCAGCCTGTCTTACAATTTGAATGGCCTTTTCCAGTGTAAGGTCGTCCTTGGATTGCAACAGGTCTGACAAGGATTCATCCACTATGCTGATGACTATCCTGTCTCTGATTAGTTCTGCCTTTAATTCATTGTATTCACAACCTTCTGCCAATCTGTACAAGTCATTAACATAGGAGTCTACAGATTCGCCAATCATCTGCACCTGCTTATTAGATTTGGCTCTTTCCAAGATTTTATTGGTACAGAGATTAAAATATTTATCAAAGGCTTGGAATACCTCTTTGAATTTATCGGTAGCCTCATTGATCCCTTGTCGTAAAATTACATTGCCTGGAATCATTCCTAATGAATATAGGAGGGTATTCACTTATTCCACTTCAGATTTTGTATGGCGTTGTGAAGTGATTCCACACCTTAGGAACTTTTTTCTCACTAACACCCAGTTTTGAATCTGATTGGGTCCCTTTTGATTTTGGAAACTCTCCAGTATTTCCAGTTTTGGATCCATATTGCTTTATTTAATAGACTTTTTTAGGGTGTTCCCCTTTATTAAACTCTGTTTTATTCAGGCTAGCTTGCTTTAATGGCGGTGTCACAGCTGTTCTTGAGTGTTCCCTGCTGCTTTAATAGGCTTCTTTAGGGTTTTCCCCTTTGCTGGAGAAATTCACAGTTTTTTTCAGGCTTGATTGCCTTAATGGAGTGTCCCAGCTGTTCTTGAGAGTTCTCTACTGTTTTAATAGGCTTTGTTAGGATTTTCCCCTTTCTTAGAGAAATGCAGTTTGTTTGTTTTTATCAGGCATGCTTGCTTTAATGGAGCGTCCCTGCTGCGCTCAGGGGTTTCCCGCACTTTTTGGCAGTTTGTGTGCTTTTCAGGGGTTTCCCGCTCTTCATCCTTGAGTTCAGCCTGAGTGAAGGAGTGGGTTTTTTCCTGTTTTTCTATTTTTTTTTTTATTTCGAGATACAGCACTGAAACAGGCCCTTCGGCCCACCGAGTCTGTGCCAACCAACAACCACCCATTTATACTAATCCTACATTAATCCCATATTCCCTACTACATCCCCACCATTCTCCTACTACCTACCTACACTAGGGGCAATTTACAATGGCCAATTTGCCTATCAACCTGCAAGTCTTTGGCTGTGGGAGGAAACTGGAGCACCCGGCGGAAACCCACACGGTCACAGGGAGAACTTGCAAACTGCGCACAGGCAGTACCCAGAACTGAACCCAGGTCGCTGGAGCTGTGAGGCTGCAGTGCTAACCACTGTGCTACCCTTGTTGTGAGATGTAAGGGTGAATTGAAACATATGAATGTGAGGTATGATTTGTGGTTGCTAGAGATGGTTGGCAGGCAAGTGAAAGGGCTGTGGTGAATGAAGCAGTGTGTGAGGCTAACCACTGTGCCACCCAAAGCGCAATGCCTTAAGAAAATTACTTTAAGCTTTCCAAAGGGCTTTTAACTCATCCGATTGCTGGATTCTATTTGCAGGCGACCATGCTTATATTTTGTGGTGCAGCCTGTATTTCAGTGCTCTGACTCACTACAGCTGGGGAGCTCCTCACAGCCTCTTCTATAGGTAAGTAGTTTTCTTACTGTCCAGGCCAGTATTTCTCTTTAAATTTCTCTGTTGCTCCATTGTTTCTTCTTAAGGTAAGGAGATCTTCAAACTCTCCTGGTGACTTTCACCATTGCCACCATGTTGCGTTGTAGGGTTTATATTAGTACTGTAGTAGGGCATTCTAGAGAAAGTCTTAGCCTCCAGTAAAGGTTAACTAACAACTCTTTATTATTTACAGTTACTATGTACACTCTCTGCAAGCCACTTAAGCTCGCATCCTACGTGCTGCTATACCTTCGTCTTCCCAAGCCTATCTCATGTGACATCATTACTCATACTGTGGGAGGGGTCTCGCTCACTGTCTTCGGTATTAACCCTTTACGTCCTTATACTACACATTACCAAAGATTTTATTGTATCTCTTTGGAATAACAACAAATTCTCATATATGCATAAATTTAAGGCACTATCTAGTATTTTGTTTTTTCTCTTACTTAGAAGGTAGAAAGATGGTATTTCAGCAAAGAACCTACAGGATACAGCTGGAAAATGTTTTGAATGTACTGGGCAATTTCTTAGGGAGAGTTATGAAAAGCTATTTTGTTCCAATTTTCAAATCTTGTAGGGTGCAGATCTGTTCTAGTGGATAAAAAGCACAGAACAAATTGCTGCTAGTTCCAACAAATTGTGCACATTGTGCATTAGCCACCTGTATCTACCATATATTCCAATCTCTAAACAGTTCCTGTGTGCTTCTAATCATGTATCCCAAAACATCGAATAGATTTTTTTGATTTTACTGCACCTATATGTGTAGCTTAAATCAATTGTCTTCGTTTTGGCTAATTAAAATCAGTGCAAATGGCATAGCAATATGCTGCAAATCAGTTTAATATACCCAGCATAAACAATATTGAGCAGAGGGGTGTTTTGAGCTGTAGGTGTCCATTATGTGTATGTGAATGCATTTTCAATAAAAATGGAGGTTAGAGTTTTGTGCAGTAGTAATTCAGAATTTAATCACACCATCTATACCAGAACTATTCTTCTGTGAAACAGATCAACAGGGGGGAAAACTAGAAACTCTGCTCTGAATATGATAAGGCCATCAGAATGGCAAGAAAATAGTCCAGCTTTGGAAGAAAGGTCTGGCAAAGGAGATGGAATGACGATGTAGACTAGCAATTGCAAGAGTACAGAGGATATAAAGACGAAACCCTAGATTCTGTCATTGTCGAGCTTTTCAGTGTAAATGTCAAACTGGGTAAAAAGAATGCATGAAAAGATAAATAAAGTTAATGAAATTTTAAAGATAATATAATGATACTGATGGAAAAAGTCAATGGCGCAGATTCTAGATTGAAGAAGGTATAGGCCAACATTGAGTACCTTGAGTTAGGTGAATAGAAAGCCTGAGCAATAGTCAATCCTGCCAGCAATAACAAGAGAAGAGGGTTGTGAAAGAAATTTTAGTTAACCATAACAAGGGCATACGTTTGGAAAGCAAAATGTGTTGAATCCAGTGATCTACATCTAAATTAGTGTAAAGCTACATTTTTTGTTGCTTCTCTTGGATGCGAGATGAGAACTACTTAAGTATTATTAAATAAAGAAGAAAGAAAAACTTGCATTTATATAGTGCTTTTCATGACTACTGGACATCTCAAAGCATTTTACAGCCAATGAAGTACTTTTGAAGTGTAGTCACTGTTGTAATATATGAAACAATGCAGCTAATTTTGCATACAGCCAACTCCCACAAACAGCAGTGTGATCTGTTTTTGTGATGTTGAGGGGATAAATATTGGCCAGGACACCAAGTTGAATTCCTTTGCACTTCTTAAAAATAAAGCCGTGAGATCTTTTACAGCCACCAAAGCAAGGAGATTGGTCCTCGGTTTAACATCTCACCTGAAAGAGGCTGCCTCCAACAGTGCAGCACACTCTCAGCATTGCACTGGAGTGTCAGCCTTGAATTTTGTGTTCAAATTTGAATTGGGACTTGAACCCAGAACTGTGTGACTCAGAGGTTAGAGTGCTATCAGCTAAGCCACGGCTAACACAATGAGCTGAATTTTATTCCGGCAACGGGGTTCCTGGCAGTGGGCCGGAAAGTGGGAGAAGACCCTTCCTTGGCCCTGTTTCAGACCCACATTGTAATTTTACGGAGGGCAGCTAATTAACTGCCCACCAAAGAGGACTCCTTCCCTTTAAGGGATGAGCTGCTGCCTCCAAAGCTGTTGGTCAATCGGAAACCTGGCAGCTCTACAGTACTGCAGTGCCACCTGGAACAGTGGCCACTGCTGGTATTGCAGGAGGCCGACAGAGGACAAGATGTTGGAGACCCTGGAACACAGATAAGTGGGGTCAGGGTTGACAGGGCCAGTCAGGCAGGCCCCAGTGAGGCACTGGAGAGGTTGGTGAGGGTGTGGGATCTTGTTTTTGGGCCGCCGGGGTGGGAGGGAGTGAGGGGAATCTCCAGGGACCATAGATTTCCCCCAGAGGAGGGACACTCCCCGAGCCCACTAGGAGGCTGCCAGGTATCACCTGGCAGTGCCTCCATGTGGTGGCAGGCCACTCTGTCTTCAATAAAATCAGAGCGGAGGTGGGAGACTGCCCTTAAGTGGCCATTAATTGTCCACTTAAGGGCCTCAATTGGCCTGGGGTGGGAAGGCCATTCTCAGTCTTCCCTGCTCTGGACAAAATGGGAGGGGGGGGAGGACACCATCGGGCACGCTGCCCAATGCCACCCCTTGCCATTTTATGTGCCCCCCTGCTTTTGTTCCCAACTCAAAAGGCAGGAAAAAATCCTGGCCAATATAAAGCATACTATTTGCTTTTAAAAACAACAAAATACTGTTACAAAGCCCTGCAAAGAAGTAAGCAAATTCTGAAAGAAGGCTTTGTTGAATGTTTTTACTAGAGATGGTATAGAAGCTGACCATAAAGGAAAGCATGGGAGATGTTTAATGTAGGACCACGATGCACAACTTTATTTACTGCTCTAAGGAAACTGAATAAACCCAGCCTCAAAATGCACCCCCAAAAGTAGACAATGTATAAGTGCCATAAAATGTGAATACATTTGGGACAATTGCACGGAAGTGTTGTGAAATAAGTTGTTGGGGTTAAGGGGAAAACAATAACAGTTTGCTCCATTTAATGAATTCAATGAAATTCATTGCTAAAATTTGGCAATGTTAAGGATAATAAGCATACTTAAAAATCTGTGGCATCTGGCTACTACAGGAATACTGAAGTTAAGATGAACATATTGCACTTTGCAAATGGGTATATTTTAACTTGAGCATTATGTGTCAAACAACTAGTTTAAAGAGGAGAGGTAGGATCATTGTGCTTTCCATTAGGTGACAGACTGAATGCATACACACCACTTTATGAATTTATTGTGGGTTGTGTTCAAGGTGTGATAATATGGCCAAGGGCAAGTGAATTGATCAGAATAGTCCCAGTCAAAGCAGACATCTGGTCTATTTAACCAACATAAAATATGAAAAACTGGTTTTATTTTACATTTTATTCCATGCGATGATGTTCCTTGAAAAATCCCATTATTATCATATATTGTATTAGTAATTCCACCTTGGGTAGAATTACAAATTTAACGTAGATACCAACTTGTATAATACAGTTATTAGCTTAATTATATAGCTGAATAAGTCATAGAGTCATTCGTGCAAGAAGAAGAGCATTCCACCCATCAAGTCCATACCAGCTCTCTGTAGAGCATTCCAATCAGTCTCATTCCCCCACTCTATCCCCAGAGCCCTGCAAGATTTTTTATCTCAAGTGTCCATCCAATTTCCTTTTGGAATCATTCATTGTCACTGCTTTCACCACCCTCTTGGCAGCGAATTCTATGTCATTACCACTCGCTATGTAAAAAAGTTGTTCCTCACTGTTATGACCTCAGTGAGACCATTAACATTAAAACACAAGATATGAACTAGTTGGACCAATTAAAAAAATTACACAAGATTTCAAGTCTTAGGACTTTTATTATAACAACTAAACTAAAAATCTCCATTAACTAAATAGTACTTTGTAAGTAGCAGATGCTCCAAATTACAGAGAAAGATATTTTATTCACTTATTAAAACACTTGAAAACCTCATGCCACATTTATACATTACACAGTACTCCTTGAAGTGAAATCTTTGTAACTAAAAGTCCCAAACTCCTCCCAATGAGTTGTATCTCCCAAACCTTCTCAAAGTCAATGACCTCTTTGCTCACTTCTTCTAAGCACTTTCGACCTGGACATCTGTGAAAAAGGCGATCTCTGGTGACCCTGTTGGTCTTTCCCTTCTCCACAAACCTCAACTTACAAATCAGGTCCAAGTCTTTGCAGCCTTTTGCTGCAGTGCTATGAGAGAAGGTGTTTGCTCTCTCTCCCCTGAGGCTGCCACTGCTGGTCTTTTGTCTTCCGGTCTTCCTTACAGGCTGCAGATTTCTTCAAGTCTGTAGAATTTATCCAGAATCAGAAGGTCAATAATCATTTGCTTTTTCAATATGCAAAGCCCACAAGCCTGGCCACAGCAGAACCACCCTGGCCTTCCTTTGTTTCCAAATGTTAGCAATTGCAACTTGCATTCGTATTTTCAGAGCCACTGACTCCTTGTTTACGATCTGAGACTCTGGGAAAGCGAAACCCATTGTCCGTAAGGTGTTATAACGCTGCATTCTCTGCTTTTCAAAAGGGTCTTTGATCTGGGTTTTTGTTGGCCTGGTAAGCAAGATTTCTGTCTTGGCTTTAAGCAGAATTGATGTGAGGTCACATGTCTTCTTCAAATCTGTTTTTACACTACGTTAAAAATCACAGTTAACATAATCATGCTACAAAATCCATCATTCACAACTCTCACATCATCCCTGTATCTCTTGGCCAAAACCTTAAATCAATGTCCCCTAGCCCTTGTACCATCAGCTAATGAGAACAACTTTTCTTTGTCTATCTTACACACCTCTATCAAATCTCCCCTCAATCTCGTTTGCTCCATTTTAATGGCTATTGCATTATTTTTGCTAAAGTTGGCTTACGTCTAAATTTTCAGACTATAAATACAGTTACACATTGTTTTCTCTCAACTGAAAGACTGTCAAATTTCAGTTATTTTGAACAGTGATGTACTTTTTGGGGTGGGGAGACTAGCAGCTTCCTTTGTGTTGTATCATGATCTTGGAGAAAATGCTACCTTAGTTACAGTATAATGGTACTGCTGGTTGGATGCCAATTATTCTTTTGTTCTGCGAGCAGACATCTGGTATCTGAAGCACAAAGGAACTCATTGTTATCAAGCCAGCAGCATTGCTATAAATCCAACACAAATGGAAATATTAAATTGACTTTTAACATTACATTTTCTTTGATATTTCCATCTTGCACTGCATGAGCTGTTGTGAAATCACGAATTGAGACGGCATAAAGATACGATCCTTTTTATAACAGTATATTGTGAACATTTGTGGGACAACCTCACACATTTTTCCAATAAGAGTAATTTTACTGAAAATTCTGCAAAATCCTATGACAAATTTTAAATGAACATATAACATGAAGTTAAGTTCCATTTTAAATAAGTATGCTTTATTTATAAATGTGTTGAACACCATTAAGGCAGCAACCATGCAAACTGAACAGAGACCAGAACCAGTTGTAGACAAAACTGCTGGTCAGCATCTTGGTCTCCACTGTACAACAACGACCCCACCTCTGAACTGCATCTAATTTGCTGTACAACAAATGAGACATGTTGAATGCGGTTGCTTATATAAGCTAAACAGTGCTATACAGCCACTAAAAATTGTGTGTTCCCTCCTGTGATATTCCAGTCCTGCTAACAAAAATGAAATAATGTCAGTTTGATTTAGCAATGTTTCAAAAAAAGGTCTGCACAGAAAGCATTTGAAGCCATTGTTTCAGACAACTTTTCTACTCTGTGAAGCTGAACATCATTAAAATAAATAGGCAGACTGCCTACACTTGAAACAAGAACTTACTCTTGTAATCTAGAGTACAAATCTTGCAATATTTTTCACATTCCCTAATGGTACTAAGTAAATGAATGCAATAACCTTTTATTAGAAGACACAACTTGGCAACGTGGAGCAGCAAAAAGTCAAGACTGGATTGGGTGACTGTCCCTTTTTATTTTCCTCCCTCCATGTGCCCTCAGCATCTTCCTGCAAGAGCATGGTTGAAATATAGAATTCCGCATATGGGAAACTTACATATTGTAATGGATTGGTGCACCTTTGGAAAACTTGTATGTTATGTAAGGCTTTGCTCTCTGCCTCACGTCATCATAAATGCCATGACTTCACAATTGTTTGGGCAATTTCAGCATAAGGTGGACAACCTTTAATGAGTACGCAAGGAAACAGAAACCCTGATCACTGAAGCCAGTAGAAAGAAAGTTAAAGAGACTGCAATGTTTCTGGCTTTCTGGAAATGAGGCCAGAAGCGGCAAAACCAACTGCAGTAGGTGTTCAGGGAAGAGGAGGAAACTGTCATTGTTCTAGCTGTAAGCAGACTGTAATGCAATGGACAGTGCATCATGTCATAACATGATGTAGAACTTACAGCACAGGGCCATTCAGCCCATACAAGCCTCTCTTCATCTAACCCTATAGCATAATATGCTGTTGAAAGCCTCCTGGCATTCAGAGCAAGCAGCTTGAGGTACTTCTGGGAAAACAAATGTCTTTGGATATGGGTACCATATCAACCAATGGCATTATATTGCTCAGATGGTATGCCAGCTAAATATATGAGATAACCAAGGATTAACCAAGAGTCACTGACCTGAATACCAAACTGTTGCCTTTATGATATAAATTTTCTGAGTATGCACAGGCAGTGAAGGAGCAACAATAATGATAATATAATGAAGTTTAAGGTTAGATGAGCCACATAATCACAATCTGTAACCTCATTGCCTGACATATCCCTCACCCTACCATTACAATCAAGCCAGGGCACCAACCCCAGTTCAACCCTGGACAGCATGCCAGGAACAGCACAAGGTGTACCAAAAATTAGGCACCGACCTGGTGAAACTATAACACATGACTATATGTGTGCCAAACAGCTGAAGCAGCAAGTTCTAGACCTAGCTAAGTGACCCACAATCAACAGATTAGATTAATGCTCTGCAGTCCTGCCACATACAGTCACGAAGGGTGCTGGACAATTAAACATATAACTTGGGGAGCAGGCTCCAGGAATATTCCCATCCTGAATGATGGTAGGGCCCAGCAGGTCAGTGCAAGAGATGAGGCTGATGTGCTCACTATCATCTTCAGCCAGGAGTGCCGAGTAGATGATCTAACTCGGCCTTCTCCTGAAATCCCAACCATCACACAAGCCAGACTTCAGCCAATTCGATTCACTACACGTGACATCCAGAAACAGCTGAGTGCATGGGATACGGCAAAGGCTATGGACCCTGAAAACATCCCAGCAATAGTGCTGGAGACTTTTCTTCCAGAACTAGCCATGTCTCAAGCCAAACTGTTCTAGTACATCTACAGCACTGACATCTACCTGACAATGGGAAACATTTCCCCCATATGTCCTATTAACAAAAATCAGGACAAATCCAATCCAGCCAATTAATGCCCCATCAGTCTACTTTCAATCATCAGCAAAGTGATGGAAGGTATTGTTGACCGTGTTATCAAATGGTACTTGCTCACCAATAACTTGCTCACCGATGTTCAGTTTCAGTTTCTCCAGGACCACTTGGCTCCAGACATCATTATATCCTTGTCCAAACATGGTCCAAATGTGGACAAAGGAATTCGAGAGGCGAGGTGAGGGTGACTGCCTTTGACATTCATACAGCATTTGACCAAGTGTGGCATCAACGACGCCTTGTAAAGTTGAAGGCAATGGGTTTAAGTAGCAAAACTCTCCACTGGCTGGAGTCATACCTAGCATAACGGAAGATGTTTGTGGTTGTTGGAGGCCAATCATCTCAGCCCCAGGACATCACTGCAGGAGTTCTCAGAGCAGTGTATTAGGCCCAACCATCTTCAGCTGCTTGATCAACTACCTTCCCCCCTCATCATCTCACCAGAAGTGGGGACATTTGCAGATGACACAAGAATGTTCAGTTCCATTTGCAAATCCTTAGATAATGAAGCAGTCCATGCCTCCGTGCAGCAAGACCTGGACATCATACAGGACAAAGCCTGCTTGATTGGTGCCTCATCCACCTCCCTAAATATTCACTCACTCCTCCAGCCAACACTGGCAAGATGCATTGCAGCAACTCACCAAGGTTCCTTCAATAGCAGCTTCCAAACACGTGACATCTATTACCTAGAAGGACAAGGGTAGCCGGTATGTTGGAAGACCACCACCTCTAAGTTCCCCTCCAAATCACATACCATCCTGACTTGGAAATATATCGCCATTCCTTCATTGTTGCTGAGTCAAAAATCCTTGAACTCCCTAGTGAACAGTATTGTGGGAGTACCTTCACCGCATGGACTGCAGCAGTTCAAGAAGGCAGCTCACCAGCAACTTCTCAAAGGCAATTATGGATGTGCAACAAATGCTGGCCTTGCCATTGATGCCTGCATCCCATGACTGGATAAATAAAAGAAAACATAACATGAATCTCCCAGTGCTACCTAGAGGCACAGCACCTACGGAATGTTCTGGAGATGAAAGATGTAATTGAGATGATCTTTGCATACTGAAATAATTTGTGGTACAATTAATCTTTTGTTTTGTAGTCAGGCTTGCCGTTTTGCCTTCATCATGGCTTTTTCCATGAAGAGGGCAATATTGTGCAGGACACAGTAAATTATGGACCTTCACTAGCATCATCTGATCTAATTACCTAAATTGCTTCTCGAGAATGCTGAGAATGTGCTTGATTGAGACCCTCGTGAAAGCATGCATAACAGTCAGTGTCTCCTCTCATCTTGTCCTTGGACTACATGGTGTCATCAACCCTGAGTGTGTTGCATATGCTTGGTAACTCAATAGTTGTCCATACACTTTTCTTGGCATAGCAAACAATGATGGCACAACTGACTGCTGTAGAATGAAAGATTTAAAGGAACTGCCAGGGTAATGGGCATTCATCTGTATAGTTCTGTTCCTATAGTTGTAGACCAGCTGCTCATGAATGAAGTACCACTGGAGATAGGGATGAATATTGTTACATGAGCAGAGCCAATTATTTCCTACATTCTGGGGGAATCCTGCCACATGATTGAAAGGGAGAGCTATCTCCTATTGCTGGCTGCCTTCCAAAGGAGAATTACTGGATTCACAGGCTCTGGCAACAATGTGTTAGTGATTTGCATGCTGGAAGTTGAGAAATGTGACCCAGTTGTTTGGAAGGAGCCTGTTGTGTAACTATTCAACAAAATGATAACCTTCACAGCCATTGGCAGAGACATCTCTGTCCTGGAAATAGTTTCCATGGAGGAGTATACATTGTTTTGTTAGACTTTCAGAGAGTATTAGGCTGGAGATGTAAGGACAAGTCCTAATGGAGGCAATAGATACACCTATCTGGTATTCCTCCTTCTCCCAATCTGCTATTCAAGAGATAGACCCATAGAAATACCCAGAACTCATCACTACAGTTGCCAACTCTGGTTGGACCTATTCCTGGAGGTTTCATCACATGACCTCGTCCCTCCAACTGCTCCACCAAGTCAAACAGCTTTATTCCCCAACACCAGTATTTTTGAGTATTGCTCAAAATAGAGACATTTTGTTGTAGCTTTTCGTCTTGCACTCATCAAGATAATTTGAAAGAATACCAACGTAAGGAAAAGCAACAAATTTATGCTGTATGAGAAGAGAGTGCTGATTGGTTGGCAAGTGGACTCTGATTGGTAGAGGTGTTGCCATGGAGAATGCACCAGTTCATGGTGACTGACAGTTAACTGCCAAGCTTTGTTTGAAATTTAAATCAGGCAGCTTGAGTCTGATTGGTCAATGCATTGCCTGAGGAATGAACCATCGAATGGCTGTCACTTATTTTGTTTAGCTGAAACAGGCGCAATGTGTGTACATGTTCTTTCTGTCTGCAAAGAACTGGGCCCTGTGTATTAATATATGTAGTTTCCAGTACGGCCAAATGCACCACACTGTGAGTCCTACTGACAATCTTAAATTGGTTGTCAGTGTAATTCCTAGCACACTTAGGATTATTTAGTAGATGTTGTCCAACCGCGGCATCACATCTAATGTTGGGCACTGTGTTTTGAGTTTTGTGATATATGAATTTCAATGCCAGTGTGATGCTAGGTATATAGGCCGTATGTCCCAAAGACTAGTGGATCGCATCAAACAACATGTCCCTTCTGCTGTTTGCAATGGGCAAGGTACAGGCCGTACCCAACCAGCCCATGCTTCATTCTTTAATGTTTGTTAAAATGAAATTAATAATCCAAAATGTGTATTTTTATAATAGGCATACGGTATTGTGCCATTACATTTTATTTTTTTCCATTTATGTTGTCCCTGCTTCCTCTGTAGCAGGATTATAATCTGAATTGCTCTTGATCTTCATTGTCTTGTCTTCAAACTCCAAGGAGCAGAGAATGACAGATAAATTCTTTCTATTTGACTACTCTCCTCACCTTTAAGGAAATGGGTACAGAATCAACTGGAGAACATTTATCTCTATCCATCAAGTGAACAGATCATAAGAAACATTGCTCAATGATACAATAGAGTAAGCAACAACAATTCTACAGCTAAAAGGGGCTGAGCTTTGTCAGAAAACCAGTAAACAATTAGTACATCATATTAGGCGGTATCTAGAAGAGTGTACGAGAGGTTCAAAACTACCTAGAAGCCAGAAAATAACAGCAGTGATAGTTCTGACTGAACAATAGTGTAAAATGAGTGATAGCGAGTTGCAGCCCATTTTACATCTCTCCTGATTTTTATCTCTATTGAATTTATTTCCATTAAAAACAGCTGCCAATTCGCTATTGCCGATTGAGTAAACCTGTGACTTTGTGCAATAGTGCAATATGACACACAATCAAAATTACCCCCAGTGAGTGAAGACTACAGACAACATTCTCTGGACATTCATCCAAAATAGCAAAACTGTTTGGGAATGGTAAAGGAGGATGTATTCTGTGCCCAATGGAGATGTTATAGGTTGGCCCTGAACACAGTCATACTGCAAAATCCATAATTATTTTGCTAGGTCTGAGTGAACAAAGCTTTATAATGGTGCAGAGGACATGCTCTTGTTACCAAATGTAAAGCCGTGACCATGTGGCGAGTCAGTCGCGATAGATGAAAAGGTAGAAATCAGAGAAAAGTACTAAAGAGCAATTGGAATATTTCCTTTCAAGATATGATTTTTCAGGAATATTATGTATGTGTGAATCTCTAAATGCCAATGTTTGATATAATCACAATAGAGTCAAAAATGATTTGATCCAACATAACCTTCTATAGATTGAGTCTGAGAACCAAGAGTGAGCTTGTGAGTAATTCTTTATGACTGAACGACAATGCAACAACTCCACGCCTGGCTTTGATTTTTCGATAATTAACTGGAAAAGCTTCAGGAATACAAAACAGATATCAATTTAAAGTGTTATAAAATGGAGAACTCAGACGTATATCATATTTACCGACATCATACGCTTTTTAGTGGTATGTGCTGTCAGAGTCCTATTCAGGAAAAGGAGAAATGGGAGGGGAAAAGTAATTGATTGACATTTTTAATGTTTTTTTCTATATTAGGTGACATACAGTTAGACTAAGAATGTGTGTCTCTCAAATCTGACATGTATGGTTACTGGAAGCCCAGAAAGATTTGGAGATTGGTGCCCTCTGATTCTCAACCCTTCTGCCAATGGTACAGTTTCTCCCTATCTACTCTGTCTGGACCACCCCCATGATTTTGAATATCTCTAAAAAAAATCTCATCTCATCCTTCTCTTCTCTAAGAAAAACAACCCCAGCTTCTCCAATCTATCCATGAAACTGAAGTCCCTCATCCCCAGAACCATTCTTGTCAATCTTTTCTGCACTCTCTCCAATGCCTTCACATCCTTCCTAAAGTGTCGTGCCCAGAATTGGGTGAGACCCAACCAGTGTTTTATAAAGATTCATCATAACTTTCTTACTTTTGTACTCCATGCCTCTATTTATAAAGCCCAGGATCCCGTGTGCCTTTTTAACCAATTTCTCAACCCACCCAGCCACCTTCAACGATTTGTGCATATATGCCCCAGGTTCCGCTGTTCCTGCATCCTCTTTAGAATTGTACACTTTTGTTTATATTGCCTCTCCTCATTCTTCCTACCAAAATGTATTACTTCTCTGCATTAACTTTCCACCCATTCGACCAGCAGTCTATGACCTCTTGAAGTCTATCACTATCCTCCTCACAGTTCACAATATTTCCAAGTTTTGTGCCTTGTGCCCTGTACACCCAAGTTGAAGTCATTAATAAAAATCAAGAAAAGCAGTGATCCTAGTATGGACCTCTGGGAGGCACCACCTTTCTCCAGTCTGAAAAACAACCATTCACCACTACTCTCTGTTGCCTGTCACTCAGCCAACTTGGTATCCATGCTGCCATGATTCCTTTTATTCCATGGGCTTCAACTTTGCTGCAAGCCTTTATGGGGTGGATTTTGTCACCCTGTCACAGGTCCTTACGGCAGCCCTGGAAGCGGGTGCCGCTGTTGCATGTGATGTGTGCGTCTGGCTGACAGCGTCCACAGGGCCGGTCACTTAACATGAGGCATGGGGTCCCATCCAATTGCCGAACTGGGGTGGGGGGGGTGCTCCGAGGCACTGATGGCGACATCATACGACTGCAATGAAGGTGCTGGCACCATTTTTAAAGCGCTGCCAGCCCTGCTTGTACTCCTTCCCTTCAGTGAAATAGTGAACCTGGGGGGCTGCTGGACCCCTCTGATGTTCTTTCTAACTGCTGGACCCCCCTTGCACCACTGGTACTGCTGCTGCATTTTAAACTGCTGGACCCTCCTGCACCACTGCTGCTCTATTTTAAACAGCTGGACCCTCCTTGCACTGCTGCTGCTGCTGCATTTTAAACTGCTGGACCCTCCTGCACCACTGCTGCTCTATTTTAAACAGCTGGACCCTCCTTGCACCGCTACTGCTGCTGTATTTTAAACTGCTGGACCCCGCCTTGCACTGCTGCTGCTGCTGTATTTTAAACTGCTGGACCCTCCTTGCACTGCTGCTGCTGCTGCATTTTAAACTGCTGGACCCTCCTTGCACCACTGCTGCTGCTGCATTTAAACTGCTAGACCCTCCTGCACCACTGCTGCTGCTGCATTTAAACTGCTAGACCCCCCTTGCACTGCTGCTGCTGCATTTTAAACTGCTGGACCCTCCTTGCACCGCTGCTGCTGCATTTAAACTGCTAGACCCCCCTTGCACTGCTGCTGCTGCTGCATTTTAAACTGCTGGACCCTTCTAGCACCACTGCTGCTGCTGCATTTAAACTGCTGGACCCTTCTTGCACCACTGCTGCTGCTGCATTTAAACTGCTGGACCCTCCTTGCACCACTGCTGCTGCTGCATTTAAACTGCTGGACCCCCCCTTGCACCGCTGCTGCTGCTGCATTTTAAACTGCTGGACCCTTCTTGCACCACTGCTGCTGCTGCATTTAAACTGCTGGACCCCCCTTGCACCGCTGCTGCTGCTGCATTTAAACTGCTGGACCCCCCTTGCACCACTGCTGATGCTGCACTTAAACTGCTGGACCCCCCTTGCACCGCTGCTGCATTTAAAATGCTGGACCCTCCTTGCACCGTTGCTGCTGCTGCATTTAAACAGCTGGACCCCCCTTGCACCGCTGCTGCTGCTGCATTTAAACTGCTGGACCCCCCTTGCACCACTGCTGATGCTGCACTTAAACTGCTGGACCCCCCTTGCACCGCTGCTGCATTTAAAATGCTGGACCCTCCTTGCACCGTTGCTGCTGCTGCATTTAAACAGCTAGACCCTCCTGCACCACTGCTGCTGCTGCATTTAAACTGCTAGACCCCCCTTGCACTGCTGCTGCTGCTGCATTTTAAACTGCTGGACCCTTCTAGCACCACTGCTGCTGCTGCATTTAAACTGCTGGACCCCCCTTGCACCGCTGCTGCATTTAAAATGCTGGACCCTCCTTGCACCGTTGCTGCTGCTGCATTTAAACAGCTAGACCCTCCTGCACCACTGCTGCTGCTGCATTTAAACTGCTAGACCCCCCTTGCACTGCTGCTGCTGCTGCATTTTAAACTGCTGGACCCTTCTAGCACCACTGCTGCTGCTGCATTTAAACTGCTGGACCCCCCTTGCACCGCTGCTGCATTTAAAATGCTGGACCCTCCTTGCACCGTTGCTGCTGCTGCATTTAAACAGCTAGACCCTCCTGCACCACTGCTGCTGCTGCATTTAAACTGCTAGACCCCCCTTGCACTGCTGCTGCTGCTGCATTTTAAACTGCTGGACCCTTCTAGCACCACTGCTGCTGCTGCATTTAAACTGCTGGACCCTTCTTGCACCACTGCTGCTGCTGCATTTAAACTGCTAGACCCCCCTTGCACCACTGCTGCTGCTGCATTTTAAACTGCTGGAACCTCCTTGCACCACTGCTGCTGCTGCATTTAAACTGCTGGACCCCCCTTGCACCGCTGCTGCTGCTGCATTTAAACTGCTGGACCCCCCTTGCACCACTGCTGCTGCTGCATTTAAACAGCTAGACCCCCCTTGCACCACTGCTGCTGCTGCATTTTAAACTGCTAGACCCTCCTGCACCACTGCTGCTGCTGCATTTAAACTGCTAGACCCCCCTTGCACTGCTGCTGCTGCTGCATTTTAAACTGCTGGACCCTTCTAGCACCACTGCTGCTGCTGCATTTAAACTGCTGGACCCTTCTTGCACCACTGCTGCTGCTGCATTTAAACTGCTAGACCCCCCTTGCACCACTGCTGCTGCTGCATTTTAAACTGCTAGACCCTCCTGCACCACTGCTGCTGCTGCATTTAAACTGCTAGACCCCCCTTGCACCACTGCTGCTGCTGCATTTTAAACTGCTAGACCCTCCTGCACCACTGCTGCTGCTGCATTTAAACTGCTAGACCCCCCTTGCACCACTGCTGCTGCTGCATTTTAAACTGCTAGACCCCCCTTGCACCACTGCTGCTGCTGCATTTAAACTGCTGGACCCCCCTTGCACCGCTGCTGCATTTAAAATGCTGGACCCCTCTTGCACCGTTGCTGCTGCTGTATTTTAAACTGCTGGACCCCCCTTGCACCACTGCTGCTGCTGTTGCTGTAGTTGCAACTCCTTGCACCACTGCACCAATACTGCTGACTGTTTGGAGGGAGTGGGTGTGAACTGGGACCGTGTCTGAGGCAAAACACTGGGGGGCCCCATGGTTTAGTTAAGCCTCCCTGGAGATCCTCTTGCAGGCTGCAAGGGAAAGGCGGGAGGTCCTCTTTCCAAGGGATGGTAAGAGGAGATCCCCCGCCTGACCAAGCAAGCCTGGAGGGAGATCACAGAAGAGGTCAGTAACTGTGGGGTCACTTGGTCCAATGCTGCAAGTGGGTCAATGACATCCTTCTCTCCACCAAGGTGAGTCTTCAATACCCCTTTCCTCTTTGGGGCTGCATGTGGCTACGTGGGAGGGAGCGTGACATAGAATAGAATAGAATCATCGAAAGTTTAAGGCACAGAAAGAGGTCACTTGGCTTATTGCGTCTGTGCTGACCTCAAAACGATCCACCTATTCTAATCCCACCTTCCAGCATTTGGTCCATAGCCCTGCAGATTACAGCACTTCAGGTGCATAACGTGGTGGCATGGGAGTGAGGCATCACTACATCCTGGCAGACGCATGGATGTATCTCGGCGACAGGCCGCTTTTTTTGACAGCTCACCCCCATTACGTCCCCTGAGAGCGGACGTGGGGAGCAGCCATGTAGGGATCCCCATCAGCGGACGAGGGGTTGCCACGAGCATAAATGTTCAGTTGCTCTTCCTGTGAAGTCTTACTACTTCGCTCTTTCCACTTGCCAGAGAAATGTTCCAATAACAGCTGGGTGACATCGAGGACTGGCAGTGGGATCCCGTGGTGTGCGTCCTCTGACGTTGGCTGA
Organism: Heterodontus francisci; assembly: GCF_036365525.1. Taxonomy (NCBI): domain Eukaryota; kingdom Metazoa; phylum Chordata; class Chondrichthyes; order Heterodontiformes; family Heterodontidae; genus Heterodontus; species Heterodontus francisci. The sequence continues at coordinate 54,737,474 of NC_090387.1, read as the reverse complement.
GGAGGGGGCTCTGGAGCCAGCAGGGGCCCAGGGCAGCCAAGCAATTGCAGACGGTGAGACTGGAGTGTCCACGTAAAAGAGTGAGGAGACGGTGTGCTCATGTGTCCTCCACTACACTTCTGGAGATCCACATCACACATGTTTGGCATCAGGAAATCTGAACAACCTAACCTACAATGTTTGTGATCTGTCATGCAGGTTGTCATAGGTCGGAGGCAAGCGCAGCTGCTGTGATAGGGGGCCTGCCGTCGACCTCTGAGGAGCAGGATGAGCAGTCAGAGGATGCACAGTCGTATCAATCTCCTGAGCCTTCCACCAGCGCAGATACTTTCACCTTGGTGGGTATGCATTTGGGATTAATTTCTGGGTCACAAGCTGGCGAGAGTGCCTGTTTGGACCAGGTGAGAAAGAGGTCTAGGGTTCCCTTTCAGCCTTTACCTTGTCTTACCATAACAGGGTTTTATTTTCAAACACACTGTGCTTTTAGCTCCCCCTTGGTGAATCCTTTTTTCACCGCTTTCCTATTGTAAGGCAAAGAAACCAGCACAATAGGTTTTCTCAGGTTTAAAGAGGAAAAGTGAAATTTTATTAAACTTAAACTCTAATTCAGTTAATCCTTGTGGATATATGACGTGCAGACTCTAGCATGCATATGCAATACACACATGCAGATAGAGACAGAAAACAGAAGAAATAAAGTGGAAAAGTTTGAAGCAATATTTGAGGAGGTTTTTTGTGTTACGGTTCTTCGAGCTCACTGTAGTGTCCTTTATTGTAGGTGGATCTTGATTTTTGTTGGGGCCCAGTATTCCTCTTAAACCTTGTTCGCTGTTGGACACTTTTCTCTCTTGGGGTTCATGTGTCTTCAGTGAATTTGGAGTTCTGTGAGAAAAAGATGGGAGCAGGCAGACAGGAGAGGCTGTGACGATCCAGCCAGGAGAGATCTTCTTAGTCTAGGAGCATTCTGCTTTCTGCCCAAACTGTACAAATTCAAAAAAACTCAGATTGACCAGCAGCTTAGTCATGTGATTAGCTGGTTTGACCATGTCCTTTTGTGTATTCAGCCATCTTAGCAGTCAACCTGGAATGTGAGCTCCCCCACATTCAACATCAGGTGATCAAAAGTCCATTGTGGGTTGAATGTATCAGGGAATGGCTGCTTTGACCTTCCAAACACTGTCTGTTAATATGCAAATGTCTTTCCAGCCAAGATCTGGCAATTTTTTTAAAAGAAAGTCCTTTCTTCACTTCAACAACAGTTTGCAATTTAATGTCCATGTAGCAAAATTAATATGTCTCATGCTTGACAGTTGGGGGCCTGCATGACAGCGCCACACACATGCCCGAGCAGTTGACAGAGGCTGTGACAGCCGAGGCCTCTGACAGTTGGAGGACAGTGGGTGGCTAGGCCCATGCTGAGTTCCCGGCTGATGATGATCCTCTGCTGTCAGTTGCACAGTGCATGCTGGTATTGCAGAGAGAGGTAAGGGAACATCTGGCAGAGATGCCAGAGGCAATGTGTAGCCATGAGGAGCCCATCCATGCCATGAATGCTGCCATCAGGTGTGTGAGTGCATGCCTTGCTTCATCAAGAGGCTGATGAACCTCATGGAGAGTCATATTCTACAAATGTGTACAGACCTGTACACTATCACCTTGGCCATGAGCTCAAAGCAGCAGTGGCAAGGTGAGAGAAGGACAAGGCACCTGGAGTCTTTGCCAAGTGTAGGTCATGTTTTTGCTCTCTAATCAGTCTTACCCATTTTCTTTTACTAATATGCCTACAGATGTCTTTTGGATTCCCTTTTATGTTAGCTGCCAGTCTCTTCTCATACTCTCTCTTTGCCTCGCTTACTTCCTTTCTCAGTTCCTGTCTGAACTTTTTATATTCAGCCTGGTTCTCACTTGTATTATCAATCTGACATTTGTCATTGGCTCCCCTTTTTCTGCTTCATCTTACTCTCTTTCTCAGCAATCAGAGATCGGCTTTGGTTGCTTTACCTGACCCCCCCTCCCCCACCCCCACCCCCACCCCCTATGGGAATGTACCTTGTGTGTACCTGAAAAACCTCCTTTTTAAAGGAAGCCCATTGTTCAATTTCAGTTTTGCTGGTCAATCTTTGATTCCAATTTACCCAAGACAGATCCCTTCTCAACCCATTGAAAGTGGCCCTCGTCCAATTACGTATTTTTACTCTTGATTGCTGCTTGTCCTTTTCTATAACCTAAAGCTTATGATACTATGATCACTGTTCCCTAAATGTTCCCATACTGAAACTTGATCCACTTGACCCACCTCATTTCCCAGAACCAGATACACAATGCTCCCTTCCTCATTAAGCCAGAAACGCAATCCAGAAACTCTTCCTCCTCTCTGCCCTTTACACTATTGCTAGCTCAGTCTCTCTTAGGATAATTAAAATTCCCTACAAATCAAATTGTACATTGTAAATCAAGCTTATTTATGCCAAAGACAATGGATTATTAGTGCACCATTTTAGTACCATCATCTGAAATGTGTGATGTGGTTCTGTTGTATTAAACATTTTAATTTTATGAAAATTTGTGTTTGGATAGCTGTCAAGATTTCTCCTTGTGAACAATATTTTCCTTGGGTCAAAGACAAAACGACATGATGCTGACTAACTGAAGGAATAGAAAATAGTAAGTGCAACGAATGAGCAATAGTGATAGCCAAATGAAGTTTTATCTGCATAGATTGTATATTCAATGTAATCTTTATCAGAAAATCTCATCGAAGTTAAAAGAAACCAATGAAGTGAAAATACTCTTAACATTTATTGTTAATACATTACCATTGTGTGACACTCACATAAAGTGTAGTGATTAAAACTACAAGAACTCACCCTGAAGAGTTATAAAAATTGACTTTTCTTAAAAGTGGATGATATGTCTCAAAATGACCGTCAAAGGTCAAAAGACCTGGTTTGTATATTATGTTATGATCAGATGAGGAGGGGTCGAAAGGCCCCTTCTCCCTCTTTCTGTTTGACCGCAACAGGGTTTATTTCTTTTAAAAAGTGAAAGTGCTTACCGATTCAGTGAGTATTTAACTCTTTATGTGCTATGATCATAAAAGAACCAATCAGACAGGTTTTATTGAGTTTAAACAAGAACGAGGTTAGTTTATTGTACTTAAAATCAAATACCAATCTAAGTAAAATAATAAAATATGCTCCAACTTTCACACTCACACACATGAGAATCACACACACACAAATAGGTTAGAGAGTGATGAATAATAGTCTGGGTTAGTCCAGAACAAGTAAAAATAATATACAGTCTGTGACGTCAGGCTGAATTTGTGGTTCCAAAATCTCTGGCTGGTAGAAGTGCATGTGCAGCTGGTCCACCTGGTTCAGGGTTTTCTTGGAGACTGTGATGTAGGTGGCTTTCTCCTCCTGGGGTCTCTGTCTGCAGCAATGATAGACTTGAATGTTCTGCAGTCGCAGATAGATTTGAAACTTGAGATATTACCTGGAGAGAGGAAAAGCGAGATAGCCCCACTGGGATCTTGCACAGGTTAGCTCCCAAAGCTTGTCTGCTATGTGTAACAAAAAACTACAAGTTTACACAGACTTGGTGGCGGGGGAGGGGGGGCGGGTGGGGAGCGGGATTCTCTGTCTTCAAACAGAACTTTCAACCAACAGAGAAATGTACAAACGCCTCAGGCCTACAACCAAAGAGAACTTGATCTCCGAGAGAATTCAATAGGTTTACTGTGAACTCTGAAACCCTATCTCACTTAAAAACCACTTGCCCCTTTCCCTCTCTATCTGTCTCTTAGTGTGTGTGCGTAAGAATGAATGTGTGAGTGGGTGCGGTTGTGACAATTTTGGGATAAGGCATATTGCTCAATAAATAATTAATATTCAGTTTTAAAACTACAAGAAAACCTGTCACTGTCTCTTTATTTGATAAATAAAACACAAAGAGGTTAAACCCTAATAACTAAAACACTTGCTGTGATCAGGTGGGAGTTAAACAGTGGGAACCACCCACACCCCTCACCATGTGGTTGTAACAACATTCATATGAAATTCCTTTATATGCAATTTTAATACTTTGTTGCTAACCTGTTTATTTCAGTAAGTTAATAGACACACTAATAGCACAAAGTAACATTTAATGAGAACAATTGGGCGGCACAGTGGAGCAGTGGTTAGCACCGCAGCCTCACAGCTCCAGGGACCCGGGTTCGATTCTGGGTACTGTCTGTGCGGAGTTTGCAAGTTCTCCCTGTGAGCGCGTGGGTTTTCGCCGGGTGCTCCGGTTTCCTCCCACTGCCAAAGACTTGCAGGTGATAGGTAAGTTGGCTGTTGTAAATTGCCCCTAGGTAGGTGGTAGGGAATATGGGATTACTGGAGGGTTAGTATAAATGGGTTGTTGGTCGGCACGGACCCAGTGGGCCGAAGGGCCTGTTTCAGTGCTGTATCTCTAAATAAATAAATAATGTGCTAGTCACCAATAACACCGGAAACAATTTTACAAAGCAATTGACTGATTGGAATAGTGTTAACATTCATTAAATTTAATGGAATATAAGAAATGGTTCCGTACTCCTGTGTGCCAGTGGGGAGGGATGTGTGCAGGAGCATGGTTGGAGAATTGAGGCTAGCAAGTTGTGGCTCTCTCTATAACTTCTGAGAACAGATTCCCCAGCTGGGACCTGAGGTTACAGAAACACTCCAAGTTCTATTTTCATCTAGTTTCTATACCAAAGACTATTGGGTATGTAAGGGTTAAATACAGGTTGGAGCTGGTTCCATACTGCCCAACAATGTGTCTTATTGTCGACAACAGCAGAGTATCCACTATCATACTGGGTCAGAAAAATCAGGAGTACCATTGTGGCATTTCAGTTTCCCACATCAGGCATCTGCTAATGAGATGGTGGATTTGTGCCAAACTTTTGAAGTGACACTGGGTTCAGTGTGGCCAAGCTCTTCTCACTTATTGCTAACAGAGAGAGAGAAGAGAGAGAGGGCCTTCATCTCATCAGTTCAGCTTGACCTGAACCCATGTACTTGAGGTGAAAGGACAATGCACTACCCCAGTGCAAACATTATTGGCTGTTACATTTATGTATTATAAACTATTTTCTGGTGAATTAGGTAAAATGCATTTCTATTTTAACAATGGCACGCTAATGAAATTGGAATACTCAGTGGCATATTAAAACACTTGTACCATTTAAAAACAAGCTCCACAAAATCTGGATGCATAGCACTCCTTTTTTGGGCACTAAGGGTGGCCACAGAGGTCCAAAATGGCTTCCGCAGTGCACACGCACGCTTCTGGTGCAAATCATGCAGGATGCTAGATTGATGAAGGCATTAGCACATGTGCAGTGACTGTGATGAGTTCTTTTTATGTTGTCTGATGCAACATAAATGAGATGTGTGGAGTCCAGTTGGTTGAAGATCTCAAAAAAGGTTTATTAAACAGCTGACTATTATATACAGTACAGAGCTAACTATTTACAGAACCTTACTCTGGGTGTTCCAGTTGCATAGTGACTCTGGCTCCAAGTCACAAAACTGCCTCCTGGTACATGGCTCATTAGCATACTAAAATCTTAAAGCGACATCACTCTTAAAGGCAATCACGCAACAGTGACTGTTTGCCGGAAGTATGCCGAGTAGGCAGCTCATGATGTCAATCAGCGTGTATCGCTGATTTGACATCAGTGCTTTCATTTTGGAGCTCAATGCTCCAGACAATCCTATTTTAATCATGCACGGCTGAATACGCGGTCAGCAGCAGGAAGGACCCCAGCAATGCTATTTAAAGGGATCATCAACTTTCACCTTAGTTGCTAATTGATTTCTACTGACTGTTGCTATGATTGTACTGGTGTTTGGTATTTTCTACAGTCTTTAAAGTTGCAGAAGTCTACAGGGAGTGGTGTGGCGGGTGCTCCATGACTTGTTCTGATTTCAAGGCTTCTGCATAAATCAGTTGCTCCTAGACATGAGTGCACTAGTAGCCATTCCCCATGGAATACAACAGAGCTTGGTGCAAGATGCCATTGACTGTATGCACATTGCTTTGCAGGTGCTGCATGTCAACTCTGAGATATACTGTAACTGAAAGGGATTCCACTCCCTCAACATCCAGCTGGCGTGTGACCAACGGCAGCAAATCATGCAGGTTAACGTCTGGTATCCTGGCAGCAGTCATGATGCCTTCATTCTGCATTAGTCCACTGTGCCATCTGCATTTAAGCCACCACAACAAACCAAAGGGTGGCTATTGGGTGACAAGGGCTAATTGCTGAAGACAGGGCTGATGGCTCTGGTGTGCAACTCCCACATATGTGGACAGCAAGCATAGAATGAAAGGCATGCTGCCACACAAAATGTGATAGAACAGATCATTGGCATGCTGAAACACTGCTTCTGCTGCCTGAAGCTCTCTGCAGCAGCCCTGAAGTACTCGGCTGAGCAGATGTCAAGATTCATGGTGTTCTGCCGCACTTGCACAATCTCGCCATCATGAAGGCACAGCCCTTTCCAGCTGATATATGGTGACCATCTGAATAGCAGGAGGAAGACAAAGAGAAGGAAGAGGAGCAGGTGGAGAGGAAGCCCCTACAGAAGAGCCCCTTTCTGACCAGGCTGTCTGTGAACAACCCAACCAGAAAACACAACTCTAATTTCCCATTCACCAACAGTCTCACACCTTCCCTTTCCTCTGTCACTGACCATCACTGCATCTGCTTACCCACAATGCAAAAATAAAATCTAACACAAAATAAACATCCCAAACCAAATATATAAACAAAATGATGCCATATTGCACACAAACATGAACCAATCACTCTTGTGCATTGTCTGTCCTGGTGCTCCTATTGCCACCCCACTGGTTACAGCACGGCTGGTGGAAGACTGCTAACTTTTAATGGTGGAGACTGCAGATTGCCTTGCAAAACACCTTCAAACTCTCTGGCTTTAGAAGACCTGGCTTCAGACTGCACCATCTTTGCATGGGTGGCAGCAGTCTGGGCTGGGTGGTTGATGGGCAACAGCAAGGGAACTGGCTGAGTAGCAATGATGGGAGGATATATGCTGTCACCCTGAGAGAGGACAGCATGTTTGTGCTCCACGGAGCCACTGCCACACCCCTTGGGCAGCACATCAACAATCCTAATAATCTGTTGGAGGACAGATTGCTGGACAGCTGTGAGAGCCTGAAAGCCCCTTTGAACACTTGTATCAGCAGCCATGATGGCAGAAGTTGGATCTTGTATACTAGCAATCTAAGCTTGCCTGACTTCAGCCTGAGCTTCCACTGCAGAACCCAGATATTGGGGGTTTCTGCCTGTGCTGCAATGGAAGCTGAGACATCTGCCATCAAGTTCTGCAACATGGTTGGGCCCTCAATTGTGTGAATGGAGTTGGCCACCACTTCCATGCTGGAAAGAATGGATTCCACGTTTTACATAAAGCTTTGTACCAAGTTAATGTTGAACTCCTCCATGCCCCTTGACAGTGACAGCAGCCATTCTGGAGGTCTGCCAATGTACCAAGTATTTCATTGTGTGTACCCATCAGCCTTCTCCTTATGCTACTCCATTGAAGGCTCATTTAAGTCCTCTGCATCAGAACACATGTGCAACCTTGGCTTCCTGGCAGCTGGCATCTGTGCTACCCTATCTCCCTGTCCTGGCTGCAGGTCACTCTTAGCTGTTGTCTCACCACATGCATACCCCAACTCTAAATTAACCCTAATTTAATGCAATATCAACATCTGAGCTGGTGGCTGTGAGTGTGAGATCGAGTAATGGTGTTTCTTCTTCATCACTGTCTTCTTGCTCTTCTACCACTGCCTGGCCAGGTTGCAATTCTTGGGTATCGGAAAGGAGAAAGGCATAAGGATAGGGGAATGTAAGAGGTGCATTACGCCATCTGCATTTTCCAAATCAGACAGTTTGTGGGATGAAGGGGATGTGGGATGTGAGAAGGAGGAATAGGTAGGAGGATGCCATCATCTTCTATCATTTCAGTCCCGCCATTGGCCACAGCCACAGCAATGGCCCCTCTAATGATGGTGAGCATCGTTTTCTCAGTGGGGGTAAAGACATGCGACCGTGTCTGTCCCCTGCTGGTGAGCACCTGCTGCATTGCTGCCTCTGGTTGTGCACCACCTTGTCCTGCAAGAGAGAGGGAAGTGTGTCATTAAGTGTGTGCAATGTGCTTGGGTGATGTGCCTGTCATGGTTGGATAGCTGGCAGTGTGTGCAACCTGTGAGATGTGGGTTTGAGGACTGAAGCAGTGCTAAGTGTGTAAGGGTGATGTGAAGCTTTGAATGTTAGGTGAGTTGTGATTGATAGAGATTGTTGGTAGGTCAGTGATGTGAGTGTGGTGAATTTAGTAGTGTCTGAGGCTCGTGGTGTAGTTGGTAGGATGTGGCATTTGAAGATGTATTCACTGACCTTGATCACTCATGTGAGGTCATTGAACTTTTTGCAGCATTGCATCTAGGTTTTAGGCGTTTGACTCTTGGTATTGACTGCCAAGGCAATCTGGTCTGACTGTCTATGGATCCTGTGTCTGGGGGGGGGTCTTCTGGGACCCCTGTGGATACAGCACATCTTTCCTCCTCTGCACCTCCTCAAACAAGGCCTCCAGCATCTGAAAATCCTGCAGTCTGCTCTTTCCCATGATGTGTCATCATTGAAAAATCAGTTGTAGATTGACTTCCAGCACCTTCTCCAGCCACAATGCACCCTTTCCTTTAAGAGTGTCAGGCTGGTTTTAAGTTGTGCAGATTAGCTTTAACTCATGCTAGCCTCTCCTGATTTTCGGCTCCCTGCCGAGGTTTTCAACCACTTAACAGTGCGGTTAATGCTGGGTGCACACTGCAAACATGTAAATTAGCAGGCAGCACAAAGTTAGTGTGCTGCCTGCATCAGAAACGAGTGCGTGTTAAACCCACATCGCCATCCCCACGCCTGTTTGTGGGAGCTATCAACTTTAGCACCCAAGATCTTCTAAGAAAGAATTCTAATCAATATCTGTGTTAGGAGCGTGTGTCATACTTGGAGTATTTGGCAAAGTATTTAAATCAGATCAGCAGATATTTTGTTAGGTGACCACTGTGTATAGGATAGGCATGCAAAAGCATGGGATTTTACTTCCTGTGCAATGTATTGTCTGTTGGAACAATTTGAAATCCTTGGTTAGGATTCAGAATGTGTTCCTGATATATTTTCTCAGTTGAGCCTGGCCTTTATAATGGTTGCTTATTCAAGATTGTTTGAAATTGTGTTTTCAGCCAGCAGCTGTATCTTGTTACGATAGCTGGAGAAAAATCCATTACTGTAGTGCAAGAGAATAATCAACAGTGCATAGCTTTTATATTTACCAATGTTTGGGGGAAAAACATGCAGCAATGTCCAATAAATCATGATATAGGAAGTCAAGGAATATCAAACTACAACTAATTCATAGCAACTTTAGCCCAAGTTTTAATTGTGTGTTTTCTTGAATTTAGAATGTCAGATATTGTTTTACTTGTGATGTTATTTCGTTTCCAGCTAGGAGTTGTGCCAGTCAGATTAACTGCTTTATTGCATTAGTAAATGAAGGAAAGCGATCATGAATTAGAATTTCAGAAAACCTTCTTCCATGCCACTTTGAACCTTCAAGGAATCTCAATAATTGTTTGAGCCATTTCACAACCCAAGTCTTATTTACATGCAGCCAGCAAGCTCCGGGTGCCAATCTCCTGTTTTGAGACTCCACACTGGGATCCTACCTGGAGTTGGCCGACTGTTGGAGTCAGAAGTAGGGGAGGAGGGGGTGGTGAGATAACCCAAAGGGAGCGCATGGGTCAGCATTTGATCAGGGTTTTTAGCGGGCTTATTTTATTCCCACAAAATAATAAACGTTACAAAGAAAATTTTGACCTGTTAAGGACCGCTAATTAGGCTGCTGAAGGCTGGTATGAAAAGGCGGAGCATGCACAGCACACACTGCACCCATTTCTACCTCAAAATTGCAATGGGAGTCCTATCTAAGTTATAGGACCACAATTTGCATTTTACGTTGTGGCTTCCCACGTCAACCAGGCAGGTGCTCTGGCAGCTTGTCTGAGGACCCTATCCAATATGGTAAAGCAATGTAAGTGACCCAACACCATTTTGAAGCAGTTAATGCCAATTTGTGCCAGGTGAGGCCCCAGTATGCGTGAAATGAGGATAAATTGGGAAGTTAAAAATCTTTTCTGTCACCTGTACAAATATTTGCAGTTTGGTTCTGATAAATGTGAATTCCTCTTGATTCCTCTCATCTACCACAGAGATCCGGAGTTTATCGTACCTCAATGTTTTTCCCCAGAAAGATTTTGAATATCCACTGTGATAGGAGTACAAAACATTTAATGAATTTTTTTTATCAAATGTAAAATTATAAAATTACTGCTACTTTCGCACAGTGATAGATTTCTGTCAAAATAAATTAAGTTTTACTGGCAAATGCACTGACATATTCCCTTAAAGGATATTAGAATAGCTTTAAAGGAGAGATATTGCAATTGAGTCATAAGTTAAACAGTTTGCAATAAATAATCTATTTGGATGAAATGTAGTTTTTAGACATTGAAAGATAAAGAGGAATGTAATGATTTCTATCTTAATAGAATTGCTAAACCTGATTTTAAGTGATGACAGGTGTGAGGTGCATGTCAAGATATGTGTTTCTGATCCCTATGACAGATGTAAAATGATCTAAACAGACCATTGAAGCACTTAAGTAAACAACTTCAAAGTAGAAGATTACAAGTTAGTGAACGCCATGACTTTTGTGAAATGGTAGAAAATCGTCGTCTCTCACTTAATTGTTTGTCATATATATTTGAATCATTGATTTTAATTTTCTAAGAAATTATTTAGCTACTTGCAAGGTAGCTGATTATCAGCATATCAAATCATGGCTCCAAGCTAATTTTCCAATTTTTATCAAATGAAAATAGGATGTCATTAAAAGTCTCCGCGGCTGTTATACATAATAAACACCTTACACATGATATTAGCATGTAAGGACTATGAGTAAAATAATGTATGAAAAATACTCAGCACAATTGGACTGACAATTTTTCTTGAATGTGCTTCATGAATAAAAGGAATAAAATTAGATTTTAAAATTCTCACTGAAACAACTCACTAAAACAAAAGAAAAAAACTGTGTGGAGTTTGCAAGTTCTCCCTGTGTTTGCGTGGGTTTTCTCCGGGTGCTCCGGTTTCCTCCCACATGCCAAAGACTTGCAGGTTGATAGGTAAATTGGCCATTAGCAATTGCCCCTAGTGTAGGTAGGTGGTAGGGAAATATAGGGACAGGTGGGGATGTGGTAGGAATATGGGATTAGTGTAGCATTAGTATAAATAGGTGGTTGATGGTCGGCACAGACTCGGTGGGCCGAAGGGCCTGTTTCAGTGCTGTATCTCTAAACTAAACTAAACTAAACTAAACTAAACTAAACTAAACTAAACTAAGATGTTGAAAATCTGAAATAAAAACAGAAAATGCTGGAAATACTCAGCAGGTCTGGCAGCATCAGTGGAAAAAGAAACAGAGTTAACTGGTGGAATTTTATGCTCTCCCCCGTGGATGGTTTGGAGGCGGTGAGAGCATAAAATTGGGTGGAATGGTGGTGGGGGAGGGGTTCCCATCACCATTCCGCCTCCGCCGAAATATTGGCTGGGCGGGAAGGCTTGTGAACGACCTTCTCGCCCCGCCACCAATTGTGGCCCTTAGCTAGGAAATTCACCGCCAATTAAGGGCCTCTTCCTGTTGCAGCCACAATTACCCATGCAGTGGGTGGCCCTGTCACAGCACGGGAAGCATGTCGTGAAAAACCGTGTTGGCTGCTTCCTGGCTCTGGGCGGGAAGAGGAGGTGGTCCCTCATTTAAAGGCACTTAGTGCCTGAGCAAGAGACCTGACATCAGGAAGGGGGGGGCGACCTGCTGAGGGCCACACCCCTACCCTTGCTGCCAACACCCCTCACCCTCGCGACCACCTCCCCCCCCCCCCCCCCACCCCGCCCCTCCTGCCCTGACCTACCTGAAGCCTGGGTCTAGTGCCGATCCTCAGCCTTCAGGATGGTCATCTCCAGCAGCAGCCACCGCTTCCACAGTGGTGCTTCAGCTGCTGACCTCTGACTGGCCAGCAGCTCTCCAAGGGCGCGACTTCCGGCGACAGGGTCCTAGATCCTATGGAAGGCCTGCTGCTGTTCACTTAAGTGCCTGATTGGCACTGAATTCAGCGGAAACAAGGCAATGCAGGGATCTCGGCGGAGGTTTCACCCGAAGCCAAGACCCCCGCCGCCAGTATAAAATTCCCCTCAATGTTTCAGGTCTATGTTCTGATGGAAGGTCATCAGCCTGAAACGTTAACACTGTTTCTCTTTCCACAGGTACTGCCAGACCTACTGAGTATTTCCAGCATTTTCTGTTTTTGTTTAAAATTGTCATCCTTGTTTTCAAATCCCACCATGGCCTCGCACCCCTCCCCATCTCTAAGCTCCTCCAGCCATATAAACCTTATGAGTTCTCTGTGCTCTTCCAATTCTGGCCTCTTGCACATACCCAATTTTAATCATTCAACCATTGGCGGCTGTTCCTTAAGCTGCCTAAGTGCTAATCCCCTTCCAAAACCTCTCCACCTCTTGACATCTCTCTCTTCCTTTATGAGTCTCCTTAAAACCTACCTCTTTGACCAAGCTTTTGGTCACCTGTCTGAATATCTCCTCATGTGGCTCAGTTGATTTTAATTTGCTAGCACTCCTGTGGAGCATCTTGGGACATTTTACTATGTTAATGACACTATATAAATGCAAGTTATAAATGCATGACAAAAAAAGGAAAGAAGGTACCAGCCCTTCGTTTTGCAAGCTGGAACGTCAGAACTGTGTGTCCTGGCCTGTCGAAGAGCTTACACAAATTGACGACTCTTGGAAGACCACCATCATTAACAACGAGCTCAGTAGACTCAATTTGGACATTGCAGCACTTCAGGAGACACGCCTCTCTGCGAGCGGATCTCTAAGTGAGCAAGACTACACCTTCTACTGGCAGGTAGGGATCCAGAAGAACCAAGGCAGCATGAAGTGGGCTTCGCCATCAGAAACTCTTTGCTCAGCATGACAGAGCCACCTTCAAATGGCTCAGAATGCATCCTGTCCCTCCGACTGGTCACCGCCTCTGGTCCAGTACACCTACTCAGCATCTGTGCTCCAACACTCTGCTCCCCACCTGAAGTTAAAGACGAGGAAGTTCTACGAGGAACTCCATAATATCATTAGTAGCATTCCTAATACCGAACATTTGTTCCTGCTGGGGACTTTAACGCCAGAGTTGGGGCCGACCATGACTCATGGCCCTTCTGCCTCGGGCGCTATGGCATTGGAAGGATGAATGAGAATGGACAGAGACTGCTGGAGTTGTGTACCTATCACAACCTCTGCATCACCAACTCATTCTTTCATACTAGACCCTATCACCAGGTTTCACGGAGGCACCCAAGATCACGTCGTTGGCACCTCATGGTCACAAGGCGAGCCTCTATAAACAGTGTTCAAATCACGTGCAGCTTTCACAGTGTGGACTGCGACACCGACCACTCCCTGGTGTGCAGCAAAGTTAGACTCAAATCAAAGAAGCTGCATCACTCCAAGCAGAAAGGCCGCCCGCACATCAACACTAACAGAATTTCTTACCCAGATCTGTCACAAAAGTTTCTTAACTCACTTGAAAAAGCCCTTCAAAACACTCTTGCAGGAGATGCAGGGACCAAGTGGGCCCACATTAGAGACGCCATCTATGACTCAGCAATGACCACCTTTGGCAAACGTGAGAAGCAGAATGCAGACTGGTTTCAATCTCCCTTTGAAGAGATGGAACCAGTCGTAGCCGCTAAGCACACTGCACTGCTGAACTACAAGAAAGGCCCCAGCGAGTTAACATCCTTAGCACTTAAAGCCGCCAGAAGCACCACGCAAAGTACAGCCAGGCACTGTGCAAACGACTACTGGCAACACCTATGCAGTCGTATTCAGCTGGCCTCCGACACCGGGAATATCAGAGGAATGCATGATGGCATTAAGAGAGCTGTTGGGCCAACCATCAAGAAGATCGCCCCGCCCCCCACTCAAGTCTAAATTAGGGGAAACGATCACTGACCAACGCAAGCAAATGGACCACTGGGTGGACCACTACCTAGAACTGTACACCAGGGAAAATGATGTCACTGATACCGCCCTCAATGCAGTCCAGTCTCTGCCAGTCATGGATGAGCTGAACGAACAGCCAACAAAATCGGAACTCAGTGATGCAATCAATTCTCTAGCCAGTGGAAAAGCCCCTGGAAAGGACAGCATTACCCCTGAAATAATCAAGAGTGCCAAGCCTGCTATACTCTCAGCACTCCCTGAACTGCTTTGCCTGTGCTGGGATGAGGGAGCAGTACCACAGGACATGCGCGATGCCAATATCATCGCCCTCTATAAGAACAAGGGTGACCGTGGTGACTGCAACAACTACTGTTGGGGAAAGCCGTCGCTCGAGTTGTTTTAAACAGACTCCACAAGCTGGCTGAGCGTGTCTACCCTATGCACAGTCTGGTTTTTGAGCAGAGAGATCCACCATTGACATGCTGTTGTCCCTTCGCCAGCTACAGGAGAAATGCCGCGAACAATGGATGCCCCTCTACGTTGCCTTCATAGATCTCACCAAAGCCTTTGACCTCATCCGCAGACGTGGTCTCTTCAGACTACTAGAAAAGATTGGATGTCCACCAAAGCTACTAAGTATCATCACCTCATTCCATGACAATATGAAAGGCACAATTCAGCATAGCGGCACCTCATCAGATCCTTTTCCTGTCCTGCGTGGCGTGAAACAGGGCTGTGTTCTCGCACCTACACTGTTTGGGATCTTCTCACTGCTGCTCTTGCATGCATTCAAATCTTCAGAAGAAGGAATTTTCCCCCACACGAGATCAGATGGCAGGTTGTTCAACCTTGCCCGTCTAAGAGTGAAGACCAAAGTATAGAAAGTCCTCATCAGGGAACTTCTCTTTGCTGACGATGCTGCATTAACATCCCACATGTTAGAGTGTCTGCAGAGACTCATCGATAGGATTGCGGTTGCCTGCAACGAATTTGGCCTAACCAACAGCCTAAAGAAAATGAACATCATGGGACAGGCCATCAGAAATGCTCCATCCATCAATATTGGCGACCATGCTCTGGAAGTGGTTCAAGAGTTCACCTACCTAGGCTCAACTATCACCAGTAACCTGTCTCTAGATGCAGAAATCAACAAGTGCATGGGAAAGGTGTTTGCTGCTATGTCCAGATTGGCCAAGAGGGTGTGGGAAAATGGCGCACTGACACGGAACATAAAAGTCCGAGTGTTTCAAGCCTGTGTCCTCAGTACCTTGCTCTACAGCAGCGAGGCCTGGACAATGTATGTCAGCCAAGAGCGAAGTCTCAACTCATTCCATCTTCACTGTCTCCGGAGAATCCTTGGCATCAGATGCAGGGCCATATCTCCAACGCAGAACATCCCCAGCATATACACCCTACTGAGCAGCGGCGCTTGAGATGGCTTGGCCATGTGAGCCGCATGGAAAATGGCAGGATCTCTAAGGACGCATTGTACAATGAGCTCATCACTGGTATTAGACCCACTGGCCGTCCATGTCTCCGCTTTAAAGACGTCTGCAAATGCGACATGAAGTCCTGTGACATTGAACACAAGTCGTGGGAGTCAGTTGCCAGCGATCGCCAGAGCTGGCGGACAGCTATAAAGGCGGGGCTAAAGCGAGGCAAGTCGAAGAGACTTAGCAGTTGGCAGGAAAAGAGACAGAAGTGTAAGGAGAGAGCCAACTGTGTAACAGCCCCGACAACCAATTTTATCTGCAACGCCTGTGTAAGAGTCTGTCACTCGAGAATTGGCCTCTATAGCAACTCCAGGCGCTGCTCCACAAACCACTGACCACCTCTAGGTGCTTACACATATTCTCTCGAGACAAGGAGTCCAAAGAATAAATGCAAGTTGTTGTTTGATGAGAAAATCTAAATTAGATTTCTCTTCAAGGTATCAATCCATAGTTTGGAATGTGTGACAGAGAATTCTAAATGTAAATTGTAGGATAATAATAAATTGTAAAATATCAGCAGCAATTGAAATAAAGCTGTACATTGATATTATATCGTTCCCTCCCCTTTCACATCTTGCTGGAGCTGATGTTTCTTGGTAGAATAAACCTTGAAATTGAAATTGAAAAGCACGAGGACAATCAATCAAGATTGTTAAACGCCATTTTAAATGTTAAAGGACAGGTGAAAAGAAACAGTCTTGTTCGTTCTTGGTAACCAGATGTGTTTACAGTTGTCATCTGTGTTCCAAGCTGTTGGTCTTCATTTCAGTGATTGATGTTCATGTACATGGGGAGATGGAATGCAGGTTGCATGCTCAAATATAATTTAAAGATCACAGCTGTGCTATTCCCTTAGCTTGATTGCAAAAACTGTCGCAAAACACTGATGGACACAAATCAGCTTAATACAGTAGATTAAGCTAGTTTAAACTAAATTAACCTGCATCTGAATTAAATGCAAAACCCCCATGATAAACAAAGAACAAAAACAGATTTTATAACAGTGAGAAATATGATATGGTGCAGGCATATAAGCCATTTTTCAAAGCACTTGTATTGGTGCAAACATTTTTCAAAAGCTGGTATTTTCCCTTGTGCCCAATTCTAAACTATAGCTTTTGGCAGCATGTATTTTGTGAGGGGAAAAATCTGTACAACATGACATGTTTAATCTTAAGAAAAATATTCTGTAAGACTCGTACATTTTTTTTAAAGTAATTTTGAGAAAATGGCCTTATTTTCCTGGCATCAATGCCCTGAGAAATGGCATTTCACACAGCACAAAGAGCAGACAAAAGAAGGCAGAGACCCATTACAGCAGCTAATTGACAGCAGCAGTTAATCGATGATTTTGAGGGCTTCCCCTGAGGGGAAAAGTGGGACCACACTGACAATCGGAAGAGTCCAAGACTGGAATTTAAGGTGACCCATTTGGGAAGTGGAAGCGGGTGGCAAAGGCCATCCTGCTCCGACTTCAGCTCCCACCGCGATCGCATGCTAGCCGTCTAATTAGCGGCCTGCCGGCAGGCTTTTCATACACAGAAGGCACACATGGGCAGAAAGGTTGGCATTGGTGGGGGCAGTACAAAGTGTAAGGTACTTACAGCCATTTTAAAGGGCTGCCACCACCTTCAGTGGCTCTGACACCGTTATTTCAAAGACTTTCAGCTTCCGCACATAAATATCAGAGCACCAGGGAGCAGTGATAACAACCCTCAAGGCCACTCAGAGCACCCATTCACTTGCCACTGACCACACGGGTGACCCACCAGACCCCAAGGCATCCCAGTGTGACACCTTTGGAGGACCTTAACCCGCTTGTGGCCAAGGCAGAGACATGAACCCGGGTGGCCCCACAGTTTAGCAATGACTCCCTGAATGTTCACTTCCAGGCTGCCTATGCAAGGCGAGGTGGTGGTGGGGGGGGGGGGGGGGTCCTTTTCCCTCAAGACTGAAAATGGAGACCTTCCAAGCTTACCAGGATGGCCTGGATGGAGGTTGCAGAGGAGGTAAGCAGCCGTGGAATTTCTCGGAGAACCAGGATCCAGTGCCGTGAGCAGGTCAACGACCTTCTCCGCTTTGCCAGGGTGAGTGGCAAACCTTAGTCCCTGTTGGTTTGGAATCAGATGGTTCAGTGTGCAGGTGTGGCTGTTGGAATGTGGAAGCCCTCCAGATGAAAGGAATGGCTGCAGCTCTGTTGTGAGTCATGTGCCTGGCACATCTGACCCATGCAAGCGTGTAGCCTTGTGCCAGTCTAACACTTGCATGCCAATGGCCCCAGAGGCAACATACAACAAGAGTGCCGAGTGAGTGGTCTCTCCAGTCTGACCACTTAAATTATTCTTATGTGTCTCCACAGGAGAATAGGGTCCAAAATGTCTGAGAAAGGACACGGACCAGTGGCAGAGGTCCCTTTTTGGCCATACTATCATCTGTGGAGGAGGAGGCACTGCAACTGGCTGTTGACCAAGGAGGCTGATCTATCGGGGATGATGAAGCTGATGAGTTCCTCAAGTTATGGGCATGGTGGGGAGCAACAGACGATCATGAAAGTTGGCCGCGTGTTCACAGTCAGAGACATGCGTTCGACCTGCAGCCAAAGATATGTCCTTCAGTCTGGACTGTCACACGGACCTGATCTTTCTGTTTTCTCCTGCAGTTGAATCCCAACAATGGCCGTAGGACAGCTCTAGGGGACATGCGACCATCTCTGAGAAGGAGGATGGGACCTCAGAGGGTTCAGCGACACATCCTTGCTGTACACCTATCAACAGCTCAGATACAGTCACTTCACCAGGGCAAATTGCGCGTAGAGATTCCGGGTCACAGCCTGGTTCTAGCACCGCAATAATGCCGGACCAGCTGTCGGAGGCTGTTACAGCCGAGGCCTCTGACACTCGGAGGACTGTGGGAGACCAGGCCTGCGCTGAGCTCCAGGCTGATGCAGAGCCTTTGGAGTCATCCATGAGATGGCAGATGTTGCAGGTGCAGCATGAGGTGCGCGAAGATCTGGCGGAGATACCAGAGGGTATGCACCCTCTAGCTTGGACAATGGAGGAGTCCATCAAAGCCATGAGTGCTGCCTTTTCCCTCTTGTCTGTGCATCTGGCTTCCTCCATTGACAGATTGGTGACTCTCATGGAGAGCCAGATTCAGCAGACCAACCAATGGTTGCCAGAGTTGTGAGCAGACTTGCATGACATCGCATGGTCCATGAGCTCTATGCATCAGTGTCAATGTGATAGAGGGATGAGGCACCTGGAGTCTCCACCAGGTTTGCATCCTTCTCAGGAGAGCAAGGAGGTTAAATGTGCCTTGCGAGGGCAGAGGAGCAACAGCTGTCTGCATCTGGAGGCTCCTCTCAGGGCGCTCCTGATGCAGACAGTGGCTCCTTGATTCCTCTGTAAGTGACACCAACGCCTCAATTTACCAGGAATATAGGAGGTGCTCCTGGCACTCTTCAGGGGCACCTCAGTGTGCCAGGGAGCTCACGGCCTCAAGTAGCCACAGGACAGCTGCCATGGTCACCCAAGCCAAGGGGCAGCTTGGTCAGCAGTCTGCCTTCACTGCAACTGGTGGCAAAGGGGGAGCGATGTGTAGGAGCACTCAAAGGTTTTAAGAAATCACTGTAACAGCACGGGTTTCACGGGTATGAATTTGATTTATGTGGATTTCTGATTAGTGTGTTGAACCTTGATTAAATGTCTCTTTTTGCTTATGACTATCTCAATTCAGTGATGGTGTACACTGCAGTATGAATGTGTGTGAGGTGCCGACTCGGACAGTTGTAGAGGTGGACCATGGTGTGTGAGCTGATCAGATGGACCATCGTCAAAGCATTATGCACTGCTGGTTCTGGGCTTCCAGCAGACGTGACTGCCTGCAGTGAGATTGAAATGTGTATCGTTGGCAGACTAGATGGTAGACATACTGCATTTCAGGTAAAATGCCTGAGCATTAGAGCTTCCCGAGCCTCCCTGGCACCCAACTCTTGAGACCCTCCAAGTGGTTCCCCAGGCCGGACAGGTAGCAGCACCTCCACTTTGGCAACTTCCTCGCCCTCCTCATCTGAAGATGCCTGGCACTCCACCATGTCTTCAGCAGCTAGGGCCTCCCCACTCTGTTTATGTAAGGTTATGTAAGGCGCAGCAGACAACCACAATCCGAGAGATCCTTGCTGGCGGATACTGAAGGGCACTACCCGAGCGGTCCAGGCATCTAAATCTCATCTTAAGCAGACCAATGGTCCGCTCAAGGTGACTCTGGTCATCATATGGCTCACATTGTAGCATTCCTCTGCCTCAGTCCGTGAGTTACTCACCAGTGTCATCAGCCATCTCTTCAGCGGATAACCCCTGTCGCCAAATATCCATCTTTGCAGCACACGGGGGGGGTTTGAAAAGTGGTGGCACCTGGGAGTGCCGGAGCATGTAAACATTGTGACTGCTCCCAGAATAACAAGCACACACCTGCAATATACTTTTACAGTAGTTTCCAAGTGTTGGATGTTGAAAGAGTAATATCCTTTCCAGTTTATGAAGGCCCCTGGTTGGCCTACAGGAGGCCTAATGGCCACATACATGCTATCAATGAATCCTTGGACTATGGGGAATCCAGCGATGGCACTGAAGCCTCTGCTTTCTCAGCTTGACTGTCTGCATCGGTTGCTAACTTGATGTATTGGTTTGCCCTCTTGAAGAGGGCATCGGTCACAACCTTGATTCAGTGACATGTGGCTGATTGGAAGATGCTGCACATGTCTCCAGTCGCAGCCTGGAAAGAGTCTGGGGCAAAGAAATTCAGGGCGTCTGTGATCTTTAGAGCCACTGATATTGGACGGCCACCCATGCAATTAGAGCTGACCTCCGCTGCCAGCATTTCACATAAAGCTGTCAGTCTCTCAGGACAGGCGTAGTCTTCGAAGATATTGGTGCTCTGACATCTGGAGGAAGGATGTTCGCTGCATGTATACCCTGCCTACTGGGTCTCCTCGTCTCCGCGCAGGTCTTTGCGCCTGATCCACTCTGTGACCTTCTGCCCTTCCCCCATCACCAGGCTGCACCTGCACATGGACAGCATGTCGTTGTGTCCTTGGCCACCTGCCTGCCCCTCTCTCCTTCTCTGGATCTTCTCCTCACTAGAGGAGCCTCCTCCAGAATGGATGATGCCCATGGCAGCAGTGCGCCAAATATCTAATGTGGAGAGCTTTGTAGTGACAGCTGAGAGGAAAAGCAATACCAACCCCATCTTAGAAATCTCCACAGATATGGCTCTGCCAGGAGGACCACTTGGCTCAAGTGGGCCCTGGTGAGCCAGTAATTTCAGCCCTTGTACTTTAACTCCCCTTTACCTGAAAGCATCAAACTCACCAGACCCAGTAGCTCAAGTCCCTTCATCTGCAGAACCATTGCCGCTTATTTAAATCTGCTGAGGGTCCGACCTGCCCTTGTGGCCTGTAAGCATCCCATTAAATGGTGCAGACCACATAAAATTGAAGTTTATTGCTTCTTTAATTAACTTAATTGGACTTTAATTGCCTTTAACCGGATGGCGAGCAGAGTTCCCATTTTGATTGGCATCCAACACACAAAAAATGGCGTTCTGGCATCATGACCTCGTGGGCCTGATCCGATGTCATGCCCCGCTATATTATGTTTCCCCCAGCTCCTAGGACAGTGCTTTCTGAATGTAAGATTCCACCCAAGCACTGCCATGGAATTTTTTTAATTTATTATCAGAATGTGAGTGTCACTGGTAAGGGCAGTATTTATTGCCCATCCCTTATTGCCCTTGAGATAGTGGTGGTGAGCCACCTTCTTGAACCGCTGCAGTTCATGTGAGGTAAGTACACCCACAGTGTTGTTACGGAGGGAGTTCCAGGATTTTGACCCAGTGACAGCGAAGGAATGGCGATATAGTTCCAAGTCAGGATGGTGTTTGGTGTGAGGGGAACTTACAGGTGGTGGTGTTCCCATGTATCTGCTGCTCCCGTTCTTATGGGTGGAGAGGCCATGGGTTTGGAAGGCACTGTCGAGGGTGTTATGGTGAGTTGCTGTAATGCATCTTGTTGATGGTATACACTGCTGCCATTGTGCGTCAGTGATGGAGGGAGTGAATGTTGAAGGTGGTGGATGGGGTGCCATTCAAACGGGCTGTTTTATTCTGGATGGTGTCGAGCTTCTTGAGTGTTGTTGGAGCTGTAGCCATCCAGGCAAGTGGAAAGTATTCTATCACACTCCTGACTTGTGTCTTGTAGATGGTGGACAGGCATTGGGGAGTCAGGAGGTGAATTACTCACTGCAGAATTCCTAGCGTTTGACCTGCTCTTGTAGCCACAGTATATTTGGCTGGTCCAGTTCAGTTTCTGGTGTATGGTGACCCCTCGGATATTGCTGGTAGGGGATTCAGCAATGTTAATGCCATTGAATGTCAAGGGGAGATGGTTAGATTCTCTTTTGTTGGATAAGGTCATTTCCTGGTACTTGTTTGGCCCAAATGTTACTTGAAACTGCATTATCAGTTCAAGCTTAAATGTTGTCCAGGTCTTGCTGCACACAGGCATGGACTACTTAAATATCTGATGAGTTGCAAATGGTACTGAACATTGTGCAATCATCAGTGAACACCCCCACTTCTGACTTTATGATGGAGGGAAGGTCATTCATGAAGTAGCTGAAGATGATTGGGCCTAGGATACTATCCTGAGGAACTCATTTCAGTGATGTCTTGGACTGACATGGTTGGCCTTCAACAACCACAACCATATTCCTATGTATTAGGTATGACTTCTGCCTGTGGAGAGTTTTGCCTGTTATTCCCATTGATTTCAATTTTACTAGGGCTCCTTGATGCCACACTCATTCAAATGCTGCGTTGATGTCAAGGGCAGCCACACTCACATCACCTCTGGAATTCAGCTCCATGTTTGATGAGACCTTCCATCACTTTGCTGATAATCGAGAGGAGGCTGATGGGATGGTAATTGACCAGATTGGATTTGTTCTGCTTTTTGTGGACAGGACATATCTGGGCAATTTTCAACATTGTTGGTTAGGTGCCAGTGTTGTAGCTGTACTGGAACAGCTTGGCTAGGGGCGCAGCTAGTTCTGGAGCACAAGTCTTCAGTACTACAGCCGGATGTTGTTAGGGTCCTTGGCATTTGCTGTATCCATTGCAACCAACTGTTTCTTGATATCACGTGGAGTGAATCGGATTGACTGAAGACTGTCATCTGTGAAGCTGGGGACCTCAGGAGGAGGCAGAGATGGATCATCCACTTGGCACTTCTGGCTGAAGATGGTTGCGAATGCTTCAGCCTTGTCTTTTGCACTGATATACTGGGCTCCCCCATCATTGAGGATGGGGATATTTGTGGAGCCTCTTCCTCTTGTGACTTGTTTAATCATTCACCACTATTCACGACTGGATGTGGCAGGACTGCGGGGCTTTGATTTGATTCATTGGTTGTGGGATTGCTTATCTGTCTATAGCATGCTGTTTCCTCTGTTTAGCATAAATGTAGTCCTATTATGTAGCTTCACCAGGCTGGCACCTCATTTTTAGACATGGCTGGTGCTGCTCCTGGCATGCTCTCCTGCGCTCTCCATTGAACCAGGGTTAGTTCCCTGGCTTGATGGTCATGGTAGAGTGAGGGATATGCCAGGCTATGAGGTTACAGATTGTGGTTGAATACAATTCTCCTGCGGCTGATGTCCCACAGCCCCACATATATGCCAGTTTTGAGCTGTTAGATCTGTTCTGAATCTATCCGTTTTAACACAGTGGTCTTGCCACACTACATGATGGAGTGTGTCCTTAGTGCGAAGATGGGACTTTGTTTCCACAAGGACAGGATAATGGTCCCTCTCCTAATATTGTAATGGACAGCTGCAACAGGTAGATTGGTGAGGACTAGGTCATGTAGGCTTTTCCCTCTTCTTGGTTCTCTCACCACCTGCCACAGGCCCAGTCTGGCAGATCTGTCTTTCAGGACTTGGCCAGCTTGGCCAGTAGTGGTGCTACTGAACCACTCTTTGTGATAGACATTGAAGATCACCCCCACCCAGAATACATTCTGGACCCTTACAACCCTCAGTGATTCTTCCAAGTGGTGTTCAACATGGAGGAGTACTGATTCATCAGCTGAGGGAGGATAGTTTGTGATAATCAGCAGGAGGTTTTCTTGCCCATGTTTGACCAGATGCCATGTGACTTCATGGGGTCAGGAGTCAACGTTGAGGACTCCCAGGGCTACTTCCTCCTGAATGTATACCACTGTGCATTACCTCTGGTAGACACGACATACCCAGGGATGGTGATGGAGGAGTCTGGGACATTGGTTGTAAGGTATGGTTCTGTGAGTATGACTATATCAGGCTGTTGCTTGACTAGTCTGTGGGACAGCTCTCCCAGTTTTGGCACAAGTCCCCAGATGTTAGTGAGGAGGACTTTGAAGGGTTGATTGGGTAGGGTGTGCCTTTGTCATGCCTGGTGCCTAGGTCAATGCGGGGTAGTCCATTCAGTTTCATTCCTATTCAACTTTTCTGTAGCAGTTTGATTTCACTGAGCGGCTTGCTAGGCCATTTCAGAGTGCAGGCAAGAGTCAACCACATTACTGTGGGTCTGGAGATGTCTGGAGATGTACCCAGTCCTCATGCTTCACTTTGCTGTTTCCACCCTTGAAAACAGCCCAGACACAAGAAGCTAGCAGTAGGCTTTGAGCCTCAACCCTGCTGAGATTGGATTATCTGAAGGTTTTAGGAAGCAAGGAAAGAAAAGGCGCAGAAGGTGTGTGGCCTACTTTTTGTTGCAGCACCTTCTCTATCAACAGCCACAATGCAGCAAAGTTTGTGGACAATCCTGCAACTACAGGCCTCTTAGGCTGTGCTTCTGTTATCTCCCTCAATTTTTGGTGAAAGATCCTGCAAGGGGACAGGCCTGTCTTGGGTCACAATAAAGGCCCAATCCACCAAAATTGAGTGCATAGAGTTATGACAGGCCCTTTGCCCAGAAATCTAGACTCTCACTCCAGTGCAGAATTGAAGGAATGCTACACTCCGCAGGTGCTGTCTTTTAAATGAGATGTTATACTGAGGTTCCGTCTGCTCTCTGTTTTGGAGAAGAGCAGAAGAGTTATTCCTGGTGTCCTGGCCAATGTTTACCCCTCAATCAACATCGCAAAACAGATTATCTGGATGTTATATTGCTGCTTGTGGGAGTTTGCTGTACACAAATTTGCTGCCACATTTCCAACATTACACACTTTAAAAGTGACCACACTTGAAAAGTACTTCAACGGCTGTCAAATGCCTGAAGCCATCTAAGATGCTATATAAATGAATGTCTTTTTTTTTTCTTTCCCACACATCATTCTGGCAAGGAGGGAGGAAGGGGAAATTCAGCCCCTTAGTTTCATCCACTTGTGTGTTATTTTCTTCCATAATCTTGTGGATTTTTTTCAACTATGTGGGCAGCCTTCTGCTGTTGAACTGTCCAGGAGGAGAGGTGTGAGAACAGTGCACTGATGGGTTGAGTGGTATGGAACTTACTGTATGCACAAGCCAAACTAGTGTTCTACCATAATAAAAACAAGAAATGCTGGAAATGCTCAGCAGATCTGGCAGCATCTGTGGAGAGAGAAGCAGAGTTAACCTTTCATGTCAGTGACCCTTCATCAGAACTGGCAAATATTAGAAATGTAATAGGTTTTAAGCAAATAAAGCAGGGGTGGGGCAAGAGATAACAAAAGAGGTGTTGATAGGACAAGGTCACAGAGAATAACTGACCAGAAAGTCATGGAACAAAAGCAAACGGTATGTTAATGGTGTGCTGAAAGACAAAGCGTTAGTGCAGAGAGTGTGTCAATTAACAAAAAAATGAACAGCCCTGGCTCAAAGCACAAACATGAAAAGAAAACAATGGGTAGGCACAGTAGAAACAAACTAAACAAACTACAATAAAATAAAGAAAGATAAAAGAAAAAATAACAAAAAATAAAAATAGAAAGGGGGGAAATTATTGAACTCAATATTCAGTTCGGCAGGCTGCAGCTAGTGTTCTACCACTCTGTTAGTGCAGTAATTGCAGTACCATAAGTGTTTCTCACCCAACAAGCCAGAGATGATTCTGTAAAGGTCCTGTGGAAGTTTCTGAATACCTTTGATGGCAAGAAAGCATCATTTAGATATTCATGATGGGCACTTTTTAATATTCCTGCAACCACAGTAAGCTTTTGCAAATAGAACACAGCCCCGTCGTATCAATTTCTTGAAGTAACACATTTTACTTTTTATATTTTATATAAATGCAGGTACCATGGAACAGAATACTAAATATCACTAGAAATCATAACAAGGGCAATACTTTGGCACTGTTTATGGTATGAATCAGCTTGGGTCAGTTAATCTCTCTCTCTCTCTCTCTCTCTCACTCTATCTCTCTACTCATTCGTTCTTTGGTTCAACTTCTGCCCAGGCCCACTGCCATGATATTTTGTTGGCTCCAAGTCACAAAAGGTAAGTTCATTTTAAAAAAAAATTAAAACATTCCTGTGAGCCAGAAGAAGCAAGAGTGTCCCCACACCCTGCACCCCATAACCCACTCCAGTGCCGCCGCCCCTCCCACCCTCCGAGACTTACCAGCAAGGTAAGTGGCCGACATTGATCTCTTGGCTTTGACAATCTGCTTGTGGAGGTGTGACTGGCAGCTTGTTCTGAGTATGCTGATGAGGCCTTAGGCACAATTTCCATTGATCCTCTAGCCTTTCAATTTTGGTGCTGCTGGTCACACGGCTCTTAGTCTGGGGCTGAAAATGCACCAGACCAAAATATAACTTTGTGTGTTTCTGAAGTAGTTTATACAAAAAAAATTTGAAGTACTTTGAACTTATGCCATAAGCTGCCTGTGAAGTTTATGTAAGTTTTATGAGACAAGTTCAGACTCCGCTAGGACTGCGTTCATCTAGGTTGGCAGAGCAGTCTTCATCCATCTTGGATTCTGTCAAAATATTACGCCTGAGGTAACTTTTTCTCTTGAAAGATGCTAATTGAACTGTGGTGTTATTTTCAGCATTTCCTGTGTTCACTTTTTTATTTGTTTGGGGCTATACTGTGCCTTTCAAAAGTCTATCCTTTAAAAAGGTGCTAGATTGGAAGAATGAACAATTTGTAAGGAAGAGATTGAATGAATGTGAAAGGTAGACCACTGAATTGGAAGAACCAAAGTCCATTTTTTTAAAACATTACATGCTAATTGGGGACACGTAAGATACAATATTGATTCAACAGATAGACCTAACCAAACAGAAGTCACAAATAATTATCATGTCAGGTTCATGTGGTAGATATGAATCACATTCACTGACTTTCTGACATGTTCCTTGTTTATAACAATAGAGGACTGGATTTTACCAGTCCCACGGCATCGTGGATTGTGGCGGGGTGGCCCGTAAAATGCTTACGGGACAGACCCACCATGACCCACGACGTCGAGAAGGCTCTGCCAGATATTAGTGGCGGCGGTGAGGCCTCAGTGCGGCCCCCCCACCCCCGGCTGCTTGGCCTTCATTAAAATATGGAAATGAGGTTACTTAAAATGCAAATGAACTTACATGCTACTGGCGGCCGGCCCACATCGATTTTACGGCCACCGGCTGCAACTTGCGCACCTTCAGAACTCTGTACAGAGTTCCCCGCGAGAGACTGGTGGGGAGGGGGGAGGAATAAAATTATCAGGGCTGCGGGGAGGCAGAGGGAAAAACAATTCTTATTGGCTGTGGGGATGGTGGGAAGGGGTTTAGGGTCAAAGGGAATAAAGATTGTGGGGGGTAAAGTCATGAGTGAGAACTCACTTTTTTGCGGGGGGTTAGGGAATAAAACTAGTTATTTATGCATTGGGGGTGGGAGAGGGGATTTGAAATTTTAATAAAATGTTATTTTAATTGAATTGAAACCGTGTCACTTTAAAAATTTAAATGTCTCCAAAGGGCTTAAAGCCCTTTAAAATGGCACTGGCGCCTGCGCAGTGGCGCCGGCCGCTGCTGCCGGGGACGCAGCAGCTACCCCCTCTATGTCACTGGGGGAGGCCGCTCCGCCCCCTCCATTTAAATGAGCCGCTGTGCGAAATATCGCAGGGGCTCTACAGCAGCGCTTCCGAGTCAGAAGACCGCCGACTTCACAGTGTGCTGCCGCGGAGCGCAATGCAGCGGTAAATTTCAGGCCAGAATCTCTTTAGGACAAAACAGGACAGGACAGAATGAGGAGGATTATTTCACAGAATCACAGAATCATTACAGCACAGAAGGGGGCCATTTGGTCCATTGTGTCTGTACTGACACTCTGAAAGAGTAATTTACCTAGTGTCACTCCCCAGCCTTCTCCCCGTAGCCATGCACATTCTTCCTTTTCAAATAACAATCCAATTCCCTCTTGAATGTCTCAACTGAACCTGCCTCCACCACTCTCTCAGGCACTGCATTCCAGATCCTAATCACTCGCTGTGTGAAAAAGGTTTTCCTCAGGTCACTATTGCTTCATTTGCCAATTACCTTAAATCTGTGCCCTCTTGTTTTCGATCCCTCCGCCAATGAAAACAGTTTGTCCCTATCTACTCTGTCCAGACATCTCATAATTTTGAATACCTCTATCAAATCTCCTTTCAACGTTCTCTAACCCCAAACGAAACAGTCCCAACTTCTCCAATCTATCCACATAACTCAAGTTCCTCATCCCTGGAACTATTCCTGTGAACCTTTTCTGCATTCTCTCCAATGCCTTCATGTCTTTCCTGAAGTGTGGTACCCAGAACTGGACATTGTACTCCAGTTGAGGCCAAACCAGTATTCTATAAAATGTAAACGTAACTTCCTTGCTTTTGTACTCTATGCCCTTATGAATGGAGCCTCATGAATTTCAGTGATGTGACGTGTACGGTTAAGATATATTATAAAAAGCATAACATTGTTCGAGAAAAAATTCCACCTGTTGGTGGTTGCAACAGTGTATGCACAAATTGTATATTGATTAGTTTTGTATTCCATCTCAGGGAGAATATTGTGTAGCTCATGCTACTAAAGGAAATTTAGGGGCCAATTTGTGTCCCTATTTTTGGATAGCAGCTGAAAATCACAGCACAGCTTGTAATGATCCAGTGCCACTGATGTCTGGCGAATGGGCGAGAAGTACTCCCATCTGAATAGGCCAGAGTCTATTTGCAATGTGCAAATCAAGGCCCTACATATATAGAGTCCTAATGCAATTTTGGTGAAGTGTGCACTCTGCCCAATGGAAGTGAGTGTTGAGCAACTGGAATTATAGTCCATAAAGAGACTGCTGCAAGTTGGTACGAATACTCAGTGGCACTAATTTTTGTGGGGCCAGGAGGAGCATGAATGCTCTGCCTGCCTCAACAAAAATATTCCCATTGATATTCCTCCATGTTCCTCCTAAGATTGCCTTGCCCCTCTCCCCATCTCAGTTAAGTTCACATTTCTGGCTCAGAAATGCAGAAGAGCTTCTCCTGGATTTTCACACTTACTCCGCCTGCCTGAACCCCACTCTTGTTTAAACTCAACCCCAATAATTTTTTTTTCCAAATTGGACAAATTCTGGTAAATTCCAATAAGTCCAATATGGTTTAATTCCTTTCTTTGAATGCTTCAGAGCTCATCACTGTGATCTATGTGAACCATTATTTTGAAGGACATTTACAGGCTCAGCTTTACCTATTATCCCTGAATCAGCCAGAGGTAATTTTAATGCCAGAGGTGATTTAATGCCAGATATTTATGGATATAAGCATCCCTGGTATTACTGTACAGAGACATTTCAGATTTGATCATTTGATGTTTTGCACTCAGACATTTGTAGATAGGGTACTTTTCTGATGTGCACTGGTGGCAGTTACACTCACCTTGACATCTTCGAGCAGGTTTGGCACTGTGTGGGATTATAAGTTAGAAAATCGTGTTGTGACACCAATTATGTCATTAGGCTATGGTCGTCCTTTTAAATAGGCCCCCTCCTGCCTGTAGCAGATGGCCTCCATGCTACTGGATTTGGAAATTAAAATCGCAAGGCAGGAATATTGCAAGAATGCAACAGCTTCTGCCCAAATGCCACTTTAACTCTATGCCTGCAGTGTTCCTGCTGAACAGGCTGGGTTAAAATCAGGGCTATGGTTTTCATTAACGAATTAAGTCTTGCTTTGATTGAAACTTGCTCCTTTATACATGCCATATATGGAATAGCATTATATGAGACTAACAATAATCCCTAAAGTATTTTACAATATACTGAAGATTGTGGAATGCTTTCCATGTTCACTTATTTTTTCTGAAAGACAATGAATAACACAAAGCCAAACTCTTACACTCAGATTAAAACTAATGTTAGATGTATTTGCAAGTAAAATAATTCATAAAAGCAGGAAGACATCATAAAAAATGAATGATACAATACTTAAATGATAAAGACAAAATAAGCCCACAAGAAGTAAACATCCTGAGGCTACATACAAACAAGTCTTTTCTTTATTTCTTTTTATTTATCTTAACTCTCTTCATTTCTCAAGCAATCACACATACCTGGCAATCTGGTGCTACATTGCAGTGCCACTCATCTGCTACGGTTTAAACTTCCCTTGTGCCCTTGTCCTGAAGACAAATCCATGGCTGCAGCACAAGAGATAGAGAAGGACCACCTTTGGAAAGATGCACTGTTACCCCATTCCATCCTTTCCAAGCAACAGCACAGAAACAGTATAAAGACTGGTAAACATAGGATGAATCATTCAACACTGGAGGAGTAGGAGGTGGCAATAGTGGAAAGGACAGAGCAGGAGATGGCTGGCCAGAGGTAAACTTGGCTCGTAGCTGAGTTGATGATGACAAGGGCTTTAGCGCCACCAATAATTGCTGAACTAGGCCTTCCCCTACCAAGAGGCCTCTCAGCTGCTGGATTTCATTGCTTCCACTCTGAGTGACTCCAAACCTAGCCTGCTCTGTCTTTCTCTCCGCTACACATTATCTGGATGACTCCAAATCTCTCTTTACTCCATCACGCCTGGGCAATGCTATGCAAGATCAAACAGCATATAAATTATTCTTTAAATTTTCATGCTATTATTCTTATGATCAAGCAAAGTATACATCCCTATAATTAGCTGTTTGGGAATGTAACAAGTTTGTTACAGTTAGAAGCATATCAGAGAGTGTTCTTGTGAGGAACTACTTTAGTTCTATTAAGCAAATGTAGATAAAGACTGAGAGTAATTTGTCTTAGTTTACAGGGACTATTTTCCCCTTTGCAGAAACAGTAATTTAGGCTCTAAAGAGCCTTCAAGATGGCCAAGATGCGGTCTTAAGCTGCAGTGTCAGGTTAGCCTGTCTTTAACGCAAGATGCCATCTTGGTAAAGGAGTTTTAGTGCACACTAATAATGGCTGCCACGAGGGTGATTATGCCTCAGATTACCTGTTAAATTGAACCCAAAGACTCTTTAAAGAGGCTGCACACTATTTTGCTGGCTAGTGCTACAGCTACCAACCTCTCAGACCAACTGAGCAGGAGTAAAGAAGTCATTGGTGCGGGGTACAAGTGCTACTTATAGCCATGTTCAGCTTTCACTGTTCACTTGTTGATTGAGATTGACTGACTACACTGCATTTGATGAGGACTTTTGATACATATTAGGAGACTTTCTGGGACATTTTGCCAAGACTTCATCAACACTCTATCAACATTTTTCCTGGAAATTCTCTCAGGAATTCACCTAAAGAGAGTGCAGCTGTGCTACTGTACCTTATTGGAGACCTGCTAGGAGTCACCAGGAGAAACAGAGTGATTGGTCATGGGGATCTTGCTAGGGGTCTGCCTTGAACTGGAGGAGGAGATGAGGCCAGGCAAAACAGAAACAGCTGTTGGAGGAGAGAGGGACAGGAGAGCGGAGGGCTCTCAGCAGGAGGCCATATCCACCCTGGAGCTTCAGAGAGCACTACCCGGACATTCATATGACCCAAGACCATAAGGAGCTTGGGAGTGACGATAGCCTTGGATGATGAGGCATCAGAAATAGTTGTGCATCTGAAAGGAAGCTGGAATGGCTCACTGCTCTGCCTGTGGCCATAGTGCCTGCGACTACCCTCCCAATTACTGCCGGCACTGAAGGAGAGTGATCTCATTGCATTGTGCTTCCCTTTCCCTGGTCAGCTCCTGCTGGCGTTATTATATGTTGTCTTGGAAAAGAAAGAGCGGTGACTGTGAATGATAGTATTGGTCTATTTGTTTGTGTGCTTGTGTGTGTGTGCGCCTTACATGGTTGAAAAGCTTTGAGATGTGGCTGAGGTGTGATTAGTGCCTGTGACGGATGTAGTCCTGTGAGGTGTGTGAATGTCAGTGTATAGTTATGTGGTGGATGCAATGTGTTGAGGTTGTGATGCTGGTGGTGGTGGTGCAGTTATTGAGAAATGTGTTTATGGGATGGGATCTTACCTTGACCATTCATTTAAAGTCATTAAATTTTTTTGCAGCACTGGAGCCATGTCCTGGGACCGTACTCTTGCGTGTAACCTGTTTGGCAATCTCCTTCCACATTCTCCATATTAGTTTCCTCTGTGGCCTCCTTCTCCCCTGTGGGAACAGCACATCCCTCCTCCATTGTATCTCCTCCACTAGGACTTCCAGTGTAGCTTCTGAGAACCCGTGAGGCCTTTCCCATGGTCCATGAGCCATCCTGATACATGCCATTGCCTGTCAGCCAGCACACTCCAGCTTGAGTACTAAACATACAGGAGTCTGCTTTAGTGCCTCCAGGCAAGTTTAAATCATAGTACTCAGCAATTAACCCCCAGACTACGGACTGAATCCAGACTTTTAAACAGGTACATTTTATTAACATCGCACCCACTTAGTGTCTGTTTTCACCCTTTCCCTAAAATAACCCCCAATATGTTTATTTCTGCACAACAAACTCTAAAAAATATCAATGTTACTTTTAAAGTTCCCATGCACACAATTACTGTTAGCAATACTAAGCCATCCAGTGAGACCAAGATATTGCAGTCAAAATGTCACCTTGTTACATTGTCAATATGGTTATTTTGCATGAGTAATGTAAGAAGACAGATTATTGTATCAAACAGTAAATTAGTAATTTGCTGTTTCTTCAATTTACAGCATTCCCATGAGTCCAAAATTCCCCTCTAGAGTAATAAATATGTATCAAATGTTAACTCACTTCTTGTGATGTTAGTGGTCTAGAAGATAAAAGCTGGTTGAAAAAATATATTACTGTAGGTCAGTGAAAACATATTTGAAACGTTTAAATGCCTTCTTTTACAAGTAATTTCAAACTGTCAGAATGATTTATGGGTGGAGAAGAATAATACATTTGGCTTGAGGAATTCTGTAGCTGAATAATTTGAACTGTATGGATTTCAGCAAGAAATGGGTTTCTTTGCACCTTACTGAGTAGAAAAGAGATCTGTGGAAGACAGAAGTTGTTGGTGGTGATAAGTGGGGCAAGCATTTAATATTTTGCAGCCATTTTCACCAGCTGTTTAATATGCATAAACTGGATGTGATCACCAAGTCAACAAACTAAGGGCAGAATTTTGGATTCCTGTCGGAGGCGGGACCACAGGTGGGAAGGCCTGAAAATTGGCACTGGAGGGCGGCGTGCTGGGTTGTTGGCATATTCCCACCTCTGGCTCATTTTCATTCGAGCAGTGTGGGTGGGTGACAGCTACCCGTGCAGAAGTGGCAGCTAGTCTATTAGCCCAATTAAATGGCCTATTAAGGCCAGTCAGCTTACGGGCCCCCCCAGTGAGGCTGAAACATGGCCAGTGGATGGAGGTGGCCTCCAGACGGCAGACCAACATGGAGGCCAATGCTCCATCCCTGCCCACTAATTGGCTATCCCTACAAAGATTGTGTTGGGTGTCTGCCACTGCACAATGCAGGGTCAGGACCTGGAACTTCACCCAACATCATGGTCCCAAGCTCAAAACAAAAATCCAGCTTTAAACGTATCTAACTTAAGAGATATTGGTATTCTTGTATAGCAGAGGTGAGTTGGCAGTAGCATAGTCATTATCTTACAACAGAAGTGTTGGCTCCGACATTAACCATGGCGGGAAGGTGCTGGGGGGTGGCGTGTAAAGAGTTGAATTTGGGGAATGCCTCCCCAATACTCTGAACACACACCTGCAACCTTTTTTATGACAGCAGCTTTGGCATGTTCAAGTGGCCTGCTAAGGAGAGGCAAGGCCTTCATCAAAATATTTAAATTAGGCTCCCATAGTGCGATTGGGAACTTAATTTATATTTCACTGTGGAGGTGCGGGGTTCCGCGGGGACGGGCAACCCAGCAGTGAAAGGGAGGTCCGAGCTGCTAACTCTACCAGTTAAGTGCCTTTTTCAGTACTTCTTATGGGCCAGGAGGAGCATGAATGCTCCCTGGGCTTCTCAAGGAAGCCTTCCCCCAGCCCCGATCACTAGTCCTGCTGATTGGGGTCTCTCATCCCCACACCCCATCCTCCCATTTGTTGGCCTATCTCCCACCTCTCAATTGCTGGGGACCATCCCTAGGGGTCCCTGTGGCTTTCTGCTGCTAGTGCCTCCTCCCACCTGCTGGCCAGGCAGTCCGTTTGGTCAGCTGCCGGGCAGGAAATGGATCCAAAAAATGTTAATGAAATCCTGTCATTAAGTTCAGCAAGCCCTCCATGTGCCTGGCTTTGTAGGGTTCTTCGGCTTATTTAGGCCTCCCACACCCTCCTCACTTCCCCGTTAAAATTGGGGCCATTAACTCCACCCATTGTCTGATTCTGTCTGTTTGGCTGTCGGGATTTATTCAAGATTTATCACTTGTGTAAAAGTTTATCATTCTGCAGAGTAGTATAATTTTTGATGACATTTATCATGTCATGGATACAGCTAAGGAACCAGTAAAAATGGACACAAGCTATGTTGATGGTTCTCTAGATCATGGGATTCAAAGCTTAACTTGTTGACAAATTGGATCTGAGGCAAAACTGGTAATCAGATTGTAGGTTGTGGTTTTAGTGTTACATTGTGATTTGCAAGAACTTTGGCATGTGTCACTTCTCTGTAATTAACAAGGTCTGCTGTCAATATAGAGTCATAGAATTTGTGTCAGGGCCCCTGCTATCTCCTCCCTTGCCTCACGTAACAGCCTGGGATACATCTCATCTAGGCCTTCTTCCATGATTAGGCATGTGAGGGCTGCTTTCCACTCAAATGAGACCAGAAAAAAACCATCAGAGGAGGTAATTGCTCAAATAGTCGACAACTGTGCAATCTAGATCACATTGCTTATACTGGTAAACAGAAGGATAGATTTTAACTTGGGTCACTTGCCGTAAAAACAGGGCGGTAATGATGTTAAAATTTACATGCAGCAGTTAGCACCAGTGACCCCACAGCTGCCATCTTGAGAGGGGGCCGACCACTGTTTCAAGCAGCAGAACTTTAGTTAGGCCACACTTCGAATATTGCGTGCAATTCTGGTCGCCACACTACCAGAAGGACGTGGAGGCTTTGGAGAGGGTACAGAAGAGGTTTACCAGGATGTTGCCTGGTCTGGTGGGCATTAGCTATGAGGAGAGGTTGGATAAACTCGAATTGTTTTCACTGGAACGACGGAGGTGGAGGGGCGACATGATAGAGGTTTACAAAGTTATGAGCGGCATGGACAGAGTGGATAGTCAGAAGCTTTTTCCCAGGGTGGAAGAGTCAGTTACTAGGGGACATAGGTTTAAGGTGAGAGGGGCAAAGTGTAGAGGGGATCTGCGAGGCAAGTTTTTTACCCAGAGGGTGGTGAGTGCCTGGAACTTGCTGCCGGGGGAGGTGGTGGAAGCAGGTACGATAATGACATTTAAGAGGCATCTTGACAAATACATGAATAGGATGGGAATAGAGGGATACAGTCCCCGGAAGTGCAGAAGGTTTTAGTTTAGGCAGGCATCAAGATCAGCGCAGGCTTGGAGGGCCGAATGGCCTGTTCCTGTGCTGTACTGTTCTTTGTTCTTTGTTCAGATCCTTTTTAATATGCAAGCCAGGGTTTTATGGCATACTCAGGACCCTGATTAACCACTTCGGGACTCAAGTGGGTGGAGTGCCCACCAAAATGAGCAGTGCAGACAAAGAACTCCCAAGCAGATAAGTTTAAAATGATTGCTGGTGGACGAGGAGGAGGAGTGCCTCTCCATTCCCCATGACAACAATCTAGGCCACTGCCACTAAAGGTTACCTCTCTCTGCAATTGCAACCTCAAATCTAGGACTTAATTTGTTGCCTCTGGACCACCTGATCCGATTCAGCGAGCTGCATTTGGATGCTCATATGGCTCTTGTAGTTTGCCAGTTCTACTTAAATGAGGCCCCAGCCTCAAAATGGCTCCAAGCTCTGCCCTCCAGGTGTGCTTTTCCGATCATCTGACCAAAAATTAAAATCAACTTCAATCTGTTTGACTTTCTTTCTCTTATCATTAATTATGCTGATTGGATTATTCTCATGAATAAAAAAAAAGAACTTGCATTGATATAGCGCCTTTCATGTCCTCAATGTTCTCAATGTCCCAAAGTGGTCTGCAACCAATCAAATACTTTTGAAGTGTAGTCACTGTTATTTTGTAGGCAAATGCCAGAGATGGTTTTCCCACTGCGGGGGCCCACAAACAGCAATACAGTTATATAAGTGGCCAGTTCATTTGCTTTTGATGTTGGTTGAAAGATAATTGGTGGCCAGGAAACTAGGTGAACTCTCTTCTTCAAAATAGCAGAATGGGATCTTTTACACCTGAGAGGGCAGACAGGCTGCAGTTTAACATCTCATCCAAAGGACAGCGTCTCCAACAGTGCAGCACACCATCAGGACCCTCAGGAAATCAACTTCAGTCTTGGAATGAGGCTTGAACCTACGACCTTATGACGAAGAGGTCAGTGTGCGATGAGCAAGCCAAACTGGCACTAATAAATAGTTAGGCTGCGACCTTAAATTTCAGAAAAATATTTTTATGAAAAAAGAAATCAGCAATTCCACTCTATAAGGGTATGGAATATGATTCAGTTTGCATTTTGTAGTATTCTTGCCATTTTTAAAGGGCTGTTAACCCTACCGGTAAATTTAAATATTTAAAGAAACATTGAATGAAAGAAAATAAATCCATTTCTTTTGCCCCTCTCCCAAGCCCCACAATATCAATTCAACTAATTATTTGCTTTTTCCCCCAAAAAACACTTACCTTCACAATCTGACCTTCCTCCCCCCCACCCCACCCCACCCCACACCCCCGGCCCAAACTGTACAAACTTTCAACTATAATCCTTCCCACCATCCCCTACGCCCATGTTGTTCATTTGACCCTGTTCCCCCACCCTCTCCCCACCACCCCCCCCCCACTCCCAACGCACTGATAAAGTTACCACCTCCCTCCTCCCCACCAGTGTTGCGCCTTATTTCCCTGGATAGGAATCTGAAGGCGCGGCAGTGCCGGCCGATGGGATGAAGATCGCGGCGGCACTTCAGGAGGCGATGGGAAAGTCATTAATGTAGATAAGTAAATTTATTTGAATATTTAAATTACGGTCCTGTTCCCGAGCATCGGAGGGGGGTGGGGGGGGGGTGCTGGTGGGTGGCTGCCAGGAGGCCTCGCCGTTGCTGGCAATATCGGGACGAGCCCTGCCGGCGTCGAGATCCATGGTGGGCAATCTTCATGCCCCCCCACTACGTATCCTGACATCGAGGCCTCTATTAAATCCAGCCCCTTGTTGCAATTTCACTGAGTCCACATACATACAGCAAGCTATAATTCATTAACATAACATGTTGGTAGGAAACCCTCCACACATACACACACAAAATAGAGTTGTGATGTGCCAAAACTTGAATCACATCATGGTAAGAAAATTGTGAATAACTCTGGCTTACTGCACTGTCATTCTGGAGTGAGAGATTAGTTTCAGTGATACTAAGCATGCTTGCAGAAGTAAACAATAAATTACATTGCTGTGAAGCAAAGTTTAACAATACACATCCTGGAGGGGTGACATTTGTTGCACAACAAAATCACAGAAGATGAATTTGCTGCATTTAGATGAGCGCAAGTAATTCAGTACATCTGCTAGTTCACTACAAGCTAACAGCTGCCATGTAAACCAGGCTTTAGAGTATTTGATTGACTTCAGGCAAACAAAACTTAATTGTTAGTTTAATACCACTAGATTCTCCCCCAAGCAGGTAGTAAAAAATTGACAAATTCATTATGCTTATGGTGCAATTGAAGTTTGCCTTCAACTGGATTGATATCATACAGGTTGCAACTGGTATATTTTATATCTGCTTTATTCCACCTGACCAAATATTCCTTCCAAGATAGTAGGAGTAGACATATTTATTTAAGTTCCTAGTTTAGTAAAAAGTGCTAAAATGGAGTACTATTATTAAAAATTATTAAAGAAGTATTAATTTGAACTTGATATGAATATATTATAAAGCGTTTAGATATTTAGGGGTGGAAATTTGTCAGTACGTGGTCAGGATGTGCAAAGGTGATGAAGTAGCTGCAATGTTTGCTTGAGATGGGAGGTCAAAGGCTGGCCTGAGATTGGGCCTAGGGCTTAAAAAGTAATTACCCTTTTCAGCAACTAATTTCAGGTTTCCTGCCTCAAGGATGATACCAGAACTGTGAGGACAGCAGGAGGGGTGCTGATCATGGCCTGCATTGGCTATTAGGAGTTACTTGGAGCCACAAAAAGCATCCTTTCTCCATAAGAAGGTTTCTGAAACGTTTCTAAAGAAAAATCTTACCTTTAGTTTGCCAATGCAGTGGCCAATAAAAAATGCTGAACAGGGTCGCTCATCACAATGCAATTTCGGTAAGGGGACCTAAACCAGGCCTTGGGTCCCTTGCATACATAAATGAAGGGCCTAAAGCCTGTTTTGAGCAGCCACGAGGAGATCCTAAAAATAGTCCGACCAAATTTTGTTTTGGAAGTTGCCCAGGCATCCATAGAGCACCAGAAGTTGATCCCTAAAATTAGGCCTTGTTGTTTTCATTTTATACCTATAAAAATGGGTGCAATGGGTTCCAATTTCTACACCTAAAAGTCTACTTAGTCCAGAAAGTACTTTATTAAAGCTTTGTCTTAAGAGACTATTTTCTTGATGATCTTTCACTGATTGTTGAGTCTGTACATATATTTTATTTTGTGCCTTGCTTACAAGCAGATATATAAGTACTGGAAACTAATAAGCCTGTATGACAGATCTGCACTCCTACAGATGATGGCAGAGGCTCATTTTTCCTGAGACCTGACTTTACTTGATTCTTCAACTCTGTTGTCCATTTGTGTTTATGTATGTCTCTGGTTCACTTTCGTTTGTACACAAGAGCAAAGGGGTCACACAGCATGATGACATTTACAGATGGTCCCACGGGACGACACATGTCAAATAGATATATGGTATATCACAAAATGACACAGCACTGAGACTAATGGGAGCTCCTGAAGCTATAATACTTAATTATGTGGATAGATTCTATCAATTATTAGAAGAAATTCCCCCAGCACAAAAAAATGAAACTCTTATTTCAGAAAATTATCCTGTGAAATCCTTAAAATGTGATTGTTTAATTACACTTATTCATAACTAGCATAATAGAGTGTAAGTTCAAAGGCAGATGCCTAATTGCATCATTAATTTAGCAGTCGGGGATTGTACAATTGTGATAGCTTTAGCTCATTGTTTCATCAACGTGCCAAGAGGGTAACTGTTATGTTTGCTTTAATTTGGAAAAAGACCACAGTTAACCCTGGCAATTCATCTCAGCTGGTGGTTTTGGAATTTCTGAAGTTATCACATTTGTAACAATTGGGCCGCATATCATTCACAGCAATTAATTCATAATGTGATAAAGCATCTAATTCTTTTGTACTATTACTTACTTTCATTTTGCACAGGTAGATCGCGTTCACTTTGCTTTGGGGCCTTATGGTTTCACATTGCCCTTCCTGCCTCTCATCTGTGGTCATCTTCTCTCTGGAAAATATTCCAGTCTAAAGGAAAAGCACTTCTTTGTCCGACTCTTATTGCTTCACCTGGCTTTGAAAATAAGAAAGTCGTGGGGAGAGAAATTCAACTTATTTTTGCAGGGTAAAATTGGCATTGGATATCTGAATTTTGTTTTGTGATTTCCACGCTTGAACTGTGTAGCAGTGTACTGAACGCCATATTACCTCTGGTGACTTTTCGTTGTCCAGTGTGCCCACCTGAAACTGGCTGGGTCCTTTATATGCAAATCGGAGTCCTGCGCCAGTTATATGACTCCAAATAACAACCCAAACACTTTTTCAATCTCACGCACACTCTTTGCTTATTAAATGTAATTTTTTGTAAACAGAATATGACTGAACAATGTGTGTAAGTCCTGAGGAATAACTCTCTCTCACAGTTCTGGTGTCCCGGTGCCATGAAACCACAAGCCATTTTGGAAAAGGGCCAATATGCTCATTGCAGCCATTTACTCCATTCAAAAATGGAATTAAGACAAATTGAGAAATTGGAGGCTTTAAGACCTGTCTTCGATGAATAGAATCATGCTACATAAAAATATGAACTTAACAACAAAAAGTAAAATAATGAATATCTAAAAGTGTAAAATGTATCAGAGTGCAACTGTAATTTATAAGTTGAGGCTTCTTTAACTGACACTTGTTTACTGTTTTTTTATTTAGTTTACAATATCCATCTTATAGAAGTTCCATCTACAACTATTTATGGCACCTTGTATTACTGTACCACGTGCAATTTAGTGGGAAAGAGAGACCAATATTTCTGTGCTGCGCTATAGCTGCTTGAATTGTGGCCAATCTTAAGATCGACAATTCTCATTAAGCAGAAAAGAACCTACTTACTTTTCAATAGCTATAGCTTTGGCATAAATTGAAACATAAATTATGAACTACTTCTGTCCAAAATCCTGGACTTTGCGATTTTGGGTCATTTATGTGCCCGCTTGCGAAGAGCTCAATGAAAAGGGAAACCGCTTATATAACCTGACTTCAAATATAGATGTAATTCTCCAGAGCTTGTCAGAAACCGTAACTGTATGTACATTACACCATAATTGACTAAGATGTTTTTACTAAAGTGTCTTTTATTGAAATTTTTCCTATTGAAATTGCATTTAAAGGTCTGGGTCTGAATTTACTTGACAGTTTCAGGCAGGGGAAGAAAATCAGATGATATATCTTTCTCCCTACACCATCAAATCCGCTGTGCTGAAGGCTTTCTGAGTTCTGATTTTTGAACAGCAGCCAGCAGACTCAATGGTTCTGGCCATTACCATAGGCTGTTGTAGGCTGGTTTTCTGCCCTTGATTCAGGGGACTAACCTATACAAGTTGGCAGGCCTGCACTAAGAATCTATTTGGGCGAATGACCTCAACAAATCCAGGTTGGTTCAGGTCAGATCAAGTGCAGTGCATTATGGGCACTGTTTGCCTGGCCGATGCACTGGCACTGGGCCGAGAGAAGTTTTGGAACTATTGGCTGGGAATTTTGTCAGAGCTGTTCCAACTCTACCATCATAACTTCACCAGAAGTGTGACCGGCTTATGCTGCACCACCGGCAAAGTTACAACAGATGAAATGGAGCAACTGTGCAGAAGTTATGACTATTATTTGTAAGGAGCATTTCCTGACATATAGGGCTGGATTTAGTGCTGGCGGCAGGGGCCCCCCTGCCAGGCCTGAAAGGGGGCGGGGGGGGCGGCAAACCTGCCTTGGTGGCCAGCAGGACCCAGGGCTGCATCATGACAGCAGCAAATCGGCTGCCGCCAGGCTGGCCATCCGTATGAAAGATGGCTGCCTGCCCCCAACAACTGCTGGCTGAACAGAGGGCCAGCAACTCATCAGTCTCAGCAGCACCACCGGGAGTGGTGGCCACTGCTAGAGCTGCACCTGGAGGAGGTAAGCGCATCAATGGGCGTGCTGCACCCTTACAACCAGGTACTTGGGGTTAGGGAGTGCTGAGGCCTGTCAGGCAGGCCACGGCAAGGTGGGGGATGTGTTGGTGAGGGTAGACAGCGTTGTTGCCATGGGAGCAGACATTGCCGCAGAGGGGACCCTCCGTGGGCCAAAGACTGCTCAAAAGGGAGGTCCTGCCCATCCCAGAGGCTGCTGGAAGGTCACAAGGGTTTACCTGGTGGTCCCCCCTGCAACGGAGGCTCCCCCTCTACCCCCCCCCCCCACCTCGCTCACGCTGCTGCTAAAATGCTAGCAGAGGCAGGTAGAGGCCTTTTATTGGCCACTTAAGTGGCTCAATTGGGCTCTGGGCAGGAGGGATGTCTGCCACCTTCCCCGCCACAGGCAAGATGACGTGGCAGTGGGATGATAATAGGCACACCACTTGCCGCCTTTCCATGCCATCTTGCCAGCCTTCCCAGCCTGTCCACTAAGGGCTAATAAAATCCAGAGCATAATCTGCTTGGGGGCAATTCTACTCACTTTGGTAAGCTTGTCACTTCGCATGGAAAGAGATGGGCTAAGCGATGTCTTTCAATTTTACTCTAAGTAGCAGCAGTATGTATGTGTGTAAGTGCTGTTTTGAACTTTATGACTAGCTGACCATCTAACGTAGTTGTAAGATCTTTTTAACATTCTTTGTACATCTTCAAAGGATTTTTAATGACATATTTGTGGCTGATTTTCTCCAAGCCAGTCACTCTGGTACTGTCAGAGATATGAGGCTAATCAAGGACTGTTTGTTAGTGAATATACACATAAGGAAGAAGCGACTCGGGGCAAAATTTGATAGTCCCCAGAAACGGGCGCAGGGATTACGATGCAGGATTGACCCATGCCTGTACATTCCAATGCAGGCAGCACACAAACTTCATGCTGCCTGCTAATTTAAATGATAATAGCCTTTGGCCAGCGCTTAAATATGCTGGGCTGCACACCTGAGCAGGGGTTGCAAAATCATGAGAGATGAGCCCAAGTTCAAGCTTGCCCGTACTACTTAAAGCCAGCTTGCAGCCTTAAAGGGAGGTGTATTCTGGATGTAGCAGGTGCAGGTCGTGTCTGCAAGAATAGTGAATATGGCCCAACTGGACGGAGAGCATGCTCCAACGATCTTGAAAGGAGCACTGGAGGCTTTGGTGCATGAGGTGGACAGGAGGCCCGAAGACCATTCAGACAGACATGACAAAGGCAGTGGGATCAGACAGCCATTTCTGTTAATGCAAGCCATGCAGTCTCAAGGACCTGGATGCACTGCAGGAAGAAGTTTAATGACCTCACACGAGTGGTCAAAGTCAGGGAATTCATTCTCAAATTCCGTTTCCATGCAACTGAATCATTAGCCTCACACTCTGTTCAATTCACCACACTCCCATCACTCACCTACCAACAATCTCTATCAAACACAACCCATTCCTCACATCTTGTTCTGATGAAAGGTCACTGACCTGAAACATTAACTTTGCTTCTCTCTCCACAGATGCTGCCAGACCTGCTGAGTATTTCCAGCACTTTTTGGTTTTATTCCATTCCTTACATTCATAGCTTCACCTCACCCTCACACACTTAGCACTGCTGCAAGGCACACCCCCACATCTCACAGCTTGCAAACACTGCCAGGCACAACACCCAAACACATTGCAACACACTCACAAACAGTTTCCTCTTTCTTGCAGAACAAGGTGGTGCACAAATGGAGGCATCAGGAACTGGAGTGGGGGGTCAGGGCTGATTGCATGTCCTCATCCCAATGGAGGGGATGATGTTCAACATCATTTAAGCAGCATGGCTGAGACTGTGGCCAGTACTTGGGCAGAAACTATCAAAGGTGATGGTATCCTCATACCTAATCCTCCTTCTCACATCCACCATCCCCCTCATCCCCACAGTCTTTTCTGATTTACAAGCTACAGATGATTTAAGGATGCACATCTTGATTTCCACCCCTCCCCTAACCCTAAACCTACCCTTTTTCCTTTCAGATACCCATGAACTACCTGTCCAAACAGTAGTGCAGGAGCAAGATCTGGTAGAGAAAGAAGAGACTGATGATAAAGAAACAACATAACTTGCTCTCACACTCACAGCCACTAGCACAGATGCTGACCCTTCACATAATGCACAAGAAACTGTTTTTTCCTTTTCCTCTTTTCAATTATTACCCCACTTGCAATTGCACGTCGTTGGCTTTGGGTTATCCCGGATAAGCCCCCAATTAAATGTTACGACTGAGGCAGGAGGAGTGCACTGTCTTTCTCTAGTTCCACTTCTCCACAGGTCACAACTTATATTAAAATGTTTACCCAGTTACTGGTACGACCCATTATATACTCTATTTTTACTTCAGAATAAAATCCACCAACTAGGTTTCTTTAATTCACAATAAAATTATCAATTTATTATAAAACAAGATGTATGCAGTAAAGGTGCAAAGCATTAACACACAGATTGAAATATAAAAGTTCCCTTCTAAATTAGCCAAACACACACACACACTAGTTAAAGAAAAAATAAAAATGTTTTCTCTGCAGAGATTTCTTTACAAAAGAAAAAGACAAAAAATACTTTGGCCAAATACTTGTTAATTCTTGAAGGAAAAAGAGAAGATATAGAATGATATCAGTTGTCCCTTTATTTTGTCATCCGCCTATATGGCTGTCACTGGGATATTTTTGGAGCAGTTCTCTTCAGGCAACATCGAGGATTAGTCTGGCAGGCTTTCCAAGAGAAATG
The DNA here is from genome assembly GCF_036365525.1 of Heterodontus francisci. Lineage (NCBI taxonomy): Eukaryota > Metazoa > Chordata > Chondrichthyes > Heterodontiformes > Heterodontidae > Heterodontus > Heterodontus francisci. Next base: position 54,693,018 of record NC_090387.1, on the reverse strand, counting down.
CGGCATCAGGGGTTTCAGCTATCACACTGGAGTTGCAGGGTTTCTCAGAGAGATGGAGAAAGGATGAGCTGGGTATCTTCTCTCTTAGCAGGCTGACCCCCAACTGACTCAAAACAATATCCACAACGAATCCAACTCTTGACCACCATAAATCTTGGTACATCACTTCTCTGTAAACAACTCCCCAGGTCACCAAGGTTCTTGCTGTTTATTTAGCTTAAGGCATGTGACATCTGTTAGGGGTTTGTCTTTAAACAACGTTCCCCATTCCTTTCAGTGACCTTTTTTTTTAAAGAAACAAAGTCCAGTATCTATGGAATCTCTTCAGTCCCAAATGAATCCATCTCCACAATCTTCAAACATGAGTCCTCAAAAAAATATTGAAAAATGGAAGTAATTTCATAATACCTCCATCCTTGGAGGAATGAAATGTCATTTTTAAATGTGTTTCATTACACAGAGTGGAAAAAAAACAAGATGAAAAAGATATTAAAACACATTCACATGCTCATTCTCATTTACTCTTTATCTGTAACGAACACAGTTATGCCCTGTACCATCTTTGTACTCAGATAACTCAAAGTGAAGTAAACACTAGGCAAAGCATCAGCAATTACATTATGTTGCCCTGCAATGTGGATAATCTTTAAGTGATAGGGCTGCAAGAGTAAACTCCATCGAAATAATCAGGCCTTCTGGTTTTTGAATTTTTCCGCAAAGTCGAGAGGCTTATGATCCGTATATACCAGTGTCTCTTTTAGTCGTGGCAGACATATACTTCAAAATGCTTAAGAGCTAGCCGTAAGCCCAGGGTTTCCTTTTCCACTGTTGAGTATCTCTTTAGGTGTCAATTTAGCTTTTTGGAAAATTATCCCACTGGCCTTTCTGTACCCAATTCATGTTCTTGTAACAGACTGCACCAACTCCCAGGCCACTAGCATCAATTGCTACCTTGCAGGGCTTAGTGAAATTTGAGACAGCCAACACTGGTTCATCAATCAAAATGGCTTTCAACCTCTCAAAAGATGCTTGGCACTCCCCTGGCCACACTACCTCGGCTTTCCTTTTTTGTAGCAAATCCATCAGCGGAGCAGCTATAGTGCTAAAATTTGGTACAAACTTGCAGTAGAAATCAGACATCCCCAAAAAACTCATGATTTATTATTTAGTCTGAAAGAATCAGAGAAGTTTTATGGCACAGAAAGAGGCCACTTGGTCTATCGTGTCGGTGCTGGCCGAAAAATGATCCACCCGTTCTCATCCTACCTTCCAGCATTTGGTCCATAGCCCTGCAGATTAGGGCACCTGAGGTGCATATCCAGACTCCTTTTGAATGAGTTGAGGGTTTCTGCCTCAGCTACCCTTTCAGGCAGTGAGTTATAGACACACTACCACCCTCTGGGTGAAAAAGAATTTCCTCATCTCCTCTCTAATCTTTCTACCAATCACTTTCAATCTATATCCCCTAGTCACTGACCTCTCTGCTGAAGTGAACAGGCCCCTCAAAATTTTGTACATTTCAATCCGATCTCTCCTCAGCCTTCTTTGTTCCAAGGAGAACAACCCCAGCCTGTCCAATCTTTCCTCATAGCTGCATTTTTCCAGTCCCAGCAACATCTTCATAAATCTCCTCTGTATCCTCTCTAGTGCAATTACATCCTTTCTGTATTGAGGTGACCAGAACTGCACAGAGTACTCAAGTTGTGATCTAAGCAATGATTTATACAGATTTATTCTTATGGGCAGGCAACTCCCTTAATACTTGTACTTTTGCTGTTTTTGGCAACACTTGTCCTTGCCCTACTTTAAGCCCTCAGAGGTTACTCACGCTTTTACAAATTCACTTTTGGCAAGGTTTACCACCAAATCAGCTGACTCTGATTTTCTAAATACAGCTTCTAGTTGTTTCCAAGTGGTCCTTCCAAGTGTCACTGAATACCAGCACATCATCAAGATAAACCACACAGTTAGGAACACTGGCTGCCAGTTGATTCATTAGTCTCTGAAAAGTTGCTGGGGCATTTTTTAACCCGAATGGCACCACTTGGCATTGGAAACGACTGTCTGGTATGACAAAGGCTGATATTTCTTTAGCTTGGGGTGTTAAAGGAACCTGCCAGTAACAAATTTATTTTTGTAAGAAACGTGGCACTGCCAACTCTGTCAATATATGGTTAAATTTTATGAGCCCCTTGACACCGTGGGTTGTGGTGGGGGGGTCCGTAAAATTCTGAGGGGAGAAGCCCACCTTGTCCCCCGACGTCGAGAAGGGCCTGGCACATACTACCAGCGGCGGGGGACCTTGTATGCACCCCACCGCCACCGCCAAGTGGCAGGGCCTTCATGAACATATTCAAATCAACCTAAATTATATATAAATGCACTTACATGCTGGCGGTTGTTGTCCCACGCCGATTTTACGGCCGCCGTTCATACCTCATGCGCCTTCGGAACTCCATACGGAATTCCGAGGTGAGAACCTGGTGGACAAGGGAAGGAATAACATTTTCAGGGCAGGAAAGGGGTGGAGGAGCAGGAAAACATTTTTTATTGCCTGTGGGGATGGTGGGAAGGGGTTGAAAGGGAAAGTGTGCAAAGTTTGGGGTTGAAAGGTCGGGTGTATCAAAAATGGATTTTCGGGGGGTATGCAGAGGGAAATAAATTTATTGTTTGATCATTGGGGGTTGGAAGTAGCACTTTTTTGTTCAATTTAATGTTTTTATTGGAATTTAAGGTGCTGGTCCCTTTAAAATTTTATCAGCTGTCAGGGCTTGAAGCCTTTAAAAATGGTGCCATTGCCTGCATGGTGGCATCAGACACCATTGCCGGGGATGCAGCGGCTGCCCCCTCGACATCATCGGGGGTGGCCACCAACCCCCCTCTATTTAAATCAGCCCCCGTGTGTAATATCATAGGGGCTGTGTGGCAGCACTTCCATGTCAGAAGGCTGCTGCTCTCACAGTGCGCCACGCCTCCAGCCCATAATCTTCCAAGTGAGGAATTGGTAGGAGTTTGCCTTTGCTACTGCATTAACCTTTCTGTAGTCTATGCAAAATCTAGTTGAACTGTCAGGCTTAGGCGTTAACATCACTGGGGAACTCTGGCTGCTTTGACTGGGTTCAATTAGGCAGTTTTCCAACATGTATTGGATTTCTGCTTTCACCTGGGCCTATTTCTCTGGAACTAAGCAACAAGGATGCTGTTTTATAGGAGAGGATTCTCCTACATCCGCATCATGTATGGATAAAATTTTATATCCTGGCTTGTCCCTGCAGACTCCTTTAAATGTTGTGAGAAACCTTGTTAGGTTTTCTCATTGTTCTGCATCTAAATATAAAAGCATTTTGTCTAATCTCCCTAACAATTCAATATTAGGTAACCAGATAGTAGGAGGTTCAACTTGAGAATTGTCTTGGCCTCCTTCTGCCTCATCCTCACTATCCCTTTCATCCTTCACTGTCCCTACTACCTGTCATACCTGTGCTTGCTTATCCTCCTCCTGGCATTGATATTGCTTCAACATATTGATGTGACACAGCTGATTCTTTTTCCAGTGGTCTGGGGTGTCAATCAAATAATTTACTTTACCAATCCTTTTTGCTACTCTGTCTGGTCCATGGAACCGTGCTTTCAGCAGTTCACCCTGTAAAGGCAATAGTACTAACACCTCATCCCCTGGTTGAAGTGCTCGGGTCTTGGCATGCTTGTCTGACCATTTCCTCATGGTTGTTTGGGAAGCTTTCAGATGTTCCTGAGCCACTTTGCAGGCTCTCGTGAGCCACCCCCAGGACACGGATAATAATCTAACACAGAAGATTCGTCCCTCTGTTCTAAAAACTTTTCTTTGTTTAGTTTTAGAGGACCTCTTATCTCATGTCCATAAACTAATTCAAAAGGAATAAAACCAGTAGACTCATTAGGTGAATCCCTAGTAGCAAACAAAAGAAATTCCAGCCCTTTGTCCCAGTAATGGGGATATTCATGACAGTATGTCCTGAACGTCATTTTGAGGGTCTGATGGTACCGTTCTCAAGCCCCTTGTGTCTGCAGGTGGTACCCAGATTACTCATAACTTACTGAAAAATTTTAGACGATAAAATTGGAACCTTGATCCAACTGAATCTCAATCGGTAATCCATATCGAGTGAAGAGCTGAGTTACCTTTTCTACCGCAGCCTTAGCAGAAATTGTTATCAAGGGAATGGCCTCTGGGTACCGAGTAACCATATCCATAACAGTGAGTATGTATTCATGTCCTGCTTTTGTTTTCGGTAAAGCTCCCACAGTCTACCAACAGCTTACTAAATGGTTCCCCAAAAACTGGTATGGGAATTAGAGGTGCCGGTTTTCTAGCAGATTGTGGTTTTCCCACAATCTGGCACATATGGCATATTTTACAAAACTGAAACACATCCTGGTAAAGACCTGGCCAGTAAAAATGTTGACTTATACGTGATTGGGTCTTCTGAATCTCCACATGTCCCCTCATAGGAATTTCATGGGCTATCCTTAATATTTTCCGGTGATACTTGGGCGGTAACACTATCTGGTGAACTACTGTTCATTCCTCATCCACAGGTCTGTGAGGAGGTCTCCACTTCCTCATCAGAATCCCATTTTTAATATAGTAACCTTCCAGAGCTCCCTTTGCTTCAGCTTCAGTTAGAGACAATTTTGCCACTTTATTTAACTCTGGACCAGCTTGCTGAACCTTGATCAGTGAAGAGTTACTGAACATTTCCTTTGGATTATCCAAATCCCCAAAGAAAGTTTCAGATATTCGGCTATCTGTCTGTGGTGCCAATTTGACCTCCGACAATGGAACCTGTTTAGCCATTGCTCGGGTCACTACACATGAAGGAAAAATTCCTGGGACCTTTTCCTGCAACAGCTCTGTCTCTTTGACTCCACTTGGTCTTTCCGTGACTACTGGAGAAGCTACTACCTTTGCTCTGGTCAAATCATTCCCCAGGGGAGTACGTCAACTCCGTCTACAGGCAAGATAGACAGCTCCTACAGTTACTGTTCTTAATCCATCACCTTATATGGAACTGCACAGCTCGGAGCACTGACCACTACTGGGTTCACTATTCTCTGTGAGAAGTTTCTCGAGTACCCCTTAACCTATGTGGAATCACTTGACACTGGAAAACCCTGTCTGGTATAACAGAAGCTGATGTTTCCTTATCCTGGGGTGTCAAAGGAATTTGACAGTATCCCTCCAACACATTTGCCTCTTTAAGACACATGGTGTTGCCCATGCTGTCCATACAGTCCTTTAAATGAGAATTTGGGTAGGAGTCTGCCTTCTTTACCGTAGTTACTTTTCTATAGTCTATGCAAGTTTGAGCCATCCCACCAGGTTTAGGTATCAAGACCACCTGCGAATTCCAGCTGTCCAGAGTAGGTTCAACTAAGCTGCCCTTCAGCTTGCATTGGACCTCTGCTTCAACTTGGGCCTGTCTGTCTGGACCGAAGTGGCAAGGATGTTGTTTTAAAGGAATGATTCCCTCTATACCCACATCATGTGTGGCTATGGTTGTGCATCCCGGCTTATCCATACAAACTTTTTTAAATGTTGTGAAAAGCCTGGTTAGGTCTTCACCCTGTTTTGTCTCTAAGTGCAAAAGCCTACTGTCTAATTTTCCAAGCCATTCTGCATTTGCTAATCTGATAGTTGGAGGTTCAATCTGAGAATTTCCTTGGCCTGCTTCTGCCTCATCCTCACTATCCTTTTGCTTCTCAACAGTCCTGATTACCTGACATACCTGTACTGGCTTATTTTCCTCCCTGCGGTAATATTGCTTTAGCATATTGATGTGACACAACTGGTTCTTCTTCTGGCGATCAGGGGTATCAATCAAGTAATCTACCTTACCCACTCTTTTGATCACTGTACATGGGCCACTGAACCGTGCTTTTAATGGTTCTCCCAATGGGAACAACACTAATACTTCATCCCCTGGTTGAAAACCACGGGATTTTGCATTCTTGTCTGCCCATTTTTTCATATTGGCTTGGGATGCTTTAAGATGTTCCTGAGCCACACCACAAGCTTTCATGAACCTTTCCCGGAACACAGATACATAGTCTAGTATCGAAGATTCATTCTTTTGTTCCAAGATTCTGTCTTTTATAAGTTTTAGAGGACCTCTTACTTCAGGTCCATAAATCAATTTGAAAGGACTGAAGCCTGTAGACTCATTTGGTGAGTCTCTGGTGGCAAATAAAAGAAAGTCTAGTCCTTTAATCCCAGTCATGTGGATATTTGTGACAGTATGTTCTAATCATCATTTTGAGAGTCTGGTAAAATCTCTCTAAAGCTCCCTGTGACTGTGGGTGATATGCTGAAGATTTCAACTGTCTAATCCCCAAATTGCCCATGACTTCTTGAAATATCCTGGACATGAAATTAGAACCTTGATCTGATTGAACTTCAAGTGGCAACCCATATCTCGTAAAGAATTGGGTTAACTTTTCTGCTACTACTCTAGCAGTAATTGTCCTCAAAGGAATGGCCACTGGAAATCGAGTAGCCATAACCATGATAATAAGTATGTATTGATGCCCCACTTTTGTTTTTGGCAAGGGTCCTACACTGTCTAGTAATACTCTGCAAAATGGTTCCTCAATCACTGGTAAGGGAACTAGTGGTGCCGGTTTTATGGTAGGTTATGGTTTCCCCACCATTTGACAGGTATGGCATGTCCGATAAAATTGTCTCACATCCTTTGTAAGACCTGGACAGTAATAATGTTGGCTTATGTGTGATTTGGTCTTCCAAATTCCCCTATGTCCTGCAAAAGGAATGTCGTGTGCTAACCTTAATAATTCTTGACTATATTTAGGTGGTACCACTATCTGTTCAACAACTGTCCAGTCTTCGTCCGCAGGTCTATGAGGCGGTCTCCATTTCCTCCTCAAAACCCTGTTCTCCTTCATCTTCTTCTTCTTCTAATCCCAGATGTTGGGCTATTATATCAATTATCTCTGCTTTATTGGCACCTAATTTCAAACCTAATCCCAATTTTTCTGCCAATTATTTTAATTTATTCTTAGTCAAAGTTATCAAGTCACTTAGGGAAACATTCTGCTTTCCCAAAAAATCTGCTGCAACTGCTAATGCCATTACAATGGTACAGACTGTACCTTATTATACAAGAGACCTGGTTCTTTTTATTTCTTTGTAACTGGCGTTAGATTTAGATCCCAATAATCGAGTTTCCAACTGATATGATCTGAGAAGCGAGAGAAATTAATATGATGCCAGATGCAGGACCCTAATTTAAATATGTTATCCCAGAAACGAGAATTAATATGATTCCAAACGCAAGCCCCTCAATTAGTCTGATTCTGATCCCAGACGGGAGCTGCTTAATTAAAATATGATTTGACCGCAAATGAGCCCCCAGTTAATATGTTTTGGCACTACCGCTCAAGACAAAGCCCCCAATCAAAATATATGATTCTGATTGCGGTGGGAGCAATGCAGTGCCAATTCAGTCTTGCCACCCCACAGGTCGCATAAAATATATCTTTAAACTTTCCAAATCAAAGAAAGCCACAGCCGATTTAAACAATCTAGTAACCCTTGAATGAGATGAACCAAATCTTTAGACATTTACAAATTAACTGTTTATTAGAAAAAAAAACTACAATCTTACCACTGCTAAGATAAAGCAATATCTAAAAATAGAAATAACAGTAAAGTCCTTGCAGATTTATGCTTCCTGACAAACAGTCCTCTGATTCAAAGTCCACTCGCAATCTTCCAGGGTCCAATGAATCTGACAATAGAAATTTGATGATTCAGTTCAACATTTGAAGCATCAAACTCTTCTTCTTTCCATCGATGACCACAGCAGATCAACAATTCACAACCACTTTCAAAAGAATCAATCTGGCTTAACTTTTAGAATTTTGAGAGGTAAAAATAAACAGTCTAAATTTGCTTCCTTCAGTTTAAATTGACTGAGAGATCTCTTTTTAGGTGCTAGCATGCAGCTGTTTGTCAGAACAGTCTGTGTTTCAAACTATCTCTGCAAAGCCAGACTTTTCTAAGTTAAACGGCAACATTGTATGCCCTTTTGTCCCTCTCTGTATGGCTGTATCCAGGCAACCAAGATGCACCTTCACTTGGTAACTTCTGAAGCTGGCTGCCTTAAAGAAGTACTGATCTCTTACAGCCTTAAAGACACACCACATATCTCCCGAAAAGAAAAAAACAGGATCATGACATGCACAAGAAACTTGGTGCTTTTCTTATCCCCTTTTCAATTATTATTACCCCACTTACAATTGCACGTCATCAGCTTTGGGTTATCCTGGACAAGCTCCCAATTATATGTTACAATTGAGGCTGGAGGAGTGCATTGTCTTTCTCTAGTTCCACTTCTCCATGGGTCACAATATATATTTAAATGTTTACCCAGTTACTGATACTGCCAATTATATACTCTATTCTTATTTCAGAATAAAATCCACCAACCAGGTTTCTTTAATAAACAACAAAATTATCAATTTATTATAAAACAAGACCTATTCTGTAAAGATGCAAAACATTAACACACAGACTGAAATATGTAAGTTCCCTTCTAAATTAGCCCCCCTTCCCCACCCACATACACACACACACTGGTTAAAGAAAAATAAAGAAGTTTTCTCTGCAGAGATTTCTTTACAAAGAAAAAGTCAAAATATTTTGGCTAAATACTTGTTAATTTTTGAAGGAAAAGGGGAAGATATGGAATTATATCAGTTGCCCCTTTATTCTGGCATCCCAAATACGCGTAGATGGCTGTCACCTGGATATTTTTGGAGCAGGTCTCTTCAGACGACATTGAGGATTAGTCTGGCAGGCTTTCCAGGAGAAATACGGCATCAGGGGTTTTAGCTATCACGCTGGATTCTCAGGGTTTCTCAGAGATCTGGCTATAGCGTGAACTGATGTCATCTCTCTTAGCAGGGTGACCCCCAACTGACTCAAAGCAATATCTAGAACAAAATCAACTCTTGACCACCATAAATCTTGACATGTCACTTCTCTGTAAACAACTCCCCTAGTCACCAAGGCTCTTGTTGTTTATTTATCTTAAGGCATGTGACATCCAGTAAGGGTTTTGTTTCAAACAAAGTTCACCAAGTCCTTCCAGTGACCTTTAAAAAAAAAACAAAGTCCAGCATCTATGGAATCTCTTCAGTCCCAAATGAATCCATCTCCACAATCTTCAACCATCAGTCCTCAAAAAATATTAAAAAATGAAAGCACTTTCATAACACAGTATACAGAAAAAGGCCGATGGGTGTGCATACAGGAATGCTTGGTGCATTGGCAGGGCCTGCCAGAAAGCCTGTAGTTACTGTTAAGGAGCATGGAGGAGTCTGTCACAAACCTTGCACCAAGCTTTGTGCAGAGCTTGGAGCCCAGTCTTTCCAGCATCGAAGTGGTGGCCATCTCCATGAGAACACTTGCAAACTCAATCATCGTTCAGTGTCTGATGGCCAATGTCTCAGCTTCAAGTACAGCTGAAGCAGAAGCCACGCAATATCTGAATACTGCAATAGAAACTCAGATAGAAGTCATGCAAGCTTAACTTTTTGCCATTCAAGCAAAGGCTGTTACTATGGATCCTCAGACTGCTGCCCGCATAGCTGTGGATACCAGTGTGCAAAGGGCTTCCATGGTCTCACAGCAGAGTACAATGATTACTGAGGCATTGCCCCAAGAGAGTAGCAGTGACTCCATGGAGCACCAACCTGCTGTCCTCTCTCAGGATGACAGCATTCATCTTCCCATGACTGTCACTCCACCAGTGCCCTAGCTGTCGTCGGTCAGCCAGCTCAGACTACTGCTGCCCATGAGGTGGTGCAGTCCAAAGCTGGGCCTTTCAGGGACAGAGCTGCATCAGGTCGGCCTGCAAGGCCATCTGCAGTCTTCTCCACTGAAAGCCACCAGCCTTCCTGCTGCAGCCACTGGGGTAGGACTGCATAAGAGCACTGGGACAGGCAAAGGAGCTTGGAAGACAGGCACTAAGGGAATGTACAGGGGTGATTAGTTGACTTTGATATGGAATATTGGGTGATTTGTATGTAAAGTTGATTTGGAATGTTTGTTTTGTGGTGGTTTTTATTTCAGCATTGTGGTCAAGAGGTTGCTATTGATGGTCAGTAACAGAGGGAAGGTAAGGTGTGGGGCTGTTGGTGAATGATGAATTGTGGTTACCTTTACAGGTACCGTAGTCAGAAGAGTTGATTACAGGCAACCTGGCAGTAAAGTGGATATGTCTGTTTACTCCTCTCTTCTTCCTCCCCCTGCTTTTCCTCCTCAGCTTCTTGCCATATAGCTGGCGGCAAGGGCTGAGCACTCATGATGGCAAGGCTGTGCAAGATGCAGCAGACCATGATGAATTGTGTCACGCACTCTACAGGTCTCCTCCAGAGCGGTCCAGGCAGCAGAAGCCTTCCTTATGCACCCCAATGGGTCTCCCCCATAACATTCTGTATTGCAACATGGATCTCATTATATGCATGCTGCACATATGTACGTGGGTTGTGCACTCGAGTCATGAGCCAGGTAGTCAGAGGATAGGTCTTGTTGCCCAGTAGCCACCTTTCCAGTTCTTTGTGGTGGCTAAAATGCTGATGGTACAGTGGACTAGTGCAGAATAGTGGCATTGTTCTTTATGATGTGCTGAGTTCGGTTGCAATCAGCTGCATTTTGCGGGAGTGGAACCCTTTGCGGTTGCGGTACATCTCTGAATTTGCATGCGACACTCGCAACACAATGTGTGGGCAGTCAATGGCACCCTACACCATGGGGAAGCCTGCTATCCTGGCAAAGCCACATTCACACACTGCCTACTTTTGTCTGGAAAAAGAAAATGCATTGCATTCCCCTCTCTTTATAATGCATCAGTGAACTCTTATACAACAGTGGAAACATCACCTGCTCCAGCCTGGAAGGAACCTGACATGAAGAAAGTCGTGGCCATGGTCACCCTCACAGTCACTGGCAATGCTGTCCTCATCCTGCTCTGAGTCTGCAGGTCTGCCTGCAACAAGAGGCAGATTTCGCACACACTCTTCCTGGTTTAGGTTGAGATGGAGAATTGTTCCCTGCAGACCCTGGGTGGATATGGCCTCCTGCTGACAGCCCTTCTCCCCCTCCTCCATCCTCCCACTTTGAGCATCTTGTCCTCCTCTGTATCGCCGCTGCTTATTCTCCCTGTCATGCTGAAAGCCAAGGGAGTTAGAATTACAGCAACCATGAGTGTGGGCTAGTGGTCTGAGAAGAGGCCTGGAAGTGAATAGCAAGGCATTCACCACAGGCCACGCCACTCCCTGTAGACACCACCAACTTTAAATAACAATACAAACCTCCAAACACTTTTACTAATGTAACAACAGCCAGCAGAACTCAATCAGCAACTAACCAGAAAGTAGTTAAGGATCGCTTTTACTGGTGGGGTGTCCTTCCTGCTGCCAAATTCATGTTCAGCTGTGCGAGATTACAAAATGGCATTAGCCGGACATTCGGGTTGAACGTGACACCACTACAGTCAAATCAGCATTATACGCTGACTGACATCACAATCTCCCTACTCTGCATACTTCAGGTGCATGCTCCCAGCACGCCTTAACCACCTACCCAAATCCAGCGTAGCCCATACCAAAACTTTGCACCTGAAGCAGCACCCGTAGCACTAAAATTAAATGTGCTATACAACCGAATGTTATGGCCTCTGTTTCAGTCAGTTTTACATTGAGGGTTTGCATAAAGAGGAGCTCTAGCTTTATAACATTTTGAAAGGAATAGATGGTAATTACAGTAAGCTACCCACTTGTATTGAGTACTGCTCTTTTACCTGTAGAAAACTTTTAATCCAGTCTTGAGATGTGCACCCTTTCCCTTCTGGGTTTTGGTTTGGGAGATGCTGTTGAAGAAGCCTTGGTGAGTTGCTGCAATGCATCCTATAGGTACTATGCACTGCAGTCATGGTACACTGGCTGTACAGGAAGGTGTTTAGGTTGGTGGATGCAGTGCAGATCAAGCAGATTGCTTTGTCCTGGATGTTGCCGAGCTTCTTGAGTTTTGATGCAGCTGCATCCATCAGGTAAGTGAGAGTATTCAATCACACTGCTAATTTGTGTCCTGTAGGTGTTGGAAAGGCTTACTCAGTAAATTTATCTTGTAGTTAAACCATGGTTTGATAAAGAGTGTTTATTTTTCCACCTATTGAAGAGATCATATGGAAGCAAGTGATATATTCCAGTAATACCAGCATAAAAATGATAAAAATGGTAATTGAAAGTGAATAGCTCCAAAAATTACCCTTTATATTATGTGACAAAAAATTTTATCCACCTTTTTTATTTCATGAATATCTTGCTGATGCACCAAATCTGAATGCATTATCTAAATCTGTCTCCAGGCAGAATATATTCTTGTGGCATTTCTTGAATTCACTAAACCTTACTTGCTACTGATAACTTTGCTAAAACATAAGCAGAGAATTATAGTGCTGATTCTGTGAAGGTGCACGTTGCTCCAGTTTTCTAAGCCTGATGTACTTGCATCTGGAGCACAAAGGGCTAGACTGGCCCAATTCTCTGGTAATCCTTCCCTCTAATATCAATCAGAATCAGAAGATCTGTCCAGGAAGCAGCACTTAGAGGGCTGCAACTAGCCATTAAAAAGGCAAGTTGTTGTGGGGGACTGAAAAGTTGAGTTAATCAATCATTTGGTACAATGGAAATGTAAACAACACTGTTCCTTTTGATGCTGAAGCATTAGAAGTTCTGCTACAGGAGGTGTACCAATGGAAGATAGCCCTGTTTAAAGCTGAAGATCAGCAGCCACCCCTTTTACTCGAGGGAAGCCTTAAGCTTGGCCCAACTGATTCCTGCTTCCCACAAAGAATGATATGAAGTTGTTGTCCCTTATAAGACAGCACCTGACACTTGCTTGATATAGGTGTGCACTGCAGACTTCCTGATGTAGTTTGGAAGGACCCAGTAGGTGAAAAGTTTATGCTGTGATAACGTCCATTGCTACAGGAAGAGCTGATGTTCCAAGGTATGGTTAGAGGACTTTTTGCACTCAATTGCTGGGGTACCTATGAGTAAATGTAGCTCTTGAGCGGTCATTGTTTCTGACGTTAAAAGGTGAAGCCTTTATAACTTGATTCTTTTCATCTAGTTATAAAGGCTTACAATTGGATTGGCTAAAGAGATTCCCATTCTTCCGTTTTGCATAGTTGCAAATGGAAAAGAGGCAACACGCAGAATTTCAAACAATGCAAGTAAATTGCTGCAATGGAAACTGCAGCACACCAGCGTTAAGCAGTTTTCAAAGTTGGCCAGAACTCTATGTAATGGATGTGCCCATTTTTATATAGACAAGAAACTCATAAACAAAGTCCTACCTGGGGGTGACGTACAACTGCTGGTCACCAATTTCTTACCTGCAAAACAGGTGGCCGCGAGTTGAATATTGGTGGGGGGGGTGGGGGGGGGGGTGGGGGGGGCGGCAGGGAGGGGATGTTGCAGTGCACCTTGGTCACTTGTTAGAGGACCAAGGTCTGCCTGATGCAAGATAAAACTGGGTGCAGTGTAAAGCAGGCTGCTGATTTGTCACAAGATTATTCTTCATGACTAGTGTGGACCCATTTCAGAACTGTTTTCCTTTTGGGTAGTGTAGTGTTTTGAGAATTGCATAGTACATTTTGTTCACTAAAGACTACCATGCACACATGAGCCAGCAGAGGGAGTTGAAAGAGAAAGTGAAAGTTAAATAGAATAAAGAAGACTCTATTTTGTTCAATGTCATGCTGTCTCAGTCTTTGCCTCATATTTCTTACTAAATTCAGCTAAACATTGTTCCAGTCCCAAGAACATCACAGGTAGCTGGCACTGTCTATTGGAAGTTAGCGCAAGGGTCCTTGGAAGCACCAATATTTGCAGTGGGTTCTCAAAAATTTGGGAGCCCCTGCAAGCATTGCTTGAAAATTAATGATTTATAGCAATATATTTGGACCATTTGAGACTCACACAATTTGAAGTTACCAGATATAGATCAATCAACTCAGAAAATTGGAGATTAAGTAGCAGTAGTTTTAAACCTCAATTTGAGTCAATGCAAGGTCCATTGTTCCTACCTCCAAATTAAGAAATGACCTTTTCATGTCAGGAGGAAAACAAAGGTGTCTGTACTGTTTAATTTTGCTCATATATCATGAAGGACTCATCAGCCACGACACATAACTAAATTGGAAATTTGGGAACTACCACATGTTCATGGAGCTACGATTTGTAACCTTTTACACACTATTGCCCTGTTCGACACAGTCTTTCATTGTGCAAAGCTGTACAGCACACTTTTCATGAAAATGGAGATAACAGCTGAGAAACAGCAAACAGATGCTAAGGTGTCAATCCAACATGCTCCTCTGTTAAGGGTTTCTCAATGAAATCAACAGTCATGGATGTAGATATTCGCCCAAAAGCTATTCAACTGCCATTTCTACTCTTTCAAATATTGTTGGCGACTGTGAACAGTTGCACAAAGAGGCATTTCTGTGTCCCAGTTTTTTTGTGCCTCTGGCAAGTAAGAATTAAGTTGCATTCCATTCAGTGTTATGCTACGGTACTTTCGTTGTCGAACTGTTCACAGTATCCACATAACGTTGTTCTACTGTGTTCCTGCTGTCCTCGGGAGCACCAATATTTGCAGTGAGTTCTCAAAAATATGGAAACCTCTGCAAGCATTGCTTGAAAATTATTGATTTGTAGCAATATATTGGACCATTTGAGACTTACATAATTTGAAGTTACCAAAATACAGATAACCAATCAACTCAAACAATTAGCGATTAAGTAGCAGTAGTTTTAAACCTCAATTTGAGTCAATGCCGTCACAAAGGTCCATTGTTCCTACCTCCAAATTAAGAAATTATCTTTTCATATCAGGAGGAAAACAGGTCTGACCAGGTTAAGAATTAATGATTTGATTTTTTTTCTTCTCTTTGTTGCACCTGGGGATTGCTCAGTTCTCAACCGCAGCAAAGAGAAAATGAGGGTGGAGATCTATTGTTTCAGAACATTGTCTACTCTCTGTTGCTTGGGATTTCTGGGGCTTCCTTAGTTCAGTATTACTATTTACCTAGTGTAAGATTGCAAAAGAGGATGACCATATATTCCAGAGTTAATAAAAATGATTTGCGAGATTATCTTAGAGCTACAGCTCCACCAATGTAGCACTATTAATGATAAGGTGGATGCTTGAATGCCAGAATATAAATGTACGTTACTCCAATGACAACAGCAAGTATTTTTATATTGCCTCTTTAATAAAGAAAAAACATCCAAAGATACTTCACAGATGAGGAAAAATAGACATTGAACAAAAGACAGAGAAACCAGGAAGGTTGACCAAATGTTTGGTGAAGAGGCATATATATATTTCAAAGAGAAGAAAAACTGGTTTTAAAGAAGCAATTTTAGAGCATGGGGCCTGGGTGACTGGCTACCAATTGCAGAGTGAACGGAGGGGTTAGCCAGATACAGAGGAATGGAGACTTGGTGGGGAGGAGGGGAGCAGAGGACGAGAGTGGGTGAGTTACAAAGCCAGATAAGATTTAAGAGGTATGAAGAGGCCAAGCCATGTAATAATTTTAACTAGGATGAGAATTTTAAATTTGTGGTATTGAGGGGATGCGACAATATAGTTCAATAAGAATGGAGGATTTGGATAGCAGAGTTTTGGATGTGGGCAATGGGGAGCCAGTCAGGAGAGCATTGGAACAAATGAGATTGAAGGCAATAAAGGAATGGACAACAGTTTCAGCATCAGGTAGGCTGAGGCAGAGGCAGATGTTGGCAATTTTACAGAGGTGTAAGAAGACATACTTTTTGATGGAATGGATATGGGGTTGGAAGCTCAGCTTGGGGTCAGTGATCATCTGAGGAGAGGGTGACGTTAGTAGTAATGTTACAGAGTTTTTGCTGAGGACCAAAGATAATCACTTTGGCCTTACCCATGTTTATCTGAGAAGTTATGGCTTATCCAAAACTGGATTTTTGACAGCACAGAGATAGGGAGGTGTTAAAAGAGGTGGTGGAGAGGTCATGCTGGGTATCACCAGCATATATGTAAAAACTGACCCTGTGTCTGTGGACAATGTTGCTAAAGGGCAGCATGTAGGTGAGTAAGAGGAGGGTCTAAGGGTGAATCACAGGGTTTCCTGAACTAATGGTGCAGGGGTGAAAAGAGAAGCCATTGGGAAAGTTGCTTTGGCTACGATCAGATAGGCAAAAATTGAATCAAGTGAAGGCCATCTCATGTCAAAAGCTGCAACAAGAATGGCAAGTACTAATTCACAATCACAGAGAATAATGTTCATGATCTTGATCAGGCGGTTTTGGTGCTCTGTGGAGGGCCGGGGGAGGGTGGGCGAGCGCAAAAACCTAATTGAAGAGAGAACCATCTTAAAGCTCAGAAGACATGAAAGAATGAAAGTGAAACTGAAGAGAAACAAGGGTTTGGGACTAGGGCAGAGGGCGGTTTGGCTTGATGGGGAAGGAGTTGCAGGGGAAGTAGCAGAGATAGATTTCTTTGTGACCAAGAAATTCTTTGGCTCTATTTGTGCTCCCTGGACTTGAAGGAGACATTATCAGGCTGATTGACCACGATATGAAACTGTCATGCCAACTCGCTTTGTTGAATGATCATTTTATTTAATCCACTGATTGGAGATCTGAATTTATATATTTTGAAGAAATTTAAGAGAGAATAGATGAAGGATGACTTTGCTGGAACCTTAGGATGGCCACCTAATTTGCAACAATGTATCCTACATTGCAAGGACTGTGAGGTGGAGATGAAATGGCTGTTCATCCCAGCAAGAACCAAGACCCAGGAAGTTTAAGGGAGCTACCTGTCCTTTTTAGCAAGACGCGAAACACTGCTACCATGTTTGAATCACTGGGTGACTGTCATGTGACAAACTTGTGTTTCTTTACAGCAGCAAGGAGCAGATCCTGGAATCTAACACATACAGACCCAGGTGGGTGTCTCTCTCTCTCTCTCTCCATTTCAGCTTACAAGCTTTGAACTCTGCCTGTTGACCGACCACTTTTGCAAACTCTGGCTACAATCAGAAACCCCATGGAGGAAATCATCAGCATCGCTGTCGCCAAGAGACGCACCAACCAGCCATCTATCTCTTCAAACTAAAAGTTTCAGGACCACTGAATTCACCTAAAATCCAGCTGGATCACCAAACGCCACAGACTGTATACCCCTTTTTTCTATGGTCTCTAACTCAACCAATCTACTCTTTCCACTCTGTAACCTATTTGTGTGTGTGTAAACCTCTAGTGTGTGTGTGATTGACAGTTGGCGCGTAGTTTATTATTTTCTGTAGTTCAGTTTAGATACAATACATTTAACCTCTTTCTTTGTTAAACTCAAGAAAACCTGTCCAATTGGTTCTTGTTATGATCATAGCAAGTAAGTAATAAAACACCAACTGAATTGTCCAGTACATCCACTTTAAGAACGAATTAAACCTGTTGTGGTCAAACAAGGAGAGGGAAAAGAGGGAAGCCCTTCGGTCCCTCCTCACTTGATCATAACAAGACTGAAAATTTTTCTGGGGTAAGGACATTGGCTGAATTTTACCAGTCCTCTGAGGATGGGCTGGGAGGTGGGAAGTTTGGCAAAATGGCGTGGGAAGACATCGGTGGTTGCATACCTGGCATCTTCCCACCTCCATGCCATTTTGCCAGCGTTGGGTAAGTTGGCAGATCGGCCACCTACCAGGAGGCCAATTGCATCATTTAAGTGGCCAATTAAGGACCACTTTCCACCTCCATGGGCACTTTGCCTACATCAGGAGGGCCCACCGCTGCATGGGAAGACCGCACAGTGAGCTCCAGGGGTGAGCCCTCCTTTAGGCAACACTGCTACCTGCTGTCAGGGACCATCCCTCCTCTCCCCCACCCCCCCCCCCAAAATCGCTTGGGCCTGCCTGGCCCTGGCTACCCCAAATCCCACTTACCCCTCTGCAGCTGCAGCCTGAGCAATGGCTACTGCTAGCAGTGGTGGGCCATCAGCTCTTGAGGGTGGGCAGCATCCATAACAGGACAACAGTCCAGGCATATGCGGCCACCCGCCGAAGCCCTGTCGACTTCTTTCTGCCCCAGCAGCGCCAGGACTTCTGCCACCTCAGAAACATTCTTGCCATTGAGTTGGAATGTTTAAACAAAATAACAGCTACAGAGGAGGGCCAAAGGCTACATAATGTGGAGCTAAAGATTGTGTCATAATTGACTTGGGGGAGATTTATTTTCCAGGAGTAGATGCAGAAGGAAGTTGGGTTGGAAAAGGATGGGTGAGGGTGTGATTTAGGGACATGAAATTGATGAAAGATGGTCTTGTCATCGAGTCGTGGGGATAGAAAGACCATGAGTGTTGGCAGGGTCAAGCAGGTGGACATGTATATGGATGCATTTATTTAGAGGGCGTGATTTAGAGACACTAGGTGGGTGGTGAATTTAGACAAGGGAGGGCAAGAGGAGCTGAGATGAAGATTGAAATCAGGAGAATGAGGAGTTTCTCAGTGCAAAGTCTGAGAGGATAGGGGAGTACTTATATTGTAAGAAATTTGAGGTGGACCAGTAGACACTGAGGATTTTAAAAGGGAGGTGAGAGCAGTGGAACAGGGGAGGTACTTGAAGCAGGCAAATGTACCAGAGGGATAGAGGGAATAATCAAGGTGCAGCTACAACTCCACTGCAGTGTTTGGTGCTTATTAGTTTGTGGAAGGTATAACCAGGCAGGGAGGCTTTAGTAATGGGTAAAACATTGCCATCCTTGAGCTAAATTGAAGTCAAAGACAGGATATTAATATAATCATCCACTTGAACATTATGAGTGATTATGGCTTTGTTCATGAGTGAGCAGATGTTCTAATGGGAAATGTGAAGAAGGCTGAGATTGCAGATCTACTGGCAGAGTCCAAGGGGATGATGGTGGATGGGATAAGCAGGACAAGAATGAGGTTTATGAGCATAATATCCAGCAGATAGGCTGGGGAGGAAGATTGATGAAAGCAGAGGATGGAACAGTGGGGTTGTTGCTTGGAAGGTGGCAGCAATGGGTGCCATGATGGGCTGTTTAGAAAGTGAGAGTGGCACAGATGGTATTCTTAGACAGTGGAGGTTGAGTGGGAAGGCAGAGGAGTAGTGATGGCTTGGGCTAGAGGTTGTGTTGGTTGTGAAAATGTGGGGCAAAGTACGTGGGAGGGGAGAAATGAGCCATGGTATTGCCAAGTGGCAGGAATGGGATACAAGAGGAGAAGCATGGCAAGTGGGTCCAAGCAAAAAAAGAGAGCTAGAAGTAGGGTCCAAAGCATCAGACAAAATATACAACTGAATAAATATAAAGAGAATTTAGGAAGCGTAGTTACAGCAGAGCTTGGTAAATACCTGTCAGACTCAAACAGAGCATAGGGAGTAGACAATATGAACAGTACAAAGTCCCATCTGCGATGGGATAAGATCAACTTGTAGATAGCATGAGTTAATTTCATGCCACCACGATCCAACATTTAGCTTCGAACCCAATTGTGGAGAGGGACTGGATACAGCAGCCATTTGCTAGGCAGGATATTAACCGAGGTGTTGGAGGAGGTAGTCCAGAGGACTCACAGGGCTGAGAAGCAGTGGAGAGTCAACTGTGCCTCAATTTGTGAACTGAGACTCCAAAAGGAAGCATTTGGTTTACAGGCTTTATCCTATCCCTAATAAGGCTTCCCTTTCCCCGCAAAGATCAGAGACATGGGAACCAAAATCTTCCATTTCTGCAATCCCCAGCATGTGACTTTCCACCCTTCCATTTTAATGACTGGGAAATCATGGGTTGGGATGCACAGAAGTAGGAAAGCTCCCCTGTATAAATGATCATTTTGGTATTGTTATATAATTTATATATTAATTATTGAAAAATAACTCTGCACATCTTTTAACAAGATGATAATAAGTTGAGCTGATCTGTCACATATTTAAATATACCCCTCAAAATTATTTTGTGCCATTTGGTGCATTTCCTCTCATCCAAAAGTAATTCACTTCATTATAAAGAACTATCAGAAAGGAAATAGCAATTTGCGCTTATCCAGTACCTTTCACAACCTGACGATGTCCTAAAGCACTTTAAAGCCAAGGAGTAAAAGCAATGAGTAGTGAAGATGCATCATCAACACAGTTTGTAAAGGTGTCCTTATTGTTTCCTGAGAACTTTAAATTGTGCTAACAGATAACTTGAAAAACATCAATTGATGAAATCTGTTTAAATGTTATCTTACAGTGTCTGGTGGACAGCTTCCATTATCACAGCTTCTTCGCAAAGGATGGTAAGGTTTAAATTTAGTTTCATACCATCCTCTCACAATTTATTAGTGGAGCCAATAACAAAAGAGATGGAACAGGAATAACAAAAGAGGTTATCTGTGATGGCATGCACTCTTCTACAGTTAGTGCTCACTTCTGATTCATTTAATGGAAAGTATTACACCTGGCGATTACTAGGCAGTAAACTAACCAAGATTGTTCCGATATCAGAAAGGAGAAGAAGAAAGTTGCAGCAGCTTGAAAATGTAACCTGAACTCAAGATTGAACTGCAGCCTTCTCCTCATTCTCTGGTACTTTGTGTGATTCATAATTCAGGCAGGGGTTCTGTTGTGTTTTTGGTTATTTTTAGGGCTAGGAGCAGCTGTCTACAAGTTGATCTTATCCCATCAAGCTGTTGACTTCTTTGTAATCTTGATCCATTGTGACATTTACACATGAGGATTAATGATCATGACATCATTACTGAAGGTTTATTGAGAAATAATCTAATTTAATCATATACTAATTTAATAACTTAATCATCAAGAAGTTATGCATTCATTAGCATCATTAAAAAGTCTTTTGACCGTTTAAAAACTTGCTACATGGCTTATTTTTCGTAACCTTTTTATGGTTACTGCCTATCGAATAAGATATTTAATTGTCTTCAAAATTCTAGATATATCAGTCTCTTTGTTGGAAATTGGGTTGAAAAATAACATACATTCTGATGGGAGAGAGTTTGAGAAATAGCAAACTGCAAATATGTGAAATTATACCTCTGATATAATGGGTGGAATTTAGTGAGGCCAGCAGGAGCGGGAATGGAGGCATGGGGCGGTGGGGGGGAGGGGGGGGTGGGGGTTGGTGCCAGAGAATAGTGACAGAAGAGCTTGCTCGTAAATCCAACGTCATGACGTTGGCTCTGGATTTTGTCAGTGGCGGGAAAGCTCCAAGGCGGCATTGCCGCCCTGACGTGACGGGACTGCAATTTAAATTGGTTAACAGCTCGTTGTAATGGAACTGATGGCAATTCAATGAAGTGGGGTTTGGAATTAAGTCGATGGCAGCTGGAGAACATGTGCCTTGGGACCTCTGGCCGATGAAAGGTGGTGGCACCGAGTCGAGGCCTCAGTGCTGTCGCGGGTAGGCAGCCATGGGGAGCATTGGATAAAGGAAGAGTGGGGAGAGAAGGCCATTGTTAGCCTGCAGTGCTGGGCACTCTGCATGTGTGGGCTTGGCCTCGCGTGAAAGGGTCCGATGGCCATAATATTGGGTGAGAGAGTCCAGTAGCCATAGTATCGGGTGACAGCGTCCGGTGGACATAGTATCGGGTGCTAGGCTCTCTGCATGGGTGGGCACTGAGGGCCATTAGTGTGTATTCTGAGGGGACTAGCAAATGAAAGGTGCCAAGGCAAGTTTGGCTCTGCAAGAACAATACCTGGAGGGCTGATCAGCTGGCATAGGTCTCATACACCCTGTCTTTGTGGGCCCCGTCTTGCAATGCAGTGGCTCCGATGGAGGGAGGGCCAGGAGGCAGCTGTGCCCACCCATGAAGCCCCGAGAGCTGAGCGACAGCAGACGGCCATGCCAAGAAGGGCGCACCAGCGCCAGAGAATGTACCGGACTGAGGAGGTGGTCCTGTTGATCAGGCTGCCCCTTGGCCTGGGATGACTTCAGTGGACGTCCTCTGGCTGCCTGAGGCCTGGAGGGCCCTGAGGGGATGTTGCACAGGTGCAGGATGCTTCCTCAGTTGTCACGTTTACTGAAGGTGGGCTCACTGGAGGAGTGGCTGAGGAGATGGTGTCCATATTCATAGTGCCCTGAAGGGAGCCCTCAGATGTGCTCAGCCTCTCCTCCTCCCTTTCAAAGCTCACTTGAACCTCACTGCTGATCAGAGAAGGACAAGATCTAGAGAAGACACCGGGTGCCTTATCCTTCTCTTGCCTTGCCACTGCTGCGTCAAGCTTATGGCCAAGGAGATGGTATGCAGGTCTGCGCGCAGTTGTATGATCTGGCTCTCCATGAGATTGGCCAGTCTCTTGATGGAGGAAGCCATGCACTCACATGCCTGAGACATGACAGCACTCATGGCATGGATCGACTCCACCATTATCTGCTCATGGCTGCGCATTGCCTCTGGCAGCTCCACCAGATGTTGCCTTATTTCTCTCTGCAACTCCAGCATGCCCTGTGTTGTCAACACCAGAGGCTTGTCATCAGCCTGGGGCTCAGCATGGGCCTGGTTATCCACTATCCTCCAACTATCTGTGGCCTTGGTTGTCTCAGCCTCTGTTATCTGCTTGGGCATGTGCGTGTGGTGCTCTCACCAGCTTGTGACCCTGAATCTAAGGCCGAGTGGAAACTCACTGACATGACCATCTCTGCGCTGGTGTGACGGTGCATCCTCTGACTGCTCCTCCTCCTCCTCAGAGGTTCACAGCTGGCCCCCTTCAGCTAGAACCTGCTGCAGATGACAACCTGCATGACAGAACACTGTAGTATAAGGGTCTGAAAGGGTTAATCTTGAGAGAGTGTAAGAATACCTCCTACCATGATGATGTAAGAGATCATGTGTGAGAGAGACTCAAGGATAGAAGCAGCTTTTGGAGGAGTCACACAGGTTAGTGGAGTGTAAATAATTATGAAAATAAGGACTAATGTTTAACTATAACAGCCTAAGAATTTCTGTGGCTGTACTAAATAAGGTGGACGCATACAGAACCAACATATAACAGACACAAACATCTGTGTGTTAGGTTGTCCAGCAGGTGGGTCGCACTGACTCCTTGTCAGCTGTTGTGAACCAATGAGCAAGCATTTCCTCAGAGTTTGGAGTAGCTTCTGCTTCATCGGACATTATCCTCGGGGTGCGTACCTCCAGGCCGGTAGGTGGCAGTGGCAGTGGAGAGCACTGGGTTGGGGCAGTTTTTGGCACTCGGAAGCTCCTTCGGGGATGGAAGCAGTGTCTTTAGCGGGCTCTGTGGTGGAGCCAGAGAGCCATGGGCAGCGGGCAGAGAAGAAAGAATTGGAGGGAGCAGCCTAAGGTTGACAATTGGGAAATGGTGCCAGCAAGGGGGAATTGGGATGTGCATCCAGCTAACAAGGGCCACAGAGGACTGGAAAGGGAGCATGATGCCCCAGAGATTGAGAAGTCCTGAATTGCTGAAGAGGCCTCTGGTGATCTGGATATCAAGGTAATCTGTGGCTTATGGCTTCAAGTGGAATAGCATCAGGAGGGTCATGAGCACGCTTGCTTTCAAATTTGCGGTTGCGGGGCTTCAGGTAGGGTATTTAAGTCTAAAAACCCCTTGCAAAGATTGGGGATAACAGGTTGAGAGAGAAAAGTGTGGATCACAAATCTGCACTCCTGCTGAAGTGAGGCATTCCTGCATCCCATTGTTCAACAAATAAGTCTGATTCGAAACAAAGAGTTAAACTCTCAATGGTTCTCCTACTTCGGGGTGGCGAGCAACAGTCATCCTCTGTAATGAGTTTGTTGCTTTAAGATAAGCTTTTTCTTCATGAGTGCACTTTCATGTTTGGTGCCAGTGGAATAAAGACACCGAGCTGGAACCTTCATGCGCTCAGTGTGCTTTTACATGCGTTTACAGTTGTGCAGATCTCATCTTGCCCAACATGCCTGATGTGGATCTCCATAAGTGTGGTGCAGTCAAATAAACACAATCCTCACTCTCTTGTGTGGAGACTCCTGAGCTATTGAGTGGCTTCCCTGTTCCTCCGCTAGCTCCAGTCCTTCTTCCTCAGCCGTAAACAGAGGCTGAAGATCTGGGATGCCCCCGCCTGTCCTCAAGATCTCCCTTGTGTTTTGGGCCTGTTTGTCCTGCAAGTGGAAATAGGGACTGTCATGGTCCTGTAGTTTTTTTTTTAGGAATATGTGGTTTGCCTTTAAGGCTTGCAAAGGATCAGTATTGCTTTAAGAACCAGCAAGCCTCAGCAGTTATAGGAAGGTACATTTTCGTTGCCTTAGAAACAGCCATTTGGAGACTGCGATTCAAAGGGTGCATTCTCGTTATCATAGATGCAACCATTGGGAGTGAGAATTAAGCAATACATTTGTTACAATTCAATTTTGAACCGGCTTTTTAGTTGAAGACAGTTTGTTCTAACAGAACACAGACGCAGAGACATACAGACATAGCTGTGGTGACAACACCTGGAAAAAGAGCTCTCAACCATTTAAACTGAAGGAAGAGGATTTTAGTCTGTTTAATTATTATCTCTCAAAATTCTAAAACATTAAGCCAAAACAGAGACCTCTGGTAATCTAAACTGAAGGGAGGGAAGTTAGACTTTGACAATCTTTTATCCCTCAAAAACTCTAAAGTCAGATTGATTCTGTTGAAAGTGTTTACAAGTCATTAATTGTTGAAATTCACTGGAGAAGGAAAGCAACTTCAAGCAACATTGGACTGTAAATTTGCAAGGACTCCTTGCGTCTCTCCCACCACAATCAGAATCGTATATTTTGATTGGGGGCTTTGACAGGAGCAGGGACATAGTAAGACTTCGCAGGAAAGGCTACGGAACTGTTATGCACTTAGTGGCAGTCCCTCATCCCCTGATGGAGTTCCTGACATGGCTTCTCCCCACATCTGCTCTGAGAGGACATTACGGGGTGAGCTGTGAAAGAAGGCGGCATGTTGCCTCACCCCCTTACCAGTGCCATTGTGCTGTCTCCCTCCCCATGTCGTGCTCCCTCCCACGTAGCCACATACAAGCCCAAAAGAGGATAGAGGTATGGAAGACTCACTGTGGCAGAATGAAGTAATCATTGACCCTCTTGTGACACTGGACCTAGTTGCACGGGGTGATCCCAAGGCTGTTGACCTCCTCTGTGATCTCCATCCAGGCTTGCTTGGTCAGGTGGAGGATCTCTTCTTGTCATCCCTTGGAAAGAGGATCTCCCACCTTTCCCTTCCAGCGGGGAGGAGGATCTCCAGGGAGGCATCGCAAAACTTCAGGCCATGGTGTCATGTTGCTCCAGCTCTGTGCCAATGGTGGTATGTCCTTCTCCGGGGGTGTGTGGTGGTAGGGGGGGTTACAGGAGTTCCAACAGCTGTTCACCAGGTCTAGCAGCAATTTCGAATCAGTGAATCACTGAAAGGCAGCAATACAAGCAGGGCTGGCAGCGCTTTAAATATGGTGCCAGCACCTGCATTGGAGTCATCTGATGCCACAATCAATGCCTCAGAGCCCGCCCCCATCATGTGATTGGACAGGTCCCGTTCCTCCAATATGTTAAGTGCCTACCCGCTGCATGATCGCGGTGGGCCAGGTGCACACATCACATTTGGCAATGGCACCTGCTTACGGGTCCGCCACCATGACCCGAGATGGGGTCACTAAAATCAGCCCAGTGCCTCACTTTCACTTTTAATCTACCACAGATCAGTTAACTTGTGTGGCTGCTTAACAAATCTACTGAAGTTTTTTGAGGATGTAACTAGTAGAATAGATAAGGGAGAACCAGTGGATGTGGTGTATTTGGATTTTCATAAGGCTTTTGATAAGGCCCCACAGAAGAGGTTAGTGTGCAAAATTAAAGCACATGGTATTGGGGGTAATATACTGGCATGGATTGAGAATTGGTTGACAGACAGGAAACAGAGAGTAGGAAAAAACGGGCCTTTTTCTAGGTGGCAGGCAGTGACTAGTGGAGTACCGCAGGGATCAGTGCTTGGACCCCAGCTTTTCACAATATATATTAATGATTTGGGTGAAGGAACTAAATGTAACATTTCCAAGTTTGCAGACGACACAAAGCTGGGGGGGAATGTGAGCTGTCAGGAGGATGCAAAGAGGCTCCAATGTGATTTGGACAAGTTGGGTGAGTGGGCAAATGCATGGTAGATGCAGTATAATGTGGATAAATGTGAGGTTATCCACTTTGGTTGTAAAAATAGAAAGGCAGATTATTATCTGAATGGCGATAGATTGGGAAAGGGGGAGGTGCAACGATACCTGGGTGTCCTTGTAACCAGTCGCTGAAAGCAAGCATTCAGGTGCAGCAAGCAGTTAGGAAGGCGAATGGTATATTGGCCTTCATTGCAAGAGAATTTGAGTACAGGAGCAAGGATGTCTTACTGCAGTTATACTGGGCCTTGGTGAGACCACATCTGGAGTATTGTGTGCAGTTTTGGTCTCCTTATCTGAGAAAGGATGTTCTTGCCATAGTAACAGCTGACTATTTCATGCATCAAAGGCTCATCTGCAGACTTTTGAGATGCACTTATGACCATCTTTACAGTTCTGGCACTCAATTGTCTAAATGAAAATGGCCATTACCATCATTGTTTAGATATCTGGATGTGTTTATCCAAAGATAAATCCAAGTCAATCCCACCTCATAGAGACAGAAAGCAAGTTAAGTATGACTTTTTTTTATACTTGCTAGGGACACAATTGGTTAGCCCTGAAAATGGGCATGGGGATCACGATGCGCGATTAGCCCATGCCCATTCCTTCTGATGTAGGCAGCTTACAAACTTTGTGTTTGCATAAACTTTACATAATTATGGTATGCAGCTAGCACAAAGCTTGCTGTGGAGTCACTGCACATCTGAGCAAGGGATGCAAAGTCATGAGCGGCTAGCACGAGTGCAAGTTAGCCTGCGCTAGTTAATACCAGCCTGCACCTCATAAAAGGAAGGTGCATTTTGAATAGAGCAGGTGCTGGAAGTAATTCTAAAGTGATCTTGGCCTGGGACAGACACATGAATGGCACAGCGTAGCAGAGAGCAGGTTTCCAAGTTTCTCTGACTCAGCACTGGATGTCTTCGTGCAGGACATGGAGAGGAGGACAGAGGTCATCTATCCAAAGGGGACCGGGGGAGAAGATAGCCATTATGGTCAATGCCGCTTGTGTAACCCGAAGACTTGGATGCGGTGGTGCAAGAAGTTCAGTGACCTCACACAAATCAGGTGATTATCCAATTCTGTATTGAAAGCCCGATTGAATCTGCTTCCACCATACTGTCAGGTAGTGCATTCCAGATCCTAACCACTCCCTGCATAAAAAAAGTTTTTCTTCATGTCACCATTGATTCTTTTGCCACTCACCTTAAATCGGTGCCCTTTGGCTCTCAACACTTGTGCCAATGGAAACAGTTTCTCTCTATCTGCTCTGTCTAGATCCCTCATGATTTTGAACACCTCTATAAAATATCCTCTTAACTTTCCCTTCTCCAAGGAGAACAACTCCAGCTTCTCCAGTCTATCCACATCACTGAAGTCTCTTATCCCTGGAACCATTCTCATAAAACTATTTTGCACCCTCTCTAAAGTCTTCACATCCTTCCTAAAATGCAGAGCCCAGAATTAGACACAATATTCCAGTTGAGCCAACCCAGTGTTTCATAAACGTTCATCATAAATTCTTGCTTTTATACACTATGGCTCTAATTATAAAGCCCAGGATCTGGAATGTCCTTCTCAACCTACCTCGCCACCTTCAACACTTTATGCACATATTCCCCCCAGGTCTGTTTGTCCCTGCACCCTTTAGAATCGTACCCTTCATTAATGTTGCCTTTCCTCGTTCTTCCTAACAACATTTATCACTTCACATTTCAATCCATCAAACTTCATCTGCGATGTGTCCGCCCATTCCACCAGCCTGTCTAACTCCACTTGAAATCTGTCATTAACATCCTGATGGTTCACAATACATCTAAGCTTTGTGCCATTTGCAAATTTTGAAATTGTGCTCTGTACACCTGAGTCAAGGTCCAATATCTCCCACTTGGCACAGGATGTTTATTTCATGGGGCTGAGGTTCTCTGCCATGCCTTTACTTCCTAGACTATTATCTAGAAACTGTCACCAGCTATTCAGCAGGTCTTGCTGTCTCTCACTCCCTCACTCAGACCACTCCTTGTTTTGTAAAAGACCAGAACAGCACTTCCCCACTCACTGTGCTGGCTCCTGACGCCAGGCCGAAAAGGCAAGGGGTAACCCGCCTCGGCCTTACGGAGCCCACCCCCCTTTCCCCCCCCCTCCGCCCCCAGCAGCTCAGTTGTGGCGGCAGCACCACCAAAAGCAGTGCTCACTACTGACTATTGATTGGCCACTTATGGGCCTCAATTGACTTCTGGGTGTGAAAAACCATCTACAGCCTTTCCCGCCCCCAACTTAATCGCGATGCTACAGGAAGGCAACGGGCCCTCCGCCCCCACCTTCCATTGCAATTCTATGGCCCCCTGCCACCACTTCCTAGCTCACCAAATTTTGAGTTAAGTACTCTATCAAAACAATATTGCATCGAGTCGGACTCCGTGATATTTACAGGTTAAGAAAGACGAGGAGGGATAGTTTGCCTTTGTCACAGTCACATGGGATGTCAGTTGTGACTTTGATAAGAGCTGTTTTGATACTGTGGCAGTGCCAGAAAACTGATTGGAGGGAAGACGGCAGATCTGAATGAGGGAGGGGCAGTACCTGAAGAGAGACAACCGTTAATAATATCAGCTAAAATGGGGGCCCCTCAAAAGGATGGTGGCCCAATTGAAATTATCAAGACTGAAATGGATAGAGTTTTGCTTGGTCAGGGTATGAAGGAAAATGGAACAAAGATGGGTAAATGGAGTTGAGATACAGATCAGCCATTATATAATTTAGTGGTGGAACAGGAGAGGCTGAATGGCCTACTCCTGTTTTTTCACCTCCCATCTCAGTTTATATTACTATATTGCCTCATTAATTCTTTGAATGTACTCACTCTTCTCTACCCAAGTCATATCTACACTTATGTTTGAATTGTTTCATAACTATTAACCAAAGCATTAATCTAAAAAGTAATAGCATATTCTATAATGTTTTAAAATTATCAAGTAAATCCCACTGAGCTGTAGTTTTGGCCTTTTGTAGTCTTGAGGGAGAAGGTTCATAGTGTAAGAATGCAAAATGCAAAATTAGCACATCCTGTAACGTTGTTTTCACTGTGGGTTTGACGAGAATTCAGAGTAAAGGTTGTAAGAGTCATTTTATTACCTTTTTTTGAAAAACAATATCATTTTTTATTTAAAAGGAGATTAGAATGAGAAAATAATTAAGACCTCTAAAAAGTCAAGCAAGCACAATGCCTAGTTTGTAAATAAATAGAAAAGAATGGATGAATTAATCTTGTTAATGGAATTGCTGATTCTTATATTTAGTTATTGCATTTTTGGTTCAAAGATTGATTATGTACCAGTGTATATTTCCATCCAGAAAAAATGAATTGCCTGCAGTGTTGAACATTTTCCTTAATAGAACAGTAACATATAGAAACTGTGATGTTTGTATCACAGTCAATTTTTTTGCCTTGTCATTTCATTTAACCCTTTTGAGCATTGAAAATCCTTCATCTTGCTATGCTGCCAAAGACATAGTCCAGGGAGCATATAACCAAATCATGTATGACAATTTGTTTTCTCCTCATTTTCTCACTAGTCAGACCAAGAGACAATCTGTGTGTGGAGCCAGAGGACGTAGGTGAGGTTTTAAATGATTGCTTTTTATCTGTGTTCACTATGGAGAAGGATGATGTAGGTGTTGAGATCAGGGAGGGGGATTGTGATATACTTGAACAAATTAGCATTGAAAGGGAGGAGGTATTAGCTGTTTTAGCAGACATAAAAGTGAATAAATCCCCAGGCCCAGATGAGATGTATCCCAGGCTGCTATGTGAGGCAAGGGAGGAGATTGCAGGGGCTCTGACACAAATTTTCAAATTCTCTTTGGCCACAGGAGAAGTGCCAGAGGGCTGAAGGACAGTGAATGTGGTACCATTATTCAAGAAGGGTAGTAGGGATAAACCAGGTAATTACAGGCCAATGAGTCTAACATCAGTGGTAGGAGAACTATTGGAAAAAATTCTGAGGAACAGGATTAATCTCCACTTGGAGAGGCAGGGATTAATCAAGGATAGTCAGCATGGCTTTGTCAGGGGGAGATCATGTCTAACAAATTTGATTGAATTTTTCGAGGAGGTGACTAGGTGTGTAGATGAGGGTAAAGCAGTTGATGTAGTCTACATGGGCTTCAGTAAGGTCCCGCATGGGAGATTGGTCAAGAAGGTAAGAGCCCATGTGATCCAGGGCAATTTGGCAAATTGGATCAAAAATTGGCTTAATGGCAGGAGGCAGAGGGTGATGGTTGAGGGTTGTTTTTGCAAGTGGAAGCCTGTGACCAGTGGTCTACCGCAGGGATCTGTGCTGGGACCCTTGCTGTCTGTAGTGTACATTAATGAATTAGATGTGAATATAGGAGGCATGATCAGTAAGTTCACAGATGACATGAAAATTGGTGGTGTCGTAAATAGTGAGGAAGAAAGCCTTTGATAACAGGACGGTATAGATGGGCTGGTAAGATGGGCAGAGCAGTGGCAAATGGAATTTAATCCTGAGAAGTGTGAGGTGATGCATTTTGGGAGGACTAACAAGGCAAGGGATTATACAATGGATGGTAGTACAGAGGGTCAGCGGGACCTTGGTGTACTTGTCCATAGATCACTGAAGGCAGCAGCACAGGTAGATAAAGTGGTTCGGAAGGCATATGGGATACTTGCCTTTATTAGCCGAGGCATAGAATGTAGAGCAGGGAGGTTATGATGCAGTTGTATAAAACACTATTTAGGCCACAGCTGAAGTACTGTCTACAGTTCCGGGCACCACTCTACAGGAAGGATGTGATTGCACTGGAGAGGGTGTAAAGGAGATTCATCAGGATGTTGCCTGGGCTGGAGCATTTCAACTATGAAGAGAGACTGGAAAGGCTAGGGTTGTTTTCCTTAGAGCAGAGAAGGCTGAGGGTGGACGTGATTGAGGTGTACAAAATTATGCGAGGCATTGATAGGATAGCTGGGAAGAAACTTTTTCCCTTAGTGGAGGTTTCAATAACCAGGGGGCATAGATTTAAGGTAAGGGGCAGGAGGTTTAGAGAGGATTTGTGGAAAACACTTTTCACCCAGAGGGTGGTTGGAATCTGGAACACACTGCCTGAAGGGGTGGTAGAGGCAGGAACCTTCACAACATTTAAGAAGTATTTAGATGAGCACTTGAAATGCCATAGCATACAAGGCTATGGGCCAAGTGCTGGAAAATGGGATTAGAATAGATAGGCTTGATGGCCGGCATGGACACGATGGGCCAAAGGGCCTGTTTCTGTGCTGTATAGCTATGACTCTATGACTATTCCTACACAGTACACCAGGCTGACCTGAGAAGCTCTTGATGAATGCTACATTGAACTAGCCACTAAGACGTGTAAGACATCGGCCTCGCTCCAAGTGGAGAGAGAGCAGTAGCATGCTCATTAGGAAATTAGAAAACCAGGGACATGAGAGATTAAAACTACATCCCTCCGCTGCTGTGTATTTACTGCTCTAACACACTACTGCTTTGGATTGCTCCATTTCCTGAGTAAAATGCCATTAATATATATTGGTTTACTATTATATTTTAGAACTTTAGGAAATGGAGGATGCTCACAAATTTAGTTTTAAAATATTTGTGTTCATCAAACATAGGAAAATGTCAACCATATTGATGAGATAAAGTAGCCTCCATCTCTGTAGGACATGGCAACATGTTCAGCATGTCTGTACAATGCACAGCACGTTGATTGGTTACTTTTTAGTGAACATCAAATTTGAGGTAATCAAAACTGCTGCCTGTGGAGAAACCAAAATCTTGAAAAAAAGAAACCTTTTGCTTAAAGGCAGCCAATGAACAAAAACAAAAACAACTTATTAAACCCAGCAAAAAAAAAATCCACTCCTTTGAATGACCATGCTAATTCCCAACAATCCCACTGTGGTTCACTATCCCTCCTCAACCTTTCTGCAGCCTATGATACTGTTGACTGAGCCATCCTCCTTCAATGCCTCCCTTCTGTTGTTCCAACTCTATGGGTCATTTCTTTCATAATTCTGTTTCTGTCTATGCAAACACAGTCAGCATATTACCAGCAATGGCTTCTTTTCCACACACCATCACCTCTGGTGATCTAGAAACCTTATCTCCCTCCTTCTCCCTATCTTCATACCACCTCTCAATGATATGCTCTTTAGGCGTGGTGGGAGCATAATTTTTCTTAGCCTTTGGTGTGGGTATTGGGATCCAGCAGTGGCTCTGGAGTAGTCTTGTGATTGCTTGGGGCTAAGAGGAGGGGATGTGTTGGCATTGGTTAGGTGGGAAAGGGCGAGTGCTTGGGGGGTGTGGAGGGAGGCTTAATTTGAGTAGGTCTCCGGTAGGTGGCACTGTGGCATATAGGACCACCTACCTTAGTCTCATGGTAAGTATCCGCAAGCATAATGTATAGACGACAGGTAGTTGTGATGGAAAAATTGTGACAAGAGGAAGTAACTAAGGCTCACTAAACAGACCGTTGATAAATTATAGATGGATATAGATAGGCAGAAAGAAAACTTGATTTTAAACAAAACTTTTAATTAGGGACGTTACAGTGTTTTTAACATATCGGTAAGTTAGTAAACCTTATATTGATAAAAATGTAAATCATGTAAAAACAGAAAGCCGCAGAATGAATTTTGCATTACTGGGATTTGCATGTTGTGGTTTCTCAGTATCAATGTTTAAACCAGTTTTAATATGATTGTTGTAACTTCCTTTTTGCCATAAGTTCAAGTTGTATCTACATGGTTTAAGAACTAAGACAATACATTTAATTTTTAATGTCCTTGATATAAACTGTTATATTTTAACGAATCTTGATCTTGCTGCTGCTAATATATCCCTTACCTCTTTGTAAAATATTAGGACCAAAAAGCATTGCCCTTGACAGATTGCATCACATTTTTATAAGCATGAGGAAATTACTAATTTTATTGCCAATGTCCCTTACAAAAGTTGAGAAAGTGCCAGCTAGTAAATCATGAATAATACAGTACTTGGATGCAGGGTGTTAATTGAGTTTGTTCCACATTCATGACCAATGTTTAAGCTGATATAAGTAAATAGCTAATGGTTGAAAATTTATTTTTTAATGCATCACTTACTTTGTGTCTATATTACCTTCCTGTCACTCTAACCATTTATGCTATGACAAAATTGTATATCTGGTTTGATCATGTATACTTTAGAAGTGGGGAATCAAACTGTGAGGACAGAGGCAAAATTGACTCTTATGTTGCACCCTATGTGCCCTTTAATGAATTATTGCTCATAAACAGATCAAAACTTGTAATAGGGTGACTTGCTACATAAAAGCTGAACATCTGCTGTCCCAATGTATTCATTTAGAAGCTCGGTCCCTCCTCAGTGTCATATTGCGTGGTCATGACCTGATTACATAAATGTCTGTACTGAGCTCATGCTATTGTAGTTAATCCATTACCCATAACTCCTGATGTAACACACATTGTTTATTACTCAGTCATTCCTGGAAAAAATATATAACCTTTCTCGGAGACATTCCTTTCGCCATAACATACATTTGTATGGCTCCCAAAGAAAGCATTATAGGTACAGTTTATTGCGTTTGACTCTAATGAGTTGGTGACCTTGGGATCTGGAACAAAGGACAATGTGATAGTTTATCTTTTTCGTCCAGTGGTGAACTGATGGCTATTCTGATGGACCTGAACAGTAGTTAATGCTGCTCTGAATTTGCTGCCCTATCAGCATTTTGATGTAAAATTTATCAAAGAATGTGATCATTAAAACTGCAGAAAGTGGCATTCATAACTTTTTAAAAGTGCTACACATTATGCTTGTTAAGGTTTCTTTTGTTCTTCAAGGTCTTTGTACCACTTACCATCCCAAGATGCAACTTGCTGTCACTTCATTGCCAATCAATATTGTAATTGCTATTTAGGCTTGATTTAAATTTTAATTGGCACTTTTCTTGATGCTTTGGGTGAGTAAAGTTGGTGTAAAATTATATTAAATTCTAAATTAGCCTCCAGTTGAAAGCTGGGAAGCTGGCAGCAATGGTCATAATGTTTTTATCATTCTACTAATTTAAAATGTTCTTTCCTTAAGGGAACAAATTTGGATGGATTCAGCATTGGAAAACTGAAATTAAACTTAGCACTGTTTAAGTTGAAATTGCACAAATGTTGAAGAAACAAGAGATTTTAATTTTTCTCTGCACAGTCAAAATAAATTTTACCACAGGCAGACTGGCAGAATAGTTAAGCATTTGGAATTTCCAGTACTAATCTGTAACAATCTATTTAATGGATACTCTGCATGACATTTCTACATTGAGGTCTTTTCCTTCTCTCTACCTCAGTTAGGTATTGGGTATGGTTTGGGTACGGTTTACAATAGCCTTAATTTGTCATTAATTGAGTTGAGATGACCACGCTCGGATTATCAAGTAAGCAAACTGTTGGAGAATAGGCAATTTCTGAGCAAACCAAAAGTCACAGATATTAAATAATCTGCCTTGACATTCTTTCCATGCTACCTGCATGATTGAGTTTACAAAATATAATATTCTTAACAAAATTAATATAAATTATATTAACCCTTCAGAGAGAGAAGCAATAAAGTGGGCCTTACATATAACTACTGAATAAGTAGCCTGTTAAATATTTGGGGAACAGTTGTTGGCTTATTCAGCTTTTCAAAAACATTACAAAAATTATAGTTCATGTATTTATGGCTGCCACAGCAGCTTTAGCAAAGAACGCTTTGTATAAAGCACATGCGTTCTTTAAGTTTGGACTTTTTTGATAGTTCATAGGTTTAATATTTTCAAATCATATGAACGTAGGAACAGGAGTGTGCCATTTAGTCCCTTGAGCTTGTTTCGACATTCAATGAGATCATGGCTGATCTGCTACCAAACTCCATATACCTGCGGTTTCCACATATTACTTCATACCTTTGGATAACAGAAATCTATCATTCTCAGTTTTAAAATTAAAATTTATGTAGGATGGCAGAACAGATTTTGCAGAAGATGTTTCCTAGCTTCTACCACTCTTTGGCTGGGATTTTATGTGGCTTCTAGAGGCGGGGTCAGAGGCCGGGGAGGGAATGGGGAGGGGGCCGGCATGGAGTATCACGACGGGTGGTGGGGGCAGAGGGCCTGTCGCCAAGCTATCTTCCTGGAGGTTGATGATGGCCTTCCCACCCGGAGGCCAATTGAGGGCCTTAACTGGTCAATTAATGGCCTATTATGGGCTTCTTCCCACCACCTGGATCATACCAGTGGTGGGAGGCGGGGGGGGGGGTGCCTCAACCACGCGGATAGGATGCCCGTGGGTTTGGGGGATGGGGGTCCTTCCTCCGTGGACAATCTGTGGCCCATGGAGAACTCCACCAGGAACTAGTTTACTTCCTGGGAACCCCTCCCCCTGTACTGCACACACCTCCTTCCCAGTGACCTCATCTCACTTACCTGAGGTCCAGGTTTCCAGCATTTGCCTGGGTCCAAGTCCTTTGCAGTACTGGCAGTGGTTACTGCTCCTGGTGGCGCTGCCGATGCTGCCTCCTACCAGCCCTGTGATTGGCCAACAGCTCTTGGAGGTGCAATGCCTGGCTTTAAAGGGACAGAGATCCCAGTGCCGGAAGCTTAGATTTAAAAAGACTGGAGGATAACTCCAGGGACGGTGCAAGAAAAGGCAGAGGCGGGCTTTCCCCCAACGTTTTAGCCTGGCGACAGGAGCCCTGCCTCTAACTCAAAATCCAGCCCTTTATGTATAGGAATGTTTTCTAATTTCACTCCTGAAAGGTCTGGTTCTAATTTTTTGACTATGCCTCCTGGCCCCAGACTTCACATCTCGTGGAAATTGTTTCTCCCAATCTACCCTATCTGTTCCCTTTAATGTCTTGGAAAACCTCGATCAAGTCACCCCTTAACCTGCTAAATTTCAGGGATACAACCCTAGTTTGTTTAATCTCTCCTTGTAGCTTAACCCTTGGAGTCCAGGTAGAATTCTAATCTACGCTGAAATCCCTCCAAGGCCAGTACATCCTGCCTAAGGTGTGGGTCGAGAACTGCTCACAGTACTCCAGGTATGGGGTCTAACCAGTGCTTTGTATAGCTGAAGCATGACTTATACCCACCTTATATTCTATTCCTCTAGATAAAAAGGCCAGCATTCCATTAGCCTTTTTGATTATTTTGTGTGCCTATTGGTGACATTTTAATGATCCGTGTACCTGGCCCCCAAAGTCTCTTTGAACCTCCACTGTTTCTAGCTTTTCACCATTTAATCAGGAAAGTTAGAGACCTTTTTCTAGCAAATTACAAGAAGATACTGTTACATTAAAAGCTGAAACTGGCTTATATCAGATGCACGTATTATTGAAACCCATGCCAGGGCAAGGCAAGATAACTTGCTGTCAGTTGAAAACAATTGGATGACAGATGTATTGGTTTTGGAGTGAGTATAGCACAGATTCACAAGAATGATAGTAGTTAAATTGAGGACAGGTTGGATAAACTTTGTGTGTATTACATTGAGTTTGGAAGGTTGAGGGGTGATCTAATCCAGGTTTTTTTAAATCAATTGGATAGACATAAAGAAACTGTTTCCTCTGGTGGGGGGAATCCATAACAAGAGGGCATAATCTTGAAATTAGAGCTAGACCAATTAGAAGTGGAATCAGGAAGCATTTCTTCATGTAAAGGGTTGAGGAAATCTGAAATTCACTCCCCCGAAAAGGTCCTGGATTCGTGGTCAATTGAATTTTTCAAGAAAGAGATCGATAAATATTAGTTAGGTAAGCATGTCAAGGGATTTGAGCCAAGGAGGGTAAATAGAGGTACAAATCAACTATGATCTAATAGAATAACGGAACAGGCTCCAGGGGCTGAATGGACTACTCCTGCTCCAATGCGAGATCAAAGGTCTTTTCCTAATTGTAAATCTATCGAATATTAATTTAATTCTGTGCATTGAGAGGATTTCCTCTGATATAAATTAAAGTGTTTCACTTTTGTCTGAGAAACAAGTTCCAAATATTGATTTCCCTTATCCAGACTATTGCCCTTACGAATTGTATTTGCATTTTATGTGAGCTTGTGACAGCAAGAATGATTAAATTATTTAGTTGATGGGCCCCATGTAGATGGTCTTGTTTACATGTACACAAAAGCTAGCTCATGCTAGTTGTGTAAGATCTTCATCTCTTTTTAAATCCAGTTTTAGTTTTATTATTGCGCTACAGACAAAAAATGTCACTAAACAAGTCATATGTGAGAATAAATGTATGGTGCATATCCGTTAATTCTAAATCTTGGAAATACTGTACAAGATAATTTTCTAAATAATGTCTGCTTTGGAGCAAAATTAGAATTTCATTTTTAATTTAACATGAAAAGTAGATAAAAGAGTTTGTTGGCATTAAAGTGATTTTGACACAGATATCATCGGCAGCTGCTGTGTTAATCACATTTATGCAGTTGTCAGCTGATAGGCATTGATGAGCCAGCTTTGCACAAAAATCATTATTGGATTCCCATTGTGCTAAACGTTATTTATTACTGTCAAATGACAATAATGTTTAATTCAAAGGTGGGAAATGGCCATCTTTTACACATGGTACAGGAGCTTGTGGTCAGTTATAACAAAAGAATCCATTGAATGCTTGCCAAGTGAACTTCATTTCAGAAAAAAAAGGAATACTAGATTGAATTTGTATGCATTTTAAAAGGGTAATGAAGTAATACGATGTTTATCTTGTTTGAGGAGTTTAATTTCTGCTGGCAGTTCTCCAGAATTATTATGCATCGTTCTGTGTTCACTTGAATTTCAAAGCTTTTGAAAACAGCAAATGAGCATAGATTACTGGGGCTTTATTCATGCAATAGATTACAGACTAAACAATTACATCCTTGTGTTTATGTTTGTAAATTAAAACATTTTAAATGCATGTAAATGAGAAATGGGAAAATAAAACTGCATGGCGATCAGTGGTGGGATTATTTTACAAGTGAACTAACAATAGCGTACAAGGGATAAAGCTTCAAGGCAGTCATCAAAACCTGTTTACAAATCAGGAGTGATACACTCCAGGTAAGGAGAACACTGTATTCTTTTCATATGTCAAGATCGCCTACTTCCACCTCCTGAAATATTACTTACTTCCATCCTTACTGTAAATCCACTGCCATTCCAATGCTCATTCATATGTTTGGCAACTTCAGAATCGTGTTCATCAATGCCCTCACCACTACTCTCCTGAGCTCCACTCTACATAAAATCCAATTCATCCATAATTTGGCTGCCCACAAATCACCACTGACTTGTTGACCTCCATTGGCTCCCAATCCTCAGTATACTAGCTGCAAAATCCTTTTCTTTTCTCCAAGTCTTTTCATGGCCTTGCTCCATGCTGTCTTTACAAACTCTTCCAACTCACAACCCCCAGCTGATAGCTACTGTGAGTGCCTCCTCCCTCTGCTCTACCATCAGTGGCAGACCCTTCAGTCACCATGCTGCCAAACTCTGGAACTTTCTAATATTACATTTTTAAAAAACCCAGAAACAGTGGGTAGGCACAGTCGAAACAAACTAAACACACTAAAAAACCTAAAATAAAATAACCAAATAAAAAAATAAAAAAATAAAAAATAACTAAACATAAAAAAAGGTGGGGGGGGGGGGCATCACACTCTGAAATTATTGAATTCCTGCCGGACTGAACATTGAATTCAATAATTTCAGAGCATGACGTGTGCCCCCCCCCCCACTTTTTTATGTTTAGTTATTTTTTCTTTTTTCTTTGGTTATTTTATTTTAGGTCTTTTTAGTGTGTTTAGTTTGTTTCTACTGTGCCAACCCACTGTTTTTGTGTTTTTTAAAATTTTAATGTTTGTGCTTGGAGTGCTTTGTGTTTTACAGTCTATTCACAACCCCCCCCCCCCCCCACCCCCCAC
Organism: Heterodontus francisci; assembly: GCF_036365525.1. Taxonomy (NCBI): domain Eukaryota; kingdom Metazoa; phylum Chordata; class Chondrichthyes; order Heterodontiformes; family Heterodontidae; genus Heterodontus; species Heterodontus francisci. Next base: position 54,653,765 of record NC_090387.1, on the reverse strand, counting down.
TTTACTTGCTTAAAATCTTTTAAATTTCTAATATTTGTCAATTCTGAAGAAAGGTCACAGACCTGAAACGTTAACTCTGCTTCTCTCTCCACAGATGTTGCCAGACCTGCTGAGTATTTCCAGCATTTCTTGTTTTTATATCTGGAACTTTCTGCTTTGCTAAATCTATCCCTTGTCTCAAAATACTCCTTAAAACCTAATTCTTTGAATGGCATTGGCCATCTTCCTAATTTTCCCTCCAACTCCGGTAAAGTGCCCTGGAGGTTTTTACTACATTAAAGATACTATGCAAATAGCTTGTTGTTGATGTTGACTTAGCATTCTTGTTTGCAGAATTATTAATGCTGTAATTGTAGCAATAACAATCTGGTAAATTAAAATGTGATTTTTAAAATTTAATTTGATAAAAATTTAATATGTATTATATTACATTGACAAAACTGTAATACAGAGTGGTGCAGGACTAAACCCACCTGTTTGATGCTGCTGTATGAGAGCAGTGTGAGGAGGGAAGCCCAGTGGCAGGCTTTCCAGAAGACAACAGTGCAGCATGTCTGACAAGAGGTGACAGCAAAAAAGTTGAAGGAGAAGATGATCTTGTCTGTCACTGACTGTGCCATCCCTATGTTGCAGTCTGGCTGAAGGCGTCCTTGCAGTAAATAGCACAGGTCTATAACTTATGTGCTGACCTGAAGCCTGCAGATTTAGTTGTCCTCAGTGATTGTCTGGTGTGCCAGAGCCTACAGGTATGGTTGGTGGGAGAATGCAAGTGTAGGCACTCCTGCTCTAGTTCCTAGTAACTTCAATGGAGTGCCTTATAGAATCATAGAATGGTTACAGCACAGAATGAGGCCATTCAGCCTGTCGTGTTGATGCCAGCTCTCTGCAAAAGCAACTCAGCTAGTCCCACTCCCCTGCCTTTTCTCTGCAAATATTTTCTATTCAGATAATTATCCAATTCCTTTTTGAAAGCCATGATTGAATCTCACAGGCAGTGTATTCCAGATCCTAACCACTTGCAGTGTAAAAGGTTTTCCCTCATGCCACCTTTGGTTCTTTTGCCATTCACCTTAAATCGGTGTCCTCTGGTTCTCGACCCTTCTGCCAACTGTTTCTCCCTATCTAGTCTATTCATTGAGCAAAGCAAAGGATGGAGGTTACTGAAGGTTTTGAATTTCATTGACTTTCAGAAGGTGTTCAATAGTGTGAACAGAAATCCACTATTACAGGTTCTCCAAGTGTATGGATTACCTAGGAAAGTCATTAGCACAGATTCTCTAACAAGAAACACAGCACATGAACAGGCAATGAGTCATCCGACTGGTTTGATTTACAACCAGTGTCAGACAAAGTTGCATCGTCTCCCTGTACTTTTTGGTACTGAAACTGATTTTGTCATGTGTCATTCACCTAGCATCAATTCTTATGCCAATTCCCCCATAAAATACTGTGAATGTGGTGCTATTAAGAAGCCTCTGTTTAAAAGTTTGCTTTTAGCCTGCAATTTTGGGGCAAATTGCTGATTACCTTGATTTCAACATGACTGGAGGTGCTAAAATGGAGACCTGCACATTTAGCACTCAAATGCTGATTAGGAGCAATTTTCCTTCATTCATCCACTTCCACTGACGGTGTGGAATGCACTGGCTGATGACAACGTGAGTCAGGGACCGAGGTTCCTAGAGGTGGCACCGGACACGTGACAGTGAGTTGGCAGCCCGTTTTACCCTCTACCCGACTTCCTTTTCCATTGAAGTCATCTGGAAGACGAAGTGGATGTATGATATGATGAGGTTCTTTATGAGTTCTGTCTTGGACCTCTTGTTGTGCCTCAGTACAACACCTCGACAACACTCAATATATTTATCCACTTAAAAACTTTTCGGGCCAAAAATTCATCTTGGGTGGTGGCACAAAACAGGGATTTTGCATCGGCCACCCTTTTTATGCTGCACCTAATATTTAATTCAATTGACCGGAAAGGAAATATCAGGCATTGGGTATAACGGGTAGCCAATCCCATACAGCCCATTTTACACCACCACCTGAAATGAATTTCTACCCCCCTGGTCTCACCCCATTCCCCAAACCCAGTAAACTGAACAAACATACATGGTTTTCCACTGGATGACTAAATAATTTGTGCCACCTTTTTCATCGGGTTGGTCGAACTGTTCCCAATGAAGGTGATGCACTTACGACGCAAGTAACTCTATTCCAATGTCTTTTCCTCAGCAGTTTCCATAAGCAGATTTTATTTGCCTACAATTCATATTTTTAACCAAATTTCTCCAGTGACTAGTTCTGTGCATTATTTGATCAATAACTGGATTAAAGAGTTTTAAAGAGCGGTGTTGCGGGCTGTGCAGTTATGTTGAAAGAGTGAAGTCTGGAGGGTGGGGCTCAGATAGCTGAAGGAGTAGTAATGATGTTGAACATCAGGCCAGCAGGAAGCAAGCTAATATTTGAGGAGCAGACCATATATGTGGAGATAAATGGTTTGAGGAGATTCTGAAGATTGGGATGAGCAAGGACATGAAGGAGTTTGAAAGTGACGATGAAAATCTTGAATTTAATTCTTTGAGGCCTGGGAAGCCATTGGTTGCAGAAAGAACTGGGACAATGGAGGCTGGGGCTTAGTGAGGACACAAGCCACAGTGTTTTGAATAGCCTATAGTTTATGGATGGTGTAGGTGGAAAGACCAGCAAGCGCAGTATTGGAAAAATGAAGTGTCATGGTACTAGCTCGTGGTTTAGGTTTGTGGAGACAGAAGTGGGAGGCAAGGGTGGACATGGGCAATGTTTTGGACTTGAAAGAAAATGGTGAGAGATTAGAGGAAGCTGACCTTAAGGTGGAACAGTATGCCAAGTTTCCAATACCTCTGAGCTCAGCTTGAAATAGTAGATGGAGGTTGATTGAATTGAGATCGGGGGGGCGGGGGTGGTACCAAAAAGGAAACATTAAGATGGAGAAAATTAAAGTTCATCCAGGTATTAATGTTAGGCAGGCACCTGAAAAGAATGGTGGGGTGGGCGGGGGGTGTCAATGGATAAGACCAAGTTGAATATAATGGTGTACATGTGGAAGCTAATCCCATGCTTTTGGATTATTTTGCTGAGGGCAACTGCATGTGATGAAAATGAGAAGACAAGGATGGAGTATTGTGGTACATAATGGCTATATACCACAGGCACTCATTAATACATTGAATGCTGAAGCATAATAGAATTAAGCAAACAGTAGTCGTGACGTTCAGCATGGATATATAATCAGTAAAGTCTCCCAGTTAATTATTCTTTTTTAATAGAATTACTTAGAAATTACAGCACAGAAACCACCATTCAGCCCAACTAGTCTATGTTGGTGTTTATGCTTAACATGAGCTTTCTCCTACGCTGCTTCATCTAACCCTATCAGCACAACCTTTGTCCCTCGTGTACTTAACTAGTTTCACATTTAATATACCTATGCTATTTGTCTTAACTACTTCATGTGGTAGCAGGTTCCACATTCTAAGTACTCTCTGGGTAAAGACATTTTTCCTGAATTCCTTTATTAAATTTATTAGTCCCACAAGCAGAAATATTTTCTCTACGTCTACTCTATCAAATTCCTTCGTACCTTTAAAGACTTCTATTAGGTTATCCCTCAGCCTTCTCTTTTCTAGAAAAATGATCCCCAGCTGGTTTATTCATTCCTGATAGTTAAAACCTCACAGTTCTGATAACATCCTCGTAAATCTTTTATGCACCTTCGCTAATACCTCGATATAATTTTTGTAACATGGAGACCCAGGCTGCAAAATTCAGCTCTGTAGTGCTTCCAGTTTCAGTGATACCGGAGACAGCGGATGAAAAAATGGTGAGGGGTCTGCTCCTGATGACTTCCGGCATGGTGTGCACGGATTGCCATTCTTGGAAGCACAAAAGCATGAACATCCTATGCATACACCAGAAGCCTGAAGAGTGGGCAGATCGTGAAGTCATTTGGTGTCTAATGCTGATTTGGCACCTGACCTGCCATTTTGGATCTCACAGGCCCGCTAATGCCCTTTCTTAAACACGCACTGCTGAACATGCATTATTCTGCACAAGGGACCCCTTACTAGCGCTATTTAAAGAAGTTATCATCAGGTGATGTGCTTTTGACTTTCTTTTGCTGCTGCAGAGTTGGTGGAAGTACTGTGTACTGTGTTGTGAGGGGAGATAACTGGAGTTCTTTCAGTCAGAAGAAAATGGTGCTGGACATTTGCAAGGAGTGGTGTGGATTTGAACAGGCTATGAACAGAAAACTTGCTCCTAGTCATGGGGGCTACATTACAGTTCCTCTTGGGCTGCAACACAACATGGAGATGGAGCAGAGATGGCAGTGAGAGAGATTGTTTGCAGAAGGAGGAGGAGGGGTCACAACAAAAGACTGTACCCATCTAAGGTCTTCAGAGAGCATATCTTCTACCTTCACCTCAGCTAACAGAAGCATTTGAGGCAGCTACGCTTCAGCAAGGTGGTGGTCTCAGAACAGTGCCATTTCCTCTAACTGGATCTGCATCCACAGTCACTCAAAATTACTACTTTTCAGGAGGCAGCCAGTAACATCTCTCAGTTCATCATGAATTGTTGCAATTAGGGAGGTAGCCAAGGCGCCTTGTACACAAGGAGAGGGGACCTCACTGTCTTCCCTCTAAACAGAGAAGCAGGAGGAGCAAGCACATGACTTTGCCAAGGTAGTGACTTCCCAATGGTGCAGGGAGTCATCAACTGCACGCATATGACTCTGGGGGCATCACATCTCAGTGGGGAGCTGTACAGAACTGCAAATTGTTCCACTCCATGAATGTGTTGGTGCACTTACCATCATGTTGGTCAATGCCTGCTATCCTGGCAGCAGTCACAATGTTTTTATCCAGCACCAGTCAGTCATTCTCACCATTTTCAAGCCACCACATAAACAAGAGGGTGGCCACTCAGCATTGAAGTGTACTGGCTGTGCACTTGGCTAATGACTCCCCTCCGCAATCCTACAACACGAGGACAGTGCTCCACAATGAGAGCCATGCTGAAACTAGGAACATCATGGAGCAGATCAATAGCATCCTGAAACAACGGCTCCACTGCCTGGACCACTCAGGTGAAGCTCTTCAGTACCGGCTGGAGCAAATCTCCAAATTTGTGGTGGCCTGCTACATTTTACACAACCTGGCATTCATGACAGCACAGCTGTTGGCATCAGGCCTTTGGCAACCACCTCAGGAAGAGGTACTGGGGACAAATCATTCTAGGAGCTGTCCATTGTTAGAGAAACCTCTAAGCCTATTTGTGAAAAAGGCACTGAGACTAGGATGCTTTGGTGGAGACTGTTTATTGCTTGCCACAGAGCTTATTTCTCCACTCCTAACAACCCCCAGCTAGCGCTGGCTGGCTCTTCTTAATATATACATCTGAGTACAATTAACTAATCAATACCCAACACCTGTTCACCCTATTACCTTCAACTACTAGGTTTTTAACATCCATTAACAGAACTTATTAGACACTAACAGATTCCCCTCTTTTCTTTAAATTAAATACATATACATAAAATGAAAAAGAGGGACAAAATAATCATTTTTCTTTATCTTACATTATTATATCATCAACCTTCAACAGCACAAGCCATTAACATACTGTACATTCCTCCCTATTTATCAGAAAATCTTGTTTAAAAACTTACAAAGCGATCTTAACATAAATTTTTTTTTCACATTTTCCTAATTCATCAGAACACAAGACAGCCCTCTTCGAGGACATCCAACAATTTCTTTGAACAAGCTTCGTAAAACAATCCGATAACTGATGACTTGCGTCAATCCATTTTATTTTGGAAATTTCTTTTTTACCAACATTTCTTTTATACTCATGAGATCAATCCTCAACCTCTTTTCCGTGACACTTTTTGTTGAATGGACATTGTCCCAGAGAGAATGGTTATCTCTGTAGCATTCTATAGGAAAAACGTTCTCTGATTGCCCCGTATACAAGAGCTCCTTTAAAATATTCGATAAATACACACCCATATCTATCGCTTCTATCAGTGCAAGTGTCCCAGCAGCTAAGGTGCTTTTAACTATCCTCTTTGTTTTCTTTGATTCCCAGGCTAACAGACAACATTTATTATTTTTTCCCACCAAAAATACAATGAACACTGCTGTGCTCGAATAACCATCGGTAAGATTAGCATGTGAGGCGTCACTAAAAATGACTAATTTCATTTTTTCTGGGTCACCCAATGTTGGAAACCTGGGTGCACATTTGTCAAAACTCAATCTCTTCAATGTCTTATTTGCTTTCAGCACTTCCCCAATAGTAGCATGTTTCAGCATGGTGCTCAATTCTAATACAACATAGCAAACATCCGGCCTAGTTTGGGTGTATAGCCAGTTCAACTGCCCGATTAAGCTCCTTAACTGGTCTACTTCTTCCTTGGTTGCAGTGTCTTCCTTTTGTGAATTTATTGGGATACTATTAACATTCTTTAGGTAAGACTGTTGATTCAGGGTTACCCCAAGCTTAGTTTGCCTAATATTCAACCCGATATATTTAAAGTTTCCGGAAGCCCAACTTCCAATTTTAAATTCCTGCAGAACTTTATCTACCACAAATTTCTCAAATGCCACAGATTATCCCCACAGAAAATCTTTGACGTGCATCAACAAAATGCCTGCTAGTTTTTCTTCATAGTACCAATAAAACATTGCCGGCTCCACTTTTAGCTAAATACAACCAGCTTTTAGTAGGATGGACCTAACTGAAAAATACCACACCCTGGATGCATCATTTAGCCCATAAACACACTTGTTTAGCTTCCATAATTTCTCCTCTATATCTCCAGCTTCTTTTGGTGGCTTTAAAATTACTTCCCTTGGAAATTTCTCCCTTTGCAAAAATGCTGCTTTGATGTCAACGGACTTATATTCCCATGAGTGTGTTGCTAAAAGGCCTAGGAAAATCATCAAACTTGCTTCTCCTGCTGTTGGGAAGTCTACTCTAACTTCCTCAAATCCCCAAACTACAAGTTTGGCCTTAGCTTTATAGTACCATCAGGAAGTACTTTCTCTGTAAAGATCGATCTATAGGACAATGCTGGTTGTCCTCTATCTGACACCTCCGTGTATATGCCAAACTCTCTCCAACTGTCAAGCTCTTTTTGTTTTGCTTCCTTTACCAACTTACCATCTGATTTGTTAGTAGCCACTAGAGCTTCTTGTAAGGACTCCTACTTCCTCGCCTGCTCTTTGGTCCTTGTTCTTGTGAAACCACATCCCCTACTAGATTTCCTATCCTACTAGTACTCGACCTGTCCCTCCTACAACCAGACTTCCTTTCACAAGTTTGTGACCTTTTCCTTGGACTATCATCTTCAGGCCCACTGTCTGAATTTATACTACGTTTTCTAGCCTTCCATATTTTCACTTCCTTCTGCCAATCTCTAGGTCTGATATCCTGTCCCTTGTCTTGCACATTCAGCCAATGTTTGTATTTCCCTGTGGCCTTTCCTGTCCTTCCTATAATAGTGGCTTCCCTCCATTCACTATCCCCTTCTGGCATATACGTCACTCTAGTTCCAACATTCAGTAGTTGACCTTTGGGATAGAGCATAACTACCCGACCCAAACCCGATGGGACTCGACGACATGTGTCGGGTTCGGGTTGGGTTACTCTTCCGAGTCTGGCATTCGGCCTCGTCTCGGCTCGGGCCAGTTCGGGCACAGTGACAGCCAGGACGTCAAGGCAGGAAACACTCCGCACTAGTCTGCAGTGAGTGATTCCATGGAAGGTAGAGCACAACCTCTTTAATATAATCAACTTTATTCTGGTGGTCGGGTCAGGTTGGGCGTGGGAAAAAATGAAAGGACTCGGGCTTGGTCGGGCTCAGGTTGGATTTGGTTCTGTTGGGCTCAGGTTGGGTTTCATTTGCAGACCCGAGCAGGCCATTACTTTGGGATAAATGACCTTATCTTGATCTTCACTATCACTTGATCCACTCTCAGTTAGCCCATTATCTGCCACAACCTGTTGCTTGTAAAGGTCTCAGAAATGTGCATGTGAAGTACATGGTGTTTCATCAGTGTCCATCATTTGTTTAGATTCTGTCAATGTATAATCAGTGCCAATAAACTGTGAGGAATGTGCTCTAACAGTTTGGTTGCCATGTTGCAAAATTACCGGTTTGCCATCAGTGCCTATAACTTTTCCTGGGCCTCTCCATTCTTTCTGCCCTTGTCTTTTGGAAGACACCATATCCCCGGTATTAAAATTCTTTTCTGATGGCCTGATCCGATACCTCAAAGCTCTCCTGATTTTTTCTGAAACTTCCGCCTTAATAAATGCTCTTCTTCCTGCATGCATGGCATTCAAATGTTCCACAAAAATTGAACTAATTGTAGTCCCCTCTAAAGAAAAATGACGGCACAGAAGGAGGCCATTCAGCCCATCATGTCTGCGCCAGCTGAAAAAACTGGCCGCCCAATCTAATCCCACCTTCCAGCACCTGGTCCATAGTCTTGCAGGTTACAGCACTTCAGGTGCATGTCCAGGTACCTTTCAAATGACTTGAGGGTTTCTGCCTCCACCGCTGTTCCGGGCAGTGAAATCCAGACACCCACCACCCTCTGGGTTAAAAAAATTTTCCTCATGTCCCTTCTAATCCTTCTACCAATCACTTTAAATCTGTGCCCCTGGTAATTGACCTCTCTGCTAGGGGAAACAGGTCATTCCTGTATACTCTATCTAGGCCCCTCGTAATCTTGTACACCTCAAATAAGTCACCCCTCAGCCTCCTCTGCTCTAAGAAAAACAACCTTAGCCTATCCAATCTTTCCTCATAGCTGCAACTTTCTTGTAAATCTCCTCTGTACTCTCTCCAGAGCAATTATGTCCTTCCTGTAATGTGGTAACTGGAACTGTACGCAATACCAATGTTTTATACAGTTCCAGTATCACATCCCTGCTTTTATATTCTATACCTCGGCCCGTAAAGGAAAACATTCCATATGCCTTCTTCACCACTCTATCTATCTGTCCTGCCACCATCAGGGACCTGTGGACATGCACTCCAAGGTCTCTCACTTCTTCTACCCGCCTCAATATCCTCCTGTTTATTGTGTATTCCCTTGCTTTGTTTGCCCTCCACAAATGCATTACCTTGCTACAATGTTCATATTCTCACATATACTCCTGAACTCGTCATTGGCAAATTCTCCTCCATTGTCAGTTAGGAATCTAGCCGGTGCTCCCAGACCCAATCCGATCCACTTTTCCATTATCTTGTCCACTATTACTTTTTTGTCTTTACTATTAATTGCCGTTGAAAGACTGAACCTAGTCATTATGTCTATAAGGTGTAGAAGAAAAATGTTTTTGTCTTTATCCCATACCTTCAAGTCCATTGCTATGGTTTAATTAAAGTCTCTTGCTAATGGGGGACTCACTACGGGTCCTCCTGTATTTTTTTTTACAGATATCACATTTTTCACTTTCACAGAATCTTCAACCTATGACAAGATGGATGTAAAACTGTTGCTGTAGTTTTGAAATAATTTGCCTTTTCTCCTTTAAGTCCCTACCCTCGGATGCCATTAATACTTCTTTAACATCCTGCTTAGAGATGTTAGGTCTCGCTAAAGGAATACAATAATGTCCCGACTGTGTAAACCGCAAAGCTACAGATTTCCCAAAGACAATCGCCTAATCATATTTCGTATTCAATTTCATCCAAGCCTTTTTAATAGCTGGTTTACTTAACAGCAAAGGTATATCACTGGATATTACATCCGTACTGTTAAAATGGTTTACCCCCTGCTATTTTACATGGAACTACCACTCTTTTAGTGATTTCAACGTGTTATCATTCCCAAACCTGAAACAGGTAGAACTGTCATATTCTTTGACCTGACTTTGGTCTTCCTTACTTAAAGAATCCATGTAGCACCTTAACCAGTCTACTCCACATACTGTGGACATACACCCACTGTCTAGTACCGTGCAATTGAACGAATCTGCAACTAGGACACTCATTACTGGACTGAAGCTTCTCGTGACCAGTACAATTCCTTCTGATTGATCAGTAGCGTCATCCTCGCCTTCTGAACCTTCCACGTTTGTGTCATCTCAAAAACCCCGTTATTCCTTTTTGGACAGTGCAACACACTATGATGCTTTGGGTCACATTGTAAACACCTGTTGACTACCCCTTAGTTATTCCTGGCGTTCATCCTTCTGCCATAATTTCCCAATTCCTGCCGGCTGTTATAGCTGCCCAAAGGGTCTCTATTCTCATTTGTTTTGAGTGTGATTCTCCTTTCTTACTGACGTTTTGGTCCCATATTTGAATGGCCTCGAAATACTGCTAGCATTGTATCCTCCACCTTTGGTGTCACTGCTGAATAGCCGATTTGCGCCTTGAAAGCAGCCGGAAAAGAATGCTTTCTCCAAAGTTTTTTCAGGGCGTTAGACATCCAATCAAAAAGCGTAACTCTTTCCTTGAATCTAACTCTGGTTAATACCAAGAGCCTATCCGTATTCGATATCCTAGCACAATCCAACAATTTGACGGTAAGTACTGATTTAGGAATTTCCAAGTAGAATCGCTGCAACCCTGCATACAGTCAGTTAAACTCCAAAATATATTCTATGGAAGAGCCATCCATTTTTCTAAATTTATCAAAGTCCGACCACGCCTCATGGGCACTCAATAAGTCGTCTCTCATATAAATTTTATCCATAAATTGTAAGAGATTGTTCAAACCTTCCTCATTGTCCAAATGATGAGCCTTTAGCTCCAAGTACTCTTTTTCCCTGAACTTGCTTCTGACGGGAAGTGAAAATGCAAGGGCTATTCCTTGCTTCCTTTTTGGTAAAGACATAACCTGTGTCCATAGATCAACCTCATTCTTTCATTGGTTGTAAGGTTCGCTTCACATAACAGTGGTGAAAAATCATATCCCAACACCTTATACCTGGTTTCAGTCATCTTTCGCCAAAAAAAACCTCCAATTACAGCCTTCTCAAAATATAACTCCAATTCTAATCTCCTGTCTGAAAACAAATCTTAATCTCCAATCTTCACTTAAAGGCAACCATCCTCTGCTACCATTGTAAGAGAAACTTCCAAGCCTGTTTGTGAAGAAGACACTGAGACTAGGATGCTTTGGTGGAGACTGTTTATTGCTTGCCACAGAGCTTACTTCTCCACTCCTAACAACACCTAGTAAGTGTCGGCTGTCTCCTCTTTATATGTCATTCTGAGCATAATTAACTAATCAACACTCAACTCCTGTTCACCCTATTACCTTCAACTACTAGCTATTTAATATCCATTAACAGAACTTATTAGACACTAACATTCGTGCACGTCTCATCAGATTCAGGTTTCCCTGAAAAAATCCCCAGATCACTGTTGTTCCACATCTCCCCATCTTTCCACCTCTCTGTTACAGACCATCACAGCATCCTCTTGGCCAAAATCCTGAAATAAAAGACACCACAAACCAACCATTCCATACCAACTTTATCCAACAATACTACAATAATACATACAATACTCAACTATTCATCGTTGGTGCTTGTCTTGTGGGTACCCCCATCTGTCCGTGTACTCCTACATAGTGCTACCCCAGTGGCTACAATAATATAATAATATAAAAACAAAATACTGCAGATGCTGGAAATCTGAAATGAAAACAAGAAATGCTGGAAATACTCAGCAGGTCTGGCAGCATCTGTGGAGAGAGAAGCAGAGTTAACCTTTCAGGTCAGTGACCCTTCTTCAGAAATGACAAATATTAGAAATGTAAAAGGTTTTAAGCACATAAAGCGGGGGTGGAGCAAGAGATAACAAAGGTGAAGGTGTTGATAGGACAGGGTCACAGAGAATAACTGACCAGAAGGTCATGGAACAAAGGTGAATGGTATATTAATGATGTGCTGGAAGACAAAGCGTTAGTACAGAGAGGGTGTGAATAGACTGTAAAGCACAAAGCACTCCAAGGACAAACACAAAAAAAAATTAAAAAACCAAAACAGTGGGTAAGCACAGTAGAAACAAACTAAACAAACTGTAAAACCTAAAATAAAATAACCAAAACAAAGGAAAAAGAAAAAATATCTAAGTATAAAAAGGGGGAGCCATCATGCTCTGAAATTATTGAACTCAATGTTCAGTCCGGCAGGCTGTAGTGTGCCGAATCGATAAATGAAGTGATGTTCCTCGAGCTTGCGTTGATCTTCATTGGAACCTTGCAGCAATCCCAGGACAGAGATGTGAGCATGAGAGCAGGCAGGTGTGTTGAAATGGCAAGCAACCAGAAGCTCGGGGTCAGGCTTTCGGACTGAGTGGAGGTATTCGACAAAGCGGTCACGCAATCTGCGTTTGGTCTCCCCAATGTACAGGAGATCACATTGTGAGCAGCGTATAAAGTATACTAAATTGAAAGAAGTACAAGTAAATCGTAAAAGGAAGATGGCAGAATCCCCAAAGACACATTGTACAGCGAGCTCGCCACTGGTATCAGACCCACCGGCCGTCCATGTCTCCGCTTTAAAGACGTCTGCAAACGCGACATGAAATCCTGTGACATTGATCACAAGTCGTGGGAGTCAGTTGCCAGCGTTCGCCAGAGCTGGCGGGCAGCCATAAAGACGGGGCTAAAGTGTGGCGAGTCGAAGAGACTTAGTAGTTGGCAGGAAAAAAGACAGAGGCGCAAGGGGAGAGCCAACTGTGTAACAGCCCCGACAAACTAATTTCTCTGCAGCACCTGTGGAAGAGCCTGTCACTCTAGAATTGGCCTTTATAGCCACTCCAGGTGCTGCTTCACAAACCACTGATCACCTCCAGGCGCTTATCCATTGTCTCTCGAGATATGGAGGCCAAAGAAGAAGAAGAAGAACAAGTAAATCGCTGCTTCACCTGAAAGGGTGTTTGGGGCCTTGGATAGTGAGGAGAGAGGAGGTAAATGGGCAGGTATTACACCTCCTGCGATTGCAGGGGAAGGTGCCATGGGAAGGGGACGAGGTGGTGGGGGTAATAGAGGAGTGGACGAGGGTGTCGCGGAGGGAATGATCTCTTTGGAAAGCTGACAGGGGAAGGGAGGGGAAGATGTATTTGGTACTGGCATCACGCTGGATGTGGCGGATGTGGCGGAAGTGGCGGTGGATGATCCTTTGGGGATGTGGAGGCTGGTGGGGTGGAAAGTGAGGACAAAGGGAACCCTGTCGCGGTTCTGGGAGGGAGGGGATGGGGTGAGGGTAGCTGTGAGGGAAATGGGCCGGACACAGTTGAGGGCCCTGTCAACCACAGTAGGGGGGGGGGGAATCCTCGGTTGAGGAAAAAGGAAGACATATCCGAAGCACTGTCATAGAGTCACAGAGAGATGCAGCACTGAAACAGGCCCTTCGGCCCACCGCGTCTGTGCTGGCCATCAACCACTCATTTATACTAATCCTACATTCATCCCATTTCCCTCTCACATCCCCACCTTCCCTCCTACCACCTACCTACACTAGGGGCAATTTACAATGGCCAATTTACCTATCAACCTGCAAGTCTTTGGCATGTGGGAGGAAACCGGAGCACCTGGAGGAAACCCACGCAGTCACAGGGAGAACTTGCAAACTCCACAACTGCAGCACTCAGTCGTTGGGTGGCTTTTGCCTGTGCTGCAATAGAAGCTGAGACATCGGCCATCAGGTGCTGCATTATGGCTGGGTTCACAAGTGCTGTCATGGAGTTGGCCACCACTTCCATGCTGAAAAGGATGGGCTTCAAGCTTTGTACAAACCGTGTGACAAGTTGGAGCCGTACTGCTCCATGCTCTTTGACAGTAACAACAGGCTGTGTGGCAGGCCTGTCAATGCATCAAGCATTTTGGTGTACATGCTCATTGGTATTTCTCTGTATGCTGCACCTTGAAATTCTCATCTGAGTCCTTTGCAACAGAACTTGTCTGCGACCTCGTTCTCTGGTTGCTTACAGACACACCATCCTTTCCCTCTGGCCTTGATCCAGCTTGCACACGCCTGGTGACTCTTCTTGTGCAGAAGCTGCCTTTATACTACCTTCTAAGGTACACAACGTACCAGTATCTGAGCTGCAAGTGTCAAATTGAGTGACACTGCTTCTTCCTCCTCAGTCTTTTCTTCCTCTGAGCCTTCAGTCTCCTACAATGCTGGCTGGCTAAGCAGCAATTCTTGGATATATGAAAGCATAAGTGCACAAGGGGAGTATTGGGATGAGTGAAGGAGGGGTGGGTGGAAAGCAAGAGATGTATGGTTACACCATCGCAGCTTGTACTACATTCCATATTGTGGGCTGTGGATGAAGTTGAATTTGAAAAAGTGCATCAGGCAGAAACGCACCATCATTGTGGATGGCTTCAGCGACACCAGTTGCAACAACCTCAATAATGCAGAGCACCATCTCCTCCAAGTGGGTGATTTTATGCCTGTCACCTGCAGATTCTTTGCAACTCCCTCCTGTTATGTGTCACCCTGTCCTGCAAGAGAGAGGCAAGGCTGTCAGTGAGTGTTGCAATATGCCTGTCATAGCTGAATAGCTGGCAGTATGCTGTGAAATGTGGGTCTGAGGCTTGCAGCAGTGGTAAGTGTGTGAGGGTGAGTTGGAGCATGTGAGTATTCTGCATGAGTCCTGATCACTAGAGATCATTGATGGATGAGTGATAGGATGTGGTGAACAGTATGTAAAGTTGGTGGCATGGTCCATGAGATATGACATTTGTTGATGCATTTCCTAACCTTGATCATTTGTGTGAGGTCATTGAACATTTCAGCCTCTGTAGCCAGGCCTTTGTGGCCGGGCTTCTGGCATGAACCTCTGTAGCTGTCTGCTCCCAATCCCTTCTAATTGCTTGTCTGGATGGCCTCCTGTCCCCTGCAAAAAGATGACCTCTCTCCTCCTTTCCACATTTTTCACTAAGCCCTCCAATCCTGCATTGGAGAATCTGGGAGCCCTCTCTCTGGCCTGCTGTTCCATTTCTCAGATTTCTTCCTATGCAGAAAGTCTTTCGCAGCCACTTCCAGCCCTTGCTGCAGCCAGAATGCAACTCCTCTTTAAGAGGTGCAGACTGGCATTAAGAGGTGCAAGCTAGCTTTTATTGGTGAGAGCCTCGCATGAACTTCGGCACCCTGCTGAGCATGCAGCCATTCAGCAGCACATTTACACTGGGCTACATTCTACAATCGTGGAGATGACCAAGCAGCATGAAGTTTACGCGCCTCCTGCAGCACCTCCATTGGCCATGGGATAATCACTCATCAAGATGCCCGCACACAATAACGGGTCTTATCCAATTATTAGCTGCAGAATTCTGCACAGTCCTCCAACAAGTGTGGCCTAGCTAAGGTTCTATACATGGTTCATACAATTTCTTTGCTTTTCAATTCCGTTCTTCTCAAAATGAACCGAGTGGCTTTGTTTGCATTTTGATGGCATTTTAAATCATATTTATTCTCACAAAGTCTATGGATTAGTAAAATCGGTCTGCCATACCCCCTTTATATCCTTTTGCATTGGTGGCAATTGAAATAGAAATTGTAATGCAAATTTCCCATTATGAAGTCCTCCTGGTGAGCAGACTTTCTGCATTTAGAAATAAACCCAATAATCTTTTTTTCTTAACCTGCTAATTCTCCTGGAAGATTTCCTTCCTAAGCAGGAACAAATAATGACTTATTAACATATGGAATTGCTGTTGGCAAGATTGTAAGTGGATTTCTTGCATACAGAGTCACTACATAACAAGATTATAATGTTCAACACTTTCAAGAAAGCCACTAAATGATCTGATGTCACGCCTATATGATTGGCAGCTTGACAGACATCCATAAAGTTCAACATTACACACCAATTTGTAGCTGTGGCAAAAAGCCTTAACAATTCGCTCTCAATCATTCAATAAACCACTTTAAATTTCACATCAAAACACTCTTTTATTGATTGTTGATTGTAACGGACATGAGGAACCCTGTACATTTACAGCATTTCCATTGACAAAGACCTCTTCTCAAAACTGGATGTACTCCTTTTGTTGTATGATTGCTTCAATGGTCTCCCAATGGTCTCCTCTACACTGGGGAGACCAAACGCAGATTGCGTGACCTCCCTGCGGAACATCTCAGTTCAGTCGATAAGCATGACCCCGAGCTTCCGGTTGCTGGCCATTTCAACACTCCCCTCTACTCTCATGCTCACATCTCTGTCCTGGGATTGCTGCAGTGTTCCAGCGAACATCAACGCAAGCTCAAGGAACAGCATCTCATTTACCGATTAGGCACGCTACAGCCTGCCGGACTGAACATTGAATTCAATCATTTCAGAGCATGACTGGCACCGCCCCCCCTTTTTATGTTTAGTCATTTTATCTTTTTTTCTTTTTTCTTTTTTATTTGGTTATTTTATTTTAGGTTTTTTAGTGTGTTTAGTTTGTTTCTACTGTGCCTACCCACTGTTTCTGTTTTAAATTTTTTTTTAATGTTAGTGCTTGGAGTGCTTTGTGCTTTACAGTCTATTCACACCCTCTCTGTACTAACGCTTTGACTTTGAGCACATCATTAACATACTATTTGCCTTTGTTCCATGGCCTTCTGGTCAGTTATTCTCTGTGACCTTGTCCTATCAACACCTTCTCTTTTGTTATCTCTTGTCCCACCCATGCTTTACTTACTTAAAATCTTTTACATTTCTAATATTTGTCAGTTCTGAAGAAGGATCACTGACTTGAAACATTAACTCTGCTTCTCTCTCCACAGATGCTGCCAGACCTGCTGAGTATTTCCAGCATTTCTTGTTTTTATTACAAACAAACAGAAGACAGGTGCAGCAGCAGGGCAACAGCAGCAAGGAGAAGGTCAGAGACCTGTGTAAATGCAAGCCAACGCACAAAGTCCACAGCGAGCTAGACCTGAGACGAGACTCAGAGTGGAGCGATTCTCAGCCAGAAGATGAGCAGGCATTTCAGATTGTGAAAGAGAGAGAGAGGAGCACAGTCCGAGGAGCGGAGTTTCAAAAAGTGCATCGAACCAGAGTCAAGGACAGAGAGGGAGGAGCGCAGCCCGGAGGAGCAGAGGTTCAAAAAGTGTGCCAAACCAGAGTCGGAGAGAGAGAGAAAGGAGCACAGCCCGAGGAGCGGAGGTTCAAAAAGTGTGCCAAACCAGAGTCGGAGAGAGAGAGAAAGGACCACAGCCCGAGGAGCGGAGGTTCAAAAAGTGCACCAAACCAGAGTCGGAGAGAGAGAGAGAGAGGAGCTCAGCCCGAGGAGCCGAGGTTCAAAAAGCACGCCAAACCAGAGTCAGAGAGAGAGGAGCACAGCGGGAGCAGGAGGAGCGGAGCCCAGGCAAAATTGAAAAGTGACATCAGAGTGACGTCACATTCAGCAGTGAGAGCAGGGAAACAGAGAGCCACTGGGGTCAGTATTCAGATAAGCTTTTAATTTAATTTAATTGAAATCAAATATAGAGTAAGACTTGATGAATTTATTAGTATATAAACTAAAAACTAAAGCGGATTTTAAAAAAATCAACCAGTTAGAAATTTAAAAAACAAATTAAAATCTAATTAAATAAGACAGAGATGCAGGGCCAGGCGATGTGTTGTACCTGCATGATGTGGGAGCTGGTGGACCCTATTGTGGTTCCTAGTGACCACATCTGTAGCAAGTGTTGGCTGCTCAAGGAACTCCGGCTCAGAGTTGATGAGCTGGAGTCTGAGCTTCAGACACTGCAACACATCAAGGAGGGGGAGAGTTACCTGGACATTGTGTTTCAGGAAACAGTCACACCTCTTAGATTAACTACCTTGAATTCGGCCAGTAGTCAGGGACAGGAGGGTGTGACTATGAGTGAGGCAGGTAGAGGATCCAGGAGGTAGTGTTGCAGGAGCCTCAGCCCTTGTCCTTGTCCAACAGGTTCGGGATTCTTGCTCCCTGTGTGGACGAGAGCAGGGACTGTAGGGAGAATGAGCAAACTGACCACAGCACCATGGTACAGGGAGCCATTCAAGTGGGGGGAGAAAAGAGAAATGTAGTTGTAATCGGGGATAATATAGTTAGGGGCATAGACACTGTTCTCTGTGGCCAGGATCGAGAGTCCCGAAAGCTGTTTGCCTACCTGGTGCCAGGGTTCGGGATATCTCATCTGGGCTGCTGAGGAACTTGGAGTGGGAGGGGAAAGATCCAGTTGTCGTGGTCCACGTAGGTACCAACAATATAGGTAGAACGAGGATGGAAGTTCTGTTGAGGGAATATGAGCAGCTAGGGGCTAAATTAAAAAGCAGAACCAAAAAGGTAATAATCTCTGGATTACTACCTGAGACACGAGCAAATTGGCAAAGGGTCAATAAGATTAAAGAGGTAAATGTGTGGCTCAAAGATTGGTGTGGGAGAAATGGGTTCGAATTCATGGGACATTGGCACCAGTACGGGGAAGGAAGGAGCTGTTCTGATGGGACGAGCTCCACCTGAATCATGCTGGGACCAGAGTCCTGGCGAATCACAAAACAAGGGCTGTCGATAGGGTTTTAAACTAAATAGTGGGGGGGAGGGTTCAGTTTTTGCATGGAAAAACAGGAAGTTAAAGGAGAAGGTAGGAGTGCAGGTTAGTGGTGAGGCCGATTGTTACCAGAAAATAAAAGGAAGAGACAGAACGTGAGATCTTCAATTCCTCCCAACTAAAATATATTCCAGAGAGGAAGAAAGATTCTAAGAGGGGGAAAAACATCCATGGCTAAGCATGGAAATGAAGGAAAACATAAAGACCAAAACTAAGGCATACCATATTGCAAAGGCCAGTGGCAGGCTGGAAGATGGGGAAACTTTTAAAGATCAACAAAGGGTTACTAAAAAGGTAATAAAAAGAGCAAAGGTAAATTATGAAAGAAAACTAGCGCAAAATATAAAAATGGATAGCAAAAGTTTCTATAAGTATATAAAAGGGAAGAGAGTAGCTAAAGTGAATGTTGGTCCCTTGGAGGATGAGACTGGGGAGTTAAAAGAGGGGAACACAGAAATGGCAGAGACACAAAATCAGTATTTTGCTTCAGTTTTCACGGTGGAGGACACTAGTACCATCCCAATAGTAACAGGTAATACAGAGGTTATAGAAAAGAAGGAACTTAGAACAATCATCATCACTAGGAAAAAATTACTGAGCAAACTATTGGGATTGAAGGCAGACAAGTCCTCAGGGCCTGATGGCCTATATCCTAGGGTCTTAAAGGAAGTGGCAATGGAAGTAGTGGATCCATTGGTTATAATATTCCAAAATTCCCTGGATATGGGAAAGGTTCCAGTGGATTGGAAAAAAACTAATATAACGGCCTTATTCAAAAAGGGAGGGAGGCAGAAAGTAGGAAACTATAGACCAGTTAGTTTAACATCCGTCGTTGGGAAATTGTTAGAATCCATTTTGACTTTTTTTTTTCGTTTGGTTTTTCAGTACATTTGTTGGGAATCTAGAATAGTGGGAATGGAGGTAAAGGCAGTTGTATGTTCCTCCTGCAGAATGTGGGGGGTAGGGGTCGCCAAGAGTGTCCCTGCTGACTGCATCTGCGGGAAGTGCACCCAACTCCAGCTCCTCGCAGACCGCGTTAGGGAACTGGAGCTGGAGCTGGATGAACTTCGGATCATTCGGGAGGCGGAGGGGATTATTGACAGGAGTTATAGGGAGGCAGTCACACCTCAGGTAAAAGAAGTAGGTAGATGGGTTACCGTCAGGGGAAGGAAAGGGAACCAGCAGGCAGTGCAGGGATCCCCTGTGGCCGTTTCCCTCAACAACAGGTATACCGTTTTGGATACTGTTGGGGGGGACGACTTACCAGGGGTAAGCAATGGGGTGCAGGTCTCTGGCACAGAGTCTGTCCCTGTTGCTCAGAAGGGAAAGGGGAAGAGGAGCAGAGCATTAGTCACTGGGGACTCCATAGTTAGGGGAACAGATAGGAGGTTCTGTGGGAACGAGAGAGACTCACGGTTGGTGTGTTGCCTCCCAGGTGCCAGGGTACGTGATGTCTCTGATCGTGTTTTTGGGATCCTTAAGGGGGAGGGGGAGCACCCCCAAGTCGTGGTCCACATAGGCACCAACGACATAGGTAGGAAGAGAGATGGGGATTTAAGGCAGAAATTCATGGAGCTAGGGTGGAAGCTTAGAGCGAGAACAACCAGAGTTGTTATCTCTGGGTTGTTGCCCGTGCCACGTGCTAGCGAAGAGAGGAATAGGGAGAGAGAGGAGTTGAACACGTGGCTGCAGGGATGGTGTAGGAGGGAGGGTTTTGGTTTCCTGGATAATTGGGGCTCTTTCTGGGGTAGGTGGGACCTCTACAAACAGGATGGTCTTCACCTGAACCAGAGGGGTACCAATATCCTGGGGGGGAGATTTGTTAGTGCTCTTCGGGGGGGTTTAAACTAAATCAGCAGGGGAATGGGAACCTAAATTGTAGTTCCAGTGTACAGGCTGTTGAGAGTAGTGAGGTAGGGGATAAGGTTACAGGGACGCAAGAGGGCATTGGCAAGCAAGAACTTGGTTTAAAGTGTGTCTACTTCAACGCCAGGAGCATCCGGAATAAGGTGGGTGAGCTTGCAGCATGGGTTGGTACCTGGGATCCTGATGTTGTGGCCATTTCAGAGACATGGGTAGAGCAGGGGCAGGAATGGATGTTGCAGGTTCCGGGATTTAGATGTTTCAGTAAGAACAGAGAAGAGGGTAAAAGAGGGGGGGGTGTGGCATTGTTAATCAAGGAAAGTATTACAGCGGCAGAAAGGACGTTTGAGGACTCGTCTACTGAGGTAGTATGGGCCGAGGTTAGAAACAGGAGAGGAGAGGTCACCCTGTTAGGAGTTTTCTATAGACCTCCGAATAGTTCCAGAGATGTAGAGGAAAGGATAGCGAAGATGATTCTCGACAGGAGCGAGAGTAACAGGGTAGTGGTTATGGGGGACTTTAACTTTCCAAATATTGACTGGAAATACTATAGTTCGAGTACTTTAGATGGGTCTGTTTTTGTCCAGTGTGTGCAGGAGGGTTTTCTGACACAGTATGTGGACAGGCCAACCAGGGGCGATGCCACATTGGATTTGGTACTGGGTAATGAACCCGGCCAGGTGTTCGATTTAGATGTAGGTGAGCACTTTGGCGATAGTGATCACAATTCGGTTAGGTTTACCTTAGCGATGGGCAGGGACAGGTATATACCGCAGGGCAAGAATTATAGCTGGGGGAAAGGAAATTATGACGCGATTAGGCAAGATTTAGGATGTGTAGGATGGGGAAGGAAACTGCAGGGGATGGGCACAAACGAAATGTGGAGCTTATTCAAGGAGCAGCTAATGCGTGTCCTTGATAAGTATGTACCTGTCAGGCAGGGAGGAAGTTGTCGAGCGAGGGAGCCGTGGTTTACTCAAGAAGTTGAAGCGCTTGTCAAGAGGAAGAGGGCGGCTTATGTTAGGATGAGACGTGAAGGCTCAGTTAGGGCGCTTGAGAGTTACAAGCTAGCCAGGAAGGATCTAAAAGGAGGGCGAAGAAGAGCAAGGAGAGGACACGAGAAGTCATTGGCGGATAGGATCAAAGAAAACCCTAAGGCTTTCTATAGGTATATCAGGAATAAAAGAATGATAAGAGTTAGAACAGGGCCAATCAAGGATAGTAGTGGGAAGTTGTGTGCGGAATCAGAGGAGATAGGGGAAGCGTTAAATGAATATTTTTCGTCAGTATTTACAGTAGAGAAAGAAAATGTTGCCGAGGAGATTACTGAGATACAGCCTACTGGGCTAGATGGGATTGAGATTCACAAGGAGGAGGTGTTAGCAATTTTGGAAAGAGTGAAAATAGATAAGTCCCCTGGGCCAGATGGGATTTATCCTAGGATTCTCTGGGAAGCCAGGGAGGAGATTGCAGAGCCGTTGTTGTTGATCTTTATGTCGTCATTGTCGACAGGAGTAGTGCCGGAGGACTGGAGGATAGCAAATGTTGTCCCCTTGTTCAAGAAGGGGAGTAGAGACAGCCCTGGTAATTATAGACCTGTGAGCCTTACTTCGGTTGTGGGTAAAATGTTGGAAATGGTTATAAGAGATAGGATTTATAATCATCTTGAAAAGAATAAGTTCATTTGCGATAGTCAGCACGGTTTTGTGAAAGGTAGGTCATGCCTCACAAACCTTATTGAGTTTTTCGAGAAGGTGACCAAACAGGTGGATGAGGGTAAAGCCGTGGATGTGGTGTATTTGGATTTCAGTAAGGCGTTTGATAAGGTTCCCCACGGTAGGCTATTGCAGAAAATACGGAAGTATGGGGTTGAAGGTGATTTAGAGCTTTAGATCAGAAATTGGCTAGCTGAAAGAAGACAGAGGGTGGTGGTTGATGGCAAATGTTCATCCTGGAGTTTAGTTACTAGTGGTGTACCGCAAGGTTCTGTTTTGGGGCCACTGCTGTTTGTCATTTTTATAAATGACCTGGATGAGGGTGTAGAAGGGTGGGTTAGTAAATTTGCGGATGACACGAAGGTCGGTGGAGTTGTGGATAGTGTCGAAGGGTGTTGTAGGGTACAGAGGGACATAGATAGGCTGCAGAGCTGGGCTGAGAGATGGCAAATGGAGTTTAATGCGGAGAAGTGTGAGGTGATTCACTTTGGAAGGAGTAACAGGAATGCAGAGTACTGGGCTAATGGGAAGATTCTTGGTAGTGTAGATGAGCAGAGAGATCTTGGTGTCCAGGTACATAAATCCCTGAAAGTTGCTACCCAGGTTAATAGGGCTGTTTAGAAGGCATATGGTGTGTTAGCTTTTATTAGTAGGGGGATCGAGTTTCGGAGCCACGAGGTCATGCTGCAGCTGTACAAAACTCTGGTGAGGCCGCACCTGGAGTATTGCGTGCAGTTCTGGTCACCGCATTATAGGAAGGATGTGGAAGCTTTGGAAAGGGTGCAGAGGAGATTTACTAGGATTTTGCCTGGTATGGAAGGAAGGTCTTACGAGGAAAGGCTGAGGGACTTGGGGTTGTTTTCGTTAGAGAGAAGGAGGAGGAGAGGTGACTTAATAGAGACATACAAGATAATCAGAGGGTTAGATAGGGTGGATAGTGAGAGTCTTTTTCCTCGGATGATGATGGCAAACACGAGGGGACATAGCTTTAAGTTGAGGGGTGAAAGATATAGGACAGATGTCAGAGGTAGTTTCTTTACGCAGAGAGTAGTAGGGGCGTGGAACGCCCTGCCTGCAACAGTAGTAGACTCGCCAACTTTAAGGGCATTTAAGTGGTCATTGGATAGACATATGGATGAAAATGGAATAGTGTAGGTCAGATGATCGGCGCAACATCGAGGGCCGAAGGGCCTGTACTGCGCTGTAATGTTCTAATATTCTAATATCTAATTATGAAGGAAGTAATAACAGGACATTTAGAAAGTCAAAACGCAATCTATCAGAGTCAGCATGGTTTTATGAAGGGCAAATCGTATTTGACTAATTTGCTAGAGTTCTTTGAAGTTGTAACAAGCAAAGTGGATAATGGGGATCCTGTAGATGTAGCATTTCTGGACTTCCAGAAGGCATTTGATAAGGTGCCGCACAAAAGATTAATACACAAGGTAAGATCACATGGGATTAGGGGCAATTTATTAGCTTGGATAGAGGATTGGACTAACCAACAGAAAACAGAGAGTCGGGATAAATGGGTCTTTTTCTGGTTGGCAAGATGTAACTAGTGGGGTGCGACAGGGTTCAGTCCTCGGGTTCCAACTATTTACAATCTATATTAATGACTTGGATGCAGGGATAGAAGGTACTGTAGCCAAATTTACAGATGACACTAAAATAGGTGGGGTAGTAAGTTGCAATAATGAAATAAAAAATTTACAAATGGATATTGATAGGTTAGGTGCATGGGCCAAAATTTGGCAGATGGAGTTTAACCTGGATAAGTGTGAGGTTATCCATTTTGGTCAGGAGAATAGAAAGGCAAATTATTATTTAAATGGAGAGAAATGGGGCGCCGCAGTGGTTAGCACCGCAGCCTCACAGCTCCAGTGACCTGGGTTCAGTTCTGGGTACTGTCTGTGCGGAGTTTGCAAGTTTTCCCTGTGACCATGTGGATTTCTGCTGGGTGCTCCAGTTTCCTCCCACAGCCAAAGACTTGCAGGTTGATAAGTAAATTGGCCATGGTAAATTGCCCCTAGTGTAGGTAGGTGGTAGGAGAATTGAGGGAAGGTAGGGAATATGGGATTAATGTAGGATGAGTATAAATGGGTGGTTGTTGGTCAGCACAGACTCGGTGGGCCAAAGAGCCAGTTTCAGTGCTGTATCTCTCTATAAACCTCAGAGTGCTTTGGTACAGAGGGATCTGGGTGTCCTCGTGCATGAATTGTAGAAAACTAGTATGCAGGTGCAGCAGGTAATAAGGAAGGCAAATGGAATTTTGGCATTTATTGCTAAAAGAATAGAGTATAAATGAGGGAAGTGTTGCTGCAACTGTACAAGGCATTAGTGAGACCGCACCTGGAGTATTGCGTACAGTTTTGGTCCCTTTACTTGAGGAGGGATGTAGTTGCATTGGAGGGAGTTCACAGGAGGTTCACTGGATTGATTCCAGAGATGAGGGGTTTGTCTTATGAGAGAGATTGAGCACTTTAGGCCTTTACTCTCTAGAGTTTAGAAGAATGAGAGGAGATCTAATTGAGGTTTATAAGATGATTAAGGGGATTGACAAAGTAGACATAGAGAGGATATTTCCTCTTGTGGAGCAATCTGGACCAAGAGGTCATAGTTTTAGGATAAGGGGTAGCAGATTTAAAACAGAGATGAGAAGAAATTACATCACTCAAAGGGTCGTGAATCTGTGGAATTCAGTACCCCAGAGTGCAGTGAATGCCTGGACATTGAGTAAATTTAAGGAGGAGATAGACAGATTTTTAATTAGTAATGGGTTGAAGGGTTATGGAGAACGGGCAGGAAAGTGGAGTTGAGGCCGAGATGAGATCAGCCACGATCGTATTGAATGGCGGAGCAGGCTCGAGGAGCTGAATTGCCTACTCATGCTCCTAGTTCGTATGTTTTTATGTTCTTATGTGAACATGACACATTGTGTTGATGAAGTCAAACCACTGGAAACTCTTGCGACTATTGACATCATGTGGCAAAGAAAGTTGGCAGACACACACTCAGGATTAAGATTGACACCAAAACTGGTGCAAATATCCTACCAGTCAGAATATTGAAGGATATGTACTGGGGTTGTTGGAAATGAATGATACAACTGACAACTGCAAAGCTAACTGCATACAATGGGTCACCCATCCCTTGCAGTGGCACACTAACAATGCAATGCAGCTATGGCAAGTCGGCATGGAAATCACAAATATTTTACCTGGTAGACACAAGCAGACCAGCAGTGGCAGGACTACCAGCGTGTAAGGACCTCAACTTCATGACTATCCACGAGGTCACCAAGAAACCCATTACAGCAGACGAGACCAAGGGTAACTGCATTGAGTCAGTCCACAACCTACAACAAATGTACCTGGACAGGTTCGATGCCGTAGGAGATTTCAAAGGCCATACTGGACCTCAGAGAGGATGCACTCCATGTGTGCAGCCCCCTGATATCTGAAATTGAGTCACAGTCCTTCCAGGATCTGAGTGGTTCTGGTTTGAAGAGTATCAGCCCCTTCTCAGAGATGGCACACCAAGACAATTAAGATCCAAATTCAGATGGTGAAATTTATTTTTCAACAGGCAGTGTTTCTTCATGCTCCAGCAACTCAGAAGAAGAGATGACGTTGTAACCATTGAGAAGCAAAGATTGGAAATGGGGAGCATTGCCCAAGGGAACTCTCCAAGGACCAGAACCTACTTGTAAACTCTGGTCATCATCAAACGGTGCAGTCTGGAAACCCAGCAACAGCACAACTATGCCGTGCCGTCACCTCTGCTCTTCAGAGAACCGCCAACACTAAAACGAGACAGAATGGACAGGTACCTCCATGAGGCCAAGTGCTCCTCCCCCAACACGTCTTTGACCTTTAGCCCCAGCCTTCAGATACGGAGACTGAGGAGAGGCAAAGGACATACAATGCCCTGAAAAGGCATAGTATGGATGAGTTGAAGCATTGTCTGTTGGCTCTTCGAGATGAGGTGTCAGAACTTTCCAAAAATGACAAAGTCTCAAAAGTGGTCATCCTAAGAAAAGTATATTAGCAGGCAGGAGGCAAAGCAACAGAAAATGAATGCAGAGAGGGAGAAACTTCAGAAAAAACAGCAACAGCTGAGACGTAAATTCTCCGAGCAAGGGTTGTCAAACCACCAAAACGATATATGGACTCTTAAGCTGCTGCACTGGTAAATTTCACAATCCCTATCTTCATACTTGTAATTTTTATAATATATATTCCTACAGAACGAATTTTGATGTAATCCAATTTTATGTGTTTTTACTTATAGCATATGACACTTATCTTTGGAAAGAAATGTGAGGTTATCCACTTTGGTAGCAAAAACAGGAAGGCAGATTATTATCTGAACGGCTATAAACTGAGAGAGGGGAATATGCAACGAGACCTGGTGTTCTCGTACACCAGTCGCTGAAGGTAAGCTTGCAGGTGCAACAGGCGATAAAAAAGGCAAATGGTATGTTGGCCTTCATAGCGAGAGGATTCGAGTACAGGAGCAGGGATGACTTGCTTCAATTATACAGGGCCTTGGTGAGTCCACACCTGGAATATTGTGTGCGGTTTTGGTCTCCTTATCTGAGGAAGGATGTTCTTGCTATAGAGGGAGTGCAGCGAGGGTTTACCAGACTGATTCCTTGGATGGCTGGACTGACGTATGAGGAGAGATTGAGTCGGTTAGGATTATATTTGCTGGAGTTCAGAAGAGTGAGGGGGGATCTCATAGAAACCTATAAAATTCTAACAGGACTTGACAGAGTAGATGCAGGAAGGATGTTCTCGATGGTGGGGGAGTCCAGAACCAGGGGTCATAGTCTAAGGATACGGGGTAAACCTTTCAGGACTGAGATTAGGAGAACTTTCTTCACCCAGAGAGTGGTGAGCCTGTGGAATTTGCTGCCACAGAAAGCAGTTGGGGCCAAAACATTGTATGTTTTCAAGAAGGAGTTAGATATAGAACTTGGGTCTAAAGGGATCAAAGGGTATGGGGTGAAAGCGGTTACTGAGTTGGATGATCAGCCATGATCATAATGAATGGCGGAGTGGGCTGAAAGGGCCAAATGGCCTACTTCTGCTCCTAGTTTCTATGTTTCTATGGATGTTGTATGATTGCTTCAAGAGTGATGCCCCTTTAAGAACTCAGTATGCTAATGAGCTAAGTACCAGGACGTATTCATGTGACCAGAAGCCATAGTCACTCTGTAACTGTAACACCCTAGACAAAGATTCTGTACTTAGTTTGCTCTGTATTGTTTTTACTAGTTTAGCTGTTAATAAACCTGTTCGAGATCTTCAAGGCACTGGAATCCACATATCTCATTGTGTTACTTAAGATTGTGTGCTAGGTGATTGAATGTTACCTTCATTATCTTATCAGTGATATCTTCATTACGTTAGCATGCTTACAAGTATTTTTTAATTAAAAAGTTCAGGCACCATTCAGCCTTTAAGTAATAACTACTCCGATGATCACAATGGAGCAAATTTACTAAAACTGAGAATCTGTGCTGGAATGTTAACTACAATCATTGATTTTTGCTTACATACTAATAATTGTAGATAGATTTAAATTAAAAATGCCCTTCAGATTTTTAAATTTTAAAAAATTGATTGAAAATTAATGGTCAAAATCTCTGTGGAGTTCTAAAATAAAGAATTTTCAAATTAATATCTCAAATAATTTTCAAGTAAAATGCAATCATTATCTACAGTCATTTTTATTCAGTTCAGCAAGGTTAGTTTCAGCAAATGGTGTCCTTGGCTGATGTATTTGACAGCAGTGTCTACATGTGTCAAGCTCAGACATCCTAATGATAGTAATTTTGGTTGATCTAAATTGGATTATAATATGATGTTCCCATTTAGTCATCTCTTTATCAGTGGTTGGCTATATTATAATTGGAGCATAAAGTGAACCGCAGAACCTATTTAAGGATCAGTGAGCCTATAACACTAAAAGCACAGAATAGTGCTGGCTATTTGTATCTGAGTTACACTATTATCTTTTATCTGTAATTGAGAGAGTATGTTACGAGTCATGAGTTTATCAGCATACAGAAACACTGTTGGGCTTTCTGTCAAGTATCTCCTGAAGGGAATTAATTGCTATCTTTTCGCAAATAAAAAGCAAAAAGTGTGTTCTGGGAAATCTAAGTTTGTGCCTGTGGCATTTATTATTGCAATTTAGTGCAGTAGCAGTTCAGTTGTAAATCACTGTATAAAAAGTATGTACATGAGCTGAGAGATTGGATGTTCTGCTGAACATGTTAGAAGTGGTGGCTTTATGTTCTGGAGGCAAAATATGTAATTTATTTGAGAGAGGCAAGGACTGTCACAGTATCCAAGGAAACATGGTGCAAAATAAAATAGAATGGGCTGAAATTTATGAGTGTGTCGCAAATCGTTGCGGCGCGGTCTCGTCTCAGCAGTCTTCCAGGGTGGACGTGGCGTCACTGAGACCCCGCAATATTTCGCACGGGGGCTCATTTAAGTGGAAGGGGCAGAGTGGCCGCCCCTGATAACATAGAGGGGGCAGCCACTCCGTCCCCGGCAACGGTGTCTGGCGCCACCACACAGGCGCCGGTGCCATTTTTCCAGGGCTTCAAGCCCTTCAGGTAAATTTAAATGTTTAAAGGTCCCAACGCACTAATATTAGAAATAAAATTTTATTCAACCTTTACATCCCTCTCCCGCTCCCACCACAATGGGTTCTCAATAAATAAAACTACCCATGCACCTGGAAACCAATTTTTTAAATGACAAACTCTAACCCTCCACCTTCAGAGCATTTGCCCCTCAACCCCTTCCCACCATCCCCACAACCAATTGGAGTTGTTTTCCCTATTCCCACACCCCTCGCAACCTGAAGATTTCACTGTACCCCCCTCCCCACCAGTGTCACACCTCCAGAACTCTGAATGGAGTTCCGAAGGCGTGGGAGTTCCGGCCCGCGGCCGTAATATCGGCGTGGGACAGCCACCGGGACAAGTTTGTTCATTTAAATGTTTTTAACATAATTTTAATATTGAAATGAAGGCCCGCCGGGTGGGGGAGCCACACCGAGGTCTTGCCGCCGTCGGGTAAAATGCGGCGGGGCCTCCTTGACATCGGGGGTTGTGGTGGGCCTCTCCCGGAAGAAATTTCCGTGCTTCACCACCACGACCCCTGATGCAGGAGGTCTCATAAAATTCATCCCAATATATTAGCTGTGTATATTTAAAAAAAGAGAGTAAACCTCAAAATATCACAGTGGTATGATTATTACAATACACTATCTTGTTGTGTATTTGAAGCTTTGAATTGTTTGCAGTTGTTTGCTTTCACTCTGGATTGTACATCTTTATTGAATTGCTCACAGATTATTGTTAAATGAAAATTAACCAGTAAAAGAGCTCAAAGCACTTAGAATTAATGAGAAGCAATACAAATGCGACAGCATATTGAATGGCACTCTATCGTGGTAATGCAATATTTAGTCTGGATCAGAACAATAGCTAGACATATGACTGGCTATTTAATTGGATGGTCAAAGTCCAAATTACCCATTCAGGTGACTTGATTTCTTCAAGGTAATGTGTTGAAAGATATAGAATTCAAATATGCAAAAAAAAGCCTTCAGTATGTATGAAGTTTTTTGTGCTTAACAAAGTAAAGATACCTTATTACTTTTTACATTCGATGTCAGCATCAATTACTCCCAGTTCTGGAATAACATTAAGGCCCCCACCTGCCAAGAATGAAGCACATTAATTTTGTCATGAACATTGATTTTAAACTGTTACTGGAGTGAAGAAAGGACTTGCTAAACAGATGAGCCTTGGCTGGAAAGACATTTGCATATTAACAAACAGTGCTTGGAAAGGACAAAGGACAATTCCCTGATACATTCAACCCATAATGGACTTTTGATCACCAGTCATTGAAGGTGGGGGAGCTCGCATTCCAGGTTGAATGCTAAGATGGCAGAATACACAAATGGACATGGTCAAACCAGCTATTTACATGACTAACCTGCTGGGCAACCTAAGTTTTTTGAATTTGTACAAACAGTTTTGGTAGAAAGCTGTTTGCTTCTGGACTGAGAAGATCTCTCTTCTGTCTGCTCCCATCTCTTTCTCACAAGCCTCTGAATCCACTGAAGACACATGAACCCCAAGAGAGAAAACTCTCCAATAGCGAACAAGGTTTAAGAAGAATACTGGGCCCTAGCGAAAAGCAAGATCTACCTACAATCAAGGACTCTACAGTGAGCTTGAAGAACTGTAACAAAAACTCTTCAGATATTGCCTCAAACTTTTCCACTTTATTTTTCTTCTGCTTTTTTCTGTTTCTATTTGCATGTGTGTATCACGTATGCATGCCGGCGTGGGCACGTCATGTATCTGTAGGCATTAACCGAATTAGAGTTTAAGTTTAATAAATTTCAACTTTTCTTTAAACCTAAGAAAGCTTGTTTGTGCTGATTTCTTTGCCTTATAATTGGAAAGTGGTGAACGAAGATTCACCAAGGGGAAGCTAAAAAGACGGTGTGTTTAAAATTAAACCCTGTTATAGTAGGATCAGGTGAAGGCTGAAAGGGAACCCGTACCTCTTTCTCACCTGGTCGTAACAATGGGTTAGATGTAAAGTAAAGGTCCCTCTACGCTGCCCCAACAATATGTGTTAACCTATAACCACCTCCTGTTGCACCAGTGTGACATTGCTGTTTTCCACAACAGATAAAGCTGAGTGTAGCAATTTAGTGCCAATTACCACTGAGTGATGGGCAGCTTTCTGCTGTGGACTCTTGCCACAGTAGAAATTAGGTCAAAACATTCCATATTTATGTTTCTTTGAACTCTCACAGCCATTGAGGGAGAGAGAAGACTTTAATTCTATCAGACTAAACTTGACTTAAATCCTTGCCCCAGAGGTAATAGGGCAATGTTCAAATGCACTGCACCACCCAATCCCTTTTACAGTGTTTTTTTTAAACTTTCTAATCAATGACAGTGTTTCTGGGCAACCTTTGCGCAGCCTTTGGTATCAGGAATATAGGATGTGCTGCAGCTGCACCACAACATTCTGTAGCAACCAACCAATCTTGGAGAGAACTAGAGATCTAGCTTCAGATGCTGTTTCTTCTGCCTTTGTAATGTTGTAACTGATAGTGCAATTGCCTGGAATTCTCTCCTTCATTCCCATTACATACTGAATCTTGGTTGCTGAAGGATGCATTAAGCTATGATAAATCAGCATCTCAGTACAACTTTTTCAAGTATTTCTGTGTCCTCAGAAATCACTAGGTTCAGACCCAGAAGATATCACTCCTTCTAGTTATTTCCTTGTGGCAATGGTAAAAAACACATCAGGAAGAGTGGCTGGACAAAGAGCAGAGGTGATGCATAGACCCTGGGGAGACTTGAAAACCCTTACCCACCTGACAGAAACCAGGGGAGAGGCAGTTGATATGGAGCAGGAGTGTTACCTTTTATGTTCCAGCCCTGATCTTGCCAGCTGTAATGTTAAATTGCAGGCGACGAGGACACCTGCCTGAAGCCAGTGGGGGTCCGCTTTAAATGTCGGTAAGGTCTGATTGCTATATTACCTGGAGAGTTCAATTACTTAAATAGAAATAAAATTGGGAGTGAATTAAAACGGGCTGTCAATTCATTGGGTGGCACAGTGGCGCAGTGGTTAGCACCGTAGCCTCACAGCTCCAGCGACCCGGGTTCAATTCTGGGTACTGCCTGTGTGGAGTTTGCAAGTTCTCCCTGTGTCTGCATGGGTTTTCTCCGGGTGCTCCGGTTTCCTCCCACAGCCAAAAAGACTTGCAGGTTGATAGGTGAATTGGCCATTATAAATTGCCACTAGTATAGGTAGGTGGTAGGGGAATATACGGACAGGTGAGGATGTGGTAGGAATATGGGATTAGTGTAGGATTAGTATAAATGGGTGGTTAATGGTCGGCACAGACTCGGTGGGCCAAAGGGCTTGTTTCAGTGCTGTATCTCTAAATCTAAAAAAAAATCTAAATTATTGCCCATTTTGCACTATCACACAAAGTCAAAACCCACAGCAGTGTATGAGTTATCAGTAAGCAAACCCTTCACGGGCTAAAACATGCTGTTTCAGGAACTGATGGTTAACTCTAGATTTGAGCGCTGGCATCCTATTTACATTATAACAACGATTGACAAAAATGTATCTTTTCAGTTCAGTGTCTGAACTGTTTAAATAAATGATAAAATGCAGGACTTTAATGGATGTTGGTATCTATTTTCATGCACGTTTATTTATTCGGCAAGATCAGAGATTTGATCATTTTTGACTTGTGAAAACTGTACATCAGCTGTACCTTTCTTAGCCATAATTAAAAACTAACACGGGGTACATTAAAGTGGTGCTTTAGATTGACTATTAATACTAACCTTGTATCCTCCATACTGTTATGAAGTAAACATTGTGAGCTGTTGCAAATGGAGATAAAAATACAATGCATTATTTGTAAACTGCAGAGCCTAAATACAGTGAAAACACAATTTTGTGGCAGATAAAAGGCAATAAACCTAGCCAATGTGCAAGAAACCCAACTTATTTTAAATATAATGTAGGAATCCCATGTTGTTTTAAGTTTTTTTATTTGCAGTTAATGCATGCATATGGAAACATGTTATTTAATATTTCCTTCAAATATTTACTTCTATGTAGCAAAAAAACTGCACTTTAAAAATGGTTAATCTCACAATACTATTAATGGTATGCATCACTGGTGGTCTGTAGTACTACTGCAAACAGATAAATAGCTAATCAAAAATTGTTGGGACAGTGAAAACCACCCTTGAACCTACTGGGTAGCATCACACTGTAGAGTTAAGTGAATTCTGTCCAATATGCCTATGATTTGTAAGAATAGATTTCTGGGGGATAGCTTCCAACCTTCACCACTTGGACAGTAAACTAGTGGAGCTAGTTCAATTAACATTTACACTGATATCAAACTGGAGATTTGCTCTGCTCACATACTGCTCACCCCTTTATATATCCTAAAATTCATAGCAACACTATTTCCTTCAGTTTGGCTGTTGGGTGATGGGGGGAGGAGTGGTGTCGTGGGGTGAGGCTGTTTGGAGGGATGGGAAAAGGTATGATGGTCTGTCGCACTACCTTCTCCATGGCCACTTCATAGAGTCATAGAGTTTTACAGCACAGAAACAGGCCCTTCGGCCCAACGCGCCTGCGCCGACCATCAAGCACCCGTCCTAACTAATCCCACTGTCATCACTTTTTCTGAATAGATTTCTCCTACCTGTTTTTCCACCTGCGTCGATATAGTCAGTGCTCTGTTGCCACTGGTGCTCCATGCTGTCAAACTGAGATATAATAAAAGTCACTTAGTGAAGATGGACGAGTTTGGATTCTCTAAAGACTGATTGAACACATCGCTTGAATTGTACTTTTCTCATTAATGTCATTGACCAGGTTAAAATGAGGCTCAAAATGCCAGTCCAGACTATTTTTCTCGGCATTCTATTTATATGCTCATTTTTAGGATTTGCATTCTTCATTACACATCAACAAAATACACATGGACCACAGCAATAGCACTTGCATAAATGCAGAATTCATGTTAAAAGTATTGTGAGTGGCTCAAACCGATTTTTAAGTGGAATTGCCTCTGAGACATGGTGCTGGATTATAAAATATCAATGAGTTATTATGCATTTCTCTTTCATTTAGATATTTGTCTTATGCAAACTGTACATCATTCTTCTCAAGAATTTTAAATTAACACTTGGTGCATGAAACTGTCATGTTTTAAAAATAATTACAACAGAATAGCAGAAGGAAAGTGGATTGCTTCAAAGATTAGTAGAATCTAACTGACAGCTGTACAATATATTGTGTACTGAGAGGGGTTTGTATTTTCTATTTGGGTTCTACTACTTTTATACCGCAATGCACGTTACATGTGTTGTTTACTGGTTTCAAATAACCAACAACAACTTGTATTTATATAGTGCCTTTAATTTAGTAAAACATCCCAAGGCACGCCACATGAGCCATTACCAAACAAAATCCGACACTGCAACATGTAAGGAGATATTAGGACATGTGCCAAAATGTTTGCTCAAAGAGGTACGTTTTAAGGAGCATCTCAGAGAAGAAGGGAGAGGTAGAGAGGCAGAGAGATTTAGGGAGGGAATTCCGGAGTTGAGCTAGACAGTTGAAGGCTGCCAATGGTGGAGCAATTAAATTTGGGGATGCGCAAGATGGCAGACTTGGAGGAGCACAGAGGTCTCAGAGGTTGCGGTGCTGGAGGAGGTTACAGAGAAAGCAAGGAGCCAGGCCATAGAGGAATTTGAAAACAAGGATGAGAATTTTAAAATTGAGGTGGTGCCGGGCCAGTAGGTTAACGAGCATAAAAGAATGTTCAATTATTTTTTGTTTCAGAACACAGTTTTTTTCTGCAGCCACTATGGAGGACACGACCATGAAAATTTTGCTGTTGTGATTATAACAATTAGTTATGAATGGAATTTACTTAATTTATCCCAAGGGGTTTTTGATCGCAGTTTGGTTGTACTAAAATTGTTTGCTTTAAAACAGAAAGATCAGTCCCAGAACTTGCTTTCCATTTGACCGTACTTGCTTGTTGGAATCATGCACTCTTCTATCCCTTGAGTGTCACACTGTGGTCTCATGGTTTTTGATTCCTTCAAATTTATAAAAAACAATATATCAAAATTCTGGAACTATGAAAACTGTTGAAAACAAAGCATAAATTGAATCAATTAAACAGCTCAATGTTTTCCTTCAAAAGTTGTCTGTTGTGGCTCAGTTGGTAGCACTCTTGCCTTTGAATTCCAAGGTTCTGGGTTCAAGTCCCACTCCAAAGCTTAAGGATAAAAATGAAGGCTGATGCTCCAGTGCAGTACTGATAAAGTGCTACACTGCCAGAGGTGCTGTCTCTTGGATGAGATGTTAAACTTAGGTCCCACCTGCCAGTCAGGTGGTTATAAAAGATCTCATGGCATTATTTTGAAGAAGAGCAGGGGGGTTATCCCTGCTGTGCTGCCCAATATTTATTCCTCAACAACATCACAAAAACAGATTATCTGGTCATTATCACATTGCTGTTTATGGGTATATGCTATATGCAAATTGGTTGCCGCGTTTCCTGTATTACAACAGTGACTACACTGTTGTAATACAGGAAACACGGCAGCCAATTTGCACACTGTTATACTTAATTGGCTGTAAAGCACTTTGAGACAACCACTGGTTGTAAAAGACACTATAGAAATGCAAGTCTTTCTTTCTTTTCAGAAATGATTTTTCTTTCCCACAGTTCACAATCTCAGATATTTAGCTCCCAGAAATATTTTTTATTAGAACAAAGAACTACACATTTCACAATCTGTTTTATCTTAGCAATACCATTTTTTTGCTTTGAATATCTTTATTAATATTTTATTTAAAAGGCTTCAGCCTCTCTGAAAAGCCTGGGATGGCGGCTTCTCCCAATGTCAACATCTAGCAAATACTTGCTCCTCCAAATCGGATACAATTAGCCACAGCAATTTATTACATGCCTTTCTACAATCAATTGTTTTATCCCACCTACATCCTATCTCTGATAACTTTCCCATCTGGGCTGCTGCTACTGCCTTTACATAATCAATTTGCTATAAATTAGATCCCAAATGCTTCATCAGCCAGTTTCCCCTCAGCCTGGATGGTTTTCTTGAGCATCCAGCTGCTCATTCTCAATGAATCAGTATTACAGACCAGGGTCCCACTTAAATAAAATTCTTTTAACAATAGAGCCTTCCTTATTGAACATATACATAAGCAAAATAAATTATACTGCCTCACTTTCCACATCCCCAATCAGATTTTTATGATTAAAAACAATAAACAATATTCTGCATCATTTTAAAATCTAAATACCTCGATTTAGTTTAAAAGTGAAATGATCAAAATAAATCACATTTCCATACAACCTCGTATTAACTTTTACTTATCTCTTTCTATCTAGTCCACTCTCTGATTTGTCTAGAGCAAGTAATATAAAAATTGTACTGCTTCATATTTTTCCTGTTTCTCTAGTATCAGATTTCCAATGTCACACTCTGATGTCACAATTAATCGTCAGCTCAAATTACAATTGCAACTCAATAAATTATAACTCTAACTATGAGCACTCAGGAAAATTATCAATTAAATCACTAATAGAAATTCTGAATCCTTTTGTCTGTGACAAATCAGAACTTAGAACTATAAGAAATTATGAAAATCTTCCCAAAATGAAAAAGCAGAACCAGACAAATTGCTGTGTTTTTCCAAGTGCCTCTTGTCCACCATTTTCCCTCCTTCCAAATGAGAGTATCTAAGGCATAGATTTCTAACATTATAAAAGCATTAAAATTCTATTTTTCAGAATGATATAATTAAATGCAATGTAAAATGTTATGCCTTTGAATAACTTCATTCATGTTTTATTCAGAACTCTCTACTGTTTTTGAGCATAGGTACTTTATGTTGTTTATATTGAAAAATCAAGACCAACAATTGTTCACAGAAAGATTTTCATGCAGCTGTACGAACTATTTATCCAACGTAATGGACAAGGGAAAAACTATTTATTTTCCAGGAACCAATCACAAAACATACATTCTCGCCGAAGGTTTGAGACTATTCTTTCCGAATTCTTCACTGAAGAAGTGCACCTTCCCTGTACTTCCACGATAAAGGATTGGAGGCAAAAATGGATAGCTCCAGAAAAAAGGTATGGGATTGCAATGCGTGATTAACCCATCTCAGTTCATTTTGATGCAAGCAGAACGCAAACCTCTTGCTACTTGTGCATTGCCGTGATTGGAGTGTGCAATCAGTGCTAAATGAGTTGTTGAGTGGCGGCATGCCTCAGCAGGACCCAAATATGTGTGAGGCTAGCACTATTTAGAGCTAGCCTGCACCACTTAAACCACCTTGCACCTCTTAAAGGAGAGGCACATTCTGGCCGAAGCAGGTGCTGGAACTGACTGGGGAGGAGTGGCTGAATAGGAAGAGCACTGAATACTGGCACAACTGGGCAGCGAGAATGCTCCAAGATTTTCCCATGCACTGAAATACATTGCACCACACTCACAGTTACACTTCCTTCTGTCTTGCGGGACAAGGTGGCGCACAACTGCAGGCAGCAACACCTAACCGGCAGGGACAGGCACGGCTGCATGTCCTTATCTGGATGGAGGAGATGGTGTTCATCTGGAGCAGCCATGACTGAGTCCATGGCCAGTGGTGGGTCTGAAAGCATCAAAGATGCTCCTACCCTAATCCTCCTTTTCACATCCCACTTCCTCCTCATCCCACAATCTCTTCTGATTTATAAGCAGCAGCTGTTGGAAGCATGCACCTCTTGCGTTCACTCCCTCCCCTCACCACACCCCTACCCTTGTACCTTTCTCCTTTCAAATACTCAAGAACTGCAATATAGATAAGCAGCAGTGTGGGAGCAAGAAGTGGAAGAGGAAGAAGATACTAATGATGAAAAATCTCTGCCATTTGATCTCACTTGCAGCCACCAGTTCAGATTTGACACTTTACCTGGTACTTAAGACATGGGATCTGCAAACCGGGCAAGAGTGGCCTGCAGTTTGGGCTAGAGGAAAGGGTAGTGCAGGTGCCAGTTCATCAAAGGACAAGGTCTCATATGGGTTCTGCTGCAGAAGACTCAAATGAGGATTGTGATGGGGGGTGTACAGAAAAAGGTTGATAGGTATGCACAAGGAAATGCTTGGTGCATTGGCAGTCTTATCCGATAGCCTGTGGTCACTAACAAGGAACAAGGAGGAGTCCAGCACTAACCTCGCACAGGGCTTTGTGCAGTGCTTGGAGCACATCCTTTCCAGTGTGGAAATGGCGGCCAACTCCATTACCAGACTCGTGGACCTTACTATGCTCAGTATCTGATGGCCAATGTCTCAGCTTCTATTGCAGCCCAAGTAAAGACTGAACAACGTCTGAGTGCTGCAGTGGAAACTCATTCTGAAGTCATGCAAGCTCAGCTTGTTGCCATCATAGCTGCAAAGACCAGTGTTCAAAGGGGGCTTTCAGGGCCTCACAACAGTCCAGCAATCTGTTCTCCAACACATTATTAGGATTGCTGAGGCACCACGCAGGGAATGATAGTGGCTGCATGGAGAACAAACCTGCTGTCCTCTCTCAGAAAAACAGCATTCATCCTCCCACCACAACCACTACGCCAGTGCCCTAGCTGTTACCTGTCAGCACACCAGGCCAGACTGTGGCCACCCATGCGGAGCTGCTGCAGTCCATAGCTGGGCCTTCTAAGGCTGGAGCTGCTCAAGGACACTCTGCAAGACCATCTCCATTCTCCTCCACTAAAAGCTAGCCTTCCACCAGCCATGCTGCAGCCACTGGGTAGGAGCACCAGGACAGGCAAGGGAAAATGGAAGACTGGTAATAGCGAATGTACAAGGGTGATTTGTTGATTTTTGTATGGAATATTGGATGGTTTGATTTATAAAGTTGGTTTGGAATATTTATTTTGTGGTGGCTTTTATTTCAGCATTGTGGTCAAAAGAACACTGTGATTGTCAGTAACGGAGGGAAGATAAGGGGCTGGATTTTGTTCCCAGCCCGACATTGGGTTCCATGGCGGGGGGCTAAAAAATCAGAGTGGCAGCAGCTGCAATGGAACCTGGATTGCCGGGCCCGATCTTCTCGGTGGCGGGGAAGCTCCATGGCGGCCCCTCCGCCGCTCTGCGATGGGACCCTGCTCTCAATATGCTTATTAGATGTTTAAATGTAATCCACAGCGAACTTATCTTCAGTTCCTGATCTTCAGTGCAACAAGCAGCACTCACATGCCTTCACTTTCCCATCTAGGGAAAGCTGGCACCACCGAGGTGGGGAGGGGTCAGTGTTTGTTGAACTGTTTGCACGGCTGGCAGCCTTTTCAAAATGGCGCCAGCACCCACATCACAGACACCATTTTGATACCAAACAGCACCCATAGCGCTGAAAATACTAGTGCCACACAACCAAATTTTGCAGCATTTGCCCTTTCGCACCCAGGTAACACCTCGAGATCAATTAACAATATGTTTAAAAGTAATATAATAGTTTGTAGACATTCAGACTGTAGAATCCTGCAAATACTCCTGCAATGTCACATTTTCATTTAATTTTGAAAATTCCTGAGACACACTTTCACCTGATAGGCTCAAGATCATATTTGTAAAGCAATAAATCGGAACTCATCAATAACTCGTGATGAAAATTTAACCATTAAATAAGTCAGCAAAATGTTTTCAGCCACTAAATTTTTCTGAATCACTGCAATTCTGATATTGAAAGTAATGTTCGTACTACATCTATTTTGCAATAACAGGTTTAGACTTGCCTATAAAATTGCCCTTTATATCTCTGAGAACCTTCATTTTTTTTTACTTGGATACCTGAACCTCCCCCAGAAACCTTCTTCATCACCTGCAGTTTGGAGGATTTTATAGTATGTATGAATGTATTTCCTCAGGCTGTAATAGTTTGTATGAGCTTTCTTGATTTTCAAATCATTCTAAACAAGCAGGGGCCTGAATTCCAAGATCTTTTTAAAGTACGTTTTATGGGAAACTATTTTCAAGTGCTTATTTTTGCTCCGGGGTTGGCTTGAAAACAGGAGGGGTGGGGTGGGGGGGGGGGGGTGGGTTTCGGAGGGAGGGGATGGGCAGCACCAGTGTGGGGGGATGGGGGGATTTCCTGGGAAGGAGAGTTAGGTATAGCACATGAAGGTACGTCTATTTATTTGTTCAACTTTAATTATTATCTCCAATCTTTCATCTTTCATTTAACCTTTCAACACAGTGCTCATTAACAAATGGCAACATGCACCAGGAACAGTGCTTTCCGCACATGGTTTCACAGTAGCAATAGCATATATTAAAAGGATGTGCCATTTGAGATAGGGGAAGCGGAGGGAGGGGCGGGAGGGGGCGGGGCAGGAGAGGGGGAAGGGGGAGGTATGGGGATGGAGGAAGGGGAATGCACGCTGTTTTGGAATGACTGCTGCAGGGCCATACATAGAAAACTTGGGGCGAATGAGCAGAAATGACAACTAATGTCAATGTTACCATCACCAATCCTTGCATGTGGAAGCAGCAGTGTAAGAGTTTACCAAGTCAGCCAGGAGAGGAGAATGTACCATTATTTATCACTAATACAGTGTACTAAGCATGCATGGTACTTAGAAATGCCTCCCCTCACACTGTACGAAAGTACTTGCAGTGTTTATTATACAGGCCCATTCTGGAGCAGGGCTCATTTTAAACCTGTAGCCTTCAACAGGAAGTGGTCTTTCAATCATTTTAGGTGAAAATCATTTTCTTGCATGTGTGCACACATTTTGACATCGATGGTGGATTGATTGCAGACTGTATCTTTGTCTGTCATTGTAACCATAGAAACTTCTCACTTACTGAGCTCTCATTGTTAGAGAAGATTAAATTAAAAAAATGGAAATAGGAAGCACAGAAGAAGAACTCTTAAATCTACATGTATTAAATCGATATGAGGAGGAAACCCTGTGACCCTTTAGAGAGAAATCATACAGGGTGTTGGAGATGAGATGCCACCATCTGGTTTGGTGTAAATGTTTTCCTAATCATCTTGTACTATTTTTCTCATTAATTTATCTGCATCAATGTTAAAACTGAATTACTTTACTACGTCAATTCTCCTACTACAAGTTACCTATGAAAATATCTGT
The DNA here is from genome assembly GCF_036365525.1 of Heterodontus francisci. Lineage (NCBI taxonomy): Eukaryota > Metazoa > Chordata > Chondrichthyes > Heterodontiformes > Heterodontidae > Heterodontus > Heterodontus francisci. The sequence continues at coordinate 54,612,795 of NC_090387.1, read as the reverse complement.
TAAGGGACTCCATTGTAACATCTGTTCCACTTCTGTAGAACCAGGGCTCACTGCATTGCACTTCATTAGCCCTCCCCATCACTCATACTATGTTTCCTAAGCACCAGCTCAGGAGATGAGCTAGAGGGAAGTGCTGTGGCTAAGCCATGATTGAGCAGGAGATACTTGTGGGACCAGAGGAGGAAGAAGAATCAGCCATCTTGGAAAAAGGTTGGTTGCATTCTGAGTTTTGAGGCAATCATTGGTGACTGTGCAAAGCAGCACGGTACAGAGAGTTGCCCCAGTGGAGAAGCTCATTAAGTCACATTTGTGCAGCTTTACATAACTGTTTTGCAACACTACAGTGCACCATGGAGTGTGTGAAGACGCCATGAATATGTGCAACACAGTCCTCCTGAATGGCAATCAGTACTTCTCCCGTAGATACTCAGACTGCTGCACAGAGCAGAGGCATTACAGTTCTGAAATGGAATTGGCTATTTCTTCAAGCTTTGGCAGGCTTTGGAATCCAGAGATGAGATCCACAACGTCTTTACAAATTTCACTGGTGGCATTAAATCTGCCAACACATCATTCTGTGGCCAGGGTGAGGGAATATCCAGCAGCAAGGGCATGAATGTAATGGGTGTGCATGAAGGCGCAGTCTTTTAGAAACAGCAACACATCTGGACTCTTCCACCAGCGTCTTGTGTTGCCTGTACATGTGCCAGGAATTGTAGAGAAGTGGTGGATCCTCAAATGCTCCATCTTAGAAACATAGAAACAAGCTGCAGGGATCAGAACCATCTCAATTTCACCAAGCCCTTTCACAAGCTGAGCAGCTAGCCAACTCAGATTACTACAAATAACCACCTGAGTTTTCAGCACCTAGCCACCTCAGTGTATAAGGCAGCGAGCAACCTCAGTATACGGCAGCGAGCCACCTCAGTATACTGCAGCGAGCCACCTCAGTATATGGCAGCGAGCCACCACAGTATAAGGCAGCGGGCCACCTCAGTATAAGGCAGCGAGCCATCTCAGTATAAGGCAGCGAGCAACCTCAGTAAACGGCAGCGAGCCACCTCAGTATAAGGCAGCGGGCCACCTCAGTATAAGGCAGCGAGCAACCTCAGTATACGGCAGCGAGCCACCTCAGTATACTGCAGCGAGCCACCTCAGTATACGGCAGCGAGCCACCTCAGTATAAGGCAGCGAGCCACCTCAGTATAAGGCAGCGAGCCACCTCAGTATACGGCAGCGGGCCACCTCAGTATACGGTAGCGGGCCAACTCAGTATACGGCACCAAGCCACCTCAGTATACAGCAGTGAACCACCTCAGTATACAGCAGTGGGCCAACTCAGTACACAACAACTAGCCATCTCAGTATACAGAGGCGGGCCACCTCTGTTTATAGCAACGAGCCAACTAGCCACCTCAGTATACAGCATTGAGCCACCTCAGTATAAGGCAACGAGCCACCTCAGTACACAACAACTAGCCACCTCAGTATGCAGCAGTGAACCACCTCAGTAGACAGCAACTAGGCACCTCCATATACAGCAGTGAGCCATCTCAGTATACAGCAACTAGCCACCTCAGTATACTGCAGCGAGCCACCTCAGTCTACTGCAGCGAGCCACCTCAGTATACGGCAGCGAGTCACCTCAGATAACAACAAATAGCCACATGAGTTTTCAGCACCTAGCCACCTCAGTATACGGCAGCGAGCCACCTCAGTATATAGCAGCGAGCCACCTCAGTCTACTGCAGCGAGCCACCTCAGTATACTGCAGCGAGAAAACTCAGTATACGGCAGCAAGCCACCTCAGTATACGGCAGCGTGCCACCTCAGTATACGGCAGCGAGTCACCTCAGATAACAACAAATAGCCACCTGAGTTTTCAGCACCTAGCCACCTCAGTATACTGCAGCGAGCCACCTCAGTATATAGCAGCGGGCCACCTCAGTCTACTGCAGCGAGCCACCTCAGTATACTGCAGCGAGAAAACTCAGTATACGGCAGCAAGCCACCTCAGTATATGGCAGCGTGCCACCTCAGTATACGGCAGCAGGCCACTTCAGTATACTGCAGCGGGCCACTTCAGTATACGGCAGCAGGCCACCTCAGTATACAGCAGCGAGCCACCTCAGTATACGGCAGCGAGCCACCTCAGGATACTGCAGCGAGCCATCTCAGTATACGTCAGTGAGCCACCTCAGTGTACGGCAGCGATTCACCTCAGTATATGTCAGCGAGCCACCTCAGTATACGGCAGCAGGCCACCTCAGTATACGGCAGCGGGCCACCTCAGTATACGGCAGCGGGCCACCTCAGTATACAGCAGCGAGCCACCTCAGTATACGTCAGCAGGCCACCTCAGTATACGGCAGCGAGCCACCTCAGTATAAGGCAGCGAGCCACCTCAGTATACGGCAGCGAGCCACCTCAGTATAAGGCAGCGAGTCGCCTCAGTATACGGCAGCGGGCCACCTCAGTATAAGGCAGCGAGCCACCTCAGTATACTGCAGCGAGCCACCTCAGTATACGGCAGCGAGCCACCTCAGTATACGGCAGCGAGCCACCTCAGTATACGGCAGCGAGCCACCTCAGTATACAGCACCAAGCCACCTCAGTATACAGCAGTGAACCACCTCAGTATACAGCAGTGGGCCAACTCAGTACACAACAACTAGCCATCTCAGTATACAGAGGCGGGCCACCTCTGTTTATAGCAACGAGCCAACTAGCCACCTCAGTATACAGCATTGAGCCACCTCAGTATACGGCAACGAGCCACCTCAGTACACAACAACTAGCCACCTCAGTATGCAGCAGTGAACCACCTCAGTAGACAGCAACTAGGCACCTCCATATACAGCAGTGAGCCATCTCAGTATACAGCAACTAGCCACCTCAGTATACAGTAGTGAGCCACCTCAGTATACAGTAGTGAGCCACCTCAGTATACAGCAGTGAGCCATCTCAGTACACAGCAGCGAGCCATCTCAGTATACAGCAACTAGCCACCTCAGTATACAGCAGCTAGCCACCTCAGTATACAGCAGTGAGCCGCTGTAGACCCAGTAAAAACTCATATAGCAAAAACACATAAGAACTTAATTAAAACAAAGGGGCCAGTAACACAACAATGAACAGTGTGTTGAAGTGGGATGAGTACAGAGGGGCACAGCACACAGATAGCCGAGGAATTGTACATATGATTATAGAAAAGGTATTGAGGAGGATCCCAGAAACTAGGAGTCGTCATGGACACCAGATATGATTAAACTCATAATAGACAATGGGAAACTGTGAAGTTTTGAACAGGTTCTCACTGAGCCAAATAAGAAATTATTATGTCAGTATACCAGACCCCTCTGAGTAAGTAAGAGGGGAGGGTCTTAGAAACAAGATTTAACCCCTGACTGAAACTGAGGAAGGTACGAGAACCCCGGGGCAGAACACTCGAGACGATACCCTGTTCCAGGGGCTCAGAGAACAGAAGAGCAGCCGCAAGTCCGAGACTGATCACCTCGTGTCTTGACGGGTAGTATACTGTACAAGTAGTGAGAGCTTGTACTTTGATGAGTTTTGATACTGTGCAAGTAGTGAGAGCTTGTACTTGATGATTTAGTGTGTGAATAAAATATTGATATACCTTTCACCAATCGGATTCTGTGGATTCTTTAAGAGTAGAGTGTATGTTAGGCACAACCTAATTGGTGCCCGAACAGGGACTCGGTTGTAGTGCTATTTCAAGTTATTTTGAATAGCCTCGCTGAGTTTGAACTAAATTATAAACAAAGCTATGAGTCTGATGGATTGGATTGGTGAACCTTTGAGTAATTATGGTCCCAGCCAGGCCAGAGTGGGAGTTGGAGCTCCGGAAATATTTGAAGGGCAAGTGGCCCTCCTGGATAGAGTTTGCAGTTTAACAGTACACAGTCTGTTGGGTACAGCATTGGGAGAATGCGCATACCCACCAAGCCAAATGGGCGCCTAAGTTAGCCACTGCTGAGTGGCATGATAGGGCCCTGAAGGCCGAGTCAGTTAGTTCAGCACAAGTAGTGCATTTAATCCAATTCCAGTCTCAGGCTGAAAAGGCTGAGTACAGTCACTGTAATGCTGAGAGGGAAGCGGACAAGGCGAAGGAACAGCTCACAGGAGCAGATCAGAAATGCTCTGACTTACAGACTGCAATGACAGTTCTGCACCGTTTACAGAAGGAGCGAGTGTACCAGTCAGTGGATCCTACCAAATGTCAGGTGGGGACAAGTAAACTACAGTCTCAACTCTCAGCACAGAGAGGCATAATATGCACTTTTGTGGATAGGGAGGATGATGACAATGACAACTTTAATTGGGCCGACTTGGCAGATAAGGCCAGTAAGTACCATGGGATGACCACCCCCGAACCGTCCGAACTCCCAATCGTGCCTTCAGCCCCAACCCGGGCCTTACCTATGGCCCATTAATACCTGGGTGGGGGGGGGGGGGGCAGAGGGCTCCATGACCAAGTTAATGGCAGAGTGACATAAAAAGACTATGTTTTAGTGAAATTTCAAGTGAGTAAAAACAAGTTACTGTGTCTTTTGATTCGAATGTGTGAATGTTGGAAGCTTCCATGAATGTGGGATGTGCAGCTTGTGTTCTGTAGAACCGACAGTCATTAACTCTTTGTTGTCTGGCCTTAATGATGACAGAATGAGTCTGTTACATTTTCTATTTTTACACGTGTATATTTTGTGGGAACCTATTTTGATTGTGAATTAGTTGAACCTGTGTGTGTTCCTTGACATCGGGACAGGGAATTTGACAGAGATTTTGATATTTTGAATTCATAGCCCATTACAGGAATCAATTTTCTAAGTTGTTTGGAATTGAATGAGTGTGAAAAGTGATTGTTGAATGTATTCATTTTAATTTAAAATTGTGCACCCAGTAATGGGATATAAAATTGAATTATATTTTAAGTTAAAGTTTTATTTTTATTTTAAAAGTTGGTTTTGCAACTGTGAAAAGGCAATGAACAATTTTCTAAGAGGTAAGCTTCAGCCTTGAAGGTCTGAAGATGTCTGGCAAAAATCCAATTTGAAGTTTAAAATATTATTTTACTTGGAGTTCCAGTTTGCAATCTGTTTTTTTTTGGATTTTAAATTAAAGACATGTTTTATTGACTGTATTTAAGTAGCAAATGACAGGAATTGGATATTGGTTTAAGGGAGAGAAGGATAAACAAAGGAGATATAGGAAAGATTCTGTCTGTTTAAAGTTTGTTTAAGAAGCTGGTGTTGAATCTTTTGTTTTAGGAATGTTAAATAACTTTTTCTTTAGTTTTTGGTTTTATTACAGTCATTTGAAAAGGCGCCTGAAGAAAGAACAAGAAAAATGACGTAATTTACCATCTTAAAAAAAAGCACATGCTATTCTGTTCTGTGTGTAGTTAATAAGTATTGTAAGTTAATAAGTCTGAGTTAAGTTTATACTATTAAGGTTAATTGACCTGTTAAGTTGAAAAACTGAAATTTCATTTGTGGCCACAATGAACTTTCAAGTTTATTATGTCAAGTTTTGGAGGAGTCTTCAGTTCCGGACATAAGACTCGTTCATGTAATATTGGCAGTTTTGATTTTTAAATATTTATTGCAGTAAATTGGAATTTGGAATCATCTTTGTTATATTAAAAAAATCCTTGGATTAGAAACCTCTTACAAAAGATGGTAAAAATTTGGAAACAATTGGAGTTTAATCTAAAATGCTGTCTTTTCTGATGGAGATGCTTTCCTTTGAAGCTGATAATGTTACTAATTATTTTGTTGTTTTCAAACCCTAAGGATACCAAAAGGATTGAAAAAAAGTTTAAAATGGAGTGTAGTTCTTTTTGATCAAAAAAAAAGGTTACGTAAAGTGAATGAGCTGAGAATGATTTGCTCCGCCCCCTTGGAGACAAACAAAGAAATTAACCCCGCTGCAGCTATTGTTTTTCTATTTAATCCACCGCACAATTTTTCCATGCTGAGAGTAAACGTTATATATATTGGACATTATTAAATCTTAAATTTCTAAATTGACAGATATAATTGGACAAATTAACCCATTGGGCTCAGGGGCAGAGCCTCGATGGATTCTTTGTGTTTTCTTTAAGCAGGTGTTGGTAGGTTCCAAGGCCACATGAGAACTGATGCCACAGCAAGAGATCCAGCAGCTTTAAAAATTTAAGAACTTAATTGCAGACATTAAATGTCACAGCATCTTTATCAATGAGACAAAGTGCTTGAGAAGGAGAGATCGTTGCAAGCACTTCTGTCTTTAATGTAAAAAAAAACCACCAAGTCTGGGCATAAGAAATTGGAATCAATAAACACACTTTAATTGATATGAGTGGTTATTTAAAGCACTCAAAGGGAAATTTATCTAATATTTAAGAGGACAATCAAAGTTTTAGAAAATAAAAAACAAAACAGTCTGAATGGTTTGCTGTGTTAGATATTAGCAATGGGTTCTGGTCCATACCACTGGCACAAGAGTGTCAATATAAATTTGCGTTTACATTCCAGGGACAACAGTACACCTGGACGTGCCTCCCCCAGGGATTTCATAATAGTCTGTCAATATTCCACCAGTGGTTGGCAAAAGCGTTAAGTCCTTTCTCCTGATCAGAATGTTTGATCCAATGTGTGGATGACTTACTACTCCAAATGGAGAGTAGGGAAGAGCATTTCAAGCTACTGGAGGAACTCCTTCAACTCCTTTGGAAGGTCGGAGTGAAAGTTAACCTGAAAAAGGCACAGATATTGAAAGAAAAGGTTTCTTATTTGGGAATAGTGGTAACACAGGGAAAGCATGAGATAGAGCAAAAGCGAGTACAGACAATCCTCGAACTCCCCCGCAAGATATTAAAGCTCTAAGATCATTTTTGGGCCTTGTTGGGTATTGCAGGAACTATATTGATGTATTTGCCTTAAAGGCAGCCCCTTTATATGATCTGTTGAAAAAGAACTCCGAGTGGGTATAGACACCAGAGTGTACGTCAGCAGTTGCAGAATTAAAACAGGCACTGGCCACAACCCCGGCGCTACAGGTGCCGGACCCATCCCTACCCTTTGCCCTCAAGGTTGCTACCACAGATACTACCTTATCAGCGGTATTGCGTCAGGAAAAACATGGTCGATTTTGTCCACTGGCATACGCATCTCGCTTGTTAACGTCAGTAGAACAAGCTTTTACAGTGTATGAAAAGCATTTGCTGGCTGTCTTCTGGGCAATTCAACATTTTACTTATATTGTTGGCCTCAGCCCCATAACTATTCTAACTGAACACACGCCTATCCAGTTGTTACTGGATGGATGACTGAAGGACGGTAATGTTAGAATCGTATTGCTCGGTGGCTCTTACTCTTGCAAAGCAGAGAAATTTCAGTAAAAAAGGCAAGAACCACTACGTGCCTGGTGGACAACTTAATCTACCAGGGCGAACCCCATGAGTGTCAGGTTTTGACAGTAAAGGCCCTCCAGGGACCTTTTGAGTCAAAATCATTGGGGGATGTACAAGGGAAGGAGCCAGCAATCAAACCTGCAATCAAAATATTTGTTGACGTTTCCTCTACAGGGGAGGACGGGATTCGGCAGACGGGATGTGGATCACATGCACAGGAGGATGGAAGTCCTAGACTCAGGGACAAATTGCGATGGGTCTTTCTTGTAAATGTTACTATTGGATAGTGGGTATGTGTCGAATGCCCAAGGGGAACCACCTTACGGGACCCACCAGGGGGCCCCAAATTTACTGTATGGGAATGCAATGATAAAGACTGTAAGAACCGATCACTGTGTGTGAAGTCACACAGTGATAGGGTCTATTGGCTCCAATGTGTTGGGAAAAATAAAAAAGGACAGTTCCTATTCCAGGTCGTGAGCGTAAATGGGCTACAAGCTCCAATCACCATGGTTAACCTCACATCCGAATTACTAATGAGTAGGGTTACAACCCAGCAGCCACAAGTGACTGGTCTCCCTTGCCCTGCCTTAACTACAGGACCATGAAATTGACTTGCGATAATAAAAACTAATAAAATTGTATATGATAATGTACACCATGAGTTGGTACCGGTACTGTTGAATATCTCAGATATCCACCTACCTGACTGGTGCCGTGAGAAGACCCGAGAGTTGTACAAGGTACTACTGCAACAATTGCTAAGACAGGAATTTGGTGATGAGGGAATAATAAAGGGAAAGAAGCGTAAACGTAGTTTAGTGAATGATGTAGCCACAGTCTTTAATACAGGAACTTCAATTGTCAATACTATAGATTTGGAAAATGTGGACCAGCAGGTTAGAACTCTCAGTCAGCTGAGAGTAAAGGATATTTTGAAAAAGGAACAAAAGATACAGAGTGGTGGAGCTAAAGTAAGACAGGATCTGATGAAAACAGTGACAGGACTGGTGAGAGTACTGGAAGGTCATGCTCATACTATTAATGATATAATAGAAAAGGTAAAGGAAGTCCATGACATTTCAAATAATGAAAGTGTTTGCCGTACATATGGTTCGTGGATGTTAGAACAAACTTGAGAAAATTTGAGGCAAATTGATGCAGGAATGATACCAGTTTAGATCAATGACACCCAGTTGGAGGACTTAGCTAGTCACACAAATGATAAAATTACCAGGTGCCAACTCACAAAACTTAAGGTGTGGAAAGGTCAGGAGTGTGTAAATACAAGATCTATGAGTATTGGAGTAGTATTGGGAATACCTGTAATTCTGAGAGATAAGTTAGGGATGCAATTATACAAAGTAGAAAATGTAGGGGTGATAAGGGGAAAGCATTACATAAAATACTATGATATATTACCCTATGTTGTGAAAATTGGAAAAGAGGTAGTTGGAACAACATTGTCTGAGTGCAGTCTGGAAAACCAGGTGGTTATATGTCCTCATCCTATATATAAAACAGCAGAGTCAAAATGTGGATTTAATGCCACTGTAAATTGCACCATGGAGACTAGGAAAGCATTGTCAGGGCTAACCCATGTGGCCTATATGGGAAAGGGGAGATATTGCTTAACCACCATGGCGAATGAGTACCGGTATGGACATAACCGGACTTGTCCAGTGAGCAACAGTACATTTTGTTTCAACCCACAAATACCAACCCGAGTAGGGGAGATGGAGTTGGTAGACATACATAAATGAAAGACAGAAACGATAACTGTGACAGAAAGTATTAAGGAGGATTTGACAAATTACCTCTGGGAATATGAATATACTATTCAGCCATTGCCCACGCGCTTGGGTAAAGAGAGAGAGCAGTTAGAAACCATTGGTGTAGTGTACTACAATCTGGAACAAGAGTTGAAGAAACTACAAGATGAGATTGACGAGATAAACGATTCTACTTGGTGGGAGGACTTATGGAACTGGGGGTCAAACGTGCAGAAACACCCCTGGTTTAGAATTATCTCCCATGTCCTGATAATGGTTTCGGGTATCATGGTGTTATATGTGACATTCTTAATTTGTAAACTTAAGAAATTACTTAGGCAATGTGAGAGGATGTATGAACACAGGTTGGACAGCTACCTTTAAGGAAATCAGTGTTCGAACTTGCTCTATAAAAGGATAGACAATTAGTTATGCCACACAAGGGTAATTGTTTAACCTATTCATATGTACTTAAAATGAATTAATGAATAATCAACATACTCTAAGAATGAAATTGCGACTGTATTATGTTCACACAATTGATTGATTATATAATAGTGATGTTTAAATTGTGCTTTCATTAACATTACACAGCTTATGCTTTTGCTTTGAAAATGAAATTGTAATTGCACAAGTGTACTACCTAAGGGACATGAGAGTGTGATCCCTTGGGCATAGCCCTGCAGGATCAAAGGGGGGACTGTAGACCCAGTAAAAACACATATAGCAAAAACACGTAAGAACTTAATTAAAACAAAGGGGCCAGTAACACAACAATGAACAATGTGTTGAAGTGGGATGAGTACAGAGGGGCACAGCACACAGATAGCCGAGGAATTGTACATATGATTATAGAAAAGGTATTGAGGAGGATCCCAGAAACTAGGAGTCGTCATGGACACCAGATATGATTAAACTCATAATAGACAATGGGAAACTGTGACGTTTTGAACAGGTTCTCACTGAGCCAAATAAGGAATTATTATGTCAGTATACCAGACCCCTCTGAGTAAGTAAGAGGGGCAGGTCTTAGAAACAAGATTTAACCCCTGACTAAAACTGAGGAAGGTACGAGAACCCCGGGGCAGAACACTCGAGTAGATACCCTGAGCCAGGGGCTCAGAGAACAGAAGAGCAGCCGCAGTTCTGAGACTGATCACCTCGTGTCTTGACGGGTAGTATACTGTACAAGTAGTGAGAGCTTGTACTTTGAGTTTTGATACTGTACAAGTAGTGAGACTTGTACTTGATGATTTAGTGTGTGAATAAAATATTGATATACCTTTCACCAATTGGATTCCGTGGATTCTTTAAGACTAGAGTGCATGTTAGGCACAACACCACCTCAGTATACAGCAGCGGACCATCTCAGTATACAGCAACTAGCCACCTCAGTGTACAGCAGCTAGCCACCTCAGTATACAACAGTGGGTCACCTCAGTATACAGCAACTAGCCACCTCAGTATACAACAGTGGGTCATCTCAGTATACAGCAACTAGCCACCTCAGTATACAGCAGTTTAGTTTAGTTTGGTTTAGAGATACAGCACTGAAACAGGCCCTTCGGTCCACCGAGTCTGTGCGGACCATCAACCACCCATTTATACTAATCCTACACTAATCCCATATTCCTACCACATCCCCACCTGTCCCTATATTCCCCTACCTATACTAGTAGCAATTTATAATGGCCAATTTACCTACCAACCTGCAAGTCTTTTGGCTTGTGGGAGGAAACCGGAGCACCCGGAGAAAACCCACGCAGACACAGGGAGAACTTGCAAACTCCACACAGGCAGTACCCAGAATTGAACCCGGGTCGCTGGAGCTGTGAGGCTGCGGTGCTAACCACTGCGCCACCTCAGTATATAGCAACTGGTCAGCTCAGTATACAGCAGTGGGCCACCTCAGTATACAACAACTGGCCACCTCAGTATACAGCAGCTAGCCACCTCAGTATACAGCAGCGAGCCACCTCAGTATAAGGCAGCGGGCCACCTCAGTATACTGCAGCGGGCCACCTCAGTATACGGCAGGTGTCCAAAAGCTTGGTCAAAGAGGTAGGTTTTAAGGAGCATCTTAAAGGACAAGAGAGAGGTGGAGAGATTTAGGGAGGGAGTTTCAGAACTTAGGGCTTCATCACCTGAAAGCACAACTGCTAATGCTGGAGTGATGAAAATTGGGGATGCCCAGAAGGCCAGAATTGGAGGTGCACAGATATCTCGGAGGGTTTTGAGCTGGAGGAGCTTATAGAGAAGTGAAGGGGCGAAGCCATGGAGGGATTTGAATTTTAAAAATTGAGACACTGTTGGACCGGGAGCCAATACAGGTCAGTGACCACAGGGGTGATGTGAGCTAGGATACAAGCACCAGAATTTCGCATGAGCTCAGGTTTATGAAGGTACAAAGTGGGAGTCCAGCCAGGAATAGGTGAGTCTAGAGGTAACAATAGTATGGGGATTACGCCAACAGAAAAGCTGCTAAAGGGACGCAGATGAACAATGTTACGGAGGTGGAAGCCAGTGGTCTTGGTGATAGACAAGATATGGGATCAGAAGCTCAGCTCAGGGTCAAAAAGGATGCCAAAGTTGCAAGTGGTCTAATTTAGCCTCAGGCAGTGGCCAGCGAGAGCAATGGAATCAGTGGCGAGGGAAACATAGTTTGTGTCAGGGGTCGAAGACATTGGCTTCGGTCTGCCTAATAAAAAGAAAAGAAAGACTTGCATTTATATAATGCTTTTCATGACCACTGGACGTCTCAAAGTGCTTTACAGCCAATTAAGTACATATTTAACAACAGAAATTTCTGCTCATCGAATACTGAATGTTGGACAAGCAGCATGACAAATCAGAGGCAGTGGAGAGGTCAGGAGCGATGGCGATGATGTAGAGTTGGTGTCTTCAGCTACATGTAGAACCTACTGGGCTAAATTTTATGATCCCACCACCGGAAGCTGAGGCGGGTGTGCAAAATGCAGAGGTCCCGCTAGTGACATCAGTGGCCGCACTGCCATGATTAAGTGGTGGGCGGCCATTTTGCATAATGGTGATGGCCATTCCCTCACCCCAAATCATGTGGTGGGGGCAGCAATGGAGATGCCATTCATGGCATCACCTGATGTTAGATCAGGTGGTGGCGCTTTCTTTAAAAGTCTGCCAGCCCTGCATTTATTCTCTCCATGCATACAAGCTCGTTACAGAGATCCCTCCATTCACAAACAAGCCCCTTGCAGAGATCCTCCATTCACAAACAAGCCCCTTACAGAGATCCTTCCATTCACAAACAAGCCCCTTGCAGAGATCCCCCATTCACAAACAAGCCCCTTACAGAGATCCCCCCATTCACAAACAAGCCCCTTGCAGGCATCCCTCCATTCACAAACAAGCCCCTTGTGGAGATCCCCCCATTCACAAACAAGCCCCTTGCGGAGATCCCCCCATTCACACACAAGCCCCTTACAGACATCCCCCCATTCACAAACAAGCCCCTTGCAGGGATCCCTCCATTCACAAACAAACCCCTTGCAGGGATCTCACCATTTACAAACAAGTCCCTTGCAGGGATCCCCCCATTCACAAACAAGCCCCTTGCAGAGGTCCCACCATTCACAAACAAGCCCCTTGCGGAGATCCCCCCATTCACACACAAGCCCCTTACAGACATCCCCCCATTCACAAATGAGCCCCTTACAGACATCCCCCATTCACAAATGAGCCCCTTACAGACATCCCCCCATTCACAAACAAGCCCCTTGCAGGGATCCCTCCATTCACAAACAAGCCCCTTGCAGGGATCCCACCATTCACAAACAAGCCCCTTGGACCCGCAGCATAGCGGCAATGGCCACTGTAAACCCTACTTCCCCTATGCTACTTTGGTTAGGTTACCTTCCCTTTCGTGGCACAGAGGACTCTTGCCTCTGTGGCACCAGCTTTTCAAAGTCGCAAAGCTGAAGGCCGCACGTCAACCAGAAAATTGAGAAACCTTGGTTGGATCGCAGTGAATTAGATTCAATTTTATTTAAAGCAGCATTTACAACATTTAAATGATGATGTTGCCACGTAGGGGCCTCAGTACCACTACGGTTCTTCCCCGCCTCCGACAAAATCGGCACACTGCGGTACCACACTGGGTTTCATAGCAGAGGGCTCCACGGAGATTCTCTGCCCCACACCCTACTGAACCTGCCTCTGACAAGAGAACAAAATTCAGCCCACTGTGTTTTTGGATGGTATCACCAAGGAGTAGCTTGTAGATGAGAAATAGAAAGGGACCAAGGTTAGATCTGAACCTTCCTGATGACCTGTGGCAGTCTCCAACTTACTGGTGGGAGATAACAGTGAATAGATCATGACATAGAAACATAGAACATTTATGGCATAGAAGGCCTTTTGGCCCAATGTGTCTATCCTGTCCCACAGTAACAATAATAATTTGGAAATATAAAGCACCTTTAACCTATTAAAATGTCCCAAAAATGTCTGAAATAAAAGCAAAATACTGTGGATGCTGAAAATCTGAAATAAAAACAGAAAGTACTAGAAATACTCAGCAGGTCTGGCAGCATCTATGGAGAGAGAAGCAGAGTTAACATTTCAGGTCGGTCACAGACCTGAAACGTTAACTCTGCTTCTCTCTCCACAGATGCTGCCAGACCTGCTGAGTATTTCTAGCACTTTCTGTTTTTATCTGTGATTCCAAAAACTGGGCCTAAGACATGACATAGTTGAATTAGGCAGAAGCAGGGTTAGGGTTAGGAAAATCCAGCTCAGTTGCTGGGGTACAAATTGTCAGATATAATTTCTTTGAGTGATTTGATGAATTTGTCGACAAACTGATGCCAAAATTGAGAAGACTTTATGTGGGTTCTCCAGATCTCCCACCATAAGCTTAGTAGAGGATTAGTGAAAACTCTTGAAAATGGTGTGAATGGCTGTTTTTAATCATTTACGTTATTTCTCGGGGTGATTCCACCAATCTTCACTGACATTATAGTTAGGGGAGAACTGTGATAAAAATTATGAGAGTATATATTAAGATTGCAAAACAATGCTACCTGCTGATATAGGTGAGAGCTGTGTACAGTTCAACACTAAACGCACTGTTCAGCAGGGGGCCCAAGGCCATGTGAGGCTAACACCACTGAAAGCTAGTCTGCACTACTTAAAGCCAGCCTGCCCCTTTTAAAGGGGAGGTGTATTCTGGCTGGAGTAGATGCTGAAAGTGGCCGAGGAAGACATTCTGAGCAGGGAGAACACTAATGGTTCAACAGGGCAGACAACATGCTGCAAGGTTCTCAGACATAGCACTGGAGGTCATGGTGCAGGAGGTGGGCAGGATGAGAGATGTTCCCTATCCATAGAGGCCTGGAGGCCCACCTGACAAACTCTCAGAAGGCAATGGAAGCAGATAGACTTGGCAGTCAATATAAGATATGTAGCTCTGAACACCTGGAAGAAATTTAATGACCTCAGACAATTGGTCAATGTCTGTGAATTCATCTTCAAATGCCATATCCTTAGAACTGAACCATGAGCCTCAGACAACGCTCAATTCACCACCCCTCACTTCACTACCAAACAACAATCCCTAACAGTCATGACTCATACCTCACACCTCACATTCATAGCCTCGCCTCACCCTCACACAATTAGCATTGTTGCAAGCCTCACACCCCCCACATCTCACAGTTGCACACACTGCCAACTATTCAGCTATGACCAGCACATCACACAAACACATTGCACAACACTCACTGACACATTTGTCGCCCTTACAGGACAAGATGGCACATAACCACAGGCAGCTGCACCGAACAGCCGGGCACAGGGGTGCCTGCATGTCCTAACCCGATGGAGGAGATGGTACTCCCGATCAGTGGAGCAACCATGACTGATGTTATACTCATGGCTAATCCTCCTTACATCCCACTTTCCTCATCCACACACTCTTCTGATTTACAAGCTGCAGTTGGTGTAAGCATGCACTTCTTACTCCACCCCACT
The DNA here is from genome assembly GCF_036365525.1 of Heterodontus francisci. Taxonomy (NCBI): domain Eukaryota; kingdom Metazoa; phylum Chordata; class Chondrichthyes; order Heterodontiformes; family Heterodontidae; genus Heterodontus; species Heterodontus francisci. The sequence continues at coordinate 54,597,600 of NC_090387.1, read as the reverse complement.
GCCTCCCCGTACCATAGCGCTACCCTGCACCATTCTCCTTTCAGATACCCAAGAACTGTCACCTGGCCAGGCAGTTGAGGAAGAGCAAGAGATGGCAGATCAGGAAGACAGTGATGAAGAAGAAAGACCATTATTCGATCTGACACTCATAGCCATCAGCTCAGATACTGACTCTGCGCATACTTTAGAAGGTAGCTTACAGGTAAGATCTGCACATGATGCGATACCAGGGACGAGTGACCTGCAGCTAGGGCAGGGGCCAAGGATTATGCAGGTGCCAGCTCGCAGAGGCCAAGAGGCCATGCATGAGTTCTGCTGCAGAAGATCCAGATGAGGACTTCGATGGGACGGCTTTCAGAAATAGGCTAATGGATGTGTAGAATGAAATGCTTGATGCATTGGTAGGCCTCTGGTCACATCTCCACCAGTGTTAATGTTCCAAGATAGCTGTGAATGTCTTGTTAATGGAGGTGAGGCAGGTAGTTCATTCAAAACTTGCAAGCATTGTTCTGGTGGGAGATTAACTAGACTTTCATCGCCGCCTTGATACCTCAGTATGTGAGGTATTTCGATGCAAATTGTGGTGGCCATTTTAGCTGCTTTCTTTTTAGAGTTTAATTCAGGTTTCCAACCAATGGATTAAAGAAAACCATTCAGCATAGCACATGTTCATGACAATACTATTAAAACAATTTTGATTTACGCCATTAAAGATGCCTGTTCAGAAAACGAGCTGAGCCAGAGAACTGCACAACAAAAATAAATAACTTAATTTTCACTAATTATGGGTGCCGCTGGAACTGTTATGTAAATGTATTTGTGAGCATCTGTTTAACTTTCAACAGATTACTTTATTGCAAGTAATGTGTATTCTGAAAAAGATATTGTTTTATATGTGTATTGCACAATGGTATCCAATTCAGAAGCTAACAGAAATAATATAAAGTTTGATTTTTTAATCTTGTATTTGCATAATGTCCATTATCCAAGAACACCAGTTTGTATGGTTGTCTGATTTAAAAATAAGATTTGTGTTTTGATAACAGATGGTGGTTCATTTTGCCAATGCTGTGCTAAAGTGCTTCAAGTTGTGATGTGTTTGATTTTATTAGAGATCAGATTTAACGCATGCATGCCACATATCTGAAATTGCATTCCTATTTCTCATTCGTGAAAGGAAATGAAATTGTGCTGAAATGTAATATGGTCACCCTTAGGCTAAACCAGCATGACTGGGAATTGCAACATTATAAATCTAATAGTTGTGGCTCGACCCTGAAAATTCTGTGTTATAGCATGAATAATAGGAACTTTAATTTGCAAAATTCACTTTCATTTTTGCTGGCATCATGACTATTTTATGTTTTTTAAATTATTGTACTTTTTAGGCCTACTTAATAATAACGATCAAAATCAAATGAAAATGTCATCTTTTTATTATTACCGAGGAGTTTTTTTTGCATTTATTTATTATTTAAATAACATGCATTTTTTAACGAGTTACTGAAGAAAAACAAGAGCTTTTGAATAAAGGTCAACTCTTTAAAACAGTACAGACAATTGTATTGTGGAATTTAGTGCAAGCACTCTGGTTGCCCTAGTTTGGAGACATAATACTTTTTAATGGTCATTAAATGAATGGCAGTTTTTCCACTTTACATCCCATGCCAATGTTAAATATTCCTGAGTCACACATTCTGGCCGGGACTTTGTTGAGGTCCCGATGTCAGGCTCTGTGGCGTGGGGGTCAGAAGATTGCACCAGCAGCGGCCCACCACAGAGCCCGACACCAGGGATTGCCAGGTCCGATCTTCTCGGCAGCGGCGAGGCTCCGTGGTGGCCACCTCCCACCCCCATTTCCGCCCCTACCGCTTGGTGATGGGACCCAACTTTACATATTTAAATAAAGGAAATGCATATTTTTACATACCTTTCACCGCAATCTTGCTGGCTGTCTGCAATCATCCGAGCGACGGCTGGCACTCCCACACCTCCACTTGCCTGTCCAGAGAAAGCTGCTGCCACCAAGGTCAGGAAAGGGGGAGCTCTGTATTGTAGTGAAGCCTGAAGTCTTAGTGTATGTGGTGGGGGTGGGGGGGGGGTGTGGAGAAAGGTCAAATTATGCACCTAGTGCAGTTGGGATGGAAAAGGGTTAATCTGCACTTTTCTGGTGTAGTTGGGGGGATGGGTGGGTCAAACTACATTTTATTGTTGCAGTTTGGGAGGGGAGGGACAACTTTCATTTGCCACCACAGGCCTGGCAGCCCTTTAAAAACCGCTCCTGCGCCAAGGCAGCTGGCACCATTGTCGACGTTGCAGAGCCCACCCCGCCACATGATTGTGGGGGTGGGGGGGGCCACCCAGCGTGTGCAGATGGGCTGCCGCGCGGTAGATCACAGCAGCATGGTGGCGCCTGTGGGCCACCATTTTTTTTGCCCGCTGCCGCTCCTGGCTACAATTACCGTCAGGGTACCAGCCTATACCATAAATAGGCTCTGTCTCCTCTAAGTGAGTTGCACAACCTCCCGCGCTCAATGTCTTGGTCAGAATTTACGATATTATTTTCAATATATTGCGATTAGATGATTTGACTATATCTAAAAGGATATATGTAATTGGGGGAGGAATTTGGAATTAAAAATGTAATGTTTAACGAAGACCACATCAGGCCTTATGCTAAGAAGGAAAAATGCAGATTTAATGCTGAAAAGGGGACTGAGAGCTGATTAATCTGCTGAGTGATTTGATCGGTTCTGGGTTTCCTACTGCAGCACAAAATGTATTAAAACATTAATTATCTCAATTAGTAGTTAACTTAAAATGATAACCAATCTTATCAAAATAATGGATGTGATTTAGATTTAAACATGTCTAAGTTAAATGATTACTGTCAAGAATTCTGCTGCAAATTGCTCAAATTGGTTTAAAAATTAGATGACCATTAAGATTTGAGTGCAGAGAGAATATGTATTCAGAAACTAGAAATTAGACTGTTCGAAGTATGTTACAGCCCAATAATACATCATGAGTTTTGGATGACAGCTTAAACCATTGGAGCAATGCTTAAGTGGTTTATCAACGTCACCTGAACTCTAAGATGTTATTACCTTCTGGCATATTTTCATGTATAAAACAAACAAAAATACTTACCTCATAAAGAAATCCAGAAAGAACTGAGTCGAATATTAAATTGTAAGATGCTTGAATTTGCTTGGATAAAATACATTTTGTACCATATGAGTCCAGCTATGGTGATACTGTATCATGTGATTCATACCATATTAGAGCTTTTATTTGACTTGCTCATTCGGGGAAATAACTTGCCTTGTTTATATTACATTACAGTCTGCTTGGCTATAAATATAACTCAAGCAACTATGTCCGATAAATGTAATCTCACAGGCAAAGAGGTGAAGCAGTGGAGTACAATAGCAGTTGTTTTGGGGAATCTCATGCTCGCTAACAAATTCTGGTGACAGCTATTTCATTTCAATAATTACAGAAGAAGAACATAGGGTAAATTAGAGTCAAATTAGGTACCAATAAAGAAATAAAGAGAGGGAAAGGACGGTTGGACTGAAAGAAAGAGAAGAGACAGAAAATAAAAGTAAGAGAAGCATTGAATTTTTTTTTTAAATTAAAAGCTGTGTGAACAATTTTCTACCAGCAGGGGTGAAATTCCATAGCTTTAACTGTTCCCTTTCTGAGCCTCTGAGGTTGAATGGCATTGCAGGAACTTAAATCTTGTCATTAAAAGGGGTCCTTACATCATTAAGTACCAGCCATAACTTTCTGCGGTGAGTTTAAATGTGTTATGAAAGTGCTTCTTTTTTTTTCAATATTTTTTGAGGACTCCTATTTAAATGGTGAAATGGTTCGATTTTGGAAGGCTGCAGATTTCATAGATGTTGTACTCTGTTTTTTGTTGAAAGTTCATTGAGAGGAAACTTGAGATTGAGAGGTAGAGGCATATTTTATTTCTTTTTAAAAGATAGCCAGACAGATGAAGTGGCCGAGGAAAAGCTGGACACTGCTTATGCAAAGCAGGTTGATAGGCGGAGCTCATGAAGTTTATGCCATGTTTTCTGAGGAGGCTTCTGCAGATTATGAGGTGGTCAAAAAGGCTATTCTCGCTGCTTATGAGTTAGTCCCTAAAGCTTATAGACAGAAATTTCAGAACCTCTGGAGACAGCCTGGGCAGACTTATGTAGAATTTGAGAGGGTAAAGCAAATTCATTTTGATCGTTGGATGTAGGCACTAAAGGTAGAGGCCACGTATGAGAACCTTAGGGAAATAATTCTCCTGGAAGAATTTAAAAATTCACTTCTCCATGAACCTATGCAGAGAACCAGAAGGTTACAACAGCCAGACAGGCAGCTGAGATCACTGATGATTAGGAGCTTGTTTACAAGCCCAAACCCTTTGTCTGTCACCCCCACAAACCTGAGAAGGATAGAAGGTGGGAGGGTGAAAGTAAGGCAAGTAGCCGGGGACAAGAAGGGATAGCTGGGAACGCCCCAGGATCTCTTCCTCAGGCCAGAAAGGAAGATGCTGAGGGTGGCAGTGAGGTCTGCAAGCCTAAATGTTACCATTGCCACAAGATGCCACCTTAGTGCAGAATGCTGGAAGTTGCAGGGTAAACCTATGGGACTCATTGGGTTGCACAAGGCCAATGCAGAAAAAGGGGCCCTGACCGAGAGTGCAACAGATCAGGCTCTGTTCCAGACTGCAGCTGTAAGGCCAAGTACAAAAACTGCTGTGAGTGCGGGGGTCATAAATAAGTTACCTGAAAGTTATAGGGAATTCTTGTCAAAAGGAAAAGTAACTCCTTATCCCTCAAGTGAGGCAGGTGAACCGATAGTTATACTTAGGGGTACAGGAGCCACACAAACTCTTTCGCTGGGGAAAGGCAAAACTTTTCCACCAGAGAGCACATTGAATGCCAAGGTTTTAGTAAATGATATAGGCAGGGAGTATAGACCTGTACCTTTGTATCGGGTGCACCCGGAGTGTGACTTAATGTCTGGAACAGTAACTGTAGGAGTTGTCCATAGTTTGCCTATAGACGGAGTTGACCTACTCCTGGGGAATGATTTGGCTGGAACGAAGGTAGTAGCTTCTCCAGTAGTCACAGAAATACCAAGTGAAGGCAAAGAGACAGAACAGTTGCAGGAAAAGGTTCCAGAAATGTTTCCTTCATGTGTAATGAGCCGAGCAATGGCTAAACAGGTTCCATTGTCAGAGGTCAAATTGGCACCACAGACAAATAGCCAAATAGGTGAAACTTTCTATGGGGATTTGGATAATCCGAAGTAAATGTTCAGTAACTCTTCTCTGATCAAGGCTCAGCAAGCTGATCCAGAGTTAAATAGAGTAGCACAATCGGCTCGAACTGAAGCTGAAGCAAAAGGAGTTCCGGAAGGTTACTATATTAAAAATGGGATTCTGATGAACAAGTGGAGACCTCCACACAGACCTGTGGATGAAGAATGGACAATAGTTCACCAGATAGTGGTACTGCCCAAGTATCGCCGGGAAATATTAAGGATAGCCCATGAAATTCCTAAACAGGACATGTGGGGATTCAGAAGACCCAATTACGTATAGGTTGACATTTTTACTGGCCAGGTCTTTCCAAGGACGTGGTGCAGTTTTGTAAAATGTGCCATACATGCCAGATTGTGGGAAAACTGCAACCTGCCATAAAACCGCCACCTCTAATTCCCACACCAGTTTTTGGGGAACCATTTAGTAGGGTGTTGGTAGACTGTGAAGGACCTTTGCCGAAAACAAAAGCAGGACATCAATATATACTCACTAACATGGATATGGCTCCTCAATTCCCACTCCCTTGAGAACAATTTCTGCTCAGGTAGTGGTGGAGAAGTTAACCCAGTTCTTCACTAGATTACCGATTGAGATTCAGTCGGATCAAGGTTCCAATTTTATGTTTAAGACTTTCGAGGAAGTTATGAATAATTTGGGTATAACACAGTTAAAGTCTTCAGCATGCCACCCACAGACACAAGGGGCTGTAGAAAGGTACCATCAGACCCTCAAAATGATGACCAGGGCATACAGTCATGAATATCCCAATGATTAGGATAAAGAGCTAGAATTTCTTTTGTTTGCCACACGGGATTCACCTAATGAGTCTACCGGTTTTATTCCTTTTGAATTAGTTTATGGACATGAGGTAAGAGGTTCTCTAAAACTAATCAAAGATAAGTGTTTTAAACAGAGGGACGAATCTTCCATGTTAGAATATGTATCTGTGTCCCGGGAGTGGCTCACAAGAGCTTGTAAAGTGGAATAAAAACAAAAAATGCTGGAAATACTCAGCACGTCTGGCAGCATCTGTGGAGAGAGAAGCAGAGTTACCGTTTCAAAACATTAACTCTGCTTCTCTCTCCACAGATGCTGCCAGACCTGCTGACTATTTCCAGCAATTTTTGTTTTTATTTCAGATTTCCAGCATCTGCAGTATTTTGCTTTTATATTAGCTTGTAAAGTGGCTCAGGAACACCTGAAAGCTTCCCAAACAACCATGAAGACATGGGCAGACAAGCATACAAAGGCCCGAACATTTCAACCAGGGGATGAGGTGTTAGTATGACTGCCCTTACAGGGTGAACCACTGAAAGCACAGTTCAGAGGCCCATATAAAGTGGTCAAAAGAATTGGTAAAGTAAATTATTTGATTGACACCCCAAATCGCCGGAAAAAGAATCAGCTGTATCATATCAATATGTTGAAACAATATCATTGCTGGGAGGAGGATAAGCAAGCTGATACGACCAGGTGAGGAAGGGGTCTCAGGCTTCCCTTTCGCCCCTTTTCTGTTTTGACCGCAACAGGGTTTATCTTTTTAATACAGTGATTTAACTTACCAACTCAGAGAGCACTTGCTCCTGTTACTCTAATGTATAATATATAATTGCAAATGAACCAATTAGACTGGTTTTCTTGAGTTTAAACTCTAAGAAAGATTTAAGTTTATTAACCTTATCACTCTAAACCGATTAAAGTGACTAAAATATGCAACGCATCCACACTCTCTCTCACACACACACACACACACATATAAATAGATAACAGAGGTTGCAGTAGTGTCCTTCATAAAAATGTAATTTAAATACTGAAGTTTAGTCACTCTGAAGTTGTAGTCCTGAAGTCCTCAGAGGGCCACACAAGGTTCGGGCTTGCTTCTCAGGTTTCCGAAGGCAGAAGAGAGGCTCTATCCAGGTTCCCTGGTTACTGGCTGTGTTGGGCTGTAGGCTTGCAGCCAAGGCTTCTCTGTATCTTTGCTGGAGAGTGGGAGAGAGAGAGATTGCTGCTCTCTTGCTGGCTTACAGTTACAATCTCCTTCTGAGGCATAATTTACAAACTTCCAGAGTTGCACAAGCAGTCATGTGATGTGACCACCTCTTTGCTTTTGAAGCAGCATCTTCTGGAAGGATCTTTGAAATTCAAAATTGTTCAGGCATAGTTGGTAGGCAGGGGTTTGGCTCTTTCAAAGTCAATGGGTGGCGATGGCTTTTGATGATCAACATTGACAAAACCATTCTAGGTAATTTAATCAGAGAGCACCCCCATTGTTCTGGCTAGACTGAGTAATCACCTCTGTCTCCAGCTGGTCTTTGGCTTCTCATATGCAAATTGTGCATGGACATCTTAGCTGCTCCATTCTGTTTTTCAAAAGTTATTTATAATAGTCTCAGTAAAAAGCTTCAGGCAAAGTTCCATATGAGGAAATTAATATTTTCCATTTGGCTTGTGGAGTTTTCATCACAAAGCACAGATATTTCAGGTAGTAGGGACAGTGAAGGATGAAAGGGATAGTGAGCATGAGGCAGAAGGAGGCCTAGACAATTCTCAAATTGAACCTCTTACTATCCGGTTAGCTAATACTGAATTGTTAGGGAGATTAGACACAATGCTTTCATATTTAGATGCAGAACAATGAGAAGACATAACAAGGCTACTCACAGCATTTAAATGAGACTGTAGGGACAAAACAGGATCTACAACCTTAGCCACATATTATGTGGATGGAGGGGAATCCTTTCCTATAAGCAGCATCCTTATCGCTTAAGTCCAGAGAAACAGGCCCAGGTGAAAGCGAAAATCTAATACATGTTGGAAAACCACCTAACTGAATCCAGTTAAAGCTGGAGTTCCCTAGTGGTGTTAATGCCTAAACCTGACAGTTCAACTAGATTCTGCATAGACTACAGAAAGGTTAATGCAGTAACCAAGGCAGATTCCTACCCAATTCATCGCTTGGAAGACTGTATTGACAGAGTTGGCAGTGCCACGTTTCTTACAAAAATAGATTTGTTATAGGGATACTGGCAGGTTCCTTTAACAACCCGAGCTAAAGAAATATTGGCTTTTGTCTCACCAGACGGTCTTTTCCAATGCCAAGTGATGCCATTCAGACTAAAAATGCCCCAACCACTTTTCAGACACCACTGAACCAAGTCGTAGCCAGTGTTCCTAACTGTGTGGTTTACCCTGATTGTGCTGGTATGCAGTGACACTTGGAAGGACTACTTGGAACCACTAGAAGCTCTGTTTAGAAAATTACCATCAGCTGATTTAGTGATAAACCTTGCCAAAAGTGAATTTGCAAAATTAGGGGGAATCTACCTCAAGCATATAGTAGGGCAAGGAGGAGTGGTGCCAAGAACAGCAAAAGTACAAGCATTGGTAGAGTTCCGCCCTTCAGATTAAACGAGAAATCATGAGGTTTTTGGGGATCGGTGGTTTCTACCACAAGTTTGTAACAAATATAACTTCCCCACTGACAGGTTTGCTATAAAAAAGAAAACCAAGGTAGTGTGATCAGGGGAGTGCCAAGCGTCTTTTGAGAGGCTGAAAACCATTTTGATTAATGAGCCTGTGTTGGCTGCCCCAAATCTCACTAAGCTCTTCAAGGTAGTAATTGATGCTAGTGATCTGGGGGCCAGTGCAGTCCTCTTACAAGACAATGTATCGAAAGACCAGTGGGATACTTTTCCAAAAAGCTAAATCAACACCAAAAGAAATACTCAACAGTGGAAAAAGAAACCCTAGGCTTATTACTAGCTGTTAAGCTTTTTGAAGTCTAAATCTGCCATGACTACAGGGAGACACTGGTATATACTGATCATAATCCCTAACTTTTTCCATACTTTGTAATGAAACACATTTAAAATGGTGTTCTATTCCTTCAAGTATGGTGGTGTTATGAAAGTGCTTCCATGTTTTGTTAAATATTTTTTGAGGACTCCTATTTAAATGGTGGAAATGGATTCAATTTTGGAAGGCTGAAGATTTCATAGATGTTGGACTCTGTTTCTTGCTGAAAGTTCACTGAAACGACACTTGAGATGTTTTGTTTGAAAACAGCCTTTACTGGACATCACATGCCTTAAGATAAATAAAGAACAGAAATCTTGGTGACTTTGGGGAGATGTTTACAGAGAAGTGACAGGAGGTTCTGTCCTGCTGTTTGGGGTTTCACTTCTGAGATATTGTTTTATATCAGTTGGGGTGTGGACTGTGTTTGAAAACAGTTGGAGAACATCCTGCCAAGAGGAAAATACCCAGCTCATCTCTTTCTTTACCTCTTTGAAAAGACCCTGTGAATCCAGAGTGTGATAATTGGAAGCCCTGATACCACATTTCTCATGGAAAGCCTACCAGACTATTTCTCGATATCTCCAGAATGAACTGCTCCAAAAAGATCCCAGTGACCTGTCTCCATATACTCAGAAGCCAGAGCAAAAGGGACAACTGACATCCTTCCATATCTTCTCTTTTTTCTTCAAGAATTACCAAGTATTTGGCCAAAGTATTCTTTTTTTGTCCTTTTTTGTGAAAGAGCTCTGCAGAGAGAATTTATTTTTTCAGTGTATGTGTGAGTTTGAGTGTGGGGTATTTAAAAAGGGAACTTTCATATTTCAATCTGTGTGTTAATGCTTTGTTTTGTTATTGGATAAATCTTGTTTTATAATAAACTGATAATTTTGTTTTTTAATAAAGAAACCTTGGTGGCATATTTTATTCTGGGATAAAGAGTAGTATATATGATCAACTGTATCGGTAACAGGGTAAACATTTAAAATATATGTTGTGACCTGTGGAGAAGTGGAGCTAGAAATGACAGTGCATATCCCACCTTGGTCATAGCAATTGGTATTTACACCAAATATCCAGCAACTCCTTGAAATTCACTGGGAGATTGATAGCAATCTGCCATTTTTGTGAGGCTAATGGTGGAGCACGCAAATCATCCAGCAATTTGTGGCAATTCGCAACTCATGGCACATCTCTTCCTCATCAAGAATAGCTGGAATTTTTATACATTAACGACTGAAAATTCTGGCCCATTGTGTTGCACATCAGCAATATATTTACTTCAGTTTGTGTGTCTTACACAGTAGATATGGCCAATGGCCAGTGATTAGGAATGTTTATGCTGGGATTTGAATAATTAACCAAAGGCAATTTTATTGGATTACATCTGTAGCTATTTAATGCATAATTAACTTACTGATCATTGGAGCCATTTTTTTATTGCTAAATGTATACTGATAAATTGTATTTTTCTACAATGATATTTTTCAACTAAAATTGATGGCATGCAGAACAATTTACCACAAACAGTAATTATTTTTCTTTTTCAGTTCAGCTATCTTAGATTTCTACAGTTATCATTTGTTTGACTCTGTTTAAATGACCTCATTGGATCACTGCATATTGAAGTCCAAAGGCTCAAAGGATCTTGAGTAAATAATGTACCTGTGTATGCTGAATCCTGCATGTTTCATTGTGGAGCTCTCTGTCAGTATTAATATGCTTTGAAGAAGTGGATTTCTTCTGCTTTCTCATTTGTATGCAGCAAATGGCCCTTTCTGTCAGGTTTTGTGTAAAAAGAAATTGAATGTACTGTATCGCAGTCTCCAGTAAAGGGTAAGCGAGATTAAAAATTTCAACTGATAGTATGTAGTGTTATATTTACTCAGCAATGATTGCTTCTTGTAGTGAAATCTTGTTGTTAGGATTAAGCTACAGGCAAAAATATGCAGACATGTTTTTAGTGCTCCTTGGTTTTTGACCACCAGTGTAAACCCTTTCGCTTCATTGCCCACAGGGTTCCCTGTCTCCTTTTATTGTTCTCAATACGTCTGTAAATCACTATCACTGCATTAATTAAATGAAACACAGTAGCTATTGCATATTGTACAGCTTATATGACCAGTTTTAGATGAAGGTCAAGTGACAGCTATTGATCTGGAGGATAAACATGTACAGTGCAGTAACAGTACACTGGAAGCTATAAGATATCTTGTGATAACACATCTTCATTCTTTTCATTATCTATCAAACCAAACAAAGCTTAATCATTTTTTTCCTGAAAAAAATGTATCACTCACTGGTCTGCATCACTTTCATCCTAACTAGAAAGCAGCTATGTTAAAAAATGAGTGGATAAAGGACACAGCATTGCCTGGGGCAGTTTCCCCTCCCCCACTCCCTCAGGTTGCAGCATTTTTTACTAATAAACATTAACAATGGTTATCAATATGATTAGATTCAACTGAATTCTGAAGCATTTGCTTTCTGTAATCCATAGCTCAGTTATTTCATTGGTTAAGTTAATTACTCATAGTTTAATGATTCTGTTTCATTTATAGGTGGGTTTTTGTCTTCTTGAACTTTGTCTTTTGAACTGTCCCCTAACTATATTGAATCTTGTATTCCTCAGAAAATGAAACTGTTTGATTATTTGGCAAAAAAGGGAACATAATTATGAATCTTTTTCAAACTCTTGATTTGATGTCTGAATTTTCAAACCTGTAGCATATTTACGGATTCTATAATTTCTGATAAAGTGCTGGTGTCTTCCAGTGTACCTACAAACCATAGAACCACAGAAAAATTATGGCACAGAAGGAGGCCATTCAACCCGTCGTGTCTGTGCCAGCCGAAAAAACTAGCCGCCCAATCTAATCCCACCTTCCAGCAGCTGGTCCATAGTCTTGCAGCACTTCAGGTGCATGTCCAGGTACCTTTTAAAAGAATTGTGGGTTTCTGCCTCCACCACCATTCCTGGCAATGAATTCCAGACACCCACCACCCTCTGGCTGAAAAAGATTTTCCTTATGCCCCCTCTAATCCTTCTACCAATCACCTTAAATCTGTGCCCCCTGGTAATTGACCTCTCCGCTAGGGGAAATAGGTCCTTCCTGCTTACTCTATTTAGGCCCCTCATAACTTAGTACACCTCAATTAAGTCACCCCTCAGTCTCCTCTGTTCTAAGGAAAGCAACCCTAGCCAATCTAATCTTTCCTCAAAGCTACAACTTTCAAGCCCTGACAATATTCTTGTAAATTTCCTCTGTACTCTCTCCAGAGCAATTATGTTCTTCCTGTAATGTGGTGACCAGAACTGTACGCAATACTCCAGCTGTGACCTAACCAGAGTTTTATACAGTTCCAAAATTGCATCTCTGCTTTTGTAATCTATACCTCGGCCAATAGAGGAAAACATTCCAAATGCCTTCTTCACCACTCTATCTACCTGTCCTGCCACCTTCAGGGACCTGTGGACACTTCTTCTACCCCTCTCAATATCCTCCTGTTTATTGTGTATTCCTTCGCTTTATTTGCCCTCCCCAAATGCACTACCTCATACTTCTCTGTATTCAATTCCATTTGCCACTTTTCCACCCACTCAACCAAACCATTGATATCATTCTGGAGTTTACAGCTATCCTCTTCACTACCAACTACACTTCCAATTTTTGTGTCATCAGCAAAATTCCCAATCATGCCTCCCACATTTAAGTCCAAATCATTAATATATACCCCAAACAGCAAGGGACCCAACACTGAGCCCTGTGGAACGCCACTGGAAGCAGCTTTCCATTTGCGGAAACATCCGTCGACTACCACCCTTTGTTTCCTGTCCCTGAGCCAATTTTGGATCCAACCTGCCACTTTCCCATGTATCCCATGGGCTTTCATTTTACTGACCAGTCTGTCATGCGGGACCTTGTCAAAAGCCTTACTAAAATCCATGTAGACCACATCCACTGCACTTCCCTCATCAATCCTCCTTGTCACTGCCTCAAAAAACTCAATTAAGTTAGTAAAACATGACCTTCCCTTAACAAATCCGTGCTGCCTATCCCTGATTAATCTATGCCTTTCTAAGTGACAGTTTATCCTGTCCTTCAGAATTAATTCTAACAATTTACCCACCACCGAGGTCAGACTGACCAGCCTATAATTATTTGGCCTATCCTTTGTACCCTTTTTAAACAATGGTACAATGTTTGCACACCTCCAATCGTCTGGTACCTCGCCTATATCTAGTGAGGATTTGAAGATGATCCTCAGTGCATACGTTATTTCCCCCCTGGCTTTCTTTAACAACCTGGGATGCAATCCATCCGGCCCTGGTGTCTTATCCACTTTCAAGGATGGCGGACCCTCTAGTACTTCCTCTCTTATTGTATCTAATGTTTCGCGCTCCTGCTACAGTGTCTGCATCAACCATCACCTTTGTGAAGACAGAGACAAAAAACTCATTAAGGATCCTGCCCACATCTTCTGGATCCAATTGTAAGTTCCATTGTACATCTCTGATAGGTCCTACCCTTTCTTTAGTTATCCTCTTGCTCTTAATGTACTGATAAAACATCTTGGGGTTTTCCTTGATTTTACCTGCCAATAATTTTTCATGTCCTCTCTTTGCTTTTCTAATTTCCTTTTTTACTTCACCCTGCACTTTCTATACTCCTCTATGCTTTCTAAAGTATTAAGTTCCTAAAATATTAACTTCGATATGGATTTTCCTGAGTCAGGCAGCTAGGCCATAAACAGATTTGTACAGTTTCAGTCCAAACGAACCAAACTAATAATTGCTGCAATGTGTAATTATACCTGAAAATGAATGTGGGAAGATGTTTACTCCCAATTGTTATAGTGAAAGAATATTTTGTTAGTATGACTTTGTAGTAGAATGCAGTGGACCATATTGAATGGGTATCCATAATGGCAAGGCCAACTGAACAATTTTTCCCTTTTGTTACAAATGTCTTCATCTGTGCCAAAGTGGTGCAATGGGTGCTCCTGGATAAGAGATGTGGAAAAATATCCATCTGTCCATATGAAGAGGTACAGTTTGCTGCTTAAATGTGGAAAAAGTGCTACTTTGAACTTGAGACAATCTTCTCAGATTTTAAAACTGATGATATAATGGATAGTTCTAAATTTACAGCCAAGCTTCAATTACAGTAATATATTGGAAACCAGCACACCTCTAACTGAGTGGAGCCCTCCATGGCTCTGTATGAGGAAACCGCTCATCCTGGTACAAGCAAATTATCTGGAATCCAAATCACAATGTAAGGTAGTTAAATTTGCAATGTACAAGTGGGGACCAAAGATATGTGAGGAGGATCTTATAAGGAGAGCTTGCCAGGGTTATACTGGGGTTATCAGTGGCAAATGAAATTCAAGGAGAACTGTCAATATATTGATTATTGGAAGTAAAAGTAGGAGGCACAAGCATTACATAGGTGGGACAAATTTGCCAAGGAGATCTTGAAAGAGCCTTAGGGATCAGTTGAGTTCAAATTTGAAGAAGTCATGCTGGTGCTACATAGTGATCTCTTCAAACCATACCTGAGCTATTATGCTCACTCTGGACCACTACAATGTCAGTGGGCCATCTAGATATGATGAAATGTAGGTATAATAGGCTTAATTAGGTAGAATTTAGATATAATTAATACATCATACCTTTTAGAATTAAAGATTGAATAAATAGTCAGTTTTCAAGACTCACTGAAATTCCCCTTTAAGGGTAGAGTTACAAAATCAATTTCAAGGTCTTCCAAGGTCTCTGCTACAATGGAATTAGAACATGACACACATTGAAACATCCTGTTTGGAGTCAGTACTGATGGCTATAAACATAATTAGTTGATAGTGTTAGTGATATAGACAGACTGACTCAAAAGGACGGTACAAAGTATCATAAAAAGACAATTACAGATGATAAATTGCAAAATGAAATGCTACTTACAAAAACAGATGCCAAGTAAACCCAATTACAATCATTTTGACCAGACAAAAGCTCACAACTTCAAGAGAAGGGGACTTCCTGCATTAAGTGGGAATGGTAGCTAATGATATTACCATATGTAGATCTCAAAAGCAGGAAAAACACACACAGAAAGGTAACACCTACATTCTAAAAGATGAGATGAAAAATTAGAAACAGTATAAACATGAGAGTTTTGAATCAAAAAAACAGAAGTATTGAATTCCTTATCAATGCTTCTCAACCGATGGTACTTGGGGAACTTAAGGTAAAAGTTTACTTTGAATTTTGATGGATATTTTAAGATACTTTGCTGTAACATTATCAAGGTTAAACTTTTGGATTCTATTTTAAAAATAAGATTATATTTTATATCTCTTAGTAATCTATGATATTGTAGTATACTTATCCACTTAAACTGTATTGCATGTTCAATTCTTTAATAAATATATAAAAGTTAATAAATAGCCTCATGTAGCATTCTGTATACAACTACAAGAACCCCCTCTCTGTGTCTCCTTAATTGGGGAGATACTTATTGAAGAGAGTTTCCCAGACCCTTATAATATCTGGGATATTTGTGACTTAGCTATAATTATTTTAAAAAAGGCTACCTAAAAGATAGTAATATTCTCTGTTGGTTTTCTTTCTTTGAGGGAAGACTAGTTCAGTTCTTCGGACCCAAACAAGTGTTGGTAGGAATCTGTCTGGTCGGAACTTAATTAAAGGAGACTTATAGGGATGTACGCTTGTTTTGGTTTTGTCCCTATAAGGGGTTAAAGTCATAAATCACTTCATAGACTCTACAAAAAGTACAGAAAAACACAGTGAGGTTAATCTGCAGTATTAGAGCAAGAGCTGTTAAGGTTGATTTGATAAGCTAGGACTCTACAGCCTCAAAAAGAGACCTTTCAACAAATATTTTACCAAGATAGAGAAAATGAGGATGAAGGTAGTTGCCAGGAAGGGTGACAAAAGCCAGGACAATGGCCTGATTAAATAAACAGCTAGATGCTGTAATGGGAAGATTATATAGATGGTATTCATGAAGGATGATATCACATGGGTTGATGAGCCTGCTTCCTTCAAAACTATGGAATAAAAACAAGAAATGCTGGAAATACTCAGCAGGTCTGAAATAACATAAAATAATCGCAAAAAAAATTTTTTTTAAAGGAAAAAGAAAAAAATAACTGAAAATAAAAGTAAAATGGAGCCCATCATGCTCTGGGGCCAGGAAACTGGAAATTGTCAAAATGACGTAAGGCGTCAGAAGAGTCACGGATATAGGGGGGAAGAGACTGGACCAGAGGAGAAAAGATAGAGTCAAGATGGGAAGAAATAAGTTCAATGGGGCAGGAGCCTCACTGTCCTACTCATCAGCCTCCATATCCAAAGGATCATCCTCCGCCATTTCTGCCACCTCCAGCGTGATGCCACTACCAAACACATCTTCCCCTCCCTTCCCCTGTCAGCATTCCGAAGGGATCATTCCCTCCATGACACCCTGGTCCACTTCTCCATTACCCCCACCACCTCGTCCCCTTCCCATGGCACCTTCCCCTGCAATCGCAGGAGGTGTAATACCTGCCCATTTACCTCCTCTCTCCTCACTATCCCAGGCCCCAAAGACTTCTTTCAGGTGAAGCAACGATTTACTTGTACTTCTTTCAATGTATTTGCTGCTCACAATGTGGTCTCCTCTACATTAGGGAGACCAAACGCAGACTGGGTGACCGCTTTGCGGAACACCTCCGCTCAGTCTGCAAACAGGACCCCGAGCTTCCGGTTACTTGCCATTTCAACACTCCCCCCTGCTCTCATGCTCACATCTCTGTCCTGGGATTGCTGCAGTGTTCCAGTGAACATCAACGCAAGCTCGAGGAACAGCATCTCATTTACTGATTAGGCACACTACAGCCTGCCGGACTGAACATTGAGTTCAATAATTTCAGAGCATGACGGGCACATTTTACTTTTATTTTTAGTTATTTTTTTCTTTTTCCTTTTTTCTATATTTTTTTTGTGTTTATTTTATTTTATTTCATCTTAGTTTGTTCAGTTTGCTTACCCACTGTTTTTTTTCATGTTTGTACTTGCAGCTGTTCAATTTTCAGTCTGTTAACACCCTTTCTGGATGAATGCTTTGTCTTTCAACACACCATTAACATATTGTTTGGCTTTGCTCCACAACACTGTGGTCAGCTATTCTGTGACCTTGTCCTATTTACACCTTCTCCTTTGTGACCTCTTGCCCCACCCCCGCTTTACTTGCTGAAAACCTTTTACATTTCCAATATTTGCTAGTTCTGAAGAAGGATCACTGACCTGAAACGTTAACTCTGCTTCTCTCTCCACAGATTCTGCCAGACCTGCTGAGTATTTCCAGCATTTCTTGTTTTTATTTCAGATTTCCAGCATCTGCAGTATTTTGCTTTTATTCTTTCAAAACTAGCTTGTGATCTGATTTTTTTTTCATGGGAGTCAGGGCTTCAGCTTGCATAAACCAGCTAGGATGCAATTGAGCTTTTTTAATTGATTTTTTTTTTCTACAGGTTTTTGATTTGTTGCCGAAGTAAGTCGTTGTCACCTGGATAAACAGTAACTGGGAAAATGTACTGCCTATACCAGCACTACTATTTTGTTTTGGGTCAGAAGACGAATGGGTCTGAGAGAAAAACATGGGGCTGAATTTTCGGGGCCTTCCGACACCTGAAAGGAGGTGTGGGACCCTGAATATACTGACACCGGGCGGAGTATCAATTTCAAGGTGCCGATCCCAGTCCCGGCTATAATCACCAGGGCAGGGGGAGGCCAACTAAATCAGTTAAAATCAGTTAAAAAGCTCGATCGTTTAAAACTTCTCAAGGGACAACTTCTACATTTTTAAAAGGTTGTTTGTTTTTTACCTGCGCTGTCAGAAACTGACCAGCTTAAGGCAGGGAAAAGAATGTGGAGTCCTGGCTGCCCCAGGGCATCACCCTGGCCCCTTTAGAGGGTCAGTGGGGCAAAGGGGCATTTGACACTTGGTAAAGGAATGCTGTTGGCAATGCACAGATGGCAGGGAGAGTGGGCATTCAGCAGCCGGGCTTTGAATAGGGTCACCATACCCTGGCATCATGGGGGCAGAAGAGCCGGGGACAAGGCTGCCAAGCACAATTGGGCATCACCTACCCAGAAGGAAGGCTCGAGCTGGCAATAGGGGTATAACTGTCAAATTTTGGCAGCAGTGGCAATGAGGGGCAACACCCTCCACAGGAAAGGAAGAGCCCAAGCATCAGGAGGGCACGGGAGAGGCAAGAAGGGCGAGAAGACAACAGAGACCAAACCCTCAACACGGGATTGACCACCAAAGACAGAGCTACTTGGAGATGACCTAGAACCAGTGCCACAGGAGACTGCGACTCTCCAGGCAGCTGGTCACAGGCATCTGTGCCCTCTTTGCCAAAAACCTCGCACCTGGCAGCACTGGTTGCCTTGCCCTGTCAATGGCTGTCAAAGTCACTGTGGTCTTGAACTTCTTCGTTTCTGGCTCCTTCCAAGGATCAGCTGCAGACATCAGAACATAAGAAATAGGAGCAGGAGTAGGCCATTCTGCCCCTTCGGGCCTGCTCCGCCATTCAGTAAAGTCAAGACTGAACTGATTGTGGCCTAACTCCACTTTCCTGCTTGCCCCCCATAACCCTTGACTCCCTTGTCAATCAAAAATCTGTCTAATTCAGCCTTGAATATATTCAATGACCCCACCTCCACTGCTTGCCAGAGAAGAGAATTCCAAACACTAATGATCCTGTGAGAGAAGAAATTCCTCCTCATCGCCATCTTAAATGGGAGAACCCTTAATTTGAAACTGTGCCCCCTAGTTCCCCTCAGCATCTCCCCTCTCAAGCCCCCTCAGAATCTTATACATTTCAATACTTATCTTCTGGGAGCAGAGCCGAGAGGAGCGGACCTGCGGGGAAAACACCGAGAATGGAGCTGATAAATTGAGCCCGAGGATCATGGCCCAGTCGCTCAACTTTTGGGAGAGGAGTGCACCTGTGGGGAGAACTGAGAGTAGAGCCAATAAATTGAGCTGAGGATCGAGGCCCAGTCACTTACCTTCCGGGAGAGCAGCAGAGAGGAGACCAGGTGCGCCGGAGTCTGAAAACAAAGT
The DNA here is from genome assembly GCF_036365525.1 of Heterodontus francisci. Taxonomy (NCBI): domain Eukaryota; kingdom Metazoa; phylum Chordata; class Chondrichthyes; order Heterodontiformes; family Heterodontidae; genus Heterodontus; species Heterodontus francisci. The sequence continues at coordinate 54,578,340 of NC_090387.1, read as the reverse complement.
GAGCAGTGACGTCACAGGAAAGCTGCAAGGTGATTGGTTGGTGAGTAACTGTTTTTAGGGAATAACTCTAAATAGCTGGGTTAGTAACAAAAAGTAATGGGAAAGGTCTACAGTTTTTTAAAATATAGTAGGTAGTGTTTTTTTTAGGTCCCTAATCAAGGTCCCTAGTGTAAATAATTTAATATTTGAGTAATTTAAGGGAGTAAATTAAGGGTAAGTCACGGCAGGGCAGCTCTGCAGCATGGCGTGCTCCTCCTGTGCAATGTGGGAAGTCAGGGACACTTCCAGTGTCCAGGGCAAACACTTGTGCAGCAAGTGTTTCCAGCTGCAGCTACTCGAAATCTGCGTTTCAGATCTGGACCGGCGGCTGGAGACACTGTGGCGCATCTGCAAGGCTAAGATCATCATGGATAGCATGTACAGGGAGGTGGTCACACTGCAGGTAGAGACTGCTCAGGCAGAAAGGGATGGGTGACTGCCAGGCAGAGTAGAAGCACTAGGCAGGTCGTGCAGGAGTCCCCTGGGTCCATCTCCCTATCTAACAGATTTTCCACTTTGGATACTGTTGGCAGAGTTAGCTTCTCAGGGGAATGCAGCGAGCCAAGTCTGTGGCACCACGGGTGGCTCAGCTGCACAGGAGGGGAGGAAAAGGAATGGAAGAGCTATAGTGATAGGGGATTGTATCGTAAGGGGTACAGATAAGAGTTTCTGTGGCCGCAAACGTGACTCCAGAATGGTATGTTGCCTCCCTGGTGCTAGAGTCAAGGATGTCACGGAACAGCTGCAGGACATTCTGAAGGGGGAGGGTGAACAGTCAGAGGTCGTGGTACACATTGGTACCAACGACATAGGTAGAATGAGGGATGAGGCCCTGCAACAAGAATTTAGGGAGCTAGGTAGCAGATTAAAAAGCAGAACCTCAAAGGTTGCAATCTCTGGATTACTCCCGGTGCCACGTGCTAGTGAGTATAAGAATAGGAGGATAGACCAGATGAATGGTTGGCTGCGGAGATGGTGCAGGAGGGAGAGCTTTAGTTTCCTGGACCACTGGGTCTGTTTCTGGCAAAGTTGGGACCTATACAAGTTGGACGGGTTGCACCTGAACCGAAACGGTACCAACATCCTTGCAGGGAGGTTCGCCAGTGCTGTTGGGAGGGGTTTAAACTAATTTGGCAGGGGGATGGTATACAGAGTGGAGGCACAGTAGGGGGTGGTGCACAGTCAAAAATAAATGAGAAACTGAGTCAGTCTGGAAGGTAGAGCAAATATAGACCTGTTAAGGCACAAGTGAAAAATGCAAGGCTGGATTACATCGCTTTTAATGCAAGGAGTCTTACTAGTAAGGCAGATGAACTGATTAGCACATGGGATTATGATATTATTGCTATCACAGAGACATGGTTGAGGGAGGGGCAGGATTAGCAGCTCAATATTCCAGGGTATAGAATCTTCAGGCGAGATAGGGTAAAAGAGGAGGTGGCATTGCATTGCTGATCAAGGAGTCAATTACTGCAGTAAGGCGGAATGATATTTTATTTAGAGATACAGCACTGAAACAGGCCCTTCGGCCCACCGAGTCTGTGCCAACCAACAACCACCCATTTATACTAATCCTACATTAACCCCATATACTCTACCACATCCCCACCATTCTCTTACCACCTACCTACGCTAGGGGCAATTTACAATGGCCAATTTACCTATCAACCTGCAAGCCTTTGGCTGTGGAAGGAAACCGGAGCACCTGGCAGACACGGAGACACAGGGAGAACTTGCAAACTCCACACAGGCAGTACGCAGAACTGAACTCGGGTCGCTGGAGTTGTGAAGTTGCAGTGCTAACCACTGTGCCACTGTGCCCTGTATTTAGGAGGTTCCTCAAATGAGGCCATATGGGTAGAACTTAAAAACAAAGAAGGGGGCAATCACTTGGCTGGGAGTGTACTACAGGCCTCCAAACAGTTGGGAGAGATAGAGGAGCAGATATGTCGGCAAATCTCAGAGAGATTTGTAAAAATAATAGGGTAATAATAGTAGGGGATTTCAATTTCCCCAATATCAACTGGGATAGTCTTAGTGCAAAAGGCTTAAAGGGGGCAGAATTCTTAAAATGCATATAGGACAGCTTTTTGAGCCAGTACATAGAAAGTCCTACAAGAGAAGCAGCAGTACTGGACATAATCCCAGGGAATGAAGCTGGACAAGTGGTAGAAGTGTCAGTGGGGGAGCATTTTGGGGATAGTGACCGTAACTCTGTAAGATTTAAGGTAGTTATGGAAAAGAACAAAGATGGACCAGAAATAAAGGTACTGAATTGGGGGAAGGCTGATTTCAATATGATAAAACAGGATCTGGCCAAAGTGGACTGGGAGCAGCTACTTGTAGGAAAGTCTACATCAGACCAGTGGGAGTCATTCAAAGAGGAAATCGTGAGAGTTCAGAGCCAACATGTACCCGTTAAGGTGACGGGTCGGACTAAGAAGTCCAGAGAACCCTGGATGTCAAGGGATAAAGAGGATTAGTTCAGGATAAAAAATGAGGCTTATAGCAGACTCAGAGCGCTGAAAACAGCGGAGGCACTAGAGGAGTATAGAAAGTGTAGGGGGGGTACTTAAAAAAGTAATTAGGAGAGCGAAGAGGGGACATGAAAAAAGCACTGGCGGGCAAGATAAAGGAAAATCCTAAGGCGTTCTATAAGTATATTAAGGACAAGGGGATAACCACGGAAAGAATAGGGCCCATTAGGGACTGAAGTGGCAATCTGTGTGTGGAGCCGGAGGACGTAGGTGAGGTTTTAAATGATTACTTTTCATCTGTGTTCACTATGGAGAAGGGCGATATACGTGTGGAGATCAGGGAGGGGGATTGTGATATACTTGAACATATTAGCATTGAAAGGGAGGAAGTATTAGCTGTTTTAGCAGGCTTAAAAGTGGATAAATTCCCAGGCCCAGATGAGATGTATCCCAGGCTGTTATGTGAGGCAAGGGAGGAGCTAGCAGGGGCTCTGACACAAATTTTCAAATCCTCTCTGGCCACAGGAGAGGTGCCAGAGGATTGGAGGACAGCGAATGTGTTGCCATTATTCAAGAAGGGTAGCAGGGATAAACCAGGTAATTACAGACCAGTGTCTAACATCAGTGGTTGGGAAACTATTGGAAAAAATTCTGAGGGACAGGATTAATCTCCACTTGGAGAGGCAGGGATTAATCAGGGATAGTCAGCATGACTTTGTCAGGGGGAGATCGTTTCTAACAAACTTGATTGAAGTTTTCGAGGAGATGACCAGATGTGTAGATGAGGGTAAAGCAGTTGATGTAGTATACATGGACTTCAGCAAGGTTTTTGATAAGATCCCGCATGGGAGATTGGTTAAGAAGGTAAGAGCCCAAGGGATCCAGGGCAATTTGCCAATTGGATCCAAAATTGGCTTAGTGGCAGGAGGCAGAGGGTAATGGTCGAGGGTTGTTTTTACGAGTGGAAGCCTGTGACCAGTGGTGTACCACAGGGATCGGTGCTGGGACCCTTGCTGTTTGTAGTGTACATTAATGATTTAGATGTGAATGTAAGAGGTATGATCAGTAAGTTTTCAGATGACACGAAAGTTGATGGGGTCGTAAATAGTGAGGAGGAAAGTCTTAGATTACAGGACGATATAGATGGGCTGGTAAGATGGGCAGAGCAGTGGCAAATGGAAGTTAATCCTGAGAAGTGTGAGGTGATGCATTTTGGGAGGACTAACAAGGCAAAGGATTATACAATGGATGGTAGGACCTAGGAAGTACAGAGGGTCAGAGGGACCTTGGTGCACTTGTCCATAGATCACTGAAAGGCAGCAGCACAGGTAGATAAGATGGTTAGGAAGGCATATGGGATACTTGCCTTTATTAGCCAAGACATAGAATGTAAGAGCAGGGAGGTTATGCTGGAGCTACATAAAACGTTAGTTAGGCCACAGCTGGAGTACAGTTCTGGTCACCAAATTATAGGAAGGATGTGATTGCACTGGAGAGGGTGCAGAGGCGATTCGCCAAGATGTTGCCTGGGCTGGAGCATTTCAGCTATGAAGAGAGACTGAAAAGGCTAGGGTTGTTTTCCTTAGAGCAGAGAAGGCTGAGGGGGGACCTGATTAAGGTATACAAAATTATGACAGGCATCGATAGGTTAGATAGGAAGAAACTTTTTCTCTTAGTGGAGGTTTCAATAACCAGGGGGCATAGATTTAAGGTCAGGGGCAGGAGGTTTAGAGGGGATTTGAGGGAAAAAAAATTCATTCAGAGGGTGGTTGGAATCTGGAACGCACTGCCTGCAGGGGTGGTGGAGGCAGGAACCCTCACAACATTTAAGAAGTATTTAGATGAGCACTTGAAATGCCATTGTGTACATAGCTATGGGCCAAGTGCTTGAAAATGGGATTAGAATAGTTAGGTGATTGATGGCTGGCACAGACACGATGGGCCAAAGGGCCTGTTTCTGTGCTGTGTAACTCTATGATGCTATGACTCTAATAAGATCACCTCTCAATCTTCTAAACTCCAATGATTATAGGCCCAACCTGCACAACCTATCCTCATAAGACAAACCCTCTATCCTAGGAATCAACCTAGTGAACCTTCTCTGAACTGCTTCCAATGCAAGTATGTCCCTCCTTCAATAAGGTGACCAAAACTGCACACAGTACTGTAGGTGCAGTCTCACCAATGCCCTGTACAGTTGTAGCAAGGCCTTCCTACTTTTATACTCCATCACCCTGGCAATAAAGGCCAACTTTCCATTTGCCGTCCTAATTATTTGCTGTATCTGCATGCTGACTTTTTGTGATTCATGTACAAGGACGCCTTAGTCTCTCTGCACTGCAGCTTTCTGTGTCTCTCTCCATTTAAATAATATTCTGCTTTTCTATTCCCATGCCCCAGCACAGATCCCTGTGGCACTCCACTTGCTACGGTTTGCCATCCTGAAAATGACCCATTTATCCCAATTCTCTGTTTCCTGTTAGTTAGCTAAACCTCTATCCATGCTAATATATCACCCCAACACCATGACCTCTTTTATATGGCACCTTATTGAATGCTTTTTTGGAAATCCACCCTGCTTGTTACATCCTCAAAGAACACTAATAAATTTGTCAAACACGATTTCCCTTTCACAGAACTATCTTGACTCTGCCTGATTGTATTGTGATTTTCTATATGTCCTGCTACTACCTTTTTAATAATGGATTCTAGCATATTTCCAATAACAGACATTAGGCGGGCTGGCCTACAGTTTCCAGTTTTCTGTCTCCCTCCTTTCTTGAACAGAGGTGTTATATTTACAGTTTTCCAATCCACCGGGACCTTTTCAAAATCTCGGGAAGTTTGGAAGATTACAACCAATGGATCCACTATCTCTACAGCCTCCAATGCAGGCCATCAATTCCAGGGGACTTGTCAGCCTTTAGTCCCAATTGTATTCCCATTACTTTTTCTCTAATGATAGTGATTGTTTTAAGTTCCTCCTTTCCTATTGCCTCCTGATTTTATACATTCATGGGATGTTTTTTGTGTTTTCTAATGTGAAGATGGATACAAAATACTTGTTCAAAGCCTCTGCCATTTCCTCATTCCCCATTATTAATTTCCCAGACTCACCCTCTCAGGGACCAATGCTCACTTTAGCTATTTTTCCCCTTTTATATAGTAGTAGAATCTTTTACTGTCTGTTTTTATATATTTCTTGTTAGTTTTCTCATATTCCAATTTCTCCCGTTTCTTTTAATAATCCCCTGCTGGTTTCTAAAATTTTCCCAATCTTCTGGACTACCACTAATCTTCACAGCATTGTCCACCTTTTCTTCCAATTTGATACCACCCTTAACTTCCTTAGTTAGCCACAGATGGTGCATCCTTCTGGTAGAGTCTTTCTTCCTCAATGGAATATACCTTTGTTGAGAGTTATATAATATTTCCTTAAATGTTTACCACCGCTTCTCTACTGTCTTTAACTTTTAACCTATTTTCCCAGTCCACTTTAGCCAACTCTGTCTTCATGCCCTTGTAATTGCCTTTATTTAAGTTTAAGACACAAGTGGCATCTCAAAAACGATTGCACATCATGACATCCCACTGGTCAATGATGCCTCCTTTGCCAGAGCTGGATGGCACAGTCATTTAATGACAGACACGGCCTTGCAGGGACAGAGGCGATTGAGATTTGCCTTCATCACTGGATTCCACAGGTGCAGGGCATCAATTGCACCCATGTGACCATCATTGTACCCATTAATTGGCCACTAAGGTCCATCAGCAAGAAAGGCTTCCACTCTCTCAACATCCAACTGGTCTGTGACCACAACAAGAGCTTCCTCCACGTGTGCACTTACTTTCCTGGCAGCTGCCATGACTCTTTCATCCTCCGCCAACCCCCAAAGTGCGTTGATGGAAAACATACGACATACATAGGAACATACGAATTAGGAGCAGGAGTAGGCCACTCGGCCCCCTGAGCCTGCTCTGCCATTCAACAAGATCATGGCTGATCTAATTGTAACCTCAACTCCACATTCCTGCCTACTCCCGATAACCTTTCACCCCCTTGCTTATCAAGAATCTATCTACCTCTGCCTTAAAAATATTCAAAGACTCTGCTTCCATTGCCTTTTGAGGAAGAGAGTTTCAAAGACTCACAACCCTCTAAGAGAAAAAAATTCTCCTCATCTCTGTCTTAAATGGGCGAACTCTTATGTTTACTTATTTTTAAACAGTGACTCCTAGTTCTAGATTTTCCCACAAGAGGAAACATCCTTTCCACATCCACCCTGTCAAGACCCCTCAGGATCTTATATGTTTCAATCAAGTCCTCTCTTACTCTTCTAAAGATTAAAGGGGACAAGGGAAATCTCTTGAAGAGATGGCTACTGACTCCTCTACAGAAGCCCCAGAGAGAGGTACCGTGGCGATACCTCTAAATACAAATAAATTAGCATCACAATTCAGCAAGGAATTCCATGGAGTGAGGAGCAGGATCTGTCTCTAATGTCAGTGTTATGTGTGAGTATGTACATTGGGAGATTTGTCAATGTCACCATCTCAGCAGGACAACCATTGAGCAGGCTATTGGGTTTCTGAAGATGTGATTGCAGTGCCTGGATCAGTCAAGTGGTACCTTCCAATACCATCCCTCAAGGGTCTCAGACATTGTGGTGGTCTACTGCACTCCCCATAACATGGTCTCCAGAGGGGTGTGGACCTTGAGGACAATGAGGCCCTGGAAGGAGACAGCTCATCAGGGGGAAAAGCAGGAGTAAGAGGTGAGAGTGGAGGAGGAAGAGGAGGCAGAGGGGGATGATGTTGATCGGAGAGATGCCCTGGGGCACAACGAGGTGACCTCCTCTTGCCACCATCTGGAAAGAGGACCTCCCGCCTCTCCGTCACAACCTCCAGCATTAGATCCAGGTCAGCATTGATGAAGCACAGGACTGTCCTGCCCTGGATGCCAGGCCTACGGCTCTCCTGTGACATCTCGCTTTCCTCTGGTGCAATGGAAGGCTTTGGCACAACATGCACATCTCTCCCTCAGGACAATCAGTAGCCTCAGTGATGGCTGCCACGGGGATTCTAAATGCATCCCATATTTGATCTGACCCGCCTCCATTTCCACCCCCATGGGCTTAAAGTGGACAGGAAACTCGTCTCCATATCAACTAAAGGTTCCCCCACTGCCCCCAGAAAATCTGAACTTTAATCAGTTTCCCACAGGAGTCGGGTTTCTGACCCAAAAACAGACTCGACTCCTGTTTCCCGCCTCCGTGGCGAAATTCAGTACATGAATTTGAACTGCACATGCTGGGAAATTAATCAAGCAATTAAAAAGACCCATCAGAAGTTAAATATTCAGTGTCAGATTATTCACCAGTACCTATTATGTGCTGGTGATCCCCTTCATTGTGGTGAATAATCAAATTCCATTATGTGCTGCATATTTCCAAATTACATTGTGTGTTTTGCTGGAATAAAATTCATCCAACTATACTGTAGATGTAAAAGACAAAGGTTCAAAGTCTTACTGTTAGTTTATATACAGACTTAAAACAGAACTCACAAAACGCATGTTTAAAGTTTGTTACGATCAGGTGAGGAGGGGTTGAAGGTTTCCCCTCTTGTCCCTCTCCTTGTTTGACCGCAACTGGGTTTATTTCTTTTTTAAAGTGGATATGCTTGCCAATTCAGTCAGTGTTTAACTATTTACGTGTTATGATCGTAAAAGAACCAATTGGACAGGTTTTCTTGAGATTAACAAAGAAAGAGGTTAACTTTATGGTACGTAAACAGATCTAAGTAAAATAATAAACTGTGATCCAACTTTCATACACACACACAAATAGGTTGCAGAGTGGGGAAGGATAGATTGGTTGGATTAGAGTCTGAACCAATAAAAAGGGTTATACAATCTGTGGAGTTTGGTGACTCTGCTGTTTTCCAGCTGAACTCGGTGGTCCTGAGGCTTCCGGCTTGCAGATGTGGCCAGCTGATTTGGGGTTTTCCTGGAGACAATGATGAAGATGATTTCCTGCAAGGGGTCTCTGTCTGCAGCAGTGATAGGTCTAGATGGGTACGGCCAGCAGGCAGGGCTCAAAACTTGCAAGGTGGTCTGGAGAAAGATAGAGAGAGAGAGAGAGAGAGAGAGCGAGAGAGAGGAATCCTACTTGGGTCTTCTATGGTCAGTTGCTTGTCTGGTCTGCAAAGAGAGAAAAAACAGCTTAAACACACAGATGGTGGGGACTATCACATGACCATCACCCAGTGTGTATTTCCTCTTACAACTTAATCAGTTCATGTCTAGGAATTCCCTTCCCTCAACCAGGGTCCCATTGTTCAATTGCATTTGAGTGGCCATCTCCACATTTAATGTCCCAAGTGATTGCCTTTAATGTCTTGTTAATGGGGACAGGACAGGTAGTTCACTCAAAATTCCCAGGTCATTGTTCTGGCTGGGGACTGAGCAGATACTACGTCTTTACATCGATGCAGTGGAATGTAAGGTATTTTGATGCAAATTGTGGTGGCCATGTTAGCTGCTAACAGTCACTTTTTATCTGTTCCTTTTTCTTTTGTTTTATTTAGTTCAGATTTCTAGCCAGTGGAATAAAAAAAATCATTTGGCATAGCACGCTTTCATGACAAGTTATTTAGTTTTGAACTATTTTAATGATTTTATTAGGGAACAGGCTGAATGTTCTAGTGGAACAGTTCCACTTTATTTTTTATGATACTGAACACTTATAAGCAATGTAAGATGCTTCAAGCAACAATTCAAGGACTGCTAATATTGCCTGGACCATGAAGCCTAGATTCCAGCCTTAGAGAAGCAATATTTCCCAACTGACTTGATCAACCTAGATCCCAACCTATATTACTGTTTCCTTTTTTGGGTGGTTGGAGGCGGTAGGCTGCTTTCTCATAACCCTTTATGGTATGGAAAGAAATGTACTCTAAGCACCTGGTATACCTGGTTTCCATACTTTCAATTCATTCACTTTTCAGACTTGAACTGAGTGAATTTGCTGTATTTCTATGCCCTTGAATCATGTCCTATGTGCTAGATTAGTGCTTAACAAACTGGTTGTCATTGTTAAAAATAGACCTTTAAGGATGAGTTAATGATTCTGACTTAATGTATCCCCTTGAGGAATATATGCCACCAGGATTAGATTTACCCATCTGTATAAGAATACCCATGGGTGTATCTCCAATCTGCTCAAGGGCACCTGCAGCTTGAGCTGCTGAACATATCAAGATAGAAGCTAAGCTACTGGCTCAAAAAAGACATTTTGTGGGTTGAATTTCTTTTTTAACAACTGGAGACTGGTCTGCACCCAGTGGGATGTCCTTGATCATATATGCAGCTTGCATAGAAACTGTGATAGGGGTCAAACCTGGCATGACAGTAAATTACAGGCAATTATTTTCTTGCTAATAAGTGCACAAGGTCAAAATGCAACTTTAGGCACTGATGGGCATGTTTATGCTCCAAAAGTGTATTTGCTTCCATAAAATGGAAATTGGCGAATTATTGATGTTTTACATCACAGCAGTTTACTGTGATTTTTATGTACCTAGAAATAGTACAGCTTTCCAGCCAGATTTTCCCCCAAAAATTGAGTTTCACATGATTTTAATTAACTATCATAAGAAGAGTTGAAAAATCTTTTGGAAGGGCTTCAAATTTCAAAGTTTACTGATCTGCTTTGATAGAGTAACTGGAATTTGACTCTTATGGTAAAAGACCTTTTCAACTCACAAAGGATCAGGTTAATTGTGCAATACCTGGTGCCAGAAATTTTAATTTTCTACTTGGCACAAGAACGCAAACAAAATGAACAACAGTGCAAACTGATTTTCAGATAGGTTCAATCAAACAAGCTACATTTGTTGCTGCCTTGTGATTTCCATTGCCAACTTTGCTGGCAGACTGTTTTCACTTTTGAATACAAGGCTGAGAGTGCAGTTCTGGCAGAATGTACTCCAAGTGCCACCTTAACTTATTTTGTCCAGAACAAATGACAGGTGTAGATTAACACCAGCCAGAGACCAAACACTGACAAAAATGATCGCAGTCATCCTCATGCAGGGGCTGATTCTGTGTTGTGTTGTGTCAGCAGTGCTGCACACAGGCCTTTGGCAGGTTGTTGGTTGAGCACTGCATTATACAGCCAGCAGGAAGAGGGAGCAGAAAGCAAGTGCATGTGAACATTTCCCTGATTAAGGCTTTAAAAACATATTATATATTTCCAGTATAATACAGAATGCTGTCTGGAAGACCCCTTCAGATATTTTTGGACTTAAAGTGGATGTAGACTTGGACTTCGAGCTGTTAGTTAATGTTTCCTCAGTGTGTGCTGCTTTTTGCTGCTTTCTTGTCTCAAATTATTTCTTGCCCTAATGGATTGATTTTTGGCATTTTCAAACCAGCTCCCACCTGCGAATGTTTGTCAAGTGCAGTTTAATGTCCATCACCACAATTCGAACACAGTCATTCCACTGGGCATGCTGCTAAATTTGCTGGTTCTGGAGGAGAAATTGAGGAGGCACAAAAGATGCAATTAAACCTTAAGCAGTCATGCAACATCCACTAAAATAAAAGAAAAATACTGCGGATGCTGGAAATCTGAAATAAAAACAAGAAACGCTGGAAATTTTCAGCAGGTCTGGCAGCATCTGTGGAGAGAGAAGCAGAGTTAATGTTTCAGGTCAGTGACCCTTCTTCAGAACTGGCAGAACTGAAGAAGGGTCACTGACCTGAAATGTTAACTCTGCTTCTCTCTCCACAGATGCTGCCAGATCTGCTGAGTATTTCCAGCATTTCTTGTTTTCATTACATCAATATCCACCTTGCCCGAGCACTATTATCTTGGACCAAGGTGCACTGACCTTGATATGTGTGGGAAGATTAGTCTTAAGAGACTATATGGGGAAGTTTTAACCCCAAGCATGAGTGGGAAGGTAAAAACATAAACATTCTCAAAAACAACTCTGAACCACCTCCAACTTGTCCTCTTTAACGGAGGCAGCTCAGAGCTGAACAACCAACCCTTTCTTAGGAGGCATGTCAGTCAGTAAAATCTTTTAAGGAGCTGTTGTCTCCACTTTAACTACATTTTTATTTTTAGCTCATAGAGAATCAGGAAAAAGGGGGCAAGAAGGGCCATATCCATGAGGTTATTGCCTTTATGGGACTGCCATAACTGCAAGTGCAATTCCCCCAGGCCCAACAGGTTTACCTCTGTGCAATCAGACCCCTGCTATCAGCTGCCCCCATCATTCCCATGATTGGATGCAGCCCTCATGATGTTCGACCATACTGTGATGCTCAACTCCCCCGATGTCCAACCCCCTCCTGCCCGCGATGTCAGACTTACTTGACATCCACTCCCCAGCTGTTTTCCTACCCAACAGGAAGCCCGTCAAGCTGGTTGGCTGTCAGGCTATGAAAAAATTTAGAAGATTTTTTTTATTCGTTTATGGGATGTGAGTGTCGCTGGCTAGGCCAACATTTATTGCCCATCCCTAGTTGCCCTTGAGAAGGTGGTGGTGAGCTGCTTTCTTGAACTGCTGCAGTCCTTGGGGTGTAGGTACACCAGTAGTGCAGTTAGGAAGGAAGTTCCAAGATTTTGACCCAGCAACAATGAAGGAACGGTGATATAGTTCCAAATCAGGAAGGCATGTGTCTTGGGGTGTTGGTCCCATGCATCTGCTGCCCTTGTCCTTCTAGATGGTAGAGCTCGCAGGTTTGGAAGGTGCTGTCAATGGAGCTTCAGTGGGTTGCTGCAGTGCATCTTGTAGATGGTACACACCGCTGCTACTGTGCGCCAGTGGTGGAGGGAGTGAATGTTGAAGGTGGTGGATGGGGTGCCAATCAAGTGGGTTGCTTTTTCTTGTATGGTGTCGAACTTCTTGAGTGTTGTTGGAGCTGTACCCATCCAGACGATTGGAGAGTATTCCATCACACTCCTGACTTGTGCCTTATAAATGGTGGACAGGGATTGGGGAGACATGAGGTGAGTTACTCGCTGCAGCCTCTGACCTGCTGTTGTAGCCACAGCATTTATGTGGCTGGTCCAGTTCAGTTTCTGGACAATGTTAAACCCCCAGGATGTTGATAGTGGGGGATTCATCGATGGTAATGCCATTGAACGTCAAGGGGAGATGGTTAGATTCTCTCTTGTTTGATATATTCATTGCTTGGCACTTGTGTGGTCTGAATGTTACTTGTCCTATGATTAATTTCAGTAGGATGTTTGGAAACCCTTACTTCTGGGTTTCTCATCCAAAAAACCTCCCCCAAACTGTACTCTTCCTGGCCCAGAGTAAATATCAGGGCCTATGATTCACAAGAGAGGCATGAGCAGAAATATGCAGTCCACTGGATCCAGGCTTTCATTAAAGGAATAGCTCAGCTTGCATATGCATGCGCTACGTTTGGAGGTCCCAGCTTGTAAGGTGTATGTAGGTCATTCAAAGTATATTCTTGTACCTGCAGCAAAACAGGAGCATACATGAGCATACTTGCGCATTTTAAACCATGGCAACCATTGCCTAGACGGTGTGCATGCTGTCCCTATGATTCTCCACAGTTAGCGGGCTGTTGACATTCATCATCATGGGGCGGCACAGTGGCGCAGTGGTTAGCACCGCAGCCTCACAGCTCCAGCGACCCGGGTTCAATTCTGGGTACTGCCTGTGTGGAGTTTGCAAGTTCTCCCTGTGTCTGCGTGGGTTTCCTCTGGGTGCTCCGGTTTCCTCCCACAGCCAAAAGACTTGCAGGTTGGTAGGTAAATTGGCCATTATAAATTGCCTCTAGTATAGGTAGGTGGTAGGGAAATATAGAGACAGTTGGGGATGTAGTAGCAATATGGGATTAGTGTAGGATTAGTATAAATGGGTGGTTGATGGTCGGCACAGATTCGGTGGGCCGAAGGGCCTGTTTCAGTGCTGTATCTCTAAACTAAACTAAAAATCATAACGCTGTCATCAAAAACAGGCAAAGTGTCTTCCTGAAAGAAAAGAAAGAACTGTATTTATATAGCATCTTTCACATTCCAAAGGGCTTCACAACCAAGTAAGGACTTGCCAAGTGCAGTCACTTTTCTAATGTGGAGAAACGTGGCAATCAGTTTGCAGACAGCAAGCTCCCACAAACAACAATGACCAAATAATTTGTTTTCAGGATATTGGTTGAGAGATAAATGTTTGTCCAGGAAACCAGAAAAATTCTGCTGCTCTTTTTTGAATAATACCATTGGATCCTTTGCATCCAACTGAGAGGATGGTCAGAGTTTCGGTTCAATATCTCATCCAAAAGATAGCACTCTGACACTGCAGCACTCCCTCAGCACTACTCTAGATCATGTGCTCAGCTCTTTAGAGTGGGGCTTAAATCCTCAATCTTCTTATTCAGAGGTGACAGTGCTGTTACTGAACCAAGGCTGACACTTGAGTATTGAAAGTTTTTTTCGAATTTGTATGTGTGACTGCTCAGCCACCTCCACCAAGACATAACACACATCAGCCAGTATCGGAGGATGCCCTAACTGAAGAGGACCACCTTTTTTAAGTACCTCCTGGAACAAGTCTTTAAAAGAAGTTTCCTCAAAAAAAGCAGTCCGACCCCTTACCATCCTTGCTGCTATGGTAAAGTAGCATATAGAAAATTTCAGATACATCGATGTGTAGGACAGTTTTAAGATGGTGAGTAGCAACCTTTTATCAGATAACCCACCCATTGGCATGTGTACGTTCCCTGCCACAGAGGTTAACTGTGCAGGGAGCATCACACTGATGTTAAATTGGCTGATCTCAGAAAAGGGTGTAAAGTCATTGGTCTGAATTTTAACGGCCCCACGATGCCGCGGGTTGGGGCACAGGGGCCGGTAAAATTCTGTGGAGAGAGGCCTGCCTCGACCCACGACGTCGAGAAGGGCCCGGTGCAAATTACCGACAGTGGGGGGACCTCAGTGTGGACCTCCCGCTGCACAGCGGCGGCACCACAATTAGCATATGGTAAACGTTACATGCCTTTGCTGATTATGCAACTCGCCACCTCTCGATTGACACTTCCTGATTTTTTGCTGAACGGGCGGTCGTCACGTGCCGTCCTGTTCACAATTGGAAAGCCGGTGGGTCCACAGAGGCAGAAGGTTTCGCGGCAGAAGGTAAGTTTCTTTTCAGTGGTCTCACTCTGCATTCTTAAAGGGAGGGGGTCTGGGATTAATAGAGCGAAAGCTCTGCCGGCATGAAGGGAGGTACTGTGGGCGGCACAGTGGTGCAGTGGTTAGCACCGCAGCCTCACAGCTCCAGCGACCTGGGTTCAATTCTGGGTACTGCCTGTGCGGAGTTTGCAAGTTCTCCCTGTGACCGTGTGGGTTTCCGTCGGGTGCTCCGGTTTCCTCCCACAGCCAAAGACTTGCAGGTTGCTAGGTAAATTGGCCATTGTAAATTGCCCCGAGTGTAGATAGGTGGTAGGAGAATTGAGGGAAGATGGGGATGTGGTAGGGAATATGGGATTAATGCAGGATTAGTATAAATGGGTGGTTGTTAGTCGACACAGACTCAGTGGGCCGAAGAGCCTGTTTCAGTGCTGTATTTCTCCATGACTCTATTTGTACCATTCCTCCGTTAGCAGTGTGCGCTCTGTGTTTGTTTGTGTTTATGAAGGAGCAATGACACACTAGGCACCCTGTGTGTGGGGAGGGTGCCAGAAAGGGTAGGTGCATTAAAATTATATGGATGGTGGGGGCAATCGATTCAGCTGGTAGGATCTTGATGTGGTCATGCTGTGCAACTCTGAGTGTTGGCCAAGATGGGCAATGTCATGGCACTCCACATAGTTGATCCAGGAAAGCAGCTGATGTACCTGTTAACACCAATCCCTGCCCTGTTAGGAACCTTTTAATACATGAAGGGTTCAACTTTATTTATCACATGGAAATAGGTATGGCTCATCGTACATTGTGTGATCCTCTGCATGTGAGGATCTGTATGCCCCAGAGGCAATATCAACAGGCAGGTGCGATCCACGTGGAGGCCCCCAGTCATGAGCAGCAGCCCCAAGGGGAGCTCGCCATTACAATTGCTGTGCATCTACAGACCCCCACATGACATGCCATCAGATCTCAGAGCACCAGTGTCAGAGGCGATTGCAAATATAGAGAGGATAGTAACACGTTTCTGTGCCCTGCTCAAAGATAACCTGCAACCCATGGACTCTGGTGCACATTCCATGCCTTTTTTTCCTCATAGTGGCAGCGTTTACAAGCCTGGCACCTCTGTAGCTTTTCAGGGGTCAACCAGAGACCTTTGTGGGGTCACACAATCAGCAGTGCACCGGTGCATCAGGTCACCAATGCCCTGCACAGGAGGGCCAGTGAGGATGTCCGCTTCAGGCCCAGAGGATCATCGGTTCTGTCACCAGTGCTGGAGAACCATAGGTTGTAATGTTCATAGACTGCACCTCATGTGGCCTTCAGGCCTACAGCCAGGCTACCACCTGCAGATGTCACCATTAAACGAGCCCTCTCAATCTAGGTAAAGCTGGTATGTAAACACCGCAAATGCTTGCTGCAAATGTGTGACCACTTCTCAGGCAGCTGCCATGACACCTTGGTATTGCGCCAGTCCCGGCCACCACCGCTTTTCACTGAACTGGCTCAGATGGAGGGGTGGCTTCTTGGAGATAAGGGCTATCCTTTGCAGACATGGCCCCTGACAACAGTGAGAGACCGCACCTCTGCTGCAGGGAGAGATACAACGCCAGCCACTGAGCTACAAGAGCCACCATGGGGCAGGGGATTGGCATGCTGAAAGAGTGCCTCCAATGCCTGTATGGATAGGGTGATGCCCTGTACTACGGGCCAAAAAGGCCAGCTCCTTTCTTTGTTGCTTTGCACAATTCTTCTTCTTCTTCTTCTTCTTTGGCCTCCTTGTCTCGAGAGACAATGGGTAAGCGCCTGGAGGTAGGCAGTGGTTTGTGGACCACCTGGAGTGGCTGTAAAGGCCAATTCTAGAGTGACAGACTCTTCCACAGGTGCTGCAGATAAAATTGGTTGTCAGGGCTGTTTCACAGTTGGCTCTCCCCTTGCGCTCTGTCTTTTTTCCTGCCAACTGCTAAGTCTCTTCGACTTGCCACACTTTAGCCCCGCCTTTATGGCTGTCCACCAGCTCTGGCGATCGCTGGCAACTGACTCCCACGACTTGTGGTCAATGTCACAGGACTTCATGTTGCGTTTGCAGACGTCTTTAAAGCAGAGACATGGACGGCCGGTGGGTCTGATGCCAGTGACGAGCTCGCTGTACAATGCGTCCTTGGGGATCCTGCCATCTTCCATACGGCTCACATGGCCAAGCCATCTCAAGCACCGCTGGCTCAGTACGGTGTATATGCTGGGGATGTTGGCCGCCTCGAGGACTTCTGCGTTGGAGATATGGTCCTGCCACCTGATGCCAAGGATTCTTCAGAGGCAACGAAGATGGAATGAGTTGAGACGTCTCTCTTGGCTGACATACGTTGTCCAGGCCTCGCTGCCGTAGAGCAAGGTACTGAGGACACAGGCTTGAAACAGTCAGACTTTTGTGTTCTGTGTCAGTGCGCCATTTTCCCACACCCTCTTGGCCAGTCTGGACATAGCAGCGGACGCCTTTCCCATGTGCTTGTTGATATCTGCATCGAGAGACAGATTACTGGTGACCGTTGAGCCTAGGTAGGTGAACTCTTGAACCACTTCCAGAACGTGGTCGCCGATATTGATGGATGGAGCATATCTGACGTCCTGTCCCATGATGTTCGTTTTCTTGAGGCTGATGGTTAGGCCAAATTCGTTGCAGGCAGCCTCAATCCTGTCGATGAGTCTCTGTAGACACTCTTCTGTGTGGGATGTTAATGCAGCTCGTCAGCAAAGAGGAGTTCCCTGATGAAGACTTTCCATACTTTGGTCTTCGATCTAAGACGGGCAAGGTTGAACAACCTGTTATCTGGTCTTGTCTGGAGGAAAATTCCTTCTTCTGAAGACTTGAACGCATGTGAGAGCAGCAGGGAGAAGAAGATCCCAAACAGTGTAGGTGTGAGAACACAGCCCTGTTTCATGCCACTCAGGATAGGAAAGGGGTCTGATGAGGCACCGATATGCTGAATTGTGCCTTTCATATTGTCATGCAATGACATGAGGATATTTAGTAGCTTTGGTGGACATCCGATCTTTGCTAATAGTCTGAAGAGACCACGTCTGCTGATGAGGTCAAAGGCTTTGGTGAGATCTATGAAAGCAATATAGAGGGGCACCTGTTGTTCGCAGCATTTCTCCTGTAGCTGGTGAAGGGAGAACAGCATGTCAATGGTGGATCTCTCTGCTCGAAAGCTGCACTTTGCCTCAGGGTAGACACGCACAGCCAGCTTCTGGAGTCTGTTTAAAACGACTTGAGCCAAGACTTTCCCGGGAGATTCCACGGTAGTTGTTGCAGTCACCGCGGTCACCCTTGTTCTTATAGAGGGTGATGATATTAGCATCGCGCATGTCCTGTGGTACTGCTCTCTCATCCCAGCACAGGCAAAGCAGTTCATGGAGTTCTGAGAGTATAGCAGGCTTGGCACTCTTGATTATTTCAGGGGTAATGCTGTCCTTTCCAGGGGCTTTTCCACTGGCTAGAGAATCAATGGCATCACTGAGTTCCGATTTTGTTGGCTGTTCGTCCAGCTCATCCATGACTGGCAGAGACTGCATTGAGGGTGGTATCAGTGACAACATTTTCCCTGGAGTACAGTTCTAGGTAGTGCTCCACCCAGCGGTCCATTTGTTTGCATTGGTCAGTGATCATTTCCCCTGATTTAGATTTGACAACTATGCACCCAATAGGGGCCAGCCTGGCATGATAAGGAGAGATGTCAACAGGATTCCTCCTCAGACTATGAGGACGCTGAGGACCTACAACACGAAAAACACATGGGAGGGCAGATGGCACCCAGGCTGTGCACCCAGGGCTAGCAGTGAGCTAGGGATGTATGGCAGTGGCTTATCAGGTAAACGCTATCTGCTCCATGGGAACTGACATAAACCCTGCAAGCCACACATCACCCTCACTCACCTGCTGTGCACCAGTCCACATCTGCAGTATCCCTGTGTAAACCATTAAGGCAGCAGCTGACTGAGCCAATGTCCATGTCACAGCATCCGTGGAGATGCTAATGAGTAATGGTGGCATGGCAATGATATTATTGCATACGTTGGCTCTCCTGAGGCGCCAACGATGCAAAGGGATGTGACATTGGTGCTTCATGCTGGCACACATCATTCAAACAGCGGTAAGGACACACATGTTGATGAGGAACATTTAGTGAAAGACGTATTTACATTGCTATTACACGCCTGCATTCCCATTTATGTCAGTGTGTTCTCTGTAAACCTCTGGAATACCTTTTATGGCATATTTAGGTCTCATGTCCTGGAATGTGCAAAATTAAGATTATTCACGCAGGTGCGGCATGCCTACAAGAAGCAATGTTACACTCGAGTGGAAGAAGAGGATCGCAACTTCACAGGACACTGGGACACAGCAGGGTAAGTGTGTGGCAGCAAAGCAAAGGAACTTGGACAAGTTAACTCTGCTTCTCTTGCCACAGATTGACAGCAGCCCCACTCTTCAGTAGTCAGGTAAGTATTCTTTGAAAGCTGTCAGGAAGCAGGTGCTGGGGCCCTTAAAATAGGGCCCCAGCACCTGCTGCACAGCTGTCAAGAACTCTCTCGCTGCGCTGAATGTCCCGCCTCGCCCCACGTAATATGGGGAGGGTAGATCGACGCCATGATTCTAATGAGCCCCCGTGCATAATATCGTGGGGGCTCTGCGGCGACCCTAAATGCGGGCACCCCGCTGAGTTGAAAGGGCGCCGCTGCGCACTGCAGCGGCCAAATAAAAATCATCCCATTGTGCTCTACTATTGACACAATGTGCATCACAGATACAAGGATCTCACTGCCACAATGAAGAGATTCGCTAATCAGCCCCTAATAAAGGTATTGCACTGAGCACTGCTTAATGTCTTTCATTTGAAAATGTTGCATATGCAAAATGCATGCCATATTTGCATTTGATTGGCAGAAATATCTCATTCATAAAACCTAAAAATTCACAACTCAACCTATTAATGATCTTTAAATATCCATGTTTTCACAAAAGGGAAAGAACACCAGTTATTCACAGTAAGTTTCTTCTGATGGGAGTATCTGCAGTCCAGCAGTAAATTTTTCCCAGGGTGTGAAATTGGTCTATGCCAGTGAAGTGAAATGGGCTCGTAATGAATCGGCTGCTGATTTTTCATTGCACTCAATCTTTTTTTCACTGAAGTTCACCGATCAATAGTTCAAATCCTGTTCGTAGGTTATGCTTTCTAGTCTCACTTTCGCTTTTACTTGGTATGAAATTTAAAATCTTGGCAATATTTTCCAAACCAATGGAAAATAAAAACTGACTGGTGAAAAATTGATTGTCAATTTGATATGAGACCATTTCATGCTGCTGGCGTAAACCAATTTCACCTCCATAGTCTTTAATTCACCTCAAGATATGCCTAATTACAGCAAGGAGACTTTGTGGTTTTAAAGGAACAACCCAAGTTATGTACAGCTCCGCATTAGCTTTACGCTTAAGGGAAGGGCAATCAAGATGCAAACACTAATAATCCAGTCTGTCGTACATGGCACCAAAATCCTGTTTTTATTAAACATCATATCTTCAGAGCTAGCATAAGCAATACCATGGGAAATGCACTTAGCGTGACATCTAGTTAAAGATAGGAGAGCAATTATAAAGATCATTAGCTTTGTTATAATTTTGATGTTCATGAAATCAAATCCCTGTGCTTGATTTGAAATCAACTCGAGCTACGAAACCAAAGCAAGACTGTTAAGACTACAGTTATCTTTCCACCTTAGCATCACAGCAAAGTGCCAGCAGAACTCAGGAGATTTGACAGTAGTGTGAGCCCCAGGGAAGACCATCTTGTGTTGCTCAGCTTGACATTGAGCATAATATATTTATTGTGCAGTGTCAACTAGTGTTTAAAAGTGCTCAGGTGATCTTTGGAATTTCTGGTAACTTTGCAAATTTAAGCAAAGTCATTGGGCTGAATTTTCAGATCCTGCTGGGCATGGGAACAGAGGTGGGTGGGGACGAAAATATTAGCTTTGGCTGGTTTCTCAACGCCGTTCCCGGCACCAGCGAGTTTCACCTGAGCAGGGGAAGGGTGGCCCCGAGATCCAGCCCGATCCATTAACAATGCCAATTAACGTTGTTAAAGAGCTCACCGAAAGCTCGTTAAGGGGCATGTTCTGATTTTGATGGGGGCGCATGGGCTGTCTGCGGCAGACCAGGTGAATGGAGGCAGACACCCAGTGGGGAGCCATCATAGCTGCACCAGGAAATTAGGTGGGCCCCATGAAAGGGTGACCATGCAGAGGGGGACTCAGCCATTGGCACACAGATGACCTTGGGAGAATGTAGATTGTGGAGAGAGTGGGCAGTAAGCGCTGGGCAGTGTAGAGAGTCGTCACCATCTTGGTATCGCGGGGACAGAAGAGCAGGGGCAAGGCTGCCAAACACAACTGGGGGGCCAGCTGAGCACAAGGAGCGCAGCAGCTGGCAATGGGGACAAAATTCTCAGATGTTGGGTCCAGTGGTGATGAGGAGCAACACACTGCGCAGGAAGGGCAGAGACCCGGGCATCAGGAAAGCAGATGGACAAGGGGCAGGAAGGACATGGAAGCCATACCCTCAGTCAGCGGTCTACCACTGATGACGGAGCTACCTTGACTTGACCGAGAATCAGTGCCCTAGGAGACAGCGACTCTCCAGACAGAAGGTCACAGAAATTTGTGCCCTTTGTCGCCAAGGACCTCTCACCTCGCAGCACCGCTCACCCTGCCCTGCCAGTAGCCTTCGAAGTCACTGTGGACTTGAACTTCTTCCAAGGATCAGCAGCGGGCCTTGGCGGCATCTCGCAGCTTACTGCTGCTCTATTATTGAGAGCTGGACATTCAATTACAGACAGACGTGGCCTCACAGGCACAGAAGGCAGTGGGTTTCACCTCAATCGCTGCATTCCTCCAGGTGCAGGGCATCATCGATTGCACCCATGTGGCCATCAAGGCACCCAATGACAACCCACTCTGAATCATCAACAGAAAGAACCCACTCCTTCAATGTTCAGCCAGTCTGCGAACACAACAAGAGCTTCCTCCATGTGTGCACTCACTTTCCTGGCAGTTGCCATGGTTCCTTCATCTTCCACCAGTACAGGCTGCTGCAGCTCTCAATTCCATCCCTCAAACTCTGTGGTGATATTTCTTGAAGAGTGGCTACTCATGCCTCTACGAGAACCTGAGATGGAGCCACAGAGGCACTATAACCAAAGCCATCTACTTACACGAGGACAACCATTGAGCAGGCCATCAGGCTTCTGAAGATGCGGTTCCAGTATCTAGTCCGATAAGGTGATGCTGGGCAATAAACCCCTGCAAGGGTCTTGCTCATTGTGGTGGTCTGCTGTGCTCTCCATAACATGGCCCTCCAGAGTGGTGTGAACCTTAAGGACGGTGAGGCCTAGGAAGGACACAGCTCATCGGAGGAAGAGGAGGAGCAGGACATAGAAAAGGAGGAGGAAGAGGAGGTGGAAGGGGAAGATGCAGTACACAGAGGTGCCTCAGCTACACAGGGAGGTGGCCAGGCCTGGTGTGGGGTTTGTAGGTCTTGTCATCAACATCAGGGATCATCTGATCCAGGCACGTTTCAGCTGAGTCCCTTTGACACAGGAAGAAAGGTATAGTATGGAACTCTCTCTGAGCTGCCTGTGCTAACACATCTGTTGAAGACTCAGCCTGGAACATGTAAACTCTTGCCGCCAATGAAGGATGCAGAACTGTCCAGAGGTTTCACTGTCACTGTAGATGGACCCTTGCTCCCCTTCACCACTTCATACCTCTTTTCTTGTCCGGCCATTAATAAAAGGAGGCCCACATGTCTGACTTCATGTGTCAATATTTACTTTGTGCTTGTAAAGGAAAACAGTGCACAGTTACAGGTAGAAGACACCCCAGTGACCCACTCAGTGCTCTACTTGCCGCGGTGCTCTCCTTGTGGCCTCAGGGGAGGTGGAGGTAGCCTGCTCACTTGTCTCTGCCTGCGGCTGAGATGCACATGGCAGTCATCCTCGTCATAGAAGTACCCATTGGGGCATCTCTATAGGGTGCTGCACCTGCATCATTGCAAGGGCAGCCTCCATCACTGGGCCCTGCTGCACAGATTTTCCTTCTGTCACATGGGCCAAAGAGGCTGAAGATGATGATGGGCAACTGGCAGGCCCTCCAGACATCCCTGTGCCATCAGTGCCACTGAACAGTCAAGGCTCATAGTGTGCCTCACAGAACTCCATCTTGTGGGAACACATCAGCTGCTGCTGATCAAGGTAGAGCCTTCTTTTCTGTGACTCCTGAGGCCCTGCATCTGTGCCCAGCTGAGCAGGACTCTGTCTGTCCTCCATCCTCCAAGGTGGTTGCCCAAAGCTGCCTCTGCCTCTGACACCTCCTCCTGCACACTAGTGCCATGCTTCTCACCTAGTGCCACCCTATCTAACTGCGCACAAGGAACCACTGAGGTGACTATTACTGCACTGGTGGAGGTTGCGCTTGTAAGCACCTTCTATGATCTGCTGTTGCTGTGCAAGACCCAGTGATGATGAAGGAGTTGGTCTCATTGCCTCGACATCTGCACCTGTAGGAGACACAAGAATAGATCAGGAGGACTAGCCTTGGACAGTAGAAGCAGGAACAACCCCGTCTTCGGTATGCTGCTGTATGGGGTGGAGTGCAATGCACCTCTTAATGAATGCATTGTACTCTAATCACCATCTCCACTGTGGATGCCCATTTCACCTCATCTGAATTCCTTGTGGTTCGCCACCCTGGTGTTGTCCAGACCTCCCTTCTCCATGGCAGTGCTAATGTGAAGGTAGGGAAACCCCTCCCCTTACCTGAGTCCTCTTGCGGGCATTATGAGCCAATTTCTCCTGCAAGGACAAAAGAGAGCAAGATAATGCACTGCTGATCTCTATGGCCAATGCAAGCTGCTCCCATTGAGCAGAAGCTGCATGTTTCTGTGCTGGCAGGTCCTCAGCAGCACCATGGCTCTGGGCCATTCTGAGGGGTCTGTAAGTGCTCTGGGCACACACTTATCCCATCTTCAGGGGCAGCATGCGCCCTGAGGCTCCTCAGCTGCTGTGTCTGCTAGCGGGTGAATACCCCCAGAGGCAAGTATTGAGGATTAGGGCTTGCACTCAGGTTTTCAGAGCAAATCAGGTCATTAAACTGCTTCCAACACTGGATTCAGTTTCTGCGCACTACACTCTGTCTGCTGACTGTGTCAGCTCTCTCCATCCAGGCCTGCTTAGTCTGGGAAGATGCAGGCATCTCCTGATATTCTCTGGGAGCAGGAACCTCCTCGTCTCCCTTACGGCCTCGAGGAGGACCTCCAGGTCCACATCTGCAAATCGAGGGGCTTCCCTGCCCTGCGTTCCAGGCCTCTGCCTCTCCTGAGAAATTCTATGATTCTATGACCTTCCAAACTGAGGGTAAAGCAGTCAAATAGCAGCCACTGTAAAGACCTGTTTAAATCATGCCCGGACCTGAACAGTCCCGCCTCCATTCCAACCCCTGGGCTGCAAATTGGCTGCCAAACCCGGCTCCAGGCCAAATAAGGGGGTGTCCCTGTGAAAATCGGGACCACTGACTGTTTTCCCCCAGGGGCAGGTTCGAGACCCAGAAACAGTCCCAACTTCCATTTCCCACCCCAGAAGGAAAACCCTGCCCATTAACTTGGAGGCTGCTGGTTAATGACTGCTGATTGTGCTTTGGGCTCCCTCAAGGCTGCTGATGGATTATATAGCCTCAACAGAAAAGCAGAACCTCTTCCCAGATCTGCATCATTCTCCGGAATGAGGTTTCTAGATGAAGGAGGAATTGGGTTTACAATATTAAGTGATTCTCTCCGTTAACTTTCATTTATTTTTCATCCCAGTGCAGATAAATTCCATGTCATCCTGATGGAGAGTCATAACCAAAGGGCTGACTATTTATTTCTGAGTCTATGATACCTGCCGAAGAGAGATCAGCTAAAGAATTCATAGCAATAAGGCTGCAGTTGATTGTAAATGTGCTACAAATGTTTCGCCTCCATGTTTCAAAACAGAAAAAAAAGCATAGCTTTGATAGTAGGGATGGTTCACTTGAGTCAGATGAGAATGTACATTTCATCAAGGTTAACGTAATTGATTTATATAGGATTGTGTGTCAAAATTTTGCACTGCTTTTAAACGTTAGCTAGTGAAGTCTTTCTATAGATAGGTAGTTACAAGATCAAAGTTTCCTTTTTACTTTACATTAACCTGCTGTTTCTCATGTCTAGATTATCTGATTCACTCAGATCTGATATTTGCTCTGAAATTACTCTTTCAATCTTGCAATTTTGAAAATATTTTTGGACTTCATATTTCATTTTCATTTGGAATGTTCCATTGAACCTGACACTTCAAGATCACTCTTTACTTTACTCTAAGGCTGGCATATTAGATGGGTGAACAAACTTAAATGTCACATTCTGTAGGTGAGATTGTAAATGATTACAATTTATTGGTACGACATTTTTTGTCAAGTATTAGTTTTAGAACATCGGTTAAGATGCTGTCTCTTGACCTTCACATAGAGAATTCGAATCACTGCAGGGTATAAACTTGCTTCTATTTCAGCCGTTAATGCACTATGAATAAATTTTCTTGCCTGGATCTACTCCTTCACTTGCAAATGGCACAATCTATGGCACAACTACGTCAATCTTTACTTTTCTTGTTTTTCATTGGCTAAAAAAAGCACTCGACATTTTTTTGTTAGCGAATTAAAGCCTTTCTGTTTACAGCATAAAAATCTTGCTTCCACCTACATAGTAGACATACAATGAGAAGGATAGCTGGGCTGGAGATAGAATGGGTCACAGATCTGTTTTCTGCCCATGCTGAAAGGGAAAATTACACCAACGCCCCACCTCTGCAGCCTCCCACCCCTCCCCCCCACCCCATCCGCTGAAGGAGAAAGAAGTTAAATTAAGAGTTTACAAGGCTGATTAAGTAAAAAGAAATTCAAGCAATATTACAGAGACACATTGGGAAAGAAAAAGTGGAGGAAAAGGAACAAGAACATTCAATGTTTTCTGAATTCATTGACATTGTTTTGAAATCTATATCTTTGTAGTTTCAGAATAATACTCCAATAACAAAAGTTGCTGATACTTGAGTGGTTTTATTACTGGAATGTAAATGTCTGTTCAGTGCTGCACTGTCAGCGCAGAAAATTCACAGTCATTTCTCTGCACCTGCCAGCAGTCTAAAGATCAGCTCATTGACCAGTCAACTATCTTTTACTCATTTATTATCTAACAAGATGAAATTTCTTCCGAAGGCATTTGTGTGCTAACTGCTACTTGGCTATTCTCAGGCAGGTGGACACTCCAAGTAGCTATTTTGTGCAATCCACACAATTTCACCTTTAACAGAATATTGGGCCCTGGATCCCAGACTGATAGCTTCTCCCTGTAATGATATTGATTGTTGCTGGAGTTCAAAAGGGGAAAACATCTATTTGCCTGTTTACTTGATCAGTGCAGAGTTGTTCCTCATTAGACAGAGCTGCTGTACAGCAAATGTAGATACATACAGATCATGTGTAACATACACTATAATACCATTACATGGGTTCTCCTGCTGGCCTGCTGTAACTTTAGCTGTGTTAGTTTTCCAGGCTCTTCCTCCAAAGTTATGGTAGATGATCACAATTCACCCCCAGAGTTTTCCTAATTTCTGTGTCACTGAAATAAATCCTCTTCTTTCTGCAAGGTAACTACTGTGAGAAAGTTGCCAATGGATATTGGCTATATAATTCTAGTGAAAAATTGTATTGTGCCTGACTGCAGCTGTAGCTATTTATTACAATTTTTGGTATAGTGATCATTACTCTTTAAATGGCAGTTATATGCCACCTCCTTAATTTCTTCCATCCTCCCTTGTGCACTGGTTTGCTTATTTCACGATTACACACACTTCCTTGGGTACTCCATTTTTCAGATGTTTTTCATGAGTTTTATGCTTAAAAGT
The DNA here is from genome assembly GCF_036365525.1 of Heterodontus francisci. Lineage (NCBI taxonomy): Eukaryota > Metazoa > Chordata > Chondrichthyes > Heterodontiformes > Heterodontidae > Heterodontus > Heterodontus francisci. Next base: position 54,551,622 of record NC_090387.1, on the reverse strand, counting down.
ACAAATTGTTTTATCCAATAAATCACTTATTTTGTCTTGCAGAACTAAAAAGAAAGTATTACTACAATTAATGTAATGCATTTACTCCAGGAATTTGACTATTTTTTAAATGACTGTTATGATCAGGTGAGGAGGGGTTGAATGGATCTCCTCTTTTCCCTCTCCTTGTTTGACCACAACAGGTTTACTTCTTTTTTGAAAAGGATATACTTGCCAATTTAGTGAGTGTTTAACTATTTATGAGCTATGATCATAAAAGAACCAATTAGACAGGTTTTCTTGAGTTTAACAAATAAAGAGGTTAGCTTTATTATACTTATTATAAACTTTATTATACTTTATTATACTGATCTAAGTAAAACAATAAAATGTGCTCTGACTTTCACACACACGCTTGAAGTTCACATACACACACAAATAGGTTACAGAATGGGGAAGGATAGATTGATCATATTAGAATCCAGCGAAATAAAAGGGGTATACAGTTTGTGCAAGTTGGTGCCTTGGATGGCTTCAGGCTGAATTTTGTGGTCGTGCAACTTTTCTTCGGTGGTCCTGAGGCTTCTGATTTGAAGATGTGGATGGCTGATCTGGCTATTCTCCTGGAGACAGCAGTGCGGGTTTGATTTCCTTCAAGGAGTCTGTCTGCAGCAGGAGCATCCCTGGGTGGTCATGGTCAGCAAACAGGATTCAAAACTTGCAAGGTGGGCTGGAGAGAGAGAGAGGAAGAAGGGACCCTATTCGGGACTTCTATCATCAGTGTCTAGCTGCTTGTCCCTTTACTGTAGAGAAAACAGAAGCTTAAGCACACAAAGGGTTTGCCCGTTATATGACCGTCACTCAGTGATTCAAGCATGGTCATTACAAGTGTATTCCCCCTCACAACTTATTTAGTCCATGTCGAGGAATCCCCTTATCCCATTGTGCAAGTGATTTGGTCGAGTGTTTTGTCGCCACCAGTTGAATACCTCTGACAATGGCCTTGATGCCTTGCTAATGGGAACAGGATATGTGGTTCACTCAGGTTCCCCAAGCCATCGACCTTGATGGGTCTTTGCAGACATGCTGTCTCCATTGGAATGCAGAAGGTACAAAATGAAAGATGCAAATTGGGGTAGCCATCTTTAGCTGCAAGCATCGAGTCACCTTTAGTCTCTGTTTTAAAAAAAATTCAATTTGGGTTTCCAGCCAGTGGATTAAGAATCATCATTTGACATACAGCACATTTTTGTGACATAACTCATGTAATGAGTTCTTTTATGTTGTCTGATGCAACATAAATGAGATGCATGGAGTCCAGTTGGTTGAAGATCTAAAACAAGATTATCATAGCTAAATATTATATATAGTACAGAGCTAACTATTTATAGAACTTGCCTCCAAGTGTTACAGCTGCAGAGTGACCCTGGCTCCAAGCCACATGACTGTGTCCTGGTACTTAGATCATTAGCATACTAAGATCTTAAAGGGACATCCCTCTTAAAGGCAAGCATACAACATTCCGCTTCTTTCCGAAGATAAGTGCCATATGCTAAAAGTAAAAACACATTGGATAACATCAAAATTATTTACACAGGTATAGAGATTATGAACTTTACACATGCAGAAGCTTAAAAGTCCATCTATCGTTTTGGTGGTGTGTTGGAGAATTTGAGCCGAGGCTGTTGCTGTTCTTTCTGAAACTTCTCCCTCTCTGCACTCAGTTTTTGTTGCTCTGCCTTCAGCCTGCTAACATACTCTGCTGCTTGTCTCAAGATGACAACTTTTGAGGCCTTGTCATTCCTGGAGAGCTCCGGCACCTCACCTTGAAGAACCAACTGACAATGCTTCAACTCATTTCTCCTCTGCCTCCTCCGGGCATTGCATGTCCATTACCTCTCTTCATCCTCCTCGTCTGATGGTCTTGGGCTCAAGGTTGTGGACTTGTTGGGGGAGGAGTAGTTGGCATCATGGCAGTACCTGTGTGTTCTGGCTAGTTGTGGTGCTGGTGGTTCTCTAGAGAGCAGAAGTGAAGGCACAGCATAGTTGTGCTGTTGCTGGGTTTCCAGACTGCACCAATTGATGCTGGTCAGAGTCTGTGAGCAGGTTCCGGTCTTTGGTGCTTTCCCCTTGGCAATGCTGTCATGGATAGTTATTATGTTGAGGTCCTTACACATGGTAGTCCTGCCACTGCTGGTCTGCTGTGTCTACTAGGTAGAATGTTTGTGGTTTCCATGCCGACTTGCCACAGCTGCATTGCATTGTCAGTGTGCCGCTGCAAGGGATGGGTCACCCATTGTATGAAGATAACTTGGCAGTTGTCAGTTGTATCACTGGTTTCCAACGACTCCAGTACATATCTTTGAGTATTCAGACTGTTAGGATATTTGCACTAGCGCCAGTGTCAATCTTGACTCTAAGTATGTTTGTCAGCTTTCTTTGTGCACGTGATGTTAATAGTGGCGAAAGCTTCCAGTTGTTTGACTTCATCAATGTCATGTATCAGGTTCACAATGTGAAATCCTGTTCGTCACCCGGCTGAGAATTACTCTTCGTTGAGTCTTGCACCAGGTCTGTTTTGCTGTGGACTTCATGTATCGGCTTGCGTTTACACAGATCTCTGGCGTTCTCCTTACTGCCGTTGCCCTGTTGCCTCACCTGTTTTCTGTTTGTCTGTGTTCTGCTGTGGCTTCTGGCCACATCTTGGAGCAAGATTTCTTGCATAGGCGGGCCCAGTGTCCTTTTGCACCATACGCCTTGCACAAGTCACAAAATGCAGGGCAATTTCACCATGAGTGAGACAGACTGCACTTACCACACAGCTTACTTGCTCTTTTTGAGCTGCTTAAGGTGCTGATACTGTTGGCTGCACCTAGTGCTTGCGGATGCTGTTGTATAGCTACAATGACTTTGTAATTCCTGCCATCTTCCAGCAGTGCATCAATGCTGTGACCTTTTTTCTACCCCAAGAGGTCTTTCTGAAACGCTTCAATGGGGGTCAATACATTCACTAGCTCCATTAATTTGTCCGACAGCTCAGTTTCAGTGAAGTCGCATTTGTTGCCCTTACTATGACATGTACTGAAAAACTGATCTTTTGATTCCTGTGGCTGTTGCCTGTAGGACATCAATTCCAGGCGGTGAATTCTAAAATTCACTCATATTCGGAGCTGTTCTTCTAGCACCTTCCATATCTTCGTGGGATCTTTCTAGTCCTCGCCAGATAGTCCAGAGGTGTTGATTCTGTGTAATTCCTCATTTCCAACTGCTATTAGTATTTTTACAGTCTGTTTTTCTGGTTTTTCAATTATTTGTTCTGTGAAGAATAACTGCATTCTTTGTTTGAACAGTTGGTACTTGGATAGGACATACAAGGCCTTCCAGTTTGTGCTGAGAAATTTAGTATCCATATTTCTGCTGTTCTTTTGCTTTAAAACTTGCTTTAAAACTTGTTCTATGACTCTGCACTGTTTCTCCTTTAAGAGACTCTCTGCTATTTATACTAGCTGCTTTGTTTGACAGGAGCAGGCGTTTGCTAATACTGTGTGTTTATTTTGCTTCCAGCACATAAGCCTGTTCTGTTCACACAGCTATGCAATAGGCAGTTCAATGGGTTTTTTTTTTAGTTTTGTTTATGTTCTTCACATTCAAGTGATTTAATGTTTTTTTTTACCGTGGCTGCATGAATGGAAGCTCTTATTCATGCTCAAGTAGTTTAATGGTTTTTTTAAACTTTGGCTGTGTGGTTGAGGGCTTGGCAGTGATCTCAGCTTTCCCACTTTTTTTCTAACAGACGCCTCCTGTAATGGCACTGACCTCAATCAGCTCGGGAAAGGAGTCGGGTCTGCCCTGATTTTTGTCTACATGGAGCTTTTGAAAAAAAACCCAATCTTTTGAAGGACTTCAAAGCTTTTTTTTAAAGCAGTATCCCTCGCCCGTCGGCACAATGACTCACCCGATTTACTTGAAGCCTGTCATTTTGTGCTCTGTCTTCTACAGCTTGAGGTAAATTCTTTTTTCACTGTTGGAGCCACTATTTGTGTTGAACATTCTCTGTACCGGTTGCGGCAAAGGTTGTTTTCAGAGATGTTTAAAAGTGGTCTTCAACCTCAGATTTTGTCTTCTCACCACAGCTTTCACCATATAATGAGCTCTTTTATATTGTCTGATGCAACATAAATGGGATGCATGGAGTCCAGTTGGTTGATGATCTCAAAGCAGGTTTATTACAGATAAATATTATATACAGTACAGAGGTAACTATTTACAGAACTTAGGTGTTACAGTTGAGAGTGACCCTGGCTCCGAGTCACATGACTGCATCCTGGTACTTAGCTCATTAGCATACTAAGATCTTAAAGGGACATCACTCTTAAAGGCAATCATACAACAACCCATACTAACATTTACTCTAATTTTTTTGTGCAGTGCGCAGGCAATTTATGAAAGGGTGTATGCCCTTTAAGGTTTTTGCACACGGTGTATGCGTGGTAATTTAAACGGTTGACTTGTGCATGGCTGGTGTGGGGATTTTCGGGTTACTGCATGGCCATGCAGCTGAGCAGAAACATCGTCCCGCACCAACCCCACCAGTTAGCTCTCCATCCCTTTCCCCAAAATGCTTTGCCCCTTGCTGGGGTACAGTTCCAAGGGAACTTGCAGCCCTTCTGGTACCTCACCCAAGTGGTCATACTTCATAGTGTTGATAGTAGGCAGGCGCATATCTAATGCAGATTCTTTCTTGCTGGGAGAACCATCAGGAAATTTTTATGCATGCTCTTCACAACTTCCTGAGATACACTCCCAGTGAGTGAGGCATCCTGCTGAAAGAGCCAGTTTTTACAACTGGCTCTTACATGTGAGTCCAGTCAGTGACTCTCAGCGAAGAGGGAATGCCTCACAGTGAAGGCCGATCCTTTCCTTATCCTTTTGTCCACCTTGAACAGGAATCGCCAAGTCGGTAGTAGAAGCCTTGGCTGACTTTGTTCCTCTCCTTCTTGACCCCTGGGCACTGAGGCCAAATTTACCACCCAATCACTTATCAAGCTAATTCTGCACACACTGGGGATCAAACCTACAATCTACCAATCTATGTGGCTCATTAATACTACAAGACAAAGTACTCATCAACTGATCCACCATGACTTTAATGTGTTCTTTGGGGAGAAGAGGGCAAAGCATGCAATTACACGGTTAAACAATTAATTTTAGTGGTTCATCCATGCCACCCATAGATATTTCACTTGAATATTTAGTATTTTGGATTTAGTGCCTGTTTGTCCAAGTGGGTGGATGACTGTCAGTGTCACTCCCAGATCCTATCTATTGCCGCTGCTCATCTAGGGGATTGAACACCACTATATGCTGTGATGCAATTTCTTGAAATACTTTGGTGAAATCAAAAATTCCCAATTCCCTGATGCAACAACGAGTAGGAGCCAAGAGTGATGCTGAGCGGGAGGCGGCAAAGACTGATTATGCAACCAGATGACACACTGAAGAGGTAGCTGGAGGTGCCATTGATGGGATGGAAACAGAATACCAACATGAACTGAGCAGGTGGAAACAGGAGTGCCAGGATGAAATGGAAGTAGGAAGATGGAAAAGGGTGAGCGAGTAAAAGGGTGAGGAGGGAGAAGGGTGCCTCATGACCTGGGGTGAGGGAGAGACGGGTGAGGGGGAGAAGAGTAACTCATGAACTGAGGTGAGGGGGAGCAGGGTGAGGGTGGACTAAAGTGTCTTGGGACCTGGGGTGAAAAGGTGAAAGGTGAGGGGGAGAAGACTGCCTAATGAACTTGGGTGAGTAGGAGAAGGATTGGCAGGGGGAGGGGGGGACAAGAATGCCTCGTTAGCTATGGTGAGTGGGAAAGGGTGTTTCAGTATAATCAGGAAAACTCTACAAACCATTTTAAATTAATACAAAGGTCAGATTTAGAAAAATGAGTATCATTAAATTTGCATAGTAGCCTGTAATTTCGGCACAAGAAAATGCAGTAGGCTTTGCTGCAATCTTCAGTTGTAAAAGAGATGGAATGTTGTGTAAACCTACAGCTCAAATTATGGTAAACCCAAGCTGAACTACACTTTCAGAGGAGCTTTTGAGTTGCCTTTTTTTTAATCTGTTGATCAAATACTGCTAGTTTTCCATGTTACCATATATGGTGGTGCTGTTGGTGCTTTATCACTATCCCAAACGTCACAAACTTACAACCAGGAACACGTGAGGAGGATCCTTTCCCACAATTATTTCCTTTAAAACCTGTATTATTTAGTAGAAATTTAACAAAACTATAAATGAAAATAATGCACTCACTCTAACCCTTTTTGTTTCTTCAGGCAGAAATTTACGATAACACCTTTAAATTGCTAGCCTGAGCAAACGTTAGCTTTCCAATGTCATCAACACTGTACAAATCGCAAAATAATAGAATAGCTGAAAGTTCTGGCATTTCAAGGACTAATTATAATCAAAACTATTTCAATACAGACCTTATACTATCTTAAATATTTTCTTTGGTTTAGCTGTAATCTAATCTACAGAGATGCATATACTTTGATCAGATAAACTCTGGCGATACACAGGAATTTTATTGCTCTTTTGAGTTTGGAATAAGGCAGTTTGAATAATGCAGTAGTTGGAAAGGAATACCTGCATTCCAATCTGTGTCCCTGTCCACTTTCCCTCAATGTGATTACGTTAGTTTAATTACTTTAGGAATCCGCATCAGGTTTCACTTGAAAGATAAATTAATCTGGGCGACCCTTTGGGTAGCTTTGCTATTAGGCAGGTACTCTACATGGTTCTGAATCTGATTTGGGAACTCTTTGTTTCGACTGTAACTTAAGATATTGATGAATTTGCATCAATTTCAGATTTATGAACATTTTCTAGATATACTACCACAAGCTTTGCATCCAGTAATGACCACACATTTAACAGAGCTGTGAACAGGGAGTCACACAGTTGATAAGTAGGAGGAAGCATACCTCTGTTGTTGTCCACATTTGTTCATCATCCTATGACTTACAGTAAAATTTAAATAATTGAGAAGAGCTTCTGGAATAACCAGCTCTTCCCAGTCCATGGGAGTTAACAGGGGATGCAACTATCCACCTCATTTATTTTTAAGCTTTGGATAATATTCAGCACAGTTGCTGCAGTGGAGCTTCAGCCAGTGCACATCATCATCTGCATTCCAATCCATGTCTCCTGTCCACTTTCCCTCAATGGGATTAAGTTACAGTTTAATTACTTTAGGAATCTGCATCACGGCACTTCGGCATCAACAGTTTTTCTACATTTTAGCGGTGTGGAAGACATTCTCTGTTCTGATGCAAAACCTGCATTAGGCAAGCTGATGTTCAAACTACCAGGTGATATAAAATTGACCACACTGTTTTGTAATGTGACCACAGAAATGAATAAATCATACAACAGAGATAAAAGAACAACAGCAAATGCCGTAAACCTAAATCAAAATGGAAAATGCTTCAGCATCTGTGAAGAGAAAAGGTTGGTTGATGTTTCAGGATGCAGACATTTTGCCAAAACTCAGGATTAATCTTTGTACAATTCTCTTTTGGTATGCTTCAGATGTTAACATTGAATGTTACAGCACAGAAATATTGGGCTCATCCAGTATGCAGGTTTTTTCCACTTGAGCCATCTAGTCTAATTTCACTCTCCTGTTCTCTCCCTTACCCTTTAATATTCTTCTTCAAACAATGTTGAGAAACTTAAAACTTGTATTAGTCCACATTAACCTTGCTAGCTATCAACATACATGGTAATGTTACCACTGGCAAAAAGACCTGACGAAAGGACTGATTCACATTGACTTTTTGTGTTGTCTGTGTATTTATTTCTTATTTCAGGAGTTGCCATTCCTTAGACCTCTGGCCAAGCAATAGTTTCTCAGAGAAGTGTGAAGTGTTGCACTTTGGGAGCACTAATATGGAAAGAGAGTACACTATAGATGAGATATTTTTGGAAAGTGTAGATGAGCAGAGAGATCTTGGTGTCCATATACAAAAACCCTTTATGATGGCAGTGAAAGTTGATAAGGTGGTTTAAAAAGCAAGTGGATTACTTGGGTTTATAAATAGAGGAATAGAATATAAAAGCAAAGAGATCATGGTAGAACTTTATAAATCACTGGTCAGGCCTCAGCTGGAGTATTATCAATAATTCTGGGCACCATATTACAGGCACATGTAACGACCTTAGAAAGGATAGAGAGGAGGTTTACCAGGAAGATACCAGGGTTGAGGGACTTCGGTTATAAGGAAAGGTTGGAAAAGTTAGGTCTGTTCTCCTTGGAACAGAGAAGGTTAAAAGGTGGCCTAACAGAGATTTTCAAGATGATGAGAGGCTTTGATAGACTAAATAGGGAACAAATATTCCCCTTGTTGAGTGAGTCAATAACTGGATGTCATGGATCCAAAATTATTGGAAAAAGATCTAGAGGGGAGTTGAGGAGAAATGTTTCCACTCAGAGAGTTGTCAGGATCTAGAATGCACTACCTGAAAAGCTGATGGAAGCTGATTGCATAAATAATTTTAAAATTTGGACACATACTTGAGGATGAGGAACTTACATGGTTATGGACAAAAAGCTGGAATGCGGGACTAAACACGACTGCTCCTTTAAAGAGCCAGTACAGACACGATGAGCCGAGTGGATTCCTTCTGTGCTGTATGTTTCTCGGAAATGTTTACCAAGTGTGCTGTACAGTAGCAATACTTAATCAATTCTCTCATTACACTAGATCCTATCCCTGAACATACTTCTCCCCACAACCTCTGGTCGTCATTAACCTCTTCAGCTGACTATGGACCATTTCCCTGAAAATTCCTGACTCCTTGTCTGCTGGTTCACCAGGTAGGCTCACTTGCTCCCTAGAAGTACTTGAAGTATTGGATTTGGTGCCCCTGAAAATGGATCCATCTTACTCTGCGATGATTTGTCTTTTTTAATTTTAGAAATTGCTTGACATCACATTTCTGTTTTGAACAGCAGACCAAATATATTTTTTGATGGTGTGGTTCTCAGTATTTCATGTTCCCCCTCTCCCCAGTTTTCAACTGGCAGCTGACTATTTGCCAGGCAAGAAATGGGTGTTAAAAAGCAGTTAAAAACTAGCCCCATAATCTCTCCTTAGGTCTTCTTCCCCACTTCCCTCTTGAATCCACTCTCTCACTTGAAGAGGTTCCAAAAGTTTCATAGCAATATGTTAAGCTTCATCTATCAGGAGGTTAAGCTCTGTCCCTTGAGCTCTGGCTTTGTAGTGGCTGTCTGGTTTTGCTATGTTCCTTCTGGCACAATTCCATGGATTTTGTAGATAGTTTTGGCTTAATTGACAATTAAATGAGTGTGTCATTAGCTTATAGTGTGGCAAGTTAAATGTGTTAATTATTTGCAGAATGTGATTGGCCAGCAATAAGCTGTACAGAGGCATTTACGGTATTGTATCCATAAGATCCAAAGTATTTCACCTTGCTTGTTTCATTATTTGTATTTATACCTCTCAAGCTTAAAATTCTGCCAATGATTATTATTTCTTCTAAAACTTTAAAGTCAGTTCCAATTTTTCAACAACAGGCATTTTGTAACAGCTTTAATGCAGAAAAGCATCTCAAGGTGCTTCACAAAGAAACAGAGGAAACAGACACCAAGCAGGAATGAAGAAAAATGTTAGGTGAAGAAGCAGAAGCCATGGTCAAAGACATTAGGGTACATTTTCCTCATCACTGCCTGGGCAATAATGATGGAGCAGATCACCTGCCCATTGTTGAAGCAGGTTGATTTTCACCTCATTGATTTCAGTGGAATGTAAATTAGGCAGGTTCTACAATGGATGGATGATCTGCTCCACCAGATTACTGCTTAGGCAGTGAAGATGAAAGTCTACCTCATGGATTTTGAATAGGATCTGGTTGGCAGCGAGAGACATAGACTGATAGGGAACATAGGAAGGGGCTTATGGATGCAGGTGTGATGGCTGCATTCTGATTATATAGCAAAGAGAGATGTAACGCATAGTAAACCTGAGTTGGTAGAGTGGAGGATGCAAGTTAGAATGCAGGGTTGGAAGAGATTAAAAAGCTAGGGTAGGGTGAGCCCATAGGGATATTTGTAAACAAGGGCAGAAATTTTTAAATCAATACACATTTGAGCTTGTCAAGACCAATATGAGACTGTGAAACCTGTGAGACCAAGGATGAGTTTCATCAATGGTGAATGAGATGGAGGTACGAGTGGAACAGAGATGGAAATAAGCAGTTTTGGTGATGGATAGGATGCGGGGTTTGAAGTTCAACTCGAGGTCAAACAGGATACCGAGGTTGTGTACTATTGGATTGAACTTCCAGCTCAGTTCACTGTTTTCAACTTAGAGTGGTGACATATTTTGTTGCCACAGAATATTGTTAATGCACAGGTCTGTGTTCTCAGAATGTTGCATTGGGGTTAAAATACTTTTTTCTCCCTCCTTTTATTCAAATTTCTCTTGCTGAGAAGAGGTAAAATACATATGCTTTTTATTTAAGATAGATAAAAGTAATTATAAAAATAATAAAAACAAAAAGGTGAGATAACCTAGTTTTTATACAATTAAAACTGCTTTCTACAATGTGATGGTCATTCTGAATGTCCATCTGAAAAAAAACATTTTAAATATTGATGCTGTACTTCAAAAATATTGCTACAGCTAAATCAAACTCTTATATTAAGTAGATAATACTTGTTGCCATGACTCAAAAATCACTTCTTCAATTAGTCTGTAATAACCATGAATTAAATGAGGGATTATAGATTGCAGTGACTATTTATTTGAAATAATTCCTATGTTTCAGGTCTGCATGGATTATTTTCCACAACTTCAATTTGTCAAACTTTGCAATATTTTATATCGTTGAAAATCCATTATTTAGTTTATGAATAAATAGTACTGCACAAGTAAATTCAAAAGTCTGTCAGTCAATACTTCTCGTAATTATTACCCTTCCTTTACAGTGCACATTCTACATAAAAAAACACTTCTGTTTAGCCAATGGTCACTAATGCCTTAAGTGCCTCTGGGTAGCTCAAAGAATCATTTAGCCTTAGTTATAAGAGATGCTTAAAAGGATTTGTGCTAAAATATAAAAGAAGCCACATTGACTTGAAGAGAACTGTCAATGAACAAACAATGGACTTCATCTCTAGTCATGCAGCTTGACATATGATAGTGTCTCTGAAGCTGTTGTCATGGCAGTAAGTGTGTAGGTTTTATGCATGCATTTTCTGCTGTAGGAATTTGATAAATGGCATTTGTTTCATGTCTGAAAATGTGTGTTTCTGGCTTTCTGCTTGAATATGCAGATCACACCGTGACCTCTCAGTTAAAAAATAAGATATTTTCCAAAATCTAATCTTTATGATATTCTTTTAAAGTTCAGGGGCAGTGTAGAGCTGCTGTTTATGGTTAAATGTGAATTCTAATACTGTTTCACATGTCTGCTGAGATTATAGTCTTGGATCCTCTTTATGGTGTCACTGTTGATCAATGAAATCTGAATGAAATACTGAGCCCCTACAAATGCCGCAGTTTATTCAAATTACACAATAGCTGCTACTTGCGCATATAAAGGGAGTCTAAACATGCTTACTGATGCACAGCAGTATGGCTGAAGTACAAGAAAATGTGCGTAGAGACACAAAAGGCTTTCAATTTCCTTGTTTAATGTTGTATAAATTAAAGTGAAGTATAAAGTTTCCACACCTGCCTGTAGTTTGCTCTGAATTAATGTTCAGTTATGATCATTAATAATGTCAGTGAAAAAAGTAACCGCCTGATGATTTCCTTGAATAAATGAAGCCGTTTTGTGATTTACATAGAAACCATGTATGTGCTTGTTTTCATGGATCAGTGTTACTCGGTTTTATTTAAAGTTTCAATTTATTGTATTGTGCCTTACTATTTTAACTGAGGGTGGGTCTCCAAAAGAAATGGGTGGAATTGTCCAGATAGAAAATTTCACTTTGATGTAGTTTTAAAGTAATGGGGGTTGTGGCTGTTGGTTCTGGGTAAACCAGGACTTTGCTGTATTTAAATGTCCACTGAAATGAAATACAAATATTGTTTTCTACATGGTGTATATTTGATAAAGAAAATATACATCTTTAACAGTTTCACATTGTTACAACTTTGTTTCTGCCATAGATGCCTCCTTGGATTCAGGGATTCCATTTGCTTCTGTAAACTTTCTGAGCATCTTACTATATTAACCTGCTTAATAACATAAACCAGGGGTAGCACAATAATGTCCCCTTGTGACATGAAATGAGTATTTGTGATGAGGGGTGATCTGATTGAGGTGTTTAAAATGTTAAAGAAATTTGTAAGTGTAGATTTGGAAAATGTATTTCCTCTGATGGGTGAGTCAAGAACAAGGGGACATCATTTAAAATTAAAGTTGTGCCATTTACGAGAGCAATCAGGAAATACTTCTTCACACAAAGGGTAGTGGAAATCTGGGGTAGGATTTTTGTTTTGGTGTCAGGACCACAACGCAGGGATCAAATGTGGGTCCCGGCCCCGCACCATGTTGGATGTAGACACTGACACACTTTCCATAGAATGGCCAATTAATTGCCAGAGGCCGCATGCCATCCAATTAAGGATGGCGGGTGGGGTCACAACACTGGAGGGCCAATGGGAGGCCCTCCAGCACTGAGACAGAGGTAGCCTACCAAAGGCAGGTAAAGGAGAGAGCAGGTGCTTCAAGATGGAGGCGCCCTCTCATCATTTCTCCATGTTCCCAAAATAAAAATGGCCACATGGCCAGACAGCCATTGTGGAGCCTGTGGCTGCAGCTGCGGCCATCTTTCTGCACTGGCAGCGGTGTGGGGGGGGGGGGGGTCTTTAAATTATTCTGGAGCACTGTCCCTCCCACCCACCATCTGCCGGTGGGAGGCCGCCTCCTATAACTGGCTGTGTTTTGTCCACTGCGGGGGCCCAGCTGCCGACTACAAAATTCCAGTTGGTACAGGAGAGGAGCCTTATAGGCAGTTTAATTGCTTCAGTTGGCTACCCTCAACTTGTGATTGGGTAGCTGTTGTGCCTCAGACACGGCCCCCTTGAAAATGGCACAGAAAGATGCTGGCAAACTGGCTTGCTGCTCTCCCATGCCAATATTTCTGCCCAGCCATCTCCGGTGCCGCCTCCGTGGCCGTGTGGAAATCCAGCCCCTGGAATTCTTTACCACAAATAGCTGTGGATATTGGGACAGTTGGGGTGTTCAACACTGAAAGTTTTTGTTAGTTATGAGTATCGAGGGATAGGGAACTAAGGTGGGCAATAGAATTAAGGTGTGGATCTGATTGAATGGTGGAATACACTTGAGGGCTGAATGGCCTTATCCTATTCCTGTATTCCTATGCATGTGTATTTCTTCAGTTTCTTTGAAAATGGACAAAGAAAACACTTGGTGTGACAAGGCCAGACACAAATTGAAAAGCTACTTTGTTTCATAGCCAGGTCAACATACAGAGCAGGCTCATTAATTCAATCTGTTCAATTTATCATTGCGCTAGCCCATAGTGTGGATGATTGTATTTGACATAAAAAGGTTGCTTCTAGCTTTCATCCAGAATTTCTAACCTCTTTGCCCCAGTGCAAACATTCATAGTCTTTAATAAACCTGACTGCTCTCACAGCCTTGTTGTTTCAAAATGCCACTGGGGTAAACATCGATTTGCACCATCTTTTGGGCAAAGGCGTAGCAATTTGTGACAAGCCTGTGTCTGTTACCGTGGAGGCAGGCAGCATTCAAACTTGGTACTCCCTCCTCATTTACCAGATTATAGCGTTGGTCCAAGCAGAGCCTGCAATCTCGGTTGCCTGAGCACTCAGAAGGGGACCGGACAGCATTGGCAGACAGCACATGGTGCAGACATCCTGCTCTTCTTAAAGGCAGTCTGTCCCCTTTAAAGAGAAGCTGCACTGAATCACAGGTGGATGCGGCTGAATGCTTTTGCTGTAATTCTAAACAAGGAAAGTGGAACAACAGGACAGAGAGAGGTTTCAGGAATGTGGCATTGGAGGCTTAGTGGTGGAGGTAGACAGGAGGAGAGATGCCTTGTTTTTGTGGCGGGCCAGGAGGCCCTCAAGGACCACACTCTGAAGGGAATGTGAGCAGGTGGCTAGGGAGGTCAATTCCATGAGTCTGGATCCAAGGATCCACAAGAAGTATCATGATCTCACCTGGGTGGTCAAAGTCAATGAATTCATCTTCAAATGACATCTCCTACCCATTGTTGCACCAGCATCTCACGCTTCTCAATGCACCATACCTCTATCACTCATCCAACATCACTCCCTGGCATTCAGGGATCAGGCCTAACATCACCATCACACACATTCCAATGATGCCAACCTCACGCCAGGTTCCTGCTGCATCTACATATCTCCATCTATTCAGCTACAGCAGGCACATCACCGAAACACAATGCAACACAATCATTGACATTGTTCCCTCTCTTTTGCCGGAGAAGGTGAATCGTAACAGGAGGGAGCAGAACAGAACTGGTAGAGGACAAGGATGCCTGCATTTCCTGAGCCCTATGGAGGAAACGGTTCACTATATCATGGGGCCAGCTGTGACCAAGTCCATGCAATCCGATGTCACTGAGAACATTGAGGACGATGGTATGTTACTGCCTTATTCTCCTTCTCAACTCCCAGCTCACCCTCTTCCTGCTATTTGGCATGACGAACAAGCTGCAGATGGTGTGACCATGGACTTCTTGGTTTCCACACATTCCCCCTTCCCTCACCCCAACCTCCCCTTTCTAATTTCCTACTCTCAGATGCCCAAGAACTGCTGCCTGCCTAGCCACAGAGCACTTAGGAAGAAGAGAGTAAAAGCACAGCACTGCTGAAGAGGCCCCATCACTTGATCTGATATTCACAACCACCAACTCAGATACTGGCACTGCAATTACCTTAGAAATTAATAGAGTTCGGATCTGTATGTGGTGAGTCACTGGGCATAAGTTGGCTGCAGCCATGCCAGAGGTAAAGGATAGTTCATGTGCCAGCTCATTGGAGGGTGAAGTTGCAGATGCTATAGGGATCTCATATGAGGACTTCAATGGGGTAGCATATAGGAGATTGCTGATGAGAATGCACATCGAGATGCTGGGTGCATTGGCTGTCACTGACAAGGAACACAAAGGAGTGTGGCTTCAACTTGGCAGAGGGCATCGCGCAGAGCTTGCCCTCTCTGCAGCCTCTGCTCCATCTCCCTGTCATGTTGCAGACCCAGAGGCACTGAAACTGCAGCCCTCATACCTTTTGCAGCCTTGTGTGTGAACATGTCACCAAATCCTCTGCTCTGCTGTGTGGTTGCAGCAAAACTCCCTGCCAAATACAGCAACTCAACACAATTCCTCCCAAAATACTCCACACGACTTCCAGAGATTTTGCAACAGCAGACGTTGTTCTAAATTACCTTACCTGTAAGGTGGGTGCCTGGCCCTTTAAATAACATTATTGCTGGGTCCCTGTTGCAGCTGAATGTTTGTTCTTTGGCGAGTGACAAATAAATATGTTGAATTGAACTGCATGTCCAAGTTTGTAAATCGTGCATCAAATTAGCTGGTAGCGTTGCTTGACATCATGACAGCATCCGTTTGGAGCTTTCAGGCTCACACTTGGGATGCCTGTGCAAGCGCCCTTCCAGGCATTGTGCACTGGAATTTGCTGACTCCAGCAGTGCTATGGATCCTAATTTCAAAACGATTGTCATTTTATCTTTCTGTACAAAAATAAATAGGTTCCATGACCTGGTTAGTTATTCTCTGTGACCTTCTCCTATCAAAACCTTCTCTTTTGTTATCTCTTGCCCCACCCCCTACTTTATTTGCTTAAAATCTTTTACATTTCTAATATTTGTCAGTTCTGAAGAAGGGTCACTGACCTGAAACGTTAACTCTGCTTCTCTCTCCACAGATGCTGCCAGACCTGCTGACTATTTCCAGCATTTCTTGTTTTTATTTCAGATTTCCAGCATCTGCAGTGCGTGTGAGTTTTTTTTTTATCACATGGGCAAGTTAAAAAGCTTATTGTTTCGTTTATGCGGAAAACACTTCCATTTAATATATTAAACACCACTTTTTAAGACACATTTTGAAAAAAAAAGTTGAGGACAGTTTGCTTAAAAAACTTTGGTTACAGTAACCTTTTCTTCAAATTCTTTCTGGAGAATAATGGTTAAAAACTCCTAAATGTGATATACAGAAAAAAAAACTATTTAGCTGGATTTCTCTTTGTAAAATGCAACAAGATGATGTAGATAGCTTCAAAGCCAATTGGAAGACAAAGTCCAGGGTGGGCAATTTAGAGGAATCCAGCATTATCCATTGTAATTTTCATAATTTAAACTTGCATTAAAAACATTTTTAAAGCCTGCAGGGGCTAATTTGGATACCCCTCTCCAACCAGCTGCAGCCACTAGGATAGCATTAGGACAGGCAAAGGCACATGGAAGACAGGCACTAAGGGAATGCACAAGGGTGATTAGTTGACTTCTGTATGCAATATGGCATGATTCGGAATGTTTATTTTGTGATTACTTCTATTTTTCAATTATGACTGAGTGGGCAATGTGGTGCTCAGTGACAGAAGGAAAGTAAGGAGAGTGGGATGGTTGGTGAATGGGAAATTGGGTTTCTGGCTACTCATATCTCACTCGAATTAGTTCTTCATGTACAGTCTGAGTAGAAAGGGGTTAAGTTGCCACCTCTCTTCCTTCTCCTCTTCCTGTTCCTCAGCTTCTCGCCTGATACCTGATGATGAAGGCTGTCCCCTCATGATGGCAAGATTGAGCAGCATGCAGCAGACCACTATGACTCCTGAGATCTGCTCAGCTGAGTAGTGCAGGGCTTCTCCAGAGTGGTCCAGGCAGCGGAATCATTGCTTCAGCAAGCCAATGGTTTACTCCATCACATTTCTGTGGCAGCATGGCTGTCAGTGTATGCATGCTGCACAGGTATGTGTGTGTTTGAAACAAAATCATGGGCCATGTGGCCAGTGAATAATCCCTTGTTGTCCCGTAGCTATCGTTTGGTTTATTGTGGTGGCTCAAATGCAGCTGGCAAAGCGGAGTGCCGCAAAATGAAGTCAACATGACAGCTCTCAGAATACCAGGCATTGATGTGTATGATTTTCTGCCTATGGTGACACAGCAGCTGTGGGAGTGGATTCCCTTTTCGTTCCGGTATAGGGTGGAGTTGACATGCAGCGCCCACACAGCTATGTGCATGCAGTCAATAGCACCTTGTACCATGGTGAAGCCGGTACTCCAAGCAAACCCTCATTCTTGCTTTGTCTGCTTGTCTCTGGCAAGACAGAATGAAATGAAGTTAGTTCTGTTTGAATGGAGAGCCTTCATGACCTCACTTGTGCAACAGTAGATATCAAACTGTGAGATGTTGTGAATATCTCCAGCGGCACAGTGGCGCAGTGGTTAGCACCGCAGCCTCACAGCTCCAGTGACCCGGGTTTAATTCTGGGTACTGCCTGTGTGGAGTTTGCAAGTTCTCCCTGTGTCTGCGTGGGTTTCCTCCGGGTGCTCTGGTTTCCACCCACATGCCAAAGACTTGCAGGTTGATAGGTTAATTGGCCATTATAAATTGCCCCTAGTATAGGTAGGTGGTAGGGAAATATATAGGGACAGGTGGGGATGTGACAGGAATATGGGATTAGTGTAGGATTAGTATAAATGGGTGGTTGATGGTCGGCACAGACTCGGTGGGCCGAAGGGCCTGTTTCAGTGCTGTATCTCTAAACTAAACTAAACTAAACTAAACTAAACATCCTAGAAGGAGCCTGATGCATAAAAGTTAATTTTCACGGTCATCTTCACAGCCACTGGCAATGCTGTCCTTGCCCTGCTGTGAGGTTGGAGTTATAGCTGCAGCAGTCGACAGTTTTCATTAGGACCACCTGAGTGAAGTGCAGACATGTCACACACGGTTCCTTGGCTGAGGCTCCAATAGGAGAATTGCTCCCTGAACACGCTGGGAAGATATGATCTTCTGCTGAGAGCCCTTCTCCCCCTCCTTCTCCTCCTCCTCCCTCTTACAGCAGTTTGTCTTGCTCTCCATGGCCTCTGATTTCTTCCAGTCATACTTTATTCCAAGAGTTCTCAACCAGAGTCCGCAAGAAGAGTTCAAGTGGTCCACAATAAGGGCGCCATTTACAAAGGCTCCACTTGCTGCCTCCAGACTGCCTGCTCCCCCTCGACAGTGATGCCACTTTTAACCTGGGCTTCTATCCAAGATGTGCTGCTAAATCTGAACCACCTGGTGGGGGCTGGCCTGCTCTGCGCCTCCCTCCCTCCCTCACTCACTCACTATTGGTCACCTGTGTCCTTCATGGCTGTTGCATCAGGTGTTGTGAGGAGAAGCAGCATCGCCAGGACAACTGTCTGCTCTGGATACCTCCAGCTGACATTCACTGCACGCGCACTAATGCTGGCACCAAGATGGCGTCCTGCGTGCTTTCCGTCTCAATTGTGTACACGAATACGGATGCCATTTTGTAAACACTAAGTGCACATAGCGCATTCAGCCACCAGCCCCCCAATAATGCCCATTGAGATTTTCCTTTGAATTGAAGTGAGTGGCCGGAAGCATCTGGCCTATTATTGCCTCTTTTAAGCAAATGCTACCATCATGTCCGACATCTGATTTTGTCCTGTTTCTGCCTGTGGCCCACCCATCTCTAAGAATGGTAGTATATAAGAGAAGTTCAATGTTGCTAGATGGCTGACCACTGGCAAGATTGTCTTGAAAGGGAACCTTCACAAGATCTTTAAGTCTCCACAACTGTGCTTTTGACTAATTTCTTTGTTTTCCCGATACAAACCGTTCTGTTAGTTTCAGCACTATTCCTGGGGCTTTCTAATTTTGTATCTTGAATCATTCGATGGAGGAATGCTGAGTCACCTGAGTAACCACGCACAAAAGGAGTTATCTAGCACCCACCCACTGATACCCATGTGACTGCACCTAGAGAGCGAAGTGTGCCTAACTCAAACTGGAAGCAATACTTTAGAAGGCTGTGCTGCAGTCATGAGCAAAGAATGGTGACACATGCTTGCCCTGAACCTGAAGCCAACCTCTACCAGTGCACCCTATGAACTCAGGATTATTCCAGGCTGTAATCAGTGGATATGAACACCATCAACTGTATCTTAGTTCATCTGCTCCTGAAACCCTCATTCATGCCTTTGTTATCTCTAGACTTGACTATTCCAATGCACTCCTGGCTGGTCTCCCACATTCTACCCTTCATAAACTTGAGTTCATCCAAAACTCTGTTGCCCGTGTCTTAACTTGCACAAAGTGCTGTTCATCCATCATCCCTGCGCTCGCTGACCTACACTAGCTACTGGTCAAGCAATGACTTGATTTAAAACTCTCAACCTTGTTTTCAAATCCCTCCATTGCCTCACACCTTCCTATCTCTGTAATGTCCTCCAGCCCCACAACCCTCTGAGATATCTGTGCTCCTCTAATTCTGGCTTCTTGAGCATCCCTGATTTTAATCGCTCCACCAATGGTGGCTGTGCCTTCAGTTGCCTAGGCCCTAAGCTCTGGAATACCCTCCCTACACCTCTCCGCCTCTCTACCTTGCTTTCCTCCTTTAAGACACTCCTTAAAACCTATCACTTTGACCAAGCTTTTGGTCATCTGATCTAATATCTCCTTATGTGGCTCAGTGTCCTATTTTGTTTTATAATGCTCCTGTGAAGTGCCTTGGGCTGGTTTATTATGTTAAAGGTGCTATATAAAAATAAGCTGTTGTTGTTATCAGTTGGCTATATGCCAATGCATTAAAAAAAGTTACTGGTTGATAGATACGAAATGCTCCATATGGCTTCTTGCAGGCTGGCTTCAAAGTTCTTACTGCATGTGATTACATTAGTGAGCTGTCGTGTTAAGCTGCTACAGCCAGTGGAATTCTTTCACAGTGTTGGTTTCCAAGTCTCTTTCCCAATCCCAAAGGTGAGTTCCTAATTGAAAGTATTAAAGCTAAGTTTAAACTGTTTCTGTACACCAATAATTTTTAACTTGCAATTTTTAAAGATAACATCCAAATTCCATTGAATCCTCTAGTTGAAAGTGTTATTTACTGTTTCCTATCTTATGCAGTTTATGGTCATAACACATAATGGACTCTTGTCATTTGGATGCAGTGGTCACATCACTATCTGTTTATTTTAATAACAAAAGAATCTTCAGCAGATTTCACATAAAAAATGGAAATGGTTTCTGCATGACAGCATGATACACTAGATTGTGATTGATGGCTACATAATTTATATATCAAAGCGGATCACAATTGGTATTGATATTTCATTCATATAGTATTATATGACTATAATACGATATTGAGTATATACTTTGCAGTTAGCGATTCTAGACAAGATTCATTTTCTCACAGAATCATTTTTCAAAAAAGATGCACAGTATATGGGTGTCTAGTAAATGCTTTTGATACCGGGAGCCTGGGCAGTACTATAGCAAATATTTCTGGTTGACTGAACGTTCTATGGGTGTCACAGAATATTTTCTCTCAAATGACAGATTAAAATGATGCAATCGGCTGCATTTTGAAAGGAAAATTGCTTGTACCAAATATTCACTGTTTGACAAACTGGTGGTATTTTATGTATTTCTCCAATGTCATTGAAACCTAATCCTGAAATGTGTATTATTTTGTATTGTGTGGACTTGATTTATATTACTGATGTGCAAGATCAAAATGTAAAGCTACTGAGGGAATTAGAGATGTCCCTGAGACATTTAGATGAATACAATGCAAGAAAATTATTATTATAAAAGGATCATGACAGCTTTCAATAATTGTTTGTTATAAATTTACCCTCCAACAATTTTATCAATTTTGGATGCAAAGGCTCCGAATATAGGGCCATAAAGATAGAAAATACTTGAATAAAATGATATGCTGAAAATGGAGTAAAGCAGCTTGGGCTATTTTCCTCACTGTTTGGAAGAAACATTAATAATCTCTGTAATACTTCTTTATAACCTATTGACAAAATGGGGGTTGGGGAATTGCACACAATTTTCAAATGCACGACTCCTGTGCTTTGTGATTCCATCCGTGTGCGTGCAAAAAAATAAAACAGTCAAACACATCAGTAATGGTGCTCTGTTAACTCTGCACAAACAATGAATGACATTTAACAAGTGCAAATGATCAAAGTGTTCATGAATCCAGCTGTCGAGTGTGGAATACGTCCACAAAATGGCTGAAAGGCAAGATCACCATGCCTATTCCATGAGCCAGCTGTTGATTGTGTTACTAGATTCTGTAAGCGCTAAGCAGCCCCTCAACAAGGCAAGTTAATGCCATGTCTGCCTCTTGCAAGAATTATGGCTAGCTTGGAAAAAATGTCATGATTTAAGAAACAGTACAAAGGCAAGGCAAGAATACATAAAGTAATATTACAGGGCATATATTGACATGAAAGAAAGCTTTAAAGCCCAAATTTCCTGGGGTACCACTCCACCAGTGCACGTTCAATGGAACATAAACCCACTTCACTTAGCCCCAGGTCTGAGGGCCTGTCCCAAATCCCAGGGATGAGGTTGTTTGCATGGATGGGGTAAGTATGTGTGACTGCATGTGTACAGTGGCAACGTCTGCCCAAATCTCTGAAAGAATTTTGGAACGATGCCCTACTGCTCCAGCAAATGAGAGGAGGTCCTGAAGGAACATCTTCTCTGCTGTTCTTCTCTTCCCATTGGCGTAAGTGGAATGTAATTGATTGCCTCTGGAATTGAGTACCTTTCTGTAGTAATTGGTTAGGGCCTTCTTACAGGCCTCAGCAGGACTACCTGCTCTCAGCAGATGTGAATTCTTCAGAGGCCATAATGGACAGAATCTCAGGGTAGCTTGGAAACTCCCCGCTTACTTGACTGCGCATGGGGTGTGCTGGGCAGGCAGAAAGTTGGCCCATGCACACCCTCTCCAAATATGCTGAGATGAAAAATATGGATTATGCCTCATTTTCTGCCACCCATTCCAGAGATGGACCAGAATATTGCCCTTGACATTTCAGGGCCTTGCTTTTTAAAGATATAGACAAACAAAAATCTATAATTGCGCAAAACAAGTATTAGCAAGCAGTACAAATGCAAGTATCATAAGGGCAAAGGGAACTATGCTACAGGAAGGCAGTGTCATGGGTTAAATCACCCTGTTTTAATCCATACTCCTCTTATGTTCATACAGCATACAGAATAGAACAAATAGTACCAGCACTGAAGGGAGGCTCTTGCAGGCATTGGCTAGAGGGCCTGCAGACCAACCAGTAAGTAACTTTTCTGCCATATAGACTGGAATTTTACACCACCACTCCCCCCCGCCTCCCCCCCCCATCCCCACAGGAGCAGCCTCATGGCGGGGTGGGGGCATTGGGGGTTGGTGGGTGATGGTGTTGTAAAATTGAGTGGGAGGCGGGGAGTGCCATTCCTGATGCCTTCCTGCCCCCGCTGCAAATTTACGAGGAGCAGCAGTTGTGAGAAACGGCTCACCCGCCCCAGGTCAATCAAGGTGCTTAAGTGGCCAATTAACTGCCACTTAAGGGCTTCTTCCCATCGCTGCTGGTATTTTACCAATGACTGACAGGCGGCTGAGGTCCCCCAGGAGACTGCCAATAAAATCTGGCAGCCTCCTTGAAGTCTGGGGGTGGGGGGCCTCCTGATCAGGCACACTGTGTTCCACGGAGGCCCCCACACAGCCCAATCACCCCCACTACACAACACTTCCCCTCCTCAACTGACCCCTTTTGCCTCGTCAGGTCCTGACCCATTGTCGTGAGGCCTCACAAACTTACCCTCATCCCCACAAACCTACCCTCATTCCGGGGCTGGCATCCCTCTTGCTGCTATGGCTCGGTGCAGTCCCAACAGTGGCGGGCGCTCCCTGTGGCACTGCTGGGACTGAGAGCTGCTGCCCTACTGATTGGCTGGCAGCTCTTGGAGGCGGGACTGCCTGCCTCAAAGGGCTGGAAGTCTCATCCAAGGCCAATTAAGGGCCTGGGAGGCATAAAATCCTGGCGTGGCTCCCAGGCCCAGTGGAGGCGGGCTCGCCTCTGACCTTTTGGCCAGTGACCGGGGCCTCCCACCCAATGTAAAATTCCGGGCATATTCTCTGATTTACATCACTATGTCCACTCCCAATAATACTCAAATGAAGACACAAATAGTGATCAGAGCAATTCTTCCCCAATGTTCATTGGTGTACTGTATGACAAATGTAGTTGTTAACTTCCAGAGTAAATAGGGGCACTAAAAATTCCTGTACCTGTCACTGTAAAGGGTTATGTCATTATATCAAAGCTACTTTTTAACAGAGCATTTTCAGAAAATTGAAATCAGTTGCAATTCATGCTCTGAATGAAAGACCTCTAAAATATATTTTCTCTCAATGCTTTGAGTGGAATATGAGCAGTGGAGAGCAATGTAGTAAATTATCTGAGCAACT
Organism: Heterodontus francisci; assembly: GCF_036365525.1. NCBI lineage: Eukaryota > Metazoa > Chordata > Chondrichthyes > Heterodontiformes > Heterodontidae > Heterodontus > Heterodontus francisci. The sequence goes on along the minus strand of NC_090387.1, from coordinate 54,528,075 downwards.
GCCATTAACAATGCATCTGATTTTAGATAAACATTTTAATGTGCTTTAGAGTGTCAACAGCATTGGCAACGAAAGGTAACAAAAGCTCTACTTAATTGCCTAGAACAATAAGTATTAAAATGACTAATGCTGGAGAAGACAGGTTTTAATTGAGAATGATACGCACTTGCATTATACACGTTTATCAGGGTAAATGGGTAATTTATCATAATTTCAATAATGCTTGTGGATGGTGCTTTCTGCTTGGTGAGATTTCATAGCAAAAAGCTGATGTGAATATAGCCTTAGAGTTTGCATAATTCTATAACTATCCTTTAAAATAATTAATGGATGAAATACTGTGGATTCATTTCTCATTTGATTATACAGGCTATGCTTGTTTTACATTTAGAGAATTACTTAAAGATGAAATGGTTCTATAACCATTGAGCATTCCTTTTGCTATAGATGTGTTTTGGCTGGGGATATATTTTCAAAGTTTCCTTGCTATAGACATCATTTCAATTAAATTGGGTCAGGAAAGTTATTACTTTATTATATAATTTTAACTCTTAGTATTATACTGCATGTATTGCAAAGACTGTCCTTTATGTTGAATTTAATTTGACATCATTCTTTATTTATTAATGTTTGCTCTCTTAATATATGTTGTGGGACGACCTTAAGAGTGAACCACCTTAAGAAGATATAAGTGAAGGTCACCAGAGGAAGTGATGTTGAGTCACACATGACCAGGGAGTTATGGCTGTAGCCTGACAGAGTGAGATGTGTTTAGATTTGGCTCATGCAGTAACTGGTTGTATATATATGTTCTAGTTTAAAGTATAAAAAAAAAACACATTTTCTTTGGATATTACTTCTTGTCCTGTGAGTTGTACAATAGATCACACCAAAGGAACAAGTAATATTACAATACCTAAATGTGTGCTTTATTAGGATTGTTCCAGAAGAATTATTTGCATCTTAAAATGATAGTTACAACATTTTTCATCTAAATTGTATTGTCACTGTTTTTATTTAAAAGAGTAATGTTCTTCTCACAGAAGTAAATTTTGACTTGTACAAAATGTGAAGTGTGTTATAAATCTAGAATCAGACACATATTCATGATTATTTGTTCAAAGGGAAAGCTATGTACCTCAGCACCAAGCACATTTCCCTTCTCTTTTCCTTTTTGCTTTCCAAAAGTATCATCGCTACTTCAGTGTGTTCCTTCCCTCTTGCATCCCTTCTTCCCCATTACCAGCTGCTATTCCCGGGCATGTTACCCTGCAATCACAGCAGATGCAACGCCTGGCCATTTGACTGCTTTGAGCAGCTGTCCGATGACCCAAACACTCCTTCCATGTAGTGATTTACGTATACTTCCTCTAATTGAACATGTTGTATTCATTGCTGATGGTGCTGTATCCTCTGTATTGGAGAGATCAACGGCAGCTTTTGGTGACCATTTTACTCAACAGCTCAATGTGGTCTGCAAGCACAATCTTTACCTTCCAGTGGTCCACTATTATAACTGCCTTTTTATTTTCACTCTGACCTTTTTAACTTTGGTTTCTTACACTACGAGAGCCAACCCAGTACAAACTTCAAGTAAAGTACCTTACCTTCAGTATGGCACTCTGCAGCCCTCTGGTCTGAACAATATCTTTAACTATTTCAGACCCTAGGTGTCTCCCTCTTTTCCTATCTGATTCTCACATTCACATTTGACTGTGTTATCTTCTACCTCTGAATTGTTTTACTCATCTTTTGTCTTTTTACGGCCTGATTGAAATGATCTTTGAGTATCACTTTTCACCTATTTGCAGCTTTTTAAATTCCTTCTTTATGGAAGTATTCTAGCATATCTTTAATTTTGACCTTTACTTATCTCACCTTTTTTTTATGACTAGCCCTGGTGTCACATTTCAGGATTTTTAAAATCATTTTTAAATATTGGGGCTTTTAACACAAAGTGTACCTGCATAAGTAGAAAATGGGGGCTGATATTGGGCTGGATTTTACAGCCGTCTTGACGGTCAGGCATTGTGGCGGAGAGGGGGGAGCTGGACAATGTCTCTGGAATAGGCCCGCCACAGGCCTCGACACCAGGAAGGCCCGGCCCGATATTGCTGGTGACGGCGAGGCCTCGTGGTGGCCCCCTCTCCGCTCGCCGACGGGAGCCAAATCTAAATATGTTAATTTATTAAAATAAATGAAGTAAGTACTTACCCGCTCCCGTGCCGCTCCCGTGCGGCACAGTGGCGCAGTGGTTAGCACCGCAGCCTCACAGCTCCAGTGACCCGGGTTCGATTCTGGGTACAGCCCGTGCGGAGTTTGCAAGTTCTCCCTGTGTCTGCATGGGGTTTCGCCGGGTGCTCCGGTTTCCTCCCGCTGCTAAAGACTTGCAGGTTGATAGGTAAATTGGCCATTATAAATTGCCCCTAGTGTAGGTAGGTGGTAGGGAATATGGGATTACTGTAGGGTTAGCATAAATGGGTGGTTGTTGGTCGGCACAGACTTGGTGGGCCAAAGGGCCTGTTTCAGTGCTGTATCTCTAAATAAATAAATAAATAACCGTTTGGACATCTGATGCGGCACACTGGTGGGGAGCGGGGAGCAGGTAAGTATTTCAGTGCAGTGGAGGAGGTGGGGTGCAGGGTCAAACTAATATGATTGGTGTAGGGGATGGTGGGAAGGGGTGAGTTTATGAACTTTGGGGGGGAGGTCAGGTATATTTTTGGGGGGGAGAAGACAAGGAATGAATTGTATGGTTATTGGTGGGGGGAGAGGGGCTAGAAAAATGTATTTAATTTTTTAAAATAAATTTTAATTCAATATCTCTTTAAAAATTTAAATTGTAATGTAGGGTTCAAAGCCCTTTAAAAATGGCGTTGGCGCCTGTTCAGTGGCACCTGACAGCGTTGCTGGGGATGGGCCGCCCGCCCCCTCTAGATTATCATGTGTGGGTGTGCGGTCCGCCCCAGCCATTTAAATGAACCGCTGCGTTGAATATCGCTGTGGCTCCAGGGTGGTGATCTTATAAAATCCAGCCCATTATAGATGCTCTTTCTCCATAGACTGCAAATATTAAGCAATTCCTTAGCCTGCCTTGACATTAGATAAACACTTTCTGTATGTTGTGTTGGTAAGTCTCTGTTACTTTCTGGCTGTGAACAGAAGGAGTTTTAAATACAGGTAGTCAGCCAAGTTTACAACCAGAGAGGTGTGAAAGGAAACTTGGGCCAGGTACAGAAGGGGAAAGCAGGAATTTCGTTAGAAGTTATTCCGTTCAAGTAAAACAACCCAGTGATGTGTGAAGGCAAGTTATATTAAATTGAGCTAAAGAAGTCTGATCATAACTTTTACACATTGTGTACTTGCAAAATAAAACAGCTTTATGATTCATATCTGGCCTCGCTTTGCCAAGTGTTTTCTTAGCCCATCAAAGAGATTGAAGAAGCACACATGCAAAAGAAATTTTGTTCAGATCACAAGGGGTGGTATTGTTACATCCCCGGGTTCCGCGACAGCAGTGGTTCTCAAACTTTTTTGGTTGAAAGACCCCTTTTCAACAGATTAATAATCACTGACTTCCCCAGCTCCAACCCACTCCCTTCACCCAAATTATAACATGGTGTAATACTCAAAATATGAAAGTGCTGCATGTAAAGAGTTCTTTTTTATTCTTTCATGGGATAAGAACATCGCTGGCAAGGCCAGCATTTGTTGTCCACCCTAATTGCCTTTGAGAAGTTGGTGGTGAGCCGCCTTCTTGAACTGTGGCTTTAACAATACTTTTGTGAGAATAGTATTTACCTGCAGATATCATTGAGATGGGTGTGCCTGTTTCTCACTATCAATCCCTGGCAGGAGCACAGAAAGAGCAAGAGCCTGAGAAGAACAGAGCACAGAGAAAACACTGGTGGAGCAAAAGTGCAATGAGAAGCTTCTTTATATCGTCTGATGCAACATAAATGAGATGAGTGGAGTTCAGATTGTTGAAGATCTCAAAACAGGTTTCTTACAGTTACCAACTATATACAGTACAGAGCTAGCTATTTGCAGGTCTTGCCTCTTGGTGTTCCAGTTAAAGGGTGGAGCTGGCATGTAGTCACATGACTATGTCCTGCTCCTTAGCTAATTAGCATACTAAGATCTTAAAGGCAATCACACAACAAGAGTGAGAGTAGGAGCACTGAGGAAGCACAGCACAGACAGAGTAGGAGCATGGGGGGAGCAGAGCACAGAAAAAGTCAGGGCCCGGAGAAAGCAGGAGCATTGGGAGAGCAGGAACCCGAAGAGAGGAGAAGCCCAGAGAGAACAGGAGCCTAGAGAGAGCAGAAGCCCAGAGAAAGCAGAGCGTGCAGAAAGCACAAAGGGAGTAGAGAAAGAGCAGTTTCACTGTGGGAGCAGAGCACAGAGAGAAAGCAGAAGCAGGCAGAGAGCACTAGAGGAGGAGAAGGAAGAGCTGGAGCACAGCGGGTACAGAGATGCCTCCGGCCGCCACTCACTCGCTTAGCCTTAACCGCGGCACCTTGGGCAGTCACCCAAGTCCCCCACCTGTAAGGCCGGCCTTGCTTCATAGACCCCCCAGAAGGTCTCCACAGACCCCAGTTTGAGAACCTCTGTGCTGTAGCACAGCTCAATATTGGCACACCCTAAATGTGAGATGTTCAGACTGCTTATGGGAGTAATGAGTAGCTCTGATAGAATTTGCAGTTAGTGGCTTCCTGTCAGCATTGTACTAGTTCTGTCGAAAGGCATCCACCCAGAATATGAACCTGTATCTTCGCTTTCAGAAGCTTCTGATCTGTCTTCCTTTTTCCTCAACCGAGGATTCCCCCCCACTGTGGTTGACAGGGCCCTCAACCGTGTCCAGCCCATTTCCCGCACCTTTACCCTCACCCCTTCCCCTCCCTCCCAGAACTGTGACAGGGTTCCCCTTGTGCTCACTTTCCAGCCCATCAGCTTCCATATCCAAAGGATCATCCTCCGCCATTTCCGCAACCTCCAGTATGATGCCACTACCAAATACATCTTCCCCTCCTTTCCCCTGTCAGCATTCCGAAGGGATCGTTCCCTCAGTGACACCCTGGTCCACTCCTCCATTACCCCCCCACCTCATCCCCTTCCCACGGTACCTTCCCCTGCAATCGCAGGAGGTGTAATACCTGCCCATTTACCTCCTCTCTCCTCACTATCCCAGGCCCCAAACACTCCTTTCAGGTGAAGCAGCGATTTACTTATACTTTCAATGTAGTATACTGTATTCGCTGCTCACAATGTGGTCTCCTCTACATTGGGGAGACCAAACGCAGACTGGGTGACCGCTTTGCAGAACACCTCCGCTCAGTCCGCAAGAAGGCCCTCGAGCTTCCGATTACTTGCCATTTCAACAATCCCCCTGCTCTCATGCTCACATCTCTGTCCTGGGCTTGCTGCAATGTTCTAGTGAACAACAACTCAAGCTCGAGGAACAGCATCTCATTTATCGATTAGGCACACTACAGCCCGCTGGACTGAACATTGAGTTCAATAATTTCAGAGCATGACGGACCACCCATTTTACTTTTATTTTTAGTTATTTTTTTCTTTTTCCTTTTTTGTAAATATATTTTTTGTGTTTATTTTATTTTATTTCATCTTAGTTTGTTCAGTTTGCTTACCCACAGTTTTTTTTCATGTTTGTATTTGTGGCTGTTCAATTTTCAGTCCGTTAACGCCTTTTCTGTACTAATGCTTTCTCTTTCAACACACCATTAACATATCTTTGCTCCATGACCTTCTCGTCTATTCTGTGACCTCGTCCTATCTACACCTTCTCCTTTGTTATCTCTTGCCCCACTCCCCACTTTACTTGCTTATAACCTTTTACATTTCTAATATTTGCCAGTTCTGAAGAAGGGTCACGGACCTGAAATGTTAACACTGCTTCTCTCTCCTCAGATGCTGCCGGACCTGCTGAGTAATTCCAGTATTTCTTGTTTTTATTTCAGATTTCCAGCATTCGCAGTATTTTGTTTTAAATTGATTGTATCATTGTCTGGTCTCCTAATGGGTGTCTTCAGTAGGTGACCCTCATCTCCAAAGAGCCATCCACTAACTTTGATTCAAGATGCGAAAAACTTAGGGATGCTTGGCTGTCACAGGATAAAACTTCATGGCAGCTCCCTGGAAATCTGTACAAACATGCATGAACATCATTTTGTGGTTACATGCATGTTGCATACTGATGGAGTGGAAGCCCGTGTGATTGATGAAAACTTTAGGATAATCTGAGCACCTTTATTGCCACGTGTGCAGTTGATGACTCCCTGAACCTGTGGGAAGCCAGCCAATGCTGCAAAGGTAAGTGCCCACTCATTCAGACTGGCCTCATCAGTTTCAAAGTGTACATAATTCCCAGCCCTGTCAAACATGGCATCGGTCACCTCTCAGATACATTTGTGGGCAACAGGTTGTGAGATCTGCAAATATAACCTGCGTATCCTGGAAGGAGTAAAGAGCGAAGAAATTAAGGGCGGTGGTGACTTTGACAGCCACTGGCAATGCATGCCCACCCGGTCTACTTGGTAGGAGGTCTTCTTCCAGGAGGCTGCAAATGTCAGCGCTCGCCTGACATGATACCCTGAGCCTTCTGAGGCAGTGGTACTTGGACATGTCCAGAAAACTAATCCTCAAGATGTAACGAGTGGTGTGCCACAGGGATCTGTACTGGGGCCTCAACTTTTTACAATTTATATAAATGTCTTAGATAACCAGGTAAATGGAGTATAATGTGGGAAAGTGTGAAATTGTCCACTTTGGCAGAAAGAATAAAAAAGAAGCATATTATCTAAATGGTGAGAGATTGCAGATCTCTGAGTTTCAGAGGGATCTGAGTGTCCTAGAACATGAATTGCAAAAGTTAGTATGCCGGTACAGCAAGTAATTAGGAAAACTAATAGAATGTTATCATTTATTGTGAAGGGAATTGAATGCAAAAGTAGGGAGGCTTTGTTTCAGCTATACAGGGCATTGGTGAGACCACATCTGGAGTACCCTGTACAGTACTGGTCCCCTTATTTAATGAAGGATGTAAATGCGTTGGAGGCAATACAGAGAAGGTTTACTAGACTAATACCTGGAATGTGCGGGCTGTCTTATGAGGAAAGGTTGAACAGGCTAGGTTTGTATCCACTGGAATTTTGAAGAGTAAGAGGCGACTTGATTGAAACATATAAGGTCCTGAGGGGTCTTGACAGGGTGGATGTGAAAAGTATGTTTCCCCTTGTGGGAGAATCTAGAACTAGGGGTCACAGTTTAAAAATAAGGGGTCGCCCGTTTAAGACAGAGATGAGGAGAAATTCTTTCTCTCTGAGGGTCGTGGAATTCTCTTCCTCAAAAGGCAATGGAAGCAGAGTCTTTAAATATTTTTAAGGCAGAGGTAGATAGATTCTTGATAAGCAAGGGGGTGGAAGGTTTTCGAGGATAGGTGGAAATGTGGACTAATCAGTTCAGTCATGAACTTATTGAATGGCGGAGCAGGCTCGAAGGGCCGAGTGGCCTGCTCCTGTTCCTAATTCGTATGGTTGTATGTATGTACCCTTTGTTTGGTTTATTGCCTCCTGCAAGCTGCATCCTCTTCTTTCCAGTGGAACAGTAGGTCGGTGAGGTGAAGGCTGCTCATTTTGTTCCTCATCTGAAGTCCAAGGTGAAGCTGCAAAAGTGGCACCCATCCTGAACTGATGTTTGGCAAATGGTAGATCAGATGCGCAAAAGTCTAAGTAAAAATGAACGCATTGCAGCCTTGGTCCAAATATGGACAAAAGAGCTGAACTTCAGAAGTGAGGTGAGAGTTACTGCCCCTAACATCAAGGCAGCAGTTGACCGAATGTGACATCAAGGAACCCTAGCAAAACTGAAGTCAATGGGAATCAGGGGAAAAACTATCCACTGGTTGGAGTCATACCTAGCACAAAGGATGATGGTTGTAGTTGTTGGAGGTCAATCATCTCAGTCCCAGGACATTACTGCAGGAGTTCCTCAGGATAATGTCCTAGACCCAACCATCTTCAGCTGCTTCATCAATGACCTTCCCACCAATGTAAGGTCACAAGTGGGGATGTTTGCTGATGATTGCATAGTGTTCAGTACCATTTGCAACTCCTCTTATACGGAAGCACTCCGTGCATGCATGCAACAAGATCTGGACAACATTCAGGCTTGGGCTGATAACTGGCAAGTAACATTTGTGCCACACAAGTGCCAGGAAATGACCATCTGCAGCAAGAGAGAATCTAACTGTTGGACTATTTTCCTGTCCTATTTTTCTTTTGTTACTTTAAACATGAACATCAGTTGTAACAACTGCAGAATCAGACCTTTATCTTTAATGAGTTCATGTTACACAATCCAACATGATTACTCAGTCAAATCATACAACACGATTACATCAGGATGATTCTTTATTAGTGAGTTTACAACTCACTTCAAGAACTCAGGCACCAAGCTTCAGTTCCAGCCTGACTACAGCACTCAGTGCTGTAAACATTTATACCAATCCTACCTTTGATCTGTACATTCCATACATACTAAAACTAAACTACAATGTATTAAAATACCCACATTACAGCCTTCAGATAACATGGACCCAAGAAAATACACTCATGTGCATCAATCTCTCCCAATGATTCTATTCCAGGCACTTTAATGACTTTATTACATTAAACAGTGACCAAACATGTCCCAAACCCTTGAGACATGGATGAGTGGCTTCCCCAATTTTCAGCTTCTTATCCTTTACAAAGCACCCCTGTTCAGCAGAAGTGAAAGCTGTTTTAATCCATTGTGCTGATCCCACAAACAGTGAAGTACATTGAAATACATGGGTAGTGAACCTACATTCCCACACTAACAATCTCCCCTCGATATTCAATGGCATTACCTTCACTAAATCCCCTACCATCAACATCCTGGGGCTTAACATTGCCTAGAAACTTAACTCGAATAGCCATTTAAATACTGTGGCTATAAGAGCAGGTCAGAGGATGGGAATTCTGCGGTGAATAACTGATCTCCTGGCTCCCCAAAGCCTGTCCACCATCTATAAGACACAAGTCAGGAGTGTGATGAAATACTCTCTACTTGCCTGGATGAGTGCAGCTCCAACCATGCTCAGGAAGCTTCACATCATCCAGGACAAAGAAGCCCGCTTGATCGGCACCCTATTCACTACCTTTGACATTCACTCCCTCCACCACTGGAGCACAGCAGCAGCAGTGTGTATCATCTACATGATGCACTGCAGCAACTCGCCAAGCCTCCTTCAACAGCACCTTCAAATTCCATTACCTCTATCATCTAGAAGGGCAGGGCAGCAGGCACATGGGAATACTACCACAGCCAAGCTCCCCTCCAAGCCATACACCACCCTGACTTGGAATGATATCGTCGTTCTTTCACTGTCGCTGGGTCAAAAATCTGGAACTCTCTTCCTATCATCACCATGGGTGTATCTGCACCACATGGAGTTCAATGGTTCAAGAAGATGGCTCAGCACCACCTTTTCAAGGGAAATTAGGGATGGGCAACAAATGCTGGCCTTGCCAATGACACTCACATCCCATGAAGGAATAAAATAAAATGACCTCCAAAGTATTGGAAATCACCTCTAGAGTAGTGAAAGCACTCTCGGAATAAGTTCTGCAAGCAAAAACTCTTCACTTGGGCAAGGAAGCTGGTGTGATGTCTGGGTAGGATTGTATTCCTGCATTTATTCAACTCCATCAATTCCCACTGTCTTCTCATGTTCCAGGAAGCCTGGAAAACCTGTGCACTCCAGAGTTAAATTCCAAAAGCCTAGTTAAAATAGCTGCTAATTACCTTTTAACACATTTAGATTGGCAATCCACCTCTCCCGTTGGGGATTTTCAGTACACAGCCTAACGCACTGAAAGTAAAGATGATTGCAGTCTGCTTCCTGACATACTGTCAATTTCAGCCCTTCTAACCAGCCAATCACTCTCAAACCCACTCATTTTTTATAATATATCTCAAAGCTGTACTACTCCGCAGTTTCATTTCATCCTTCATCTTACCCGACGCATTAACAAAAACTTTTTTTCTTCCTTTCAGGAACGCAAACTCCAGTAGATCCTTCTTCCCCTTCACTTCCCTCTGACCCCACCCTTTCTGATCTGACCCCTTGCTGTGTATTCACTATACCCTCTGACCTTCGCCTCTCTGACATTGAACGTTCTGTACTCAGCAAAGGAGTCAGTTTTATGCTCTTACGCCCCCGCCTCAATGAATTTCGCATTCGGTATGACGTTGAGCTCTTCTTCCGTTGCCTTCGCTTTCAGGCTCACTTCTTTGACCAGAAGTCCTCTCCCCGACCACCAGACCCATTTACCTGCCTCTGGCATTCTCCCTCCACCTGGACCCCTCCCTCTGGCCTCTTACCCATTCTTGATCTTTTCATTGAAAACTGTGGAGAGACATCGGCTGTCTCAATTTCTCTGCTCACCTCACTCACTCTAACCTGTCTCCCTCTGAACTTACTGCACTCTGTTCTCTCAGGTCTAACCCCGACATTCTCATCACACCTGCAGACAAGGATGTGCTGTTGTTGTCTAGCGTACCGACCTCTACCTTGCGGAGGCTCACCGCCGACTCTCAGACACTTCGTCCTACCTCCCCCGGACCATGACCCCACCACTGAACATAAAGCTACTGTTCACAGGTCTGTCACTGACCTCATTTCCTCCAGAGATCTTCCCTTTACAATTTCAAAAACTCATAGTCCCACAACCCCGGACAGCCCGCTTCTACCACCTTCCTAAAATCTACAAACAGGACTGTCCCGGCAGACCCATTGTTTCAGCCTGTTCCTGCCCTACTAAACTTATTTCTTTTTATCTTGACTCTATCTTTTCTCCCCTGGTCCAGTCTCTTCCCACCTATATCCATGACTCTTATGACGCCGTACATCATTTTGACAGTTTCCATTTTCCTAGCCCCAACCTCCTCCTCTTCATTATGGACATCCAATCTCTCTACACTGCCGTCTCTCACCAGGATAGTTTGAGGGTTCTCCGCTTCTTCCTTGAACTGAGGCCCAACCAGTTCCCATCCAGCACCACTCTCCTCCACCTGGCTGAACTTGTTCTCACATTGAACAACTTCTCCTTCAACTCCACTCACTTCCTTCAAGTAAAAGGTGTTGCTATGGATACCCGCATGGGTCCTAGTTATGCCTGTCTTTTTGTGGGATATTCCTTGTTCCAGTCCTACTCAGGCCCCCTCCCCCAACTCTTTTTCTGGTAGATTGATAACTGTATCGGTGCCATTTCCTGCTCCTGCCCCGAACTGGAAAACTTTATCAACTTTGCTTCCAATTTCCACCCTTCTCTCACCTTTACATGGTCCATCTCTGACACTTCCCTTCCCTTCCTCGACTTTTCTGTCTCCATCTCTGGGGATAGGCTGTCTGCGAATATTCATTATAAGCCCATCGACTCCCACAGCTACCTCGACTACACTTCTTCACACCCTGCTTCCTGTAAGGACTCCATTCCATTCTCCCAGTTTCTCCATCTCTGATGCATCTGCTCTGATGATGCAACCTTCTATGACAGCGCTTCTGATATGTCTTCCTTTTTCCTCAACTGCAGATTACCCCCCCCACTGTGGTTGATAGGGCCCTTAATCGTATCCGGCCTGTTTCCCGCACCTCTACCCTCACCCCTTCCCCTCCCTTCCAGAACCGCGACAGGGTTCCCCTTGTCCTCACTTACCACCCCACCAGCCTCCACGTCCAAAGGATCATCCTCTGCCATTTCCGCCACATCCAGCGTGATGCCACATCCCTCCCCTGTCAGCATTCCGAAGGGATCATTCCCTCCGCGCCACCCTTGTCCACTCTTCCATTACCCTCAACACCTCGTCCCCTTCCCACAGCACCTTCCCGTACAATTGCAAGAGGTGGAATCCCTGCCCTTTTACCTCCTCTCTCCTCACTATTCAAGGCCCCTTTCAGGTGAAGCAGCGATTTACTTGTACTTCTTTCAATTTAGTATACTGTAATCGCTGCTCACAATGTGGTCTCCTTTACACTGGGGAGACCAAACGCAGATTGGGTGACTGCTTTGCAGAACACCTCCTCTCAGTCCGAAAGCATGACCCTGAGCTTCCTGTCACTTGCCATTTCAACACACTTTCCTGCTCTCATGCCCACATATCTGTCCTGGGCTTGCTACAGTGAACATCAATGCGAGCTCGAGGAACAGCATCTCATTTACCGATTAGGCACGCTAAAGCCTGCTGGACTGAACATTGAGTTCAATAATTTCAGAGCATGGTGGGCCCCCCTTTTTATTTGTAGTTATTTTTTCTTTTTTCTTTTTTCTTTTTTTGTCATCATTCATTTTTTTCATGCTTGTGCTTTGGGCCAAGGCTGTTCATTTTTCTGTCCATTAACATCCTCTCTGCACTAACAGTTTGACTTTCAGCACACCATGAACATACCGTTTGCCTCTGCTCCATGACCTTTTTGTTAGTTATTCTCTGTGACCCTGTCCTATCAACACCTTCCTTGCCCCACTTGCCTGCTTTATTTGCTTAAAACCTATTACATTTCTAACCTTTGACAGTTCTGATAAAAGGCCACTCACCTGAAATGTTAACTCTGCTTCTCCCTCCACAGATGCTGCCAGACCTGCTGAGTATTTCCAGCATTTCTTGTTTTTATACTACTCATTTTTTAGATTAAAATTCCCCCTAAAAAGTGCTGATTGTGAATGAGTGTATTGACAGGTGTCTTTGTGTTTGTGATGCTTCACATGATTAAAATGCTGTGAGATGTGTCTGAGTTGTGAATAGTGCCTGTGAAGGATGCAATAGTATGGGGTGTTTGAATGACAGTTGGATGGTGACTGAAGTGTTTTGAGGTTGTGGTGCAGCTACTGAACATTGATTTGTGAGATGGAATCTTATCTTGACCAGTCATGTCAAGTCACTAAATTTCTGTCACCTCCTGGGCAATCTCCTCCCACATACACCACACCTGTCTCTGTGGCCTCCTTCACTCCTGTGGGTACAGGACACTCCTCCTCCTCTGGACTTCTTGCACCAGGGTCTCCTTGGCTGCATCTAGGAACCTGTGTGCCCTCTCTCTCAGTCCCTGAACCATCCTGCAATGTGTGTTGGTCTACCAGCTAGCGCACTCCACATCTTCAGTGGAAGTGGGTGAATGGAGGCTACATATCCCGCTCCATGTAAATTGCTTCTAATTATTGCTTGAGTGCCAAATGTGCAGGTGTCCTTTGTAATGCCTGCGGGCATATTTAAATCATGATAAGGATCAACTAGCCCCAAAATAGCATGGCAAATCCAGACTTTCAAACAGACGTTTCTTATCAGCACCCATTTAGCGCCTGTTTTCACCCTTTTCCTACGATAGCCCCAGCATATGCTTAATTCTTGTGGAATACAGTGATAAAGAAAATTATATAGTCATTTTAGTGAAACAGAAATGAAGATTAATAGGTTAATGAATTATTTTCTTTTCCTCACTCCAGCATTGTATCTTATTATAATTACTTGCACTCATTTAATTACATTTGAACTGAGGCCAATAAAAGATAATTTATTTTCAAGTTTCTACTGCTCTGGTTTCACGAGTCTACATTTTAGCAATGCTTTTCTTAATGACAACAATTTAGAATGTTTGCCAGAAAGGAAACCTTACATTATGTTTGGACAAATTATCGGTTAGTGCCTTTTTTGACTCAGAAGTGTGAAGCCTCATTCACCTGTTACACTATTTTCCCCACTAACTGAAATGGTGCTGAGCCAAAATTTCCCTTTTACATTTTTGAGATAGCAGTAAACAGATCAGCTCAACATGTATGGAGCCTATGAATGCTATAATTAGAAAGTATGTTATGAATGGTCCTGAATGAAATACTTGTATCTTCTTACCCAGAGCTACGGTTTAAACAAGGTTTCAGTTAACCATAATAACATCAAAATCACTGTAATGGAGCACGAGTTCCCTTTTCTAATGGACCCATCTTGATGTCGGAGTATGTATTCTTGTACAAGAGGCAGCCCCTGCTAGGAAAAAGATACTAGGAAGGTGAAAATATCCTTCAGAGCTCGTTTATCATCCTTGCTGAGAATTTATGGCACTCGTTGAAAGATAAATCAGTTTTAGATTAAGACTAAGCAAGCAACAGTTGGTTAATACCAGGAAAATTTAGATATACAGTGTATACTCATCACACCCTTCCCTGTAAGTAGATCTTGAATTTTTTGGGGTAGATTTTCAAATTTACCACATGGGCATAAAACTGGCAATGTGGATCAATCAACAGAAATGAAAATCGGCTCCATCTGTAACAGGTGGCCAGTTTGCAACACTAGTTTTATACCTGGACACCAAATCGAATATATATCTTTCTGTGGTTCATTTGATCACAGTGCTAGCTTAGGTGTATGGTAGCAAAGTGCTCATGTTACTGGACTAATAATCCAGCGACATGAGTTCAAATACTACCACAGCAGTTGGGAAATATAAATTCAGTTGATTAAATAAACATCTGGGATAAAAAGCTAGCACCAGTAATGGTGACCATGTAGCTATTGGATTGTTGTAAAAACCCATCTGGTTCACTAATGTCCTTTAGGGAAGCAAATCTGCCATCCTTACCTGGTCTGGCCCATGTGTGACTCCAGACCAACAGCAATGTGATTGACTCTTAAATGCCCTCTGAAATGGCCTAGCAAGCCATTCCATTGTGCTTGAGTTGGCAGATCACCACCAACTTCTTAAGGGCCCTTAGGGATGGGTAATAAATGCTGGCCTTGCCAGCGTCCCGTGAATTAGTGAAAAGGAACTAGTGTTTATGGTGTGTGATCATTATGGATCTGACAATGCCATTCGAGTTCCAGTCGGGACTGCAGTCTTCATTCAGACTCTGCATGCGGCTGTACCTGAGAGATGATGGTTCCATTAGAACAAAATATACTGAAAGTGCACAAGGTTTTTGTGGCAGGATAGTCAAAGCAGTAGTTCTTAAAGTGCTGCTGCTCACTGTTAAAGTTTTAGAGGCGAAGAAATAGCTGAAAGAAGACAAATTGTTACTGGCATTGAATTCAATATTTTTACTGTATTACTGAATTCTGTAAACTTTTCAGTGAAATACTTCACAAAGATAAAGGATAATTATCAACAGGTATGATAGTTGTGGCTCAGTTAGTAGCATTCTTGCATCTAAGTCAGAAGGTTGTGGGTTCATATTTCACTTCAGAGAGTTGAGCACAAAAGTTTAGGCTGACACTTCAGTGCAGTACTGAGATAGTGCTGCACGATCAGAGGTGCTGTCTTTCAGATGAGATAGTAAAGTGAGGCCTGTCTGCTGTCTCAGGTCGATATACAAGATCCCATGGCATGATTTCGATAAAGAGTAACAGAGTTATCACCAGTGTCCTGGCCAATATTTATCACTTAATCACCATCACATCTGTTTCTCTCTCTGCAGATGCTGCCAGACCTGCTGAGTAGTTCCAGCATTTTCTGTTTTTGTATCATATTGCTGTTTGCAGGACCTTGTTGTGCACAAATTGGCTGCAACCATTCCTATATTGAAACAGTGACTACACTTCAAAAGTACTTCATTGGTTGTAAAGTGCTTTGGAACATCCTGAGTTTCTGCAAGGCACTATAGAAATGCAAGTACTGCCTTCTTTTATTTATACTTTCAAACAAAACATTCCAATTAATGCAGCTGTGGGTTACAATGGACTAGGGAAAGCAATTTTGGAATTTTTTAAAATAAACAGAAATTATTTTTGATCCCACCCAGTGCTATTAATGTCTAGGATCCCACTCCAGTTCTACCATATCTCAGAACTACCTCATTCAAAACCAAGGTTCCTCCATTATTGTTGCTCCCTCCTGATCACTGCCAGATTCCAAGTACAGACCTCCAACCTGCTACATATAATAATCAAGGTGACTGTATTACAGTTTTTAATGGAAAAATGGACAAAATTGCAGAACTCAACCTCAAATAAATATAAATCCCAGAATATCATGTCATAAAAACACAATTTGACTGATTTAATCGCCATAAATCAGTGGCCTTGATGATGCCATTGGAAATCCACTTCTAATGCACATCTTTGATATTTCAATGATTCATTTCTAATATTACACTTTCCATTCCTGCTCCCAACTATCAGTAAGAATCTTTGAAACACCCAACCTGAAAAGTACACCAGACTAAACCAGGGATTAAAATTATAAAGATGCATTGCTGTCTCCTCACATGTAGTTAAAACACTTTTGTCTTGATGTCCTTATAAAGTGTGTGCTGTCTTACTCCTTAACCTTGGGCTCTAATATGGTGCTTCCCAAGTAGGAGGGGTAATTGTGGCGGCAGATTTGTACGGCGAGTGGGTGTGGAATGCTCATGGTCTAAATGCTTTGAATGCAGCATCATGCAATGTTCCTGCAGTATCCTGCACTGATACTGTCATCAGCATCTACCCACTTTCTGAAAATTCTTTAATCTTTTGAGGGAGCTAGTTGAAGGAGGAACTTGTGTAGTCTCCAAAAGAGAGGTCATCTACTGGAAGCCTTAACTTTGGGCATCTTTGGGCCTTCCAGCTGGGCGCCCTGCGACCTTCATAACTGCAGTTCATGGAATGTCTGCGATGCAGGTAAATCCCACTGTCGGTGCTCAGTATAAACAATCACTGAGTCTGTCAAATTCAGTAGTGACCCCATGGTCACAGTTTTTGATAGAGAACTTTATGTTGTGTTTGGCCCTTTGATGCTTTGAGTCTTTCCTGCTAGCATTGGACAGCACCCAAAATTCATTGCCCTTTGCTCATGAGTTTCATCATCACCTATGGTTTTGGGCAGCCTTGGCCTGTATCAAGAGTACATTGTCATACTTCTCCCAGTAATTTGAATGCTGACAATTGGCTTTCTGAGTGTCCTATGAGGGGTTCTGCACATGGCAGTTATGTTCCTTGTGCCAATGTGCCATGCAGTTTCTGTAAAATTAAGCTGAGTAACATGAAAGGGACCATCTAATGTAGTATCTTTGCAGCAAAGGCTTAGTTACACTGGGGCACTGCCTTGCATGTGGGAAGAGTATGCACGTATAGTGAAGTGAGTAAACTTAGTCTGGCATTTCTTCCTTACTTGCTGTCAGGTCTGTCTGACCTGAAAAACAGTATTCACTCTCTGGGTGATACCTTCCAAGCAGCTTGAGCCTCTGGCTTCAGGGAAGGGGTGAAAAGGGAAATCATCCATTGCTACATCATCCCCTTACCTCCAAGGTACCAGGACTGAACTCTGCCATCATTTCCATGGTCATCATCTCAGCAGATCATAACAGTGGCCACAACTCCAAAATCCTGGTAAGTAATATCTCATTTTATGAGTCAGCTCCAGTCTTTTCAGAGTTGCTGGCTAATCCAGTTTCCTATCAGCAGCCAACCAACCATTAGATCTCGCTCCCTGTGCACGTTTTTGCCATATGCAGGCAGCCCATTCCAATGAATGGCAGGGCCTAAGTCAGAATATCCAACCAGGCCAGTTTCCTCAAACCACAGATGTACAAACTTTTGAATTTCATTGCCTCAGATAATCAGGTCTTGTCATTTCTTGTCAGTTCTGATGAAGGGTCACTGACCTGAAACATTAACTCTGCTTCTCTCTCCACAGATGCTGCCAGACCTGTTGAGTATGTCCAGCATTTCTTGTTTTTATCATTTATTCCTATGTTGCAGACAAGAAAGAATTCAGAAACCATTTGAATGCACTGCCTGGCTGTGTCAACCATGTTTAATCAATTTAATGGCACTGAATATAACTTGTCAAAATTATGTAAAGTTTTTTTGCTGTCTGCACACAAGAATTTATCTCTTTCATCTTAATGTTCCAACAATTTATTGGTTATCTAATGTAATATTTTTCAATTGATGAAGATAGATGGGCTGCAGTTCTTGAGATATTTGTTCACAAGGATTTCATATTTAATTACATATGGCACATTAGATTTATAGGTTGGTCAAACAATCTAATATTTAACTTTAACAAAGAGTGAGGGAGGAGTTAAAGGAGGATTTGAAATTCAGTCACAACATTAAAGATGCAGCGCGAGTGCAATTTATACCACTGAACAGATACTAAGTATTTCATTTGCATCTATTGTTGGTGTGTTTTTACATTGCCATGCTGGAATTCAAAAGTATATATTTTTGTGATTTATACCAACAGAATGTGACCCTTCTATGGAATGTTATTGTTGCAGGCATGCAGTCTCAAAAGGAAAGAACTTGCTTCAGCACTTTTCTGAATGTGGTCACCCCACAACTGAAGGTTGTGAAGTCAGAGAGGGAATGGTGATTGCCAAGTAGTCAAGGAGGTCCAGACAGGTAGTCCAGGCGTTCCCGGAGTGCATCTCACTCTTTAGTTCTGAATACTCCTGAGAGCAATGGTTCCTCTGGGGAGTGCAGCCAAGTCCACAGAACCACAGCCAGCTCAGCTGTACAAGGGGGCAGCAGCAAGATTGGGAAAGCAATAGTGATATGGGATTCAATTGTTGGGGGAACAGACAGGTGCTTCTGCAGCCACGGACCTGAATCCAGGATGGTATGTTGCCTCCCTGATGCCAGGGTCAAGGATGTAGGTAGAAGGAGAGATGAAGTCCTGCAGGCAGATTTTAGGGAGCTAGGAAATAAACGAGCAATCAGTACCTCTGAAGTAGTAATCTGCAGATTAGTCCTAATGCCACGTGCTAGTGACTATAGAAATAGGAGGATAGAGCAGATGAATGCGTGGGTGGAGAGATGGTGCAGGAGGAAGGGCTTTACAATCCTAGGTCATTGTTGTTGTACTCCAGAAAGCTTGTTGTTGAATGATAATGCTGGAGACAATCTTTACTCAGTCTGGCATTCATTTCACAAAATAAAAAGATTACAAACATGCAGCTCCTCACTCAAACCTTCACCCAGTTTTAGTACATGTCTCCTTATATATACTCAATTAAGACGCTAATTAACACCCTCCACCTGCATATGATTAAACACAATTAACAATTGGTACTAGTTCTGGGGGGAGATGGGACCTGCACAAGCTGAACAGGTTGTACCTTAACAAAGCCAGGACCAATATCCTTGTAAGGTGGTTTGCTAGTGCTATTGGGAAGGGTTTAAACTAACTTGGCAGGGGCATTGGAACCAGGAGGTAACAGAGAGAAAAAAACAAGGTGCACAAAGAATCAGGAGAGACAGATAGCACCAGAAGAAGAAATAGTAAGGTATTAGGTGGGGTCAGAGTAAGGCGGAATGCAGTAAAGCCGAAATTAGCTTCACTGTGCATGTATGTGAATGCACAGAGTGTGGTAAATAGGGTTAGCAAGCTGCATACCGATAGCCATGTGGGAATACGGTGTTGTATCGATAATAGAGACCTGGCTCAAAAAAGGGCAGGACTGGGTACTGAATATTCCTGGATACAAGATGTAAGGAAAAATAGGGAAGGAAAGAAAGGAGGAGAGGTAGAAGTTTTGATTAAGGAGAATATTACAGTGCTGGAGAGAGCGAGGCTGTTCTGGAGGGGTTAAGGACAGAATCTATTTGGTTAGATCTAAGATACAATAGAAGTATATTACACTACTTGGTGTATTCTATTAGCCACCAACTAAGATATAGAGGAACACGTTTTTAAATAAATGACAGAGAGGTGCAAAAACTATAGAGTACATCCTCATGTAGACTGGTGCAGAAATAGTGTAAAGGTCAGAAAGGGGTAAGAGTTTCGAAAGTGTACTGAGGATAATTTTCCAGATCAGTATGTTTCCGGTCGAATGAGAAAGGAGGCATTGCTGGATCTGGTTCTGGGAAATTATGTGAGTCAAGTGGATCAGTTTTCAGTAGGGGAACATTTAGGAAACAATTATCAAAGTGTCATAAGATTTAGGTTAACTATGGAAAGAGACAAGGAGCAATCCAGAGTAAAAATAATTAATTGGAGGAGGGCCAATTTCAATGGGGTGAGAATAGATCTGACCCAGGTAAATTGGAATCAAAGATTGGCAGGCAAAACTGTGAAGGAACAATGGGCTGCCTATAAAGAGGAGTTGGTTTGGGTACTGTCAAGGTACTTTCCCACAAGGGAAAAGCAGAGCTCCCTGGATGACAAAAGAGATAGGAGTTAAAATGAAGTAGGAAAAGTGTGCATATGACAGCTGTCAGGTTGATAATACAAGTAAGAACCAGGCTGAATATAGAAAGTACAGCAGGGATGTGAAAAATGAAAGAGGAGTAGCAAAAAGAGAGTATGAGAAGACACTGGCAGCTAATATAATAGGGAAGCCAAAAGTCTTCTATAGGCATATAAATAGTAAAAGGGTGGTAAAAGGAGGAGTGGGGCCAATTAGGGACCAAAAAGGGGATTTATGCATGGAGGCAGAGGGCATGGCTGAGATACTTAATGAGCACTTTGTATCTGTTGTCAACAAGGGAGAAAATGCTGCCAAAGTCATAGTGAAAGAGGAGGTAGTTGAGACCCTGGATGGGCTGAAAATTGATAAAGAGAAGGTATTAAAAACACTGGCTGTATTTAATATTGATAAGTCACCAGGACTGGATCAGATGCATCCGAGGATACTGAGTGAAGGGTGGAAATTGCAGAGGTGCTGGCCATAATCTTCAAATCCGCCCTAGATAAAGAGGTGGTGTCAGAGAACTGGGGAACTGCAAATGTTACACCCTTGTTCAAAAAAGGATGTAAGGATAAGCCCAGAAACTACAGTGATGGGAAAGCTTTTATAAATGATAATCCGGGAGAAAATTAACATTCACTTGGACACATGTGGATTAATTAAGGAAAACCAGCAGGATTTGTTAAGGGCCAGTTGTGTTTAACAAATTTGATTGAGTTTTTTGATGAGGTAAAAGAAAAGGTTGATGGGGTATCATGGCTGATATGATGTATGTGGACTTCCAAAACGCGCATGGTAAAGTGTCAAATAACAGGCTTATCAGCAAAGTTGAAGCCTATGGAATAAAAGAGACAGTGGCAGCATGGATATGAAGTTGGTTGACCGACAGGAAACAGAGAATAGTGGTGAATGGCTGTTTTTCAGAGTGGAGGAGTGTATATAGTGGGGTTCCCCGGGGATTAGTGTTAAACCACTGCATTTCTTGATCTGTATTAATGACCTAGACTTGGGTGTGCAAGGCACAATTTCAAAATTTAGCAGCACTGTGAACAGTGAGGAGGATAGAGATAAATTCCATGAGGACATAAACAGGCTGGTGGAATAAGAACAAAGAACAAAGAACAGTACAGCACAGGAACAGGCCATTCGGCCCTCCAAGCCTGCGCCGATCTTGATGCCTGCCTAAACTAAAACCTTCTGCACTTCCGGGAACCGTATCCCTCTATTCCCATATCACAGCTGCAGAAAGGGAGGTCGTCGAGGTGGGTTTGTCTACTGAGTCATTATGGGTGGAAGTCAGAAACAGGAAAGGAGCAGTCACTTTGTTGGGAGTTTTCTATAGACCCCCCCAATAGCAACAGAGACACGGAGGAACAGATTGGGAGGCAGATTTTGGAAAGGTGCAGAAGTAACAGGGTTGTTGTCATGGGTGACTTCAACTTCCCTAATATTGATTGGAACCTCCTTCGTGCAAATAGTTTGGATGGAGCAGTTTTTGTCAGGTGTGTCCAGGAAGGTTTCCTGACTCAATATGTAGACAGGCCGACTAGAGGGGAGGCTATGTTGGACTTGGTGCTTGGCAATGAACCAGGCCAGGTGGCAGATCTATCGGTGGGAGAGCATTTTGGTGATAGTGATCACAACTCCCTGACCTTTACTATTGTCATGGAGAGGGACAGGAGCAGACGGGATGGGAAAATATTTAATTGGGGGAGGGGGAATTACAATGCCATTAGGCAGGAACTGGGGAGCATAAATTGGGAACAGATGTTCTCAGGGAAATGCACGACAGAAATGTGGAGGTTGTTTAGGGAGCACTTCTTGCGACTGCTGGGTAGGTTTGTCCCGATGAGGCAGGGAAGGGATGGTAGGCTGAAGGAACTTTGGATGACAAGAGATGTGGAACAGCTAGTCAAGAGGAAGAAGGAAGCTTAATTAAGGTTGAGGAAGCAAGGATCAGACAGGGCTCCAGAGGGTTACAAGGTAGCCAGGAAGGAACTGAAGAATGGACTTAGGAGAGCGAGAAGGGGACATGAAAAAGTCTTGGCGGGTAGGATTAAGGAAAATCCCAAGGCATTCTACACTTATGTGAGGAACAAGAGGATGGCCAGAGTGAGGGTAGGGCTGATCAGGGATAGTGGAGGGAACTTGTGCCTGGAGTCGGAGGAGGTAGGGGAGGTCCAAAATGAATACTTTGCTTCAGTGTTCACTAGTGAGAGGGACCTGGTCGTTGGTGAGGACAGCGTGGAACAGGCTGATATGCTCTAACAGGTTGAGGTTAAGAGGGAGGATGTGCTGGAAATTTTGAATGATATGAGGACAGATAAGTCCCCGGGGCCAGACGGGATATACCCAAGGATATTATGGGAAGCGAGGGAAGAGATTGCTGCGCCTTTGGCGTTGATCTTTGCGTCTTCACTGTCCACTGAAGTAGTACCGGATGATTGGAGGGTGGCAAATGTTGTTCCCTTGTTCAAGAAAGGGAATAGGGATAACCCTGGGAATTATAGACCAGTCAGTCTTACGTCGGTAGTGGGCAAATTATTGGAGAGGATTCTGAGAGACAGGATTTATGATTATTTGGAAAAGCATGGTTTGATTAGAGACAGTCAGCATGGCTTTGTGAGGGGCAGGTCATGCCTCACAAGCCTTATTGAATTCTTCGAAGATGTGACAAAACACATTGATGAAGGAAGAGCAGTGGATGTGGTGTATATGGATTTTAGCAAGGCGTTTGATAAGGTTCCCCATGGTAGGCTCATTCAGAAAGTAAGGAGGCATGGGATTCAGGGAAAGTTGGCTGTCTGGATACAAAATTGGCTGGCCCATAGAAGTCAGAGGGTGGTAGTAGATGGAAAGTATTCAACATGGAGCTCGGTGACCAGTGGTGTTCCACAAGGA
Source organism: Heterodontus francisci (assembly GCF_036365525.1). Classification (NCBI taxonomy): domain Eukaryota; kingdom Metazoa; phylum Chordata; class Chondrichthyes; order Heterodontiformes; family Heterodontidae; genus Heterodontus; species Heterodontus francisci. Next base: position 54,504,964 of record NC_090387.1, on the reverse strand, counting down.
TCTGTTCTGGGACCTCTGCTCTTTGTGATTTTTATAAATGACTTGGATGAGGAAGTGAAAGGCTGGGTTAGCAAGTTTGCCGATGACATGAAGGTTGCTGGAGTTGTGGATGGTGTGGAAGGCTGTTGTAGGTTGCAACGGGACATTGACAGGATGCAGAGCTGGGCTGAGAAGTGGCAGATGGAGTTCAACCTGGAAAAGTGTGAAGTGATTCATTCTGGAAGGTCGAATTTGAATACGGAATACAGGCTTAAAGACAGGATTCTTGGTAGTGTGGAGGAACAGAGGGATCTTGGGGTCTATGTCCATAGATCGCTCAAAGTTGCCACCCAAGTTGATAGGGTTGTTAACAAGGCGTATGGTGTGTTGGCTTTCATTAACAGGGGGATTGAGTTTAAGAGCTGCGAGGTTATGCTGCAACTCTATAAGGCCCTGGTTCGACCACACTTGGAATATTGTGTTCAGTTCTGGTCACCTCATTATAGGAAGGATATGGAAGCTTTAGAGAGGGTGCAGAGGAGATTGACCAGGATGCTGCCTGGACTGGAGGGCATGTCCTACGAAGAAAGATTGAGGGAGCTAGGGCTTTTCTCATTGGAGCGAAGAAGGATGAGAGGTGACTTGATAGAGGGGTACAAGATGATGAGGGGCATAGATAGAGTGGATAGCCATAGACTTTTTCCCAGGGTGGAAAGGGCTATCAACAGGGGGCATAATTTTAAGGTGATTGGAGGAAGGTTTCGGGGAGATGTCAGAGGTAGGTTCTTTACACAGAAAGTGGTGGGTGCGTGGAATGCGCTGCCAGCGGTGGTAGTAGAAGCAGATACATTAGGGGCATTTAAGCGACTCTTGGATAGGTACATGGATGATAGAATGAAGGGTAGGTAGTTAGTTTGATCTTAGAGTAGGTTAAAGGTTCGGCACAGTGGCGCAGTGGTTAGCACCGCAGCCTCACAGCTCCAGCGACCCGGGTTCAATTCTGGGTACTGCCTGTGTGGAGTTTGCAAGTTCTCCCTGTGTCTGCGTGGGTTTCCTCCGGGTGCTCCGGTTTCCTCCCACATGCCAAAGACTTGCAGGTTGATAGGTAAATTGGCCATTATATAAATTGCCCCTAGTATAGGTAGGTGGTAGGGAAATATAGGGACAGGTGGGGATGTGGTAGGAAAATGGGATTAGTGTAGGTTTAGTATAAATGGGTGGTTGATGGTCGGCACAGACTTGGTGGGCTGAAGGGCCTGTTTCAGTGCTGTATCTCTAAATAAATAAAATTTAAAAAAATAAATAACATCGTGGGCCGAAGGGCCTGTACTGTGCTGTACTGTGATATGTTCTATTCATGTAATTTCCAAGCTGCCTCTTAAACGTCGCTATCGTACCTACTTCCACCAGCTCCCCTGGCAGCAAGTTCCAGGCATTCACCACCCTCTGTGTAAAGAACTTGCCTCGCACATCCCCTCTAAACTTTGCCCCTCTCACCTTAAACCTATGTCCCCTAGTAACTGACTCTTCCACCCTGGGAAAAAGCTTCTGACTGTCCACTCTGTCCATGCCGCTCATAACTTTGTAAACCTCTCTCATGTCGCCCCTCCACCTCCGTCATTCCAGTGAAAACAATCCAAGTTTATCCAACCTCTCCTCATAGCTAATACCCTCCAGACCAGGCAACATCCTGGTAAACCTCTTCTGTACCCTCTCCAAAGCCTCCACATCCTTCTGGTAGTGTGGCAACCAGAATTGCACGCAATATTCTAAGTGTGACCTAACTAATGTTCTGTACAGCTGCAGCATGACTTGCCAATTTTTATACTCTATGCCCCGACCAATGAAGGCAAGCATGCCGTATGCCTTCTTGACTACCTTATCCACTTGTGTTGCCACTTTCAGTGACCTGTGGACCTGTGCGCCCAGATTTCTCTGCCTGTCAATACTCCTAAGGGTTCTGCCATTTACTGTGTACTTCCCACCTGTATTAGATCTTCCAAAATGCATTACCTCACATTTGTCCGGATTAAACTCCATCTGCCATTTCTCCGCCCAAGTCTCCAACCGATCTATATCCTGCTGTATCCTCTGACAATCCTCATCACTATCCGCAACTCCACCAACCTTTGTGTCGTCCGCAAACTTACTTATCAGACCAGCTATGTTTTCCTCCAAATCATTTATATATACTACAAACAGCAAAGGTCTCAGCACAGATCCCTGCGGAACACCACTAGTCACATCCCTCCATTCAGAAAAGCACCCTTCCACTGCTACCCTCTGTCTTCTATGACTGAGCCAGTTCTATATCCATCTTGCCAGCTCACCTCTGATCCCGTGTGACTTCACCTTTTGTACCAGTCTGCCATGAGGGACCTTGTCAAAGGCTTTACTGAAGTCCATATAGATAACATCCACTGCCCTTCCTTCATCAATCATCTTCGTCACTTCCTCAAAAAACTCAATCAAATTAGTAAGACACGACCTCCCCTTCACAAAACCATGCTGTCTCTCGCTAATAAGTTTGTTTGTTTCCAAATGGGAGTAAATCCTGTCCCGAAGAATCCTCTCTAATAATTTCCCTACAACTGACGTAAGGCTCACCGGCCTCTTATTTCCTGGATTATCCTTGCTACCCTTCTTAAACAAAGGAACAATGTTGGCTATTCTCCAGTCCTCTGGGACCTCACCTGGAGCCAATGAGGATGCAAAGATTTCAGTCAAGGCCCCAGCAATTTCTTCCCTTGCCTCCCTCAGTATTCTGGGGTAGATCCCATCAGGCCCTGGGGACTTATCTACCTTAATGCTTTGCAAGACACCCAACACCTCCTCCTTTTTTATAATGAGATGACTGAAACTATCTGCACTCCCTTCCCTAGGCTCATCATCCACCACGTCCTTCTCTTTGGTGAATACTGATGCAAAGTACTCATTTCGCACCTCGCCCATTTCTTCTGGCTCCACACATAGATTCCCTTTTCTGTCCTTGAGTGGGCCAACCCTTTCCCTAGTTACCCTCTTGCTCGTTATATACGCATAAAAAGCCTTAGGATTTTCCTTAATCCTGTTTTCCAATGACTTTTCATGACCCCTTTTAGCCTTCCTGACTCCTTGCTTAAGTTCCTTCCTACTGTTTTTATATTCCTCAAGGAATTTGTCTGTTCCTAGCCTTCCAGCCCTCACGAATGCTTCCTTTTTCTTTTTGACTAGGCTCACAATATCCCGCGTAATCCAAGGTTCCTGAAACTTGCCAAACTTATCCTTCTTCCTCACAGGAACATGCTGGTCCTGGATTCTAATCAACTGACATTTGAAAGACTCCCACATGTCAGATGTTGATTTACCCTCAAACAGCCGCCCCCAATCTAAATTCTTCAGTTTCTGCCTAATATTGTTATAATTAGCCTTCCCCCAATTTAGCACCTTCACCCGAGGACTACTCTTATCCTTATCCACAAGTACCTTAAAACGTATGAAATTATGGTCACTGTTCCCAAAATGCTCCCCTACTGAAACTTCGACCACCTGGCCGGGCTTATTCCCCAATACCAGGTCCAGTACGGCCCCATCCCTAGTTGGACTATCTACATATTGTTTCAAGAAGCCCTCCTGGATGCTCCTTACAAATTCTGCCCCATTCAAGCCCCTAGCACTAAGTGAGTCCCAGTCAATATAGGGGAAGTTAAAATCACCCACCACTACAACCCTGTTACCTTTACATCTTTCCAAAATCTGTCTACATATCTGCTGCTCTACCTCCCACTGGCTGTTGGTAGGCCTGTAGAAAACCCCCAACATTGTAACTGCACCCTTCCTATTCCTGAGCTCCACCCATATTGCCTTGCTGCACCTCCGAGGTGTCCTCCCGCAGTACAGCTGTGATATTCTCCTTAACAAGTAATGCAACTCCCCCACCCCTTTTACATCCCCCTCTATCCCGCCTGAAGCTTCTAAGTCCTGGAACATTTAGCTGCCAATCCTGTCCTTCCCTCAACCAAGTCTCTGTAATAGCAACAACATCATAGTTCCAAGTACTAATCCAAGCTCTAAGTTCATCTGCCTTACCTGTTATACTTCTCGCATTAAAACAAATGCACTTCAGACCACCACTCCTGCTGTGCTCCGCAACATCTCCCTGCCTGCTCTTCCTCTTAGTCCTACTGGCCTTATTTACTGGTTCCCCCTCATTTATTTCACATGCTGTCCTACTGCTCTGGTTCCCACCCCACTGCCACACTAGTTTAAACCCTCCCGAGTGACGCTAGCAAACCTCGCAGCCAGGATATTTGTTGCTCTCCAGTTGAGATGCAACCTGTCCTTCTTGTACAGGTCCCATCTGTCCCTGAAGAGACCCCAATGATCCAGATATCTGAAACCCTCCCTCCTACACCAGCTGTTCAGCCACATGTTTAGCCGCACTATCTTCCTATTTCTAGCCTCACTGGCACGTGGCACAGGGAGTAATCCTGAGATTACAACCCTAGAGGTCCTGTCTTTTAACTTTCTACCTAACTCCCTAAACTCCCCCTGCAGGACCTCATCACTCTTCCTGCCTATGTCATTGGTACCGATGTGTACCACAACCTCTGGCTGTTCACCCTGTCCGTTCTGAGACATCCTTGACCCTGGCACCAGGGAGGCAACATACCATCCTGGAGTCTCTTTCACATCCACAGAAGCACCTATCTGCGCCCCTGACTTTAGAGTCCCCTATAACTATTGCTCTTCTGCGCTTTGTCCCTCCCTGCTGAACAACAGTGCCAGCCGTGGTGCCACTGCTCTGGCTGATGCTGTTTTCCCCTGATAGGCCATCCCCCCCAACAGTATCCAAAATGTTATACTTGTTAGAGAGGGGGATAGCCACAGGGGATTCCTGCACTGCCTGCCTGCCCCTTCTAGCGGTCACCCATCTATCTGCCTGCACCTTGGGTGTAACCACTTCTCTAAAACTCCTGTCTATGACGCTTTCTGCCACCTGCATGCTCCTAAGTGCATCCAGTTGCCGCTCCAACCGATCCATGCGGTCTGTGAGGAGCTGCAACTGGGTACACTTCCTGCAGATGTAGTCGACCGGAATGCTGGAAGCGTCACAGACCTCCCACATCTCAGGTAATTATCCAATTCCCTTTTGAAAGCCATGACTGAATCTGCCTCCAGCACATTTTTGCAGGGTTACAGGGAAAAGGCTGGGGAGTGGGACCAGCTGAGATGCTCTTGCAAAGAGCTGCATGGACGCGACAGGCCAAATGGCCTCCTTCTAACCATGTGCTCTAACCATTCCATGATTCTCTCTGGTACATTTCACAACCTCAGGACTTCCCAAAGTGTTTTGCAACCAATGAAGTACTTTTGAAGTGTAGTCACTGCTGTCAGGTTGGCAAAAAAGGAATTTAAAATGCATTTTGTGGCATTTAGATTTGACATTAATATGACCCTCTGGCCTCAGCTCTGAAGAAATCAGTTCAACAGTAAACAGATTGCAGAGTTGTCCAACTATGTGTGTAACGACAGTGTGTTAACCACATTGTCGCCAGCAGAATGAACAAATATTGTGCTGTTCATGTTAACTTCTTTTCAATCCACAATTAATCATTCATAGAACTTCTTCATGCCTGTTTTTTGCCTCTCCGATTCCTGTAGGTCTTTCTCTAATTACACATTAATGTAGCTTTCCCCACTAATTTGGCATTGATGTTAGCTGTCCCCTCCCCAGATATCACAATTGAAGGTTTTGCTGACACTATTGTTTCTGAAGGTTCAGATATTGCATAACAAGGACATCTCTATGCAATCAATTCCTGTCATGCTTAGAGGTAGTCAGTAGAGATGGTGTTGAGAAGTCATTATTGGTAACATCCTCATGAAGGAAATGTTGAAAACTTGTTGATGCTTCCCTTGTGCTCCAAGATATAGGGTGATCATTCAGAACAACCATGACCTTTTTGATTGTAAACAGAAAGGACAACTAAGAATTTTACTAAAGAGTGTTTGAGAACTCTGTTAGAAAATAGGCATTGTTACAACCAGGTGAGAAATGTGTCTGGGGGTCTTTTGCTGTCTTTATCTGGTCTTATTGTAGCAGGGTTTTATTTTTAAACACATTGTGTTTTGAGCTCCCCCCTTTTGGTGAATCCTTGTTCACAGCTTTCGAATTATAAGGCAAAGAAACCAACACACCAGGTTTTCTCAGGTTTAAAGGAGAAAAGTGGTTTATTAAAACTTAATCTTAAACTCTATATATGGTTCACACATACGGATATATGATGTGCCCATGCTAGCATGCACCATCGAGATATGCACATTCAGATGGGGACAGAAAAGAGAAGAGGAAAATATAGTAGAGAGGGGTTTGAGGCAATATCAGAAGAGTTTCCTGTTTACTGTGCTTTGACCTCGCTTGATTGTAGGTTGTCTTGCTGTTCGTTGGGGCCTAGCGTTCTTCTTAAACCTTATTCACGTAGGAGACGTTTTTCTCTTTGAGGTTCATGTGTTTTCAAAAGATTCAGATCTGTGGGAAAGAGATGGAGGCAGGCAGACTGGAGAGGTTCTGCTTCAGTTCCAGGAGCACGCGCTTTCTCTGTTCAAATCCTTGTTGGAAGTTCAAATTCCAACAGTCATGTGACCAAAACTGGTCTGACCATTTCTTCTGTGTATTCGGCCATCTTAGTAGTTAACCTGGAATGCTTCAACGTCTGGTAATCAAAAGTCCATTGTTGGTTGAATGTGTCAGGGCATGGTCCTTTTCCCTTGTTCCAACACTGCCTGTTACCATGCAAATGTCTTTCCAGTCAGGGGTTTTTGCAACTTTAAGTTTTAATGTACATGTGGCGAAATAATGTGTGCCTCAGTCTTGGCAGGTGGGGCTCTTGCTTGACACCTCCACGCCCAGGGGAATGAAATGCGATTTGAAGAAAAACAGTGCATTTCATTACAGAGTTTGAGAGAAATATAAGATACCAAAAGAAAAACCATGCATTTCTCTCATTCATTTCCATTCATCACCAATCTTAAAGCTTATTAAAAATGGTCTGTTCTAGGTTCCAGGGCTGCATTAATTTCCCTTTTTTAAAATCAGGAGAGTAGTAGTGGGTGGGACTCTCCTGAACTCCCTGAGTCATGCAAAGACTTTTGACTTCAGGGGATGGGTTGTTCCCTTTTCCTCTAACTGTGAGGGAGGAGTCTTTGTTACACTCCCCTTTGTTCTCTGGAACACTCCTACCTGTAGGTATTTGTGCAGACTTGGCTGCACTCTCCTGTGGCACTTCAGCTAGTTGAGGCATCACCCTCATGGTTTCTGTGCCCCCTAGAGCTCTGTCTTTGCAGGTTCCTGTAAATGCTGTTAGCAACTCTGGTGGGGTGCTTCTAGAGTCTGAATTTACATAGGAGGATGTGGGGTCTAACATTTCATCTTTTTCCGGGTTGGTTGAATGGACAGTCGGGGTTTTCATCCGGGATTCTTCCTGGACTTACTTTAACCTGCCCTCTTGATCACTTTTTCCCCTTCTCTTTCCAAACCTTTGCCAGCCGTGTGCCTGCCTGTCCCCTTTTGTTCTCGGCGGGGGTCCCTTGCAGTTCACCAGCCCTCTGCTAGAGGGTCCTCCTAACACTGGTACAGGACCTAGGGGTGCAGGTTTCACTGAAGGTTGGGGTTTCCCCTCAACCTGGCACTTGTGGCAACTCCCGCAGTACTCCACCACATCTTTGTGGAGTTTTGGCCAGTCAAACTGCTGTCTTTTGTGGGCTTTGGTCTTTCATATACCGGCATGTACAGCCTGAAAAGTCTTGTAGTCCCTTCTTAATATTTCTCCCCTGTACCTCGGGGCAACACTAACTGGTGAACTACTGCCCACTCCTTACCCTCAGGTCTGTGAGGAGAACTCCATTTCCTCATCAGTACCTCATTCTTTAAATAGTAGCAATCAGGGACTCCCTCTGCTTCACTTTCAGACTGGACAGCCTGTGATAACTCTTGCAATACTGGGACAGCTCGCTGAGCCTCACCTAGGGAAAATCCATTTAATTCATTCATTGGGTCTCCTAACTTTCCAAAGAATATCTCGGACGGGCAGACCTCATGGTCATTTGCCTGCAGTGCCAATGCAGTCTCCTCAGGGGGAGTTGGTTTGCTCATGGCTTGACCCACTACACATTCAGGGACTCTGCAGGGAACGGTCTCCTTCCACTGCCCTGTCTCTCTGACCTCGTGCAGTCTTTCTTTCACTACTGGGGGAGCTACCACCTTCAACCCTGGCAGATCATTACCTAGCAGCAGGTCAATCCCATCTACAGGCAAACCAGGGACAATCCCTACAGTCACCAGTCCTGAAAATAGGTCGCACTCCAGGTGCACCCAGTGTACAGGTACAGGCATACACTGCCCTCCAATACCATTCACCACCATTCTGGTGTTTACTGTACTCTCTGGGGGAAAGGTCAGGCCTTTTCCCAGTAAAAAGGATCTAGTCGCCCCTGTGTCCCTATGGGCTTGCTTGCCCCACTCGAGGGATATGGAGTTACTTTCCCTTCAAATACAAATTGCTGATAACCTACAGGAACCCTATTAACTTTTCCTGCACTGGCTGTAGTAAGCTTCATGGGTTGCACTCTTACTGCAGTTAAAGCCACAGCTTGTTCTTTGTTTTGCATCAGGCCCTCGTCTTCACTGAGTGGGTGTGCCCTGATTAACCCTGTCGGTTTCCCCTTTAGTTTCCAGCAGTCAGCTTTTAAATGCCCTGTATTATTATAATGGAAGCACCCAGGTCTCTGGGTCTCACACTTGCTCACAGCACCTACCTTTTTGGCTGGAGGAGGGCTCCCTGTGGCTCCTGCTTTCCTTTCTCTTCCAGGACTGCCTGGGCAGAGATCACCTTCCCACCCTTTCTCCTTTTCAGATTTGTGGGGGTGATTAGGAAAGGTTCTCCCGTGGGAAACCGATTCATAAATTAAAGCAAACTCATTGACTAGAATGGCTGCTTGCTGGGCTCCTTGAACCTGCTGCTCCTCTGCATGGGTCTTTATTGAGAATGGCAGAGAGTTTTTAAATTCCTGTAACAGGATTACTTCTCTGAGAGTCTCATAGCTGAGCTTTATTTTTAAAGCCCTCATGCACTGGTCAAAAGCCAGCTGCTTGCTTCTCTCAGACTCCAGATGTTTGATTGGCTTGCTGTTTGAGGGTTCTAAACTTTTGTCGATAGGCTTTGGATACAAATTCATATGCCCCGAGGATAGCATTTTTGGTCAGTTCACAATTTGATGAACTCTCATCTGGCAACAAGGAATAAACCTCATAGGCTTTTCCGGTCAGTTTGCTTTGCAGTAAAAGAGACCAGGTCTCAGCTGCCCATTTTAGCTCCCTTACCAGTTTCTCAGAAGACATGAAAAACGCTTCCACATCTTCCTCATTGAATTTTGGAATTAATTGAGCAAATTTTAGCAATCTTGTGCCCAGTCCTGAATTGTGCTCCTCCATATTGGCCATGCTTTCACTAGGGTTACTCTGTTGCCCCCTAGTTAACTCAAGCCACTTCAGCTCTCTCTCTTTCGATTCTTTCCAGAATATTCTTTCTTTCTCTCTCTTCTGTCTTTCATTGTCTTCACATTCCTTTTGGAAGGCTCTCGCTTTCTCCCTCTCTTCTAATTCAAGTTTCCTTTGTTCCAATTGCATCTTTGCTAGCAGTACCCTGTTAGATTCTGTTTCTCACACTGCTGCTGCTTCTTCAGATTCAAGGGAAAAATGGTTGACCACTAGCCTTAGGAGTTCAGACTTCCTAGCCTTGCCACATACAGTGATCCCACACTGCTCAGCTATTTTTCTCAACTGCTCCATAGACTGTGCTTTTAACTTATCCCAAGTTACTTCACCCTGGCCTAGAGAGCTACTCGCTTCAGTTGCAGACATGTTAGTATTCAATCGCACACAACCACAAGAAAAACTGTATTGAGACTTTGCTGTTTTTGATTGGGAACAATTTGGCTTCCCACTTCCAATTTCACTCATTCGTCTGTGGGTAAAATCGCGAATGAGCCCCCGACTTTCTGTTATGACCATGTGAGAAATGTGTCTAGGGGTCTTTTGCTGTCTTTATCTGGTCTTATTGTAACAGTGTTTTATTTTTTAAAACATTGTGTTTTGATCTCCCCATTTTTGGTGAATCCTTGTTCACAGTTTTCAAATTATAAGGCAAAGAAACCAACACACCAGGTTTTCTCAGGTTTAAAGGAGAAAAGTGAAGATTTTTAAAACTTAAACTTAAACTCTAATACGGTTCACGCATACGGATATAATACGTGCCCAAGCTAGCATGCACACGCGATATATATATGCAGATAGGAACAGAAAAGAGAAGAGGACAATATAGTAGAGAGAGGTTTGAGGCAATATCAGAAGAGTTTCTTGTTTACTGTGCTTTGACCTCACTTGATTGTAGGTAGTCTTGCTGGTCGTTGGGGCCCAGCGTTCTTCTTAAACCTTGTTCACGTAGGAGACGTTTCTCTCTTTGAGGTTCATGTGTTTTCAAAAGATTCAGTTCTGTGGGAAAGAGATGGAGGCAGGCAGGACTGGAGAGGTTCTGCTTCAGTTCCAGGAGCACACACTTTCTCTGTTCAAATCCTTGTTGGAAGTTCAAATTCCAACAGTCATGTGACCAAAACTAGTCTGACCATTTCTTCTATGTATTCGGCCATCTTAGTAGTTAACCTGGAATGCTTCGTCTGGTAATCAAAAGTCCATTGTTGGTTGAATGTGTCAGGGCATGGTCCTTTGTCCCTTGTTCAAACACTGCTGGTTACCATGCAAATGTCTTTCCAGTCAGGGGCTTGCAATTTTAAGTTTTAATGTACATGTGGCAAAATAATGTGTGCCTCAGTCTTGGCAGTGGGGGGCTTGCTTGACAGCATTTTCAAGTAAACAAGACTTATTTTCACCATTTCCTGCAATTGAAATGTGTATTTATGTGTGGAGGCCAATATCAATAGTAGTGGCCTGTGAACTCTGAGCTGTGTTTTCTTTAATAACCTTGTAGAATAATGTTGGAAGCAGAGGAGCAGTTAGTTTTGTTAGTTTGCCCCTTTTGACTGATCCTGCAGAAATGTTAGGCCCATCAAACCTTTCTATTCGCTCCATAATCATAATAGAAACCAGCCCCTTCTCCATAATGAGCTGGCTGTGGGAATCTCGTTCCAGAGTTCTGGACGGTTATGATGCATGCCAAATTTTTGAAGTCAAAACTTTATATTGGATTTGGACAATTTATTTGTGCCAAATAATTGTTCTTTATGTTTGAGCATTTCACCAATAAATCCCAGTTCATAATTACTAAAGTGTGCCTTGCATCCCCACGATCACTCAGTTTCACTGTTGCTTGAATTAGTCTTTTGGCACTGTTCAGTAATCTTTGTGTCTAGGAGCAGATGCCATCTCTTTACTGTGGCATGAGCATCATTAGCATACATTGTGATTTCACTTCCATCCCATATAATGCTCCAATGCACACGTCAGGATGGGTTGCCACATGAATCTGTGCTGCTTTCCAAACATACGCCACAAGCAAATTTTATATCCGATGTAAGTTTATTTAGAGATACAGCACTGAAACAGGCCCTTCGGCCCACCGAGTCTGTGCCGACCAACAACCACCCGTTTATACTAACCCTGCAGTAATCCCATATTCCCTACCACCTACCTACACTAGGGGCAATTTACAATGGCCAATTTACCTATCAACCTGCAAGTCTTTGACTGTGGGAGGAAACCGGAGCACCCGGCGAAAACCCACGCAGTCACAGGGAGAACTTGCAAACTCCACACAGGCAGTACCCAGAATTGAACCCGGGTCCCTGGAGCTGTGAGGCTGCAGTGCTAACCACTGCGCCACTGTGCCACCCTAACTTAATAACAGTTCAGATTGTAGTACATCATTCAATAAATAGTAAGCACTTCCGATCTTCTGCCTTTAAGTTTTATTCGATGAGGTGCTAAATGGCTAAGTTGTCCTCTGTGACTATCTTTCTCTTCCAGCAGTAATTCCTGTAAATGCATAGTTAAACAATTCAGCCAGGGTATTCTGCCATGTTTGCAGCAGAAAAAGAGGGCACCAGTAGTACTGTGGCAAGAGACTAACTAACGGCGCTAACAGTATAATGTGAAGCAGGAAAGCTGACAGATTGCCAGCCTTCTGAAAACATTTTTGTTGACACATATGACTGATGTCCTGCCACACAGCAAACAGGACTCCAACCACAATAAATTAAAGGCTGAGCCTTTTTAAAAAACTCTTATGGTGTTATCGTAGGTACTACTAGATTGTCTTAATTTGCCAAGAACTGGAGAGCTCATCTGTAGTTTTAAGCAATATTTAAAGGACTACTATAAACTTATCAGAAGACCTAGCATGAGGAACATTGCAAGAAAGTGCCATTGTTCCATGTAATTATAATTAAAAGTTAATGAATTAGACATGCAGGAATAACTATTCTTTGACCAGTTACAATGGATGCTAATGCTGAGCACATAGTTGGGTGGTAATGGTATGGGCCAGAAGAAAATCTAAGCCTATATCTTTAAGTAAAATACTCTCAAATGAGTAATAGTGAAATGTGACATTAATGAGCATTTTTTGTCCCCTCTGGATTGCACCTAGGGATAGCATCCAATGCTTGCAATTCAGGTCCTTCATTGGTTGGAAACTTAAACTACCAGTAAGGCATTCTGATTCCTTCCATTATCTAACGTAAGACCTCTCAAAATGTATCTGTCAAACTGGTACAATATTCAGGATAGGTTCCTATTCCCTGACAAAGTAAGAAATTGTTTCAGTTGTGGACTTTAAAGTATTAGGAAGCAGGAGAGAGGAGTTTCCTTTTATCTATTCAAATAGAATTGGAGCCACAGAAGTAAACTTAGTCAATAATGTAACTAAAAGCAAAATACTGCAGATGCTGGAAATCTGAAATAAAAACAAGAAATGCTGGAAATACTCAGCAAGTCTGGCAGCATCTGTGGAGAGAGAAGCAGAGTTAACATTTCAGGTCAGTGACCCTTCATCAGTTCTTTTTTACACTAGCGCAAAAGATCACAGAAAAATTAATTGCACTGAATGCAATTTGAACTTCAAATTCTGTGATCTTTTACACCGGTTACACTAATATTGGGGGAATTCTGCCAAAAAAAAGCACTCTGCATGGAAACTCCAGGCCAGTCTGTTTGCCATAGTTTCCTCTTAAACATGGTTATGGAAAAACACACTCAGCTACTTTAAAAGTATATAAGCTTTTTAACAAAAGCATCTTTTCTTTTGCGCATTTAAAAAAAACACAAGTGCCCGTCTGATTTCATAATATAGGTGGCACTTTTCCAAGAACCAGAATTTATTCTTTGCACATAATTCAATGTCTAGCTTTCAACTGAGGTTCAAACTGAATGAAGAATATTTCAAATCAGTATTGTTGATGTAGTGTGCTATTCAATCCACACAACAGAGGTTAGTTTGAATTGTTTTGTACAGTGCTTGTTTTCTAATGAGTTCTCTGCAAAAAAGGCTCATTTAAATGATCATGAGGAGTGCATATGTGTGGGTAGATTGACTCTTGCTAGCAGGATAGCATGAAAACAGATGGTGTAAAGAACGTAAAGCTGGATGGAGATGCAGCCACTGGGACACTGGTGAACTGATTTGAAATTCTGTTTGATTCAGACAAGTATTTTGAAGATTGTAGTGATATTTCATGCCATATCTTTGCCTTATGAAAAAGTTGGGCTGGTAAGTTAACTTCACAGGAGTTATGTAATCATCACTTAGCTGCTGTTTCATTCTATCATTGCAGGAGGTAAATCAAGAACATTAAACACATAATTCTGGACTGATTCCCAATCTCTGTGTGCATAAACAGACTGGCGTTGCAAAGGAAAAAAACAATGGAGACACAGAGAGGTGCAAACAGATGTATGTACAGAGAGGGAGGCATCTAATTATAGATCACTAATTGATTAACTTATTTTCTATATATTTTTGTTCCCTTCTTACCATTTTAGCATTGCTCATAATGAGACATTTTTGACTTCAGAATAAGATAGCCGGGGCAAAGATTGATATTTTGTTTTTCATTTCACCCATTGCTTTGAAATCAATAGGAACTCAGATTTTCAAAACGGAGGCTATACTTTCTCAAGTCTTTCTAATGGCATCTGAGGGTAAATTTTATGAGGTTCTACCGGTGGATGATACTTAGTCTCGCTGGTGATGAGCATGCGTCAACAGATCAGGCCCTCGACCTTGTGCTCCTGATTCATACCAGTTCCAACTTTATGTGGTACAATTTTGAATAAATGAAAAGGCTACATTGCGGGACTGTGTGAACCTTGTTTCAGTAAAAGTTTTATGCAACCTGTCTCATTTAGAATTGCACTTCATTTGGCATTGCACACACCTCATCCATATAAAATGTTTATAACTGCATGATAACTGAACAGACCTCGGCTGTCTTGAAGTACCATGAGTGTTGCCAATGCAGTTATTTGCTGGTCTAGTTTTATTTTGTTGTGAGCATTTCTCAACTTGTGCATCTTACATACTGTTATTTTCCTATGTTTTTCTGCCTTTTTGCTGATGCATTTGTTTTTTCTAGGGAACACTGTCTTGAAGTTTACCTAATTAACACTGCATTACAAGTTACACCTAACAGAGTTAGCAGAACGGAAATCCCATTGGCTGTTCCATAGTGTTGCACTGGATGATGGGGAGAAAATCTTCAGGCGCAGGGACTGCTCACATGGTATGTTTGCTCTGGTTAATGCCCCCAAGAAACTATCTTTGTAGACTGCTTGTGTAAGTCAAAGGAGCTCTGGAATCCGCTGCGCACTGACACTGACGGTCTGCAGGACTGGGAAAGCTCTTCCTGTAACTCTGGATGCCACCACAGTGTTAAGTTCTTTGCAGGAAAATCCTCCCTGACCACTGCAAAAAGCCATTGGCCAGAAAAACCAGTCTGAAACAAGTGACTGACGGCCATGCTTTTCAGGAGAAACATTTACCACATCCCAAGGGTGCAGTGTGCTATATATGGGGCTGAATTTTACCGGCCCCTCGATGCCACGGGTCGCGGTGCGGGGGCTGGTAAAATGTTGCAGGGAGAGGCCTGCCTCGAAACGCGACGGCGAGAAGGGCTCGTCGGATACTACCAGCAGCGGCAGGACCTTGGTGCGCCCCCCCCCCTCACCATCCCGCCGCCTGGTGGCAGGCCCTTCATCAGCATATGTAGATCGACATTTAAAATATTTAAATAACTTTACCTGCAGGCGGCGGCCGCCGTCCCACTCTGATATTACGGCCGCCGCTCGTGCTCCGTGTGCCTTCAGAGCTCCATATGGAGTTCCAGGCGAGAACCTGGTGGGGAGCAGGGAGGAATAATATTTTCAGGGCGGGAGGGATGGAGGTGCGGGGAAATCAATTTTTATTGGATGTGTGGATGGTGGGAAGGGTGTGAAGGGCAAAAGATTGGAGGTTGGGGGGTAAGTATGGGTATTTGAACAATCAATGGATAGTCATTTCATTGCCTAAAATGACCATTTGGGGGGTTGGGGAAGGGCCTCCATCACTTATTTTTATCTGTCTTCACAATCATTCATATTTCCTCTTTAAAAATTAAACCTATTTGTAAGGGCTGAAATTTGTAAATTTCACAATCTCTATCCATGTGTAAATAATTTTGATGTTATCTAATTTTATATGTTTTTACTTTTAGCATAGGAGACTTATCTTTGGAAAGAAGGGAATGTTGTGTGATTGCCTTTAAGAGTGATGTCCCTTTAAGATCTTAGTATCTAATGAACTATGTACCAGGACATAGACATGTGACTCAGAGCCAGAGCCACTCTGCTATTGTAACTCCCAGAGTAAGGTTCTAGAAATAGTTAGGTTTGTACTGTATAATAGTTTAGCTGTAATAAACCTGTTTGAGATCTTCAACCAACCGGACTCCACGCATCTCATTTATGTTGCATCAGACAACATAAAAAGAACATTCCCAATCACATAGTGGGGGGCGGGAGACGAGTCATGATTACAGCATCAGATGATTCTGGAGCAGGTGCTGGTGCCATATTTATAAGGCATGCCAGCCATGCATTCAGTCCTGCTTTCGAGTCATTTACAGCTTTGTGCAACTTAAAGTTTTGCTTGACTGGTTCCTGTACCCCCGAGAAGGGAAGAAGATAATGGCCAAGGCAAGACGCAGGATGGCTCCACAGTTTAGTGATGTCTCCCTGCAGATTATCCTCCAATATGCAAAGGAAAGGCAGGAGAGAATCACTTTCCCCGTGATGGCAAGAATAAGTCCTCCCGCCTAACCATGCAAGCCTGGGTGGAGATCCCAGAGGAGGTCAGCAGCCATGGGGTCACCCAACGCAACTGGGTTCAGTCAGGAAGAGGGTTAATGACCTGTTACATTCTGACAAGGTGAGTGCTCCATAACACTCATCCTTTTTGAAAATTGCATGTGACGATGCGGGAGATTGCGTGACGTGGGGAGGGTAGCACTACAACAGTGATGGCTGAGTGGATAGGATTGCACCTCATCCTGGCAAATGCATAGATGCATCTGAGCCACAGGGCAATTTCCATCATAGCTCACCCCTCTTAACTCCATGACAGCGTGTGTCATCAGATCTCCCAGCAGGGGATGAGGGGCTGACATGGACTGTCATGATGATCTGTCTGCCATCTTCTACTATCTCCATCCTTTTGTAGGACATGAGGGCCCATGCTAGAGGGGAAACGCCCCAGACTGGCGGAAGACTCACAGATCTGCGTCCACACACCTCCGCTGAGGAAGAGGCATTGGATTTGGTGGGCACCCAGGGCAGCACTATGTTGGAGGGGGTGACTGGAGTCCCTGCGCAAGAGAATGAGGATTGGCTTCCGTCAGCATGCGCATTAATGTTGGAGACCTACATAACGCCATCAGGAGATTGGCACAGTCTAACACGTACATGTTTGTGTTCTCTCATGCAAGTCGGTGTGCGCAGGGTTCCGCAGCCACAGGGGGATCATCCACCTCCAAGGACTAGGACCGCTCGGAGGATGCACCGTCCCATGACAGTCCTGCACCTTCCACCTGCGCAGATACTTTCACCTCAGTGGGTACCCGCTTGACATTAGAATCAGCGTCCAGGGTCAGAAGCAGGTGAGAGCACCGCACACATGCCCGAGCAGCTGGCTGAGGCTGAGGTAGCCGAGGCCTTTGACAGTCGGAGGACCATGGGTGGCCGGGCCCATGCTGAGCCCCAGGATGATGACGAGTCTCTGGTGTCTGTTGTATGATCGCTTTAAGAGTGATGCCCCTTTAAGAACTCAATATGCTAATAAGCTACGTACCAGGATGTAGTCATCTGACTAGAAGCCATACTCATTCTGCTTTGGGACACCCTAAATAAAGGTTCTGTATATAGTTTGCTCTGTACTGTATATACTAGTTTAACTGTTAATAACCCTCGAGATATTTATTTATTAATTTAGAGATACAGCACTGAAACAGGCCCTTTGGCCTACCGAGTCTGTGCCGACCAACAACCACCCATTTATACTAACCCTACAGTAATCCCATATTCCCTACCACCTACCTACACTAGGGGCAATTTACAACAACAATTTACCCATCACCCTGCAAGTCTTTGGCGGTGGGAGGAAACCGGAGCACCCGGCGAAAACCCATGCGGTCACAGGGAGAACTTGCAAACTCCACACAGGCAATACCCAGAATCAAACCCGGGTCCCTGGAGCTGTGAGGCTGCGGTGCTAACCACTGCGCCACTGTGCCGCCCAAGAAGATATCTTCAAGGAAATGGAATCTGCGTACCTCATTGTGTTGCTTAAGATAACACGAAGAAACTCATGACAGCATCGACAACAAAGGGCATGCTGGAGTTACAGAGGGAGGTAAGGCAACATCTGACAGAGATGCCAGAAGTCATGTGCAGCCATGTGTGGACAATGGCAGAGTGCATCCATTCCATGACTGCTGTCATGTCTCAGCTATATGAGTGAATGGTTTCCTCCATCGAAAGATTGGCAACCCTCATGGAGAGTCTGATCCCACAGATGTGTGCAGACCTGCACACCATCGCCTTGGCCATGAGTTCAAGGCAGCAGTGGCAAGGCAACAGAAGAAACAGGAGCCTGGAGACTTCTCCTGCTCCTGGTCCTTCTCTGGTGAGCAGGGAGGCACAAGAGAACCTTCAAAGGGAGGAAGAGAGGCTGCCATCCACATCTGGGGGCTCCCCTCAGGGCACTCTGAGTGTGGACACTAGCTCCTCAGCCCCTCCATCAGTGATCCCAGATCCAGCAGCTACAAACCTGAGGAGAGTCCTACCAGTCCAGGACATTGCCAGGCAACCAGGGCCTTCCAGGCCTCAGGCAGCCAGAGGACACCTGCCAAAGTCATCGCAGGCAAAGGGACAGCCTGATCAGCAGCCTGCCCCCAGCCCAGCTGCTGTTGCAGGGATCGCACTGGGTAGGAACACCCGCAAATGTACTAAGAAGAACACCTAGCCACACTTTGGGTCTTGTGGGTGTACCAGATATGTTTTGGAGTAACTAAGTAAAATTTCATTTGTTCAAATCATTAGCCATCATTGTCTGAAAGTCATGTGCGAGTATGCCTTAATTGGGAGCTGCTGAATTCCCCCTTCTGCTTTACACCAATGCCAATGTGACCACAGCCCTCATTAACATGCCAATGTGATGAGAACCCTCATTAAAATATGGTCTCCCATGGTCACTAGCTTGCATTGCAGCCGCTTACAAGACAGTGCCCGCAAATGGCAAGGAGGTGCCAGAGTTCAGGCATTAAGGTGAGCCTTTGTTTACCTCTGTGTGAATAGTCATCAGGTTGGCTGGACACAAGTCATTATGACATTGTCTCTTGCCTCCTTCATGATTCGCTCAACCTGTCTGGCCTCTCATGCAGGGTCTTCATCATCCATATGCTGCTTGCCACTCTCCCTCCTCGGCGTCCTCCTCATCGGTGGATGAGTGCCGCTCAAGTGTATCATTCTTATGTAAGGCCTTGCCCCTCTGCAGTGCTAGAGTGTGCAGTGAACAGCAGACCACCACGATATGCGAGATCCTCGCTGGGGCATACTGCAGGGCTCCACCAGATCGACCTAGGCAGAGGAATCTCATCTTCAGCAGCCCAATGGCCTGCTCAATGGTCGCTCGGGTGGAGCCGTGGTAATTGTTGTACTTCTCCTCCGCTGCATTGCGAGGGTTCATCACAGACATCAGTAGCCATGTTTCAGTGGATAGACCTTGTCCCCGAGAATCCATCCCTGATGCCGAGCTGGGGGGCCTGAAAATCTGTGGTCCCTGGGACTGTCAAAGTATGTAGTTGTGGCTGCTTCCCGAGCAGTGGGCTTTTGGTGGTCACTGATCAGTTGAACATTGATGGAATAGAAGTCCTTCCTGTTGATGAAGGTGGCTGGTTGCTCTGTAGGAGCTTTGATGGCCACATGCATGCAATCTATCACCTTGCACCTGGGAGAATCCAGCAGTGGCCCCGAATCCGATGGGCCTCTTGGCCTGACTGTCAGGGTCGGTCTGGTAGCACACATAGTCGCTCGCCTTCTTGAACAGGTCATTTGTCACCTCCTTGATGCAAGAGTGGGCTACTGCCTGGGAGACCCCACACATGTCCCTGGTGGATCCTGGAAAGATCCAAATGTGTAGAAATTTAATGCAACAGTGATTTTAAGGGCCAGTGGCATGGTGTCCCCCCCCCACCCAACTCCCATAGATCACAACTCGTCCTGCAGCAGGGAGCATAAGTCAGTGACAGCCTCCCTGGAGAGACGTAGTCTTTGCTGACAATGCCATTTGGACGTTTTCGAGATAGCTGATCCGCGTCAGGTAGACTCTGTGGCGCTGGTGGGCCCTTCTTGGCAAGGCCAGCTGCTGCTACTCTCGTGGAGCTTCACGGACAGGCAGAGCTGCCTCATGGCCATCCCCCTGTCATGGAGGTGCCACATCACGCCACGGGAGTCCAGAAATACAGGCTGTATGCCAGGTGACCTGTGGGTCTGCAGAACGATGTCAATGCAGAGATGACCCTGCTTTGGCAACTGAGGATCTGATAATTCTCTCAGCAGAGTCACTGATGGACCTCAGAGCCCAACTTTGATGATGGCCCACCCTATGTTCCAACAGTGTGAGCGACCAAACACAACACACAGCAGTTTGTCAACCCTATATTCCACCCCCCCGACCCCTATCCAACCCACACTCAATCTCCTTGCAGAGCCCCCTGGACCCAGACCCTCTTGCAGAGCCCCCAGTACCCCAGACACCCCCCGGCAGAGCCCCCAAGACTCCCGATCCCCTTACAGAGGCACTGAACCCCAGACCCCCTTGTGCAGTATGTAGCAGCACACAGTGCCACTATGGCCTTCGAACCCACCTCTTCCCCTATGCAGCAATGCTCAAGGCTGCCTACCCATCCCAGCAATGTGGCCTCTTGCCTCGGTGCCACCAGGTTTTAACGGTTGTAACTCCGAAGGCATGTGAGTGCCGCCCGCTGTTCACAGAATTGTGCACTGATCATTAAATGGGAATTCATTATATTTAAATCGGCATTTCAGCAATTTAAAATAGATTCCCGTCGTGTTGCAGCAGCAATGTCCCCATTGTCCTTTCCCGCCACTGACAAAATCCGGAACCGACGTCACGATGCTGGATTTCCGGGTGGACGGTTGCAATGCGATTCTCCATCCCCCAGGCCACCGTACCCACCCTCGATGGCTGCATAAAATTCAGCCCATAGAATTATAGAATTCTTCTAGCACAAAAGGAGGTCATTTGGCTCACACTAGAAATTATACTCCACAACTGTAGATTGTTAATGGCAAAGCATGCTCTAAAGTTATAAGGTTCAATTGATAGAGAACTTCACCAATGGAAACTGTGTTTTCTGATAAATGCAAATGAAAGGAATTGGGATAGGCCCTGAGTCATAAAAGTTGTTAGTTTGTATATAGTAAATTAGATGTCTAAATTCATCCAATAATTTAAATGTATCTATATTATGCAACTACATATAATTCATTGCAAAATCATTAGTAAAAGATAACAACTTAAAAAATAACAAGTATTTTGAAATTGAATTGCTGAATTTCACAGTCTGCTATATGGGAGGCAGTTAACCAGTTCATTTGGCAGGGGCAATATGATTGGCAAAGATGACACATTTGTTGGTTTACCAGCTTGTCATTGAAACATAATTCTCCAATTAAAACTACTCATTCATGGGGAAACGTGTTTAAATCCATGAGCACTATATTTTTTGGGCTGCCTGCCACTGCTATTTTTTTCCCCTGGATGTAGGTATTTCTTATTACACTTGTATCAGCTGTAGCTCAGTGGGTTTAAGGTTGTGGATTCAAGTTCCACTCCAGAGTCTTGACCACTGAACCGAGGCTGACAGTCCAGTGGAGTACTGAAGGAGTGCTGCACTGTCAGAGGTGTAGACTTTTGGATGAGATGTTAAACCAAAGCTCTGTTTGTCCTCACTGGGGTGCTTGAAAGATCCCATGGCACTATTTAGAAGAAAGCAGGGGAGATCACCCCAGTGTCCTGACCAATATTTATCCCTGAATCAACATCACAAAATAAACAGATTATCTGGTCATTATCAGATTATTGTTTGTGGGAGCTTGATGTGCACAAATTGACTGCCATGTTTCCTACATTACAACAGTGACTACACTTCCAAAGACCTTAATTGACCGTAAAGTGCTTTAGAACATCTTGAGGTCATGAAAGACATTACATAAAGGAAAGTATTTCTTTATCAGGAAAGCATCCTCATAACTGTCTTGGTGACATATGTCATGGAAGCTGAGCTATGAGACTCACTCTTGTAATTTTCTTACTTTAACTACAGATGTTTAGGTTTAGAGTACTGTAAGCAGTCTACAATCGCCAGTATCCATATCATGGCGTTATTATTAACAATAAAATGCTTTTCTCTCTCTATTTTATTTTAATCATGCTGAGAAACCACTTAAATCCAAGTATATGTAGAACCCAAAATATAGTCAAAGCAATTTAGCAGCTTGTAGGCCTTTTGAATTTATAGAAGCATTGTTGTTAGTGATATTGGGAAATCTCTAATCCTGCTGACACAAAAATGTCAATAATTTATTAAAAACTTAGTTAAAAAATGATGTCTGAAGAAGTTGGACTGCAATTGTTTATATTGTTGCAGATATCTGGAACAGTGCAAAGTTTTCTAGCAGCTAATATTGCAGGTATGAACCAACATATTTAGAGCAAGAGGCTCCTTGCTATTTCAGCCACTGAGCCTGCCTGAATCCTCCGTGAGAGGGCACCAATATCAGATTGGCTGTTAACTATCGTCAATGACAGAATGTTTTTGCTTTAGATTGTCTGATGGAGCCAATGCTACGAAAGTGACTGACAATAGAGGGTTTTTTTTTGTTCGTTCATGGGATGCAGGCCAGGCTAGCATTTATTGCCTATTCCTAATTGCCCTTGAGAAGGTGATGGTGAGCTGCCTTCTTGAACCGCTGCAGTCCTCGGGGTGTAGGTATATCCACAGTGCTGTTAGGAAGGGAGTTCCAGGATTTTGACCCAGTGGCGGTGAAGGAACAGCAATATAGTTCCAAGTCAGGATGATGTGTGGCTTGGAGGGGAACTTACAAGTGGTGATGTTCCCATGCATCTGCTGCCGTTGTCCTTCTAAGTGGTAGTGGTCACGGGTTTGGAAGGTGCTGTCGAAGGAACCTCAGTGAGTTGCTGCAGTGCATTTTGTAGATGGTACACACTGCTGCCACTGTGCGTCGGTGGTGAAGAGAGTGAATGTTGAAGATGGTGGGTGGGATGCCAATCAAGTGGGTTGCTTTGTCATGGATGGAGTCAAGCTTCTTGAGTGTTGTTGGAACTGTATGCATCCAGGCAAGTGGAGAGTATTCCATCACACTCCTGGCTTGTGCCTTGTAGATGGTGAACAGGCATTGGGGAGACAAGAGGTGAGGCAGCTCACCAGCACCTTCTCAAGAGCAATTAGGGATGGGGCGATAAATAACGGCCTAGCCAGCTACGCCCACATCCCATGAATGAATAAAAAAAACTCGCTGCAGAATTCCTAACCTCTGCTCTTGTTGCCACAGTATTTATGAGGCTTGTCTAGTTCAGTTTCTGGTCAATGGTAACCCCCAGGATGTTGATAGTGGCGGATTCAGCGATCGTAATGTCATTGAACATCAAGGGGAGATGGTTAGATTCTCTCTTGTTGGAGGTGTTCATTGCCTGGCACTTGTGTGGTGTGAATGTTACTTGCCACTTATCAGCCCAAGCCTGGATGTTGTCCAGGTCTTGCTGCATCTAGACATGGATTATTTCCATATCTGAGGAGTTGCAAATGGTGCTGAATGTTGTGCAATCGTCAGTGAACATCCCAATACACCATGTAATGCGTTGTCATCTGGTCATGTTAGAGGTTGGAGTGTACAAGACAAATGATTTCTCAGAAAACAATTCATCAAGTGTAAAAGATGGGGGTTGGGGAGTGGTGGGTGGGAAGAAAATCAGTAAAATCTGATTGTGAACAAAGAAATGGCAGACAGCTAGGAATGAGGTTTTCTTTGACCAAAAATATTTTAAACAACTGTTATGCTGAAGGCAAGCATTATGCACTATTTCTGTAGGTTAAGGAATTGAATATTTAAACATTAAAAGCACACACTTTAAAGTGAAATATGTTGCTAAGATTCAAGAATGTTGCATAATTTATTTCCAGAAAAATTGAAAGCTTAAACATTGTAGTACATTCCTCAAGGGAGTACACTGTACCAGTTTACCAGACCATTTGATTCTTTCCTCAGAATTTTCCCCTTATGCTTGGTTATCTCTATCTAATGTCTGAGTGAGAAGGACAATGCAGGTCAAGCAGTATTATAGGCATTACTACTGTACAGGAATAACAATAAGCAAAAGTAGAATTGCATCAGCTAGGTAATGTCAATGTTTCATTTATTAGCCAATGTCCCCCAAAATTATTGGGTAAATCTGATATTTCACTTAGCAGCCTGGTTAATGATGAACAAAACTAATCAGAACTAAAGTGGAGAAAATGTGCGCATCAATTAATTCTGAGACTCCAATCTGCAGCTGTTAAGTGAGCACACTTTCCACTATGGCACAATGCCTCTGGTTTGTTAGAAATCTTCTTGATTTCTTTGTGCTTTCTAAAGTCCATTGAATTCAATAAGTAAGGTTAACTGCCTCCCATATTCAGAAAACTTGTCTTTACTCTCTGGAGCTCCCTTCCTACCCTCTCTGCCTCTCCACTTCTCTCTCCATCTATAAAAACCTCAAACTCCATCTTTTCGATCGAGCTTTCCGTTCTCTCTCTTACTCTTCCTTCATGGCTTTATCTTTTTTTTTCATTCTCTTCTGTAAAATGTTAAGACGTTTCTAAATTGATGCCACTGTATAGGTGCATGTTGCTATTATATTTTTCATAAGTTGTTTTAGTATTATGGAGTCATTTTCTGACTTCACATTTCTAACAGGGACCCTTGTCCCACTGGATGACATAGTGGAAATTCAGGCATGAGCTGTATATGATTTTCAGGCTGTTTAAGCCTAGCACAATGAATGTCAGTACCACAAACAAAGAACTGTAGTGAAGTTTTAGAAGTTCTACCCAGGGTTGTACTTCACAGAAATACAATTTTAATTTGTAGCACTTCTGGTGACTTTATGTTGAGTCTGCAGGTGCATAGACTATGGAAGGGCTACTGGGAATTGTAAGTCATGGTTTTTGCTGGTTAGAAAGAGATCCTTTGATTTGATTTACAAAAAAAAAGATGCTCGCTGCAGGAAAAAACTGAGGCAAAGAAGAAGAAACTGGAAAGGCCATCCATATTGCATAGAGGCAAACTGGGATGACATGAAGATTATGTGAGAAGGAGAAGAAAAAGTGAGACAGATAACGGTACTGTCACTGCAACCCACTGGCTGCTTGACCAAATTGAAGATTTTTTTTATTCCCCTTCAGTTACAAGTCCATTGTATTTCACCATTTCTGGAAACAGGTTAAAGCCCATCCTTGTAAGTGAAGTGCAATGCCTTACAACACAATCAATATGTCTGTACAACTGGATGTAATTATTATTTATCCATAATTAGTCTTTAAATGACAGCATAATTGGTCAGCTATGCCAATGTACTTTGTATATGTCATTTGTTCAGGAATAGAGAATACATTTTAGCACATTGAAAAATTGCCATTCCTTGATGGGGTGACTTGATAGCTGACAGATGCTATATATTATCAAGGTTGACATCACTGATGAAGTGGTTGCTTTTAATTCAAACTATTCTCTGATTTTCTCATGCTGCCTCACACACACGCTTTGTTTTTCACACTCGAGTTCTCCCACTTTCGCATACTCTTATGAAGCTGAATATGCAATCCCAACTGTGCAACACACGGACCACAGATTGACGGCGAGTCAGCTGACCTCACCCCCGTGCTGTAAATCAGGTCAAGACTACTTGATGGTTGTCTGTGGCACATTATCAATTGGAATCAGTGGGGTGATGGTGGGTGGGATGGCATAGGCAGGGTTCAGGGCTGAGATCTCAGCTGCTGTCAGTCAGTTAAGGGTTTATGGTTGCCTGTCAAATGCTGCCAGCATTTTCTGGGTGGTGGAGCTATGTGGGAAATTGGGACAGGTATTATACATTGGCACAGGTGATGCAGGAGGGGAGGGGCACCATGGGGGAAGGGATCACTGGCAAGGGCCAGGTAGACTATTTCTTTTCTTTTCTTAGCATATTATAACCTAATCCTCAGAGATGTTCCAAATGGGGGCTGTGTAGTTGGAATGCTGTTCAGATAGTCCAGTTGCTTTTTGAGGAGAGCCTCTATGTTAAGTTTGTGTTCAGGCTGCCAATGCTTTTGTTGCTTGCTTTTTGCATTGGGGCATAGTGTAATCCTGCATGCCCAAAGCAATAGAGAGCAGGTACCTAATGCACTTGACTACATCAGGACCCCATTAGATTATATAGTTCTATTTTGTTTAAAGCACGTGCTCCTTCTCTTGCATTTGTGCACCTCCCATTCAGACTCTCCCACTTATGCATTTTTTTTTAATTGTACGCTCTTTCTCTCTTACACTTTTATACTATCTCTCTCTAGTTTTCTTTATTGCCCATGCACATCCTGACTCCTTTTGTGAATTACTCATACTTCAGTAACTTAATTGTACCCCTGTCAGAGGGTAGCAGAGTGGACCACAAGATGCTTTGCCAAGGTGCTAGGGAATGTGTTAGCATCTGAGATCTATCACAACCGTACCATGGTGACAAGACACGCAACATAGGCTAACACATGCTACCAGGAAAGATGAGGACAAACTGAAATATGAACTTGGTAGCAGCTGATAGGTTTCTGGTAGCAAACAGAAGCATTGAATGCAAGGACAGACAGCACAATTGGAGCCAATCAGAACGAAGAAAGAAAGACTTGGCTTTATATAGCACTTTTCATGATCACCGGATGTCTCAAAGCGCTTTACAGTCAATGAAGTACCTTTGAAGGGTAGTCACTGTTGTAATGCAGGAAATGTGGCAGCCAATTTGCACACAGCAAACTCTCACAAACAGCAATGTGATAATGACCAGATAATCTGTTTTTGTGATGTTGATTGAGGGATAAACATTGGCCAGGACACTGGGGATAACTCCCCTGCTCCTCTTCGAAATAGTGCCATGGGATCTTTTACATCCACATGCATTAAATTACATGCAGATGGCAATCAGAGTTAGAGAAAGTGATGATAGACATGGAGGACAAATATAGCTTCCAGTATATGTATACAGCTAAGTGTCTGCTGAAAAACATACATTATTATTTCAGGAATCTTTAGAGCTACAGCTTAAACTTTTACATGTGTGTAAACTTTTACTGTATTTTATCACTTGTGCCTTAAAATACTAAAATGCTAAATTAAAAATGTAGTGGCCAGAATGTCCCATGGATATATCTAGAACTTTTGTGGCATGACTGATGAAATGGTTAAGTAATAGAATTACATGGAATATACAGCACAGAAACAGGCCATTCAGCCCAACTAATCTGTGCTGGTGTTTATACTCCACACAAGCGTCCTCTATTCTATCTAGCTGATCTCAGCCTTTCAGTGTAACATTTGATTCATTTTTCTCATGTATATATGTCTAGTTTCCTTTTGAAAGCATCTAAGCTGGTTGCCTCAACCACTACCTGTGGTAGTGAGTTCCACATTCTAACCACTCTCTGAGTAAAGAAATTGCTCCTTGTTTACCTATTGGATTTATTAGTAACTATCTTGTGTTTATAGCCCTTAATTTTGGATTCTCCCACAAAGCATTCTCTCCGATCTACCCTGTCAGACTCATACATAATTTTAAAAACCTTGATCATGTCACCTCCAAGCCTTATCTTTTCTAAAGAACCCCCGCCCCCCCCCCCCACCCCCCCCCCCCCCCGCAACCTGTTCAATCTGTTCTGATAGTTGTAGTCTCACAGTTCTGGTATCAGCCTTACAAATCTTTGTTGCTCTTTCTCCAATACTTCTACATCCTTTTTATAGTATGGAGACCAGAAATGTGCACAGTACTGTAAGTGCAGCCAATTATGATTGCCCAGATCAATCTTGTTAATTGAATCAGTGTACATTCCCATTGATTCTCTATTTAACTGTCTCTCAGAATGCAAATATGCAGCCATGTTTCAGCTGTCCAACTCTGGTCTTTTTTAAACAAGTTCTGTGCAATGTCCAGTAAAAAGGGTTCAAGTAGTGTTCCATCTGATGAAATTAATATGTTTCCATTTGGCAGGTGTAGTTTCCGACACAGAAGGCATTTAAAAATCCAAGTATATGACATCTACTACATTACCCTCATCTACTCTTTCCCTTACCCCTTGAAATCCATACTGGTTTTTTATATCATCTTTTCTGTTTCTTGATGCTCTTCTATCACTTTTTTTAGTGTAGTTTCTAATATCTTTCCTATCACTGACATTAAACTGACTGGTCTCTCGTTACCAGATTTTATACTTATACTATCTCCTTCTTTGATATAGAAATGACATTAACTGTCCGCCAGTTCTCTGACACTTTTCCCTCTTCTAAGGAAATTATATATATCTATATATGTATATATATGTATATATATATATATATATATAAATTTATACCTATACATATACACACGCACATATATAATATACATACATATAAACAAGAACCTCTGCTATCTCCATGTTAGCTTCCTTGAATATGCATAGGTGTATACCATTCGGACCTGAGGTGGCATCCTCTTTAGTTTTGCTGTTTGGTCAATTAATTTCTCCCTTTGAATCCCAACTGTATTAATATTCGTTTTAAGCTCATCTGTAGTGAAGTATCGACTTTGTTACCTAATTTAGTAAAAATAGAGGCAAAGTAATTGTTCAATACTACTACCATTTCTCTGTCATGACCTGTAATTTTATCTTGCTCATTGCTTGCCCTATCCCTACTTCAATTTTCCTTTTGTTATATATGTGTCTATAGAACACTTTTATTTATTTATTTGTATTTGCTTTCCTGATGGTTTTTTAAACTTCTCTCTGACGGTATTTGTATTCCTTTTTATCCTCCTTGCCTTTAATATTTAAGTATTCCTTGTATGTCTTTTTCTTTAGAATCAATTTTTTTTCTTTAGTTCTTTATTCATCCACAGTGCCCTATAATTAGCTTGCTTGTTTTTTTGGCTTTTGATAGAATTCGTTTCTCTTGAATTCTATTGATTACCCTTTTCAAGATTTCCTGCTGGTTTTCTGTCTCTATTTTTCAAGATTTTCTTCCAGTTTACCTTCTTTATTTCTACTCTCATTCTTCATAATTTGCTCTTTTCCAATCTATTACCTTAGTCTTTGTCCTACTAATGCCACTCTCAGTCCTAATTTGGAACCTATGTTGTGATCACTGTGACTAAGATGTTCCCCTACTCTTAGTTCTTCGACCTGATCAGGTTTGTTAGCTATTACAAGATCCAGGAGTAATTTTTTTCTTGTTGGAAAAACCAAAATAACATGACCAGAGACAACAGTATTTGGTAATGAGAAGAATCAGTTAGCAACATTTGCTAAGTGAATTTGAGATGTTACGAGGCTTGCCATATATATGAAGTTATAATTAATGTATTACAGTTGTGAAAAGCTAAGTTTGTTCTGTACGATGAAATGCTGACTCAGGTACAGGTTATTAAATTCTGTATCACTGTGTTTTGAACCATTGTATATTGTGCACTGTGTTTCGAGGTAAGTATATTTCAAGGCATTTCACTGTCCTTCACTCTTAGATGTGTGCTGATACCTATATGTTTTGAATGTCTCTACATGTTTTTGGAGATGACACATTCCAACTTTTAATTCCAATGCATTTTAATTTCCAAAAAAGTGTTTTTTTAAAGTTTCTTTTTACAGCATCAGTCTGTTTTCCACCCCAGATAGTGCAGCAAATCATGGGGCTGAATATAAAATGTTATGTTGAAATTTCAAAAAGGATGCTGGCTGTTGAGGGTCCAAGTACTTTAAAATTCAATAAAAACTCGCATTTACTCGCACATTATCATATCAAAGAAACTTTGAAAAACAGTGACTGTTGTGTAGGCAATGCAGCAGCCATTTCACATTCAGTAATATCCTACAGACCGGTTGATCTGCTTTTGGTGCTGATAATTGGCAGAAGTATTGGTCTAGTAGCTGAAAGAACTCCTTAGAAAATCTGCCAGGTTTCCACTCCTTATCGCTAGCTGCATCTTTAAAAATGATGGTAAGTGCCATGCTGGCCACAAGTCTGTAACAAAATTTGATCAGCCTTTGGCAGAGGTAACTTCATTTCTCTTTCCCTTCTTTTCTTTTTCTGCTGCACCCCATGTACTGTCTTGCATAAAATTATATTTAGACATCACTCCTGTCTCCCAACACGCTTGAGTTTAAAATCCTCATCCTCTTTTTACAATTCACTCCTCTGTCTTACCCCACCTACCTTTGCAATTCTGGCCATGCTCTTCAATTCTCTAGGCCTGGCTTCCTATGTATTTCACACCCCACCCTCTTCTGCTGCATCTCCAGTACCAGATTCTCCAGCCACCTCTGCTCTGCTCTCAGGACCTCATTCCTGAAACTCCTCACCTCTTTACTTTTCTCTCATAACCTTTAAGGGTCTCCTCAAATCCTATCTTATACTTTCCCTCATCTCCCATAATTCGACCAGTATTGGAGGGTCCTGTCTCTGCTGCAAACGTTTGTTATGTTTGAAATGTTTGCTACATTACCATGCTGTATCAATGTACATTGTTGCTGCTGTTGTCCAGCAGGAAGTGTACCAATCCATCCCAGAGCAATGCTTACAATATTCCCTCCTCCCATTCTTATTCCTGGCCTTTCCCCAACACCAGGCACTGCCTGCAGGGCAAAACAAAGTAAAATTGGTGCAACCCCATTCACTGGAAAGGGACAAGGCTTTGGGCACATATTGAATTAATGCTACAACATGTTGAAGTCCCTCAAGAGTTCTGACTGCATCATTGAAGTCACCAGTGCTTAACGTTTATGTTTTTTCTCTCTCCTCAGGCCACAACTTGAAATTAAGCAAAACATTAACAGGAACAGACTGAACAGTGCATCTTAAGTTACGAATAATTCAGAAACCTGCAAGTCTTCAACAAAGAACTTGTGTGTGTATATGTGTCTGACATATGTATATATGTACATTCAACTTATTGCAACTGCAATATTAATGATAATCCTGTTGAAATTACAGATACGTCAGGTGGCTGCCATGTGACATAAATCGCTCCACCGGTGAAACGTTCAGATGAATCTTTGCAAACTTTCTTTTTAACTATTAAGTACCACATTGTATGGGGGCGGGGGAGGTGACCCCAGCCTGTTTACTGTTGGAACGGTGTGGGCTTGGAGGACACAGGCAGCGTTCAGTGGCTGAGTGAATGTCCAGCAGTTATTAGTGGATCTGGCACTTAGCTACCTGTAGCTGTGCTGAGTGCTACAGAGGCGTAAACCCTCAACACAAAGTCTTTTTCATCTGAGCTGTTAGTAGCTGCCCTCGGGCGATCGATCCTCAGTTTCAGGAGAATCCCGGCCAATCCGGGAGGGATGTTAACCGTAAAATACATCAATGAGAAAATAAGGAACTATACTT
Source organism: Heterodontus francisci (assembly GCF_036365525.1). Lineage (NCBI taxonomy): Eukaryota > Metazoa > Chordata > Chondrichthyes > Heterodontiformes > Heterodontidae > Heterodontus > Heterodontus francisci. The sequence continues at coordinate 54,473,712 of NC_090387.1, read as the reverse complement.
CTGAGTCGCCTCCCTTCCTGGTCAGAAAATGTTTTGCTGAACACTTGCCTCATGAAGAAAACATATTTTTAATTTTTAAAAATAATTTCTAAGTCTCATTCCATTTCATGATGTCGCATTAGAAGCTAATGTTCATGATGCGAACAGATATTTTAACAGACAAGTATTTTCTTTAATGATTAATTTTATCCAAGCAGAGAGCGAGAGAAGCAGTTTCAATGTTTTAGTAGTGGGCATTTGATTCAGCATATAATGTATAAGTGGCTATTCTTTTCTTATCTAATATAGATGCAAATTACACATAATAGTTTGATATTTTAGCTTTTGTAAGATATGTTCAGAAGCCTGAGGTGATTCCTTCCCATAGGCCATGGGGTCAAGATATACAGTATTCATTTTGCAAGGCTTCTATCTAATGGATAATGAACAGAGCCACTTATTTTCATTTGCTCGTCCTTAATTACCATGGATCTTATATGGAATATTAACTCAATGGACAGGTGGTTGGAATTCCAAGGAAAGACGATGTAGTTGTTCCAGGAAAGATATCCTGGTCTTAATTAGGAAAAGGTAGGAACTGCAGCCAATCATTGTTGGTAAAAGCATTCTTTTAAAAAAGGAATTTTGAAATGATCAAACTTAGTAGGAGTAGTGCAACATATATTTCGAAACGGGGTTTAAATTGAATCATTTACCATGCATCTGCTTGGAATGATGAAAATTTCGTTATGAATCGGGATCATTAAAAAACAAATAGAGACCTATTTTGTGTGGGTGGGTTGTCTGTGATCTGATTCTCGCTTTAGTTTAATTCAGCAAGGAACTGATTTTAATTGATTGTTTTCACTAGGTTTTCGCAGTTTGCTTGCACACACTCACTCACCGGGGTTTGTGAGTGCTCGGGAATTAACCCTGCTGGCAAGGTGTGAGGGATCGACAGGAGTTGTTTATTCTGTAAATTTGTGAAGACTGCTCACAGTGATCTCCTGATAAAGATGCTGTGGGTGTGATTTATAACATGTGTATTTGTCTCTGTTTACATCCCTGTGTTTCTGTGATCACTTGTACAATCGCTTTATCACTATGTTTAAAAATAAGACTTGCGAAATGCAGTTCTGAATGGCCTGAACAAGGAACTGGGACTCGAATGGTGATGTGAACAAGAATGAAACTGAATCTGTCTAGAAGTAAACTGGTTTATTATGGGCTGGTAGATACAAAGTAATCTTTGGTAGGTGTACACTGAACCTCCATGTGTGTGTATAGTGGCAGCTGCTCTTGGTGGGAGTGGTGAACATTACTGGGAGTGGCTCATTATGAAGCTTTCTGTGCTGCCTTTCAGAGGCTTTCCTTATTCATTATTCTCAGGGAGCACTGCCAGTAGCAGCTTCAGAGCTCTTCAGCGCTTTAGAGTACAAGCTGTGACCGTTGGGTGGAAGACTTGCACTCCTGTTGGTAACCCCTGGCTTTAAATTCTACAAGAACTGATTTTTAAAAAATCTTGCCTGCCCAGCTGGCTGTGCGTGCGTGAGTAGATATGGACGGCTGAAAGTACTGTTTTAAGAGTTAACAGGAAAAAGCTTGGACCCTCCTCCGTCTTCTACAAGAGACCCAGTTGCTGTTGCAGTCTTTATCAGCACCCCAGATCAGAGTCTGCAGTTGGGTGAAGCTGGAAAGCATCAGCTTATCAGTGCTGGTCGCGTGGCTTCTTTGTGTACAACAGCTGCTCTTGAATGCATGGGCAAATACTGAAGCTCAGCACTGGGCAGTTAAACACAGACCTAAGGAACACGGGAAATACATGTACCTCTACCTTTTCTAAACAAGAGATTTAAACCACTTTATACACAATCCCCAGGGTTACTTCTGTGCATTACTTATCCTCAATTGAGTTAGCACTAAGTGGATGTAAAAAAGAAACCCATAATACTCAAAGTGATTCATTACTAAGGGTTGTTATATTACTTTAAAAAACCATGGATGTACGTTTTTATCCAGCTGCTGCTGGCAACACTATTCCTGGAGAACCTTCCAATCTGGACCTTTCCCAATGCTTGGGCTACTACAGCTACAACAAGGTGAAAACATTTATTTATCTTCATTGTGCCATTCTTTACTTGTAATACTTTGTAAGGAAAAGGCTGATTGAATTATCTAGTTATTAAATTAGTTCCAGTATTTATGCTAGCTGTTAATGATTTATTTATTGCAAGTGACTCTACTGTTTTTGCTTTTATGATTTCAAACGTATTATGTGCACTTAAAGCAATCAGAAATTAACTCCAAGTGGCATAATCATTATCCGCCTTTTTAGATTTCTGAAATCAATAGAAACACTGATGGGATTGGCAGCATAATCAGTGAGCCACAAAACTGATTGCTGACCATCTTCTGAAGAAAAGTGTTTGCAATATTTTATACTACCATCTATGAACGCACACTGAACAGTTGCAAAATAATTATTTTAAAGTGCATTATTTGTTTGAAGATACCAACTAAAATTAAACAATTTACTCTGAATATTTAACTGTGCCATTTTTATTAGATGTATCACTCACAGTGAACAAAATCTAAAAAATTTGATCTGATTTCTTACTGGATGTTAATTTGCACTATCTACTTCAAATCATAACCAGAATCATTGGAAATACATTTTTTTTCAAACTGCTGAACTCCACTATGCCTTAGGTAAATGCAATACCTGTGAGTTTTGCAGATTAAAGCAAAATATTTTCTTTACTAGAAGTTTAAAACTCGGTTACAAAACCATTTGAAATGAACTGATGTGCTATAGAATGTAATATTTAATTGTGTTGTTAATGTGCTCGCCTGTCTCAATACTGCTGCTGTATTTGACTTTATTACTTGTTTACTGGATGCTTTTACTGTCTCTGAGTAACACTTTGCTCCATCATTTACTGCTGTAGGCTTCGGGGACATCACACCTAATTATTGGCTAATTACTGTGAGAAAGTTTTGTTTTTTCCTCTCTCCTGCTCTCATGCATCCCATGGCAGCATCATCTCCTGATTCTCTTGCACTGTGTATCAGAAGAGTAATCCTTTTGTGCTGTCAAAGCAAGTATTGTTCCAAGTTACTCACATGGCAGATACAAAGCTGTTCCCGTAATCAATATAACAAGTTCTTTTTTCATATAGTCAACACGGCACTGTTGATCTTTGTTGTTGTTTTTAATTACATCATCAATACTAATGGTTCGCATTTAGCTTAATAAACAGTATGGTGGATTCTTAGAGTTTAGCAAATCTGAATGCTTTTCAACATTATGTCAATAATGTTCTTCTGTGCCCAACTGTAGATCTGTTGCGATCTGGCAGAACCACTTCATTGTGTTATTTAGCATACAGTTGTGACCCTGCTGAGGAAAAGCTTGCTCATGCTGCCAGCTTCATTAGAAAGCTGGTTAAAGTGTGCATGCTACTCCCAATTTGGATTGTTTTTAGTTATGAGTTCATTAATTTTTTTCACTGTAGGGCGAATTATTGAGGGTACCTAACATAACTTTCTGAATATTGTACTTTATTGTTATCATTTGAGTTTTAGGTACTGAAACTTTGTCAAAAGTACTATGATGACCGAGGAAAAGGCTGTGCCATGCAGATTAGTTCACATGCAGCTAAAGCTTCTTTTTGAATAACTCAAAGCACCTGTAATTTTAAAGCAGCAATACTTTCTTAATGCTCCATTTAAAGCAATAGTATAACTTCATACAGAGATGAGTATTAGAAAATGAAAATACTTTGGATGAATATTACTCAACTATTTCTCAGACTCCTATTCATGTTATTCCATCTTTAGTGCATCATCATCCCAGTATGTCATACAGTATCTGACATGAGCAGGAACAGCTCAGTAAGCATGACTTTTCAGAGATCATTATCAGAAATAGTTAAAGATACATTTTCTTAATACATGAAAGGATCTGCATTGTCAATGTTTTGAAAACATATTTCTGAAAATTCAAAATTTGTCACAGTCTAAAAATGTGGCTATTTTCACAAATGGTTCAGTAATTACATTTTTTTTTGAAATGTACAAAAATGGTTATACCCATAAATAGAAGATGACTGGCAACTGAAATCAGAGGTGCTTTTAGGCATTTGATGAATGGGGCTTGAGGTTTTTAGGTTTCAGCAGATCATTATTTCCATTGGCAATGTCTGTTTGAGTAAGGCAGGTGCTACTGTCCTGTCAGAATTATGAAAACTCCTTTCTTGTAACTAGAGCCCTTTAGTATGTTAGAGACTGTTCCACTTTGGTACAAATCAGCCAAGTTTTCCAGTTATTGACTTTATAAAACATTATTATGATATCCCTAGTGCTTAAAGGTAAAAACCGTTGTCGTGAAGTTGATTAGTTTATACTGACAGGCTGTGGGCCAGCATACTCTCACTAGCCCAAAGCAATGTTTTGCTGAACATGACTCAGCTGTTAAATGCAATCTTCTCATCGTCGTCCTTTACCTATAGTTATATGTGCAAAACATTTTGCACACACTAGGTATTTGCCAAATAGACATTAACCAAGAAGCTTCCAAGTGTGGGTGTGAGAGTTTTAAGAAATGCTTGCATGTATAGGAGGAAGAGCACTAAAGCAGCAATGAGAGAAAGTCTGTTTGAGTACAGAACATAAAAGTTACAGTTGTGAATAGTTATGTTTTGCAAATAGTGTGCAAATAGTTATGCAAATTGTTTTGCAAGTTGCTATGTGTTTTAGGTTTGAAATTCAAAGCATTTTCTGATTATTAATTAGCAATTCAAATTTCAGATCCTCCCGAATACTGAGATTTCATCCCAATCTGAATGCACCTGCCCTTTCAAGAAAATGATGGAGTGATGGGCAATGAGATCAACTGTTTGTTCTCTGCAAGGACAATGGCATTGTGTTAGTTGAATGCTTCTGTCTTTCAGAAATTGGCAATAAAGTAGTAACATAGCTTTCGTTTCTATTTTGTATTTCAAAATTTGCAGATGCCACAAAACTTGGAAGTCTAGTGAACTGTGAGGAGGATAGTGATAGACTTCAAGAGGACATAGACAAGCTGGCGGAATGGGTGGACACGTGGCAGATACAATTAATGCAGAGAATTGAAAAGTGATGCATTTTGGTAGGAAGAAAGAAGATACAATTCTAAAGGGGGTACAGGAACAGAGAGACCTGGGGGTATATGTGCACAAATTGTTGAAGGTAGCAGGACAGGTTGAGAAAGGTTAAAAAGGCATGTGGGAACCTGAGCATTATAAATAGAGGCATAGAGTACCAAAGCAAGGAAAAAATTATGAAGCTTTAAAACACTGGTTTGGCCTCAACTGGAGTATTGTGTCCAGTTCTGGGCACCGCTCTGCAGGAAAGAAGTGAAGGCTTTAGAGAGGGTGCAGAAAACATTTATGAGAATGGTTCCAGGGATGAAAGACTTCAGTTACATGGATAGATTGGAGAAGCTGGGTTTGTTTTCCTTCGAAAAGAGAAGGATGAGAGGAGATTTGAAGATGTTCAAAATCATGAGATAACTAGACAGAGTAGATAGAGAGAAACTGCTCTCTTTGGCAGAAAGGTTGAGAACCAGGGAACACAGATTTAAAGTCATTTGCAGAAGAATCAAAGGCAACATGAGGAAAAACCCTTCTATGCAGCAAGTGGTTATAATCAGGAATGCACTGCCTGAGAGTGTGTGGAGGCAGATTCAATCATGACTTTCAAAAGGGAATTGGATAAGCACCTGAAGAACCAAATTTGCAGAGCTACAGGGAACAAGTGGAAGAGTGGAACTAGCTAAGTTCCTCTTGCAGAGAGCAAGCACAGACTGGATTGGGTGAATGGCCTCCATCTGTGCTGTGACCATTCTATGATCATTCTATGATTCTATCTGTTCCAAACAATTCAAATGATTTACCTGGTGGCCCAGTGAGCATGTATCCAAGATGGATTAGTAGGGATAAAAGCAAAATACTGCGGATGCTGGAAATCTGAAATAAAAACAAGAAATGCTGGAACCACTCAGCAGGTCTGGCAGCATCTGTGAAAAGAGAAGCAGTTTCGGGTCACTGACCCGAAACGTTAACTCTGCTTCTCTTTTCACAGATGCTGCCAGACCTGCTGAGTGGTTCCAGCATTTCTTGGATTAGTAGGGAGTCTGTCAATGGCTTTCATTTATGCTGTGTGTTTCCCAGGCAGTCATGAGAATATTAGGGATTCTCTGCAAAGGCAGGTAAATGGAGTTGAGGTACAGATCAGCCACAATGTAATTGAACGGTAAAATAGGCTTGAGGGGCTGGATGTACTTCTGCTGTGCCATGGCCAAATCCAACCCTATATTAGCTTTTGGGGAGGAGGCTGTAGGCAGAGTCAGAACTCTTAAAACATGTGAATGTCCCTAGTGTGCTTGCCAAATTCTACTGGGATGAGTATTGAATCAAATTACATGTGTGATACTCTGGAACAAATAAAATCTAACTCTGATTATTAATTAATTTCTGTAGGCTTTGCCGGACTATTTTGCAAGCTGTAATTTTTCATGACAGTTAGTATTGTGGTATTGAGAGATCCTCTGAAAACCAATTTACAAGAGGAAGAGTTTGAAGGATTGTTTGCAGACTGGCACAACAACTGAAATAATCATTCTTAATCAATGGAAGGATAGATTACAAAGTAATGAATAATGATGGATGAGTTGAGAATCTATCTCCAGGTTTTTGTCATTGAGTTCATACAGTATAAGTAAGTTTATGTGCATTAGAAATTGAGATAACTTGCTTTGTTATTTCACAAGAAGGAACTGAATGAATTCAGAGACTAGTGTCTGGCAGCTGTGTTGAGTTAATCATCCAACCAGTCATTAGGTACCTTCAGGGAAAGGATTTTTTTTATATCTCTAGGTATAATAATTCTGATTTAATTTAATCAGTGCTGTTTAATTTGACATCAGAGGGCATGCTACATCATAAATACTGACAGGACTGAACACAGTTTAAGATTGCTGTTTACCATTATTTCACATGTTCTTTGCTCTGAATTTATTTTCTTTTTCAGTAGCAAAACAATTCTTGATTTTTTTTTAAAGTATCAAATTTTTAATGTTCTAGGCCGTAGTAAATTAAAATCTGTTCCAACAAATTTGGCTCTGACATAGATTTGCTTAAAAATGTTCTGAAATAACTCTGAACATCTAGTTGTAGTAAGGAAATATTTAAATAATGCATGCAGAGGAATGGAGCTGAGGTTTAATACAAATTCTGAGGGAACTGTCAAGAAAACAATCTGCTGTGCAGCAGTAGAAGATTGTATTATACTATTTGTAAGGACTGTGCTCATATTGCAAGGTGCTTCGCATGTTATGATTTATTGTAGAAACGTTACAAAGCTATTGAGCAAAATGAATGTAGTAAATAAGTAAAATTGTAATGAAAAGCCACTTCACATTGATTTGGTCCAAGCCTGCTTTTATATGCACAAAATAACAATATCCAGCCCCACTTAGAGTGTGTAATCAAAGAATAAATTAATATGTTTTATTTTCACAGTTTGCTATTTAACCAGCATGAGGTAATCAGCATCGTCCTCTAGCCAGTTTCTGTGCTGCACATTTAAACAAAGAGGAAAGTGCTCAGCTGTGTCTGAGGGACAGTGCTGGAAAAACACAAGTGATTTATGTGCTTACAATCTTTTCAGTGTGTATTGATTTGACTGTTACGATCCATAAACTGCCTGTATCAACTCAGTCCGAAAAATTACTTCAGAAAATCTTATTCAGAATTAATTATATCAATGCTGAGGAAAGGCAACAGCAAAATTGTATTGCGAGGCAGGAAAATATATTCTCCAAATATTAACTTTCTCTTTTTCTGAAAAATGTTTTGTAAAAAACATGAAGCTTTAAGCTAAAGATTTTGCTTGTGGAATTCTTGAGTTTGGCCAATCTGGTAAAATTGTATTTGCTTTCTTTCACCCATCCATAATATATACACATATTCTGCTTGGTTCCCAAGTTAATATTAAATAATTAAAAGTCTGTCCCATTCGCTGATTGTCCTTTCAACTAGGATTAAATACAACAGTGATCTGCCCCTATAAGGAAAGAATCAATGCAGTTTCAGGACAGGTGGATAAAGTGAGGAACAAAGGTCAGCAGATAGAATAATCTGATGACTCTACATCCTTGAACATTATAACATTGCTATAAAATTGGTGTTAAACTGTGTGGAAAAACTGAGCAAACAATATTAGTTAATATGGTGTGACGGAAAGAAACTTGTAACTTGTATACAACTGAAGAGATAACTTTTAAATACACTTACATTGCATATAAGTTATATGCAAATTACAGAGCATGAAACAAGTGAAATCATTTATACATTTCAGATGTCAAGGATGTGTTTCTCACTGCCTGAAACCTAAAGTTGTTCAGTACACTTTTAGTACTCTCCAAATGTACTAGGACTGTTTCTTTGAGTACCCTGTGGTTAAATGTGAAGTCAGGAAAGTTTTGGAATAATTACTGTGTTGCTTTTTTATGATGAAATGCCACTGTTGATAACATTAAAATAACTATTGGTCAAAAAGAACCCACAGTCCTAATGTATAAGGGGGCCTATCTTTGGAAAGTTTTATAATAATGTGCACGTTTCCCAAATTATGGAGGGGGAAGGGCCAATAGCAGTTTGATTTCTTTGTGTTGGCCCTGGCATACCTTTTGGTAACCCTGGTAACAAAACAGTTTGCAAGAGAATGATTTGTCACAGCATGGCACTGCATTTGAAGCCACATATGCATAAGTGGTTTAAAATGGTATTTTTCTGCATCAGTTTCTCCACTGTGGCTACTGAAATGATTTTAATTCCAGGCTAGTATGGAGCAGTAGTAATAAAAGTACCTGACCCCAGTGTAATCTGCCTTGGTGCTGGCTGTCAATGATAATGTTTACTATATTGTGTATAATTTAGGCATTAGAGGACCAAAGCAATTTCTGTAGTTGACAATTAGTTAGATTTTTTTTATTCTGAAGTTCAATTAGTATAGCCTGCTGTTTTGGCACTTTGATCAATAATTGCACACTTGCTTAATTTTTATCATGACTGCTTTCAGCAGTTAAGTGTGGATATAGAAAAGGCAATTTGTTTTCAGTCGGATATGACTAAAAACATTGTATTAGTAATAAATCTTTCACTAGAAGCCTGTGCTTTTTGAAACGGTACCTAAATTTGGTACAACAAATTATTTTTACTGAAATCTTTAATGCACACATGAGTGGACTCCAAATGGTTAAATAGAGAAAGTGCAACAATTTGTTGAAAGGACCATTGAAACTACAACTGTAAATTCACATATCTTGAAAACCTGCTAAGGTAAGCATGTTGGCATGAACTGGATCATTATTTTAATCTTAATTCAGGGAATGACTTATCATCTTCTGGATGCTGGGTTGTTGTGCATCAGGAGCTTTGCAGGAGGCTGGTGGTTTGATATGATCTCCTGTCGGTTTTTGCCACAAAGGAAATTGTAGCATGTGCATTGAGCTGGTAACACCTCCACACATGAGAACTAAGTCAGGGCAAAAGGCACTGTAAGTACACACCAGTGGCAAGATGGTGGTGTAAGCAGGGTTTGAAATTGGTGTTGGAAGTAGAGAGGCTTAACCCTGCAGAACAGAGACTGTTTTGATAACTATTAAGCACTATTTGTGTCACAGCTGCACATCTGCATTTATTCATGTGGTAATGTCGCTGGACCAGTAATCTAGAGGCCCAGGCTAATGCCTTGGGGAAACTGGTTCAAATCCCACCACGGCAGCTGGTGGAATTTAAATTCAATTGATTAATAAAAATCTAGAATTGAAAGCTAGTCTCGGTAATGGTGCCATGAAACCATCAATGATTGTAGTAAAAACCCATCTGGTTCACTCATGTCCTTTAGGGAAGGAAATCTGCTGTCCTTACCTGGTCTGGCCTACATGTGACTCCAGACCCACAGCAATGTGGTTGACTCTTAAGTGCCCTCTGAAATGGCCGAGCAAGCCACGCAGTTCTCAATGGCAATTAGGGATGGACAACAAATGTTGGCCGAGCCAGCGACACCCACATTGCATGAAAGAATTTAAAAAAAAATTTCAAAATTACAATTACGTTGTGTAAAATGATTGCATACAGCTGATACAGCGTCATTTATTCCACTTCCAATTCAGGGTAAAGATGGTGGGGGGTGGGGTGGTGATGTTAACGTAACCAGCCCAGTCTGAAACTGACAGGATTGGGTCAAACACTGGTTTGATATCCTACCTGATTTTACTTTCCACTGATTCCACTTCAGGAGTGAAATAGTCCAGGTGTCAAAATGACAAGTGACCCGATTGCTTCCGTTTTCCGCCAGGTGAATTTGGATAAAATTACCCCCGAGGCTTCAGTTTGTTGATCTCTGAGTGATTTAAACTGAATAAGGAAGTTCAAATCAGGCTGGTAGAAATGGCAGGGCCAAATACCGTGACTATTTTCTGCACGAAAGGAAGATACAGCACAGTCACGACCTGAAAAGTTAAATCTGTTTCTCTCTGCACAGATGCTGCCTGACCTGCTGTGCATTTCCTGCATTTCTTGTTTTTAGCTCAGATTTCCATCATCCCCAGTATTTTGTTTTTGTACAGCACATGTGTTTGGCTGGTAATTTAATAATGCCTGGTACCTGAACTGAATCTGGGCAGCTGTCCGTATAAACCTGAGGATATTGTGTATAGTTCAGATTATCCTGATTCAAACTGAATGCAGTCTCTTTGGGGACCGCAATATAAACAGGGCATTAGATAGGAGAACTACTGGTATTCTATATCTAAAGCACTTCTACACAATTAAGTGATTAATATATGTTCAGCTTTGTTGCAAAAGTGTATGGAAAATCATTATATTATTAAAATGTCCTTATATTTAGCTCTATGGTGAGTTTTATTTGTCTTGTCAGAAGGCTGAGACTGTGTTCTGCTGTTGCCACACGCTCTATGTATTAGAAAAGGCAAGAAATGGGCAAAGCTCTAAAGTACATTTAGATTGGTGCTGGCTGCTGTACTGTGTTGCCAGTTAATTGAAAAAACACTACTGCCTTCTATAGTGACATTGAGCATAAATGGCTTGCTACCCAGAGTACAGAGCGGAACACAGCTTGTTTCTTTGTGATTGAAAGTGGTTCAAATCCTCCTAGGCGACTGGCATTGACTTTTAAAGCCCTGGACATATGGTACAGTAAATGATTTGTATTTACAGTACTGCCAGACCTAGGTATCATGTTTCATAAAGGCCGTGTTTTGTAACAGTGCCCTGGTTTGTATTCCCAGTTCTCTTTTCAGTGTGCCATGTCTCGGTATCCAACTATTCAGGCAGCCATTATCTTTTACAAATCATTGCATCTGTTATCTTCTCGGGTTACTCTTAACAAAGGATTGAGCCTCAACTGCCTACAGACCCAGTTACCACCTTATCGGTTCAGTCTACACTGACTGCCTGACCAAATATGGCAAAGATTTTTTTATTAAATGTTTATTGATTAAAGATAACAAATGCAGTCTTTTTTTAATAAAAAGAAATCACATGGGTTAGTAGATGCGTTTCCATTTGCTGTAACTGGTGTCAATGTAATTAACCATTTAAATTTGATGTTTAGGAATGGTGAAGAAATATGGTTGCCATGTCTAACAAAGTACTTGCGCTTTTGTGTGATTTTCATTTCCATTCCCATTTAGTTCTCATTAACCTAGATTTAGCTTTATGCACTGACTCAGTGCTAGAAATCCGAAGACAATGCAGATTATGTTTTCTGAATTGTGAATGCTTCTGAGGAATGCTCGGGATGCTATTGTTGCACTATTTGAGGCTTGTAGGCAGATGAAGTGAGATCAAGCGAACTAGGAGCAGGAGTAGGCCCTCGGCCCCTCGAGCTTGCTCCGCCATTCAACAAGATCATGGCTGATTTTATTGTAACCTCAACTCCACATTCCTGTCTACCCCCAATAACCTTTCACCCTCTTGCTTATCAAGAATCTATCTACCTCCGCCTTAAAAATATTCAAAGACTCGTTGAGGAAGAGAGTTCCAAAGACTCACGACCTCAGAGAAAAGATTTCTCCTCATCTCTGTCTTAAATGGGTGACCCCTTATTTTTAAACAGTGACCCTTAGTTCTAGATTCTCCCACAAGAGAAAACATCTTTTCCACATCCACCCTGTCTAGACCCCTCAGAATCTTATATGTTTCAATCAGGTCGCCTCCTACTCTTCGAAAATGAGTTGTAAATAAACTTTAGTGTCACTACTTGTGTTCAATGGCTCCAAACGCAGCAGCAACTTTCATCACTCACTGTGTACTCTTTGAAAGGTTAAATTTGAACTTACTGTATCAAACTTTATTTAACAATGTACTACATTATAAATCCTAAATGTTATCCTGCAGTACACAATGACCTTCCCAATTGGTTATCCTACAGGACATTTTGTCATATGCTCATTCTACAGAATATGGTATGTGTTATTTTAAATGCATTTTCAATACCCTGTTACCTTAATCTGCATAAAACCTGTAATTTTTAACATAAATTATTATTTGCTTCTTATAAGGGGAGTGTGCTTAACCCTTGAGTTTTGAACTATGTAGTGGTTTTTCATAACAGTAAAGGCGAGAAATTATTGTTTGTTGTAAAAGTGAATGAACGGGTAACACTTTCATATAACATTCCTCTGTCTGCTTTTTTAAAAAAGGCATGAACACACTTAAAGTAACTTAATAAATGGCTAATTGCCTGTGTTAAAATAGTATAGAAAAGTGATACAAATGCATTAAGCATTGATCTGTTAGTATTGCAAATAATCTGCTTCTAACCTGATGTGTATTACCCATTCCCTCATCATTTAAAAATAATTCTGAGAAAAAGTTCAACAGAAATGATACGAATTGCAGTACTTTGTTAATTTCATAATGGATGGAACAATCTAGAGAATTACATTTGCAGTCTGGCAAGTAATAGACATGGTACATTTTTTTTCATTGCATCCATCAAACTTACGGACCATAATTGGTAAAAAGTGGGGTACCTGGAAATTTCTGTTCGGTATGTGATATTCAGATTTAATTTCTGAATAACAAAGCTATTATCACATATTAACTAGGGTTTTCAAAAATACTCTGCCTGTTGGTTTCACCATATTAAAATAGATGAAAAGGAGGTGAAGGTACAAAGATGACAACAAAGTCGTTAATGTAAGCAATATATTTATGAAGTTTGCATCTCTTTTAACTCAAAATAAATGTGTATTAGAAATAAACGACCATTATTTCAGCCAGGAAGTAACATTTAGTGCCATGCTGTAATATCAAGAAGCTTTGAGATATAATAATCATGTTGTAGTAATAAAAGGATTTAACATGATCAGTAACAACTGTTGGACTTAATAAGGATGGAGACAACAGCTTCAATAAAGATGTTCTTACAAGATGCTTCAAATACTAAGTACATACAGTATGAATAGGCTACAGCTTTTCTGATTACATATTGCAAATTATATCTGCCTTTCTTAGCAAACAAAACATAGTTTTATGTGATCCTTTAACTTATTGTTCTACACATCCTGATAAACACATTCACAAATTACTGCTAGTTTAGCAGAGAATCCTAATAAAATTATATTTTTCTAAAGCTGTAAGTCTGTCTTTGCAGCTGTCCCCCTCGTTTTTTCAAACTGTAGTATTCCCAGTTGTGAGGATGCAAGCCTTTGCCAATGTTCTTGAATGAATTTGGCCATGAAGCAATGCGCAAGAATGACCTGCGGAAGATCTCCTTTGTTGTAAATATGTGGTTGGTAGCCTGTGTGTTCCTAGCCAAGCATTCATGGGAATTCATGTAGTGGAGGATCATTTAATTGATGGTAAAGTCAGGTCCCGGCCTTTCCTGGCAGTTTCAGTTGGTTTTGCTGGGAAAGAAGCCTCCACTTGCCCAATTATGGCCCACCACGTGGGGTATGGCTGCAGGATGGGACAACTAGACTGGGGGTTTCCACGTACACGGCCAGCAATCCTGCCAGCAGGCCATAATGCCTACAAAATGAAGGAATGTTTGCTTGCCCACCAGCACAAGCAGAGCTCATGTAGGGCTCCAGGTCTGAGCTATGTAGTCATTTCTTGAGCCCCTTATAGAGTGAGTTGATTGACATTACTGGCAGACCTTTCCAGGGGAGCTTGGCAAACCCTGCCACCCACCACCCCCGCCCCCCCCCCCACCCTATCCTCCAAACCTCTGGGGAAATACCCCATGCCCGAATTCCTGGTCTGCCCTTCCCAGAAGATGCCTGAAATGTGCCCCTAGTGGCATTGAAAGCCTCCATTGGTATTATAACGAGGTGACCTTCCCCTGACCTCACACACTTTACATTCAGTGCAGGAGGTCACTGGCAGGCTGTTCCTGGCACTTAAGCTGGGATCAAAGGCCGATGAATTTTCAGAGCATCTATATTTCTCACCCTTATAATAGGAAACGAAGCTCAGATACTTCCACATCTCAGCTGAGATGTTTCTAAAGCCACGAGTATGTATGATTTTAAAGGCCTCTTTATTGAACGGTACCTGGACAACAACAGTTTGTAAAAGTTGGTTGCCCATTGGTTTATTGTATGATGACAATTAAGAACTTGGACTTTATTTGAAGGGTGACAGAAATGATGTCAGGAGCTGATTACTTTATAAATTCAAGTTAAAATCTAATCAAGAAAAATGAAAAGGTTTAGTGGCAACTATTGCTCTTTACTGCTTATGGAGTTGTGAGAAAATAATAATCTATTTAAGTTCAGGTGCAATTTTATACAGTGAGCTCTTATGTAATGAAATATCATCTGTCCTGACAAAATTTCACCATATCAGGAGCTGGCTGATTGAGCTGCCTGTGGACATTAATTTACAGACAGATACAGAAGGCAAAACTAGATCAACATTTACAGAGTAAAGGCAACACATTACTCAAGGCAGTTGAAGAGAAAAGCACATTAGAAGAAGAATTATGTGTTGCAGAAAGTCAAATAAATGAGTTGGCTCAGAAACTCGTTGTAGTAATAAAATAAGCACTGCAGGAAGAATTGATGAAAAACAAAAATCACATTTTAGCTTTGGCAGGAAAAAAAAGTAGTCTCCAAAACAGGATTGGAAATCTTGAAATAGCATTTGGAGAGTCTTACCATCTTGCGTGATGGTAGTGCTCAGACTTATTTTTAATGAATTGGGATAGGGCAATATTTTCACTGTAAGAAAAGATTCAATCTGTTTTAATTCGTTGCAAGTAGCTCCGCAATAGAACTATAGAAACAAATTAAGGGGTAGGATGAGTAGGGTTTGAGAATCGAATTCAGACAACAACATTGATGTCATGAGCTAAAGGTTTCAGGGCCACCAGCTCTATCATTTTGCACTATAAATGTACATTTAATATTTGGGTGTGTGACTTTAGAAGTTCTTCTGGGCAATAGAATTAACGACTGCAAATAAAAGGGTTGCTGTTTTACTTTCATTTTAAAATTGCATATGTAATTATCATGCACTTCAGGGGGCTAAATTGGATAGCCCCCAAAGACAGGTGTAGGGATCACGATTAGCCTGTGCCCATTCAGTGTAAAGCAGGCAGCACGCCAACTCGTGCTGCCTGCACATTTTGAATGATTGCTACATGCAACCAGCGTGAACTCTGCTATTCATTGGCTGCACGCATCAGCAGGGGGTCCAGAATCGGAGCTTTCTAGCACCCGTTAAAGTTAGCCGGCTCTTAAAGGGAAGGTGCAGTGTGGCTGGACCAAGTGCTGGCCATTATGCAGGAAGTGAATCTGACCTTGAAAACAGTGAAGAATGACATAATATGTGAAAGAGTGAGCTCCAAGGTTTTCAGACACTGCACTGGAAATCTTGGTGGAGGTGGAAAGGAGGAGAGATATCCTGTATCCATAGAGAGTCAGGAAGCCCTCTTTCTGCACCCTCACAGGGCAGTGGGAGCAAATAGCCATGGAGGTCAATGCTAGGAGTCAAGCCCCGAGGAACAGTATGTAGTGCCGCAAGAAGTTCAACGACTTCACACGAATTGTGAAGGTCATTGAATGCATCTTCAATTGCTATATCCCACCAACTGCACCATTAGCCTCAGACACTCCTCGAATCACCGCACCCCCCATCATTCATCTACCAACAATCTCTAACAATCAGGATTTATACCTAATATTCATATGCATCACTTGACTACCACACACTTCACACTGCCTCACACCTACGTCTCACAGCTTGCACAAACTACCAGCTATTCAACCAATACAGCCACATCACGAAAAGAGATTGCACCACAATCACTGGCACACTTTCCTCTCTCTTGCAGGGCAAGGTGGTGCATAACCAGAGGCAGCAAGAGCTAACCAGAGGGAACAAGCATACTTGCATGTCCTGACCCCCATGGAGCAGATGGTGCTGGCTGTAATTGGGATGACCATTACTGAGGCCGTGGTCAGAGGCGGGAATGAAACCAATGACGATGATGGTATCCTCATACCTAATCCTCCTTCTCACATCCTACCTCCATCTCATCCCACCTTTTCTGATCTAAAGCTGCAGCTGGTCTAAGCATGCACATCTTAGTTACCCCCCACCTCCTGCACCACAACTCTACCCTTGTGCTTTTCTCCTTTCAGATACTGAAGAACTGCAACCTGGCCAGGCAGTGGAGGAACAGCAAGATGACACTGATGATAAAGAAACACCATCACTTAATTTCACACTTGCAGCCACCAGCTCAGATATTTATTATTACTGGCTATTCCTCGCAGGCGAGGATGATTGTCTTCCGTGAGTTCGAAGATGGCTGATGAGGCCGCTTTGGGATCTACAGACTTTATGGCACATAGGGCATTTGTTATCATGTGGGATGTCTGGTCGTATATTTAGTTTGGGTCATGGCTTGTTCTTTCCATCGCTCTCGCTTTTCCTCTTCATTTTGTCGTTGGGTCTCAGAATGCTGGGATCCTTCCCACAGACTGTGACTCCATTTGGTTCAGTCCAGGGCGATAGTCTCCCAGGAGTTGATGTCAATGTTGCTTTTCTTCATGTTGGCTTTCAGCACATCCTTTCAGCACATCTGTCCTCCTCTGGTGTGTCTGCCCTGACTGAGCTGGGAGAAGAAGACCTGCTTTGGGAGCCTGGTATCGGACATCGAATCTATATGACCAACCCAGCAAAGCTGATGGCGGATAATCGTAGCCTCGATGCTTGTGGTGCCTGCTTGTGAGAGGACACTGATGTTGGTGCGCCTGTCCTCCCACTTGATATGTAGGATCTCCCGCAGGCAGCGTTGATGATATGACTCCAGTGCTTTGAAGTGCCTCCTATATGTTGTCCATGTTTTATCCCTGTACTGTAAGGTAGGGATCACGATCTCATGGTGGACAATGAGCTTGGTTTCAGTTTTGATGTCATGATCTTCAAACACTCATTTCCTCAGGCTGCACCAGCAGATATCAGGCAATGCTGGATTTCTTCATCAATGTCATTCTTCTGTGAAAGATAACTTCCAAGATACTGGAAGTGTTCCACATTTTCTAGGCATTCATCATAAATCGTAATCAATAGGGCCGGGGCGTGTGCATTTGGAGATTGCTGATGATGGATTTTGGTCCTCTGAATGCTGCGTGTAAGTCCCATCTTCTCATATGTCTCAGTAAATAAGTCGACAATTCTCCGAAGAACCGTTTCCGACACAACACTTACTGCAGCGTCATCAGCAGATTGGAGCTCAATGACTGAAGTCGGGGTGGCCTTAGTTTTTGATTGTTGTCATCTGAGATTAAATAGTTTACCTCCCATTCGGTAAATAAGCTGCATTCCAGCAGGAGCTTGTCTCTAGTCAGATGGAGCATGGCAGCTAGGAAGATCGAAAAAAGAGTTGGGGCAATGACACAACCTTGTTTAACTCCTGTCTTAACCTCAAAGGGGTCTCTAATGGATCCGTTGCTAAGGACCACTGCTTGCATATCATCATGAAGCAGGAGAAGGATGGTGACGAATTTTGGAGGACATCCATACTTCATCAGAATCTTCCAGAGTGCCTCATGATTTACAGAGTCGAAGGCCTTTGTCGAGTCACAAAATGCTATGTAGAGAGGTTGATGTTGTTCGCAGCATTTTTCTTGCAGTTGGGAAGCTGTGAAAACCATGTCAGCAGTGTCTCTTGATGGCCTAAGCCCACATTGAGATTCGGGTTGTAGCTCTTCAGCAAGTGTAATGAGTCGGTTCACAAGGGGTCTTATAATGATCTTTCCTGCAATGGAGAGCAGGGAGATGTCTTTGTAATTTCCACAGTTAGATTTGTCCCCTGTCTTGAAGATTGTCACAATCATGGTGTCCTTGAGATCATTCAAGAATTCCTCTTCATTCCAGATCTGTAAGATGAGGGTGTGGAGCTGTGATGTTAGTTCCTCTCCTCCATGCTTAAAGATTTCAGCGGGGATTCCATCACCTCCTGCCACCATGTTGTTCTTCATTTGTGTGATGGCTTTCATCATCTCCATAGGTGTTGGCAGAGGTACGATCTCTGTGTGGTTCTGAAGGAGGACAGGCTTATTCATCTTGGAGACTTCACTGCCAGAGTTGGAAGTGATTCCAATCTTTGAGATGGAACAATTGGCAGGGAAGGAATTGGAAATGTCAACTCCAACGGCATTCTTATCCTTACCAAACATGCAGAACATGGGCTCATCATCACCAATACAGGAGAGGTGAGGCAGACTATATTTAGGGCACCTTTACTAGCTGCCTCCCCAATAAGGGATGAGCAGAGTGGATCCTAAAGAGGGCTGCTCAGTCACAGTTACAGCTGCCGAAATGCACCTCTGCCTCATTCAAGTGCCAGACGATCATCTTGTAACTGCTGTCTCCATGCCAGCTCATGACTAGAAGCTTCCAGACAACACAATCCTGCTCCTGTCACCATTTACTGGTGGCAGAAGGGCTTGGAGGATGTACTCGGAAGGGAAGATGCCTGTGTGTGACTCTTTTCGCATGAAGAAACCGTTGCACACCAGCTTCCACGTGTGTCTTGACAGAATGACACGTTAATCCAAATGGCAAGGAAACCAAGACAATTAAAGGGCTTTATACTGCTGCAGCCTTTGCCCGCCAGAACAGCCGTTGAGATATTTCAAACGGCACATATTCCTCTGCCTGCTCTACCATTGAGGACTTGTTTGGCAGTGCCCCGTCTGCTGAGTATATCCAAGGTTCCTAACAGACCTTCACAGTAACCGAAGTGGCCCAGGACACAAAGAGCCCCACTGTACTTCATCCTGTTTTGATCAACCCTTTCTTGCTCATTGCCCAGGTTCCATTGCGAGGGCGACGGGGTGGACTTTGGAACCCTGATCATATACTGACACTGCACGTATCTTAGAGGATAGGGTAGAGGTTGTATCTGCACTTGGTGAGAGACTGGGTATGAGTGGACTGCAGCCAGGCAGGGAGCAAGGATATTACAAATGTCAGTGTGCCAGAAGACAAGGTTGCACATGGGTTCTGCTGCAGTGGAATCAGATGAGCACTTCGATGGGGCAACTGACTGAAAAAGTTGATGGATAGGCTAAAGAAAAAATGCTTGTTACATTGAGAAGCTTGAAATCTATGTTAAGAAGTATGAAGTAGTTCAGCAGCAACATGACACAGGGCTTTGTACAGATCCTGGGGCTCATCCTTTCACCCATGGCATTGGAGGCCATGGTGGTGGACCCAGCCATGATGTAGCGTCTGATGGCCGATGTCACATCTTTCTTTGCAGCGTACGTAGAAACTACCCACTGTCTGTGTGCAGCAGTGGAAGCTCAGACTGCTCTTATATAATCTTAGACTGCTGCCATTAAGGCTGTGGATTACAATGTACAAAGGGGCATGCAGGGTGTTCCAAAAGATTACTAGGATTGCTGAGGCATTGCCGCAGGGGAGTGGCTCTGGCTCTGTGTAGCACCAATCTGCTTTCCTCTCTCAGGATGACAGCATTCATCCTCCAATCCTGCCACTCTGCCAGTGCCCTTGGTGTTGCCTGCCAGCCAGCCAGCCAGGCCAGACTGCTGCTGACCATGCAAAGATGGTGCAGTCCGCAGCTGGTCCTCTTAAGTCCAGAGCTGCTTAAGGTTGTTCTTCAAGGCCATCTGCATTCTCCCCTACTGAAAGTCAGCAGCCTTTCATCAGCCATTCTATAGCCACTGGGGTAGCACTGGATAGAAGCACTAAGACAGGCAAAGGCACATGGAATTCAGGCACCAAGGGAATGCACAGAGGTGGTTATTGACCTTAATATGTAATATAGCATGATTTCAAATATAAATTTGGTTTTAAATGTTTATTTTGTGGTGGCTTTTATTTTTGCATTGTGGCCAAGTACACACTGTGACGATCAGTGACAGAGGGAAGGTAAGATGTGAGACTGTTGGCGAATGGGAAATTGGGATTGCCATTATTGCTATCACACTCAAATTAGTTCTTTATGGAACGTGCAAGCAGAAAGGGGCTGTCTCGGTTGTGTCCTCCCTTCCTCCTCCCTCTCCTCATGCTTGGGCTCCTCAGCTCTTGTCAGATAGCTGTTGATGAGGGCTATTCCCTCATGAAGGCAAGGTCGTGCAGCATGAAGCAGACCACTATGAATCTTGAGATCTGTTCTGCTGAGTACTGCAGGGCTCCTCCAGAGCGTTCCTGGCAGCAGAAGTGTTGTTTCAGCACACTAATGGCCTGTTCTAGAATGTGCATACCAACATGGCTTTCATTATACGCATGCTGCCCACGCATGCATGGGTCACACACCAGAGTCATCAGTCATATGGTCATCGGATAGCCCTTGTCACCCAGTAACGACCCTTTGGCTTGCTGTGGTGACTCAAATCCAGCTGGCACACTGGACCGCCGCAGATTGAAGGCATCATGACTGCTGACAGGATACTGGGCATTGACCAGTATGATTCCCTGCCTAAGGTTATACATCAACTAGATGTTGAGGGAATGGAATTCCTTTCAGGCCGAATTGACATGTAGTGCCTGCAAAGTGATGTGGGTGCAGTCAATGGCACCTTGCGCCATGACAAAGCCTGCAATCCTAGCAACTGTACATGTTCGCTCCAGCTCCTTGTCTCTGGCAATAGGGAATGAAATGAACTTATCTCTGTTTACATAGGGAGCCTCAGTGACCTCCCTTACACAACAGTGGATGACAAACTGCGAGATGTTGCTAATATCTCCAGCTCCAGCCTGGAAGGAGCCAGATGCGTCATAGTTTATCACCGTGGTCACCGTCATAGCCACTGACAATCTGACCTTTGCCCTGCTCTGAGATTGCGGTTGTGGCTGCAGCAGGTGATAGATTTCAGTGAGGACATCCTTACTGAAGTGCAGTCATCTCACACATTGTTCCTTCCTGAGGTTGAGGTAGGAGAATTGCCCCCTGAGCACTCTGGGCGGATATGGTGAGAGCCCTTCTCCCCCTTTTCTCTCTTTCAGCAGCTTGTCCTACTCCACAAGCCCTCTCTCCAAGGGGAATGCCTACTAGTGCCCCAATATTTGGAAACAACTGGTTTGTGCAGAAGTCTTGAAGTCAGCAAGAAGTCCTTCAGCACCTGCCGGTAGACTTTCACAACTTGAAACAACTACAAACTACCGAACAATGTGGGGGTATATGTGCATAAGTCATTGAAGGTGACAGGACAGGTTGAGAGCGCGGTTAATAAAGCATACAGTATCCTGGGCTTTATTAATAGGAGCATAGAGTACAAGAGCAAGGAGGCTATGTTAAACTTGTATAAGACACGAGTTTGGCCTCAGCTGGAGTATTGCATCCAGTTCCGGGCACTGCACTTTAGGAAAGATGTAAAGGCATTGGAGAGAGTACAGAGAAGATTCAAGAGAATAGTTTCAGGGATGAGGAATTTCAGGTGTGCTAACAGATTGGAGAAGTTTTCCTTGGAGAAAAGAAGGCTGAGAGGAATTTGATAGAGGCATTCAAGATCATAAGGGGTCTGGACAGGTTGGTTAGAGAAAAACTGTTCCCACTCATGAAAGGATCGAGAACGCGAGGATACAGATTTGAAGTGATTGACAAAAGAAGCAAAAGCGACATGAGGAAAAACTTCTTCACACAGCGAGTGGTTAGGATCTGGAATTCATTGCCTGAGAGTGTGGTGGAGACAGATTCAATCAAGGCATTCAAGAGGGAATTTAGACTGTTATCTGAAAAGGAAGAGTGTGTAGGGAGAGAAGGCGGGAGAATGGCATTAGGTGAATTGCTCATTAGGAGAGCCAGTGCCAATATGATGGGCCAAATGGCCTCCTTCTACGCTGTAACAATTCTGTGATTCTCTGACTTGTAGAATTGTAGCAACAGCCAGAAGAAATTAACCAGCAACTAACCCGTAAGTAATTGATATCCCTTTAAATAGCACTGGTGGTGGGGTGTCCTTCCTGCTGCTGAAAGCATGTTCAGTTATGTGAGGTTAAGAGAGGGCATTAGCTGGAGTGTTGAGCTCTAAATTGGCACCACTGGCATCATGGTCTGCCTGCCCTGCATACTTCTGGACGTTCATTGCACATGTGCTAACGCCCTCACCAATATGGCAGGCGGCACAATACACCGCCCCCCAGGCTGTGCATCACAGATGCCATTTTGGAGCTCTAAATGCCCAAAAACGGGCATTAATGAGCTCAGTTTCTCGACCTTTGTGTTTATTGAAGGTGTTTGTGGTGGAGAAAGGAAAGTATTCTACTTAATTTAAATCCAGTGTCAGTTCACAAACAATGTCTTACATCACTGCAGACCACCTGCATCTGCCCCAAGATTCTTTGAATCTATTAATTTTGTGCCAATTAATGAGCATTCTGAGCTTGGACTTGTACCTGTAAGGAACTGGTCTTGGCTACTCAAAGTTCCTTCAGTTTTACTTTCCAGCAGGGAAAAAAAAAACTTTTTGGACTGCAGTCAAATTAAACCATGCAGCTGGTAGGATAGTGCTTGTGCATTTAGAGACAAGTTTATGAAGCAGCTGTAGATTTGGAGTTTTGTCTATTGGTTGAAGTGATTAATTTTTAAGTTAACTTTGTTTCCCTCTCTCCAGAGATGCTGCCTGACTTGCTAAGTAATTCCAGCAATTTCTGTTTTTATTTCAGATTTCCAACATCTGCAGTATTTTGCTTTTGATTAATTTGTAGTATGGGCTGTCTTGGTTGGGTAGGACAAATCGGCATCACCTTTACTTTCACTCTGGTTCATAGCAGGAGTAAATCGAAATTAAGACTGTCTTTTGATGCTGATGTCTGGAATCGTCCCAAGAACTTCAGCTCCAAATAGGTCAGACTTTAAAGAATTGCGTTATTTGTAGTGATGAAAATGAGCCAACTCGTACAAAGATTCATTTTCTGCTTGCTGTTGTAAATGAAGGACTGCTGTGTGCCACATGGTATCCAAAGCAACTGCTGCTCAGACCACACAGGATACAATGTATAAAGAAATTAAGAGTTTCTGTCATCTTAATAAAAGCCCTCTTTTCACATTTGCTTTTGATATCTTTCAAAAATAAGAATTAGCAATGCCAGTACATCTGTGGATTTTTTTTGTTTCAAAAATAGAGGAGATCCATTGTGCAATATTTTAGGTAGATTTCTGTTGCTCACTGCACCAACTGGTACATTCCTTTGCCAGGTCTAAGCTGTCCTGATAGGTGATGGTGAAATTCAGCATATAATATTGAATAGCTCTTTTATTTAGTAGAGGAGATATGGTCTCGCATGTTTCGAGGGTCCAAAAAGGACATAATGAAGTCAGTTTCAGCAGGGTGATGCTATGAGCAGTTGGTGGTGCTAATGGTGACTGCCTGCAACAAGTGCGGACATCATTTACATATGAGAATAAGGTCCCTTTTCTTAAATTGGTCTCCATGCATGCCTGAAATGTCACTTGTTCTAAGGAGGCAGGCAGCCAATTTCCATAATTAAAGCCCCAATTAAGGGCCATTTTACAGTGCTGTTGGGATTTCACCAATGGCAGGGTGACCCCTTGCTGTGTGGGGAGGCCACCAGCTAAATGGAGGCATCCTCTCAGCGGCAGCCAGGCGGGGAAAGATTTAATGGAACAAAGAGGGGGCCGCAGCGCACGATGCCTTTCTACAAATGACCCTGTGCAAAGTCCTGGGACCTGAGTTTGTGCTTGGTGCATATTGTAGTGCTGCTATGAGGTGCTGTAGTGCTATACGTCCACTGCAGGATGTCCATGGAGGATGACCTCGAGGGGCTCTGGCTGTTGATGATCTAGCTGCAGAATGCAGGAACTCTGCTTCAGCTGGGACAGTCCGGCTCAGCTGGCTGTCTGATACCAACGAGGGCACTGGGTTAGAGGCTGGCAGGGAGCAGGCAAACTGTCATCCTGAACGAGGACAGCATGTGCCTTTCCCATGGATCTAATGCCACCCTCAGTGGCTGAGCCTCAGCATTCGACTGAGAAGAGAGTGCAGGTGTGCTCGGAGGTTCTCCAAACCACTGTCTGCACTCTCCTTCAGGTATTGCGTGAGATTAAGATGGCAACAGCCTGAGCTGTCACTAGAGTCTTCATCACTGTGTTTTCTGCATGCTCAAAAGAGTTGACCTTTCACTGGCTGAATGCATGCTCTGTGTGAAGGTAGCACACAAATTGGAGCTGAACATCTCTGCGCTCTCCCACATTGTTAACAAGCTATCTGGCAGGCATCTCAGTACACTTAGAAAGCCACTGCGGATAGTCATCATTCTGCTTATGTATGGTAGGACCTTAATATCTACATTTGTACCCTGTGCAGCAGGGCTAGGATGCAAGCTGACCCTCTGGCAAGCGGTTTCCTGGGCCATCGAATCCCCCTGCCCTTCCTCCTGTACCTACATCCTGGATGAATCTCCACAAGCCAACCACACTCCACCCCTCCCCACCCCTGCTATCTTTTCTCTGAACTATGCGGGGTATCAGTCTCCAAACTGGTAGCTACAAACATATGGTCAATTAGAGTCTCCTATTTTGCACTGCCACTATCCTCAATGCAGAGCATGGCTACCTGACCTGAGCCATACCAGGCCCAATGACTTGTGCCAGGTTCGGGTTGGGTTGGGTCGCTCTTCCGGATCCGGCTTTCAGGCTCGGGTCGGGTCGGGCACAGGTCAGACACAGTGACAGCCAGGATGTCAAGGCAGGAAATGTTCATTTTGACTCCGCACTAGTCTGCAGTGAGCGTTTCCATCCAAGGGACAGCACAACCTCTTCAATAAAGTTGATTACATTCCGGTGGTCAGGTCGGGTCGGGCACGGGAAAAAGTCAAAGGGCTCGGGTTGGATGTGGTTCTGTTGGGCTCGGGTCGAGTTTCATTTGCAGACCCAAGCAGGCCTTTACCTCAATGACCTTGATATCCCTACAACTTTTCATATGTGATTGTATTATCGGATCTGCTATCTTATACCAGCCACATTGACCTTTCTAAACCTGTGCTGCAATAAGAATAAAAGCATGTCTTGTGACACTGATCAGTTAAATCAAGAAAGAATAAGCAAATGAGAAATGTAGGACAAAATTACAATGTGTAGAAACAGATATAACAGCAGATAAAGAGAGAAGACATTTTCAATGAAACTCTTGGTAATTTGTAGATGATCAGTCGTGTACATTGTGCCAACTGATAAGTATTTACCAGAGGTTTGGTCACATGACCCACTGAAATCTCATGAGATTCCTGAGAAATACTTGGTACTATTTTGAAGAGTAATATTCATGTTTCTCCTTCAGAAGAACTAAATGAAACTGAATGCTGACATGTAACACATAAAAATGCCATGCTCACATGAAGTGCAATAATTGATAACACAAGAACTTAAACTGAAGCATTATAAAAATGGACTTTTCTTTTAAAAATGGACAATGTGCTGGAAAATGGCCACCAAAGGTCAAACCTGTATATTCAAACTGTCTTACAGTCTGGTGGGAGTAAAAGGATGCATTCAAAGCTAAGAGGTGTCAATTTTACCCATCCTGAACCCACCAAGTGATGCTTTTGAATTGAATGGGTTATTTTGAAACAAAGAAGGTATGAAGTAGCCACAGCCTGGGCCATTGTTGGTCACCGCAGAGAGGGAGATCTATTTCTCCAATTTTGACCTTAAAAGTAGCTCTCTGGAGAGGGCAAGGAGAGACTCAGAAAAAACATCACAAAAGCCTGTCCAGCTGAGAGCTGGGAGAAAATCCAGCAAGTCAAAGAAGGTGCCTTGCTGTTAGTTCTATACTTCAACTTGTGCTGCAGATAACTGAGAGTGATCTACTGTCTCTAGATTGAAGACTCAGCTACCCGAGAAATTTACAAAACCCAGGCCTGCATCTTTAAAAGAAGAAATTGTCCTCTGCGAAGATTCAACAGGTTACTGTGAGCCCCAAAAACCTATCTCACTTCAGATCACTTCCTATGTTTTCTCTTTATCTATCCCTTGTGCATGTGCATGCAAGTGAATAGATGTGTGGGTGTGGTTGCAATCATTTCGGGAGTGAATATTTCTTAATAAATAGTTAAGCTTCAGTTTTAAACCTTCAAGGAAACCTGTCGCTGTCTGTTTATTTGACAAAATAGACACAAAGGGGTTAAAACCTTAGTAACAAAAACACTTGCTCTGGTCAATTGAGAGTTGAACAATGGAAACCACCCACACCCCTCACCACGTGATCATAACAAAAGCTTTAGGTATCTTATTTGCGGGCTGCATGTTTCATTGAAAGCCATGAAATTTGGCTCTGCAGCACCTGATTTTTCAGTGCTAACAGTGCCATTTTGCCTCTGAAAGGGTGTCCACAGCACGCACACAAACTTCTGGTGCTAGTTGCGTGAACTCCATTTTGGTGAGGGCATTAGCGTGCGTGCAGTGAATGTCTGCCGAAGGTATGCTGAGTAGGCAGACTGTGACATCAGTCGGCACCGTGCTCCATCTAACACCCTCTCTCAACCTCGCACAGTTGAACATGCTTTTAGCAGCAGGTAGAACCTCCCCACCCCCCCCCCACTGCGCACCCCTCCCGACCCCCACCACCCATCACCAACGTTATTTAAAGGTTTTATCAGTTACTTACAAGTTAGTTACTGATTCATTTCTACTGAATGTTGCTACAATTGCAGTTGTGGAGTGGTTGTAGCACATGCTGAAGGACTTTATCCTGACTTCAAAGATTCTATCCAAACCATTTGCTCACAGATATGTGTACCATAGTATGCATTCCTTTTAGAGTACAGCAAGATGTGAAAAATGAGCAGAGGCGACACAGTGCAGGACAAGCTGCTGGAAGAGGGAGGAGGGGGAGAAGGGCTCTCAGCTGGAGGCAAAATTCACCCAGGTTGTACAGGGATCAATTCTCCTACCTTAACCTCAGCGGGGAAAAGTGTGTCTGATGTCTTATTTTCACTAAGGACGTCTTCACTGAAATCTTCCACCTGCTGCAGCAACAACTGCGGCCTCAGAGCAGGGTGAGGATGGCATTGTCAATGGCTGTGAAGGTGATCGTGGCCAGGAACTTTTATGTGTCTGGTTCCTTCCAGGCTGGAGCAAGCAATATTTGCAGCATCTCCCAATTTTCTGTGCACTTGTTACATAACGTCCGTCACTGAAGCCCTGCATTCCACTAGAATGGAATACATTTCATTCTGTCTTACCAGAGAGAAGCAGGGTGGAGTTAGCACATGGTCTTGCAAGGATTGCAGGCCTATGGTCCAGGCTTTGCAGGAGCTGAGTGTCAACTCTTGAGATGCACCACCACCAAAAGAGATTCCACTCCCTCAATGTCCAGCCGGTCGGTGTGACCACATGGAGAGAATCATGTAGGTCAATGCCTGGTATCCTGGCAACAGTTTATGTTGTCTTACTTCTGCAGCAGTATGCTGTACCATCTGCATTTGAGCCTTCACAACAAACTAAAGAGTGGCTACTTGGCTATCATCTGAGCAACTGGCTCATGACTTTGGTGTACAACCCATGGTGCACAACCAAAACACAAGTGGGCAGCCTGCATATAAACGAAAGCCGAACTGCCGCACAAACTGCCACATCAAGCAGACCATTCGGTTGCTTAAGCAATTCTTCTGCTGCCTGGACAGCTCTGGAAGAGCTCTGGAGAACTCGGCAGAGCAGGTGTAAAGATTTGTGGTGGTCTGCTGCATGCTGCACAACCTTGCCATCATGAGGGCACAGCCTTTGCCACCAGCAATCATCATGGCCACAATGCAAAAATAAATGTCACTGCAAAATAAACATTTCAAGTTTATGCACACTATGGGCTAAATTTTATGGGCACCCCTGGAGATGGGTTCGGTGGGGGGTGCCCATAGAATTGTGATGGGAGGCGAGGGGAAGGAGCGGAGTGGCGGCTGGCGGATCTGCGTGGAACCTGATCTGGAGCGGCAGCTGTAAATAAAGAGCAGGGCTCGAGGCCCTCTTTCACTTACCTGGGAGCAGAGCGGAGCAGCAGACTCCCGGTGTCTCTCAGCACGCGCTGAGACTTGAAAAGAGGAAAATAAAAACTTAGTGACATCATGGGAATTCTGCAAAGTGATTGGTTGGGTAAGTAACAGGTGTTCGTGCATTTAAATTGCTTAAAAAGGGGAAAGTTTTTTTTTTAAAAACCTCAAGTGATGAGGTGAGTAGTAGTACTTAAATTAGAGTAATTTATTAAGGAATTTAGATTGGAGTGGGTAGTGTTTGGAGTAGAACAAGTCCCCGAGTTTAATAGTATTTTTTAAAGGGAGTAACTAAATTAATTTAAAGGTAAGTCATGGCAAGAGAGCTCAGCCCCGTGGTATGCTCCTCCTGCACTATGTGGGAAAGCAGGGATGCTTCCAGTGTCCCTGACAACCACGTGTGCAGGAAGTGTATCCATCTGCAGCAACTGACTACCCGCATTACGGAGCTGGCAGGTAGTACAGGAGTCCCCTGTGGCCATCCCCCTCTCAAACAGATATACCGCTTTGGATACTGTTGGGGGGGATGACCTCCCAGGGAAAAGCAGCAACAGCCAGGTCCGTGGCACCAAGGATGGCTCTGCTGCACAGCAGGGAGGGAAAAGGAGTGGAAGAGCTATAGTAATCGGGGATTCTATTGTAAGGGGTACAGATAGGCGTTTCTGTGGCCACAAACGTGACTCCAGGATGGTATGTTGCCTCCCTGGTGCTAGGGTCAAGGATGTCACGGAGCGGCTGCAGGAAATTCTGAAGGGGGAGGGGGAGCAGCCAGAGGTCGTGGTACACATTGGTAACAACGACATAGGTAGAAAAAGGGATGAGGTCCTGCAACAAGAATTCAGGGAGCTAGGTAGCAGATTAAAAAGCAGGACCTCTAAGGCTGTAATCTCTGGATTACTCCCAGTGCCACGTGCTAGTCAGTTTAGAAATGGGAGGATAGAGCAAATAAATGCGTGGCTGAGGAGATGGTGCAGGAGGGAGGGCTTTAGTTTCCTGGATCACTGGGTCTGTTTCTGGCAAAGGTGGGACCTGTACAAGTTGGACGGGTTGCACCTGAACCGGAATGGGACAAGCATCCTTGCTGGGAGATTTGCTAGTTCTGTTGGGGGGGGTTTAAACTAATTTGGCAGGGGGATGGGATACAGAGTGGAGGTACAGTAGGGAGTAATATAGAACAGAAAGTGAGTCTGCCTGGAAGGCAGAGCAAATATAGACCTGTTAAGGCACAAGGGAAAAATGCAAGGTTGGATTGCATCTATTTCAATGCAAGGAGTCGTATTAGTAAGGCAGATGAATTGAGGGCGTTGATTAGCACATGGGATTAGGATATTATTGCTATCACAGAGACATGGTTGAGGGAGGGACAGGACTGGCAGCTCAATATTCCAGGGTATAGAATCTTCAGGCACGACAGGGGAGGGGATAAAAGAGGAAGTGGCATTGCATTGTTGATCAAGGAGTCAATTACTGCAGTAAGGAGGGATGACATCTTAGAAGGTTCCTCAAAAGAGGCCATTTGGGTAGAACTTAAAAACAAAAAGGAGGCAATCACTTGGCTGGGTGTCTACTACAGGCCTCCAAACAGTCAGGAAGAGATAGAGGAGCAAATATGTAGGCAAATCTCTGAGAAGTGTAAAAATAATAGGGTAATAATAGTAGGGGATTTCAACTTCCCCAATATTAACTGGGATAGTCTTAGTGCAAAAGGCTTAAAAGGGGCGTAATTCTTAATATGCATACAGGAGAGCTTTTTGAGCCAGTATGTAAAAAGTCCTACAAGAGAAGGGGCAATACTGGACATAATCCGAGGGAATGAAGCCAGTGAAATGGTAGAAGTGTCAGTAGGGGAGCATTTCGGAGATAGTGACCATAACTCTGTAAGATTTTAGGTAGTTATGGAAAAGGACAAAGATGGACCAGAAATAAAGGTACTGAATTGGGGGAAGGCCGATTTCAATATGATAAAACAGGATCTGGCCAAAGTGGACTGGGAGCAGCTACTTGTAGGAAAGTCTACATCAGACCAGTGGGAGTCATTCAATGAGGAAATAGTGAAGGTTCAGAGCCAACATGTACCCATAAAGGTGAAGGGTAGGACTAACAGGCCCAAGGAACCCTGGATGTCAAGGGATACAGAGGATTAGATCAGGAAAAAAAAAGGAGGCTTACGGCAGATCCCAAGTGCTGAAAACAGCGGAGGCACTAGAGGAGTATAGAAAGTGTCGGGTGGCACTTAAAAAAAGTAATTAGGAGAGTGAAGAGGGGGCATGAAAAAACATTGGCGGGCAAGATAAAGGAAAATCCCAAGGCGTTTTATAAGTATATTAAGGGTAGGAGGATAGCCAAGGAAAGAGTAGGGCCCATTCGGGATCAACGTGGCAATCTTTGTGTGGAGCTGGAGGACATAGGTGCGGTTTTATATGATTACTTTTCATAGGTGTTCACTATGGAGAAGGACAATGTAGGTGTAGAGGTCAGGGAGGGGGATTGTGATATACTTGAACATATTAGCATTGAAAGGGAGGAAATGTTAGCTGTTTTAGCGGGCTTAAATGTGGATAAATCCTCAGGCCCAGATGAGATGTATCCCAGGCTGTTATGTAACTCAAGGGAGGAGATAGCAGGGGCTTTGACACAAATTTTCAAATCCTCTCTGGCCACAGGAGAGGTACCAGAGGATTAGAGGACAACGAATGTGGTACCATTATTCAAGAAGGGTAGTAGGGATAAGCCAGGTAATTACAGGCTGGTGAGTCTAACTAACGATTTATATAGCTCCAGCATAACCTCGTGTGGGTGGGAAAATGTTGGAAAAAATTCTGAGGAACAGGATTAATCTCCACTTGGAGAGGCAGGGATTAATCAGGGATAGGCAGCATGGCTTTGTCAGTGGGAGATCGTGTCTAACTAACTTGATTGAATTTTTCGAGGAGGTGACTAGATGTGTCGATGAGGGTAAAGCAGTTGATGCAGTATACATGGATTTCAGTAAGGCTTTTGATAAGATCCTGCATGGGAGATTGGTTAAGAAGGTAAGAGCCCATGGGATCCAGGGCAATTTGGAAAATTGGATCCAAAATTGGCTTAGTGGCAGGAGGCAGAGGGTGATGGTCGAGGGCTGTTTTGCGATTGGAAGCCTGTGACCAGTGGTGTACCACAGGGATCAGTGCTGGGACCCTTGCTGTTTGTAGTGTACATTAATGACTTAGACGTGAGTACAGGATGTATGATCAGTAAGTTCACAGATGACATGAAAATTGGTGGTGTTGTAAATAGTGAGGAGGAAATCCTTAGATTACAGGGAGATATAGATGGGCTGGTAAGATTGGCGGAGCAGTGGCAAATGGAATTTAATCCTGTAAAGTGTGAGGTAATGCATTTTGGGAGGACTAACAAGGCAAGGGAATACACAATGGATGGTAGGACCCTAGGAAGTACAGAAAGTCAGAAAGACCTTGGTGTACTTGTCCATAGATTACTGAAGGCAGTAGCACAGGTAGATAAGGTGGTTAGGAAGGCATATGGGAATCTTGCCTTTATTAGCTGAGGCACAGAATATAAGAGCAAGGTGGTTATGATGGAGCTGTATAAAATGCTAGTTAGGCCACAGCTGGAGTACTGTGTACAGTTCTGGTCACCACACTATAGGAAGGATGTGATTGCATTGGAGAGGGTGCAGAGGAGATTCACCAGGATGTTGCCTGGGCTGGAGCATTTCAGCTATGAAGAGAGACTGAAAAGGCTAGGGTTGTTTTCCTCGGAGCAGAGAAGGCTGAGGGGGGACATGATTGTGATGTACAAAATTATGAGGGGCATTGATAGGCTAGATAGGAGGAAACTTTCTCCCTTAGTGGAGGGGTCAGAACCAGGGGGCATAGATTTAGGGTAAGGGACAGGAGGTTTAGAGGGGAGATTTGTGGAAGCATTTTTTCACCCAGAGGGTGGTTGGAATCTGGAACGCACTGCCTGAAGAGGTGGTAGAGGCAGGAAACCTCACAACATTTAAGAAGTATTTAGATGAGCACTTGAAACGCCATAGCATACAGGGCTACGGGCCAAGTGCAGAAATATGGGATTAGAATAGTTGGGTGCTGTATGGCCTGCACAGACACGATGGGTCGAAGGGCCTGTTTCTGTGCTGTATAATTCTATGACTCTATGACTATGACAATGCAATTTTGTTGGGGCAGGATCGCCAATGACTGCCTTCCTTCACATAGCCACTTGAGGCCCTTAGGTGACCTATTACTGGCCACTTAAGGGCCTCTTCCTGTCGCTGCTGGTACGTAACTGGGGGTGCGGGGATGGTGGCTCTCCCTCCTTCAAGGACCCCTGCCGGGAAACCATCCACCCCCCTGAACCTCCCTTCCTCTGCACTTCCCACCCCACCACTCCTCGCTGGGCCTGCCAGTCTGGCCCCGGTGACCCCACCTCACTTACCTTTGGTCTGGGTTCCAGTGCTGGACCTGGGTCCAAGGTCGCTTATAGTACCGGCAGCAGCCAAAGCTCCATGTGGCACTGCTGATACAACTGAGCTGCCTTCCTTCTGATTGGCCCGCAGCTCTTGGAGGTTTAAAGGGATGGGGATCCCAGCACCAGGCATTTAAGTGCCTCAGTGCCATTCGATCGCGCCGGGGGGTGGGGCTCAGATAGGCTGAGGTGGACTTCCTCTACAATCAGAAGAAAAGAGAAGTAAGACAGCAAACACTATTGTCTGGCTTATGGTGAGCAATGCCACGAGAGACCTGCTAGGTTATGCATTTTTCCTTTGGCAGGTGCTGCAATTGGTTGCATTATGTTGGAAGGCAGTCACTAAATCTGCCAGCAAGTCACTGAATTAGACACACCATTTATTTGACTAAGCCCTTTCTTTAAAAAAAATACTATTCTTACTGAATTGCTTGAATAATCTTTTCAGTAAACTGAAGTGTTTCTAATCTTATTACACTGAGAAGTGCTGAAATACCAATTTCAAACTGATCTCTGCTTACTGTACCTGCACCTGGGAATTTAGAATGGCACTACGGGGGTGAAGGAGGCCCCTGGGGGTCCTGTAGAAATGAAAACGTTAATTGCATTCATCAATTATTCTAATGTTTTGCTTTATTTGAACAATGCCTGCTTTATATGAGCTGTAATTCTGTGAAACGTGACGTAGCTCAATAATCTGAGCAGGCAGGGCATAATGTCGCAATCCTCCAGCAAGCATTACCAGAAGGAATAGAACTGCCCTGACAGTGAGACAGTGCCATGTTATGAGCAGGCTTTGATGCACAGCATCCCTTGCTTTGTAATGCTTGACAGAAGTTAACATAGTAGAAACCTGTTGCTTTTCAATGGGTGGGGTTCTTTAAATATCTCTGCTTACTTACAGTCCTGGTATTGATGATGATTGATTTTAATTCTGACAGCAAAAATCATCTTTGGTGAAGTTTTCATTCATTTTTAACAATGCACTTTAATAGCATAGATGCAGTTAAAGGGAAGCTAAATATACAGATGAGGGAAAAAGGAATAGAAAGTTATGCTGACAAGGTTCGGTGAAGAGGAATGGAATGAGTCTTATATGCGACATTAACACCTGCATGGATCTGTTGGGCTACATGGTCTGTTTCTGTGCTGTACATTCTATGTAAAAAATCAAAGGTTATTTTGGTGGATTATTTTTAATTTAGAATATAAAAATTCAATAGCAATAAGAAAAGTGATTCTATCAGGCATCATTTAGCTTGAGGTGCCAGTCCGGTCCAGTTTTTATCCTCTTTATATAACTATTATTGGTAATTTGTTTTAATTGGCCAAGCACTAAGTTGTGCCCTTAGTTCCATCTTTCATGGAACAATACAGCATAGAATGGAACCATTTGACCCATTGTTCCTGTCCCGACTCTTTAAAAGAGTTACCGAATTAGTCCTTTTCCCCACAGGCCTGCACATTTTCTACTTCAAGTATTTATCCAATTCCCTTTTGAAAGTTACTATTGAATCTGCTTTCACCACCCTTTCAGGCAGAGTGCATTCCATTTCATAATTACTGGCTGCATAAAATATTTCTCCTAGCCTCTGGTTCTTTTGCCAATAGCCTTAAATCTAAGTCCTTAAGTTATCTAACCCTTCTGCCATGAGAAACAGTTCCTCCTTGTTTACTCTTTCAAAAACATTCATGATTTTGAACACCTCTATCAATTCTTCTCTTAATCTTCTCTGCTGAAAGGAGAACAACGCCAGCTGCTCTAATCTTTCCATGTAACTTAGGTCCTGCATCCCCAGTATTATTCTCCTAAATCTCCGAAAGTGTGGTGCCCAGAATTGGATGCAATACTCTAGCTGGGGCTAACCAGTGATTTATAAAGAGTTAGCATAACTTCCTTGCTTTTGTACTTTCTGCCTCTGTTTATAAAAGCAAAGGTCCCATATGCATTTTTAACAGCTTCCTCAAACTTGTCCTGCCGCCTTTAACCATTTGTGTATGTACATCTGCCAGTCTCTGTTCCTTCACCCAATTTGATATTGTACCTTTAGTTTATATTACCTCTCCCCATTCTTCTTACCAAAATGCAATTCACACTTCTCTGCATTAAATTGCATCTCCCATGTATCTACCATTTCAGTCATCTATGTCCTCCTAAAATCTATTACTATGCTTCTCATTGTTTACTACATTTCCAAGTTGTGTGTCTTTTTAAAATTTGTTCTTGGAATGTGGGTATCACTGGCTAGGCCAGCATTTATTAACCATCCCTAATTACCCTTGAGTAGGTGATGGTGAGCTGTCTTCTTCAACTGTTAGTCTATATTGTAGAGGTACACGCACAGTACTGTTATGGAGGGAGTTCCAGGATTGTGACACAGTGAAAGTGAAGGAGTGACGACATAGCTCCAAGTCAGGGTGGTGTGTGACTTGGAGGTGATGTTCCCATGCCTCTACTGCCCTTGTTCCTCTAGGTCTGCAAACTTTGAAATAATGCCCTGTATACTCAAGTCTGAGTAAATAATTGTTTTGCCAATGTGCTTTGTTGAATGATAATTTTCTTTAATACACTGACTAGAGATCTGAGTTTGTATTTTTTTTACAGACATTTTAAAAAGACATTTAAAAAAGATGACTTTGCTAGCAGCTTAGGATGGTCACCTAATTTGCAACACAATATCCTACATGCAAGGACTGTGAGGAGGGAGACAAAATGTCTGCTAATTCCCCAGCAAGAACCAAGACCCAGGAAGTTTAAGGGAACTGTTCATTCTCTTTCTTTTAGCAAGGAGAAGAAATACTGCTAACTTCTATGTTTGAATCACTGAGTGACTATCATGTAACAAGCCCCTCCCCATTTGTGGTTTTAAGCTGGTGTTTTCTCTGCAGCAGAGGAGAAGCAACTGGACTCTGACACATGCGGACCCGAGTGAGGATCGATCTCTCTCTCTCTCTTTCTCTCTCCATTCTGGCTTGAAAGCTTTCAAATCCTGCCTGTTGACTGACCACCTTTGCATACTCTGGCTACAATCAGGAAATCAACTGCATCACTGTTTCCAAGAGACCAACTGAACCAGTCATCTACCTCTTCAAAGTAAAAGCCTCAGGACCACCGAATTCAGCTAGAAGCCAGCCGAATCACCAAACATCACAGACTGTATACCCTTTTTTTTCTATGGACTCTAACTCAGCCAATCTACCTTTCCCCACTCTGTAACTTATTTGTGTGCATGTAAACCTCCAGAATATGTGTGTGAGTGGAAGGTGGTGCATTGCTAATATTTGCGTTAGTTCGGTTTAGGTACAATAAAATTAACCTCTTATTTTGTTAAACTCAAGAAAACCTGTCCGACTAGTTCTTGTTATGAACATAGGAAGTAAGTAATCAAACACCTACTGAATTGTCCAGTACATCCACTTTAAGAAAGAATTAAACCTGTTGTGGTCAAACAAGGAGAGGGAAAAGAAGGAAACCTTTCAACCCCCTCCTCACTTGACCGTAACAGCAATTTGGGGGATCATGTCTGGGATCAAACCCATAGACAAATGGGAAATTGGAAGCAGGAAACCAAATTGATCCCTAGCAATAAATTAAAAACTTCAGTACAGGTATTCTTGCTGTTGTCAGTGCTAGAATACTAAAATATCCACATTTGAGGCCAGTACCTTCCTAGAACAGCGTGAAGTAATTCGGGTCAAGTTAAAAGCCCTATCTATTGAAGAGTTGAGGAATGTAGCTGGGCAGTTAGAGATTACCATCCGTCCTAAAACTTGTGGCAACCATTTTAAAATTGACACTGAAGAACCGGAGATAGACATAGAAGCTGAAACAGGCAAAGTAACATTAGCTAAGATACAGCTAGAACAGAGGAGACGAGAATTAGAATTCCAGGAAAGGGAAAAAGAAAGAGCTTTCCAGAAGGAGAAGGAGGAAAGGGAGTTAAGGCGGCTCAAACTGACTAGGCAAAGACTCAATGCAACCAGTAAAAGCACCGCTAGTGAGGAAGTTACCCCTAGCTCAGGACCGGGTGCTGAGCTCTTAAAGTTTTCCCAGTTGATACCAAAGTTCAATGTGGAAGCATTTTTCATCTCTTGTGAAAAGTTTGCAAAATAGTGGCCAGCTGAGAGCTAGATACTGTTATTGCAAAGCACACTAACAGGAAAAGCCCATGAGGTTTAGTCACTGTTGACTGATGCGAGTTCATCAGGTTATGAGATGACTAAAAATGCTGTCCTGAGTGCATACGGGCTAGTACCGGAGGCATACCGCCAAAAGTTCCGAACTCTCCAAAAGCAGCCGGAACAAACTTACATTGAGTTTGAAAAGGTTAAGCAAATCACTTTTGAGCAATGAATACACGCACTTAAGATAGAACCTATGAAAACCTCAGAGAAGTGATCCTCCCCAAAAGAGTTCAAAAACTGGCTTCCCCTGTCCATAAGAAACCACATGGAGGAACAAAAGGTTCCAAGAGCCAGGTAGACAGCAAACCTAGCTGATGATTATACTTATTCACAAGCCCTTGCCCCATGGAAACCCTTCCCCAGTCACCTCCAAAAAGCTGAAAAGGATGGAAGGTGGGAGGGTGATAGGAGGATGAACAGCCATGAGCGAGAAGGGAAAGCTAGAAACACAGGGGGCCCTCCTCAGGCCAAAAAGGAAGGTTCTGAGAACAGGAGTGAGGCCCAGAAGCCTGTTTGTTTCCATTGTAACAAGGCAGGTCACCTTCGAGCTGACTGCTGGAATCTATGGGGAAAACCCAGAGGTTTAGTCAGGGTACACCAGACCAGTACAGGAAAAGGGGCCCTGATAGAAAGAACAGCAGACCAGGCTGTGGCTTTAACTGCAGCAGTAAAACCCAGTAAACCTACCACTGAGAGTGCAGGAAAACTTAATAAAATCCCTGAGCGTTCCCAGGATTTTCATTCCAGAGGAAAAGTGACCCCATACCCCTCAAGTGAGGTGAATAAGTCCATAGTTATACTTAGATATACTGGGGCCACCCAATCCATTCTGCTGGGAAAAGGCATGACCTTACCCCCAGAGAGTGCATTGAATGCTAGAGTGCTAGTAAATGGTATCAGAGGAACATATCTACCCATACCTTTATACCGGGTGCACCTGGAGTGTGACCTTGTTTCAAGACTGGTAACTGTGGGGATTGTCTCTAGTTTACCTGTGGACAGCGTTGACAGGCTCCTGGATAATGATGTGGCGGAGGTGATGGTGGTAGTTTCCCCAGTGGTTATAGAGAGACTGAAAGAGATCAGGGAGAGAGAGCAGTTGCAGGAGAAGGTCCCTGACATTTTTCCTGACTGTGTGGTGACCCAGTCCATAGCCAAACAAGCTCTGTCAGAGGAAGCTGAACTGGCACTGCAGACAGATGACCCAACTGTCTGGTTATCTGAAACCTTCTTTGGGAAGTTAGAGGACCCAAAGGATGGGTTAAACAATTCTTTCTTGGTCGAGGCTCAGCAAGCCAACCCAGGGTTAAAAGAGTTAGCACAGACTGCCCAAACTGAAGCTGAAGCAGAGGGCGTTCCAGAGTGCTATAATTTAAAGGATGAGGTGCTGGTGAGGAAGTGGAAATCTCCTCACAAACCTGCAGAGGAAGACCAGGTAGTGATGCCGCTGAGGTACTGTAGGGAAATATTGAGAATAGCCCATGAGATTCCAATGGCTGGACATGTCGGTGTCAGAAAAACCCAAGCCCGCATCAGACAGCATTTTCACTGGCCAAAACTCCACAAGGATTTGGTGGAGTTCTGTAAGACTTGCCACATGTGCCAGGTTGTGGGGGAAGCCTCAACCTGCAATAAAACCTGCACCCCTAATTCCCTTGCCGGCTTTTGGGGAACCCTTCAGCAAAGCGCTGATAGATTGTGTGGGACCCCTGCCAAAAACAAAAGGGGGCTACCAGTATCTTCCCACCATTTTGGATGTGGCTACCCGATTTCCAGAGGCTATCCCTCGAAGAACTATTTCTGCCAAGGTAGTGTTGGAGGCACTAACCCAATTCTTTACCTGATACGGGCTGCCTACTGAGGTCCTGTCGGATTAGGGCACAAATTGTATGTCCAACATTTTTCAAAAGGTCATGGGTAATCTGAGCATAACCCAGCTAAAGTCCTCAACCTATCACCCACAGTCACAATGGGTTTTGGAGCTGTACCACCAGACCCTAAAGACAATGATCAGGACATATTGCTATGAGTACTCCCATGACAGGGACAAAGGGCTGGGATTTCTTCTGTTTGCTACCAGGGTGTCACCCAATGAGTCCACTGGCTTTAGGCCCTTTGAATTAATTTATTGACATGAGGTGAGAGGTCCTCTAAAGCTAATCAAGGAGACACAGGGACGAATCTTCCCTGTTAGACTACAACTCCATGTACCAAGAACATACGAACATACGAATTAGGAGCAGGAGTAGGTCACTCGGCCCTTCGAGCCTGCTCCGCCATTCAATAAGTTCATGGCTGAACTGATTACTCCACATTTCCATCTACCCCTGATAACCTTCCACTCCCTTGCTGATCAAGAATCTATCTACCCCTGCCTTAAAAATATTCAGACTCTGCTTCCAGAGGAAGAGAACTCCAAAGACTCATGACCCTCTGAGAAAAAATTTCTCTTCATCTCTGTTTTAAATGGGTGACCCCTTATTTTTAAACAGTGACCCCTAGTTCTAGATTCTCCCACAAGGGGAAGCATCCTTTCCACATCCACCCTGTCAAGACCCCTCAGGATCTTGTTTATTTCAATCAAGTTGCCTGTTACGCTTCTAAATTCCAGCGGATACAAGCCTAGCCTGTCCAATCTTTCCTCGTAAGACAGCCCGCTAATTCCAGGTATTAGTCTAGTAAACCTTCTCTGTACTGCTTCCAACGCATTTACATCCTTCCTTAAATAAGGAGACCAGTACTGTACACAGTACTCCAGATGTGGTCTCATTATTGCCCTGTATAGCTAAAGCATAACCTCCCTACTTTTATGTTCAAATCCCTTCGTAATAAATGATAGCATTCTATTAGCTTTCCTAATTACATGCTGTACCTGCACACTAACCTTTTGCAATTCATGCACTAGGACACCCAGATCCCTCTGCATCTCAGAGCTCTGCAATCTCTCACCATTTAGATAAATGCTTCTTTTTTATTCTTCCTGCCAAAGTGGACAATTTCACACTTTCCCACATTATACTCCATTTGCCAGGTCGTTGCCCACTCACTTAACCTATCTATAATCCCTTTGTAGCCCCCTTATGTCCTCTTCACAAGTTACTTTCCTACCTATCTTTGTGTCATCAGCAAATTTAACCATACCTTCGGTCCCTTCATCTAACTCATTTATATAAATTGTAAAAAGTTGAGGCCCGAGCACAGATCCCTGTGGCACACCACTCGTTACATTTTGCCAATCAGAAAATGACCCATTTATGCCTACTTTCTGTTTTCTGTTAGCTACCCAATCTTCTATCCATGCCAATATGTTACCCACTACACATGAGCTTTTACTTTCTGCAATAACCTTTGATGTAGAACCTTATCAAATGCCTTCTGGAAATCTAAGTACAATACATCCACCAGTTCCCCTTTATCCACAGCACATGTAACTCCCTCAAAGGACTCCAATAAATTGGTTAATCATGGTTTCCCTTTCACAAAACCATGTTAACTCTGCCTGATTACCTTGATTTTTACGAAATGTCCTGCTATGAAGTCTTTAATAATAGCTCCTAACATTTTCCCTAAGACAGATGTTAAGCTAACTGGGCTGTAGTATCCTGCTTTCAGTCTCCCTCCCTTTTTGAATAAAGGAGAAACATTCGCTATTTTCCAATATAACGCAACCTTCCCCGAATCTAGGGAATTTAGGAAAATTAAAACTAACGCATCAATTATTTCACTAGCCACTTCTTTTAGAACCGTAGGATGAAGTCCATCAGGAACCGGGGACTTGTCAGCCCACAGCTCCAACGATTTGTTCAGCACCACTTCCCTGGTGATTATAATTTTCTTGCGTTCCTCCCTCCCTTCCTTTTCCTGACTTATAGCTAATAATAATACTGGGATGTTACTTGTATCCTCAATAGTGAAGACCGATGCAAAATATCTGTTCAAGTCATTTGCCATCTCCTTATTATCCCTTATGAATTCCCCAGACTCACTTTCTATAGGACCAACACTCCATTTGTCAACTCTTTTCTTTTTTAAATGTCTATAGAAACTCTTACTATCTGTCTTTATATTTCTAGCTAGCTTTCTGTCATACTCTAATGTTACCTTCATTATTGATCTTTTAGTCATTCTTTGCTGATTTTTATATTCTGTCCTATCTTCTGACCTGCCTTCCATCTTTGCGCAATTATAGGCTTTTTCTTTAAGTTTGATACTATCTTTAACTGTTATGGTTAACCACGGATGGCAGGTCCCACCCTTGGAATTTTTCTTTCTCGTTGAAATGTATCTATTCTGTGTATTCTGAAATATCCCCTTAAATGTCTGCCACTGCATCTCTATTGACCTATCCCTTAACCTGATTTTCCAGTTCACTTTAGCTAGCTCTGCTTTCACAACCTCATAATTACCCTTATTTCAATTTAAAATACTAGTCTTGGACCCACTCTTCTCTCCCTCAAACTAAATGTAAAATTCCATCATATTATGATCACTGCTGCCTATGGGCGCCTTAACTATGAGGTTATTAATTAATCCTATCTCATTGCACAATACCAGGTGTAGTATAGGCTGCTCTCTGGTTGGCTCCAGAATGTATCGTTCCAAGAAATTATCCCCAAAACATTCTATGTACTCCTCATCTAGGCTACCTCTGCCCATCTGATTTTTTCAGTCTATATGAAGGTTAAAATTCCCCATAATTATCACTGTACCTTTCTGACAAGCTGCCAGTATTTCTTCCTTTATACCCCATCCTACAGTGTGGTTAATGTTAGGTGGCCTGTACACCACTCCCACAAGTGACTTCTTGCCTTTATGATTTCTCATCTTTACCCAAATTACATCTACATCTCCATCCTGGTCTCCTGAATTTAGGTCATCCCTCTCTATTGCGCTAATACCATCATTAATTAACAGAGCCATCCCTGCACCTTTTCCTAGCTTCCTGTCCTTCCTAAATGCCATGTACCCTTCAATATTCAGGTCCCAATCTATGTTGTCTTGCAGCCATGTCTCTGTAATGGCTATCAGATTGTACTTATTTATTTCTATTTGCACTTTCAGTTCATCTGTTTTGTCTCGAATGCTACGTGCATTGAGATACAGAGCCTTTAGTTTGTCCTTTTATTATTTTTGTAACTTCTAGCCTTATTTATTGATCTACTCGTAGATTTGTACGCTCTGTCCCTCGCTGTCACAGTGTGTTTATCATTTCCCATATTAATACCTTTCTCTCTTGCCTTCTCTGTACTCCTTGATTTACCATATCTTCCCAAATTTGATCCCTTGCCTCCACTATTTAGTTTAAAGCCCTCTCTCCTTCCCTAGTTATGCGGCTCGCTGGAGCACCGGCCCCAGCACGGTTCAGGTGTAGACCGTCCCAACCGTACAGCCACTATTTTCCCCAGTATTGGTGCCAGTGCCTCACGAACCAGAAACCACTTCTACCACACCAATCTTTGAGCCACACATTAATTTCTCTAATCTTATTTGCCCTATGCTAATTTGCATGTGGCTCAGGTAATAATCCAGAGATTATTACCTTTGAGGTTCTGCTTCTTAATTTGGCGCCTAGTTCTTCATACTGACTATGTAGAACCTCTTTCCTTGTCCTACCTATGTCATTGGTACCTACATGGACCACGACGACTGGATTCTCCCCCTCCCATTGTAAGTTCCTCTGCAGCCCTGAGCAGATGTCCCGAACCCTGGCATCGGGCAGGCAACACAGCGGTCTGGACTCTCGCTCTTTGCTGCAGAGAACAGTGTCAATACCCCTAACTATACTGTTCCCTACTACCACTACATTCCTTTTTTCTCCCTCCACTTGAATGGCTTCCTGTACCATGTTGCCATGGCCAGGTTGCTCATCCAGCCTGCAGCCCCCACTCTCATCCAAACAAGCTGAAAGAACCTCAATCCTGTTGGACAATCACAAAGACAGAAGCTCCTGCACTCCTGCCCTCTGGGTCCCCTTTCCTGCCTCGGCTGCAACTATACTCTCCTGTCCCTGACCACTGACCAAATCAGAAGACCCTATTCTAAGGGGTGTGACCACCTCCTGATACAAAGTGTCCAGGTAACTTTCCCCCTCCCTGATGTGTTTCAGTGTCTGCAGCTCGGCCTTCAGTTCAATGACTCTGAGCTGAAGCTCCTTGAGCCGCAAACACTTAATGCAGACATATTTGCCCTGGATCACACTGGTATCCAGGAGCTCCCACATGCTGCAGCCCTGACACATCACCTGTCCTGCCATCCTTAATGTGTTTTAATTAACTACTTAATTAATTTATTCAATTATT
Organism: Heterodontus francisci; assembly: GCF_036365525.1. NCBI lineage: Eukaryota > Metazoa > Chordata > Chondrichthyes > Heterodontiformes > Heterodontidae > Heterodontus > Heterodontus francisci. The sequence goes on along the minus strand of NC_090387.1, from coordinate 54,430,220 downwards.
TATTTTATTTTCCTTTTTTCTATATATTTTATTAAGCTTACCACTAGTTCCTTACTATTTTAAACATTAGGATTATAATGGACCTTAGTCATTTACCAGATACTCACCAAACAGGTAGCTTCTTCCCAAACCAATTACCTACCTGCTTCCCTGTAATGTTTGATACTATGTTTGATTTAAATTAAATTAAGTTAAAAGCTTAACTGTATACTCACCCCGGTGGCTCTCTGTTTCCCTGCTCTCTCTGTTGATTATGATGCCCCTCTTGATTTTCCCCTGCTCTGCTCCTTTTGGGCTTTTGGCGCACTTTTTAAACCTCCACTCCCGCCGTGCTCCTCTCTCTCTCGCTCTGTCTACAGTCTCCGACTCTGGGCTTTTGGCGCGCTTTTTAAATCTCCGCTTCCGCCGTACTCCTCTCTCTCTCGCTCTTTCTCCGGTCTCACGAGAGCCTGTGTGATGGCTCAGGAACACCTAAAAACCTCCCAGAAAACTATGAAAAGGCAGGTGGCCAAGGCCAGAACATTACAGCCCGAAGACCATGTGTTAGTGCTATTACCAATACGGGGAGAGCCATTGAAAATCCGATTCAATGGACTGTACTCTAAAAGTTTCCCCACCACTGATGTTAGACTGACTGGTATGTAGTTGTTAGGTTTATCCCTATCCCCTTTTTTAAAAAGGGGAGTAACATTGACAGTCCTCCAGTCCTCTGGCACCAACCCCATATCCAAGGAGAAATGGAAGATTGGGGCCAGAGTTGCTGCAATTTCCACCCTTACTTCCTTCAGTGACCTAGGATGCATGTCTTTCTTTCCTACTTTGAGGACTGCTGAACATTTAAGTAACATCCTCTTTAACTATTTTTATCCTATCCAATATCGTCACTGCCTCCACCTATCTATTTCCAGTGGAGTTTTGTATAAAAATGTCTGATTAAGAATATAAAACTAAGTACACAAAGCTGCTGTTTGTTAAGGTTTCTGATGTTGAGATTTTTTGGGGTTATGAACAGAGCTCAAGTAAAATCTAAACGTTTAGAATATGGATTGAGTATGAACACCTAAAAGACTAAAACAATGTTTCGAAGGAATACATTAGAAGAAACTAGAGTGAAGATTGAAGTGGATGGTGTCACACTGGAACAAGTAGATAAGTTTGTCTATTTAGGACAAATGACAAAGGAACATGGTAGATATGAAGTCAGAAGGATAGAGATAGCCAAAAATAATTTTGTGAAGATGAAGGATGTGTTAATAACAAGAAAACTCAAGCTTTTAAACAAGGAAAAAACTCATAAGATGCCACATTCTATCGACTTTCCTGTATACCTCAGAAACCTGGACAATAATTAAAGATCTGTGGAAGAAAATAGAAACCTTTGAAACGTGGATAAGATAAACAAAAAGTTGCTTGAAATTGCAAGAACAAAACGTACTCTAAAAAGTGACATCCAGAAAGGAAAATGTCAGTATTTGGCTATTTGAACAGAGCTGAAAAGCTACAGAGATCCTTTCTAGAAGGCAAAGTGCAGGACAGCAGAAAGAGGGGTCGTCCAAGGTGTAGTTGGATGACGGATGACACAGAGCAGTTGCAGACGAGCTACAGTGGATGTGTGAGGATGGCACAAGATAGACGCGCATGACATACCGTGACAGCAGACCTCCTGGTAGGCGTAGCTACAAGCAGCAGTGGCAGCAAAACAGAGTTCCAATCTGCCTAATTTGAACATCTATTAATATATTGAAAACAGTAGAATAGATTTTCAGCCTTATACATGTACTTGGAGGCAGGAAATAGAGTGGGAATCCATTATGTTGGATCTTGGCCTACATTTCTGCTCACGCTCATTTCTGCCATTGTTACCAATGGATCGCGGAGGTTCCTGTCCAATATTCAAATGAGGGTGCAATGATGTGGTGTCATCATATGTCTCAGTTTGCCTAATTACCACCTCAGGTGCATGCAGTTATGCTCTTGTTCATGTCACAATGGGCCACCAGAGTTGTATTTTTCTTTTTTCAAGGGAAAGGAGGAGCAGCAATGGGGTAACAGGCTGGACAGACAGCACCAGAGGTGCATGGGACCCACCAGCCAGTATATAAAGACAGCCCCTCCTACTTTCAGTTGTCCCAGAAGTAGTGTCTGTGCTTTACAAAGGAAGCAATCAACCTTCAATCCAATCTAAAGTATAGGCACTGCTCTGTCAGTAGATATAAGTAAAGAATGAACAAATTTGCATTTATGCCCTCTGGATGTTCAAAAGTGCTTCACACCAAATCAGATTCTTTTGAAGTGTTGCCACTGCTGTTTTGTTGGCAAACACAGCAGCCAATTTGTACACAGCAAGATTTCACAAGCAGCGAAAAAATAAATGACATTAATTTCTTTTAGTGGCGTGGTTGAGAGATGAATGTTGGCCAGGGCAGTGGGAGATTTTCTAATAGTGTCATGAGATCATTAATCATAGAATCATACAGCAATGCAACACCGAAGGGTGCCATTCAGCCAATCATGCTTGTGCCAACTGTTTGGTATGTCTATCCAACTAGTTCCACTCCCTTGCTCTTTCCCCATAGACCTGCATTTTTTTCATCCAAGTATTTACCCAATTTATTTTTGAATGTTACTATTGAATCTGCTCCCACTACCCTGTCAGGCAGCACATTCCAGATCACCACAATTCACTGTGTAAAAAAATGTTTCCTTATGTTGCCTCTGGTTCTTCTGCCAATTGTAATTATGTGTCCTCTGGTTACCAATCCTTCTGCTAGTAGAAATGGTTTCTCCCTATTTACTCTATCAAAACCCTTATTGCTTTTGAATACTTCTATTAAATCTCCACTTAACCTTCTCTGCTCTACGGAGAACAATCGCAGCTTCTTTCATCTCCACATCACTGGAGTCCCGCATCCTTGATAGATTTTGACTAAATCTCCTTTACCCCTCTCCAAGCCCTTGACATCCTTTCTAAAGTGTGATGTCTGGAATTGGGCATTGCTTTATCAAGGGTTAGCATAACCTCTTTGCTTTGGTTCTCTATGGCTCTCTTTATAAAGCCTAGGATCCCTTATGCTTTATTAACTGCCTTCTCAACTTGCCCTGCCACATTCAAAGATTTGTGTAGGTACAATCCCAGGTCTCTAGTTCTGCACTGTCACCACCCTTACTTCCCTCAGCAACATAGGATGCATCATATCTGGACTGGGTGTCTTTTCAACTTTAAGTACTGCCTCTTTATTTTTATCCTATCCAAATTCTCCATTATTCCTCCTTTACTGGACATTAGTGAAGCCAGATGCAGCATGTTTAGTACCTCAGCCACACCCTCTGCCTCCACAAGATTTCTTTTTTGGTCCCTAACTGGCCTTCCTTTGACTAATCTTATTTTTTGTATGTTTATAAAAGAATTTTGGATCCTTTTACTGCAGCGCTAATCTATTAAATACATTTGGCAGTGCAAGTCTCTTTCTGTCTATTTTTAAGAAGAAACTAGTTACAGTAAGAAGTACAAGAGTACAAGTAGCTACTGCACACAAATTATGTTGATAAAGGAAATCACCACTTTGCTTACCGAGGGCAATTTTAGAGGTCCCACTGGTAACCGATTGCTTTGCAACTTTTCTAATTGGGTTTAATATAAAATGCTTTGCAATTTTAGTTAAAGCAAAAATTATTCACTTACGTATGAACTGTTCTTGCTATGTTACTAACACATGGAGTTAATAGATTATGTTAATTTTTCTCAGCAAGACTAACTTTATTGGATGGTTATATTGATCCCATCGATAAGATCAAAAAATATCAATGGGAACAAGTGTTTCCTGTTGGCCTAATCCTAATAAGAGTATGACTAACCAGGTCAAATATCTCTTAAATGGACCTAACCTTGCCGAGAACCTCTGCAGTTCTTTTGCTGATGGAATCTACCGCTCGTAAACTACCATAGAGAGAAGAGATAACAACGAAAACATGTTGGGGGTGGGGGTTCATTTTCAAGCTCGGCACCAGGGCAACAACAATTTGACTATGAAATGTGATGTTCCAGCTGTTTTCTTGAGAATTGTGGAACCCAGGCAATCTCTGTGCCATTTACGTTAAAAATGAACCCTGTGATCACATTGTCCCTGAACTACTCTTTTTCCAAGCTGACAAATATTCATTGTTTGTTTACTAATATTGGAAAATGAGATCTCAGTGAATCTAATCACCTCAGAGAGGATTAAATTAGTGAATGCTGACTTAATAAGTAAGCAGTGCAATCGTATTTTGTCCCTGTCCTTTTAGTTTTATTGTAATTGTTATTGGTACTTCTTAATTGTTTAACATTAAGAGTCATAATTATTATTTGAAGCTTGCAGAACAGTAAATAATTTTACATTGTAGTTCACTTGTCAATCTTTTCGTTATTGCCCTGAGATTCTGGAGAACCTCTTAGTTTGCATTAAATTCTGATTATTGTGAATCTACCCATAACATGTGTCTTTATTTGCTAAATTCCTAACAAAGTAGATGCTAATTTTTTTAAAATCACATTCCATGTATTATTTAGATGTTTTTTTTGGAATGGGCATGAAAGTTGGGCAATTCTGCAGACAAAACAAAAACAAAATTGAATGTAATCTTATACATTCTCTCCGGGCCTAAATATAGCTTCATTCTGGTGAAGTATAAGCACATTTGAACAAAATGTGTCACCTATGTTGTCCTACAGTACATTTTAAAGAATTTACAGTCATCAATAAATTAGTATAGTAAAGACACCACAGCATTTTATGAAGACAGCTATCAAGTGAGATCTTTAAAGGAGTATTTACAGAATGCAGGATAGCAATAGACTATGGTCAGTGCTTACTTTTCAAGAATACCATTACTGAAATCATTTTGGAGACCCACAGGGTTTAAGTTGGATGCCTCCATCCCTGTTGGTAACTGCTTAAACTGTTTTAAACCATTACTATAATTATTTACCTTTTCACCCTTCCTGGTGGGGCAACAATGTCCCTTTAATAGGTCACACGCTGGAAGACATAACACTTCAATTTCATGTAGCAGTATGATTTTTCAGAAGTCGTAAAACAAACCAGTTAAAATCTTCATCTCTAAATGGCGTATAATCTACAATTCATTGTGATTTTTGTTAAAGCAAAAATCATTTTCTTATACTTCAGCAGTTCTTGCTTTGGCACTAGGACAGAACACCTTTGACTGTTCTAATGGATTATGTTGTTATTAATTTTCCTGGTGTAAGATTGAATTTTTGGGTTGCAACATAACATCACACGGATCCCATCAGTGAGACCTAAACATTGTTAGGAGTAGAAAGTGTTCCCTGTTGGCCCAAACCTGATAAGGATGTTACTAGCCAGGTCAAATGTCTGCCTAATGAAGATGAATGAAGAAAATCTCAGTACGAGAGAGACATGGTGGGCATTCAGCCCAGGTTATTGAAAGTGTGATAGGAACACTGACATAGCATCACAGCTTCATTCATCACTGTCAATTTTGTGCTCAAAGCACTCTTCCTATAAAAATCAGTCAACTTGGTACAATTCTGGTTTTAAAACAACACAAGTGTCTTCTTCACTTAGTTTTTTAGTCAATTGAAAATCAGTGCAAAGGATCAAGGTAACTCATGGAACTTTATACTTCATAGTCCTTTAAAAAGTAATCATATTAAAGATCCACAGTAACATGGTGCTTGGTTATTTATTTGGTGTTTAATATCATTTACGATATCTATTCACACTGCAAGTTTTCTTCCATGACAGTATCAAATTCTACCACTGGAGAAAGAAGCCATCATACACTGGAACAATAGTCTGTACTTTCAATTATGTCATCTTTAGAGGATTTAAGAATAGACTTTGTTTATCCAAGTGCTAGAAAATCAAATTTGTGATTGGCTATTCTCAATGCAGTTTAAAACAGCTCACTAGCCAAGTAGCCAGTGATCATGATCTATTTTTGATACTGAGCTGGTTTTAGCACAGAGGTGGGGCAGGGGAGCAAACCCACTTTGGCTGTCAGTGGAAAGTGGAACCACATCTTGATAGCAGCAGGCAATTAATTGGCTGCCACTTAGGGACAGCCAGCACCAACCACCCCCCCCACCTCCTAACAATCCCAAGAACTGTCGGCCAATCAGAGGGCTGGCAGCTCAGTAGCACCACCAGCAGCTGTGGCCATTGCTGGGGCTGCACCTGGAGGAGGAGGGCGTTTTGATGAACGTGCGCCCTCAAAACCAGGTAAGTGGGGTCTTGTGGTGCCAGGACCAGTTAGGTAGGCCCCAGCGAGGGGGGGTTGCAGCGGTTGGTGAGGGCAGCAGCGCCATTACTGCGGTGCCGTCATTGCTGCTGGGGGTGGGGGGGGCACCCGCTATGGGTCAAAGAGTGCCCTAAAAGGAGGGCCCCGGCCTCCCCATGAGGCGGAGGGCCCCAACTGCTGCTGGTAAAATGCAAGGGGAAGTGGGAAGAGGCCCTTAATTGGCCATTTAAGTGGCTCAATGGGGCTTTGGGTAGGAGGGCTTTTCACGACCTTTCTGTGCCATCTTGTCAGCCTTCCCACTTCCTAGCCTCTCCTCATAGGGCCAATAAAATCCAGCCCACTGTCTGGGCTCTTTCATGATTGTGACCTTAGAGGGACGTAAGGCTGATTCTTAAAGTCTATGTGATCAGGTAGCGCAGCAAAGACAATAAGTACCGCAGCCAACCAACTTGGTAAAGGTTTGTCTAATGGCTAATGCATTAAAAACTATATTGCAATGTAGATAGACACACTTCCAGTACTTACCTAAATGCATTTACATTAATCCAGCAGGCTGAATCAACATTGACTGACGGATCGAAGCAATTGAGAAACAGGTGCATAGGGTTTTTAGAGCAAACATATAGGACAGATGTTTCAGTGGTTCAAATTAATTTGTTACAGTCATACTGTTAATCTTTAGCAACTTGTTGATTGGCATTTTGTAGACATATTTTTGGAAAACACCCAAAGCAGTTTCAGCACAGGCAGAGCATCACTGGCAGTAAAAGCAAGCAGCATGGGCACAAAGTGGAGTCTAGTACTGGGAAAACAGCCAAGATTTAAATTAGACAATAACCTCTGATCTGTATATTGCTTCTATTCTTCAGCTGCAGGCAAAGTGATTTGTTTTAATATAGTCAGCCCTGTAGCATATAATAGACTGATGTATGAGTCATTGCTTGACAATATGTGTTTCTCAAATTTATATAGATTGAACAACAGGTTTGTAATGCTTAGTTACAGTTGTGGAAACATTAACCAGTAACAGGGTTGGAATGAATTTGGAAAAATCTCTCTTAGTGGAGTATTTCTTGTTAAGTCTGATGCATATCACAGTGTACAAATGAATAATTGAATTATTAAAGTAAAATGGCAGCATCTACTTTACTTGTATTTGGAAACTTTCCAAGTTATTTAAATTATCTTTACTTGTAAAATATAATTGGCTCTGAGACGAAAGTAATAATACGCAAATTATACAGATTTTATGCTATTATGTGACAAATGCAAATTTGCCTATGATTAAATTTGATGTACTTTTAAAGGAAAATAATTCTATGGTGCACAATTCAGGATTTTTTTGGCCCCTGAGGAATTTTGTATTCGTTGAGGTGAATGATACTAAAGTGGACGTTGGAATATTTTTCCCAGTTTTGATACTCAATGTCAGCGTCAAGCATATAGTTACCAACTTGCTAATGAATGAATACAAATTTTCCCTATCAACGGCAAGCCTGAGTTAAAATGAACGTGTAATTCTCTGCACTCATGCTTACGACAAGGATCCCTGCCAGCTAGCTCCACAAATTGAGAGATCGTGGGTGCACGGTGGTCCGGCTTTCCAATATGTGTGGCTAAAAGACAAGCCATCAAATTCATGCCATTTCCCTCCAAGTTGCAGGGTTAGAATAATGGCCTGGATTTTGCGGTCAGTGGTGAAGCAAGGGAGCTCGCCGCTGTCCTCAAAGAAAGCTGACCACAAAAATCTAGCAGTCTCAATGGCGTGGTTTTCCTCTTTCCTGTTGGCAGTTTAAATCTGGTGCCAAGTCAAGGGGCTTTCTTGGCATGCAGCAGTAGTGATGTCAGGAAGCAGGTAGGCAATCAATCAAATTGAAGTAATCACACACAGCAAACCAGGAAGTTAAAAGCTCTTAATATCCTTTTAATTCCTTTATCTTAAATTTTCAGTTAGTGCAATAAATGTATGACTGTCTTAAGATCAAAGCTAAAATATGTGGAATTTGTTATCATTATGGAGAAATTTGACATTCCACAAATATAAAATTAGCTTTTCGGGGCTAGTGACGTTGTTTAGCAGTAATTCTGAAGTTACTGTGCCATTAAAAAACCTAGTTTCACCTCATTCAACAAGTAGTAAATTTTTCCTGGGTTTTTACAATGAGACTAACAGTGTTAGTGTGGAAGTCCTCATCAATTCATAATTGCAAGGGAGGAAGCAGTCTGTGGGAACATCTACAGCGCACCCTATGGAGTAGTGTAGAATCGCTGACAGCAACTTCCAGATTTCTATGTTATTCTGTGCTTGTCCAAACTCCAGAAGTTGCTGTCAGTTTCTGTGGAGTAATGATGGCGAATACTGACAGAATTTGCAAAATTTGGGCCAATATTCTGTTGCCTTTTAAAATGGCTGAGGGTTAGCACTGTGCTCTTAGGTAAAATTGCACATCGGTAAAATTGCACATCACCAGTATTCAAGCAGAACAGAATGTCTTGTCTTCAAGATTGATAGATAGCTCTCTATTTGATTTTTGTGCATACGTTCATAGGATGTGGATGTCACTGGCAAGGCCAGCATTTATCGCCCATGCCTAAATGCCCTTGTAGGGTGCTGATGACCCGCCTTGAACTGCTGCAATCCATGCGATATAGATACACCCATAATGCTGTCAGGTAGGGTGTTCCAGGATTTTGACCCAGTGACAATGAAGAAACCGTGATATATTTCCAAATCAAGATGTTGTGTGACTTGGAGGGGAACTTGCAAGTGTTGGTATTTCCATGTGCCTACTGCCCTTGTTCTTCTGGGTGGTAGAGGCTGGGGTTTTGGAAGGTTCTGTCAAAGAAGCCTTAGTGAGTTGCTGCAGTGCCTCATGTTGATGGTACATACTGTAACCAAGGTTTCACTGGTGATGGAGGCAGTGAATGTTTAATGTGTTGAATGGAGTGCCGATCATTCAGGCTTCTTTGTCCTGGATGGTGTCGAGCTTCTTGTTGGGACTGCACTCATTCAGGCAAGCAGCGAGTATTCCATCACAATCCTTATTTGTGCCTTGTAGATGGTGGAAAGGCTTTGTGGGATCAGGAAGTGCTGGCAGAATACCCAACTTCTGACCTGCTCTTGTAGCCACAGTATTTATGTCTCTGGTCCAGGTACGTTTCTAGTCAATGGTGACCCTCAGGATATTGATGGTGGAGGATTCAGTTGTGTTAATGCCATTGAATGTTAAGGGGAGGTGGTTAGACTCACTCATATTGGAGATGGTCATTGCCTGGGACCTGTGTGGCACCAATGTTACTTGCCACTTAGTTGTCCAAGCCTGAATGTTGTCTAGATCTTGCTGCATGTGGGCACAGACTGCTTCATTATCTGAGAAGTTGCTAATGGAACTGAACACTGTGCAATAATCAGCAAACATTCCCACTGCTGACCTTATGATGCAGGGAAGGTCATTGATGAAGAAGCTGAGGATGGTTTTTCCTAGGACATTACCCTGAGGAACACCTGCACCAATATCCTGGGGCTGAGATGATTGGCTTCCAACAACTACAACCATCTTCCTTTGTGGTAGGTATGACTCCAACCAGTGGAAACGTTTCCCTCTGATTCTCATTGACCTCAATGTTACTAGGTCTCCATGATGCCACACTTGATCAAATGCTGCCTTGATGTCAAGGGTAGTCTGTCTCACCTCATTCCTGGAATTCAGCTGTTTTGTTGATGTTGAAACATGATAATGATGGAGAAGGTCCAAACTAGGAAACACAATAGTTGCACACCAGCATTCCCTAAGCCAGTGTCTATGCACGCTTAACCAAAGAGAGGCAGAGATCAGCCCCATCCAGCCCACTGACGTCTCCCCATTCACATTACCTGCCAAACAGTCCAGCATAGCTTAGATTGTTGTAGCTGTCACATGCCAATCAAGCATGTCATACAAAACAGCAATGAATTGACCTGCGTCCTCGGTCTGAGGTTCTGCTTTGTGCACATTGCTGTACTAGGAGTCTGGACTGAGCCACATTAAACAACAAACCTGCAGCAGTCATTAGGTGATGGGGCTGCAACATGATGCTGGCCCTCAAGTTCTGAGAATATATTGAATGTTCAAGATTACCATCCTGGTCCCTTCAGCTCTCATTTGATTCCTGAAGTGATACAACTGGCTGTGGAGAAAGTCTCTCTTTACTCTGGATCAGAAACCTGCCTTAGCTCCAACCTTAGGAGTCATTTCCTTAATATAGAAATAGGAAGTGCTGGATCCACTCAGCAGCTCACGCCAATAGCTTCACATTTCACGTTGTGGACCATTACTCAAAACTGTTGTGACTCTGCTGGTTGTGGTATAGCTTTCTTTTAGAAGTACACTATTCCTTGGGCCAATTCCACAATCACATACACCCGGGATGTCCTGCTCAGAAAAATGGGTACTACACTGTTGTAATCCTATCCTTGGCTCACACTTCCTGTGAGCAAGGCTGCCATGCTGGGATCGTACAATTGCGGAATCATATACTTTTCAGATGTGCTCATTTTATCAAGAAATTAAGTTTATTGTAATTTATAATAAATGATAACATAGCTCAGCAACATAATCCTGTTTGCTTAAAATTCCCTCTTTGACACTTCGTTTAAATATAAATGTCCTTTTAGAACCTCACTGGCGAAAGCTCATACTGGATTTCATTTTCTAGTTCCCTGAATTTGCTCCTCTAGCATCTTTCCACAGAGTTTCCCATATTATCCACTGTGAAGTCTCAGCACAAAAGAAGGAGTTGAGAAGTTTGTTTAAGAGGGATTTATACAAAGCCTTGTGATTGATGGTTGAAATTTGCAATTCATTCAGACAGTTTGCCAAAGAACAAAAAGTGGTTCTGACATGAAACAATGGTTATTAGCAAACAGCTGTGCAGACTATTCAGACTGCTCTGAAAAAAAATTGTCTTTGGGTTTTTCCAGCATTCAAATTTAACGCAGACCGAAAGTTTGTACCAATCTGGATTTAGAAATGGATCTCTCTATGTTTTGGAAGCTCGAGCTCCTTACATTTTTAGTATAGAAAGATGGTCCATTTAATTGAAGTAACCCCACACACTGAATAGGTGTTCAGCCTCTTAAAATTGTTCTGTGGCATTTTACTGCTGATTGAGTGGCATGTAACTGGCTTCCATCTGAAATGAGGCATGAATTTACAACTTTGTTGAGCCGGACCCAGTTTGGAGCAAGTTCACATGGCTGGGCCCAGCAGAACATTTCAGTTACTGATCTATTGCATATAAATAGAGTAATATACAATATCAGCTTTTTGATTCTGAAAACCCAAAATTTGTTTGGACCAATTAATATACAAACCTAGATCATGTGAGGTTATGCAGCATGCTGCGGCAGCCTGCTCTGGTATAACAGTTGCTTGAATTATCCTGAAATACTTTGAGATGCACTCTGTCTCTTTTATCACTCAGATTCAGCAGTCATGTTCTTGCTAACATTATCAAAGTTACACTTGTGTTCGGCAGGCCAGGAATGAAACTTGCCAAGGTGTTGTACTGCACAATGGAATGGTGATATATGTGTACAATGTGATTACAGGACTTTTTAGTGCAGCGGTTTATTTCCATTTTTCTGAAGTGTTTAATGAGAAGTTTATTTTTAAAGCACTTCCATCCTATGGTAGAGATGGCATTAGAGGAAAAAGGGCATTGCGGGTCGATCAGCAGGCTCCAGATCATTCAGCAGTCATCAGCACACCTACCTGCCAAATAGAGAGAAAACAGCTGCCTCAGCTTGCCCCAGATCAACAGGACTGAGCTTTGTTATCAGCAGCAAGAACACCTGCAGCAAGCCTGCAACATAGAGACAGCATGACCAGGAGTTGACAAGATGACCACACTCTCAGTTGTTGTGCCAATGGCTAAGTCCCACCTAATAATGCAATATCTGGTACTTGCTGGCCACATACAAATCAGAAAGGTTACTGATGCATTGGTCAGTATGGCTATCATGCTTGCCTCCTTTTCCATTAAATACCATATGTGTGCTCAATATCACCACACTGCTGCATTTCCCAAAGTTCAGGGGATCACTGATTGCAGCCATATGTCTAAGCCTGAAGCCCTTGTGTGTGCGTGGCAAGGCTTTTGTGTGTTGCACCTTGACTGTGTGCTGTGTTAAGGTAGGAATATTCACAAAGAGAGAACTGTGAGGTTGTATGAAGGTTTGACCTTGGCAAGCAGTAAATTTGGAATAGGTTGACAGGTTACACACTGCAACCTGTGCTATTTAATTGGTACATGCTTTAGTTAATTATTCTTATTTTGCCAAATACCTTGCATATAGGAAAAAGATATCCAAAGGCATCACAGGATCAGCAAACCATAGTGTGTGTGCATGTCTGTGCTTTCCCTTGGTATTAATGTGTGAAGTATGAACTCTTTATCCTTATCTAGTGCTCCTCTTAGCAAGATAGGCTAAGTGCAGGCAATATTTCTTGTGCTGCTGTATGGGAAGCCTGGCCCTACATCTTTTCTGCCACATGTGCAGATATCAGAAAGGGTGGTATGATGTCTCCTAGCAAAATGGATATAGAGAGTGCTGACATTGTCAATGGATCTCCTTCTCCCTTTTGCTATGGAACATCTAAAGAAGGAAAAGTGAGAAGAATGGCTTTCTGAAGATTTGAGTTCATGTGTTACTTTTAGTACATGGAGTAACATGATGGGTTCACGATATGGTTCATTGACAATTAGTGGAGAGTATAATAGGAAGAGAAACAGAATGCCATAATAAACTGATTACCCCTTACTAATGGGCTGTTTTGTCCTTGAAAAAGAGTGCAAAAATTCAGAACTACTCTTTGTTCCAATGACATGCTGTAATATCCATGTATCAGCATGCAGTCCAAAATGGATGTGATGAATGAAAGAATTAAATATATTCCATGTGAGGCTTTTCTGTGGGAATGCATATAAGGATGGGAATGAAGGAACGGGTCCAGTTAAAGCCTAGAGTTAAAAGATGGTAAACAACTTAAGCATCTTAACAGAGCATGAAGGGGAGGCCAATGTATATGGAAGGCATGTTTAATATAGTGTATTTTTGGTAGATGTGGCTGACTCAGATCTTGATCTAGTAAGGTTACTAAACTTTCCCTGGCACTGAACGTTATGCATGAGGTCGTTATTCTGGTACTCAGTGACCTGCTGCCTTAATCACCTCTTTCCAATGGCCCTAAGCAGTTCTTCAATGGGGCCTCTGTCTATCCATTTCAATGTCGGCCTGGTTTTAATCTGCAAAGCAGGAGTGGGGTGAGGGTAGTGGTGGTGGTGTAGTGGGGGTAGGTCTGTACCTTATAGCTGACCTTCTGAAATTTGGATAACAATAAATTATTTTTAGCAGCCAGAACAACATTGATGATGTCTGATCCTCTAAGCTGCTGCAGACTTGAAAAACCTGTAGCAACATGCTATTACCCTCCCCTTTCACCACCCTCTAACCCCCAGTTATAAGTAGCTGGTCAGAGGCCCTTCTAACATGAACAGATTACGTTAATTATTCAAGTGAGCCGGACCCTGGAAATCACTGCGGATCTAGCTCTCATGATTTCATTCTCACGCCCGTGCACTCCGTGTGGGGTTCAAGCCCCATTGGAAAATCTAGACTTAGATCTCCAGAGAATGATGACACAAGGCAGTGGTGTTGGGTGAATGAGTAGATACAGCTCAAAGTGAAGACTTAATAAATGTCCTCAAGGGAAACTGCTTGAAAAATAGTCCATAAATTAGCTGTCACCTTGATGAAGTGCCTTTCAACAGCAGTATTGAATTGCAACATATATATAATATTATAATTTTATCCAGTTATTATAAATGTATTACTATTAGACTACCAACTGGAAAAACAAACATTAAATCATAATATAACATGAATGTTATTAAAATTGAGTAAATGGATAATGGATTGTAATTGTTATTTTTTGATTGGTAATGAGCTATTAATAAATATCGTTTTGCTTTTGGTTACTCTATAATCAGGGTGTTGTTGAATGATTGAATTAATGAATGTTTACAGGAGGTTGTGAATACAGGTCCCAGTGAAAGTGTTTAAATGCAGAATGCTTGGGTAAAGTGCTTTATCAATTTTAGTTGGATAATGAAATAAGTGCTCTGCTTTGGTATTCTCAAAGGTTAATTACCATCTGTTCCAGAAGAAGTCATCCTACCGTTTCCTCCAAAACACAATGCTGTTACATTATAATTGCATACATAGCATAAGTTCAGTTATTTTAACATATCTGGTAATTGGTTGTCTAAAAATACTAAATAATAATGATAGATGTTTAAAACTTATTTACAGAATATCAAAGCTTGCATTTATATAGCAGCATTCACATCCCCAGAGTATCCCAAGATGCTTCGTAGCCAATGACTAATGTTTTTACGTAGACCCCAAGTTTTGGAATACCTTCCCTACACCTACTCTCTGCCTCTCCACCTTGCTTTCCTCCTTTAAGACACTCCTTAAAACCTACCTCTTTGACCCAGCTTATGTGGCTCAGTGTCACACTTTGTTTAATAATGCTTCTGTAAGGTGCTTTGGGATGTTTCATTGTGTTAAAGGCGTTATATAAATATAAGTTGTTGTTTTGAAGCTCAGCTGCTGCTGAGTCAAAGATGGCAACTAATTTATGCACAACAAGGTCTCAAATGAGATGAATGACTGTTTTGGGAGTGTTGGTAAATAATAATAAATGTTGGTCAGGAAAACTCCATTTTCTTTTTGTATGGTCCCACGGGATCTGATGGACAAGCTATTGATTTTACATTTTATCTGAAAGATGCCATCTCCAGCAGTGCAACACTCCCTCAGTGCTCAAATCCTGCAAGTAATCTAGGTCTCCTTCTGACTCTGAGACTAAAGTACTGCCACTCAGCCAAGTTGATGAGATGTCCAAATTATTTATCCTTTGGTTTTCTCCTCAAGCAGTAGTGTTTCCTAACTATAAAACTGCCCTTGACTCATTGTTATTCAAATGATTGATTCTCTATCTTATCTGGCAGTGAATCTGACCAGTGTGAACTTAGGTGCAAAAGAGAACCAAAAATATTTGAAACTTCATTAATGGCTTTATTCAAATATATCTCTAAATAAAAATTCGGCATGTGATTAAAGTTGGGAAGCTGACTCTTTTTGCTAACATTAGCAAAAGTATGGAAATATAGCTCATTGTTGGAGAAGACTGGGCAGATGTTTTACCCTGAACTGGGAATGTTTGACAATTATTGCATGGCAATATTGTATTGTCTGATAAAATGACCCAGAAACAATAGAAAATTAAATTAGTTTAAGGTATCACTTCACTTCTGTTTAGAAGAGAGGAAGTTGCTCTAAGTTATAATGAAAGATTTACAATTATCTATAGTTTTAATGGTCTGGATTTTGCAGTTGTAATGAGGTGAAACTTTCAGCATTCGTCATCATTACTCTGTGAAACTGGCAGCAACTTCGGGCATCTGCACATGTGCAGTTAAATGTGGAAATCCAGAAGTTACTGTCAGTGATTCCCCAATCCTCCACAGGATGCACCGTTGAAGCCCTCACAGATGCAAATCAACTGGAACTCATTGAATTGATATGAACTTCCACTTTTTACTGTACTAGTCTTGTTGTAAAAATCCTTCACAAAGTTACGCCTTGTTGAATGAGGTATAACTGGGTTTTAATGGCCTACAATTCATAATTACTGCTGAATTAACTCTCTGGCCCTGAAAAGTTAATTTTATGTTTGTAGAATGTCAAATTTCTCTATTCTGTGATGATAATTCCATAGATATTTTATTTTTTTAACGTTTATGATATTTCAGCTACTACCTTAATCTGATGTGTATGTCCCAATCTGTGTCTCGCTTTCTGTAAAATTATACAAAGTGAAGATAAACCTACTTGTTACTTTCTTGTTTGCTGTCTGTGAGAATTTTTCAATATGATTAGCTGCTTACTCTGAAGGCCTGCTACCCAACCCGAACCCGACGGGATCCGACGACATGTGTTGGGTTCGGGTCCCGTCACTCTTCCGTGTCCGGTTTTCGGGCTCAGGTCGGGTCAGGCCGGGCCGGGTTGGGCCGGGGCCGGGTCCGGGACGGGCTGGGTCTGGGTCGGACACACACAGCAAGAATTGTATTTTGCTCTGCTGGTAAGCGTTAAAAGTAAAAAATCTACCTGAGCTGGGAGTCCGGGACGTCAAAGAGGGAAACTCTGAGTCTGTGCAGTCAGTGAGTGAGTGTCATCACGCTCATGCTGCAGCTTCCTGCAAGGTAGGTTGGGCTTGGGTCGGGTCAGGCGTGGGAAAAATGGAGGGACTAGGGCCGGATCGGGCTTGGGTCCGATGTGGTTCTGTCAAGTTCGGGTCGGGTTTTTTTTCGTGACCTGAGCAGGCCTTTAGCTTACCCTGCTTGATACATCATAGTTACTGGATGCCCAAAATCTCCTCCAGCTGGTGCTAGAATGAAATTCACATTGGGAAAGGTGAAATCCACACCACATAGCTTACTAGATCTTTGTGGAAGCTTTTCTTGAGGTTAGTTTGTCACTGAAAGCAAAATTCAGGTCATTGACTTGTAACGTGTAATCATTATTACAATGAAAGTAGTTACTTAAGGCATATGGAGACATGAGGGAGGGTGAGAAAATGGAAGTTGTGTTGTTCAAAGTACTGAGACAAGCAAATGCTAGCTACCAGAGTAAGATTCACGGTAGTAAGAGAAATGGTGCTTTTCTTAACTGACTGTCCTCGCTTTTACCAGATTGTTAACTTTTGACATTAAAGTTTAAGATACTAACTTGCATGCGTTTTTTTTTTACAAGTAGTGAATGCTGCACCTGACTGTTCATTATTAAATCTTGCATTATTTACAGTGCATTCAATCTTCCAGTTTAGCATTTGAGTGGAGCAGTTTATGGGCCTTGTCATATAATTTAGTCTAAAATAACATCCTGTTTTACATCTCTCCCAATTTATATTTCCATTAAAGTCAATGGAAATTAAAATTGGAAGAGATGTACACTGGGATGCCAATTCACTGTTGTCTGCTTCACGTTATTGCACAAAGTCAAGATTTTCTCCATTGAGTGTGAATTATGTGACAAGCCCCAAACTGAAATCCGTTACCCTGGATTCAAGATGTATTTATACTCTAATTGCTACTTTGATACCAAGCAAAACTGTTTATACTGATGCGAGAATTGGAATGTGAATGCACCGTTAGAAAAACCATGAACAATGCTTGAGTGGAGAAAAGTATCAAACAAAACATACAGTTCAATATTATGAACTTTCCCAGAAAAATGTCAAAAATTTCTAAATAAAGGATATTTCACATATGCTTTTTGGTGTGCAATATATTTAATACAGAAGTTTTTAATGAATGTTTTTTATGGAACATTACAGCTTTAAACATAACATTCAGTGACTTTTCCATCAACAGCCACACAGGTCTATCAGTTGTTCATAATGTTTATTCCAAAAATATACTTTATTCATAAAATTTGTAAAAATACAGATCCGTTTTTTAAAATACAGTATATGAGGTGCATCATTACACTTGCCATCACAGGCGATATTTACAATGTACATTTACATTTCATATCAAACATTCTCTGATGCATACAGCCCGAGGTGCTTTACACAGGTTCCAGCCTCGGGTATACTTTAGTGGGAAGGCCTTACACTGTGGCCTTTCTCCATTGAGCCTTTGCAGTGGCTGCCCAAGCTTTAGTGCGTCCCTCAGCACGTAGTCCTGGACCTTGGAATGTGCCAGTCTGCAACACTTGGTTGAGTACAGATCCTTGCACTGGAAGACCAGCAAGTTTCGGGCAGACCAAAGTGCCTCTTTGACAGTCCTCCAGCAGCAGTTGATGTTTATATTATCAGGAACTGTAATGACAGGAAAGCAAATACTGATTTCCTCAGTATTTTAATTGTGTTTGTTATAATCTCAACTGGCCTTTATGTCAATATGGAAACTCAAATCAAAGAGTGAGGGTGGAATCTTATGAGTGTCGTGGCATTCCCAATGGCGGGATCAGAAGTTGTCGTAACTTTTGCTCCCGCTGCAAATCCCGTTTCCCATGCAATTTTGTATTTAAATTAGCTATGTGGCGACGAGCACAGGGGACTACGTGGCGGGGATGACCTTTTATTGGTGGAACCTGCCATCACTGCCCCAAGCACCATGACCACCACAGATATAAAACATTCTGTGCTTGCAGCCTCAAGGATCAGCAGCCTTCCTTTCATGCAAGTATCTTCAGAATAACTTAGGTGAAGCTTTCACTTAAATCAAAATGCTTTCTCCTCCCTTATTTTGTGAAACTCACAACCAACTGCATATCATTTATTTTCCTTACAGCCGAAGAATCTCATGTCAGCCAGCAGGCAGCGTACCACCCCACAGTTCAGTGATGCCTCCCTGCAGGTTTGCCTCCGGGACGTCAGGGAAAGGTGGGAGGTCCTCCTTCCTGCAGATGGAGCACGAAGACCCTCCCACCTCACCAAGGCGGCCTGGATGGAGGTAGCAGAGGAGGTCTCGAACCGTGGTGTAACTCGTAGAACATGGGTGCAGTGCCACAAGCACATCAATGACTTGCTCAGATCAGTGAGGGTAAGTGGTCCTGGCAAAGCTGCTCCATTGTTTTCTTCCATGGCTCCGTGTCTTTAAGGCAGAGGGTACACAAGGAATGCAGTTGAATGAATGAGCAGCCTTGGTGGCATTCATTAAATGATGAAGATCGATGTTGTTTATGTGATTGGGTGTGTCGTGCACAAGCCAATGCAGAATGAGTGATGTTGATGCATGTACTCAATGGTTGTGATGCATCATTTGCCATTTTATTTAATCTGCATTGTCTGCTGCAGGATAAACGAAGCCACAACCAGCACAAGTGTGTTAAGACGGGAGGAGGGGTCCCTGACATCAGGTTGCTGACCACAGCTGAGGAGGAGGATTTGGATATCGCGAGAGAGGAGGGAGGCAGGGTGAGCAGAGATGGCAAGGCAGGAGCCAGAAGGCATAAGGATGAAGTGCCATCTCTGCTTTTGCAGCCATATGTGGAAATTGAAGGAAATTGTTTGAACTCATGTGAAGCCCATGCTTAAAGTGCCTCTGTTTGTGTCTCCACTGCAGGTGCCTGCATACAAGTTGCAGAATGCCATGTGGCCCAAAAATCCTCCTCTGGAGAATAAGAAGAAGCCAATGCCCCACCTCTGCCAGCGCATATACATCCACATGGGGCGGTTTAAGATTAGAATCTGGGTCATAAACTGATGTGCACAACACATACACTTCCCAACAGCTGAGGGAGCATATGCCAGCTAGGTCCTCTGACAATCGGAGGACTGCTGGGTACCAGGCCCCTGCTCAGTCTCACACTAATGATGATCCTCTGTTGCTACGAGAAGTCTGCTGGATGTGCAGCAAAGTCATGTGGAAAATATGTCAGAGATGCCTGAGGTCATGCATGGCTTTGTGCATGCCATGGTGGAATCCATGCAAGCTATGATGTCTGCCATGTCCCAGGCATTTGAGCATAAGGCTTCCTCAATCAAGAGTCTGGTGAGCTCCGTGGTGAGTCTGGTTGAGCACTCAAGCCATATGCGTTCTGACCTGTACTCCATCGCTGTTACTGTGGGCTTCATGCAGCAGAATCTAAGCGAGAGGGGGACAAAAAACCCGGACCTCCCTCTGGGTGCCCCTTCCCCTCAGGGAGACAGGCAGGTGCCATTGTGCACACAGCTGGAGAAGGAGCGCGTGCCAACTGCCCCAGGACCTTCCTCTCAGGACATCCCTAGGGTAAGCGGCGTCTCATCCTCCCCCCAGACATTGACCCCCCCTTACTGTCAGCCGGTGAGCAAACGGGGGATACTGAAGCACCATTACTGCAGACCCCCAGTAGGATGGAGCCATCAAGGCCCATTTCCTCCAGAGGCTGCCCACCAGGAGCAGCACACTAAGCATACTGCTTCCACTTCAGCTGCTAATGTCAGGGTAGCACCTAGACATAGTGGGAGAGAAAGGAAATTGAAAGAGTTTTGATCACGAAAGTGGCATGGGTGATGTACAAATTGTCACGATTGAAAAGATTTATTCATACATTTTTATTTCATGCAAAATTTGATCCATTCTCGGCAATGTTTTGCTTGGTTACAGATTGATACAAAGCAGTTTTCTGGAGGCCTATGGCAGGAACTCAATGATGTTTGCAAAGCATCTCAGGAAATATCCAGTGCCCATATCTCATTGGAATTTGAGCCTTCAATCTTCAATGATGGCTGTTTCCCTGTTGATGATTAATAATGTTTTCCAATATTGTCATGTCTTACTTTTGTTTTCTACAGTCATAACTTAACGCTGCTTGCAGTGGTGTGTAGTCATATTGATCCTAGCCCATGGATGATTTAAAATGCCAATCACCTGAAAGTGCAGCAATGCTTTAAGATTGCAGGGATGAATAAGACCTCATGCAAAAGAGAATTTCTGTGGCGAATTGTTATGCTTCTCCTCCCAACGTTCCTTGATGATGTGGCTTTTTGTTGGCTGAAACTTGCATAAGTGAGGTTCTCCTTGATGTCCCTTGCATGTGTCTCCATGGCTCTCATATCAATGACAGCATCATTGTCATTGTTGTCCTCCTCCTCACTTTCTTCATAGTCATCCTCATCTGAGGAGGACTGGTGTTCCTCCTGTTCCTCCGCCTGCAGAATATTGCCGTGTCTAATTGCAAGGTTGTGCAAGGCACAGCAGACAATGATTATTCGTGACGCCTTCTGTGGTGCGTACTGAAGAGTCCCTCCAGACCGGTCAAGGCAACAGAATCGTATTTTCAGCATACCAATGATGTGCTTAATGAAGGCTCTGGTGGATGCGTGAGCAACATTGTACCTCTCTTCAGCAGCACCTTTGGGATGACGTACTGGTGTCGTCAACCACGCACAAAGTGGGTAACCATCAGTCCATTTTGGCTGGTTCCTCGAAAATTGCTGGCAGCTGCGAGTTCCTCAAAATGTAGGAGTCATGACAGCTCCCTGGGAAACGTGTGCAAACATGCATGATTCTTCTCCTGTGGTCACAAACCAGCTGTACACTTAAAGAGAGGAAGCCTTTATGATTCACAAAGAAGGCAGGCTGGTCCCAGGGAGCTCTAATGGTACATGAGTACAGTCGATCACCTCTTGCACTCTAGGCAACCGAACGATGGCGCTGAAGGCCACAGACCTTGCTGCCTGGCTGTCCTCATCTACAGGTAAGTAGATGAAATCATTGCCATGTCAACAAAGAGCATTGGTCACCTCTTTGATGCACCTGTGGGCCTCAGCCTGTGAGATACCACATATGTCGCTCGTGGATCCCTGGAAGGAGCCGCTGGAGAAAAATTTGAGTGTAGCAGTCACCTTCAGGGCAACTGGCATGGGATTTTCACCAAAGCCAAGTGACTACGGGAGCCTACAAATTTCTGTGGCCATTCATGTGACATCCTTAGGTGTCTCTGGCATTGCCTCTCCGATATTTGATGGTAATTTGTCCTTGTCCTGAGGATGCGATGACGTGCCATTGCCCGTCTTCGATCAGGCCGTTCATCAATGTTATCATTCGGAACCTTCTTGTTCTGCCTGTTGCTGGCACTCAGGCATCATGAGTTGAGGGAAAAGAACCCTTCTTAGTGTTTCTCTTTGCTCTTCTTCCCGTGGGGGTACTAGACAAATTGGGTGTATGAGACCTACAGGTGTATAAGTTGTGGCTTTTCTGAATAATAAATAAGCAGAGCGTGGCAAGTCAGCCCTCTGTTGCTAGTGAGCTGAAACATCGAGGCAATAAATAACTCCCTTATATCTGCCTTCAAATTACAGCCAGGTAGAAGGCACACCCACTGTCGTTTGCCTCCTCCCACTATCCTTGCAATCCTTGAGTGGTCACATGACCGCATGGCGCTCATTGGCACGGCAGCCGGCACTCCCGCACCTTCAGATCCCCGTCTGGGGAAGCGTGGTGTCACACTGGTGGGGAGTGGGGAGAAGATAAGTTTTTCAGTGCGGGAGGGGGGAACGGGGTTAAATATACGTTTTGGATGTAGACAATGGTGAGAAGGGTGAACCTTAAACTTTGTTTGCGTGGGAAAGT
The DNA here is from genome assembly GCF_036365525.1 of Heterodontus francisci. NCBI lineage: Eukaryota > Metazoa > Chordata > Chondrichthyes > Heterodontiformes > Heterodontidae > Heterodontus > Heterodontus francisci. The sequence goes on along the minus strand of NC_090387.1, from coordinate 54,407,786 downwards.
CAGATGTAAAAGGTAAGTGTTTTGCGGGGGGGGGTGTGGGGGGAAGGACAAATAGTTATTGTAATTGTTATTGCGGGGGTGAGAAAGAGGCATAAGAAATTTATTTATTTAATTTTGGGGTGTAGGACTTTAAAATTTTAAATTGAGTGGTAGGGCTGGCTGCCTTTTAAAAATGTCACCAATGCCTGCGCACAGGCAGCTGATGCCATTGCCGGGGACGGGCAACCCACCCCTCCATGAGATTGGGGGGCGGGTGACGGACCACTCCGACTGTTTAAATGAGCAACCGTGCTTGAGATTGGGGCAGTTTTCCGCGCCGGCCACCGATTTATGAGCTCGCCACCGAGATCAGCAGCGGGCTCTTAAAATCCAGCCCAGGGAGTGGTGCTACCCCACAAGCAGGCAGGGAATATCAGAAGGTGAATTAACCTGGTTTGTTATTCAGCATCTAGCAACCAGTTAAGAATGGTGGAACTGCTGGAGTGCTGGGAGTAGGAGGTCTAAAGCTCTTTAAATGTGGCCCTAAAAAAGGAAAATAGCTTGTCTGAAAACATTTATGTTTGATTTTTAAAAATCTATTCACATTTATTTATTACATGTAGTACTAAAGCATTTTTTGAAGGAAAAAGTGGAAACTACTTTTTCTTCATGATCAAAGTGTTTGACTTCCTTCAGATTCCTTGTTGACATGCAGAAAACAAAGGATTTACTTGTGTTCAATAATGTAAATTGCAATGTGCCATATGTGTACTAAACCGACCTGCTGAGCTAAAGCTTTTGTGTAATCCCTTTTTCTGTTTCTAGCTAGCTGATCAATTGTAGATAGACATTACATTGTGTTTTACTACTGAATTTAATCTACAAGTATAAAATGAGGCAACATTTGACATTCATTATTGTATTAAATCTCAATAGTACACCTGACGGCTGAGCATGTGTTCCTGCATAATATGGATGCTTTGGCCCTCCTGCCATCGCCAAAAGATTTTTTTAGTGCATATTGTGTAGTTTGTACTAATCAGGCTGAAGTAGCATTAGTCAGTCTTCTCATCTTTTAATTACAGACAGTTTATTGTCTGTGTTGACCCAGTTTCTGCACAGCATGCCAGGCTTAGCAATCTCTGTTAATTTAATTTGGCATTTCATTCAATCAGGCAGACTGTGAGCATGATGAAAAAATTATTTAAAAAAAAATAACCCACTGTTCATCCTTAATTGATGTCCCTATCAGCCTTTGTCCTTGCCAGGGCTGGCAATTATTTGCCAGTCAGTTGAGCAGAATGTAACCAACTATATTTTCTCCTGTGGAAACATTACAAATTTTGCATTCTGACTCTGCTTTCAAAAATAAATTAGTGCAAGTCTATAATTATGCCTGTTGGGAGTATATTTTTCCCCATCACCGATAGGTGGGGGTTAAATTAATCCCAGAAGCCTGGGTGTTCTTGTAGTGCTCTGGGTCAAAGGTCATTTTGAGCTTGTTGAGCTTCAGCAGTTTGTTGGTTTGGATAATGACTGTTTGTCCAAAGCAGACCTTGCGTTTCAGGTGAGGGCTTTTCTGCAGAGTCCTTGCACTAATGAAGCCACCTGTTTTATCAAATGGCATGAGGCCCTGTTTTCACCCTTATCCGTGCAGTGCGGTGTTAACAATGTCACCGAGCTTCTTATTTCTCCAGGGGAAACAATAATTAATGGACACAATTCACAGCTGATTAGCTGTAGTTCCTCTACTAATTACATTCGCACACTTAACTGTTCAGCAGACATTTTAAACTTGCTTTTCATTTCACTGTGTCTTCTTTCTTAATCCTAAACCATTTAGCTTTCTGAGATAATTCTATTATAATATTTGTTTAACTAAAATCATTAGAGTTGCTATGTGTCTGCTTTTTTAGCTGCATGGTCTGGAAACATTAAAAAGGAAGAAACCAGACAACCAGAGTCTGCTTTTTAAACGGAGCTGCTCTTGTCTCCCCACTTTGCTACTGAGTCATATGATTTCCACGTTTCTCTTTTTAAGGTTATTTCAGTTGATTTTCATCGTTCGCATCCGAAACCTCTGAACTCAAGCCATGGTCCTATCTCCCGCCCAGGCCAACATCTGCTTTTGGACCTGGGAAAAGATGGTGAACTAACAATGTGTAGAGCCAGGAAATTTGCTTTTGAAGCCATGTGCCTGTTATGCCCAAGTCCCGTGTAATTCAGAGTTTGTGATAATAGACTTTTGTAAGAATCAACCATTTGATAATTTTATGTATATTTCAATGATTACAATAAGTAGAGTAAAATACAATGCTTAAAAAAATTTACACATTACTTCCATAACCAATAGGGTTGCCAGCCTTCCAGGATTGACCTGGAATCTCCAGAAATTGAACATTGATCTCTAGGATAAGCCAGGAGAAAAATCATAAGGACATTAAAATTATGCTTTTGTTGGACCATTTGAACACTTATTCGTTCTAAAAATCTTGGAAATGGCGAATGGAGAAGGCTGCTTCATTAACAATCAAGATTATTCCAATTGGGTAATAAAGAATCTGTTCCCTTTTCAATTGGCCTGGGAAGGCAATTCACCTGGAGGATGGACCAATAGCTGCAGTGTGGAGGCGGGGATATTAGAGGTGGGGGGTCATGTGATGAAACCTCCAGGATTACACCCAACCGCAGCTGGCAACCCTAATAATCAAACATCTGTCAGAGTCACATTCGATCTGCCAACTTCCATAGTATCCCAGGTTTGTTTGCCGTGACTTTGTTTCCACCTTCATCTGTACTCTTGATTGTTCCTATCAGATGCCTAAATATAAAGACAATCTGACAATGGAGCTGGAAAACTATGCAGACTTGTTTAAAATATCACTCCTACCATCACAGGCTGCATCATTTTCTGCACAAGGTGAATGGCTTTGCCGCTGTTCAGGTTGTTCTCTTATGGAACTCTTTGATGTCAGTAAATGGGGTTTGGGTTTATATTTTCCTTGAGTGCAACAAGATCAGAGAAGTGAGGATTACTGATTGTGATTGTAGATTTACTGCCAACATAGTAATTCTTGCCACTTTCAGCGTTGCTCCCATGGGCAAAGTGTGGAAAGGCAAATGACAAAAGCAAAGAGAGAAAGTAAAATGGTTAAGCGTTTGCTAACTGCTTGCTAATGACTGTTGAATCCAGGTGGAGAGAAACACATGCAGCTTTCCTCAGGGAGAATAAATTTGGAAAGGTAGTTATTTACATCCAGTCATGCCTGTTGTCAGTTTGTGAACAGCAGGGTGTAATGTGCATATGAGAAAAGAATGACACAAATTTACATAGCACTTTGGAAACATCTCAACTGCAATGAATTGCTTTGTCAGACTGCAGTTGAGGTGCTGTATGCAGTTATGGGCTTGATCCTTAAGGAAGGAATTTGAAGGAATAGCATATACAAAGCAGATTCACTAATGGGGATTTAAAATCCAAGAGAAAAAAACAAGGGAAAGGTGCCAAACCTCCTGCCCCTGAGTTGCAATAGGACACCCAGCTGATTTCAATAATCAGGCCTCATTAACATTTCATCAACCTGTCCAAAACGGACAGGGACCTCATGAATATCAGACACTTGTTGGCACTCGGATAAGTTCAGTGAGCTAGTGCAAAGGGTTTGCAGTGGAAATGGTGGTGGGGGGTGCTATGGGGAGGTGGGGTGTTGGGGACAGGAAGACCCCAGGCCTGCAAAGGCCCAAATTTTTCTTCGGCAGCCTGCAGAAGCACTCCCACTCCCACTCCTCCTGGCCCTGCAAAGTTAAATTTTGTATTTACCATTTAAAGCCTTTGCTTATCAGGTTTTACTAGTCGGAGCCTCCGTAGCAGATGGTCCAGCCAGAAGGCTGTCAAAATTGCCTTCGGGCAATATCTGGGCAATCGGATCCCAATTTGCCTTTTTTATGAGGTGCAGTCTGAGTCAGGCAGGCTGACACCTCAACCACCCAATGTTAAAATAGTCACAGGGTGGTATTCAAACAGTAAAGTGCATGGCACAATTTAACTTCTGTTCTGCACAGTTTGCACAGGGCAGGAGGAATTAACACCGCCACTCACCACCAACGCTGCCCCCCCCCCCCACCCCGACAGCTCCATTTCAGCCAGGAACAGTGTCTAAGGCGGCTGCATTTCACCAAGGAGATGGTCACTGAAGTGTGTGACATTTTACCACTGGACCTACAGCCACACAACAGGGTGAGGACAGTGCTGCCATTGGCCATGAAGATCACCGTGGCCCTCAATTTCAACACCAGCAGATGCTTCCCGACAGGAGCAGGCAACATTGCCAACATCTCACAGTTGTCCATCCATTGCTGCATCAGGGAGGCGACAGAGGCCTTGTACACCTTCATAGTCTTGTCTCAAAGCAGGAGGAACAGGTTTGTGGCTTTGTCAGGCTAGTGGGATTCCTAATGGTGTGCAGAGCCATCAACTGAACGCATGTGGCTCTGCTGGCCCCACATATTAACAGGGAGATGCACCACAAATACCGCAGTTAGTGTGCAACCATGTGGGTGAACATCCACTATCCCGGCAGCAGCCACAACACTTTCATCCTACGGCAGTCAGCCGTACCTTCCATATCTGAGCCACCAAGATGAACCAGAGGCTGAATGCTGGCTCTATACCTGGCTCATGACTCCCCTCTGCCACCCGACCACGTGTGAACAGCCTACAATGAGAGCCACCAGGAACATTGTGGAGCAAACCATTGGCATTCTGAAACTATGGTTCCACTACGTGAACTGCGTGGGTGGACCCTTCCAGTACTCGCCAGATCATGTGTCCAAATTTGTGGTGGTCTGGTGCATCCTCCACAACCTCACTGTCAGGAGGGTGCAGCCCTTGCCACCAGGCCTTCAGCGTCCACCTCAGACGGAGGAGCGGGGAAGGGAGGAAACATCCAGGACCCTTTCGCTCTGGACTGGCTATCTGTGACCAGCTACTCAGGCTCTGCTTCCTGTAAAATCTTATCACCACATCACTATTGCTCCACAATTTCCCATTTTTCCATCTCTTTGCTGCAGACCATCACACAATCTTGAAATAAAAACCTTCCTATTTAATTTTATCCAACAACCCTTCCAATAGTACATAAAAAGCTGAACTATTCACTCTTCCCTTAGTGCCAGTCTTGCGGCTGCCTTTGCCTGTCCTAGTGCTCCTACACAAGTGCTGCCTGGTCTCATGCTCCTATGCAGTGCTGCCCTAGTTGCTGCAGCAGGCTGGTGGAAGGCTGATGACTTACATTGGGGTAGACTGCACATAGCCTTGGAGGATGGCCTTGAGCAGCTCTGGCCCTAGAAGTTTGGCTTCGGACTGCATCACTTCAGCATGTGCGCCAGCAGTCTGGGCTGGCTGGCTGACAGGCAACAGCAATGGCACTGGCAATTTGGCAGTGGTGGGAGGATGAATGCTGTCATCCTGAGGCAGTAGCATGCATCATGGAACCAGGGAACACGCTGACATTTAAGAATGGGTAGATGTAAGAAGAGGGAATAAAAAGGTACGGGAACAAAGTTGGCACATGGAGTTAGGGCTGCTGCTTATATGTAGGATAAACACCAACACTGACTGGGCTATTTCCATGTTTTAATTTTGTTGTCATTCTTGATAATCTTCGTTGAAATACACGTGAGGAAATTGCTGTCATTTTCCTTCAGAAATTGTACAGTTCATTAAAATTCCAAATTCAAATATATGCTCTTAAGGAAGCTGTATTTGCAGACCTATGTTTACATTACCTGTGTTGCTTGCTTCAAATCATGAAAACTTTCCTGAAGTCTTCACAAAATTTTGGAGTTTCTGGATTGGAGTTGACACACTCAGTAATCCATATTCACGCAACCCTATACTGTCCTTGATGAGTGGATTACCCTCATACTCTGAAAAGGTCATCAATAAGGGTACCAAGGTCACAGTCTGAAAAATTGTAGTTTACAAACAATGCACTCATCTATTACAGAAGCCTTGTGATCTCCTCGCAGTATTGCTGGATTTCACAATAAATACTAGTTAAGCAGTTTGTTAGCTGCTTGAGAAGACTGGACCCGACCATCAGTGCAGGTACGTGCTGACTGGCAAGTTCCTCTCTACGACTTATGAATTAAAGGAGCATGAAACCACCAAAGGGAATCATGGATCACCTGTCAACTTGATTGATGGGTGCTCAGTAAAATCAGCACTCTCTAACTTCATACAAAAGAAGGAAAATATATCCAAGAGTAGCTAAATATTTATGGAATATTAATTCATAATTTTGTGAGATGTACTTTAACTTCTGAGCTGAGGAGCACAGGAACATTTCTGTACTAAAATTATCACCATAGTAAGACTACTTTTAAAAAGTTCTTTAGCTGCAAACATTCCATAATTCTACAGTCTGATATTAATTGGAATGACACAGGGGTACTGTAATTTTCCAGGCTCCTGTCAGGGTGGACATGACAGTTGTGCCCTCTTTATAAGTCCCTAGCTGCCTGCTCTGAGCATGCAGATGACTCTGTCCTTGCAGTTTGGCACAGAACTGGTCTCCCCGCATCAGTGAACTTGGGGCTTGTTTTGCCACACTTGCACGTGTTATGTGGCCCAATCTAGGTATCAGGCCTTAGGGCTTGAACAGTTGATCTGGGCTAACACTTCAGTGTAGTACTAATGGATTTCTGTGCTGCTGGAGAAGCTGTCCTTTGGGTGACATATTAAACTTGGACCACATATGCCAGTTCAGGAAGGTATTAAAAATAGCATGGTTCTATCGAAGAAAGACTAGAAAGGTGTCCAACCAATGCTCTTCCCTTAGTTAACACCACCTAAAATAGTTTAAATGGCCATTCAAGTCATGACTATTTGTGGGGTCTTGCTGTGCATCGGATAACTGATGTATTCATCTACACCAGAGTAGTTACTCACTGTACATGAAGCGCTTTGGGACATTCCAAGTGAAGTGATAAGGTGCTATATAAATGGAAGCTTGTTTTTCTTGAGTGTCTTGCTCCTTTAATCTTCAATTAAAATACATTTATTGGTTCCTCCCTAATTTTTTCAGTCAATCATGTAAATAAAATTGTTTCACAAAATATAATCTGTACCACATTATTCTTACTATTATGTCTCCCATGATATCACAGCAAGGAAAAAATGTCCCATGTTGTTGCAATATTGCTTAATTACAAAGCTGCTTATCTTCCTCATTTACATACTATTTAAGTCACGATCCTGTACTTAAATTATATCAATTTCATAGGTTCACTTGTTAAATATTTCACAGGTGTCAAGTTGTATTGGTTCCTCACAACGTGAAAATGGCAGTGCATGTTGACGTAGTCCTGAAGATGCTATAATTCACCCTGTAGTTGCCAACAAGAATGGTTCCACTGTTTTCTTGCTTTAAAAAGTAGTCTTAAAAACCAGTGTGAATGAAACTTCACTCATGCCAATCTGTAGGTCACAGTAAATCTAATGGTACATTATTTAAAGCTACACTTCATCATTCAAAATAATTAAGTCATCATAAACTGTCCATTAGTAGCAGTGCCAAGGTCCAGTCCAATTTAAATATTTTTTAAATCTAGTATATCTACCATTACAGGCCTGGTTTTCATCAACAAAATATCGTCAATAACACAAATGGTGTGAGAGTTTGATTTAATTTAATAGTTTAATGATTTAGTGGTAAATTTGTTCCTATGATCTTTGCATTGTCAACAGAAATAGTGTTAGGCAATAGCCTTACTGAGAAATGCATTTATGTTGAAGCGACAACTAGATTATAGAATAAAGCAAAGTTGTTACTTCAAACCAAATGGCAATGAAATTTAATGGCAAGCCAACTGACATATTGTAATGTATCTATTTTTAGTATTTAGATGCCCCTTTGTAATATATGCACCAGAATTCAATCAATGGTTGTGACAAAGTATTTAAGAAATGTGAAGTTTACATGTAAATCATATATTTCTAATCTTTAACATTTGTAAACATTTTGAATCACTCACAAATAATTCAGTGTTTTGTGATCCAAATTTAAGCCAACAATGCAAAATAGTGATTACAGGTTAACCTATTAGGAGGATCATGGGGATCCGCTTGCTCCATTAGCTTTTCGAAGTCAACTAGCAGTTTATGGAGTGACTGTAAACCTCATTTCATTTTCTTTCTATTCCAGTTTGCAGGGAACAATAACTACATGAATATGGCAGACCCAAGCCATGCTTTCTCGACAAGCAATGAGGCAAGTAGATTATGATTCTGTTTTATTATTTCTGTTAATATATGTTGTTCGGAAGTGTACTACATTAAAATTACAGGCCTAGAAACTGGATCGCATCCGGCTCATTTTACAGGTGAAAAATGGGCACTAAATGGTCCAATGTGGCATGTGCATGCTCAGTCTGCACTGGGACAGTCCTGCATGCAAAAGTGGTTAGGGTGCTCTCGAGTCATCCAACGTGCATGCCGAAAACCTTGGGCGTATTTCCTGTGCAAATCCAGGGCACACTGCTGGTTTAAGCTCCTTTTCCCATGTTAGATCATGACTGACCTCAGCATGTTCTGTACACGTTGTGGTTAGTTTTCTCAGACCTAAAGCAACCAAACCAGAGGCCCTTTAAGGGCCTGCAGGAAGCAGTCACAAAAATGTAATCTTAAAAAATATTTATGTGAATGTGGAGCTTGGAAGAGCAGGTGTGATCTGCATGACATTAATGCTGCAGGCTACAACCAGCTACTGCTCACCCCCACACATCAACCCCCACCCTTATCAGGACTTACCCAGAGCTAGCGACCTTGGTGGCTGACCTTTGTCCTCTTCAGGACTAGTGCTCTACATCCTGGGGTGTAATTGATGCCCCCAGTATGCACGCCCCCCCCCAACCCCCACATCCTGATGGCATGTGTCTCTCTTGAGCACCAGTTTTAGTGTGTTTGTTGCTGCATTCAGATGTAACCTAATAAACCACACTAGCATCAATGCAGGAGTTCCTCGGGGTAGTGTCCTAGGCCCAACCATCTTCAGCTGCTTCATCAATGACCTTCTTTCAATCATAAGGTCAGAAGTGGGGATGTTTGCTGATGATTGCACAATGTTCAGCACCAGTTGTGACTCCTCAGATACTGAAGCAGTCTATGTAGAAATGCAGCAAGACCTGGACAATATCCAGGCTTGGGCTGATAAGTGGCCAGTAACATTTGCGCATCACATGCGCCAGGCAATGACGATCTTGAACAAGAGAGAATCTAACCATCTCCCCTTGACATTCAATGGCATTATGATCGCTGAATCACCCACCATCAACATCCTGGGGGTTACCATTGACCAGAAACTGAACTGGAGTAGCCATATAAATACCGTGGCTACAAGAGCAGGTCAGAGGCTAGGAATCCTGTGACGAGTAACTTATCTCCTGACTCCCAAAGCCTGTCCATCATCTACAAGGCACAAGTCAGGAGTGTGATGGAATACTCTCCACTTGCCTGGATGAGTGTAGCTCCAGCAACACTCAAGAAGCTCAACACCATTCAGGACAAAGCAGTCCTCTTGTTTGGTACCCCATCTACCAAACATTCACTCCCTCCATCACCGATGCACAGTGGCAGCAGTGCGTACCATCTACAAGATGCACTGCAGCAATGCACCAAGGCTCCTTAGACAGCACCTTCCAAACCCACGACCTCCATCACCTAGAAGGACAAGGGCAGCAGATGCACGGGAACACCACTACTTGCAAATTCCCCTCCAAGCCACACACCTTCCTGACTTGAAATTATATCTCTGTTCCTTCACTGTCACTGGGTCAAAATCCTGGAAGTCCGTTCCTAACAGCAGTGTGGGTGTACCTATCCCACATGGACTGCAACAGTTTAAGAAGGCAGCTCACCACCACCTTCTCAAGGGCAATTAGGGATGGGCAATAAATGCTGGCCTAGCCAGTGACGCCCACATCCCTTGAATGAATAAAAAAAGCATGCAGTGTATTATCTAGAACATAGGTGCACCACTTCCTTTATAGAATTAGTTTAGTTTGTATGTTTATACACTATTACAGAGGATTATAATTGATGTCATTTTCGGATTTTGCCTTCAGCAAAATTACCAGTAAGCATTAGATGAAAATGCCATAATTTCGTTTTAAGGAATCTTTAATTAAAAACACTAAAAACCTTTCTGTCTTCATTGTGACTGTTGCAGTAAGAACTATGCAGAATATGTTTAAAGTGTTATTCTGAATCCACTTGGCTTGGGCTAATTAATATATATATAATATATAATTAATATATATATTGGATAACATTAGGCAGAATTTATGTATCAATTTTATCTTTAGGTAGTGATGGGGAGAAATGGCCGATCTAAACCTTTTGAATAGAAAATAGGTTGTATTAAGTTCTAAAATAGAGATGAGCTGGGTGGTGTAAGTCCATTAATACTTTTGTGTATGATTTTTATATAATTGAAGCAACTTTTGAAAAGTCTTCACAGCTCTACTTTGCACCTTTTTATAAAGTTCTTTGGTGCTATTCCTTTTTCTTATTTACTTCCATCAATTATGACTTCTCTGTCCACAACAAATCATGAATGAAACTTTTTAGCAACTGGGTTCTCCACAAGCACAATTCTTTAAAGTTATATTTGCCATCACTAAGACTGCCTATTTCCACCTCCATAACGGTGCATGACTGCACCTCCACCTTAGCTCATCTGCTACTGAAACACTCATTTTTAATTTTCTCATCCTTGTTTTCAAATCCCTCCATGGCTTTGCTCCTCCTTGTCTCTGTAATCTCCACCATCCCCTCATCTAATTCTGAGCATCCCAGATTTTAATTGCTCCTCTATTGGCGGCTGTGCCTTCAGTTGTCTGGTCCCTAAGGGTCTGGAATTCCCTCCCTAAACCTCTCCACCTTGCTTTCCTCCTTCCAGACATTCTTTAACACCTACCTCTTTGACCACATTTTTGGTCATCTGACCTAATATCTCCTTAAGTGGCTTTGTGTCCTATTTTGTTTTATAACGCTCCTGTGAAGCACCTTGGGACATTTTCTTATGTTAAGAGCACTGGAGAATACAAGTTGTTGTTGACTCTTGGGAAAATGCATGCAAATACACACACACACACACACTTCAGCAGCTGGAAGGACCCTGGCCCCACCAGTGCCATTTAAAGGAATTATCAACCACTTTCAGATCAGCTGTTGATTGATTTCCATGGGCTGTTGTCCTGTTATTTAAAGTTGGCGAGTTCTACAGGGAGTGATGTTGCACATGCTGAAGGACTTAGCTCTGACTTGAAGTGTTCTTCTCAAACCACTTGCTCCCGAACACGGAGGCAGTAGTTTCTATCCCCTTTGGCCTGCAGCATCATAGGGAGAATTAGGAAAGGTGAGACAGAGGAGGACAAGCTGCTGGAAGAGGAAGGAGGATGGGAAAAGGGTTTTCAGCAGGAGGCCATATCCACCCAGGGTCGGTCGATAGGAGAGCAATTCTCCTATCTCAATCTCAGCGAGGGGCAGTCTGTTAGATGTCTCCATTTCACTAAACAGGTGCTCACTGAAATCTGCCACATGTTGCAGCTGGAATTGTGACCTCAGAGTAGGGCGAGGATGGCATTGCCAGTGGCTGTGAAGGTGACCATGGCCTTTATGCGTCAGGCTCCTTTCAGGCTAGAGCAGGCGATATTTGCAACATCTCGCAGTTTGCCATCCACTGTTGCATAAGGGAAGTCACTGAGACTCCGCAATCCAAGAGAACTGAATACATTTCATTCTTTCTTGCCAGAGAGAAGCAGGCAGAGCAAGCATATGGCTTTGTAAGGATTGCAGGCTTCCCCATGGTGTGAGTGTCATTGACGGCATGTATGTTGCTTTGTGAATGCCTGCTGCTGAATGCATGTTCAGCTGTGCGCAGTTAAGAGCGGGCATTATCTGGAGCGTTGAGCCCCAAAATGACAGCACTGGTGTCAAATCAGTGCTATGTGCTGACTGATGTCACAATCTGCCGACTCTGCATATTTCTGGCACGCACTCCCCGTGCCCAAGCTGATACCTCATCCAATATGGAGTCTGGCACAGCTTGCACCAGAAAAGTGCCCATGTGTCAGAGATGCCATTTTGAAGCCAAAACTGCACCTGTAGCACCAGAATTACAGATGTTACACAACCACATTCTGAAATATATTACAACCAGAAGGGATTTCACTCCCTCAAAGTCCAGCTGGTGTGCAACAATACTCAGCGCATGATGCAAGTCAATGCTCGATATCCTGGCAGCAGTCAGGATTCTGCGGTAGTCTGCAGTACCATCTGTGTATGAGCCCACATGGCAGACCAGAGAATGGCTACTGGGTGACAAGCACTTTGCACTGACCAGCTGACCAATTGACTCATGGCTCCCTTGTGCAACTCATGCATACATGGGCAGCATTCAACTAACAAAAGCCATAAAATCTGTTCAAGAAGACCATTGTGGTGCTTAAACAACACTGCCGCTACCTGGATTGCCCTGGAGGAGCCCTGCAGTACTCACCAGAGTATGTATCAAAGATGCATCATGGTCTGTAGCATGTTTCATAACCTCACTATCATGAGGATACAGCCCTTGCCACCAGATATAGGGCAAACAGGGGAGGAGGAAGGGAGGAGGCATCCAACACATTCCTTTTCTGACTGGGCTGTGTGTGATTGACTCATCTGATTGCAGTGCCAATGAAACCAACCCCAATTCCCCATTCACCGACTGTCTCGCACTTTACCTTCCCTCTGCTATAGACCATTACAGTGTCCTTGGCTACCAAACAACAGACGTTCCAAACTAATTTTATAAATCAACCCATCCAATATTGCATACAAAAGTCAACTCATTACCCTTGTGTATTCCCTTAGTACCAGTCTTCTGTGTATCTTTGCCTGAACTAGTGCTGCTACCCCAGTGACTGCAGCATGGCGGGTCAAAGGCTGCTGACTTTCAGTGGGAGAGACTGCAGATGGCTTTCAGTGTGACTTCGAGCAACTCTGAGCCCAGAAGGCCCTGTATCAGACTGTACCACCTCAACAGCAACAGTATGGGCTGACTGGCTGGCTGACAGACAACATCAAGGGCGCTGGCAGAGTGGCAGTGGTGGGAGGACGAATGTTGTTAACCTGAGAGAGGCTAGTGTTTGTGCTGCATGGTGCCATTAACACTTTGGCGAGGTGGTGCCTCAACAATCCTAGTAATCTGCTGGAGCATAGCTTTCTGGACCGCTGTGAGACCCTGCATGTCCCCTTGCACACTGGTATCCACAGCCATGATGGCAGCAGTTTGAGCTTGTACAACTTCAGTCTGAGCATCTACTGCAGCACCCAAAAATTGGGCGGCTTCTGCTTGTTCTGCAATGAAAGCTGAATGAACCATCAGATAATGTATCATGGGTGGGTTGGCAAGCTTTATCATGGAGATGGCCACCACTTCCACACTGGAGAGGGTGGTCTCCAAGCTCTGTGCAAAGAGCAGTTGGTGCCAGACTCCTCTGTGATCCTTGACATTGACTGCAGGCTTTCTGGCAGGCCTGTCAATGCACCAAGGATTTCACTGTGCATGCCCGTCAGCCTTCTTTAAAATGCCGCTCCATGGAAGTCCTCATCTGAGTCCTTTGCAGCAGATCATGCTCTCTGATGAGCTGACACTTGTGCTACCTTTTGTCCCCTGCCCAGGCTGCAAGCCACTTGTGGCCAGAGCGTCACTCATGGAGATCCTGCCTCTAAGCTACCCTTCAAAGCACATGCAGTGTCAGTATCTGAGCTAGTGCTGCAAGTGTGAAAGCGAGTGACAGTCTCTTCTTCATCTTCCACTGCCTGGCCAGGTTGCAGTTCTCTGAAAGGAGAAAGGCACACAAGGATAGAGTTGTGGTGAGGGAAGAAGGGGAAGAGGTGAATGCTTACACTATTTGCAGCTTGTAAATCAGAAAGAAATTGTGTGATGAGGGAGAAGTGGGGATGTGAGAAGGAGGATTAGGTATGAGCATACATCATCTTCAATGGTTTCAGCCCTGCTGCTGGCCATGCCCTCAGTCATGGTTGCTCCAATAAGGTCAAGCACCATTTCCTTCATAGGGGTAAGGATATCTCGCTGTGCCTGTCCCCCATCGTTTGTGTTGTGGAATTAAACTGACCACTCTTGAGTCCGTGAGATTTAAGCAAGCAAAGACATTTATTCAAGCATATGCAAGGGAGAAGCTTCTGGTAACCCAAATAACTTCTCAGCGATACATAGTTTGCAGCACATGTTTATAGTTCTTAACCTTCTAGTTTTACCATATAATTCTATGACAGTCACCAATCAATAACCACTTTAATTCATAACATGCATCTTGTGGTTAATAACCTGATCAGTGGACAATGCCAGCCTAGCAGATGTTCCCTGCTATCTCAGTTCCCGGCCTTGAGTTTGCTAGTTACTTTCTGACTGTCTGGCCTTCACTTCCCCTTTATCTCGTTCCCACAGAATAACATGTTTAGACAGACTGCTTGCCTTTTATTATCACGTTGCTGAATTTGCAGCCCCAGGACTGACATTGGTCAGGCATCCCATCATGCCGATCTCCTCTACAGTACCTGTTTTAAGACTATTAGTATACTCTGCTATGAGCCCTATTTAACTCTACTTAGCCCTATCCAAGACTAATCCCTTTTGTCCCACTACATTTGTGTGCTGCTCCATTTATACCCCACCTTGTCCTGCAAGAGGGAGGGCAATGTGACAGTGAGTGTAGTGCACTCAGTTTGGCTGATGTGACTGCCATGGCTCAATAGCTGGCAGTGTGTGCTAGCTGTGAGGTGTGGGTTTGAGGCTTCATAAAATCATAGAATGGTTACAGCACAGAAGGGGGCCATTCGTCCTGTTTTGTCCGTTCTGTCTGTGCCGGATGTCTGCAAGAGCAATTCACCCAGTCCCGCTCCCCTGCCTTTTCCCTGTAGCCTTGCAAACCTTTTCTCTTCAGATAATTATCCAGTTCTCTTTTGAAGGCCTCGATTGAATCTGATTTCACCACACTTTCAGGCAGTGCATTCCAGATCCTAATCACTCGCTGGGTAAAAAAGGTTTTTCCTCACGTCGTTGTTGCTTCTTTTGCCAATCATCTTAATTTGGTGTCCTCTGGTTCTGGATCCTTCCGCCAATGGGAACTGTTTCTCCCTATCTTATCTACTCTGTCCAGACCCCTCATGATTTCTGAACACCTCTATCAAATCGCCTCTTCATCTTCCTTTCTCCAGGGGGAGCAGCCCCAGCTTCTCCAGCCTATCCATGTAACTGGCTTACAGCAGTGCTAAGTGTCTGAGGGGGAGGTGAAGCATATGCACATTAGGTATGGGTAATGATTGATAGGTATTGTTGTTAAGTGAGTAAAGGGGATGTATGCTGTACTGACCAGTATGTTAGGCTACTGGTTCAGTTGGTGGAATATGGCATTTGAAGATGCATTCATTAACTGATCTTGACCTCTTGTGTGAGGTCATTGAATTTCTTGTGGAATTGCATCCAGGTCCTTGGAGCTACAATGCTGGTATTGAACACAATGGCTATCTGCTCCCACTGCCTGTCAGGAGATTCTCCTGGGAACCTGTAAATAGAGGACATCTCTCCTCCTCTCTAATTCCTGCACCAAGGCCTCCAGTACAGCGTCAGAGAAGCTTGGAGCCTGATCTCTCCCCTATTGCAGTATAATCACTCTTTTTACAGGTCAGACACCCTTCCCAAGCCACCTCCAGCACTTGCTCCAGCCAGAACCCCTCTATGTAATGCAGGCTGGCTTTAAGTAGTTTTACGTGCCAAACTTGGGCCCCCTGCTGATACATACAGCCACTCAATAGCACATTTAGCAATGTTCTACGTGCTAGAATATTTTAAATGAGAAGGTAGCATGAAGTTTGCATGCTGTCTGCATCGGAAGCAATGGGCCTGGGTTAATCACGCAACGCAATCCCCGCACCCATTTTAGGTAGCTATCCAAATTTACCCCCTTCAAACCATATTAGTGTGTCCAGGTACACAAATCACTAAAAACTAGTTGGCAGGTACAATAGTCATCAAAAAGGTTAATGAAATGTTGACCTTTGCCTCAAGAAAGTTATGCTTCAGTTGTGCAAAACCTTGGCCAGTATCCAGCTGGACTTCTGTGTTCAGTTCTGGGCTCAGCACTTCAACTCGAGTTGTATTTTATTGACTTCAGCAGGTTCAGAGGTGATCTAATTGAGTTGTTTAAAATGATACAAGGATTTATTAGAGTAGATACAGGGCGGTTATTTCCTCTGACAGGTAATCCTGAACAAGGGGTCACAATCTTGAAATTAGAGCTAGGCCAGTCAGGATTGAAGTCAGGAAGAATTTTTTTTTACACTAAGTGTGGTGGAAATGTGGACTCTCTTCCCCCAAAAAGACAGTGGACGCTGAGAAAAGTGAAATTTTCAAGACTGAGACAGACAGATTTTTATTAGGTATGGGTATCAAGGGACATGGATCAAATGGAGTTGAGGTACAGCAGGCAATGATCGAATTCAATGGCAGAACATGCTCAAGGGGTTGAATTTCCTACACCCTGTTCCTATGTTCTCTGTGAATTTATTTTATACAAACCTTATTTTTGGAGTTAAAATGAATCTTGCGGTATTTTGCGTTTAATAATGTAAGAATATGTATATGGACTGTGCTTAATATTACATGGTGTGGAGCATGATGTGGAATGGTCCCCTAGTGCTCCATGTGCTATATTCAAACTCCTTCCCCATTGTAATACACCAGTGATTGTCTATTGCAAGGAGTAGATTTAAAGACTTCCTGAAAAGTCTTTCAAGAGCTTACTTTTGATTCCAAAGGTTGTCTGTCTCATCATGTTGCAGCCTCAGATGATCCTGCCTTCCTCCAGGAATGCTAATTCAGCTCAGTGGTCCGACATGTTTTGGTGTGTTTGTTCTGTCACGTAAAGTCAGAGGGTCTGGCAACAGTTTCAGAATTACTGGCCTGTTTCTCTTCTTTCATATTTATCCTGCTGATGGAGGTTGCGTCTTTAGGGCAGCCTAGGTTTCTTTGATCAGAGGCTACTGCAATTCTTATAAAATCTCTGAATATGAAGGTTGTCTCACTGTGTTTTAAATCTGAGTTTAATCTCATTTTTGCAATTTGGATTCCAACATCAGCAGGAGCTTTTTTGAGAGATGTTCAACTATTCACACCCAAAACGTGTCCAAGGCTTCCCCTCATGACACTGGCATTCATTGCTCAATTATATTAACAACATAGCTTCTCTGTTTCATCTGGGGAACTGGCAAAATTTTTTGGTCAATTGTCTTTGGCACAATTTGAGCCTGGTGAATTCCCTATCAAAGTGACAGGGTGTCATTCTGAATTCTGCTTCCTTAGGGCAGTTCATAGCAGCTACCAGCACACATCTTAAATGTTCTAATGATCCCATTCCCAGACCTGGAGACAGGGGCAGGCCAAAGCAGTCGACGGAAGTCCCACCCTATCGCACTTTATTACCTTCAAAAGAGTCTGCAGAATTTCTAGTCTATTCCCTCAAGTTCAGCTAAGACCAGTCTGTTGTAACAAGAAGTTTGCAACAACAGAGTTTGGAGTCATTACATTTATTGTACAATTAATAGCTGTTCATAAAACAACATTGCCAGTGGGCTCAGGTTTTATGTGCACTCCACTGGGTAATAATTTGTATCTGACAAATATAGCAAAAGAGGTAATACTGTAAATTAATTTTGTAATTAAGGTACAGTGACAGGAACCCCAATCACATACACAACCTGCAAATTTTTAGATAGTTACAGAAATTATTGAATATCACAGTATAAGGATTCCTTAGTGACACAAGAATTCTTATTTGTGTCGCTGAACCTTACAGACCTGTGCTGAATTAGTTGATTTCAGCAAGAGCAGCAGTTGGGCATTACAAATGGCCTCATTGCCATCAGGTTAGGCAGGAAACAAATCATTCAGAGTTCCCCCTGCCCTCCACTTCACTGTCCAACAATTCCTCCTGAAGGGACATGGGGGTCAAATGAGGATTGAATAAACCTTAGCTGTGATGTTGACTGCAATCAAAAAAAAAATCCCTGTCAAGTGACACAAAGTGCTCGGGTGAAATGCTGCGACGCAATCCCAGCCAAGAATTAACAACTTCAGGAGATAACGGAAAATGAGGAAAAGAAACTGGTCGAAAAATTAACAAAAAACAACTGTTTGCTGTATGATGTATTGCCCAAGAACGATACTGGGGTTCTAATAGAAAAAGCAATTAATCATGTGCTTTTGTACTAAAATAAAAGGAGTTGAGTGAAGGCCTCGGAGATTTTCACTTCAGAATCTAACGAATCCAATGTATTAATACGATTAAAAAGATATACTTAATCACTAAGATTGATAGTAACTACTAGAATGGCTTCAATTCTAAGGGAATAAAATACCTGGTTTTGGTTTGGTCCCAGAAGGCTTTGTTATGATGTCCAGACCTTGTCTGTACCTAGCAATATGATGCTTCATTCTGCAGCTTTTTTGTGCATTTGAATTACCAAAAACTTTTCAAAGCTCTTTTTTCAGCGGTTGCTCAGAGACCGTCCAGTTCCAGCTGTGATCACTTATTGTGTAAGACATTTGTGTGTGCGTGTGTGTGTGTGTGTGTGTGTGTGTGTGTGTGTGGGGTGGGGGGGGGGGGGTTAGTTTTACCATGAGTGAGTGGGTGGAAAGGGTTAAATTGGGAAAAATTCAGTGTGAATTGAGAAGCTGGTTCCAATCTGCTGACTTGTGGAACTGGGGCAAGGGGCAGGCAGCCAGCCAGCTCCCAGGAGGTGGTTTGGCAATTTAAGTATGTCAATGAACATGGAAGCCTCTGATTTAACCTGCTTTGCAGGTTTTACAGTGACGGTCAGGTTTTCCTCGCTTCAGGAAACTCGACAACTCAAGGCAGGCAAGGAGAGCTCTGGTGAAAAGATATGTGCCTTTAAAGCACTGCTTGTGGGTTAGGTCTGCTCTGCAGCCCAGGCCCCCAAGCTCCCCACCATTTGGTTCCCCACCCCCACAATGCAAAGACCCCTGGGGTTGTGATTGGACCCCTGGAGTTGAGGGATCAGAAACCCCACACACGAGATGGAACCCCCTCCCTGGGGTTGGAGATCAGACTCCTCACCATGGTCTGGGATGGGACCCTGCACCACCCCGCATCCCCACCGCCCCCAGGTTGGAGCCTCTTCCCACTGAGGTCAGAGATTGGACTGTCTTGCCCATCCCCGGGGACCTACCTGGTGGTCCTGTGGCCTGCTTCAGAGCACTCCCTGCCCAACTGGAAGCCATGTCTGTCAATCAGGCTGACTTCTGGGTGTGGAACCTGTCATGGAGATATGTCATGATGTGCAGTTAAAACTCCACAGCATGCGGTGAAACCTGGACTTCCGGTTTCCCATTTGAAACTCCACCCCCACCTTCATAACTTACTCCAGTGAATATCTAGGCTTTGTTTTTTTAGTCCTGCACAATCCTTTCTCAGATTGGAAGGGTGTTTTTTCATTCAGAGCTCAGATTAGCACATCTCAGTTTTCACAAAATGAATTAGTAGGAATGTCATTGCATTTCAGATCACCATGAAAATGTCAATTTTATCACTTCTGCCAACTGATGTCTCCAGTGATTCACTATTGAATGAATCATTGAAATAGCAATTGATACTTGGTTAAAGTAAACAGAAAATGTTCCTTTCAATTTGATTTATTGAAGTTTATGCAGTGCTACATGTAATAGTTTAAAGATCAAAAAGTGCCACAGAATACATTCATTGGCATAGTTCTATAAAAATTCCATTTAAAAATTGATTTTAAAAATAGGGAAGTCAATAAAGCTTTTATCATTTAAAATTCACCAAGAAAGAATTGTTGCTTTTGCGGACAGTTAATCATTTACTATTTACCATGAAACTTTCTTGAAAATTTTACTACTTCCTGGTTGAATGTACATTCAATGCCTTGTACATGTCATGTGTAAGGTCACACTGAACAAGCCTTAACTCATTCAAATGACATTTTGCAGTCAGTGCATTGCTCAACCAATGAGCACGAAGGAGTATATGTTGCTCTTCAAACAAATAGAGAGTTAGTTGCTCTTAAATTGTGGAAAGAAATGAAGTCGAATCAAAATGGTGGATATGTGCCAATTTGCTTCTAAATTTGCAAAAGAAAACTGGCTAATTAGGAGCAACCTGTAACAATCCTGCTCTGCACTTCTCTGATGCACCTAAATTGGTTTGTAACTGGCTTTGATGGTGACTACATACGAATGTACGAAAGAGGAGCAGGAGTAGGCCACTTGACTCCTCGAGCCTGCTCCGCCATTCAGTAAGTTCATGGTTGAACTGATTACTCCACATTTCCACCTACCCCCGATAACCTTCCACCCCCTTGCTTATCAAGAATCTATCTACCTCTGCCTTAAAAATATTTAAAGACTCTGCTTCAACTGCCTTTTGAGGAAGTGAGTTCCAAAGACTCATGACCCTCTGATAGGAAATAATTCTCTTCATCTCTGTCTTAAATGGGTGACCCCTTATTTTTAAACAGTGACCCCCTAGTTCTAGATTCTCCCACAAGAAGAAACATCCTTTCCACATCCATCCTGTCAACACCCCTCAGGATCTTATATTTTTCAATCAAGTTGCCTCTTACTCTTCTAAATTCCAGCGGATACAAGCCTAGCCTCTCCAATCTTTCCTCGTAAGACAGGCCACCCATTCCAGGTATTAGTCTAGTAAACCTTCTCTGTACTGCCTCCAACGCATTTACATCCTTCCTTAAATAAGGAGACCAGTACTGTACACAGTACTCCAGATGTGGTCTCACCAATGCCCTGTATAGCTGAAGCATAACCTCCCTACTTTTGTATTCAATTCCCCTCACGATAAACAACAGATTTCTATTAGCTTTCCTAATTACGTGCTGTACCTGCATACTAATCTTTATTGATTCATGCACTAGGACACTCAGATCCCTCTGCATCTCAGAGCTCTGCAATCTCTCACCATTTAGATAATATGCTTCTTTTTTATTCTTCCTGCCAAAGTGAACAATTTCACACTTTCCCACATGATACTTCATTTGCCAGGTCTTTGCCCACTCACTTAGCCTATCTATATCCCATTGTAGCCTCCTTCTGTCCTCTTCACAACTTACTTTCCTACCTACCTTTGTGTCATCAGCAAATTTAGCAACCGTACCTTCAGTCCCTTCATCTTCAAACTGTGGAGTTGACAAAGCAGAGTAGAAATAATCCCATGGGTCATACCTGGACTCCTGTGCTCATCCCAGCAACCAGGCTGTTAGGTGGGGGTTAAGAAAATTCTCAGTATGGGAATTGTACCCCTGCCCCCTCCCACCCTGACCCCTCTGATGTCAGGGGCCACTTTTGTTGTGCTCACTATTTCTGCCGGTCCTAGCTGCCTGTGCTAGAAGGAAGCTGAGTAGGGACTTGGCATTCCCATCTCATGTCAGATCATCCACCTCTGTTGGACTTCCTGTGCCCAATTTTCACTGAAGGACTGCTGTTGGAGTTGAGGATTTTTGCCCCCCTCTTCACCTTGAATTGTTATATTTGTTGTGAAAATGTAACCAGGGAAGGGCTGCTCTACTGAACTCTCTTTTGGGGTGTCGATATTGACTTGGGACTATAGATAGTCTTTATTTCAAGCTGAATGGATATCTTGCACTAATTTTGATTCAGGCGATCTTGATGGTTCTGATTTACCCTACACTCTTCACACAAAATTTGAATCTTCATCACTAAAGGGCTGGCTTTAACCTGCTGCACTTGATGGGAATGGGGTGGGTGGGTGCTGAGGTTTATTGTAGAGAACTTCCTATTATGCTCCCACCTGCTGCCATCTTCACTCAATTTTCTGAGTTGGTTAAGGCCTCCCCCCCCCCCCCCCCACACCCTGCCACCCTTCTCCACCCGCAGAAGCAACGCAGATATAATCAAAGCCACAGGAGCACCAGGGTCACTATTGAGTACACCATCGACCTGCTGATGCAGAGTTTCAGATATCTTACAGGTCTGGGAGCTTCCTTCAATCTGCCCCACAAAGAGTCTCCTGCATACAGAGAGGCCTGCATGTGGAGGTGACAGAGCTACACAGCAGTCCTCATTGGATGAGGAAAACTGAAGGAAAGTGAGAAAGCAGCAGAAGAAGGAAGGCCACCTTAATACCTTGTAGCAAAAGATGTGAGAGATGAATGGCCTCACTCCCCAAGCAAGAATGCAGATTGCTGCTGTCGTTTGAGTTGCCACCACACAAGCTGGAATCGGACTGCACACTTGTAGCCTAAGTGCTCTCTTTGACAGGCATTCTAAATACCACAATAACAACTTGCATTTATATAGCACCTTTAACATAGCAAAACATCCCAAGGAGCTTCACAGTAGCTTTGTCAAAACAAAATTTGACACCTAGCCACATAATAAGTTATTAGCATAGGTGACCAAAATCTTAGTCAAAGAGGTAGATTTTAAGGAAAATCTTAAAGGAGGAGAGAGAGGTCAAGAGGCAGGGACAGCTAACGGGGGAATTCCGGAGCTTAGGGCCTAGGCAGCTAAAGGCACGGCCTCCAATGGTGGAGTAATGAAAATCGACAATGCACGAAAGGCCAGAAGTAGAGGAGCGTGGAGATCTCAGTGGACTGTAATACCTGGTATAACTGCTTGTGAGAGTCCTCATTTCTGTCCTACTCAGCAGAGCTGGAGATTACATTGTCTTCCAATGAACTCTCTTGCACTGTCCCTGTAGCAATACTTGCTGCTACATATGTGCTGGGTGTGATTCACCACATGTGGCCATCCTGTGGCTCTCTATCTAACCCATGCGGTGTGCCACTGTCTGTGCTGGTACTTGGGAGAGATCGAATGGATGATAGTACATCCTCAGGAGAATGGTTCTTCTCTGAAGTCGTCTGCAGTGTCCGAGTGCTCAGAGGGCCATAAATGAAAGAGTGAAGGTTCAAGAGTTAGGATGGCTGAGCATTAGTGGATACAAATGTTGACAATGTAGCTTGCTGAATAGTTGTTGAGATGAATGAAGGGTTACAAGTAATATGCAAACACCCTTGCTCAGATGAGCCCCAACCTTGCCTTCTCTGACACCTATGACTTTGCTCAGGCCACTAATCTGCAGAGCTTTGTGCTATGCTTGGATTAGGGCTATGATAGTGGATACTCCTCTAAAGGCCTAGGTCCTCTCCTTCAGATTATGTGCAGTTTTGAAATAGAGGGCACGAGTTAGTGAGTGGCTGTTGGTAAGATAAATGGAGATGTATACAGCTTGTGCATATAGTGCATGTGCTGAAAGGTGGAGAAGAAGCAAGATGGAATGAACATTTGTAAAGTGAATAGAAGGATGTTCAATTTTGAGGATGTGAGAAGAAATGGTGTTGGTGAGTGGTGTCAAGACAGGAAAGGAAGAGGTGAGTGTTCATGGAATGAGAAAGGTAAATGTTGCAGTGTGCCTTTGTGATTATAGTTTTGCAAGTTTCTACTCAAGTTGCACTGGTGCAATAGTGGGAGTATGAAAAGAAACTTGCAAGAGATATTGTTACGAAAGTGCTTCCATTTAAAAAATCTTTTTTTTGAGGACTTGTGTTAAAAATGAAAAGATTCCATGGTTGTGTTTTTTTTTTACCAAGTTTGTCAAAAGATGTTGTTTGAAAACAACCTGTGCTGGAAGTCATGTGCTTTGGGCTCAGTAAACAACAAAACCCATGGTGACCTGGGGAAAAATGGCTACATAGAAGCCACATGTCAAGGTTTATGGAGGTCAGGAAGTCAACTCTCTGTTTGGGGTTTGAACATTGTTTTCAGTTTTAGTTGGATGTGAACTGTTTGAAGATAGTTGGTGTTTTCCTGCCAAGGAAAATGAAACCACCCAGTTCACCTCCTTCTCTACCTCTTTGAAGAAATCCTGCAAAGATCTAGTGTGGGAGAGTTAAAATTCCTGGTGCTGCACAGCTCCTGAGAAGTTGAATACAATAGAAGAGGTGAGCATGTCAGAAATCCGAAGGAAACTCGTATTGAATCAGACACAGGGAATCACAAAAATGAATTGAAGCAAAATAACAGTAATGAAGAAAATAATGGCACAATAGAGCAACAAGTCCCAGGACCAGATGGTTTCCATCCCAAGGTTTTAAAGGAAGTAGGTGAGAATATTGAAGATTTCCTAACTATAATCTTCCAAAGCCCTCTCAATTCGAGAATCATTTCCTTAGATTGGAAAATTGTTCATGTCACTCAGCTATTTAAGAAAAGGGAAACCAGGGAAATCATAGACCAGTTAGCCTAAAATCTGTTGGGAAATTACGAGTCTCTATAATTAAGGATAGGGTGACTGAATGCCTTGAAAATTTGCAGCTGATCAGAGAGAGCCAGCATGAATTTGTAAAGGGTAGGTCATGTTTGACATACCTGATTGAATTTTTTGAAGAGGTGACTAAAGTAGTGGACAGATAAATGTGTATGAATGTTATTTATATGGACCCCCAGAAAGCATTTGATAAAGTCCATCATAAGAGACTGTTAGTTAAAATTGTAGCTCATGAAAAGGAAGATAGATTATTGACCTGGTTTGGAAATTGGCTGACTGGCAGGAGACAAAGAGTAGGGATATAGACAGGTACTCTAATTGGCAGGAAGTGACTAATCGTGTCCTGCAAGGATCTGCATTGGGGCTTCAACTAGTCACCGTATTAATGACTTACATGATGGGATAGAAAGCCACATGTCCAAATTTGCTGATGACACAAAAACAGGCGGCATTGTAAGTAGTGCAGATGGAGGCATACATTACAATGACATATTAATAGATTAAGTGAATGGGCAAAATGTGGCAAATGGATTTCAGTGTCGGCAATTGTGAGGTCATCCACTTTGAACATAAAAATGATAGAACAGGGTACTTTCTAAATGGTGAAAAGCCAGAAACAGTGGAGGTCCATAGATCATTAAAATGTCATGAACTGGTATAGAGAATAACCAAAAAGGTTAATGCAATGTTTAACTTTATATCTAGAGGACGAGAATACAAGGGGGTAGAAATTGGGTTGCAGCTACACAAAACTCTGGTTGGACCACAGCTGGAGTACTATGAGCAGTTCTGGATGTTACAACTTAAGAAAGATATGCGGCTGTTGGAGGGAGTGAAGTGTAGATTTACCAGAATGATACCTGGATTTCAAGAGTTAAATTATGAGGAAAGATTGCATAAACTTGGATTGTATTCCCAGAAATTTAGAAAGTTAAGGGGCAATTTGATCATAGCTTTGAAGATATTAAGGGGAACAGAAGGTAGATTGGGTGAAACTATTTCCACTAGTTGGGGAGTCTAGGACTCGGGGTGCATAGTCTAGAAATTAGAGCCAGACCTCTCAGGAGTGAACTTAGGAAACATTTCGACACACATAGGCCAGAATTTTACCAGCCCATTGGAGATGGGCTGGGAGGCAGGACGGCTGGTAAGATGGCAGCAAAAGGCGGGGGGACGAAAGCTCGACATCTTTACCTCGCAACCGGATATTACCAAAGGCAGCCGGGTTGGCAGGAGGAGGTCGCGCTGGAACGTGGCGGGCAGGTAATTAAGCCCTATTAAATAGGCAATTAACTGCATTTTTACCAGGGTTTTCTAATTTTACAAGGGACGCAAGGGAATAACAGAGGTTCAGAGCCTTTCCAATTATAACAAAGCGGAGGCTTAGCGGGGGGTCAGTGTTGGCTACAGTTGGCAGCCATTGCAAAAGGTAGCATGGCTTGGTAGGGAGAGTCATACTGAGTAGATAGCGGAGTAACAAGAGGGAGCAAAGACAACCTTGCCTAGCACAGCAGGGACAATCTACTTGAGTATCTTCTCTGACTAGGGACTTGTATGTACAGAGCAATGGGGATGGGAGGCCCAGAGAACTTAGTGCAGCTATTGGCCATGGGCCTCATTCAGTCAGGCTTTAAGACCTCCAGTGAGGAGGAGCATCAGAGGGGGAGGGAGCAGGAGCCACAGACAACGAGGCCGCAGTACCCAAAGGAGCACCAGGATCATGAGCCTGGAAAGGGCATGCAATTAGCCTCTTCTGTGAAGATGGCGCTATCACCGGAGAGGGTCTACCATGAGAGGCTCTGCTTCCTGCAAATGTCAGAGCAGCAGTGTCACAAAGACTGTGCCATTCCAGGGAGCCAGTCACTGAGCTGTACACCATGATGGTGGATGAGCTGAGCCCTATGGGAAGGAGCGGGCATCCAATGCTTGTTTCATTGATGGTCACTGTGGTGCTGAATGTCTATGCCTCAGGACCATCCCAGGGATCTACTGGAGATATCTGTGGGATCTCCCAGTCTGCAGCTCATTGCTGCATCAAGATGGTCATGAATGCCCTGTTTAGAGGGCTAGCCAATACGTGCGCTTTCTCACCAATCCAGGCATTCAGGCTGAGGGCTTTGTGATTCAGGACCGTCGCTGGATTCCCTGATGTGCAGGGTGTCATCAGCTTCATGCATGTGGCTATTAAGGCTCCCACAGACTAGGGAGCAGCCTTCATCAACAGGCAGGGCTTCCACTCACTCAATATGCAACAGGCCTGCAGGCTTGCGAGCACAACAAATGGATTCTTCAGGCCTGTGCAAGGTTCCCAGAAAACTATCAGGACACATTCATACTAGGGCAGTCCCAGGTGCCCAACTTTTTCAGGCCCCCTATGCACCTTCAAGGGGGACGGTGGTGTGGTGGTAATGTTACTGAACTAGTAATCCAGAGGCCCATGCTAATTCCCTGGGGACATGGGTTCAAATCCCACCACGGCAGCTGGTGGAATTTAAATTCAATTAATTAATAAATTCAATTAATTAATTTTTAAAAATCTGGAATTGAAAGCCAGTCTCAGTAATGATGCCATGAAACTATCATCAATTGTCATGAAAATCCATCTGGTTCTCCAAGGAAGGAAATCTGCTGTCCTGACCTGGTCTGGCCTACATGTGACTCCAGACCCACAGCAATGTATTTGGCTCTTAACTGCCCTCTGAAATGGCCTAGCAAGCCAATCAGTTGTCAAGAGTAATCACGGATGGGCAACAAATGCTGCCTTTGCCAGCGACGCCCACATTCCATGAAATAATAATAAAAAGATACTGGGTAATAAGGGCTACCCATTGAAAGACAACTTGCACCTGTGAAGAACCACAACACAGGTGCAGAGGAGAGGTACAACATCTGCCACAGCACAACTCGAGCGACCATCGAGCAGCCCATAGGACTTCTGAAGGTGCGGTTCTGATAGATCTGGTGGAGGCATTCAATATATCCCAGCAAGGGTCTCGTGTATCATGGTGGTGTGCTGTGCTCTGCACAACCTAGTGCTACGGAGGGGAGAACCTTTGAACAATGAGGACATCCTGCAGTGCAATGCCTCTTCCAAGGATGAGAATATAGAAGGGGTTGATGATCAGGTGTAACAGGATGAAGTGCCCAAGCAAATGCAGGCAAGGTGCAATGAGAGTCACGCAAAGGATGCTCACGCCACTCTAATACAGGCACGTTTTACATGAGCCTTACTTACACACCTGGTCAATCCAATAAATCTTCTACCTCCTGCAGATCTGTTGGATTTTCCTGGAATCCCCTGACCATTTCTCTGGAGTCGTCATCACATGAGGCCATGGCATGGTAAATAAGTTGACCTCCTTCAGTGTGGTCTTTCCAGTCACACCCTTTGCGGGAGGCAGTAGTATTTAAAAAAACTAAAGGATTCTTTTAGTGGTGCTCCATTTCAAAATTCATTTCAGACACATAAACGGCAAGGTGACATTTAATATCAAAATATAAACCCATGAAACCCAAGTGCAGCTAGGTAGACTTACGCGCTTGTGGGTGCTGCTATGTGGTGCTCCCCCTGCGCTGTCAGCTGAGGTAGAGGCAGGCTGCTGACCTTTCTGCTCTGTGGCAAAGGTGCAGGAGCATCCTTTGTTGCCGTGGCTTCTTGAGGCACTGGTGTCACCTTCAGAGGGGCTGAGGAGATGCTGTCCACACCAGGAGCGCCCTGGGAGAAGTCCCCAGATGCCGCAGAAGCTGCTCCTTTATCCTTTGCCGCAGAAGCTGCTCCTTTGGCCCTACCTGCTCACCTGAGGAGTCTGAGGACCTGGCCATGGCTCCAGGCGTCTCTCCTGCTCTCGCCCAGCTATTGCTGCACGTAGCTCATGGAGGAGGCGAGGGCATGCAGGTCCACATGCATCTCCGGCATCCGCTGGGTGGTATGATGGATATGGCTCTCCATGAAGATTGCAATCTCTCAATGGAGGAAGCCATGTGCACATCCGCCAGAGTGATGGCTGCACTCATGGCCTGGATGGCACCTCCATGGTCCGTGTGTGGGTGCGCAAGGCCTGTGGAAGCTCCACCAGATGTTCACATACCTCACACTGCAGCTTCAGAAACTGCCTCCGTCACCTGCTTTGGTGTGTTTGTGCTGTGCTCACCAGATTGTGTCCCTGTTACTAAACCCACCGACATGAGAGTATCTGTGCTGGTGGAGGATGCGGGAGAATTATGTGACGGTGCATCCTCTGAGGTCTCATCCTCCTCCTCAGTGGTGGAGAGCTGTCATGCAGGTCCAGCAGCTGACTGCTCTTGTCCATGACCTGCAAGAGAGAGAAGAGTGATGAGACGGTAATGCACTTTCCAACATGTCCTTCTGACTACTCATCATCTTGAGTTCTATGTGACCAGTGATGCACACATGCGCAAGATGCATTATGCTCACTGGAGGGTCCCTTGTGCCCATTGATTAGGCCACTCACTCTCTTGGGGTTCCACACCCATCTCACCATCAGCGATTGCCTTGCCTGTCTCCATTCCTCCCAGCTCCAATGCCTCTTCCTGTAAAGGCATGACA
Source organism: Heterodontus francisci (assembly GCF_036365525.1). Taxonomy (NCBI): domain Eukaryota; kingdom Metazoa; phylum Chordata; class Chondrichthyes; order Heterodontiformes; family Heterodontidae; genus Heterodontus; species Heterodontus francisci. The sequence continues at coordinate 54,378,826 of NC_090387.1, read as the reverse complement.
ATGGTCATATAGGACACACCGCCTCCAGTTCTTGACCTGTCCCTTGCATGTGTGCTCTCTTCTCCTACAAGCAAATAAGTTCCCATTGTTACTCACCCATCCAAAAGACACTTGACTCTTATGTTGGAGGCAGCCTAACTGCCCATCATGGTACCACAACCATGCCTCCTGCATGCGGCCAATCTGCAGTGGCTGTGCAGGAGTCACCTCTGCCTTGCCGGTGTCCTACACAGAGAGACTAACATGTATCTGAGAGCCAATGCTGATGGCTGGGCATCTCCACTAACTGGGTGGGCAACCCCTTCTCCAATCTCATATTCATCTTCAGTCACGCATAAGGCTGCAAGCTTAATACTATGCACTCTACTCACCTTGCCAGAACGCATCAGATCATTGACCCTCTTTTGGCACTGCAGCAGGGTAGCAGGGGAAAACTCCATGGTTGCTGAACTCCTCTGCTATTTCTATCCAGGCCTGCTTGGTTTGCCGAGCCAGTCTCATCCGGCTGTCCTGAGGGAACAGGTCTTCCCTCCGTGCCCTTACAGCCTGGAGAAGCACCTCCAGGGAAGCATCAGTGAATGTGGAGCGAACCTTGATCTTCCGTTGGCCATGTCATCAATTTGTGCTGCTGCCAGGGCTCCCTTGCTCTTCCCTCCGGGGCTGCATATACAGGTACTGCTGGCTGCCTTTTAAAGTTGCACCAGTGTTTCAGGAGCTGGAACTTCCGCCCACCCACACTGCCTATCTAGCTGACTCCCCTGCCTGCCAACCATTAATTGGCAAGCCCTGAGAATATCACAATTGCAACTTCGCCCACTGTGCATGCGGCCACACCACCGGTGTGGTTCCGGTGGGGGACTTGCTTGCTTCCGGTAAAATTCCAGCCATAGGGTGATAGAAGTTTGGAACTCTCTTCCTCAAACAGCAGTGGATGTCAGATCAATTGTTGATTTGAAATCTGACATTGTGAACCAAAGATATTAAGGGATGTGGGATAAAGGCGGGTTTGTGGAGTTAGATCGCTGATCAACTATGGTCTCATTGAATGGCGGGACAGCCTCGAGAGGCTAAATGGCCTACTCCTGTTCCTATGTTCTGAAGATAGGGTTAAGGCAGGATGTTGGGACAGACCATCAGAAGCTGCATTTTACAGTTAACCTATGCTTCCCCCTTACATGGGGCAGCTGACACTGCCCAAAGTGGAAAATTGTTTCGCTCACTGGCATAGTAATGACTCATTTTGATGGTGCACTGTTTTTTGGTAAATGTTTTCTTATCATTGGTGCGGTAGAAAGGCTGTTACATTTGTACAAGCGCTTCATCAGCTTCTGGCCACCACCACACAGCATCTTAAAACCACTGATATATTCACTGACAGCACTGATTTTTGAATTTGAATCCAGTCCTCCATCTGCCTCTGCATAATGATTCTTTCACTTGTACAAATGTCATTTTTAGAACTGTATGGAAACCATTTCGCTCTGTAGCTAAAGGTTTAGACAGGTTTGAGTTTTAATTTTAAAACAAGTCATAATTTTTATGGGCAGCTCAGTGAACAAGGTAGAGGACGGATTGGTAGTAACACACTTGAAGGTGTGCAGACATTGAGATATTCACGTTCTTCTTTGAAATCTTCTAAAGCAATCATGACGGTTGTAAGGCCTCTCATAAGCCAATGCTTTGTGCCTACTTAATAATTATAATATATACTGGCTATAAATTTTCTGATTATCAGATGCAGACTAACTCTCAGCTATCCTGTAATAATAACATAAGAATCAATTGTAAACTTCACTAAATACCATCATTGACCATTAGTGTCAGCACTGACAGCCCTCCCAGGCACAGAAACTGGCGTCAAACCTCATAAAGCTACGATATAAAGTTCACAACATATAGTAGCATATTATCACATGATGGCAAGTAACCACTTGAGCTTCATGTCTGCAGTTTATGATATCATGTAAAGCCCATGACAGGATCGCTGCCTTGTAATCACGGTCAGGTATCTATTGTTCTCAGCACAATCAGTTCATCATTGCAGTCCTGCCTACACACTTTTTTGAGCTGCCACCAATTCATATTCAGACTAGCATTGGCATTCCGGGCATGTTTCTCCATCAGACTTTAGTCGACATATAATTTTAAAGAAATGTCAACTCTTGATGGTATTTTACTTTAATCCAAAATGACAATAAAATGGCTTATCTATGTAAAATCCTATTCAGCCACACAGTTCATTTTAACATCCATATAACACAGTACAGTAAATAGATTCAATAACAGGTTAATACTGATTGTGGGCCTATTCTGGGTTCCAGATCTTAAATCAACGTTACAGTTCACTTTAATACAGAACGCATTTGTAATATGTTAATGCTTGGCAAAATAATAATTGTCATTCCTGTTTCAACAAGACACATCTGCACTGTTTCTATACAGTCATCAAAATTGAATGTCTAGGGTACATGCTCTTGTGTCTACATTATTAATTTAAAGCAATTAAACTTTAATCATAAGCAAATGTTTTCAAATGCAGATTTAAACAAGCCAAGCAGTTATTTTTATCTGAAGTGACATTAATAGAAGCTACACTGTGCTGATATTTGTAGTGTGTTCTCATAGACACTATCAGTATGGCACCTTATCATTTTCAGTTTTGGAGAAATAATGACAGCTGACAGCTTCTGTATGCATGCAGGGCTTTCTTTTTAGTTCGGTGAATTTTTGACATTTTTAAGCAGTTATTAAATTCATATTATCATTAACAATTTGTGCAGTGATTATCTTTGTAGGAGATAAGATTTTTCATTACTGTGAATCGCTATTATAAGAGGTGCACAAATAACAGCTAGCAGTAAATGTAATTGTATTCTGTGCATGGATTATATACAAAGGCGTTGTTCCTGTGCAAATGTTCTTAATTTACTGCCTAGAGTAGCATCAGATTCCAGATTTGAATGGGTGTATTTACACTGCACCGAGTGAATTGATCTAATTGCTTCTTCGTCAATATCCCCTCCATCACGAAGTCTACCTATTTGCACCTCCATAACAACACCCAGACTCACCCCTATCGCAGTCCATCAGCTACTAAAAACCTAATCCATGACTTTGTCACTGTGAAAGTCAACTATTCCAATGCTCTCCTAAAGCTTCCTATTCAGCACCATAAACATCCCATAGATTTCAGCTCAGCCAAACCTCCACTACTGATATCCTATACTGCACCAAGACCCACTCCCCCATCACCCCTTTCCTTGCTGACCTGTATTGCCGCTTGGTTTTTTTAATGCTTCAAATTTAAAATTGTGTTCAAATTCCTCCATGGCTTCATCCTCACTGTTTTTATACTCTTCTACAGCACTACAGTCCGCCGATCAAGCCCTCCGTTGCTCTGACTCTGGCCTCCGGTATATCCCTCCCACTTTCTCAAAAGTCTAACCTGTTTCAACTGAAATCCTGTTGTTTTATTGCATGGAAATCTTTGCAGTAATGTCCCACCCTACCCCGTGTGCATTGCCATGTCTGTCTGAGGCAAGGGCACCATTGTTTTCTCCTGTGCTTTGTGAATGACGAGCAGTTTTCAGCAGTTGTGAACTCGAGTGACCAGGCCTAGTGACTGTACGACATGACAACTGTTATATTTGATTGCATAAAGAGCAGCTGCAATCATGTATCAGCATTGCTAATCAGTGCAGTTAGAAGGTGGGTAACCCATCACCAGAATGTATAAACAATGAATTTTACTGTACTGTTTTACAATGATATATGTTGAATTAATCTACGAAGGGCCACTAAACACAGATAATAATAGTCTAGCTAATTCAGTAGCTACAAGAATGAAGCAGTAGTGTCATATCACTTGTACTTTCAAAAGCCTTGACAACCTAAGATTTTGTTGAATTATATCACTTAACAGGTATTTCAAGCTGCAGACAAGGAATTGTGCTCATTTGCTTGTCCAAATAGATCACTTTTCAGCTGAAGAGCAGCCATTATATCATAAAGAGATTTTGTTTTTGAGCTGTATTAAGTCTCACTGTAGTCAAGCGCATTTTGATGCAGCTTCTGATGTGCAATGATTTCAGTCAGCGATGAGAACTTTTACCTTTTACTAATTGATAGTGCTGCTGGATTGGAAGTCTAATAAGGTAGCTGTGTTCTGTTGTGTAATGGAATGCTAAATCTGCCTCAAGGCATTACATTTAGCATTTGTCTTTTAAATCTTGTACTGACTGTTGCACTATTGTGTCCAATCTGTTCTCTCTTCAGACATTCCACACTCCAAGCCTTGGGGACGAGGAGTTTGAGATTCCACCCATAACCCCACCGCCAGAAACAGACCCCACTCTGGGACTAACAGATGTGGTGTCAGCTTTTCAAGACCTTAATGATCCATTGCCTTCTCAAGGAAATGAATTTACACCCCATTTCCCCCCACAAAGCCTTGAACTGCCTTCCATCACAATATCCAGAAGTATTATGGATCAAGATGGTGGACTCCTCAGTAACGGTTTGTCTGTGGTAGGTGGAACTTAAATACAATTGCCTGCAATATACAGCGTTTTATTTCTAGCATGGATTAGACATGGCTTTGAATAATATTGATTATAACTTCTTGGACCAAAAAATACATCCATACACAATATTAATAGATGCCTTTATTGAATAGTATATCCAATTCATTGACATACAAGTTAATACTTGCATCTATTTTGAACAAATACAGCATTCTGTTTTAATGTTCAGATGGGGTTAATGCTGGGTCTTTAATGCTGATTTCCTGATTGGAGAGAAACAAACTAGAGAATTTGCCTCTGTTTTTCTAATGATTGTGGCATTGCATGAACAAAACAAGTTTACATTTACTGAAACAGTCAAATTGTGGCACCACTGGTGCCACGGTGAACTTGACCAATAATTAGCTTAGCCATACAGACTAGAAAGATCGCAGAGTCAATGTTCAATTTCTGCGGGAACAGCATGAGTATGGAAGTCAAGTGCGGGGCTAATAAAGCTCAGCTGTGATGTACCCCACAGGCAATTTGATTGCTGAAAGTCACTATCAAAACTCACACATGAATACGGGAAACACAACAAAGCCTTGAGAAAGAAGAAAATTGGTGAAAGTACCAAAGAATACTTAGGGTGACTCAATTTCAACACAATGCCTGCCTTAATGTATTTGTGAAGAAATGTAAACTAAGCCGTAGTTGATTTACTTCAAGCTCTTTTTATCAAAGATTTGGCTAACTTTATAAAAAGTTAATCCAAATTGGTGAATTATAAGTGGTCTGATCAGTCTCCTGGACACTTCATAATCTTCTAAATTGTAATGAGAATATTATTTTCTTTAAGCCAGGTTGTTATTACAGAAGTCTAATGTGTAACTATATGCAATGATTTACAGTTTTAAGTTGAAGTTATGCAGGAACAAATTATTACAAAGGGAGGAATTTTAAACTGGATAAGCTGGTGAGTTAGTGGGATTGGATGTGGGTGAGAGGGGGTAAAATGGACAAAACTTCCTGCGGACTTCTGGGTTTTACTGAGGTGGGACAAGGGGCTGGCAGCCAGTCTACTCCCAGGAGTCAGATTGGCATTTTAAATATGTTAATGAGGCTGGAAGGCTCAGATTTAACCTGCTTTGCAGGTTTTACTCTGGCCAGCCATGTGCTGGGCCTTGGGAAACCCAGCAGCTGCAGCAAGGTAAGGACAGCCTCGGGAAGAAGGCAAGTACCTTCACAGCATTCTTTGTGGGCCAGGAGTAGCAGGAATGCTTCCTCCTGATCCCCCTCAAGCTCTCCCACTATCAGAACACCCCACCACCATATAACCCCACTCTGGAATCGGACTTCCCACACCTCAGGGATTAGGGATCAGATCCATGACCCCCCGCCCCACCTCAGGGTCAGGGATCGGGCCCACTTCCCCTCCAGGTTTGGACCTACTTGGTCCTGCAGCCTCCTCCAGAGTGCTCCCCACCCAACCTGAAGCCAAGCCTGTCAATTAGACTGACTTATAGGAGGTGAACCTGCCAGAGCCAAAGGTCACAGCCTATCGAGTTAAGACTCCACAGCATGTAGGGAAACTCAGACTTCCAGGTTTCCTGCATTGCTACTGGCCCCGATCCCACTCCCAGCATGTTGGCAAGTAAAGTTTCCCCAAAATATCTATAATTATTTAAAATTGGGCATTGCAATAGTATAGGTAAAGATCACATCAGTATTATTTTGAGAGCTAATGGGATGAATGTTATGAGACCTGTGGCATCGGGGGTTGTGGCGGGGGGAGGGGGGGTGGGCCTGGAAAATTATGCCGGGAGATGCCTGCCACAACCTCCAACGCCACGAAGGCTCTGCCGCATTTTACCGGCGGCAGTGTAGCCTTCAATTAAATATTAAAATTAATGAGAAAACATACAAATCAACTTACCTTGTCCTGGCAGCTCTCCCATGTCACTATTATGGCCACCGGCTGGAAGTCCCGCTCCTTTGGAACTCCATGTCTGTACCACCTCTTCAGGTAGTGTGTTCCAGATTCCAACCACCCTCTGGGTGAAAAACTTTTTCCTCAAATCCCCTCTGAACCTCCTGCCCCTTACCTTAAATCTATGCCCCCTGGTTATTGAAACCTCTGCTAAGGGAAAAAGTTTCTTCCTATATACCCTATCTATGCCCCTCATAATTTTGTATACCTCAATCAGGTCCCTCCTCAGCCTTCTCTGCTCTATGGAAAACAACCCTAGCCTATCCATTCTCTTTTCATAGCTGAAATGCTCCAGCCCAGGTAACATCCTGATGAATCTCCTCTGCACCCTCTCCAGTGCAATCACATCCATCCTATAGTGTGGTGCCCAAAACTGTACACAGTACTCCTGATATCGCATAACTAGCGTTTTATACAGTTCCATCATAACCTCCCTGCTCTTATATTCTATGCCTTGGTTAATAAAGACAAGTATCCCATATGCCTTCCAAACGACCTTATCTACCTGTGCTGCTGCCTTCAGTGATCTATGAACAAGTAGGCAAAGGTCCCTCTGACCCTCTATGCTTCCTAGGGTCCTACCATCCATTGTATATTCCCTTGCCTTGTTTGTTCTCCCAAAATGCATTACCTCACACTTCCCAGGATTAAATTTCATTTGCCACTGCTCCGCCCATCTTACCAGCCCATCTACATCGTCCTGTAATCTAAGGCTTTCCTCCTCGCTATTTATGACACCACCAATCTTCGTGTCATCTGCGAACTTACAGGTCATACCTCCTATATTTATGTCTAAATCATTAATGTACAGTACAAACAGCGAGAGTCCCAGCACCAATCCCTGTGGTACACCACTTACAGGCTTCCACTCGCAAAAACAACCCTCAACCATCACCCTCTTCCTCCTGCCACTAAGCCAATTTTGGATCCAATTTGCCAAATTGCCCTGGATCCCATGGGCTCTTACCTTCTTGACCAATCTCCCATGCAGGACCTTAACAAAAGCTTTACTGAAATCCATGAACATTACATCAACAGCTTTACCCTCATCTACACACCTAGTCACCTCCTTGAAAAATTCAATCAAATTTGTTTAACATGATCTCCCCCTGACAAAGCCTTGCTGACTATCCTTGATTAATCCCTGCCTTTCCAAGTGAAGATTAATCCTGTCCCTCAGAATTTTTTCCAATCTTTTCCCTACCACTGATGTTAGACAGTGGCCTGTAATTACCTGGTTTATCCCTCCTACCCTTCTTGAATAATGGTACCACATTCACTGTCCTCCAATCCTCTGGCACCTCTCCTGCGGCCAGAGAGGATTTGAAAATTTGTGTCAGCGCCCCTGCTATCACCTCCTGGGGATTTATCCACTTTTAACCCCACTAAAACCGCTAATACCTCTTCCCTTTCATTGCTAATTTGTTCAAGTATATCACAATCCCCCTCCCTGATCTCCACACCTACATTGTTCTTCTTCAGAGTGAATACAGATGAAAAATAATCATTTAAAACCTCACCTACGTCCTCCGGCTCCACACACAGATTGCCACTTTAGTCCTTAGTTGGCCCCAACTCTTTCCCTGGTTATCCTCTTGCCCTTAATATACTTATAATAGGCCTTAGGATTTTCCTTTATCTTGCCCGCCTGTGTTTTTTCATGCCCCCTCTTTGCTCTCCTAATTACTTTTTTAAGTGCCCCCCTACACTTTCTACACTCCTCTAGGGCTTCTGCTGTTTTCTGCTTTCTGAAGCTGCTATAAGCCTCCTTTTTGTTCAATATCCAATACCCTATATCCCTTGACATCCAGGGTTCCCTGGCCTTATTGGTTCTACCCTTAACCTTTACGGTAACATCTTGGCCCTGAACTTTCACTATTTCCTTTTTGAATGACTCCCACTGGTCTGATGTCGACTTTCCTACAAGTTACTGCTCCCGGTCCACTTTGGCCAGATCCTGTTTTATCATGTTGAAATTGGCCTTCCCCCAATTCAGTACCTTTAATCCGGGAGCTGGGAAAACTGCTTTGAATGGTTGTGGGGATGGTGGGAAGAGATTAAGGGTCAAATGGGGGAGGCGGTGGTGTAGTGGTAATGTCACTGGATTAGTAACCCGGAGACCTCGGCTACTGCTCTGGGGACATGGGTTCAAATCCCACCATGGCAGATGGTGAAATTTGAATTTGATTAATCTTGGAATTAAAAAGCTTGTCTAATGGCAATAACGAAACCATTGTTGATTGTTGTGAAAAATAAAACCCCATCTGGTTCACTAAGGAAATCTGCCTTACCTGGTCTGGCCTACAAGTGACTCTAAACCCACTGCAACGTGGTTGACTCTTAAACTGCCCTCTGAAATGGCCTAGCCAGTTCAAGAGCAATTAGGAATGGGCAATAAGTGCTGGCCTAGCCAGCGACACCTACATCCCACAAATGAATAAAAAAAATCTTCTGAAGGTGGCTGGTTAAAAGGCCGTTATTTGAAAAATGGGTTTTCCCGGGTATATGTAATTTTATTTATCGTCAACTCATTGTCGGGAGGGGGGTGGGGGCTGGTGGGAAAGGGGATTCAAAGTTTGAATAAAACTGTATTTCAAATTTACACAAAGGGCTTGAAGCCCTTTAAAAATGGTGCCGGCGCCTGCGCGGTGGTGCCGGAGGCCATTGCCAGGGACGGTGCAGTGGTCCCCTCTATGTCATCGGGGCAGCTGCTCCACCCCCTCCATTTAAATGACCCCCCGTACGAAATATCGCTGGGGCTCAACGACAGCACATTGGCGCAAGCGGACTGCCGAGATGAGAGTGTGCTGCTGCGATTTGCGGTGTGCTCCTAAATTTCCAGCCAATAAGTCACACTAGCTCAGTCTTGCTTTCTCTTGTTACTGTGTAGCAATACCCTAGTGCTGTAAAACCCCATGTAAAAAACTGATCAACTCTGAATAAGGAAGTTCTGAAATACTGCTCAGCAAATTATAATATAACTAAAATGTAATGTTGAAAACACATTTATATTCAATGTTATAAGAATGTAAAGATCTGTGTTTTTTTAACATTTGCATTAGATTAATGTGCATGTGAAATTACCTTTGACTTTCTTGAGGAGTTCAGCAACATGAAACACAAATCTTTCAAATGCTAAATGTGTTGTATTGAACTGTACTTCATTGGAGTCATCTGACCCCATCTGGTCTTTGTTTTATAAACAGAGCCCAAACTTGTTTCTTACAGAATTATCTGCAGGGTATTCTACTGTACTGTGTATGTGTTTTCAGCTGTCCAGTGTTTGCAGAATGTAGTCATAACCGGTGAGTGAGAGCTTAGGTGCAGAATTAATGCTTACACTAGAGCAGGTGCTTTATATGAAGATCTAGTCATTCAGGTAAAATGTAACACAGCTGCCCCAGGAATGTAGCATTCTTAGAAACGTATTATCTTTGGATGTTTGTGAAACGTTTACACAGCATGCTTCAAATCATTTGGAATATTGGTGCCAATAATGGCATTTGGTTCCAAGATTTAATGGTATCTGTTTATGTTACTACCATAATAATGTTTTCACCTTCACCATCTAGGCAATAATCTGGTGGAGTGGATTATCCACCCATTGTGGAACCTATCCAATTTTCATCCCATTGCATTTCAACATGTTAACACCAGCTCATCTGTACGTGCTGATGGTGAGACTTCTCAAATCAGCACAACCCTGGATCATTTGATTGCCATTCCAATATAAATGGCACAAAATAACTTGAATGTTCAACCAGCAAACCAACTTCATATCCCTTAATGCTATTAACATTCACCCTCCCAGTTTGTTTGTAGTTTGGACCAAATTGTCTGTCTGAGGAATAGACAGAGATATAAATGGCCAGAAAAGCATTGCTCAATTACATTTCTTCATGGGTTAACATTGGCAGCAATTATGATTGTCCTGAGCAACATGAGCAGTGTGAGTGTTGGTAATAGGGGTGCAAATAGGAAAAGTTACACTTTCAATGAAAGATGTAAAGACACTAGTCGCTTATGTTAAAATAGGTTATGTTTCTATTTTTACTTCTCTCCAAAGAAGAAATTTAGTGGCTTTCAACTATGCAGCACTGATACATCACCTTTATATTTCCCTTGGGTAATATACCAGAGATATACAGTAAACCATTCCATGGAGCAGAACGTTTTTTGGCTTTCTTGCACAAAAGAATGTGTCAGGTTGCTTGATGAGTGGCAAAATAGTGCAAACATTATCAGCACACATGGTTATTCGAAAAGTGGATGAAGCCGAATAACTTCTGGGTCCTCAATTAAAAGAAATAATGATGCTCCTTAGGGGCAACACACAGGACTATTCACTCATTTTTCTATTATACGACACAGTCATAGTTATTTTTAGTTTTTGGAAGAGAGGCGTTTTGTACCACAAGCATATAATTTACCTTTCAGACATTAAACACTTTTTCTCCTTTTTTATGAGATTTTCAGTATTTGCTCACAGTATGATTGACACTTTCTGCTCAGAGGAAGTATTTTGCTTTCACGACAGACAATGGAAGAAATTCAATCCTGTAGAAATAATCACTGCTGAGCAAATTTATTATACACCAAAATAGGAGACTAATTTCTGTACATTGTGAATCAGCCTTAGAATCTGATTGGAGGCATGAATAGGCAGTGTGTCATTTTATAGAAATACCTTCAAATTGTACAAGTTAGTAGCAATATACTTATTTTACTGGTTTAATTATTTCTTTAGCATAAATATTATTTCAGGAAAATTTTCAGAATTATGATAGCTAGCCCACATAAAATATTGTGAGAGCAGAGCTAGATATTCATCGAGTTAGTTTAGTGTCCTTTCACTTCTTGGATCGGGCTTCCAGTCCTGCTCAGAAAGGTGGGATGAAAATGTCTTCTTTTTGTCAGTTGTAAATGTAAAGAGCTTGGTACTCTTGGCCAAGTTGCAGGTTGTCATGGTTCCACAGTAGAGAACTGTTGACAGATTCTTACCAAATTGCAGTCTCATTTAGAGCAGTCATAAGGAGAGCTGGTGTGGAATGTGAAAAAGCATATTGTGGTGCTTTTTTTTTGGAAAGGTGTGTTCCATTCCCCAATTCTGATATCGTTCTCATTGAGAAATATAAAACAATGGCCAAACATTGGTTGTAGAAGATGGCTGTACTGATTTCACATCCAGAGTTCATTTGCTGCAGTTATGATGAGCCTAATTAGTTCTTGGCTGGGTAGCTTCATGGAGCACCTGTCCAAAGGAGAACATTTCATCTCAGGGGAGGAACTGAATGGTAGACTTGTCCTGCAACAAGCACATCTCTCATCAGCTGTTCACGAGGAAGCGTTTACAATGATCATGAAGAAGATTGTAGCCTTAATTGCCCTTTCTTGCCAGCTGATGGATGTGACCCACAGAGGCCCTCTTGAGAGAAAATAAAGGATAAACTTTGATAAAATGGTATGTTTACATCACATAAGCTCTCTTATTTACAGTTTGAATTAAAAAGGTAAAGAAAAAGAAAATATTGTAGAGTTAATATTGATTAGAATAAAAGAAATGGCATGTCTCAATTGTTATGCAGCATATATTAAACACTTAAATGATATTTCCTGTGATTTTCCATGGGGAAAATTATGATACTTAAGGCCCTGGCACATAATTCAATGTACTTTGAACTCCTACATCATAAAATTTTTAATATTTGTCCAATGCCACATGGCGGTAATTTTAAGTTCAAACATATCGGAAGATTTTCACATCTAAGTTTAATTGCAATTTTAAGAGAATATCTTTAAACAATCTTAGTACCTGATTTATATTCCAAATAATAAATGCCACATGTAAATGAATAGAAGGCAGTAATCCAATTTTAAGAGTTCTGATGCTGAATATAAACCACTCAAGCTTCACTTGTGGTCATGACATCATCTGAAGCCCTTTATTGGATTATTATTTTGTAATGCAATTACACACATCCATTATCCTTTATGTACACTGTATTGGAGACCATAACTTGTAATTCCTTATGCTTGTGACAAACAGGCATATTGGCCTTTCCTTACAATGGATTAAAATATGTTTTCATGTGTACAGGTCCAGAAAAGACAGATTTTGTACCATAAAAGACAGTTTTACTTTTATATATCACTAAGTTCAAATTTAATTAAACTGAGTCCATTGATGATTTCCTTTTAGCATTATTTGACTCTTTTGTAATAATTGTATAGTTATCCCAAGATATTTCCTTGAATCTATGACTAGTGGTTCAGCACATTCTTTTAACACCTTTCCCATAATCTGTCCAGTCTACTGAGTAGCAACGACTTCTGTAGTACATCAGTTTCAGAAAGTGGAATTTTTACTAGACAGCTATTGTGACATATTGGGTCAGTCAGAAATGAAAGATATTCATGCAAGCATGCAATACTTGTAATGAAGTCTCACTCTGACCTTCTGTATGATTGATTCTGTAATTTAGTTTTCTCAGGCTGTGCCAGAAATGAAATGAAATCATGTTGAACAAGTTCTGAATACCCACAGTGCACTACGAAAATCTTCAGCCCAAGAGGCTTGAGGGGCAACAGCTGAGCGATTTATCTCTGCACTATTATAGGCTTTGCTAACATTCAGAATTTCATTTTTCTCATTTGGTTTAAGAGCTTAATTCTGCAGGTAGTTGTGAATGGAAAAAAAAATAAAACACAGTTCACATATAAATTGCTAGAACAGGAGTATGTGCAGAGGGCTGATAAAATGTCTGAATAGAGCTGACCTTTCATGTTGGTGAAAGTTGCTGGGGGATTCATCCTCATAATTACCATATAGATTATTTTATTCCTCTTCTGCAATGAAACATTTCAGAGAGCACTACTGCTGATTGAATGAAAATTGAACTTGTTAACGGTCTTTCCAGCTTTGACTTAGAAATGCTAGGGGACTCTGCTGTATGTTATGTAAGGTTAGTTTTAATGAATTCTGATATTAACTCTGGAGGAACAGTGAATGTCAAAGCAAAATGCATCATCCTAAAGCCCTCATTTATTATTCTGTTAAAGCAGTAGATTTTGCTTAAGTGTATATACTATACTATTGAGTGTGCAATTTACTGAAGTGCATATAATATTTTGAACACCAGTTTATATCTGCATGTGCTGGATTTATCCCAGTAAATTGCATGTTTAGAAGTCTTTATTCCCTTATGCTCAGCCAAAATTTTACACTTTCCTGTGTTTACAGGCATGACAGACAGAGTTGCAATCTGTGCTTTGATTGAAAATGTGAATTGACGCAGCTAATAGCTCAATACAAGGAAAATTGCTTTATATATCAAACATATTGGAGCATAATTATATATGTCTGCCAAATCCTGTTAGTGAATATTCAATCAAGCCTAAAAGGAAAGTGCTTTCACACAATCAATGTGAGCTAAGCATTTATTTGTGTATTTATCTCATAGTAAACAATTCCATATTGGCTTTTTTTATTGTTGTGATTTGTAGTGTATTTAACTTAAAGCAGCACTACAGATACCCTTCATTTTATATATAAGCATTGTATGTAAGCTGCAAATCAATCCATGTTTTTAATCAATTTAGTGAATTAGCAACCTTGTTTACAGAGCGACAAGAGTAGTTATTTTATGCATCATTAAAATGTTTAATGTCTGGAACGTTTGTGCTTTTGAACAAAGTGTTCACTGCATAGTTGTTTATCTTCTCTTGACTATCAAATGAAAATTACCTATGGAATTTTTTATTAGAGCATAATAACTTTAGCATGAAATAAAACAGCTTGCTTGATTCTGTAATTCCAATATTTCCCGCAATTCGACATTTAAAGAAGTTAACATCTATGATGAAAATGAATGAATCTTTTATGCAGAGCAAAATCATCAGTGAGTAAAGGATACAACGATAGTGACTGGAAATGGCTGCTTTAATCTTCAGCCATTCTTAAATGGCCGAAGATTTCCAGAATTTTGGTTACCTCTTGTGTTCCTCAAAGTGGCTTAATTATAGCTGAAGTTATCCCACAAAAATTGCGTTCATACTTCTCATTGATGATCCACATTTTGCTATAAGATATGGATCAATTAAAAAAAAACAATTTATAATATCATCAATAATCTTCGTGGAAGCTCTCATACTTTGAATTAGCTGTTAAAATTAAAGCTCCTCTATGTTTAATTCTGAGATCTTACCTATAGTGTGTTATGGTTATCAGTTTGTTTTGCCAGAGATGCATAATTTGTGCGTTATGTCAACACTTGTAAAGGTTTTCCCATTTTTTCACATTTATGTCAACATTTATTTTCTAGGTTTATAGTGATACAAATAAAGTCTTTTCATGAGGATATCATTAATTTAGAACTGGGCTACATTTGAATATTTGTGTGGTGCCCATTGTGGAAAGTTTGATAGCATCACAAAACAGGATATAATGCCATAGTACATGCTGCACTCAGAAAAGCTCTCTGTGATGACGTTACTGAATTTAGTTTCTGGTATTTTAATGCTTCAGTTAATGTTGTTTAATATTGTGGGACATGACTAAAGCAGGCATCTCATTACAAAACACAACATTTTTTCTCAATAGCTGCGATATTATGAGGAAGCAGTTCTGCAAAGAAGCAAGATTATAATAGCAAAACATTTGTCTGCTTCCATGCATGCAGAAATTAGGCTGGAACATAAGAAAATGAGTGACACAGACACGCTTGAATCAAAGTGCTGTGTATCTAATTTCTCATTTTAATTGTGCCAAAAATTACAGTGGCACTTATACTTCTTAATAATCCACCAGATAAAACCAAATCTTTTGCTCAACTGAAGTAATGCATATGGATAAGGACCAAAGCAAGAACCAGCTTTGTGGTGACCTCTCTCACTGGGATTGAATTAGAAATTAAGTATATATTTGAATTGTATTTACATTTATATTTTTCATTACTTTTTGTGCCAGGGATGTGAAAGAAATATTTCCCACTATCTACAGATAATCAAAATAAGGCACTTTCTGGTCCCAGAGGCCTATAAAGCTCTTTCTGAGTAATATGTATTGACAGCAACCTCTGAAGAGCATCCCTTATTGTAGCAGTGTACATTTTCTGTCCTCCTTTGGGCTCGCTGAGTGAGATGGACAATTTAGTACCAATTAGTGTGAGGCTACAGGCAGTCTTTGTACTGTGGACATGGGCTAAGCAGCACAGAAAAAGAAGTTTCACTCTGTTACCCTCGGTTTGATTCAAACTTAGGTAAACAAACAGTGTGCTACCCCACTGAACTGTCCAGTTCAGCCAGAAAGTGAATTTCCGGCCTCGTGGAGAATTGATAATGGGGAATTTCCACAGGGGTGTCACAAGTAACTTCAATTGATTTTGATAGATAACTGATTTAATTGCATTGTTGTTTAACAATTGAAAGCTTATTAATCATAAATGCCACAAACAGAACATGTCATTAGCAGACAAATATTTGTATTCATTAAACAACTCTTAATTAAAAAGTGACTGCCTTGCTCATGAGTTATCTAGTCAATCGCATTTATGGGTCACAAGTGACACATAAGAGATATCTCCACCAGTTAGCTTGATCATAACTCAGTCTTACTTGTTGAGATACCTAGTCAATCTCATTACTAATCATTGTATAGCTTCTATATTTAGCACATAAGAAAGTATAGAACAAGCAAAGCCCTTTTAGACCATCCTATCCTCTCCATCCCTAAACCTTTCAATATTTATGCATCCACGCAGCTCTGATATTCAGTCCTGTCCTGATGTCTTCCACAGCCTTCCCCCAACTGCAGCTGCACAGGAACCATTGGGGTAGAATTTTATCTTCTGGCAAAGTGGAGCTCGTCCAACTTTCATTCCATAGAAATCAAGATGAAAATCTACCCCATTGTGTCAAGGAAGTAGCTAATTATCTCAAATTGTACCTAACCCTTCCAATCCCATTCCCATTGGATTATTATATAATTCCTTTAAAATAGTAAAAAGGAATCACCTAATCCTTTTTTCAGTAAGGTCTATGTCCAGTTAACAGCTTTCTCAACCTGTTTTATCCTTCTATCAATGTAGGACCTGGGCCAAGCGCAAGTTCCCCAGTACCACCATGATCCGACCATGGGTATGAGGTCTGTCGTTCACATGGCAGATGTTAATCAAACAGGAATGATGCAACATAATCAGCTGACCACTATTAACCAATCACAGCTGAGTGCACAACTGGGATTGAATTTAGGAGGTGGTAATATGCCACATAATTCGCCCTCGCCCCCTGCCAGCAAGTCAGCAACCCCATCTCCTTCTAGCTCTGTAAATGATGATGATGCTGAGGAATTCAACAGGGTACGTTGTTTGCTTCCTTACAGACAAAAATTTGTATAACATGAATTTACTTCAAATTGTTCATCTGGAATTTTATGCATGTATTTTTAATTTATAATACTTCCTGCAGAATATAGCCTTATATTTTATAGGGATCATTCTTACTCTTGTACTGAGGAGATTAATTATTTTTAAATAGTCGTAGTAATTGTAATAGATAGACATTGTTCAATGGTTTGCTTATTTTTCCTGCTTGATTTATTTATGGAAATAACTTGGGTTCAATGCAGACAAACTAAACTTCAAGGTCAATAATTGCTAAGTCTCATCTGGGCAATTCCATAGAAAAAGCAAATGAACAGTTCCATCAAATGTCATTGTTAATTTTCATAAGATAATTGCAATTTCTAAGTTTGCTTTGAATGAGTGATATTTGATTAACTAATCTGCCTTGATTTGCTTTTGTTCTGTCAAGCACTTTAGAGATTGTTTTAAAGCCAGTTAGCTAATCCACATCAAGAAAGCATTGCTACATATTTGATTGCCTCGAGCTTTGATCTGGTGTTTCTAAATCCTGCATGATTCAAAAGTATACTGTACGTTTAATGCCTGAAGACATTTGATACAACGTCATTTTTTGATTTATCTAAGACTAAATATACAAATATTTGTTCTTTCAATCTTTATCCTTGTTAGGGAGCATTACAGTCCTAAATGAATGATCATTTTTCAACAGAAACTAATCAAAGGAATATGTTTCGGTCATACAATTTTAATCGCTTTGAAGTGAGCATTGACTGTAACCAACTATTTTTCTGCCTTGTTTCAGGTGAGTGTTGAGAAACGAGCTGCAGTAGATTCAGGAAAAAAACCCAAGACACCAAAGAAAAAGAAGAAGAAAGATCCCAATGAACCCCAGAAACCTGTGTCAGCGTATGCTTTATTCTTCAGGGACACTCAGGCTGCCATTAAAGGACAAAATCCCAATGCTACATTTGGAGAAGTTTCCAAAATTGTAGCATCTATGTGGGATAGTCTAGGAGAAGAACAAAAACAGGTGACTCGTAAATACTCCGTACAGATCATGGTGGGGTGACGACCAATCAGATTTGTTGCTGCTAAAATATATTTTGATAATATGGCTGGATTGCATTAACATATATTGCATAGGTAATGGGCTGGATATGTGGTGGTAATGACAGCAAAACTGTCAACATTACTGTTGTTCCTCCACTGAAACTGACATCAATTTTAGGGGTCCACACATGCGCAGGATAATACAGAAATCCAGAAGTTGCTGTCAGTGATTCTATACTTCCACAGAGGGTGTGTTGGTGAGGCTCCCCCCAGAGTGCAATCCCTAAGCAACCAATGAATTGATGAAAACAATCACTTTTACACTGTTAGTCTCACTGTAAAAACCCTTGAAAAAGTTGCACCATATTGAATGAGGTATAACTGGGTTTCAATGGCATACTAACTTCATAATTACTGCTAAACATCCTCACTGGCCCTGAAACGCTAATTTTATGTTTGTGGAATGCCAAATTTCTCCATTATGATGAAGTTCCATATTTTTAGAAGACTTCTTTTAAGTTTATCCTTATTTTAGCTTCTATCTTAATCCAATTATAATCATTTATTTCACTATCTGAAAGTTTAACTTTTATAAGTGAAGGGTATTAAGTGCTTTTAATTTCCTGGTGTGCTATCTGTGAGAATACTTCAATGTAATTGGTTGCTTAGTCTGCTTGAGGACATCACTGTTGCTGGATGCCTGGAGATCCCTTGACTTGGTGCCAAATTCAACCTGACATCAGGAAAGTGGAAATCCACGTCTCAGAAATTGCTAGATCTTAGTGGGTAGTTGGCTTCGAGGACAGCACTGAGTGCTATTGCTTCACCACTGACCATAAAATCTAGCCCAATGAAACTAATATTGGATAATTTTAACATTTGACAATAAGTGTGCAGCAACTGATATTGAATTGGCTGCTTGTTATACACATCTTCTGATTTTACATTCCATAATGTCATGAAAAGGGAAATAAAGGTGAACTGAATAACAGGTGGGCAGTCTGACATTTCCCACTTCACACTACCATTATCAAAACTTTAAATTAATGTCAATACTATCCACACCATTTTGTATTTTCTTACTGAAATAGATAATAATGTGAAAAACTAACAGAAAATCACCTGATCCTTGTCAAACTAGATTTATAGGATAATTATCTGCTTTTATTTATTATTTTACTCTTTAGTTCCCACTTTGCTATTTAGGAAAGGAGAGAGAGAGGAAACAGTGAACTACAGACCAGTTAGCCTGACATCAGTCATTGGGAAAATGCTGGAATCTATTATTAAGGAAGTCTTAACAATGTACTTAGAAAATCATAGATCATAGAATCCATGCACAGAAAGAGGCCATTCAGCCCATTGTGTCTGTGCTGGTTGAAAAAACTAGCCGCCCAATCTAATCCCACTTTGCAGCACCTGGTCCATAGCCTTGTAGGTTACAGCACTTCAGGTGCATGTCCAGGTACCTTTTAAATGAGCTGAGGGTTTCTGCCTCCACCACTAATCAGGGCAGTGAATCCAGACACCCACCACCCTCTGGGTGAAAAAGTTTTTCCTCTAATACCCTCTAATCCTTCTCCTAATCATCTTAAATCTGTGCCCCCAGTAATTGACTTCTCTGCTAGGGGAAACAGATCCTTCCTGTATACTCTATCTAGGTCCCTCATAATTTTGTACACCTCAATTAAGTCACCCCTCAGCCTCCTCTGTTCCAATCTTTTCTCATAGCTGCCTGGCAACATTCTTGTAAATCTCATCTGTACTCTTTCCAGAGCAATTATGTCCTTCCTGTAATGTGGTGACCAGAACTGTACGCAATACTCCAGCTATGGCTTAACCAGCGTTTTATACAGTTCCAGCATTATATCCCTGCTTTTGTATTCTATACTTCGGCCAATAAGGGAAAGCATTCCATATGCCTTCGTCACTACTTTATCTACTTATCCTGCCACTTTCAGGGACCTGTGGACATGCACTCCAAGGTCTCTCACTTCCTCTACCCTTCTCAACATCCTCCCATTTATTGTGTATTCCCTTGCTTTGTTTGCTCTCCCCAAATGTATTACCTCACACTTTACCAGATTGAATTCCAGTTGGTACTTGTCCACCCACTCAACCAAGCCATTGATATCATTCTGGAGTCTACAGCTATTCTCATCACTATCAACTACTTGGCTAATTTTTGTGTCATCTGCAAATTTCCTGATCATGCCTCCCACATTTAAGTCCAAATCATTAATATATACCACAAACAGCAAGGGACCCAACACTCAGCCCTGTGGAACATCAGTGGAAACCACCTTCTATTCACAAAAACATCCGTCGACCATTACCCTTTGTTTCCTGTCACTGAGCCAATTTTTGATCCAACTTGCCACATCCCCCTGTTTCCCATGGGTTTTTACTTTTCTGACCATGTGGGACCTTGTCAAATGCCTTACTAAAATCCAAGTAGACAACATCCACTGCACTATCCTCATTAATCGTCCTTGTTACTTCCTCAAAAAATTCAATTAAGTTAGTAAGACACGACCTTCCTTTAACAATTCCATGCTGACTATCCCTGATTAATTCATGCCTTTCTAAGTGACAGTTTAACCTATCTCTCAGAAATGATTCTAATAATTTATCCACCACCAAGGTCATAGCAAAGACAGAGTCAACATGGTTTTATGAAAGGGAAATCATGTTTGGCAAATTTATTGGAGTCTTTAAAGGATGTAACTAATAGGGTGGATAAAGGGGAACCAGTAGATACTTGAATTTCCAAAAGGTAGTCAATAAGGTGCCAAAGAAAAGGCTAATACGCAAGATAAGGGCTCATGGAGTTGGGGTAATATATTAGCACGGATAGAGGATTGGTTAATGGATAGGAAGCAGAGAGTAGGGATAAATGGGGCATTTTCAAGTTAACAGGCTGTAACTAGTGGAGTGACGCAAGGATCAGTGCTGGGGTCTCAGCTATATACAATCTACATTAATGACTTAGACGAAGAGACTGCGAGAAAGGTATCTAAGTTTGCTGATGATACAAAGTTAGGTGCAAATGTAAGCTGTGAGGAGGACACAAAGAGGCTGCAAAAAGATATAGACAAGTTAAGTGAATGGGAAATAAGGTGGCAGATGGAGTATAATGTGACGAAGTGTGAGGTTATTCACTTTGTTAGTAAGAATAGAAAAGCAGAATATTTTTTAAAAGGCGTGGAACTTTTACATGCTGATATTCAGAGAAACTTGGGCGTACTCGTACAAGGAATAAAGAAAGTTAGCTTGCAAGTACAACAAGCAATTTGGAAGGCAGGTGGCATGTTGGCCTTTATTGAAAGGGAATTGGAGTACAAGAATAAAGAAGTCTTTGTTACAATTGTGTAGGGCTTTGTTGAGACCACACCTGGAGTACTGTGCGCAGTTTTGGTCTCCATATCTAAGAAAGGATATACTTGCCTTGGAGACGGTACAGCAAAGGTTCACTAGATTGGTTTCTGGGACGAGAGGGTTGTCCTATGATGAGAGGCTATGTAAATTGGGCCTATACAGTTTAGAAGAATGAGAGGGACTTGACAGGGTAGACACTGAGATGTTGTTTCCCCTGGCTGGGGAATCTAGAACATGGGGGCACAGCATTAGGATCAGGGGGATGATCATTTAGGTCTGAAATGAAGAGAAATTTCTTCACTCAGAAGGTTGTGAATCTTTGGAATTCTCTACCCCAGAGGGTTGTGGATGCTCCATCGTTGCGTGTATTCAAGACTGAGATGGACAGATTTTTAATCTCTCAGGGAATCAAAGGATATGGGGAGTAGGCAGGAAAGTGAAGTTGAGGTAGAAGATCAGCCATGATTGTATTTGTAATGAGTTCTTTATGTTATCTGATGCAACATAAATGAGATGTGTGGAGTCCGGTTATGCTGAAGATATCAAACAGGTTTATTAATAGCTAAACAAGTATATACAGTACAGAGCAAACTATTTACAAAACCTTGCTCTCTGTGTTACAGTTGCAGAGTGGCTTTGGTCTGTAGTCACATGACTACATCCTGGTACTTAACTCATTAGCATACTGAGATCTTAAAGAGACGTCACTCTTAAGGTGATCACACAACATCCCCTTTCTTTCCAAAGATAAGTCTCGTATGCTACAAGTAAAAACACAGAAAATTAGATAACATCAAAATTAGTTATATGGGATATAAACTATAAAATTTACAAGTATAGAAGCTTAAGAGTCCATATATCGTTTTGGTGGTTTGACAACTCTTCCAGATCTGGTTATGGTATAACCTTCTGGGGATGTGAATTTCACCCTTGGCTGTTTTGGGTTTGCAGGCATGTTGTCGATGTGTTGGTTGATGTCCTGTTGTTCTGTCACACCCTCATCGGTGGAATGTGTTCTTTTGAGTCCACTGTACACAATTGGAGTATTCTTAGTTCGCTTTGGTTCCTTCTCAACACCGTTCCGCTAGGTGTTGTAATCTCGTAGGACCTGGGCTCACTGCATACTTTGGATACCTCTGCGAGTAACTATGTTCTCATTGTGGGGTGCATGACCCTGACCTTTTGTCCTACGTGTAGCTGAGGTAGTTCCGCCCCTGCACATCTGTCATGCACCATCTTTATTCTCCCTTGTTTTTCGAGCAGTGTCTCCTGTATCTTGGAGAATGTGGACAGATGATGGCTTGGGAGAGTCGTTCATACTTGTCTGCCAAACATGATCTCAGCTGGCGTTGGTAACCCCATATCCATAAGTGTAGCTCTGAGGTGTAGAGTGGCAACACAAAAATCTTGTTTCGTTGTTCTACACTTCTGCATAAGTGATTTAACTGTGTGAACCATTCGCTCGGCAAGACCATTAGATCTAGGGTAATGTGTTGAGGGCGCCACGTAGTTTACTGCCCATTTGGCACACATATCCTTGAAAGGTTTGCCCGTATACTGTGGCCCATTGTCAGAAAATATTTCTTCAGGTACACCGAACAGACTGTATATGGCACTCAATGTGTCCGCAACGACTGCATTTGAAGTGTCTTTTACCTGTCTGACGATTGGAAATTTGGAGAAATAATCAGTGGCCAAGATAAAGTCGTCTCCATTAACAGAAAATAGATCAGTGGTGATTTTGGGCCAAGGGACAGATGGAATCTCGTGAGGTCCCGGAGGACTGGAGAATTGCTAATGTTGTCCCCTTGTTTAAGAAGGGTAGCAGGGATAATCCAGGTAATTATAGACCGGTGAGCCTGACGTCAGTGGTAGGGAAGCTGCTGGAGAAGATACTGAGGGATAGGATCTATTCCCATCTGGAAGAAAATGGGCTTATCAGTGATAGGCAACATGGTTTTGTGCAGGGAAGGTCATGTCTTACCAACTTAATAGAATTCTTTGAGGAAGTGACAAAGTTGATTGATGAGGGAAGGGCTGTAGATGTCATATACATGGACTTCAGTAAGGCGTTTGATAAGGTTCCCCATGGTAGGCTGATGGAGAAAGTGAAGGCGCATGGGGTCCAAGGTGTACTAGCTAGATGGATAAAGAACTGGCTGGGCAACAGGAGACAGAGAGTAGCAGTGGAAGGGAGTTTCTCAAAATGGAGACGTGTGACCAGTGGTGTTCCACAGGGATCCGTGCTGGGACCACTGTTGTTTGTGATATACATAAATGATTTGGAGGAAAGTATAGGTGGTCTGATTAGCAAGTTTGCAGACGACACTAAGATTGGTGGAGTAGCAGATACTGAAGGGGACTGTCAGAGAATACAGCAGAATATAGATAGACTGGAGAGTTGGGCAGAGAAATGGCAGATGGAGTTCAATCAGGGCAAATGCGAGGTGATGCATTTTGGAAGATCCAAATCAAGAGTGAACTATACAGTAAATGGAAAAGTCCTGGGGAAAATTGATGTCCAGAGAGATTTGGGTGTTCAGGTCCATTGTTCCCTGAAGGTGGCAACGCAGGTCAATAGAGTGATCAAGAAGGCATACGGCATGCTTTCCTTCATCGGACGGGGTATTGAGTACAAGAGTTGGCAGCTCATGTTACAGTTGTATAGGACTTTGGTTCGGCCACATTTGGAATACTGCGTGCAGTTCTGGTCGCCACATTACCAAAAGGATGTGGATGCTTTGGAGAGGGTGCAGAGGAGATTCACCAGGATGTTGCCTGGTATGGAGGGCGCTAGCTATGAAGAGAGGTTGAGTAGATTAGGATTATTTTCATTAGAAAGACGGAGGTTGAGGGGGGACCTGATTGAGGTGTACAAAATCATGAGAGGTATAGACAGGGTGGATAGCAAGAAGCTTTTTCCCAGAGTGGGGGATTCAATTACAAGGGGACACGAGTTCAAAGTGAGAGGGGAAAAGTTTAGGGGGGATATGCGTGGAAAGTTCTTTACACAGAGGGTGGTGGGTGCATGGAACGCTTTGCCAGCGGAGGTGGTAGACGCGGGCACGATAGCATCTTTTAAGATGTATCTAGACAGATACATGAATGGGCAGGAAGTAAAGAGATACAGACCCTTAGAAAATAGGCGACAGGTTTAGATAGAGGATTTGGATCGGCGTAGGCTTGGAGGGCCGAAGGGCCTGTTCCTGTGCTGTAATTTTCTTTGTTCTTTGTTCTTTGAGGTGTAGAGATTCTTTGCATTGTTGTGGATTGTGGCTCTGGCAAGCCTCGCACATCCTCACTAACCTTTCGATGTCACTGTTGATCCCTGGCCAATAAATAGTGTCTCATGTCAGTCATCTTGTTCCCTATATGCCCATATGGCCTTGGTGAAGTTATGCAAAATGTCTTGTCGAAGAACTTTGGGCACAATCACCTGTTTTCCCTTGAAGGTGACAGCTCTCACAATACTGAGTTCATCTCTATTAGGCCAAAAGCACCTGAGTATTTCTGGTACCTCTTTTACCATATTCAGCCATCCTTCTATGATGACTCTCCACAATGCCTTCAGTTGTGGGTCATTGGCTGTTTCTGATTGTAGTTGGTCACATTTGTGCTCACCAAAATACAATAAATCAATTTTGAGCACATCTTCCACCTCGACTTCCATGCTGTCTACTTGTAAATCCAGTGGAATCTCTTCATTCTTGCTCGGGTTTAGCAATCAGTTCAGCTTTTCGAGGTATCGGTTTGTAGAAGACATCGAAGTCGTATCACTGTATTTTCACCAAGAGTCGCTGTAGTCGAGGTGGTGCACTTGTCAATGGTTTAGACTAGATCATCTCCAGTGGTAGTGGTCAGTTTCCACAGTGAACTATTTACTGAACAGGTAGGTGTGGAACCTTGTGATCCCAAACACCAGAGCAAGTGTTTCATGTTCTATGTCTGAGTAATTGGATTGTGCTGAGGATAAACATTTGGACCTAAATGCAATTGGTTTGCCATCCTGCAGGATGCACGCTCCTAGCCCTTTCTGTGAGGTGTTGACTTTCAGGATTGTCTTCTTCCTTGGATCATAGCACTGCAGAGTACAGGTTTCTGCTGACAATGCTTGTTTGAGAGAGTCAAACATATGCTGATGGTCCTCCTGCCATACAAATGGTACGTCTTTCTTTCAGAGCTCTCTCAGTGATGATGTTTTGTTAGAAAAATTTGGGACGTATAGTGCCAGGAGGTTGAAAAATCCAAGACATCTCTGGAGGTCTTCCTTGTCTTGTGGGGTTGGCATATGCCTTACATCTTCGACTTTCCTAGGTCAGGATGGATTCCGCAACCTGAATAGATGGAGCCAAAGAAATTGATCTGACTTACATTCACCTGGCACTTCTTAATGTTAAAAACAAGCCCTTCACGATGAGCTACTGCCATCAGTGAGTGAAGATTTCGATCATGCTCTTCTTTGGTTTTTCCCATTACTGCAATATCATCGGCTTTGCATATACACTAGGCACGTTTTCTATAATTCTGTCCATATGCCGTTGAAATAGATCTTGACTGACAAATAAGCTGAAGGGTAGTCTCTAAAAGCAATATCTTCCAGATGGTGCCCTGAAGGTGGTGACTTCCTGAGATTCCTTAGCTAGGTGTATCGACAAATATCCATGTTTAGCATCCAACTTGGAGAAGAATTTGGTTCCTGTGAACTTGGGATTCAATTCCTCTAATGTCGGAATCTTGTGGGGGCATTTCTTTAGGGAGAGGTTTGGACGCCTCGGATCTAGACATAGATTGCTCCATCCTTCTTCAGTACAAGGCTATGGGCCAAGTGCTGGAAAGTGCGATTAGAATGGTTAGGTACTTGATGGCTGGCACAGACACAATGGACCGAAGGGCCTGTTTCTGTGCTGTATAACTCTATGACTCTGTGACTCTATGAGTAATCACGTAATTGAGCTGCACCAATCTGTGTGATGATGCACACGACGGATGATACCATTGCATTCCATGTCATCTAACTCGCACTTAAGCTTTTCTTGTATGTGCACACTGCACTTTCTGGGAGGGTCAATTGACGGAATTCATCCTCTCTGAGGTGCAGAACAGCATCGTCTTTGAAATCTCCTATGGCGTCGAACGTGTCTGGGTACATTTGTTTTAGGTCGTGGACTGACGCAATGTGGTTATCCTTGGACTATTCTGCTGTAATGGGTACCTTGGTGACCTCATGAATAGTTATGATGTTGAGGTCCTTACACGCTGGCAGTCCTGCCACTGCTGGTACGCTCGTGTCTACCAGGTAGAATATTTGTGGTTTCCATGCTGACTTGTCATAGCTGCATTGCATTGTTAGTGTGCCATTGCAAGGGATTGGTGACCCATTGGATGCAGATAACTTTGCAGTTGTCGGTTGTATCATTGATTTCCAATGGCTGCAGTACATACCCTTCAGGATTCAGACTGGTAGGATATTTGCACTAGTCTTGACCCTGAGTGTGTGTTTGCCAACTTTGTTTGATTAAAAAGTTTGAATTCATGCTGGGAAATTTGCTATCCATATTTCTGCCGTTCTTTTGCTTAAAACTTGCTTTAAAACTTGTTCTGTGACTCTGTGTTGTTTCCCCTTTAAACAGTTCTCTGTTGTTTAAATTAGCTGCTTGGGTAGAGAGGAGAAGGTGTTTAATAGTGTTCTCAGTTTACCTTGCTTGCAGCACTTAAGCTTGTCTGTTTACACAGCTGTTCAATAGGCAGTTCAATTTTTTCTTGCTAGAGTTTGTTTATGTTCTTCATGCTGTAGTGGTTTAATTTCTTTTTAGCTGAGGCTGCGTGAATGGAGACTGTTCTTCACACTCGAGTGGTTTAATGATTTTTTAAAAACTTTGGCTGTCTAAATGGAGACTCTGCTTTTTGCTATCGGATGCCTCCCGTAATGGCGCTGACCTCGATCAGCCTGGGAGAGGAATTAGCTCTTCTACATTTTTTTTATGGAGCCTTTGAAAAGAAATCAAGTTTTTAAGGGCTCCAAAGCTCTTTTTTAAATGGCAATTCCTCGACCGTCAGCATAATGCCTCACCCGAGGAATTTGCTTGCCTGTCATGCTGTGCTCTGTCTTCTACTGCTGGAGGTAAGTTCTTTTTTTCTTTCCACTTTTTGGGCCATTATTTCTTTTGAATCAGCTCTCTTTTAGCTGTAGGAAGGATCGTTTTCAACACTGTTTTACCTGTGGCCTTCAAGCTTAGATCTTATGTTTTCAGCACAGCTGCCACCATATAATGAGGTCCTTATGTTGTCCGATGCAACATAAATGAGATGCGTGGAGTCCAGTTATGCTGAAGATCTCAAAGAGGCTTATTAACAGCTAAACAAGTATATACAGTACAGAGCAAACTATTTACAGAGTCCTCCTCTAGATGTTACAGTTGCAGAGTGACTCTGACTTGTAGTCATTTGACTGCATCCTGGTACTTAGCTCATTCACATACTGAGCTCTTAAAGAGACATCACACTTATGGCGATCATACAAAAGTATTGAATGGCAGAGCAGGCTCGAAAGACTGAATGGTCTACTCCTGCTCCTATTTCGTATGTTCTTATGTTATGTTCTCTTTCCTTCTTTATTTTCTTTTCATCCCTTTTCTTTATTTCCTTCTCTAGTGTTTTGCCTGATTCTTTTTTCTTGTTTTATCCCCTCTTAGTTTCTCTTCCTTATTCCTTATTCTCTTCTATTTCCATTCTGTGTTTTACTAATTTTCTTCCAATTTCTAAGGGATATTTCTTTTGACACGTAGCTCTGCTCAAAAGTGCCAGCTATTTTAAGGTGTCAAGCACACAGTGCTACACTTGCATTTGATTAAGTATCAATAATTCCACAAAGGTGAAACTTGTCCCCTTCCCTATCTGACAGCAAGAACATCTAGATTCAATGCCTTCTTTCTAGTTTCCTGTCCTCCACCATCCACAAACTCAATTTGCCTTTAACACAGCTGGCCAGGAGCTCACCCATACTAAATTCTAACCCCCACCCTCATTGACCTTCACTGTCTTTCTGTCCCTGCGTATATTTAATTTAAACTCCTAGTCCTTATTGTCAAGCTTCTCCTGTTCAACATTTCTCCAGCCTTATAACCCCACCTCCCTCCCAAACTGCCACCTACACACACACACACACACACACACACACACACACACACACACACACACACACACACACACACACACACACACACACACGTTGAGTCCTCTGGCTCTGTACTTTTGGCTGTTCCCCACCCTTGCCCTCTCCTTTGCCCTACTATTAATGGCAGAGCCTTCATCTCCACTCTCTGCAACTCCCTTTCTAACCTCATCACCTCTCCACTTTTCTCTTTTAAAAGCCTCTCAAAAACCATCCTTTTAACCAGGCATTTGGATACCCTCCTAATCACTCCCTTTAGACTTAGCGACCATTTCCCTGTCTATTTCCATTCCTTGGGACCTATTTTACATTAAAGATGATATGTAAATGCAAATCATTATTATTAAACATGGAGGTTTTCATTAAAAATGTGAAAGTTACAGAAGTAAAAATCTTTTCATAATCAAATGCTATAAAATTGCTACACATTGATAAATAAAATAATCTGCTGCATTTTATTTTTGCAAAAGTCATAAATGTACAAGCTTAATAAATGTACAAGCATTTTAACCTTGAGAATATCTGTTCTTGAATATAGGTGTATAAAAGAAAAACAGAAGCTGCCAAAAAAGAATATCTAAAAGCACTTGCTGCATACCGAGCCAGCCTTGTTTCAAAGGTAATCTTCTAAAAGTCCATGTTGAACGTGGTCTGTTTGCTTATGCTGGGTTCTGCAGTTCATGCTGGGTAGTGGGTTACTGCTGGAGTCAAACTTAATTAAACCTTCACAAATCACATAACAGAACTTGGTTTTATATCACAAGTTAGAACATAAAGTGAGTGACAAAAATGTGTGCAGCACATATTGGATTTATGGAAAAAAAGCTTCTGCGTTTCATCATTTGTCAACTGTCAGAATAAGTTGCTGCAATAACCTGTGTCTCTCACCATCTCTCAAATCTAAGGGACAAAATATACTTTTTGAAAACAAAATTGAGCATACACATGTGTTACGACCAGGTGAGAAAGAGGTCTAGCGTTCCCTTTTAGCTTTCACCTGGTCTTTCTGTAACAGGGTTTTATTTTTTTAAACATACTGTGTTTTGAGCTCCCCTTTGGTGAATCCTTGTTCACCGCTTTCCAATTATAAGGCAAAGAAATGAGCGCAGACAGGCTTTCTTGGGTTTAAAGAAGAAAGGTGAAATTTTTTTGAAACTTAAACTCTAATTCAGTTGACACCCATGGATACACGATGCGCCCATGCTAGCATACACATGCAACACACACATGCAAATAGAGACAGAAAAGAGTAGAAGAAAAATAAAGTTGGCGAAGTTTGAGGCAATATCTGAAGAGTTTGTTATGGTTCTTCGAGATCTCTGTAGAGTCCTTTTGAAGGTTGATCTTGGTTTTTGTTGGGGCCCAGTATTTTTCTGAAACCTTTTCTCTCTTGGGGTTCATGTGTCTTCAATGGATTCCAAAGCTGGTGAGAAAGAGATGGGAGCAGACAGGAGGAGAGGAGGTCTTTTCAATCCAGGTGCACAGAGCTTTCTAAGTTCAAATTCTCTGTAGCAAGTTCAAAAAAACCTGCAGCAGCCAGTTAGTCACGTGACCAGCTCACCTAACCAGCCCTGGCCCTTGTGGATTGTCTTGTCCTAGCAGACCTTGGAATGTCTCCTCTACACACAATATCTGGTGATCAAAGGTCCATTGTGGGTTAAATTGGAGCAGGGAATAGCCCCTTTGTTCTTTCAAGTACTGTCCGTTAATATACAAAAATGTCTTTCCGGCTAGGGGCCTGGCAATTCCTTGTAATAGGCCCTCTTTTCTTCCCAGCAACAATTTGAAGTTTAATGTCCATGTGGTGAAATTAATGTGCCTCATCCTTGGCAGGTGAGGGCCTTCATTACACATGATGGCCAGGATTTTTCGGGCCCACCAAGGTGGGGTCGGAGGTGGGGGGAACATGAAGAATCGCAACAGTTGGCGGGACAGAGGGTCCGTCGCCTCCCCATCACCCATCGATCTTCCCGGGGGTGGGATAGGCCGATGCTGACCTTCCTGCACAGAGGCCAATTGAAGTCCTTAAGTGGCCTATTAAGGGGGGAGGCCTCCACTGCACAGGGAGGATGCCTTGCAAAGTGAGGCACCCTCCCTATGGACTTGGGGGTGGGGGGCGTTCCCTCCTCCATGGGCAATTTGTAGCCCACAGAGGGACCCTCACTGGGAACAACGTTACCCGTGGGATCCCCCTCCCCATGACCAACATCTAGCCCCCCTCCTCCGGGGCCTTCTAGACTGGCCCCGATGACTCTGCGTCACCTACCTTTGTTCCGGGGTTCCACCGCTGGGCCTGGGTCCAAGGCCTCTGCAGTACTGGCAGTGGTCGTTACTTTAAAGAATGCCTCCTAAAACTTTGACTCAAAAAGACACAAGGAGTGCTCCAGCGTGGGTGGGTAGGGGGAGGGGGTGGTGGATGGTGTGGGGGAAGAAAAAGCAGAGGCAGGTTCCCCCCTGCCTTTTTGGCCCAGTGCCGGGAGCCCCGCCTCTAGCACAAAATCCAGCCTGATATGTTATGGTAGCACTTTTGGATCTGAGTCAATAGGTTATGTGTTCAAGTCCACTGCTGAGGTTTGAACACATATTCTCAGCTGACACCACAATGAGTACTAAAAGATTGCTACATTGTCTTTAAGATGAGACCTTAAACTGAGACTCTCATCTGCCTTCTCAAGTGGACTTAAATGATCCCATGACCGTATTCAAAGAAGTGCAAGGGAGATCGCCAATATATTTATCCCTCAATCAATTTCACTCAAACAGTTTATCTACTCATTATCTCATTGCTGTTTGTGGGACCTTGCTTTCCACAAAATTGGCTACCACATTTCTTGCATTGTGGCTATGCTTCACAATTACTTCAGTCCCTGTGCAGCATTTCGGATGTCCAGAGATCGTGAACGGTGCTATATAATTTCAAGTTCTTTCTTTCCTTCTATATACAGGACGCTAATGGGGGTTCAGTTACTGCTACATTATGACACTGTGTTATACAGATCTGATCAATATCCACTGATCTAGGAACACTGGGAAGGGGATCTTGAGTCTGACAAGATTGGAATGGGATTTTAGAGTCTAGCAATATTTTGAAGGTCTACTACATTATCTGGGTTGGAGAGTTAAAGAGTTCCAGGAATATTGGAAAATAAATACTGTGAGACTGGGCCAAATCCTGGGAGCTTGGATCACTGGTAGAGGGATTCTGAGATCTAGAGACCTTGCAGAGGAGGCTACTAATTCATAATAGTTCTTTTAAATACATTTTCAAAGAAATGGGGAGAGTCAGCAATGTTACAGAGATGGTGGGAAATTGAGAGACTCTTGTTTTCATTTCTTTACATTCAAAATTCCCTGGTTAGCAATCCTCTTAATATGCTAATTATCCTACTTGAAACCCAGCTTATCTTGGATGCAACATGCTGGTTTAACTTATTTTTCAGTGTATAGAGTTTCGTCAAACTATTTGAGAGAAATTTACAACTAATATCAAAGTATCCATTGTTTGGTAGTTGGGAAAATGTTACATTTATGAATACAATGGTTGGAAGCAAATGCACTGGAGGAATAAGCAAGGAATCAACATGAGTTCTTTCAAGTCATTTGTCTTAATCTTTCATTATCAAAGGTTTTTAAAAAATATCTTATTTAATATTATACATTTATATTACCCAAAATTTATTATTACTTTTTTCATGAATGAGCACATTAAAAATAAGGTCATTTCCAAATAGTTATCCCAGTAATCTTGGCATTTTCTCAGTATTGTTTCATCAGCACCTGTTGTTTAAAGATAAGAGGCAATTGATTAACTACCACATCTTTTATGTCAATAAAAAAATCAAAAGTATCTTATTTGTCTTCGGCATGTTTGTGGATACATATCATTCCACTTCCTGATTATTTTAAATTTGCTCTAATTGATATTTATCACAGCATACTATTGATATTATCTGATTTTTCATTACTGCTTTTTTATTACATGAATGGTTGAGTTATTTTCCTTCACAGTAACATGATAATGATCAACAATATCAAGTTACCAGATGACTAGCCACATCCATAATGTGCTCAAGAACTGATTGTAACTGTTTCACTGCATTCCACTGCACAAGTATGATAACATGTTTATATCCAATCTTCCTGAATTAAAAGGCAAAATAGTTAAATACATTCAGAAGCATTTACCCAGAGCTAATCCAAGTTGATCTTGCCAAGCCCTTCTTCCCATTTATATATCTCTATTTTGTTTGGTAAAGACTAGAACAAATAAAATGGGATGATTTCAGCTGAGGAAATCCCCTTGAAACGTGCCCACTGCTTATCTTTGGGTGTAGGAACCAATCATTTAGAATAGTGGGCTTTCCTTGTTTTAAGTCTCTGATTCTTACATTATGATGTTATGATACGTAACAAATAATCATCAGAAATGAAAAAGGAAAAGGCAGTCCATGACAATTTGACTGTTGGGCGGCACAGTGGCGCAGTGGTTAGCACCGCAGCCTCACAGCTCCAGGGACCCGGGTTCAATTCTGGGTATTGTCTGTGTGGAGTTTGCAAGTTCTCCCTGTGTCTGTGTGGGTTTCCTCCAGGTGCTCCAGTTTCCTCCCACCATCAAAGACTTGCAGGTGATAGGTAAATTGGCTGTTATAAATTGCCCCTAGTGTAGGTAGGTGGTAGGGCATATGGGATTACAGTAGGGTTAATATAAATGGGTGGTTGTTGGTCGGCACAGACTCAGTGGGCCGAAGGGCCTGTTTCAGTGCTGTATCTCTGAATAAATGATAAAATAAATAAACTGCCACCAATGATGAGGAATATTTTTGAAAGAGTGGGGAGAAACTGTAGCTAATTACCCTGACTATACAGAATTTTGCTATTAACTTTTCCTTAAAAAGCATTCTCATTATTACACACGAATTTAGAGTATTTTATAACAGTCCTAGTCCATTACTTAGTTTAAGGTTCCAACATTTTGTTCTCTCCACAGGCTGCTGCAGAATCAGCTGAAGCACAGACCATGCGTTCTGTTCAGCAGACTTTGGCATCGACTAGTCTTTCAACTTCCCTTCTTATGAATCCATCACTTTCCCAGCATGCATCTGTCTCAGCCTCAACCCAGACACTGCCAAGGGCAATAGCCCCCAAACCAATGAGGTTGCCCCTGCAAGGCAATCAGCTGGTGACATCCGTTACTATAGCACCAAACATGTCAACAAACATTGCCACACCCATGGGGACCTCCATGGGCACCACCATGGTCCCCACTCCACCTTCACCCCAGCTAAGCCCTCCATTGCAGCCTCAGCAACACCAGATACAACAGATGCAACAGCATCAATTGCAACACTTTCAGCAGCATCAAATGCAGCAACAAATGCAACAGCAAATGCAGCATCAGCAAATACAGCAGCATCAACACCAAATGCAACAGCATCAAATGCAGCAACAGCAGATGCATCATCAAATGCACCAACAGCAAATTCAGCAGCACATGCAGCAGCAGCTACAGCAGCAGTTGCAACAGCAGCAGATTCAGCAGCAATTACAGCAAATGCAGCTACAGCACATGCAGAAACAACAAATCCAGCAGCTGCAACAGCAGCACCCGCCTCAGCACTCACCACCTCAGCATTCCCCTGTTACCTCGCAATCAGTGGTGGCCTCACAGATCACTTCTCCAGTCCCCACACGGTCAAGTCCACAGCCAGCCCAGCAACAACAGCAATCTCCACTACAAACCCAGGCCCAGACCCAAGTATTGCCACAGGTCAGTAACTTTTAAAAATGGAAAGTTCCCAGTGAAACAAGGTGACGTGTCATTTTAAGTTGACATGACGAATATTCTTAAAGTGGGAGCTGGATAATATTTGATAGATTGATGAATCTGGTGTATTAATGACCTCAGACTGTTTGTTATAAATAAATAAAAATGTACTTCAAGATGCTCTTTGTCTTGTGGTAAACTGATCCCAACATGGATTTTAAAAAGTCAATTATGCACTCATTGAGTTTATTGTTGATTAAAATGTGAAGCTGAGCATTTTTAGCTTCATTCTGTACTATGTATAAAATACATTTTCTACAATGACACATTCCCTTATATTTCTTTGAAGAAAATGTAAAACAGTAATCCACAGATTGTTTAAATAAAAGTCATAACATTAAAAAAATGTGTGGTAATTGGTATAGTTATATTTAAATATTTAACAGAGAATAGATACATTTGTCAAAAAAACACTGCAGTAGATCAGGAAGGAAAGATTTACATTAACTAAAAAAAGCCTTTAGTTTAATTGGTGACATCTAGTAAATGATACTGTATAGTTATGGATTGTGAATTCAATTATATTAATTGTCACATTCCATATTTGTTTTTTAATCTATAGGAATTAATATCATTTTCACAATTCTACCACACCAATACATCACAGCACTGAAATTAAAATTAACCTTGCATAGATAGACAATGTAAGCTCTCAATGCCAAGTACACCACTCAAGTGATGCCAGCTAACAATCAGAAAGGGACCAGAATTCACAAGATTATCATCCATGGGTATTGATCTTTCCTTGTAGGGAAATCAACAAATGTATTACTGGGAGAAAAAAGACTTTATTTGATCCTGTTTAAAGTCCATAGAATAAGTAAATCTTACTGGGTTTAGTTCATTCTTGAGAAAAGCCTTCATAATTCATTGGTATTGATGGTCCTTTCACACTCCTGAAATGAACCCAGTAGATAACACACTGATTACCTTATTCCACAATTGGATGACAATCAGGAAAGTGCAATTACACTCTATGTACCTCTATGCTGTTTTGCAAATATATCTGCTCTCCTATCTCCAGTGACCATTGTTAAATAGAATAAAGATTCTGAAATTAATTTAATTTAACATGAAGCAGGAAATGAATCAGAATCTCTCACCAATTGGAGTTGCACGTGCCTCGTGTTTCACTGACTATAGTTTTGCATTGAACTCCCTTGCATAATATTGGATACAAGTATTTTTGATAGTCCTCCTCACATAGTCATCCATAAAACATCCGAGTGTAACACACTGCTTCTGTAACCCATCATCCTGCACCCAAAATTGGCATTAAAGGAGCTTAATAAATGCATATACAAACATATAGAAATGCTAACAAGAATCTAAGAAAATGTATTAAAGAAATAACATCCATTGCATTGGATTGTGTGTTCTTGTAAATAGATTGTAGTGGTGCACGATCTTATCAGTTATCTAATTTCTCACTAGTAAATGAACCTGTAATTTGTATAAATAACATTGAGAGAAAGGTACTGAGCACCTTTGTGCATACTGCTTGCGCACAGATGGAATTAGCAGTTCACATTATTTCGTTTCTCATCCAAGTGCTTCAGAAATGAGGCTGCATCGTAATGTTTTCTGGAACAGCATGGCTGCCATCCCCAGCTGTCTCCAGTGATTAATTACAGCATCTGTCCTGTCAGAAGCTATAGTGAAGAAGTCTGGTTAAAATTGCAAATTAGCGCTGGCAACAACCTTAAACTGCTGATGATAAAATGAAAATTAAAAACAGCAAGTGTCATGCATGACTGGAATCCCAATACACACCAGGGACATGCTAGAATATGTGTCCATAGCTACCAGCTATTAGTTATAAACAGAAATTAAAATAATGAGCACTCACAAAATAGCAGGTATTGTGTTGAGCCTGGACGACATTGTTTTACTGATAGAGAAACATGAATTTCTCCTGTGCTCTGCAACTGTTCAGCATTTTGATCCTTGGGTACAAATATTTAATAGTGTGGTGGTGTATATCTGATTAAATTCTTAAATCCATTGCTTGGAATAAATTAGATGGGAAGAAGAGAAAGCTTTTGTGTGTGGAAATTATCTCCTGCAATTTACATTTCATCTGCTATCAGAAAATTAATATGAATTAGGCAATGTTGCTGTATAAAGATAATTCAGCACAAATCAGCTTTTGTATTTTATTGTCAGGTATAATTACATTTTTTCTTTTGACAAAAGAGTAATATGATTCATATTTTAATTTATGTTTATTTTTGGCTATTTCAGAAATTAAAGTTTGCGTGACTCATTCTACCCTAGGGAATTAGCCACCTCCAATGTAAAACTATTATGTGATATCTCACTTGCATGAACACAAATTTTCTATTCCTTCGTTGCCTATTCATGGCACAAATATTTTAGATTTTAAAATGCACAATCACATAAAAGAATAAGATGAGTTTTAGGCTTTTTTATCTCAATGAGGTTTAAATAATTCTATTTGTTTTCATGGAATGCAGCAAGACAACACATTATGCTCTTTCCCATGTAGGTGGAGAGCTGTATCATCATTCCCATTAAACAGTTTTGACATTAGTTGAATGAACACAAAAAGTTTTAATTATAGCTGACACTAGGTCATTAATCACTACCTTAGAGCACAACAACCGTGGTGACTGTATGCAACATAATTTCAGTCAGCCATTATCACCTGACCCATTGATGTTTGCAGTATTTCTAGACAGATGGATTAAATATCTCAGGTTTAACCAGTGTCTTCTGCCTTGCTCCATTGAATAGTCTTTAAGCATTTGAAAGGCTTCTTTCTATTACCCACTTCATGGAGTAGTTTTCAGTACTGGACTTGAGTATAACCTTTCTTGCCCCTTTGTTTGGCTTTTGTTTTGTAACAGCTGTTATCATCGTTTTTGGTCAGCTGTGATTGCTGGAGGGAAAATAGGACCAGATGGTGTTTTGCTATGCATGAATAGAGTGTTAGAGTAGTTTGGACTGAATAGGCCACGATTGAATGGTGTCTATGCACCACCTGCCCCCTTAGCAGCAGTGCTTGGATCAGAGTAGCATGATCTGTCTTGGACTTAGTAGGTAGGGATGGGAAAAAATAGAGAACTTTGTTGGATTTAACCCATATTTATTGATCTGCCATGCGGGCAGGAGTATAGTGCAGTACACAGTCAATTTGACTTAATTGGATATGACACCACATGTACATGTAATCTATCATTGTTTTCTTTCAATACAGACTATCTGTTTGTTTCCATGGAAACATGGTATTGTCGTAATGTAGTATCAGATAAAGGAAGGAGGCAGGAATATATCTGAGTGTGTGTTTTTGCTTTTGTTAGTCATTTCGTAATTATTTTGCATGTAACAAAGATACATAGATTGTGATTCAGAAAGTGTCTCCACCCAGTTTTCCAGTGCAATACTGCTCTGTGAAAATGCAGAGGCAGGATAGTGTACTTGAACCACATACTGTTGTCCAATTAAATTCTAAGATTAAAGCATGCAAAATTGTAGTTTTACTCATTTTTAATTTGAATTGTAATCACCAAATATTGTGTGGAACTCACAAGGACAAGTTCTCAGAATATAATGCTTTTTTGAGATGGCATTGCCTAAAATGACCCCTCTTTTGCTGTGAAGTGTTTTGCCTCTCTAATTTGTATGCAATCCTTGCCTGTCCTTGTCTGTTGGAAGCCAAAGTAAGTATGATTTTCTTCATTCCTGTATCCACAGGTCAATCACTCCCTTGAAAAGAATGATTGTGGGTCCTGTTACTATGTATAAGGTTTAGTGCTTGACCTTAGACAGTATTCAGAACGTAGACTGGCTATTTTCTTTATTCTCTTTCATTGTGTATACACTGTGCTTACCATGAGGCTGGAGCAAGGGTGCAATTTCACATTCAGTATATGAAGGCAAGCTATTAGGACTGAAAACACCTTATAGGGACCCCTAGTTAATCACTGCAGGAAGAGTTAGTATCATTATTCCTTGCCAACTGTTGATGCTTATTCTATGACATTTACATCTTGATTGAGCACTGCAGAGATAGATAAGTTCTCCGGCTTTTTGCTGTCCACCACAGAACCATTTAAACATTGGATTAATTAGAAAAGATTC
Organism: Heterodontus francisci; assembly: GCF_036365525.1. NCBI lineage: Eukaryota > Metazoa > Chordata > Chondrichthyes > Heterodontiformes > Heterodontidae > Heterodontus > Heterodontus francisci. The sequence continues at coordinate 54,340,446 of NC_090387.1, read as the reverse complement.
ACCTATTTAAATAGTTTTTAACTACTTCCAGACCTTTTCACCACCTCCGTCTGAAGTCCAGCCTATCATCAGCTCTTCCCCACCAGCTCCTGTGGGTGCTACCACTCCAATACGATGCATGAGGACTGGCTGCACAAATCCACCAATCCAGAGCGTGGAGTGGGATAATGAATACTGTAGCAGCGAGTGTGTAGTTAACCACTGCAGGTAACATTTCACATATACCTGTTTTAACAGATTAGTTACATTATCTAAATAAAAATGTATCTTTCAAGACACACAAAGCAAAATTGATTCCTGTGCAAGCAGTACACACAAATGTAAATAAAAATCTCTCCATTTGCAAAACATTAGTATCTGCAGTGGTAGTTAATATTTAACTGATACTTTTGGTGGAAGTCCATTTGTGACTGGAAACAAAAATTTGGCAATACTTTTGATTTTGTTTTGCACATGACTGTACGTACTCGTCTTAGTATATCCGTTTTCATTATGCTAAACTTGATCTCAGGCATCAATCACTGTCAATTTAGAAGAGATCAAACACTGATTATCCCATCAAGTATAGTAATGTACAGGAAGATATATCTTCTGAATGTAAAAACAGATGTTCTTCATTGATGAAGCATGGATCATTGTGGCTAAACATTGCTTTTTAAAGCTGGAAGTCTACTGATCTGGACAGTTTAGAATGGATGGAGGATACCGTAGATATTCACAGCTGATGCATTATATAGGACACATCGATGACCACTGATTAGTCTGATGGGTTTTGGAAATGTTAAAAATGTTTGCTTCAGCCAGTGCAGTAATACAAACAGTAAACTGTGATGTATTTGTGATGCACTGTGGTACACAGGGTCACTGCAGCTGTTTATGAATCTAAAGGTCTCTCATTCTGTCTTGGTGTGAGCATGAACTCCAGCTATTAGTTTATTGTGTCGTTTAATTGTTCCTTTTTGTTGTAACTCTGAATAAAAATATATAAATATCCGACCTCTTGAGTGGTACTTACAAATGCGTCAATATTTAAAATTATTTGGATGCTGATATTTTCTGCATATCTTATTTTTAAGCAATGTAAGTAGTGATACATGTGCTGGTGTTCAGTCTTTGTATTTCTCCCTGTCAGTGATAGAGTAAGAAATGTGGAGACAACAAGCAGAAGCAAAAAAATTGGGGCTGGGTGTTATGCTTTGCTTTTTTTTAAAAAAAAGCTATTTTACATTTTGTGATGTTTTATTGAACAGTGACTCCCATTTAAAGCCTCGATGTATTTTGAAAAATGTAGTGTTTCTCATGTAATTCCTATTTACTACTACTGGTTGAGTCTTACTGCCAGCTTATTTGCTTTAAAACATCAACATGTGAACAGGGTGTTGAAAAATTACAGAGCATTCCACTGAAAAGAGTATTTGACATGTTTAGCCTCTGTGTTATTTCCCCCAGTTACAAACATCTTGTTTGCAGATTTAAAATTATAAGATGGCTAATGAGATTGCGGTAAGATGGAGAGGCAAATCTGTCAACATGCACCTTATCTAATATTTTTTTCTCTGAAATATTTCTTGCAAATTCTGATCTGATAAAGGTTAAGATGCATGTTGTCACTAAAATCTAATTTCAACCCTTTGCTCAAATCGCATTTTCATTCTCATGTTACAATTGATTGGCAGAGAAAGAAAATTGGAGTTTAATCAACTACCTGGCCTTGGAGTACATATTACAATACTGCAAATTTTTCTGTAATGTTGCTTCAGATTAAGTGCAATAGCAGTGAGGTTAAAATCTTGTGTCTTCTGTAGGAATATCTTCATGGCGTGGGTTGCCTCTCGTAATCAGAGCAGTACTGCTTCTGTGAAGTGAAGATTTGCCATCGATGTTTTGCAGCCAAAACTTAGCATTTGTCAGACAGACTGCCAAGAAGATGTTCTGAAAGGCAGGCTGACATGCTTTGTTTCCTTGTAACTACATGGGCACAGACTTCAGAAGGCTTTCCAGTGACAGGCTGTACAGACTTTCTTTAGGCCCACCTGCCATTTCTGCCAGTGCCTGGAGAGCTAGCCATTTTACATTGTGTAATGTAGCTTCAGATGATTATTTTGTTTGACATGAACTTAAAGGGCATGGCTTTTAGTAAATGACATGCCTCTGCATGATTGCTGAATACTTTGAGAAGACTCAGATGGAAGAAGTACTTTTCTTTTATGACAGTGATGTCATTGTGACCAGTTGAGACATAAGGTACTGAGTGAAGCATATTACTTAAATGGAATGCTAACTACATTTTTCTTTACAATAGCTTGATTGCTTTTTAATGGGTTAAAGGGGAGTTTAGGATTTTTTGCTCACTAAGTGTTTCCATTTTACAAATTGTACACAATGACCAAGTTTAAGAATGTTGGTTTCTCAGATGTAATTATTTTCTAAGTTCTCATGAAACCAGGTTCATCATGTAATAAGCAACGGTGTGGTGCCCATATAATAATATCATTTCCACTGTTAGTTTCATCTATTTGTTCTGCAACCAAAAAGAGTTATTTTACTATGTACTGCATTGTAGGATTGCTTTTTGTATGGCAATTTCTTAGCATAGTGTGTTCAATTTAACTGTGCCTCCTTTAAAGGAGAGTTCTGTGTATAAAGCCAAATGCTTTAAAAAAGCTCCTCTTTAATGCAGTCGTCAAGTTAGGGATGGCTAGCGAAATAGCCTGTAAACCAAAATCAATCATGTTCGATATTTTTACTTTGGTTTGTATTTAAATTTTTTGTCTTAAAATTTGTGGTCTTATTTAAGATTTAATTATTGAAAAATTATAGCTGACGTATGTGTTTCTTCATTCAGAAACAAATGTTTTCTTTCTCTATTGTAACTGATCTTTTAATTTCCTTTATTTTCGCTGTAATAAAAAGTGACATGAAAATACTTTAGAGACTGTGTCATGAACCATGTGAAAGATAAATTTCCCATTGTGGATAGCAGCACATTGCCCATTTTTCCACATAATACCTCAGGGTATTACAATGACTGATGTGTCACAACCCATGTAGGACAACTGAACCCACCAGAATACACAAGAGCTGGGCAAGCTGAATGTTTACAAGGTCAAAAAAGCCACTGTCACATCAGAAGTCTAACCAAGCACTCTGAGACAGTCCCTGAGTTCAACCAAAGTAAAAATCTGTCAAAAGATTTTATGATAAAAAGCCATAAAGTATATTGGGAGGGAAAGTCCTCAGTGCCATTCCCACTCCACCAGCATTACTTTACAAATGGGTTTTATAATGCAGTAATACCAGCCTCGCCTTGTTAAGCAAGGATATTAAGGGATACAGATCCAAAACTGCTGCATGGCCTCTACCCATTTGTACCAGGCAGTGTGCTCTAGAAAAGGCCCACAAATTTTTTTTGTGGGAATTTTTGCGGGGAGAAGAGATACTCTTCCTGTCCCTGCAAAAGTACTGCAGCTGATTGTCAGCCCGTGCTTTCCCCCTCCTGGAATGACTTGCCCGCAGGCCCGACCTGCCGACCAGTTCAGCACAAGAACTACCTGATTTCCCAACATTGCACAACCAGAAAGCTGCATTGGCTGTCCATTGGTGCCCGCATCTCGTCAGCTCCACTCAAATAAGGCCCGAGTCTGGAAGTGTTGCGGACATCCCGTCTGAGGGCAGGTGGCATGGCAGCTCTGATGACTGTATGCCAGTTTTGCATGAAAGTCAAAAATCCTATCCACCCACCAATGATTATGTGCCGCTACTGACATTTCACCACAGCAACTTGCCATGGTGTGATGGAGCTGGCTGTGCTGGATGAAGGTGTTCAGAAGTTTCTAAGAATAAACAGTCAAAGTGGCGGCTGATTGTCATGCGGGAGCTGGCATTGGAAGGAGTTCTGCCAGAATCTGGTGTTGGTACACGTGAGCATACATAGCATTGAGGAAATTAGTGAAATTTCTGTTGATATCTGCATGGTGTTGGCAGAAGAAGCACCTGCCGTGGTTTCCAGCAGTAACTGGCAGCATAAGAAGGTGGAGAATTGGCACCGCACCAGATTCCAGCCAACCAGCATGATTGCACTGCCCATTACCCCACCCCACCACCACCCTCCCCTCCCCCCGTCCACCTCAAGCCCGACCCAGCCTTGACTATTGGGATCTTAGGTTATAACTCTTCCCCTCCCCTTCTCAATTTGACTCCTCCCTCTCCTCAATTCGTTGAATCTTATGTGGTGGCTCACCCAGGTAGCCATTTTTCATATTTGAATGGAGAATGTGACCACAGCAGCCTGCTCACCTATTATAACCATTAATTCCATATATCGTTCTTGCTTTCTGGTAAAAATTTGTGAACGCTATGAATAAATTATCCAAACTGTTGATATGCATTGACACACACCAATAATTTCTCAGTTTTCTAAGATTTAACTCTTCCCATTCTGAATTTATTTCATTTTCGTCCAGATATAGCAGCAGAAATAATAAAATTACAGAAAATATTGCTATCAATGGAGATGTGTAAGTATTTATGCACCTGAATAAAATGTTATTTAATTACATTGCACAGAGTACAAAAACTAACAAGAGTTAAAGTAAAAAGTGATGTGTTCAAATACAATTTATCTTCCTATTGAAAGTAATTTAAGACATATTACGAAAAGGAAATACTGGGCTGAATTTTCCCACAGGCTTTGGAACCATGATGTCTGCACCAAATGGGGGTCCAAAGCCTGGACTTGCCGGCAGCGAGACCGACACAGGGATATTACAGGAGACAGCCTCCTAATTGGCTGCTCCCCGAACCCGCCTTCCAAATAAGGACAGTGAGTGGGTTCCAGATGCTGTTGGCCCAAACAACATAGGGTGCAATCAACATCAAGGTGCCTTCGGATGGGTAAGTTTAAAATAAAAATTCAGAGGGGCCAAGCAGGCAGGCCCCTCGGATCGGAGGGGGAACCTTTCTGGATGGCTCGTCAGGGCTGTGGGGGCTTCCATTCCTGCCCGCGGCCCCGTCTTTGATGCATCGAGCCTCCGACTCCGATGGCCCCCCAGACTGCCGCAGGGAGGCAGCCTCCATGCAGCTGATGGCCTCCGAACGCGGTGGGAGGCCAGTCCGCCACTGGCAAAATGCTGGCAGGCCATCTAAATGGCCCCAATTGGGGACTTAAATATGTTAATTGGCTGCCCGCCTCCATTCAGTGGGCATAGATCTATCTCCCTGCCTGCTGTTGGGAAAGGTCCCCGGCAGCTGGAATGCATTGGGGAACCATCCAAATGTGCCTCCCTGCTATTTTCCTGGGCCCCTGCCTCCAAGCCTGCCAGGAAAATTCTGTCCAGTCTGTTTGCATAGATTTAAATCATTATCATAGTTCTCTTTTCTATGGGTTAGTGGTCTTGGTGAAAGTGTCTCTTGGCACATCAGGATGATATTATGTAGTAATTCACAACAAGGTTTGTCCTCTGATGCATGGCAGGCTTCTTTCTCCAAAATATGTTTAGTGTGACAGCTTTAGAGCTGAGCTCACTGCAAAGTTTAAACATATCTGGTTACGGTTAAAAGTATTGTTTGGGAGGTGAAATACAATCAAGATTTCGATTTCTCACGCTTTTGGCTCCCACATAACTTAACAGCTTAAACTCCCACATGGCTTCAGTAGTTCAATACAGGATTAGTGAGAGTTCTGCTGTCTGTTCTACAGGGGGCAAGAGATATGCCTGAACGTAGGAGCCCATCACAGCACAAAATATTTTGAATGGTTGATGACCAATCTTTATATGAAGCCTTCAAATGTTGACAATCATCTTGTCATGAGGACAGTGGTTGGGCTGGTAGTGTTTTCTTTTTTCTAGCAAAAGCCGACTGACAGTCCATATCATTTCCATGAAAGATGCAGACGCCATGGCAGTCGTCAGTAGATCTTTTGTCTGCTAATTGGTGTTGCCATCTTCCAGTGCTCAGATCATGCCATTGCATCTGTAGTATTGGAATCTTATGTGTACAGATTTTTCTATAGCGGCAGCTGGGTAGTGCCAACTACATGGGGCTGCCAATTCAAAGTACAGTCAATCGATACTATCCTACTGACTCTCAAAACTGCTCCTTCACTAGTTGCGGTAATAATAATCTTTGAGAAATAGATCACTAAATAGGAAGAACTGATAAGAGTATCATACTACATAACATTTGCTTTTATACATTAAGGTGACTATTATGAGTGTTTTGCGAGTTAGATCTTCCACTTGATTATTCAGCAGATCTGAAAAATGGACACAAGCAGAAATTACAGATGTCTGTAATACCTTATCAAGCTGTGCATGTTGACAATTTTTTAAAAAGTATTTGGCTTGATGTATTAGTAAAACCCTTTCAGAAAGACACAGTGATTGTACATTTGCCAAATCAACAAGTATACAAGCTGCTTGTATACAAACTCCCAATTCCAAGTCCACTCAGATGTTCAATATATAGAATTGTACTTTCTGAAGAAGGTTCTGAAGCAGGGTCCACCCCCAAAATGTAAACTTGTCCATGCTCTCCACAGATGTTTATGCCCTCTTGCGTATTTTCAGCACTTTCTGTTTTTGTTTCAGATCTCCAGCACCAGTATTTTGTATTTTACTCAAATTCTACTTTAAATTGTTTGTACTCTTAAAGTTAACGTAAAAGTATCTTAAACTCTCATGCTTTATTATTATCTGAGCTGTAGGCCTATTGCAACAATTCAATATTTATAAAATACTAGCTGATTTCCTGTGGCAATACACATGAGGAATCAAAACCAATGCTGTCTTTAAATGATACAAGGTTGGAGGCCAGGGATAATAGGACCGCGTGCACAGATATAATTCAATCACCGTTTTAAAGTCTTTCATGCTGTCCTTATTTTTTATGTAAGTGAGGGTTTGAAAAGGGGGAGACTAGCCGCTGATTTGGTTTTGCTGAGGTGGGGGGAGCAGTAATAGAAGTTCTGGAATTTTACATTCTGTGGAGTGGAGTCAGTTTGTTTGAGTTTCTGAGTGGGGAGATGAGTAGGGATTAAGGAAGTGATTATTTAGATTTTTTACTAACAGAGTGCTGGGGTACCGGCTTGAGGATTTTGTCTCACCAGGTGGGGGAATCTTGCATTTGAATTTTATTTTGCCAGTGTCGTGTTTATTTGGGCCATGGAGGTTAAAGGAGTTGAACAAATTTTATGTCTTTGCAAAGGGGTTGCTGAGCAGTGGAATAAAGATATGCATGTGGGGCATGGGGCGTTGCTGGCATCTGCTTGGTGGAGGGATCTAGTTTGTGTAGGGCTATAGTTAATTTATAGTTATTACCATTATTAATTATATATATATATTTTTTTATTTATTATTTTTTATTTAGAGGTACAGCACTGAAACAGGCCCTTCGGCCCACCAAGTCTGTGCCGACCAACAACCACCCATTTATACTAACCCTACAGTAATCCCATATTCCCTACCACCTACCTACACGAGGGGCAATTTACAATGGCCAACTTACCTATTACCTGCAAGTCTTTGGCTGTGGGAGGAAACCAGAGCACCCGGTGAAAACCCACACAGTTGCAGGGAGAACTTGCAAACTCCGCACAGGCAGTCCCCAGAATCGAACCCAGGTCCCTGGAGCTGTGAGGCTGCGGTGCTAACCACTGCGCCACTGTGCCGCCCCTGACCTCACCCTCTTTTGCCTAGATTCAGGACCACTGGGATTTCATGTCCAAAGACACCAGTCAACTGAACTGGCCTTGTCATGATGCTGCACAACCTGATGTGATGCCCATTTTCTAAATTTAGATCACGAAGGTCCACTCAATGAATTTGCACGTCATCACCAAAGATTGAGGGCTTTTGCCATTTTATCCTGCCCCTTAGTGACAGGAACAGAGGTGGGTAGGCACACAAAATGGCATGGGGTGGCCCAACGTTGTCCTCACCAACAATGCGCCCCCCCACCCCGCCCAACCCCATCACTGGGGACTGCCTGACTCTAAGTAATGCACTAGGACTGGCCCTGGCAACCCTGACCCAACTTAACTGTGTCCTGGGGTCTCCTCCATCTTCGACACAGTGGGCCCCCTGTAGTACGGGCAGTGGCCACTGCTCCCAGTGCTGCTGCTGGTACTGCAGAGCTGCCGGCCCTCTGACTGGCAGCTCTGGAGGCAGGAGCTTGTCCCTTAAAGTGACAGTGTCCCAACAGCAGGCAGTTAATTGGCTGCCCACTGTGGAATTCCACTGGGGGTTTGACTGAGGGCCGAGGTGGGGTTGCATGCCACTGGAACCCTCGTCTTGGGATAAAATTCCAGCCCAACTGTTCACCTCCAACAGGGGCCCAGCACTAGTGTTATTTAAAGGGCCAAGCACCCAACCCGCAGAAATGATTATTTTGAATAATGTCTGCTATTGCAAATTCTCTGTTAAGTACTCTGGAATGTTTTTGGAGGTGTCACAGTGAGTTGCTGGATTTGGCAGGGAGTAATGTTACAACCTCAAAGGAGGGCAGAGATATGGGGGCTGCGGTTGCAGTGGTTCTGGGTCTTCAACACAGCAGGGAGATGGAGTAGAGGCTGCACAGAGGCAAGTTCTGCGCGACTCCCATGGCCAGGTTGGAGCTAGACCCCTCCAAGCTCCTTGACAGTGACAGAAATCTGTCTGGCAGGCCAGCCAATGCACCCAGCATCTCAGTGTGCATAGCCATTAGTGTTCTCCTGTACACAACCCTTTGAGGTCCTCATCTGAGTCTGCAGCAGCAGAACTCGTCTGTGACCTCGCCCTCACTCAAACTATCCATTATCACTGGCCTGGATGCAGCCCATTCATGCCAAGTGACTCACCACATGCTGATCCCAACTTTATACTAGCCGTAAAGGCACATGCAGTGCCAATATCTGAGCTAGTGGCTGCGAGTGCCAGATCAAGTGATGATGCCTCTTCATCAGTGCTGTGCTGTTGCTCTCTCCTCCTCTTGGGACTCCTGTGGCTGGGCAGGTGACAGTTCTTGGGTGACTAAAATCTGAAAACCAGAATGAGAAGATTGAGTTGAGGGAATTGGAGATGTGATGGAAAGCAACAGGATCATGGTGACATCATCAGCAACTTGCACATTGTGTCAGATAGCAGGATGAGGAGGAGCTGGGAGTTAAGAAGGAGCATTAGGCAGGAGCCTACCAACATCCTCAATGTTCTCAATGATGCTGGATGCAACGGGCTCTGTTGCAGCCAGCCCCATGATACGGAGAACCTTCTCCTCCATAAGGCTCAGGAGATGGAGGCGTCCTTGCTCCCCCGCCAGCTCTGCTCTGCTCCCTTCTATTGTGTGCCACCCTGCCATCCAAAAGAGAAGGCAGAATGTCAGTAGTTGTGTAGCACTCTGTTTGGGTGATGTGCCTTCCAGAGCTGAATAGCTGGAAGTATTTCTAGGTCATGAGAGGTGGGTGTGAGGCTGGCAGCACTGGTAAGTCTATGAGGGGGTGAGTTGAAGTATCTGGGTGTTAGGTGTGAGTCCAGAGTGCCAGGTAGTGCTGCTGGGTGAGTGATAGAGGTGTGTTGCATTGAGCAGCTTGAGAGTCTGGTGGTGTGGTGGGTAGGAGATGTCATGTGAAGATGAATTCACTGACCTGACCGCCTGAATGAGGTCATTAGACTTCTTGTGGCACTGCTGCCAGGTGCTCAGTCCTGATTCGGGAGTTGATCTCCCTGGCCACCAGCTCCCATTCCCTTCAGTGGGTAGTCCTTGACGGCCTCCTGCACCCTCCCTACCTGACCTCCCACAGAACCATGGCGCCTCTCCTCCTGTCTTGGGAGGATTCAGTGTTTGTTTCTATGAAATGCTCCTGTATTTATTTTTAAAAAGCTATAACAATTTGAATGTGAATAAGTAAACTCATTGGGGCTGAAAATCTGTGGCTCTTCAGGTACACTCCTGGTCTGGGAGTGTGACTGAAGGGGAGCAAATTAGGTTGGGACTCAGATACACTGGCTCTCTGCCTTACTTTGGGGATTTTGCAGGGCATCTGCTCACTCCAAACAAGGCCTGTGGTATCGGATGGGCCAAGACTTGGGTGCGGAGACACCCTATGCCGGAACTACCCACATTCCCAGCCCCTCCAAGCTAAACATTAGCAGCCAGGATACTGAATGAGACCAAGTATAATGACTAAAATAAAAACAAAATACTGCAGATGCTGGAAATCTGAAATAAAAACAAAAAGTGCTAGAAATACTCAGCAAGTCTGGCAGCATCTGTGGAGAGAGAAGCAAAGTTAACGTTTCAGGTCAGTGACCTTTTATCAGAACTGGCAAAGGTTAGAAATGTTATAGGTTTTAAGCAAATAATGTGGGGGTTGGGCAAGAGATAACAAAAGAGAAGTTGTTAATCGGACAGAGAGTCACAGAGAGTAACTGACAAGGAGGTCATGGGGCAAAGGCAAAGAGTGTGTTAATGATGTAGTGAAAGACAAAGCGTTAGTGCAGAGAGGATAATAAATGACAGAATAATGAACAGCCCTAGCCAAAAGCACAAACATGTAAAAGATCAGTGGGCAGGCACATGGTAAAAAAAAATGAATGATGAAACAAACTAAACTAAAATTTAAAAAAACTAAAAATGAAAAAGGGGGGCCTGGTCATGCGATGAAATTATTGAACTCAATGTTCAGTCTGGCAGGCTGTAGCATGCTTAATCGGTAAATGAGGTGCTGTTCCTCGAGCTTGTGTTGATGTTCACTGGAACACTGCAGCAATCCCAGGACAAGGATGTGAGCATGAGAGCAGGGTGGGGTGCGGGGGGGTGGGGGGTGGTGTTGAAATGGCAAGTGACGGGGTCATGTTTTCGCACTGAGCGGAGGTGTTCTTCAAAGTGGTCACCCAAACTGCGTTTGGTCTCCCCAGTGTAGAGGAGACGACATTGTGAGCAGTGGATGCAGTATACTAAATTGAAAGAAGTATAAGTAAATCGCTGCTTCACCTAAAAGGAGTGTTTGAGGCCTTGGATAGTGAGAAGAGAGGAGGTAAAGCCGCAGGTATTACACCTCCTGCGATTGCGTGGGAAGGTGCTGTGGGAAGGGGATGAGGTGTTGGGGGTAATGGAGGAGTGGACTAGAGTGTCGCGGAGGGAATGATCCCTTCGGAATGCTGACAGGGGAGGGGAGGGGAAGATGTGTTTGGTAGTGGCATCACGCTGGATGTGGCTGAAATGGCGGAGGATGATCCTTTGGATGTGGAGATTGGTGGGGTGGTAAATGAGGACAAAGGGAACCCTGTTGTAGTATTTTAGTTTGTTTCATCATTCTTTTTTTTTACCATGTGCCTATCCACTTTTTTCATGTTTGTCCTTTTGGCTAGGGCTGTTCATTATTCTGTCATTTAATACCCTCTCTGCACTAACACTTTGTCTTTCACTACACCATTAACACACTCTTTGCCTTTGCCCCATGACCTCCTTGTCAGTTATGTGTTCTCTTTTGCCCCACAGCCACTTCATTTGCTTAAAACCTATAACATTTCTAACCTTTGCCAGTTCTGATGAAAGGTCACTGACCTGAAATGTTAACTTTGCTTCTCTCTCCACAGATGCTGCCATTCCTGCTGAGTATTTCCGGCACTTTTTGTTTTAATTTCAAGTATAACGGCTGCTCGGTGAAGGATGTGCTTATAAGGGCAGGGCAGGGCAGCGATTGAGTTCTCTATGATGAGTGGCTCACCTCCTGATCCCTTAATGACTTTCTACACGTCTCCATAAAAGAGTGTGACAAAATACTCACCATTCACCTGCAGCTGTAACAACATTCAAGAAGAGTAACCTTGACTTTAGGCAATAGTGTAAAATGGGTGGTATCAATTCAGCTGCCCATTGTACATCTCCCTGGTTTTCACTTCCAGTGACTCAATGGAAATTAAAATCGGCAGGCCCACAAGGTTCAGGATTGTCCATGGCAAAGCCATTTGCTTTATTACAATGCATTCAAAGCTGTGCAAGTCTGAAAGGTCTTTTGTTCAGGTATAAATCAATTATCTGTTCTTTGTTATGGTGCAATGATAGGAAAAGGATTTCCAAACAAATAATGCACAAGAAGAATCTAATAGACAAGTTACCCATTACTAGCGGAAGATGAATTCAGAACTGCCATTCAAAATTTGCTTTTCAAGCAGAATACAATATTAGAAAACAAAGATTCATTGTGCAAAGAATTTGTATTTCAAAATTATCTAATTGATAACATACAATTATATATTGCATTACTTCTCGCATTTGCCTGAAAAATGCACTCCAGACTTGTTTAAGTAGAGATTTCAAATGGTTCATCTTGTGGAATTGTGGTGATAAATAAGAAGGCTGAACTGATGGCTCCATTGTATATTGATTTCTTTAAATTAAGTTGTGACTACGAACAGGATTGGTCAATTACCCCGTCGAAACTGTTCTGCCATTCAATGAGATCATGGATGATCTGCAATCTAACTGACTGTTTTTCAACAATGGAAATATAACAATAAGTAAACCAATAGCAAATTAATTTCTGTTTTAATCCAAACTAAACAGAATAAACAGAAGTATAGCATGGTTTCTTAATGCATTGGTTGATATTTACATTATTTTAACTGAGTAAGGGATTTTTTATTAAGGGAGAGGGCAGGATTGTGGGGGGGAAAGGGGGGTGCATTTAAACCTGTCCCTTGCGTTGACACAGAACCGACATGCCTCAAATTTAAAGAACTCCACTGAGAGCCAGAAGAGTCAACCCGCCCAAGATCGCTAAATGGCCAGTTAAGCCACTTAATGAAATAAAAATGGAAAGTGCTGGAAATACTCAGCAGGTCTGGCAGCATCTGCAGAGAGAGAAATACAGTCAACATTTCAGGTCAATGACCTTTCATCAGAACTTCTTGTCAGCTCGTTAAGGGCCAGCCTTGTATTTTCGTTCAGAGGCAGGGGATTCACGCAGGGTCCAATCCATGACAGGGAGGAAGAGGTGCAAATAAAGTGAACAGCCAGTCAGAAAGGCAGGACAACAGCAAGAGGCTTCATCAAAGAGGGATGGCTTAGAAAAGGCCCTCAATCACAGGCAACCAGTTGAACAGAGTCAAAAGAATTATCTGCCACCTTTCCTCACTGACAAGGGCATTTTGGGGGGGGGGGTGGGGGGCTCTTTACAGATAGGGGACCGAGTTGGCAGATTCCTCTGCTTACGGGCCTCAAAGGGTTCGTGAGAGGGGGACTTGTGACGTCTAGATATTCCAATAGAAAGGAAGGAATGACATGGGTTTAAGCTACTCCAACATTGGGCCGACTAGCGATGAGGAGCAGCATGTCGAGGAGCAGAGGCAGACCCATGGGCAACGGGAGCTCAGGGGTCAGGAACAAGGGGCAGGAAGGCAACAAAGGCGAGACCCTTTGCAGAGGGTATACTGTCAAAGGAGAGGCTACTTGGGCGTGTCGGAGTGTCAGTGTCACAGAAAGCTATGCCTTTCCAGTCAGATGGTCGCTGCCATGTGTGCCCTTGTTAAGGGTCATCCGAGGGTTCACGGGAGTCATCGCCATGATGAAATGAAGACCCACAGGTTTGCCTTACTGTAACAACATGCCCAGTGCTTTATTGAAGTAAAGTGTGATATTATTTACATTAGAGACACCCAAATAACCCACAAAGTGACATTACCGACACGGCGGCCTGCGCTCACGGCCACTCCTATGAGTTTCTCCCCCTGTGGCTGAGGACGAAGTGGAGGCAGACTACTCGCTAGTGCCTGTCTGGGCCTGAGATGCCCATGGCACTTGGCCTCAGCATGGAGGTGCTGGTGTGGGTATTTCCAAAGGTTGCTGCACTGGCATCACTGCGGTGGCAGCCTCTGTCACAGCATGTAACTCTACAGATGCTTCGCCCATCGGAGGGGCCACGGAGGCAGATGAGGATGATGAAGCCCAGTGAGGGGTGGCCCGCTCATTGCCATCTGTCGCCACTTCAGCCCTTTCATGGTGCCCTTGATTGCTGGAGGGGACCACCCGCTGGGTGCAGCTGGCACAGTGGCGCAGTGGTTAGCACTGCAGCCTCACAGCTCCAGGGACCCGGGTTCAATTCTGGGTACTGCCTGTGCGGAGTTTGCAAGTTCTCCCTGTGACTGCGTGGGTTTTCGCCGGGTGCTCCGGTTTCCTCCCACCGCCAAAGACTTGCAGGTGATAGGTAAATTGGCCATTGTAAATTGCCCCTAGTGTAGGTAGGTGGTAGGGAATATGGGATTACTGTAGGGTTAGTGTAAATGGGTGGTTCTTGGTCGGCACAGACCCGGTGGGCCAAAGGGCCTGTTTCAGTGCTGTATCTCTAAATATAATGTAAATAAAATATATTGTTTTTGGTCCTACCCAAAACCCAGTATCTATGGATCTATGGATTCCTAGACGCATTGGGCTGGATCTTGTTGTCACCCCAGCATCAGGTTCTGTGGGTGAGGGGGGGTCCTGAAGATGGGTCCGGATGAGGCCTGCCATGGACCCTGACGCTGGGAGGGCCCAGCCTGATCCTCCCGGCGGCTGCGAGGCTCCGTAGCACCTGGCTATTTAAGTGAGCCGCCATGTGGAAAATTGCGGGGGCTCTTTGGCATACGGCCCGCATGGGTGGGCTGCCAATTTTTGAGCTCACCACCAAGATCGGCGGCAGCTTCTTAAAATCCACTCCATTGTCTCTGAGCTTGAAACTTAACAAAGAGAGCTGTGAGAAACCAGTTAAATCATAAGTACCATCCATCCGTCCCCCATTGTGTAGCAATGGCTTCAAATTTCAAATAATTCTGGGTAAGCAATAGAAGTGTTGATCAGGTGGTCATATGACCGAAATTGAACACAGATAACAGATCTTATTAGTCCAAGCACCAGGGAGAATCTGGTCAGTCAACAAACAACAGCTGGAGAGACAACAACAAAGGCAGAACACCTATGCCTTAAAACTGGAGGCTGCAACATCCTAAGGTCTCCAAGCTTGTTCCTTTTCAAGTGGACCAGTACAGAAAACTGACCTCCTGGTACTGAGACTATGAACAACTAATTTCATGACCTGCTGAGAATCCTGCAACGACGTCAATATATGACTCCGGCTATCAAATCCACCGAACAATACTTCGAGTGAAGGCACTTTCTTCACCTTGCCTTTTCCCCGGGACAAGCCAAAATCACCTGACTTACAAACCAATCCTTTGTTTGTAATTGATAAATGTGCACTATCCTCTTTAATGGCTTTCTTTCTCGTGTGTGTGTGTGTCTGTGTGTGTGTGTGTGTCTGTGTGTGTGTGTGTTTGAGAGTGGTGAGCGCGTGAGGTAGCATGAGACTTTTGGGACGAATCTGTGAATAAAATATTCCTTTTATTTAAACCCATGAAAAGCGTGCTGCTGTTTATTCAAAATTGGCCACACACTCAGGGCTGAGGAAACACACATATCTTCCTTGTCAAAAACACACTTATTATGGACAGTAAAGGGAAGGAAACTGGGATTTCAGTTTTCTCTCAATTCTCTCCGGTCAATGGTACAGACCGTGGCACGCAGCGCACTGTTCTTGTATCCACTCTGAGCGATATCTCTTATGGCTCTCCATGAGGTTGGCCACTCTCTCAATGGAGGAATTTATGTGTTCAAAGCCCTGAGCCATGGCGGAGCACCTGTGATCAATGAACTCCTCTGTGCTCATCTCATGACTCCACACAGCCTCAGGAAACTCCGACATGTGGGCACACATCTCACGCTGATTCTCCAGGTACACACACTTGTTTCATAACTCCCTAGGCTCTTAGAACATAGAACATAGAACATTACAGCGCAGTACAGGCCCTTCGGCCCTCGATGTTGCGCCGACCTGTGAAACCATCTGACCTAAACTATTCTATTTTCATCCATATGTCTATCCAATGACCACTTAAATGCCTTTAAAGTTGGCGAGTCTACTACTGTTGCAGGCAGGGCATTCCACGCTCTTCATCATCACACTGCTGAGCAGGACTGTGCCTATCTTTCATCCTCCAATGGAGACTGGCCACAACCGACTCTGCCCCCCCATATCCTCCTGCTCTAATGTGATGTGAGCTTCACCCTGTGCCACCCACTCTAATCAGGTGTGAGGACCCACAGAGATGTGAGTATCTGCGCTGGCGGAGGATTCGGGTGAAAGATGTGACGGTGCAAGTTCTGAGGTGTCTTCCTCCTCTGACTCTTTTGGAACTTGTTGGTGCTGCATGGGCTCCTGCACCTCTGCAGCTGTCCCTGTGGGAGACATATACGAAGATGGTGATGAGAGTTCGGGACAGTCAACAGATACTCATGCTGCTAAAAACAATGAGCTGACAGCTCATGCTTTCACAGCATGAGGAGCATTGCCATGCATCCCATGAACCTGGAGATATTGAGATGTTTTCACCCTGTCTATGGCGGATTCCCATTTCTCTGTCCCCAGTGTCCCTGTGGCTTGACATTCTGGCCACATCAATGGCCAGTTCCTCAAAATGTGGATGCGCGCTGTGGCACCCCACCGTCCGTGTGTCCCCTCATTTTCCCTGGCTTTTAACTTCCTTTTGGCCTGCAAGGTGACTAAAGATGCAGTTCTGTCTATGCTTGTCTCCCTCACAACTCGCAGCTGCCATGGACCCTGACGCTGGGAGGGCTTATGGGTCATCAAGGCTACTGAGCACACATCTCTCCTATGCTCAGGAAATCTCTCTGCACCCTCAGGATGCCCCTCTTTTGCACTTTGGTGACTGCTGACCAGCAGGCATGTAATCTGTGTCTACCGTTGAATTAACCTTTCCAGATCTGAGAAGGTCATTGAAATGTTTCCTGCACTGCACCCAGTTCTTCCTCACCACTCCTCTGCTGCTGCCCTCATAAGCCACCTCCAGCCATGCCCTCTTGGTGAGCCTTGCAGGCTTTCTGTTGCCACTGGAAGGGAACCGGATGTTTCTGCACTCAGGCACCACCTCCAGCAGCACCTCCAGTGAGGCATCAAAAAAATGGGGGGCTACTCTGGTATGGGGGCCTCCCCTCTCACTGCCCTCTGGTCTGTTCCTTCCTCTAACCCTTGGGTGAACTGCAGCCTCAGCAATGGCTGCCACCCGCCTTTTAATTCGGGCCCACCACTGCCTAAGTCCTGCCCTCATCCCGCATCTGCTACTGCTAATTGGGTGTCAAACATTACTCTAATTAACTGATTTCCATGTCAAAATTGCAATTCATACACGTTGCCGATGTGGTGTGGGGTCAGGACCTGGAAGTGACTGTGACGTTGGGGCCCCGATCCAGGAATAGAAATCCTGCCCAAGAGTCAGCACAATAGTATGTGGTATTGAAACACAGATGCACTTGAACACCAAAACTTTAAAGATATGTGCTGCATACCTTCTCACTCCTCTTAATTTCCCTACCAAAATGGATGCCACTTGAAGATTTTTTTTTTTTTGCTTTTACCTCACAAATGCTAAACAACAACTCTGGAACAAAGCAAACAGCATGGAATTTCCAGCAATAAATTGAATTGGTGCAATCGATATTTTTGGTAGACAGGACATTCACACATTCTACTAATCTCGGTGCAATTTACAAATAATAAAAATTGATGCAATCCTTTGTGATGTTTACAGATGCTTATTATACAGTTCACAGAGCACTCAAGACAATTTTCTCTTTCATTTCTACAGTTAAATTGTTGTTCGCCTAGTTTCCCAAATAAGTATCTCATCGGTCTCCCGGGGGCTCGTCTGGCCAAGAATCACGCAATTACTGAAATGGATTAGACATCTGTGAATAACAAATCTACTCACACTATAAACTACACCGTTTAATTGGACAAAACTGTTTGTGGTTACAATTAAAAGATGACTTCTTCGTTATACAGAGCTTTCAGCATCACGCTAGAGAATTATGCACTTAATAGCATGTTAATTTTGTGCAGTGCAGTGTTGTCTGTTTAGATTTTGTATTATTTCCCAAATTAAACCAGCCTACCATATTAAAGATGAAGGGCTGTATTATGAAGGAGAGATGGAATAAAATTAGAAACAAATTTGGTCTAAGGTTTTGTGTTAGTTTGTCAGACATATAAAGCTGATCATTTTATATTAACTTTACATTGTTATTATCCGCTAACACTCAGTAATTGGCATCCATTTTGAAAATCTTAATTGAATGCTCCAAGTCATGGATCCTTAGTTTGATCCTAGCATATTTCTTAAAACTGCTTTTTAAATTGTTGTACTTATTTTCCTCATAAAGACATATATTTTAATAATGTGTTTGCTGCAGCCTTGTTTCTGATCAGGCTGCCATTTTAGCAGCATTTCCCACCAATATAAAGATGCTACTGTACAATTTCTGAAGAACCTTGACTATTGCTTCAGCAACCATCACTCCTCATTTCTCAAAACATCTCTCAATGTCTCATTTTATATTATAGTTGCAATTCAGATCATCATTTTATGTAGTCCTCAAAGATAAGCATTCCCTTTGTAATTCATTGCATTATGCTGTGAAAAATGTGTTTATCATATTTTGAGTATTACTTGTTCAATATCATATTCCGAGATACAAAAAACATAAATTCTGTAAATCTGAAATAACCATTACTGGAAATGTACTGCTGGTCATTCAATTTTTGATTTAAAAATAGATTAATGTTTTGAGTGTGGTACTTCATATGAACCTGGTTGATCTGATGAAAGGCTACATTCAGAATTCAAATTAACCTTTTTCACTTTGGATATATTCTGATCTTCCCTAGATTTAAAAAAAATTATTTGTTCTCAGGGATATGGGTGATGCTGGCAAAGTCATATTTATTGTCCAACCCTAGTTGCCTTGAGAAGGTGGCAGCTGATCTACTTAAACTATAGAAGTCCTTGTGGTGATGGTACTCCCACAATAGTGTTCAGCAGGGAATTATAAAAAATCGACCGATTTATAATGAAAAGTCTCAGGTAAGGATGTCAGGCATGGGCAATACTTTTTGTATGACTCTAGAATAAGGTTATAATTAATTTATTTTGATTGATTTATCCTTGTCATCTGAAACCAATTTAATGTTTCACTTTATAACGTTCTCTATATTAACCTACCTATTTCTAATTTTGGTAGTTATATCTGTTGCTGTCTTTATAGAATGCCAGAGAAATAATCTGCACGTCAGGACTCATCTATGTCAAATGACACTACTATTAATAAACATTTAAATAGGCATACAGAATCGATGCAAAAATTCTGCCACCTCAAATACTTGGCCACAATCAGAAATATTTCAAATGATATGTAAGGATGTTAATATGTCATACACATTTCGTGCAATAATTATAAACTGTTGTATGATTGCCTTTAAGAGTGATGTCACTTTAAGATCTTAGTATGCTAATAAGCTGAGTACCAAGCTGAAGTCATGTGATTACATGCCAGGCTCTCTTTACTACTGTTGCACCTAGAGGCAAGTCATGTAAATAGTTAGCTCTGCACTATATATACTTGCTAGCTGTTAATAAACCTGTTTGAGATCTTCAATCAACTGAACTCCACGCATCTCATTTTATGTTGCATCAAACAACATAAAAAGCTTCTCATTACATGGCGGCAACTGTGGTGAGAAAACCGAATCCAAGTTTGAAGACCACTCAAAAACAACTTTATAAACCACTGATAGCTAAAAGAGAAAAAGTTGAAAGAATCACTGGCCCAAACATCGTAAAGAAGAAAAACAACGCACCTCCAGCTGTCAAAGATACATCTGAATGATAGGCTGCACATCAATCACTGTGATCGGGTGAACATAAGAAAATAAGAAATAGGAGCAGGAGTAGGCCATTCGGCCCCTCAAGCCTGCCTCACCATTCAATAAGATCATGGCTGTTCTGCCCCAGACCTCAACTCCTCTTTCGTGCCAGCTCCTCATGGCCCTCAACTCTCCGATATTTCAAAAATCTATCTACCTCCTCTTTAAATACTTTCAGTGATCTAGCCTCCACAACTCTCTGGGGTAGAGAATTCCAGACATTTACTACCTTCTGAGAGAAGAAATTCCTTCACATCTCAGTTTTAAATGAGTGTCCCCTTATTCTGGTTACTGCCTGTGCGGCGTTTGCAAGTTCTCCCTGTGACCGCGTGGGTTTCCGCCGGGTGCTCCGGTTTCCTCCCACAGCCAAAGACTTGCAGGTTGATAGGTAAATTGGCCATTGTAAATTGCCCCTAGTGTAGGTAGGTGGTAGGAGAATGGTGGGGATGTGGTAGGGAATATGGGATTAATGTAGGATTAGTATAAATGGGTGGTTGTTGGTCGGCACAGACTCGGTGGGCCGAAGGGCCTGTTTCAGTGCTGTATCTCTAAATAAATAAATAAATGTCCCCTAGTTCGAGACTCCCCCACTAGTGGAAACATCTTCTCAACATCTACCCTGTCAAGCCTCCTCAGAATCTTGTACGTTTCAATAAGGTCACCTCTCATTCTTCTAAACTCTAATGAATAAAGGCCTAACCTGTTTAGCCATTCTTGATAAGTCAACCCCATTCATCCCAGGAATCAACCTAGTGAATCTTTTTTGAACTGCCTCCAATGCCAGTATATCCTTTCTTAAATACAGGGACCAAAACTGTACACAGTACTCCAGGTGCGGCCTCAACAACACCCTGCACAGTTGTAACAAGACTTCCCTATTTTTAAACTCCAACCCCCTAGCAATAAATGCCAAAATTCCATTTACCTTCTTAATTACTTGCTGCACCTGCATGCTAACTTTTTGTGTTTCATGCACAAGAACACCCAGATCCCTCTGTGCTGCACTTTTTTGGAGTCTCTCTCCATTTAAATAATAGTCTGCCTTTTGATTCTTCCTATCAAAGTGGATTACCTCACACTTTTCTACATTAAACTCCATGTGACAAGTTTTTGCCCACTCACTCAACCTATCTATATCCCCTTGCAGATTCCTTATGGCTTCATCACAATATGCCCTCCCACCTATTTTTGTATCATCAGCAAATTTGGATATATTACACTCTGCCCCCTCCTCCAAGTCATTAATATAGATAGTAAATAATTGAGGCCCTAGCACTGATCCTTGTGGCACTCCACTAGTTACATCTTTCCAACCTGAAAAAGGCCCATTAATCCCGACTCTCTGTCTTCTGTGAGTTAACCAATCCTCAATCCATGCTAATACACTACCCCCAATACCGTGAGATCCTATCTTGTGCAATAATCTTTTATGTGGCATCTTATCGAATGCCTTCTGGAAATCAAAATACACTACGTCTACCAGTTCCCCTTTATCAACTCTGCTTGTTATATCCTCAAAGAACTCCAGCATATGTGCCAAACATGATTTCCCTTTCACCCAAAACCATGTTGACTCTGTTTGATTGCGTTAAGCTTTTCTAAATATCCTGCTATTTCTTCCTTAATAATGGACTCTAGCATTTTCCCAAAGACCGATGTTAGGCTGACTGGCCTATAGTTTCCTACTTTTTGTCTCCCTCCCTTCTTGAACAGGGGCGTCACATTAATGGTTTTCCAATCTGCTGGGACCCTCCCGGAATCCAGTGAGTTCTGGAATATTTCGACCAATGCCTCCATTAACTCTGCAGCCGCTTCCTTTAAAACCCTTGGATGCAGGCCATAAGGTCCTGGCGACTAGTCTCCCTCTAGTCCCATTAGTTTGTCAAATACTTTGTCCCTCGTGATAGAGACTGTTACAAGATCTTTCCTCCCATTAGTTCCTTGCTTATCTGATATCTGTGGGCTGTTTATAGTGTCCTCCGCCGAGAAGACCAATGAAAAATATTGGTTTAAATTATCTGCCATTTCCCTGTTCCCCGTTGACAATTCTCCAGTCGCATCCTTCAAGGGTTCCACGCTCACTTTAGCTACTTTCTTTTTATATACCCATAGAAGCTCTTGCTGTTTGTTTTTATATTTCTTACCAATTTACTTTCATAATCAATTTTCTTTCTCTTTATTAGCTTTTTAGTCATCCGCTGCTGGTTCCTAAAAAATTCCCAATCCTCTGGCCTACCACTAGTTTTTGCTGCTTTGTATGCCTTAGTTTTTGATTGGGTCCTCTCCTTGACTGCCTTTGTTAACCATGGGTGGTTCATTATTCTCATTGAGTCCTTTTTGACTGGGATAAAATTTTGCAGAGCGTTATGAAATAGCTGCTTAAATGTCTGCCACTGCTCATCAACTGACCTTCCCCTTAGTCTATTTTCCCAGCCCACTTTAGACAACTCTTTCTTCATATCTCCCTAATTGCCCTTGTTTAAGTTGAGGACACTGCTTTGAGACCCGAGTTGCTCGCCCTCAAACTGAATTTGAAATTCTACCATGTTGTGATCGCTACCCCCGAGAGGATCCTGAACTATGATATCTCTTATTAATCCTACCTCATTACACATTACTGGATCTAAAATACCCTGTTCCCGGGTACATTCTGCAACGTATTGCTCTCAGTAACAATCCCTGATGCATTCTACAAATTTGTCTTCCATGTTACCTCTGCCAATCTGATTTGTCCAGTCAATATGCAGATTAAAATCACCCATGACAATTGTAGCGCCCTTCTTACACGCCTCCATTATGCCCCAGTTTATACTTTGTTCAACAGTGAGGTAGCTCTTCGGGGCCTATAGACGACTCCCATCCGTGACTTCTTCTCCTTGCTATTCCTTATTTTCACCCAAACTGATTCCACATCACGATCCATTGCACCTATATCACTACTCACCACCGCACTGATACCTTCCTTTATTAACAAAGCTACCCCACCTCCTTTTCCTTTTTGCCTATTTGTCCAGAACATCAAATACCCTTAAATATTGAGTTCCCAGTCTTGGTCACCCTACAACCACGTCTCTGTAATATTTCTACTTGTGCCATCAACTCATCTATCTTGTTACAAATGCTGTGTGCATTCAGATAAAGAGCCTTAAGCTTTGACTTTTTACCATTATTACTCATTCTGGCTCTAATTTCTGCTGCACTCTTCTGCTTATATTTTCTGCCCCTTCCTGTCACACATTGATACTGTTTGACTCTTTACTACCCTGCACCTCTGCTCTCTTGTTTATTTTTGATTTTTAAACTTCCCTTCAATTGAACCCTCCCCTCCACTAATTAGTTTTAAGTCCTATCCACAACCCTAGTTATATGATTCCCCAGGACACTGGTTCAAGTGAAGCCCATCCCAATGGAACAGCTCTCACCTTCCCCAGTACCGGTGTCAGTGCCCCATGAATCAGAACCCATTTCTCCCACGCCAATCTTTGAGCCATGTGTTTACCTCTCTAATTTTATTTACCCATTGCCAATTTGCACATGGCTCAGGTAGTAATCCGGAGATAGTACCTTTGGGTGAGTCACTATGCCGTCAGCAAAGAAGCCCAGTTAAAAAAGTAGGTTTGAGGTGCTTGCAAAGATGATTTTTTTTAAAGGCTCAGTAAAAGAAAAAAACTGGGAAAAGCCAATCCCTATCTCAGGTTGGTCAATTGTTTTCAAAGGCTCCCCCACGCTGATCGGGTCCGCACCATTACAGGAGGCACCCGACAGCAAATAACACAGGAATCCTCCATTCATGCAGCTCGCAGCTAGAGCTATAAAAAGACACCATTAAATCACTTGAACGCTGAAGAGCTTTCACTCACTCAACCAGAGTTTAAAAACTTTGCCACTTGAGTGGCTCTTTAAACAAACACACCCTCGTAAGAAAAAGAGCACTTGAAATGCCTATTGCACAGCAATATAAACAGACATACTAGAGTGCTGGAAGCTAGATAAACAGACAAGCACTGCAAAACACTTGCTTCTGTCAATCAAAGCAGCTAGTCTAGAGAACAGACAATTTTTTCTTAAAGAGGAAACAATGCAGAGTCCTAACGCAAGTTCTAAGCAAAAGAACAGCAGGAAGATGGATACCAAACTTCCCAGCATGAACTGGAGCCCCATTGTTATCCTACCTGTGTTCCAATTGTTCAAACAAAGAATGCAGTTATGCTTCACAGACCAAGTAATTACAGAACCAGGGAAGCAAGCTGTAAAAATAATTATAGCAATTGGAAATGAGGGATTGTACAGAATCAATACCTCAGGCATATCTGAAGATGACCAGAAAGATCCCACAGCGATATGGAAAGTGCTGGAAGATCAGCTCCAATTACAAGTGAATTTCAGAATTCACTGCCTAGAATTGATGTCCTACAGGCAAGAGCCACAGGAATCAATAGACCAGTTCATCAGTACATGCCATAGTAAGGGAAATGAATGCAATTTCTCAGAAGCTGAGCTGTCATACTGAATAATGAAGCTGGTGATTGTATCAACACCCATTGAAGCATTTCAGAAAGGTCTCTTGGGGAAAAAGAAATCTTTGATGCACTGCTGGAAGATGGCAGGAAGTACTAAGCCATTGTATCTGGACAACAGCACCTGCAAGTACTCATGCAACTAACAGTTTTGGCACTATAACCAGGTTGAAAAGAGCAAGCAAGCTGTGTGGTAAGTGCAGTCTGTCCCACTCATGACAAAATTGTCCTGCATTTCATGACCTGTGCAAGGCGTGCAGTGCAAAAGGACACTGGGCCCATCTATGCAGGAATTCTGGCTCCGAAGATGTAGCCAGAAGCCACAGTAGGATACAAGCCAGCAGAAGATAGGCACAGCAACAGGGCAACAGCAGCAACGAAAGCGCCACAGACCTGCATAAATGCAAGCCAATACATTAAGTCCACAGCCAAACAGACCTAAGACAAGACTCAGATAGGAGCAAGTCTTAGTCAGAAGATGAGCAAGAATTCCACATTAAGAACCTGACGCATCAGCCAGAATTCTTCCAGCTTACCACCGAGATTGGCGGCAAGCTTCAAAAGCGGTAGTGCACATGCGCGGGATTCATTCCGCGGAGCCGCTGTGATATTGAGCACAGCGGCTCATTTACATGGAGGGGTGGAACGCCCACCCCCGATGACGTGGAGCCCTTACAGTTAATTTACATTTTTAAGGCAACTGTCACTATAAATTTAATTTAAACAATGCAATAAATGATTAAAGCCCCTCTCCCCCCGCCCCCAAGTGACTAAAGACTTTATTGATTGTCCTTTCTTCCCACAAAAACACTTATCTTTCGATCCCGACCCTTCCTCCCGAACTTTATTCACTTTCAACTTCAACCCCTTTTCACTATCCCCTCCACCAATTGCAAGAGTTTTCCCCATTCCCCCCCACACCCCACCCTGAAAACCTAACTCCTTCCCCGTCCCCACCAGTGTTCTGCCTTGGATCTACGATCGTGACGAGGTAAGTATTAATTCATTCACTAACATTAATTTCCATATTGAAATGAGGTTCCTGTCGCTGTTTCAGTGGGGGGTGGGGGGAGGGATGCTGCCACGTGGCTTCGCCGCTGCCAGTAATATGGGGCGAGGCCTTCCTGGCATTGAGGCCCATGGCGTGCCTCTCCCAGAGGTTTTTTCCAGGCCCCACAGCCATGACCCCCGACATTGGGGGGCTGGTAAAATCCAGTCCATCATGTGATGAAGTCAAGCAACTGAAAGCTTTTGCCACAAAGAAAGCTGGCAAATATACACTCAAGATCAATATCCTACCAGTCCGAATCCTCAAAGATATGTTCCGGAGTCGTTGGAAATCAATGATACAACCGACAACTGCCAAGTTATCTGCATACAATGGGTCACCCATCCCTTTCAGTGGCACATTACCAATGCAATGCTGATATGGCAAGTCGGCGTGGAAACCACAAACATTCTACCTACTAGACATGAGCGGACCAGCAGTGGCAGGACTACCAGCGTGTAAGGAGCTCAACATCATAACTATCCATGAGAGCATTGCCAAGGGTAAATCTCCAAGGATCAGAACCCGCTCACAGACTCTGATCAGCATCAAACGGTACAGTCTGGAAATCCAGCAACAAAACTATGCTGCGCCTTCACTTCTGCTCTCTAGAGAACTGCCAGTACCACAAGGATCCAGAATGGACAGGTACCTCTGTAAGACCAAGTTGTCTTCCCCCAACAAGTCCTCAACCTTGAGCCCCAGGCCTTCAGACATGGAGGTTGAGGAGAGGCGAAGGTCATGCAATGTCCTGAAGAGGCAGAGGAGGAATGAGTTGAAACATTGCCGATTGGCTCTTTGAGATGAGGTGCTGGAACTTTCCAAGAATGACAAGGCCTCAAAAGTGGTCATCTTGAGAAAGGAAACAGTGTATGTTAGCAGGCTGAAGGCAGAGCAACAGAAACTGAATACAGAGAGGGATAAACTTCAGACAGAACAGCAACAGATGAGACGCAAACACCCCAAGCAAGGGTTGTCAAACCACCGAGACGATATATGGACTTTTGAGCCTATATATTTGTAAAGTTCATAAACTCTATCCATGGGTAAATAATTTTAATGTTATCTAATTTTATATGTTTTTGCTTTTAGCATACGAAACTTATCTTTGGAAAGAAGGGGGATGTTGTGTGATTGCCCTTTAAGATCTTAGTATGCTAATAAGCTGAGTACCAGGATGCAGTCATGTGACTACATGCTAGGATCTGTCTATTGCTGTAACACCTAGAGGCAAGTTATGTAAATAGTTAGCTCTGCACTGTATATACTTGTTAATAAACCTGTTTGAGATCTTCAATCAACTGAACTCCACACATCTCATTTTATGTTGCATCAGGCAATATAAAAAGCTTCTCATTACATAAACTACAATAAAATGTAAGTTGTACTTTCTTAAGTTATGAACATCCCTTCAGCGGATCTAAGTGGCATCAACTGTTTAATTACTAGTTTTTTTGGCCACAGTCTTTTCAGATTGTTGGCTCTGGTCCTGTACAGCATGTCTCAAGGCTTTGTTGCCATCTTGCTTAGAATGAATCTGTTTTCTGACTGGAACTTCAACAACAATGTTATAGAGCTGTCTTGGTGAGATCTTTTTCCAGTTTCCACTGTAGTCATTGGTAGTAGCTACTCATAACCTTTATGTTGGCCAGCTTTCAGCTGGTTGCTGTATTGCTTGGAACTCAGTTTCCTCAACTTTGGCCACCTGTAGCATCTCACTATGCTTCAGTTTATAGAGAAAAAGTGTACGTTGTAAAATGAGGCCCAGATATTTCATGTTACCTGTGACTAATTGTTAAATGTTAAGGGCTTACAGCTTGCCAAGTCTGAAGGAATGCTAAGTCATACAAGTTCTCTGTGCTCCTGGCACATATGAGACAATCATGATTTAGACAACTATCTGGATTTGTTGCAATCCATTATGAAATCATCACACAAGATTTTCAGCACTTTTAATACCAGACTTTGAAAGTTGGAAGAGAATTGGGCAGATGTTACACAGGACAGGTTTTGCTAGATTACCACCCATGGGGTGAGGAAATAAACTTAATCCATTTTGCAGCTCTGCATAGCCTAAGCGTGATCTTTAACTTTTATTTTGAAGCTTCTAGCCTTTTATCACCAAAATACCCATAACAGAAACTGACAGGGTAATACCAACAATTATTCCTTAAGATTCCAGATTAATATAGCTTAAAATTTGAATTTTTTGAAAATATATATCTATTACTTTATATTTGGGTACCATGGAACTTTCTCAGAATCTATTTTATCTGCACTGTAGATTCACACCCTAAATGACTAATTCAGTTTTTGAGGAGACCATCAGCTTCACCTGATGAGGATCTGAAGAGACTTCTCATTCCTTTGGGGTACTTGACCTAGGCAAGATTATCTACTATTGAGTTCCTCAGATCAGTTTTGCACTGCATTAACCTGGAGATAGCCAAACGTGAAGATGTAATCATAACAATTGGAGTTGAATTTAATTATAGTTCCAAACGGTAGCACAAGAAAACCCAGGGAAACGTTACAACTATTGATGACCCATTTCTCACCTGAAAAACAGGTGATCAGCATTTGAAAATTTGGTGTGGATCTTGTACATCTGTTTTCCCACCTGAATCAAGATTCAGGCATATCTTTAAATTGGCACCCAGCATTCCTAACCAAAACAGGCAGGAGGCTATTTGAAGTGCAAATTCTGAGTTTTATGCCAGTTGTCGGTCACCGATTGCAATTTTCAAGGTGAAATAGGTAAAGCATATGCGACACATGCTAGTCCCAGTTTCTGAGGCGCTCAGAGGCCTAAACGCCAATCCCTAAACAGACCCTCAGAAGAGCTCTCCCAAAATATTAGATTTTTGATTTTGTTTCAATATTTTTGTGGGGCTCGGAGGAGCAGGCCCCTCAAATATCTTCTTGCCTGCTGTCGGCCCATTCTCACTCCCTCACTATAGCATCTGCTTCCCACCTCCCCAACGGGCCTTATCTGCTGGCTGGCTATATGCTGTAAGCGGCCAAATTTGCTTCTCACCAGAATATCAAAGCTGCAGCAAGCTACCTGTTTGGAACCTATAGTTCTCAAAGAAAATATTGTGACGGCCCAAATCTGAGAATGGTTCAAGTCTCCCAAATACCATGTTGGGCAGGTGCCACAGGTGCACTGTCGATTTTGGGTCCAATTTGTGCTTTTCCCATTTTTCAAGTTTGTTTAATTTCCTTCTCATCTCAAATTCTAAGTCCCCTCTTTCCATGTTAGACCTGTCAACAATTTTGGAATTTTTTTTGCCAAACAAGGAAAGAGTAATGGATGTTAGTGCAATGCTGATTTGGCGCCAGCAGTGTTATTTTGGAGCTCAACACTCCGGCTAACAGCCTTTCTTGACTTCACGCAGCTGAACATGCATTCAGCAGCAGGAAGGACACCCCAACCAGTGCTATTTAAAAGGATCATCAACTTGTTACAGGTTAGTTGCTGGTTGATTTTTTTTCTGGCTGTTACTTTGATTCTGCAAGTGTTGTTGCTTTCTATAGTTTTTTAATGTTGTGAAAGTCTACAGGAAATGGTGTGGCAGGTACTGAAGAACTTGAAGTGCTGACTTGAAGGGTTCTACACAAACCAGATTGCTCCCAGACAAGGTTGCACTAGTAGGCATTCCTTTTGGAATACAGTATGACTTGGAGAATGAACAGAGGGCATGCGGAGCAGGACAAGTTGCTGGAAGAAAGAGGGGGAGGAAGTGGAGAAGAACACTCAGCAGGAAGCCATATCCATTCAGGGTGTCCAGGGAGCAATTCTCCTACTTGAACCTCAGCAAAAAATAATGTGTGAAACGTTCACAATTCAGTCCCCACTGAAATCTCCCATCTGCTGTCGACAAAGCTGCAACCTCAGGGCTGGACAAGGACTACATTGCCAGTGGCTGTGAATGTGACTGTGGCAATGAACTTTTATGTATTGGGCTCCTTCCAAGCTGGAGCTGGAGATATTTTCAACATTTCGCAGACTGTCACCCACTTATCTAAGGGCTCATTACTCAATGAGGCCTAACTATATTTCATTCTCTCTTGCCGGAGAGAAGCAGGCAGAGCAAACATGTAGCTTCACAATGATTTCAGGTTTACTCATGGTGCAATGTGCCATTGACAGCATGTACATTGCTTTTCAGGTGCTACATGTCAACTCTGCCATGTATCACAACCACAAGGGATTCGTTCAACATCCAGCTAGTATGTGACTATAGACATTGAATCATGCAGGGCAATGACCAGTATCCTGGCAGCAGACATGATGTATTTATTCTGTAGCAGTCTACTGTGGCAGCTGCATTTCAGCCACCATGGCAAACCAAAGGGTGACTATTGGGTGACAAGAACTGACCGCAGTTGATGACTCTGGTGTGCACATATGTGCAGAATGCATGCAATGAAAGCCATGCTGTCACACAAAATGTGACAGAGCTGACCATTGGTGTGCTGAAACAATGCTTCTGTTGCCGAGACCAATCTGGAGGAGCCCTGCAGTACTTGGCAGAGTGGGTGTCAAGATTCATGGTGGTCTGCTGCTTGCTACACATAAGAACATAAGAAATAGGAGCAGGAGTAGACATAGAGCCCCTCAAGCCTTCTCTTTCATTCAATATGGTTATGGCTGATCTTTTACCTCAAATCTATATTCCCACCCACTCTCCATATCCCTTGATTACCGGAGAGACCAAAAATCTTTCTATCTCAGCCTTAAATAAGTTCAATGATGTAGCATCCACAACCATCTGGGTTAGAGAATTGCAACGACTCA
Source organism: Heterodontus francisci (assembly GCF_036365525.1). NCBI lineage: Eukaryota > Metazoa > Chordata > Chondrichthyes > Heterodontiformes > Heterodontidae > Heterodontus > Heterodontus francisci. Next base: position 54,310,291 of record NC_090387.1, on the reverse strand, counting down.
CAACCCTCTGAGTGAAGAAATTTCTCCTCATCTCAGTCCTAAATGAGCAGCCCTTATCCTGAGACTGTGCCCCTGTGTTTTAGATTCCTCAGCCAGGAGAAAAGAAACGCTGTGTCTATCCTGTCAGGCCCCTTCAGAATCTTGTATGTTTCAATAAGATCACCTCTCAGTCTGCTAAACTCTGGAGAGTACAGGCCCAATTTACTCAGCCTCTCATCATAACACAACCCTCTCATCCCAGGAACCAATCTAGTGAATCTTCAAGGCCTGTATATTCTTCCTTAAATATGGAGACCAAAACTGCACACAGTACTCCAGGTGTGTTCTCACCAAAGCTCTGAACAATTGTAGCAAGACTTCCCTATTCTTGTACTACTATCCCCTTGCATTAAAGGCCAATGTGTCATTTGCCTTCCTAATTGTTTGCTGTACCTGCATACTGACTTTGTGTTCCTTGTATGAATACACCCAAGACCCTCCAAGTATCAACATTTACAAGCTTCACACCCTTTAAAAAAAATGCATTTTTCTATTTTTACAACCAAAGTGAATAACTTCACTCTTCCCCATATGATGCTCCATCTGCCACCTTGTTGCCCACTCACTTAACCTGTCTCGAGGGGGGAAGAAGAACAAAAGAGATGGAGGAGTGATAGGATGTAGGGCAGGAGAGATTAAATGACAAAAGGTTTCATAGTACAAAACCAAGGGGAATGATAATGGGACAAGTAAAGAAACTAAAGATGTGTCTGGATGAGATGCAAATAGTAGGATAGCAGCCATCCAAACACAAAGTAGAGGGATTAAGAAAGAAACAAGAGGGGAAAAAAAACAAAGAAATAAACCAGCAAAAAAACACAAGAAAACAAAAAAATGGAGCAGAGGTTATGTTCTAAAATTATTATTTATTTTGCTTTTATTCGTTTCATGGGATGTGGCTGTCTCTGGCAAGACCAGCATTTGTTGCCCATTCCCAATGGTCCTTGGTGGAAGGTGGTGGTGAGCTGCCTTCTTGTACCACTGCAGTCCACAGTGCTGTTAGGGAGGGAGTTCCAGGATTTTGATCCAGCAATAGTGAAGAAATCATGATATACTTTCAAGTCAGGATGGTGTGTGACTTGAAGGGGAACTTGCAGGTGGTAGTGTTCTCATGCGTCTGCTGTCCTTGTCCTTCTAGGTGGAAGAGGTCACAGGTTTTGAAGATGCTGTTGAAGGAGGCATGGTAAGTTGCTACAGTGCATCTTGTTATAGTACAAACTGCTGCCATTGTGCATTGGTGGTGAAGGGAGTGAATGTTGAAGGGGTGCTAATCAAGCAGGTGCTTTGCCCTGGATGGTGTTGAGCTTTCTGAGTATTGTTGGAACCGCACTCATCCAGGCAAGCGGTGAGTATTCCATCACACTTCTGACTTGTGCCTTGTAGCTGAAGGACAGACTTTGGGGAGTCGGGTGGTGGTTCACTTGCCACAGAATTCCCAACCTCTGCCCTGTTCATGTAGCCACTGTATTTATGCGGCTGCTCCAGTTAAGTTTTTGGTCAATGGTAACCCCCAGGATGTTGATAGTGGGGAATTCAGCGCTGGTAATGTCGTTGAATGTCAAGGGGAGATGGTTAGATTCTCTTTTGTTGGAGATTGTCATTGCCTAGCACTTCTGTGGCGCGAATGTTACTTGCCACATTGAACTCAATGTTGAGTCCAGAAGGCTGTAAAGTGCCCAGTGGAAAAGATGAGGTGCTGTTCCCCAAGTTTGCATTGAGAAGGCCCAGGAAAGAAAGCTCAGTGGGAGCAAGGTGTAAATTGAAATGACAAGCAACAGGAAACCTGGGGTCATGCTTGAGGACCAAATGAATGTGTTCTGCAAAGCAGTCGCCCAGTCTGTGTTTAGTTTCCCCGATGTAGAGGAGACCATATTGTGAGCGATGAATACAGTATACTAACTTGAAAGAAGTACAAGTAAATCACTGTTTCACTTGGAAGGAATGTTTGAGACCCTGGACGTTGAGAAGGGAGGGGGAAAAAGGGCAGGTGTTGTATGTGCTTGCATAGCAATCTGCCATAGGAAAGTGGGGATGTGTTGTGGGTAACTGAGGAGTGGACCAGAGTGTTACGGAGAGAATGGTCCCTTTGGGATTCTGAAAGTACCTTCTCTCGTCTGTTGCAGAAGACAGCATAGAACATCAGGGAGAGGGAGAGAACTGGAGTTGGCACACCACAGATTACCCAACAAAACTTTTTTTATTATTCGTTCATGGGATGTGAGCAATTGCTGGCAAAGCCAGCATTTATTGCCCATTCCTAATTTCCCTTGAGAAGGTGGTGGTGAGCCACACTCTTGACCCTCTGCAGTCCATGTCATGTAGGCATATCCACAGTGCTACTAGGGAGGGAGTTCCAGGATTTTGACCCAGCAACAGACAAGGAGCAGCAATAGAGGCCGGGATTTTATGGGCCCCCTCTGAGGCAGGATCAGAGGTGGGGGGGGTCTGCAAAAGTTGTGATGGGTAGTGGTAGGGCGGAGGGCCCGTCACCACCCCATCACCCAGCGATATTCCTGGGGGCGGGATAGGTCAACAATAGCCTTTCCGCCCAGAAGCCAATTGAGGCCCTTATTTGACCTATTGACGGCCAAATAAGGGCCTCTTCCTGCCGCTGCTGGGATCTTACCAGTGGCAGGGGGGCCTCCGCCATGCAGGAAGGATGCCGTAAAATGATGCACCCTCCCTGTGGGCTTGGGGGGGGGGGGTGGTCCCTCCTCTGTGGGCATTTTGTGGACTGCTGAGGACCTCCACTGGGAAAAACATTAACCCCCTCCTCCTGGACTAACAACCAACCCCCCACCCCGACTCACCGGGGCTTTCCAGACTGATCCTGGTGACACTGCCGCAACTACCTTTAAAGTCTTTAAAGGGACGGGGATTCCAACTCCTAAAACTTTCACTCTAAAAGACCAGAGGAGGGTTTCAGGGGGGCCATGAAAAGGCCGAGGCGGGGCTCCCCCTGCCTTTTCAATCCGGCGCTAGGAGCTCCACCTCCAGCACAAAATCCAGCCCATAGTTACAAGTCAGAAACCTGGTGAGAAACCTGCAGCTAGTGGCATTCCCACGAGCCTGCTGCCCTTGTTCTTCTAGGTAGTAGAAGTCGTGGGTTTGGAAGGTGCTGTCGAAGGAGCTTTGGTAAGTTGCTGCGTACTGCAGAGGAGGAAGTGCTGGAGACCAATGGCGTTTCAGCATCCCTGGCCATCAGAGATGGGGTGATGGGGAGCTCCCAACTACCTGGTGACACAATTGAATATCAGTGAACCACATACCATACAACACTCAGTCAAGTTGATTTGATTGCAACAGTGAGTGAAATATGATCACCTTCATAATGATAAGTTGCAATATTCTTACCTTGCTAGAACTAATTCAAATCTTTTCTCTCCACCAGTAACTTGCAACAGGAATCCGTGGATCTTGTGAATAATGAATCTCAGTTGACATGATTCATTCTGAGGGTGCACTGTCATAGGACTCATACTCACCATGCAGCAGCTCGGATACTTACTCTTCACTGGGATAAGTCAGACAGATAGTTCAGTTTTCACCTGGTGACTCACACTTCACAAGTGCAAACACAGATGGTGGTGGCAGTTATAGTCTGTGTCAGAGGTTTCAGCCTGTTCCAAGCTCTGCTCAGTTGGACACAGATGCTGTACCCCAGGGTTCACTGCTGAAAAGGAGAATGATTGAGGAACAGCAGAGGATGTGCGATGCACTGACAATGATTGCAGAGACCATGGAGAAGTCCATCTCGAATGTGAGTGGCATGATGTCGCACAGCATTCTGATGGTGTGTTCTTCCAAGGATAGAGTGGTCAACTCCATGGAACATTAAACGCAGCAATCAAATGAGTCCATGCATGCTTTGACCATGGCCATGCACACTCTGAATGCCAAATTGTCTGCCATCTTAAATAGGATGACAGATACCTTACAGCCCCGCACTGATCTGCACCAATGTGCTCTCCAGAGGAATGATAGCAGTGACATGTGGCTGGTTCATGGTGGGGATGATGACGAAGGGGTACATTGAAGCAAGAACTCCACTCAAGAGTTCTTCCACTTCTCACTCATTGCCCCCCACTCCCCCTCAGTCACATGGAGCAGTCTTTGACAGGGCCCTCACAGGCTCCAAAACCCAGGGATCATTAGCCAAGACCATCTCGGCTGTCAGAGCATGGATCTGAGAAACCTGCCTGTACCTCTGCTGAAGTCACCATGTAGAAGCTGTAGGAAAAGTAAGAGTAAAGTTTTGTAGTTCACCAATTGTATGTAGATGGGTGTATGAGAAAATGTTATATTGTGAAGTTTCTGTTCTTTAGCAGAAATGCAGAAATTTTAATAGTTAGTACCACTTTCCCGCCACCTGTACTCAAACTATCCTCCCAGTTATAATTCCCCCCAATATGATTAATAAGACATTGTATATTTATCTGTATGATCTTAGTTCTAAGATGCACAGTAAACACGGTTTGGGTCTCAGTATAAGTGAGAAAGGTTTATGCTGGATTAATTGGTTACAGTCTAGCATTATATTGGATAATCCAGAATATTAAATTATTGCGGGTTTTTTGCAGTGCTTTGCAAGAGTAGTACACAACAATTGAGCAAATTAATAGTTGTTGTGATCTGGAATACATTACTTGAAAAGGTTGTGGAAACAGATTCAATAGTATTATCAAAAGGGAATTGGATAAATATTTCAAAAGAGAAATTTGAATGGAAATATGAATAAAGTAGGGAAGTGGGGTTAATTGGATAGCTCTTTCAATCATACACAATGGGCCAAATGGCCTCCTTCTGAGCTATACGATTCCATGATAATATTTTGATGAGAAAATGTTACTTAGATATTTTAAAAAAAATTATTGAAACTATTATGGAAAAATATATTACCAATGTCTGTACGCACTTTGACATCCTTTCCAAGAGATTATCATAGAAGATCTCCCATGGCATTGCTTTCAGTAAACAGGATGGTACACTGATTTTATATGGATGTAACAGTCTTTTGCTTAGGTGCAGCTGTGTTTAAGCCAGCTTGCCTTTTGAGACCAAAAATTCAAATTGCTATAAGTGAGAATTTAATTGTTGTTTCACGAGGGAACTGCAAATTAGATTGTGTTTGTCAATTTCAGGCTTTAGCTCAGAAACACCCAGCTTTTAATGAATGCTTTGCAACTATAACGAAGTCTGGCACATATAAAATTTGATAGATTTGCTTAAGAGGTCTCTCTTCTTCCAGTACACATCATTTAAATATATATATCAAATTAAATATAGATAATTTCCCCTATTCCTCTTACATCTTCTCACAAATTTCAGGTGTAACTTAGTGTGTGCAAACCACAGTAAGGCTATGCAGCATGAAATAATGCTGGAGCTATTTCCTATTCACTTGTGCCGAATTACAGCAGAAACAAGTGATGCATTCTTGTGCCGAGTGTTCCTCCAATGTTTCTTCATCTGAGTTCATGCAGTAAGTGGGCTCTGAAAAACAAAATTCCCCTGGTTAGGTCTGGAGAGAGAACATTCAATTGAAAAAAGTGTTGCATCTTTTGTGGAAGGCAAATACTTTTTAATGGGGCCTATTTGTGTACTGGGAGTTTGTGATGTCCTCGGGACTTGAGTGAGGTTTAGCTGAGTTTGGTATAGGATATGAGACAAAGATTGCAGCAGCTGGACATAAAGGCTTCTCTTTTTATTCTGTCTGTTTTAGTTTCACTTTGCTAGCATATGCGTTCTACGACAGCCTCTAGAGTACACAATGCACAATTCAATTGCAATTTCAAAACACTACAACACTACAGAATTTTCTTACAAATGTTGCAAATTAGTATTTCTCCTCCATTCCCTCCTCAGTTTTTCTATATTGTACATATATGTATATATCAGTTTTTTTATTGTTAACTATGGAGGAATACCATACTTTTGGTCTTTAAGAAAATCTGAATTTGGTCAAAGCTCCATGATAGTCTGATTAGCTGAAATGCTGATTAATTCAAAAGAAACAAGTGACCATAGATTTTTATAAATAGGGTTAAAATTTAATAACAAGGTGAATTTGTAAATATGAAATGTTGCACAGTAAATGCAAATGATAGAAGGAGACATATTTGGCAATCAAGTAAGCAATTCCTTTCAAAAGCTTTATCAGACTGCATACAGTTCACCAAGACATCTATTAAGTGGGCTGCAGGCAAGACAGTTAAATGGTTATTGTCGCAATTTAGAAGGAAATCTCAACCATAATTCAGCAATGTCACTTTTACAATGTCGACTGTTAGATTTGTATCAATTAAAGGAGTGAGCACTCTAATTCATTTCCCTAACATGATCCCCTTTGTAAACCTTGCAACTTATTAGATATAATAGTACTGTTAATTCCTTAGTGGCATTGTGGATGATGCTGAATTTATCCTACATTTAGGGGCTCCAAGAGGAGTTTGACTTCTGTTTTGCATTTTGCTGAATGCTAATGTAACAGAAATTAAAGATTCCTTGTCAATGGGCTAGTATGTAATTCAGTATGAGAGGACTCCACTCTATACTTAACGTTATCAGAACTCGAGTTTTGTAATAGAATAAAGTCTTAATATAGCAAGAGGTAGAACTTGGTGTTACAATTTATTTGAGTTTTGCAGAAGGGTAGAATCATATCCATCCTTTCTTATACATAATAAGTTGCTTCTGGTTTGTATTTTTGCAACTTGGTTGTTTCGAGATTGGTCAGTGTCATGTGGACCCCCACCTGCGAAGAATAAGACATATTAATTTCGCCACATGGGCATTAAATTTTTTTAAAAATTGTTGCTGGGAAGAAGAGAAGACCTATTACAAGGGCTGCCAGACTGGATGGAAAGACACTTTTGCATATTGATAGACGATACTTGAAATGACAAAGGGGCTATTCCCTGCTCCAATGTAACCCACAATGGACCTTTGATCACCAGGTATTGTGTGTAGAGGAGACATTCCAAGGTATGCTAGGACAAGACATTCCATAAGGGCCAGGATTGATCAGGTCAGCTGGTCACATGACTAACTGGCTGTTGCAGGTTTTTTTGAACTCGCCACAGGGAATTTGAGCTCAGAAAGCTGTATGCTCCTGGGCTGAGAAGACCTCTCTCCTGCCTGCTCCCATCTTGTTCTCACGGAACTCCAAAATCCACTGAAGACACATGAACCCCAAGAGAGAAAAGTCTCCTACAGTGAACAAGGTTTAAGAAGAATACTGGGCCCCAACGAAAAGCAAGATCTATCTACAATCAAGGACTCTACAGCGAGCTCGAAGCACAGTAACAAACCCCCTTCAGAGATTGCCTCAAACTTTTTCACTTTATTTTTCTTCTCTTTTCTGTTCCTATTTGCATGTGTGTATCGCGTGTGCATGCTAGCGTGGGCACATGTGTATCCGTAGGCGTTAACCGAATTAGAGTTTAAGTTTAATAAAATTTCACTTTTCTTCTTTAAACCTGAGAAAACCTGGTGTGCTGATTTCTTTGCCTTTTAATTGGAAAGCGGTGAACAAGGATTTACCAAGGGGGAGCTCAAAACATGGTGTGTTCCTGTCCGCCTTCTGTACTGTAACCATTCTATTCTATAATTATATCATGGCACTATAGAGATGGATAAATATTCTGAAATTATTCCGTAATTACTGTGAGGGATGGAAAGGGAGTATTCACGCAAAACCCTCTCCTGAGAATTTAAGTGGTGTAGAGTCCATAATGAGTGCGTGGAAGAAATGGGCTTTTTGACCAAATCACTTTTCTCATTCTGTCCATTCCTATATACTACTGAACCAACTTCATGGAAGTAAATATTTTATGTCTTTTAAAGAGAAGTTTGATTTTGGCTCATAGTTCAAGTTAACTTGAACGGCACAGTGGGGCAGTGGGCGGCACAGTGGCGCAGTGGGCGGCACAGTGGCGCAGTGGTTAGCACCGCAGCCACACAGCACCAGCGACCCGGGTTCAATTCTGGGTACTGCCTGTGTGGAGTTTGCAAGTTCTCCCTGTGTCTGCGTGGGTTTCCTCCGGGTGCTCCGGTTTCCTCCCACAAGCCAAAAGACTTGCAGGTTGATAGGTAAATTGGCCATTAGCAATTGCCCCTAGTATAGGTAGGTGGTAGGGAAATATAGGGACAGGCGGGGATGTGGTAGGAATATGGAATTAGTGTAGGATTAGTATAAATGGGTGGTTGATGGTCGGCACAGACTCGGTGGGCCGAAGGGCCTGTTTCAGTGCTGTATCTCTAAACTAAACTAAACTAAACTAAACTTGTATTTCCAGACCACTCTAATAACTATACAAACTGCCATCTTTTATTCATAGATTAAATGTCTTCAAACTGCTGGTCAGAGCCAGGCTAGGAGGAGTCAATGCATATAAACTTCTCACTCTTCAGTTTGTGATATTCAAGAACACTTAAAGAAAATAACTCAGAAAACAGATACATGTCTCTTGCAGGTAGCGTAGAACAATACTCCCCGGGTATTCTGCTGGGTTGCAGTGGTTTTTTTCAGTGCACTTTGCCTGAAATTGGCCAAATCAGAGTCAACAATTGTGGAATTCCAAGTGCTAATCCCATCCATCACAGAGTTTCTGTGATTTTATATGCTGATTTAAAATGCATAATGCTGGAAGCCAGTCCCACCAACAACACTGGCCATGCCTCCAGATTGCATTATTCACCATGCCGAGTTTCCGCTAATTACGCCCATCTTCAGGACTTTGAAAATTAAGCTTTTTGTCTAGGCACAAGAACATTAATAGGAATGTTTTAAAAGCTTTTGAATATTTTTAAAAATTTATGAAGAAACTGGCTACTGTATATCAATATAATTGGTCAATTCTTAACTGCTTTCAGAAATGGCCTAGCTAACCATTCAGTTGTATAGGAATGGGCAATAATTGCTGGCCTTGCCAGTGATGTCCCCATCCCATGAATTAATTAAAAAAGGTATAGCTAGTGAATGGTTCTGCATAACTTTTTAATATCATTTAGAAATGCTTACTTTTTGTGATAAGCCCTTTATCAGCTCTATTAATAAAATGCCGTTAGGTTACCATTCTTAATTATATCAAGAAATATTTTTAAAGCAAGTTTTTTTCTTTAAAAAAGATTAAGCTCTAAAATGTTGCCCAATTGCACTTTTTCATGGCAGATTTTACATTCAGTGATATGTAAATGCGTTTGAATAGAGATTTGGGAATAAAACGTCTCAAAACTAATGCACTATTGGGCACAATTTGTTGCTGGATTGCCAATTGCCTCCAAGACCTAGATTTTTACGACACAAATGGAGGCTATTAGGGCCATTGTGTTTGTGTTGGTGATTGGCCAGAGCAATTTCACTACCCTGCCTGTAGCACTCTAACTTCCTCTGTTTATCCACTTTCTCCATAACAAATGGAGTAGTCTTTGCCAGATAAACTCATGGTGACAAAGCATTCCGTGCTCCAGGAACTGAATGCTTCCGAAGCTCTCTGCTGACTCTTGGTACCAATTTCAAATTAATAACCCCTTGCCACTGATTATTCCACCAGAGGTAATAGTCTTTAACAATCTGAGGAACATTCATTAATCCTAATGCCTTGCTTCCTGTCTGTCAAGCTGTCAACTAACCTTCTATTTGTGCTGTTCTTCTGCTGTATGTCTGAATTTTTGTAACAAGCTTCCTGTGACACACCTTATGAAAATACACATAACTTCCATCTCTTCTTTGGCCTCCTTATCTCGAGAGACAATGGGTAAGCACCTGGAGGTGGTCAGTGGTGTGTGGAGCAGCACCTGGAGTGGTTATAAAGGCCAATTCTAGAGTGACAGGCTCTTCCACAGGTGCTGCAGAAAAATTTGTTTGTCGGGGCTGTTACACAGTTGGCTCTCCCCTTGCGTTTTTGTCTTTTTTCCTGCCAACTGCTAAGTCTCTTTGACTCGCCACACTTAAGCCCCGCCTTTATGGCTGCCCGCCAGCTCTGGCGAACGCTGGCAACTGACTCCCACAACTTGTGATCAATGTCACAGGACTTCGTGTCGCGTTTGCAGACGTCTTTAAAGCGGAGACATGGACGGCCGGTGGGTCTGATACCAGTGGCGAGCTCGCTGTACAATGTCTCTTCGGGGATCCTGCCATCTTCCATGCGGCTCACATGGCCAAGCCATCTCAAGCGCCGCTGACTCAGTAGTGTGCATAAGCTGGGGATGTTGGCCGCCTCGAGGACTTCTGTGTTGGAGATACAGTCCTGCCACCTGATGCCAAGTATTCTCCGGAGGCAGCGAAGATGGAATGAATTGAGACATCGCTCTTGGCTGACATACATTGTCCAGGCCTCGCTGCCATAGAGCAAGGTACTGAGGTCACAGGCTTGATACACTCGGACTTTTGTGTTCTGTGTCAGTGCGCCATTTTTCCACACTCTCTTGGCCAGTCTGGACATAGCAGTGGAAGCCTTTCCCATGCGCTTGTTGATTTCTGCATCTAGAGACAGGTTACTGGTGATAGTTGAGCCTAGGTAGGTGAACTCTTGAACCATTTCCAGAGCGTGGTTGCCAATATTGATGGATGGAGCATTTCTGACATCCTGCCCCATGATGTTCGTTTTCTTGAGGCTGATGGTTAGGCCAAATTCATTGCAGGCAGCCGCAAACCTGTCGATGAGACTCTGCAGGCACTCTTCAGTGTGAGATGTTAAAGCAGCATCGTCAGCAAAGAGGAGTTCCCTGATGAGGACTTTCCGTCCTTTGGACTTCGCTCTAAGACGGGCAAGGTTGAACAACCTGCCCCCTGATCTTGTGTGGAGGAAAATTCCTTCTTCAGAAGACTTGAACGCATGTGAAAGCAGCAGGGAGAAGAAAATCCCAAAAAGTGTGGGTGCGAGAACACAGCCCTGTTTCACGCCACTCAGGATAGGAAAGGGGTCTGATGAGGTGCCGCCATGTTGAACTGTGCCTTTCATATTGTCATGGAATGAGGTGATGATACTTAGTAGCTTTGGTGGACATCCAATCTTTTCTCGTAGTCTGAAGAGACCACGTCTGCTGACGAGGTCAAAGGCTTTGGTGAGATCAATGAAAGCAATGTAGAGGGGCATCTGTTGTTCGCGGCATTTCTCCTGTATCTGACGAAGGGAGAACAGCATGTCAACGGTCGATCTCTCTGCACGAAAGCCACACTGTGCCTCAGGGTAGATGCGCTCGGCCAGCTTCTGGAGCCTGTTTAGAGCGACTCGAGCAAAGACTTTCCCCACTATGCCGAGCAGGGAGATTCCACGGTAGTTGTTGCAGTCACCGCGGTCACCTTTGTTTTTATAGAGGGTGATGATATTGGCATCGCGCATGTCCTGAGGTACTGCTCCCTCGTCCCAGCACAGGCATAGCAGTTCATGTAGTGCTGAGAGTATAGCAGGCTTGGCACTCTTGATTATTTCAGGGGTAATGCTGTCCTTCCCAGGGGCTTTTCTGCTGGCTAGAGAATCAATGGCATCACTGAGTTCCGATTTTGTTGGCTGTATGCCCAGCTCATCCATGACTGGTAGAGGTTGGGCTGCATTGAGGGCAGTCTCAGTGACAACATTCTCCCTGGAGTACAGTTCTAGGTAGTGCTCAACCCAACTACTGCTTTCCCTATTATGTAGCAGTGTTGCAGGATCATCTTAAAAGCACAATAAATGACTTTAAATGGAGGTACAGAGCAAAAAATGACTTTTGCTTTGGAACGGAGGTACAGAGCAAAATATGTCTTTACTTTTTGAAATGGGGTACTTTTAAAAAATATTTTTAAGAATTGCTCTTGCTCACCAATAACCCAACTGGTCCTTTCTCCTTCCAAGTCAGTGCAACGTTAATGAGCCTATTGCTTTTGTCATAGTGTATTGTGCTTCCTGTGTAATGGGGTGAAAGTGGGTAGGAATGTATAGCTATAGTCTGCTTAGCCAGCCTGTATTTAAAATAACTGTTGCTGCTTATGAACCTTTCTTTTTAACAGTAAAAACACATGCAAAAAAAACCCCAAAGAATTTGTATTGGAGCCAGTTCACAGACTGAGAAACTTACTTTTTGTTCCGCATGAATTACCATAGTATTGATGAGGAACTCCACAGTAGATTGGCAAAAATGGAGCACTGATGGCTTTAGGTGCATCTATGATTTAGAACTTGAAAGTATATTGATGTACTCTCCTAATTCAATGAATTTTACCTGGGCAGGATCAAAGCTGCAGATTTTGAGCATGAGGGACGTGTTTGCAAAAAGATTTAACAGATTGTCCCACCAGATAAATCATTATTTGGCTCAGTTTCATTCCTTGAGTTATGAAACAAAAGGGCATTATTTTTAAAGCTTATAGTTTATTATGGATAGAGGATGAAACTTGCATGCCACTAAATAAAGAGGCTTGAGACTTTTACCTGGATATAACTGCTGATGTGTGTTACTGTTTCTGCAGAACATTTACAGATTTGAGTTAATATGCCTAACTGTGTATTATACCTTGATTAATCTAGTTATAATGGGTTGGAGGTGGGGTGATTGAAAAGGACCAACTTTGGAGATATGGTGAGCAGGAGAGGATCCAGTACATACATTATGGGAATGTGTAATAGTGACATGCCCCTGGAAAGTAATTTTAGACTAGTCACCAAGACACTGTAAAATGCCATTTTAGGGGAACCTGATTTGAACTGCAAGGGCTGATCAATAACAAAGTGGAGTTATTGAGCAATTCGGTGGGGAGGAGAATTAAGAGCAATAGCTGAGGGAGGAGATATAACAGTACAAGTGAAAATTGCTATACTCTTTGTTATTAGTCAATATTGATGCATGCTTCAAAAAGCCTGGTGGGTACCCTCCTATGAGGGGGAAGTTGGGGAAGGGGGTGGGTAAGGAGATCTGGGAGTTTCTTTAGGTTTATCTTTGTGTGGGAATCTTTCTGATTATCCATGCATGGAACAGGCCCTGGAGTGTTCTGTTTTGATAGGATCTCTTATAGAGAGGTATTCTCCACAGGACCAATACAGCCAAGCTGATTGTATCACTCATGGGATACAAGTAGTGTGCCTTTATTTACCCAGCATAATCTGGAGCATATAGGACTGTGTACTTAGGCCATACATAAGAGTAAATATGTTGGAGACCGTGGAAAGTAGAGTCAACAATATGTGCAAGGACATACATGTTTTGCAATACTGTGTGACTCAGATATCATCCGTTAGTCACTGTGCTGTTCACAGCCTGTAGAGTGAGCTAAAGGCCATCTCATGTGGCTTGTTGACTTATCCATTGACATTATGGCTGATATCCAAGTCTAGCCTGAGGGTGCTCAGTGGAGGAATTTCTCTGTCATTCCTCCAAAGCTCCTCAAGGAGTGTTGTCTGAAATCTATAAATTAAACCTGTTACAGTTGTACATACAGTGTATACCTTGAAACTTGATGTGCAAATTTTCATAATAACAATTATTTACATATGTTCCTTTTTGCAAGATTTGCTGTGCAAGGATTATTGATATACTTTAAAAAGTTATTTTGTGACATGCAAATTATTTTAATATTTAATCAGTTTAAAATTTAGCTGTTTTTCTATCTTTTCTGTATTGTTTGGAGTGAAAGGCCTTTGTCTTTGTTAGTTTTTTGTTTAGTTTATATAATATTGCTCGAGCTCTAACTTGTCAATGCAAGCTGATGTGGTTATTAACGGGTTTGTGGAATCACCTGTCTCATGTGGCCCTATTTTACTATGTCTTCCCTGCTTTCATTTGCAAAAACAATGTAGCATGAGGTTCAGGTTGTATAATTTTACAAGCTTGTTGTCACAAGCAAAATTTTTAAAATCATAATGACATTTTCTTTTAAGTAATATGGTCATATAATGATGAGACTCATTAGGAAAATTTAGAAGTCACCATTGTATGTGACGGTTGTTGTTCTATAGCTACATGCTCAGAATAGCTGGAGAAAGTTGAACAGGATCTTTGGCTTCATGAACAGAAGCATAGAGTACAAAAGTAAGGAAGTTATGAGTTTAAACTAATTTGGCAGGGGAATGGACACCAGTTTGGAACTTTAGGGATGAGAAACAAGGTGAACAAGGACAACGCAAATAGTGTTAAAGTAAAGAATAGTTCAGAAATAGGAGGAATCAGACACAGGGAAAATGTAGACCAGTCTAATATGGGTTTGGAGTGTATGTATGCAACTACAAAATGCATGGCTTGGTTTGGTGAGCTGTCGGCATGAGTCATTACATGGGACTATGATACAGTGGCAATAACAGAGACCTGGCTCAAAGAAGGGGAGGATTGGGAACTTAATATTCCTGGCTACATGGTGTTCAGACAATATGGAGAAGGTTAGAAAAGGAGGTGGATGTTAGTATTGCTCTAAGAAACTCTTACAACAATGAAGAAGGATGATGTAGTTGAGGAGTCAGAGACATAGGCTGAAATTTTTTGTGGCCCCCTGAGGTGGGGTCAGAGGCGAAGGAGAGTGGCGGGGGGGAGGGGCATGGAGTATTGTGATGGGGAACGGGGGTGGGGGGAGGTGAAGGGCCCGTCACCTCCCCATCGCCAAGCGATCTTCCTGGGGGGGGGATAGGCCAACAACCATCTTCCCACCCAGAGGCCAATTGAGGCCCTTAAATGGCCTATTATTGGCCAATTAAGGGCCTGTTCCTGCGACTGCTGGGCTTTTACCAGCAGCGGGGGTGGGTGGGGGGCTGCTCTGCCACTTGGGGAGGTCGCCCTGTAAAATGAGATGCCCTCCCTGTGGGCTTGGGGGAGGGGTCCCTCCTCCGTGGGCAATCTGTGGCCCACAGAGGACCCCAGCCAGGAACCAGTTTACTCCCCAGGAATACCTCCTTCTGGACTTCACAATCACCCCCACCCCGCCTCGCCGGGGCCTTCCGAACTGGCCCTTGCGACCCCACCTCACTCACTTTAGGTCCAGAGTTCCAGTGCTGGAGCTGGATCTGAGGTTTCTGCAGTACCAGCAGTGGCCACTGCACCCAGTTGCGTTGCCAATACTGCGGAGCTGCTGGCCCTCTGACTGGCTGGCAGCTCTTGGAGGCGGGTTCCCATCTTTAAAGGGACGGGGTTAAACTTTGGTTTAAAAAGACTGGAGGATCACTCCGGGGAAGGCGGGGGCACCAAAAGGCAGAGGTGGGCTTTTCCCCGCCTTTTTGGCCCGGTGCCAGGAGCCCTGCCTCCAGCACAAAATACAGCCCAGAGTCTATTTGATTAAAATTAAGGAAGAGTGGAAGAACTATTACGCTACTGGGTGTATACCATAGATCACCATTAATAGGAAGGAGATAGAAGAGCAGGTTTGTAGGTAAATTCCAGAAAGATGCAAGAACTACCGAATAGTAATAATGCGGGACTTCAATTATCCTAATACAGTGATAGTAACAGAAACACAAACAAGAAATGCTGGACATACTCAGCAGGTCTGGCAGTATCTGTGGAGAGAGAAGCAGAGTTAACATTTCAGGGCAGCGACCCTTCATTAGAACTGGCAGATATTAGGAATGTAAAAAGTTTTAAGCAAGTAAAGTGGGGGTAGAGCAAGGCATAACAAAAGAGAAGGTGTTGATAGGACAAGGTCACAGAGAATAACTGACCAGAAGATCATGGAGCAAATGCAAATGGTATGTTAATGGTGTACTGAAAGACAAAGCATTGGTACAGAGGGGGTGTTAATGGACAGAAAACTGAGCAGCCTGGCCCTAAGCACAAACATGAAGAAAACAATGGGTAGGCACAGTAGAAACAAACTAAAATAAAATAAACACATAAAAAAGAAAAAATAACTAAAAATAAAAAGGGGGGCCCGTCATGCTCTGAAATTATTGAACACAATGTTCAGTCTGGCAGGCTGTAGCATGCCTAATGGGTAAATGAGGTGCTGTTCCTCGAGCTTGTGTTGATGTTCACTGAAACACTACAGCAATCCCAGGACAGAGATGTGAGCATGAGATCAAGAGGGAGTGTTCAACATTCTCGTTGCCTTGGATACAGCCACTCAGACTGAGCATTGAGAGATACATTTGTTACAATTCAATTTTGAGCTGGCTTATAGTGCAAACAGTCTGTTCCAACAAAGAACACAGACAGACAGCTGTGTGTTAGCACCTGAAAGAAGAGTTCTCAGATCATTTCAACTGAAGGAAGAGAATTTAGTCTGTTTATTTATTATGATCTCTCAAAATTCTAAAAAAAAGTCAAGCAAAAACAGAGATCTCTGATAATTTAAACTGAAGGAAGGGCAGTTAGACTGTAACAATCTTTTATCCGTCAAAAATTCTAAAGCCAAATTGATTCATTTAAAAAGTGTTTGCAAGTTGTTAATTGTTGAAATTCACCAACTGTTCCCTCTGGCTGATATCGTTTCTGGTGTTCTTTACTTGGCCCTCTTGCTTGCATCTTGGACCTTAGAGTAGGCATATAGCATCTGTTCAGTGGTGCAGGTCTTTGGTGGCCCCACCTGGTAAAAAATAAGAGTTTACATTATTATAATGCAAACTTGTCATGGACCTTGACATACCTTCAGTAATGCAGATTTTGCACAAGACCAGGGACAACCAAGGACAAGTATTTAAATGATTTTCTTGCCACACGACTGATTGAGGAAGCAGGATGCTATGATATGCAAGAATTTATGACGTTACAGTATGCATATAAGTTTACTATATAAATGTTACAGTATGCATTTATAAATGATGTGGAAATCATTTCATTGCTCACCAGATCCAACAATAGTTTTAAAGAAGGAAACCTGAAGAATGATTTTCTTTGGCCATCTCCATAATATTCTTGATTTGTAGACAAACAAATATTGACAAATAGAGTCAATGTTTCAGGTTGATGACGAATGTTTTTATTATTAATTTGTGGGTCATTTTTGTTATTGTTTGTCTTTCAACAGTTATAAACTATCTTTCAGATTACAGTGTGACTATTCCTCTTTCTGCTGAAATGGCCTCTATTTCAGCATCAATTGGTTACATGAAGAGCGTGGCACTGTTGCCTGGCAGAGATTTGTTTTCTGGTGCAGGAATTTGGCAAGGGTGTAAAGTTATCTTTCTTTTTTGTCAAAGTGTGGCCTTTAGTCATCTTTTCCAACCATTTTCACATTTATAGCACCAGTGCCATTTGAGTATGTTATGTGGTTCTCTTCCATGGTAAAGATTTTAAATTTGAATAGTGTAATTAATTCAATACCACCACCAACAGCAACAACTTGCATTTCGATAGCACCTTTAAAATAGTAAGACATCTTCAGTGCTTTACAGGAGTGTTATCAAACTAAATTTGACACCAAACCACACAGGAGATATGAGGACAGATGGCCAAAACCTTGGTTAAAGAGGTAGGCTTTAAGGAGCATCTTAAAAGAGGAGAGAGAGGTAGAGAGGCTCAGGGATGGGGGTGAGGGGTAAGCCTGAGCTCAGGGCCTCAGAAACTGAAGACATGGCCACCAATTAAAATTGGTGATGCTCAAAAGAGTGCAGATATCTCGGAGAGTTGTGGGGCTGGAGAAGATTACAGATATAGGGATGGGTGAAGCCATGGGGAGATTTGAAAACAAAGAGAAGGATTCTAAAATTAAGACATTGCTTAACTGGGAGCCAATGTAGGTCAGCAAACACAGGGGTGATGGGTGAACGGGATTTCATGTGTGTGAGGCCCCAGGCAGCAGAGTTTTGATTGACCTCAAGTTTACGGAGAGTAGAATGGGGGAGACAAGCCAGGAGTGCAGTGGACTAGTCAAGTCTGGAAGAAACAAAGACATGAATTAGAGTTTCAACAGCAGATGAGATGAGGCGGGATGGAGTCGGACAAAGAACAAAGAACAGTACAGCACAGGAACAGGCCATTCAGCCCTACAAGCCTGCGCCGATCTTGATGCCTCCATAAACTAAAACCTTCTGCACTTCCGGGGACCGGATCCCTCTATTCCCATCCTATTCATGTATTTGTCAAGATGCCTCTTAAACGTCGCTATTGTACCTGCTTCCACCACCTCCCCCGGCAGCAAGTTCCAGGCACTCACCACCCTCTTTGTAAAGAACTTGCCTCGCACATCCCCTCTAAACTTTGCCCTTCTCACCTTAAACCTATGTCCCCTAGTAACTGACTCTTCCACCCTGGGAAAAAGCTTCTGACTATCCACTCTGTCCATGCCGCCCATAACTTTTTAAACCTCTATCATGTTGCCCCTCCACCTCCGTCGTTCCAGTGAAAACAATCCGGGTTTATCCAACCTCTCCTCATAGCTAATGCCCTCCAGACCAGGCAACATCCTGGTAAACCTCTCCTGTACCCTCTCCAAAGCTTCCACGTCCTTCTGGTAGTGTGGCGACCAGAATTGCACGCAATATTCTAAGTGTGGTCTAACTAAAGTTTTGTACAGCTGCAGCAGAACTTGCCAATTTTTATACAGAGGTGGAATTTTTTTTTACCTGTGAAGGAAAGAGACAATTTGAATGATTTTCCGGGTGGGTGTTACCATATTGTTATCATGTTAAAAAAAAATGGATTTTGAGGATTTTAAAATTTAGCTTACGCTGATTAACTTCTTTCGATAACAACCATTAATGGGAAAAAGGCTAGTCATGGTGGATTGCATTGACTTGAAAGTTGATTGGATCCATTCTTAAGTTTCAATCCTGAAAAGAACACATCCTTCACCCAAATACGAAATAAATTGATAACATGAATGAATGGAAAGTCACGCAAAAGTCAAACCTCTCCTCAAAACCTTTTTTTTACCTTATAGAGAATGGTAACATCCACTGGAAAATCAGGCTAATTGCCCTTGCTCTTCACCAAGTTAAAAAAAATCAATGAAGTGCTTAATAAAAGTAAAATTGCCCTTCAAGGATTGCAAATCTACTACTAAAGAGAAACCTTTTGAAGTAATTAAAATAATAATGGTCAAGGTAAAATGCAAATACTGAAATTTTAGCAATGCAGTATTTGACAATGTTTGTGTGGAGGATTCAAATGAGTTCCCATTATCTCCTTTCCATGATAAAACTGCTTCAAGAAATGGATCCTTAATACTTTGGAGTTCATTGTACAGAATAATTTGCCACACATGCCCTGTAAACTACAGTTATAAGGGAACAGTTGCAGAACCATGTGGGTTTGAGCTTGTGCATGTGCACTTATCTGTAAACAGCCAAATGTGACTTCCTTTCTACCAGCCAAACATCTGCCAATCCCTGGGAATGCCTGTCGAGACATGGTTGGGAAAAACGGTCAGTTTGCCTACAGCCAGCAAGTTGTTGACTGCATCTCTGGTAGATGGAGATGCCAGGGAAATCCATTGATTTAGGTGATTCATAATGCCTCAGAAGGGAGCAGCACAAGCTTATTCTACAATGCTGTTGAAGTCAGTGTTGCCATAGGCAAAGGCTATGAAGCTGTCAAGCGTACTCTTGTACTGTGTTATGAGGGACATGCTGGTTTCTATATGTTAAGCTCTAACTTTGGGAAAGCCAGGGTTAATTCTTACTTGAGAGAAACAGAGATTATTCTTATGACCTCTCTGTAGTACAAGTACTTTGGCAGGCACACCAGGTGGTAATCAAGCAGTCTCCATCTGCTGTCTCACAGGAACACCCAAATTACTTCCAAATTAAGATACTGGATTATTCTTGGAATGTTTCTGCTTGTGGTGATTGTAGCAAGGGAACATTTAACAAAACAAAAGTTGCAGGGAGAAAATGTAAGTGATGTGGAATTTGGTTTTCCAACTAGAAAGAGGTTGGCACCTGTGTTTACATGCAGTGGCTTCTGGGACAAATCTGTATAGTATAGAATCACAGAATGATTACAGCACAGAGGGAGGCCATTCAGTCCATCAGGTCTGTGCCGAGTCTCTGCAAGAGCAACTCAGCTAGTTCCACTCCCCTGCCCTTTCCCCATAGCGCTGCAATTTTTTTCTACCTTTTTGAAAGCCCCAATCGAATCTGCCTGCACCAAACTCTCAGGAATTGCTGACACCTTCAGACAGATCCTCCCTGGTAACCTTTATTGCAGAATGCCTTCTACAACAGCCCAACACTCGCAAGATGTAACAGCATGCTAGAGTTTGTGATCTTATGCAGTTGATGGTGATGTTGCTGGCATGAACCAGCAGGAGCAAAATCACTTGGCTGGCCTTCATGGTGAGCAGTAGTGCATCAGTCCTTCAATCTGCAATGCCTAAACACTCGAAGGTCAAGCCACTTTAAGATTAATACAAAATCAAAATACTGTGGATACAGGAAATCTGAAATAAAAACAGAAAATGCGGGAAATACTTAGCAGATCTGGCAGCATTTGTGGAGAGAGAAACAGAGTTAATGTTTCAGGGCAATGACCTTTCATCAGAACTGATTCTGATGAAAGGTCATCGCCCTGAAACATTGGGCAGGATTTTCAGGCCCCATCAAGGTTGGGAACGGAGGTGAATGGGGCACGAAAATACCGGCGCCAGTTGACATGCCAGCTTCCCAACCCCGTTCTTGACATCAACCTTATGGAGGTGGGCAGCCAATTCAGCTTCTTAAGAGCCTTGCTAAAGTTAAGCAGGTTGACTGGGATTTTCTAGTCGGCCTCCAATTTCCCAGTATGACGGGAGGGAGGCAAGCACCCAGCAAAGTGCCAGTGGTCCAGGCAGGCCTACAGGCCCTCCCTGTCCGCTTGGGTGTGGATGCAGCCAAAGTCTGCCCTTTAAAGGGGCTTCCTCCCCACCCTGCCACCTCACAGTGGTGGTCTGGCTGCTTTCTCCATTTTTAAATCAAATTTCTTTTAAAAAGTGGCTGAAAAGGTACCATCCTTTTTGAAGCGCCCTCTCAGTTACTTACCATTCATTGCAGCCAGGTGCTCTTCTGAAGCTGGGAGGCCTCTGATTGGCCCTCAGCTTTGAGAGCCCACCCACTGCCCTTAATTGGACAGAGAAACTGTCTCCATGCCGATTAAGGGGTGCCCTGGTCAAAATTCCAAAGAGTGACTGCTTCCCCACGGAGGTAGTTAGGGACCTGGAAACAGTCCCGGCTCCTCTTTTCCGCCTCCAAGTGAAACTTTGGCTCTCCACAGCTGCTGTCTGACCTGCTGAGTATTGCCAGCATTTTCTGTTTGTACTCCACTCCATACCCCCGTCTTCACCATAGGCATAAGACAGTAGTGGCAAGGCAAGAGGGGCACTGGGGACCTGGAGTCATCACCAGGTCCTCTGCACTCTCAGGTCAGCAGGGAGGCAGAGGTCTGTCTTGCTAAGGAGAAGGAGCAGCTGCCTCCCACAGCTGGGGGCTCCTCTCAGGGTGCTCCTGGTTCAGCCAGCTTTTCCTCTGCCCCTCCACCAGAGTCGCCAGAGAGTGGTACTCGTTCTGTGCAGGTGGCTTTCAGCATGCCGGGGCCTTCCCGGCCTAAGACATTCGGAGGACGGCTGCCAAGGCCATCCCTAGCTAAGGGGCAGCAAGGTCAGCAGTCAGCCTCCACTTCAGCTGACTCATAGGACTTCATGTATGAGAATAAAGAAGTGCAAATAAAATCATAAGGTCATCACGGGTGAGTGTGCCTTTCACATGCAAAAGGCAGGCTCTATTGTGAGTGTAATTAAATTGATTCTGTTAAGCATGGACTCGCTCCCTTTCTCTTCCATCAATACTTTGGACCTTTGCTGCAGCCTAGCCCCTATGAAGAGGCTGGAGACAATAGAACATGCTGCAAGGGGTCAACTCTGGAGCCCCACCAGATCTGCTCTGCACAAATGTTCAATAAGCCACTGTATCCTGAAGGAAAGACAGTGACGACATGGCTGCATAAAGGTAGGTCTTTATTGGTCAAGGTACAACTGACAGTAAGGATCAAAGGAAATGAGAATGTATAAAGGCATTGTAAGCCTCCCTGCACATATCTCATGGCCACTTTCCTGTTTCCTCTGGGGCCCTTCATCTGGCCTGGCTTGCCCATCTTTCCACTCCACATCCTCCATTGTCAGAGGAGGCAGTCCACTCCTCACTTTCCTCATTGCTCAATGGCTGTTCGCTCTGCAGGACCAGGTTATACAGAGCACAGCAGACCACGACCATGAGACCCTCGCTGGATCATGCTGAAGGGCTCCACCGGACTGATCTAGGCACCTGAATCTCATTTGAGCAATCCAATAGCCTGCTCAATGGTAGCTCATGTTGTCCCATGGCAGGCGTTGTCTCTCCTCTGCATCCTTGCGTGGGTTCCTTACAGGTGTGAGTAGCTGTTACAACCCGGTCAGAAAGTGGTCTAGGGTTGCCTTTCAGCCTTCACCTGGTCTAACTGTAACAGGGTTTAATTTTAAACACATCGTGTTTTTAGCTCCACCTTGGTGAATCCGTGTTCACCGCTTTCCAATTATAAGGTAAAGAAACCAGCACAAACAGGTTTTCTTAGGTTTAAAGAAAAAAAGATTGAAATTTATTAAACTTAAACTCTAATTTGGTTAGCGCCTATGGATACACGACACGCCCGTGCTAGCATGCATATGCGATACACACATGGAAATAGAGACAGAAAAGAGCAGAAGAAAAATAAAGTTGAAAAATTTGAGGCAATATCTGAAGAGTTTTTGTTACGGTTCTTTGAGCTCACTGTAAAGTCCTTGATTGTAGGTAGATTGTGCTTTTCATTGGGGCTCAGTATTATTCTTAAACCTTGTACTCCTTTGGGGTTCATATGTCTTCAGTGGATTCAGAGGCTTGTGAGAGAGAGATGGGAGCAGACAGGAGAGATCTTCTCAGTCCAGGAGCAAACAGTCTTTCCTTGTTCAAACTCTGTGGCTAGTTCAAAAAAAAAACCCTGGAACAGCCAGTTAGTTATGTGACCAGCTGGTCTAACCAGTCCTGGTTCTTGTAGATTGTATCTTCCGCAGTGGGCCCTGGAATGTGTTTCGTCACCTTCTATGTGTGTTAGTACGTAATTGTTTTTCCAGCCACGGCTGATCTGTTTAACAAGTCATTTCCTTGCTCCAAAAACAGTTAAAAATCACTGTGCATGACAAAATTGATGCGCCTCATTCTTGGCAGGTGGGCCTAGCATGACAGTAGCCATGTCCTCAGTGGGTAGCCCTTGTCTCGAAGGATCCATCCCTGAAGGTGGGAGGGAGGCCAGAATAGCTCTGCTACCTGGGACTGCCTAAAAACATAGGCATTGTGGCAACTTCCCGGAAAGCGTGCACAGACCTGCAGGATCCATTTATGTTGGTCGCAGACAAGCTGTACATTGAGGGAGTGGAAGCCTTTCCTGTTGATGAAGGCCACTGGCTGGTGTGCAGGAGCCTTGATGGCCACAGTCATACTGTTGATGACACCCTGCACCTGCGGGAATCCAGCGATAGCGCTGAACCCAATGGGCCTCTCAGCTTGACAGTTGGGATATGACCGGAAGCGCACATAGACTCCAGACCTCCTGAAAAGTGCATTGGTGACCTCCTTGATGCACTGATGGGCTGCTGACGTGAGATCCCACACATGCCCCCTGTGGATCCCTGGAATGATCCAGCAGCGTAGACATTCAGCACCACGGTGACCTTCAGGGCCACTGGTGCGGATTCCTGCCAAGGAACCTGGGGCACAGCTCATTTTGGATTACGGCACAAAGCTCACTAATGGCCTCTCTGGAGAGGCAGAGTCTTCGGGCTGGATTTTGTTCTCCCCCAGGTGTCTGGTTCCGTGGTGGGGGTGGCCTGAAGGTGACTCCAGATGAGGTCTGCCACGGACCTCAACGCCGGGAGGGCCCAGACCGAACCTCCCGGTGGCGGCGAGGCGTCGTGGCAGACCTCACAATTTTAATATACAAATCAATTAAAATAATTAATTTAGGTAAACTTATGTTGCCTCCTGATGGACCACTGTCATCTTCGACCTAATGACCACCACTCCCGGGCCTTCAGATCCCCTCTGGGGAAACGAGGCACCACACAGGTGGGGAGACGGTGGGTGGTAACATATCAGTGCGGGGGTGGGGGGGATAGGGTCAAATTAACATCATGGGTGTAGGGGAAGGGTAGTTGTTTAAAGTTTGTGCAGTTTGCGGGGAGAAGGTCAGATGGTAAAGGTAAGTGTTTTTGGGGGGAAGGGCAAATAATTAATGTAATTGTTATTTGGGGTGAAGTAGGGGCAAAAGAAATGTATTTATTTAATTTAATTAAATCTATCTTTAAATACACTAGTAGGGCTAATAGCCCTTTAAAAATGGCGTCAGCACCTGCGCACAGGCAGCTGACGCCATTGCCTGGGACAGACAGTCCGCCCCCTCCACATGATCAGTGGGGTTGACCCGCCCGCCCTGCTATTTAAATGAACCACCGCGCTTAGGATCGCATGGGCGGTTGCCATTTTTTATCCTGCCACTGAAATCAGCGGTAGGCACATAAAATTCAGCACTTTGTTGGCACTGGCAAGTGGCAGCAATGTGGTTGACTCTTAACTGCCCTCTGAAATAGCCTAGCAAGCCACTCCGTTGTTAACAGCTATTAGGGATGGGCAATAAATGCTGACCTTGCCAGTGACACCCACATCCCATGAAAGAATAATATTTGAGCCTCGACCTGTAGACGCTTTCTGGATGATACCTCTTTATGTGTGGGGCAGCTCCCTCTCTCTCCCCTCAGCACCCTTCTCCAGTGTCCAGAGGCCACTGCTGACCCTCCTGTGGGCTCGCTGGTTGTTGCGGTGCCACTGCAGGTGCTTAGCCCTCCCTCCCGCTCTGCTGCACCTCCTCTTCAACGGGGTCCCAGAAGCCTGCATGAATGAGGCCCATAATAGGTGGCCTCTCCCTGCAAGCAATTTCTTCCCTACCAGCAAATCCACCCCCTCATCCTTGTTGCCCCCACTTGTGAGCCTTCCCAGATGTCACTTGCCCATTGTCCCCACCTTGTAATGGCCCCCTCCCCACAGCTCAAACAACCTTCCCCTCACTCTTCATGCAATGCACATAGCTCTCCCTTCGTAACCCTACCAGGCCCTCGATTGTTGTCCTCCTGATGGCCTCCCTTAGCAGGCAGCTGTGCTGTCCTGTCTCCATGGCACCTTCTTGAAGGAGGCGAGCCTCTGAAGCCACATGAGACCCGGGCGCCATTTATAAAATCAAAGTGACTCCTGACAACGTAGAGCATGCGCAGAGCGATCAGATGTCATCAGTGTGTGTGGTCATTTGCCAGCTTTCTAGTATGAATGTGCGCATGACATCACCAGGCCATGACGTCCTCACCGCTCAATAGCCGTCTCCATTCACCTGAACAGTACCCCGCTCCCTCCCACCATCCCTGCTTCAATCGTTGCTTCACCTCGCTCCCTCCACGTCTCTGCTTTCCCTCAGCCACTCAGTTCCGCCCGCCCCCGGCCACTTCCCCCCTTCAGCTACTCACTCCCTCCCCACTAGCTGCTCTCCCCCCTCGGTCACGAGCTCCAGGCCTCCCCGCTTCTCTCCTCTCAGCCATTCGCTCCCACCCTCGCCGCTTCCCCCCTCACGCCCACCGGCCGCTTTCCCCCTCGGCTGCTGCTTCCCTCCCTCAGCCGCTCGCTCCAGGCCTCGTCGCTGCTGCCCCCTCTGCTCGGCCGATCATTCCCCGCCTCCCTGCCCAAAGAAACAAGGCGGGCCACGAGGGGCGATAGGGCGACGTGGGAGTGAGTGGCCAAGAGGAGGGAAATGTTATGGCCTGGGTTGGGGTGGTAAGCGGACAATGAGCGGCGGGGGGTGGGGGGGGGAAGCTGGGGGGCAAGTGTCCGGAGAGTGGGGGGGGAGGGGGTAGCGTGTATCCAGAGAGTGGAGGGGGAGGGGGTAGCAAGTGGCTAAGGGAAGGCAGTGGGGAACAAGCGGTGAGAAGATGGGCGCAGGAGGGAGGAGCAAAGAGAAGAGCGATGGCAGGAGCAGGGGACTGTTGGAAGTGGGATGGAGGTGACGATGGCAACTGTTGAGGGGATTTTCAGATTGAATTTGTTTTTTGTGATAAATTGAGCAGTGCCATCTTTATTATGGGCAGCTGCCTGAGACATCGCAGACAGTGACGTTTCAGTGGATGAGCCTGCATTTGTGCATGTGCTAGTACTGCACCACCTAGTGGTTGCATTGTCAGCAAATGCAGCCGTCCACAAAAGGCAGGACAAATCCAATCTGGCCAATTACTGCTCTATCAGTCTACTCTCAATCATCAGTAAAGTGATGGAATGTGTCATTGGCAGTGCTATTGAGCAGCAGTTACTCAGCAATAATTGGCTCACTGATGCTCAGTTTGGGTTTCGCCAGAGCCACTCAGCTCCAGACCTCATTACAGCCCTGGTTCAAACATGGACAAAAGAGATAATTCCAGAGGTGAGGTGAGAGTGACTGTCCTTGACGTTAAGGTAGCATTTGACCAAGTGTGGCATCAAGGACCCTTAAAAAATTTGAAGTCAATGGAAATCAGGGGAAAAACTCTTCGTGGGTTGGAGTCCGACCTAGCTCAAAGGTGGTTGTGGTGGTTGTTGGACATCAATCATCTTAGTACCAGCTCATCACTGAAGAAGTTCCTCAGGGTAGTGTCCTTGACCCAACCATATTCAGCTGCTTCATCAATGACCTTCCCTCCATCATAAGGTCAGAAGTGGGGATGTTCACTGATGATTGTATAGTGTTCAGTTCCATTCGCAACTCCTCAAATACTGAAGCAGTCTATGGCCGCATACAGCAAGACCTGAACAGCATTCAGGCTTTTAGAGATACAGCACTGAAACAGGCCCTTCGGCCCACCAAGTCCGTGCCAACCATTAACCACCCATTTATACTAATCCCATATTCCTACCACATCCTCACCTATCCCTATATTCCCCTACCACCTATCTATACTAGGGGCAATTTATAATGGCCAACTTACCTATCAACCTGCAAGTCTTTTGGCTGTGGGAGGAAACCGGAGCACCCGGAGGAAACCCACGCAGACACAGGGAGAACTTGCAAACTCCACACAGACAGTACCTAGAATTGAACCCGGGTCGCTGGAGCTGTGAGGCTGCGGTGCTAACCACTGCGCCACTGTGCCACCTGTGCTTGGGCTGATGAATGGCAAGTAACATTCGCGCCACACAAGTGCCAGGCAATGATCATCTCCAACAAGAGAGAATCTAACCGTCTCCCCTTGACGGCATTACCATCACTGAATCGCCCACCGTCAACATCCTGGGGGTCACTATTGACCAGAAACTGAACTGGACCAGCCACATAAATACTGTGGCTACAAGAGAAGGTCACAGGCTGGAAATTCTGTGACGAGTAACCCACCTCCTGACTCCCTAAAGCCTGTCCACCATCTACAAGGTACAAGTCAGGATTGTGATGAAGTATTCTCCACTTGCCTGGATGGGTGCAGCTCCAACAACACTCAAGAAGCTCAACACAATCCAGGACAAAGCAGCCTGTTTGATTGGCACCCCATCCAACACCTTCAACATTCACTGCCTGCACCACTGGCACACAGTAACATCTACAAGGTGCACTGCAGCAACTCGCCAAGGCTCCTCTGACAATATCTTCCAAACCCGCGACTCCTACCACCTGGAAGAACATGGACAGCAGATGCTTGAGAGCACCACTACCTGCAAGTTTCCGTCCAAGCCACACACCATCCTGACTTGGAACTGTATTGCCGCTCCTTCACTGTCACTGGGTCAAAATCCTGGAACTCCCTCCCTAACAGAACTGTGGGTGTACCTACACCACATGGATTGCAGCAGTTCAAGAAGGCAGATCACCATTACCTTCTCGAGGGCAATTAGGGATGGACAATAATTGCTGGCCTGGGCAGCTATGTTCACAACCCACCAATGAATAATAAAAAAGTATATCTTTCAGTCAAGGTGTGTTGGATGAAAGTCATCCATTTGGGTGGTTTATGTAGCAGACTGATATTAGGCAGGTTACCTTACTCCAAAGTTACTACTTTCTGGTTTTGGGTAGGAAAAATAGAGTGTCATGAAAGTTCCTTGGATTACACTTCATTATAATTAGAATTATGCCTTATTTCCTATCAATCTTAATTTGCTTACTTTGAAGTCTTACAGGATTGTCATTCAATCACACTCAAAATTTATTAGAATTAGTTCAGAACACTGAATTATTGCTAGCAAGTACTTTGGTTCTATAATGAAAGTAATAAATCTCTATATCTTGGGGATTCCTCATTAACTATTCTGAAAATGTTTTTTGAAGCTATCAGGTTGTAATTTGTACTTATACCTGTATTTTGGAAACTATTACTCTAACACAGCAGTGTTTTTGATATTGTGTCCCATTCTCAATTAGCAAAACTAAGCCACTGTCAAATATCCGCAGGGATCAAAATAATCTCCAGCTGCCAGTCCAGAAAAGCCAAAAATATGCTGAGACATGTACAAACGTATTGACTCTGCCTGAGGATGATGGAAGTGGCAAACTGTAATCAGTTTTTCCATCCTTTGTCTTTGAGTGTAATACTTTGAAAATTCTTGGCTAGATTGAAATGGTTGGTGAAAAGTCAGAGGCTGGATTTTTCTCTTGCTGTTTGATTTTTCAGACAATATTCCAGTAGGTTGGAGAAGGAGGAGAAGCACAAATTCATTGGAGGTGGAATTGGTCTTTGGTGCAGCATAAAATGAGGACAAAGAATTGATTTTAATACCAACAAAAATCGGCAGCCTGGAGAACAGGCTGTTGATTCCCTGTTGCTCATTTTGTGCCATCACTAAAGATCAATTTCATCTCCATTATGTTGAATCTCTGCATATTTTTACATCCACTTACTTTTCCCTTATTTTTTCTGAATGGTGGAGGAAGTACACACCCTGAAATGAGTGGGCCTATTTAAATGAGTTGGTAATGACAGGATGTCATGTAATCCATTTTCGTTCAATACCACCTCATTGACACTGAGTATCAAACATGTTCATGAAATGGGGATCCAGCCTTGCCGAATGGTAGAAGGGAAAAGGTGGCAGTTGTGTAAAGCTGCAGCAAACTGATTTCTCAGCCACTTTTGTTTCATGACGACTGATAACTGTTTCTCATCTACCTTTGTGTCTTTTATTATGGGGATCCCACTTCCCACCCATTCCCATTACAATTCTAAAAAAGGTCACAATGCTTTTATCCAATTGAGTACACCCATGTATCTAGTTTTTGGTGGAAAAGAGGGAATAGTAAAAGAGCTGCATGGCACTCATCCACCAAGACCTTGCCACACCAGAATATACTTCTGCTCCTGGACCAATTAGAAGGCTGCACTTAACAGAGGAAACTGTTGGTGAGCTATGCCACTTGCTGAAACCTGACCCACAGTCCTCTTCCAGAATGGGCACTCCACTGTCAGTCAAGTGTTTGTCACAGGATGATTCCAGGTTGCAACTGGCAACATCCAGACATGTGTAACATTCACTAATCAACTGTGCGCAGATACATCAAGGAAGTCATAGATGCATTGTTTGCCACAGTAAGCCAAATCATATACGTCTCCCTGAACAGCTTGCAACAGCATGAAAGGACAGCATTCCCCAAGGCCCAAAGAGTCAGACATTACACCTGTACTGCCATGGCTGCTGAAAATTGTGCACTTTCCCACGCTGCTACAACAGTGTCCATTCTCTCACCATGATGGCATGATCCAAGTGCCTGGATCAATTTGGGAATTTTATGAACTAGGATCAGGGATCATGGTAGTGTGCTATACAGCTTTGCCTTACAAAGAGGCCTCAGAAGATGAAGTCACCAAGGACAGCAGTGAAATGAACAGAGAATTGATGACAGCCTGTTGAGAATGCAGAAGACAGTCTGATGCTGAGATAGTATCGAGTTACAAGGCCATTGCATGAAGAATCCAGTCTACATCTTCCCCTTTTCCTCAGATAGGCCATCATCTATAGATGCTTCACAGTGCATATCAACTCCTATAGCTTCTATTTGTGTCATTTCATCGAACTTCCTTTGTGTGGACAGTTTTGGGAAAGTGCCATGTTAAGTTACTCACGATGTACAAAGGCATTTAAAGTGTAGTAAATGAAAATCTGCTGTTTCTTTGGCATTCTTCCATCTGTGATACTTGTGCAGGGGTTAGATGGGTAATTATAGGTAGCAGATCCCCATGGGAGTCAATCTCCAGGCTGCACCTCTGCTCCATTTATTTTGTTCCTCCTGCTGTTCCACTTTCTCCACTGTTGCTACACAGATGGCCTCTTTCATCCTACAGGATGGTTATTACTCTTTGCAATAAAAAGTCATGTGTCAGACCATGAATATTTTGGACATCTTTGCTGGAACGTAGAGGAATACTCTGCCAGGGTGGTCCAAGCAGTGGAATTTTAGCCTGAGCCTCTTGTGACATACTCTCCAGTAAGAGATCCAGGAGACTGGAGTTTGGTGATCCTGGGGCAAAGGTGGTTTGAGAGCAATGGCAATTGGGAGGGTAGTTTACAGTAAAGTAACATCCTTTTTCTGCAGGTAATGTGTAGGGTTGGTTTCCCTGAGTGCAGCCAGCAATGGCATTAACATTTTATTTGGCTGCCTCAGGGCAATCTGATGTTGCAGTGCTGACCTAAAGCAGGTGTTAGGTTCTTATTTGCATATCCTAAGGGCCTCAGGCATGGGTAAAGGATGCCGCTTGTTTGTCCATAGGCAATATGGCAGGCAACGTGCCTGCCCTTCCTGCCTGCAATTGTCAGGTCTCAGGAGGTCACAGAGTACCTGAGAAACAGGCTCGATGCAGCCAATTTCTAGCTCCTAGTGAATGAACACTTTGAAAAGTAAAACATGTTAAACAACATAAGTAAGGAGTCTGGAAATGAGGTTACAGTTAACCAACTTTGGGGGCAGTTCCTCTGTGAGATATGTATAATAAAATGGTAAATGTCTTCCTTATACACAACCATGATTTTAAATATTGAGTACGGAAAATCCTTCCTACTTGTGGAGCTTTCTTTTGAAGATGCTACCAACATAGTGAACAGGGCAAGGCAGCTCAAATGCCAAGCCTTTCAGAAACCTTTTGATTAAGTTTCACATGGATGATTGATGGTCAAAAGAAGCCTGCTTGAGGATAAAGTATGGTGCCAGATAGAAATTAGCTTAAAGGGTCGCCACAAATTGGAATTTTTGGAGCTGGAAAGAAGTTACAGGTGAGGTATCCCCAGAAGGTTGGTCTTCAGATACCTTACTATTTTCCATATGCATAATCAACCTGATAAACAGGGATTTAAAACTTGAAGGCTAGAGGGAAATGAGTAACAAATGCATTTAAATGTGAATGTGTGTAAAAGAGTTATGGGAATAAGGAACCAATAAAGAAACTGTGTTAAGTGGAACAATGTTACAGCATGCTGATCAGGAAAGAGATCAAGCGGTTGTAGTGAATAAATCTAAACCATCAGCACAACACTTCCTTTCAATAATGAAGGTAAATAAAAAAACTGGTTTGCAAAAGTCAAGTGATATGAGTACAAACTTGAAGTGGTTGTATAAAGGATTGGTCAGACCCCATCTGGTGTACTGTTTGGATTCTGGTTAGCTAATCATGAGGATATTGTTGTTCTTCGGAATGCTCAGAGATAAGCAACAGAGTCTATTCCCAGTATTAGGGATTTAATTTTTGAGGAAAAGTTGAGGAAGTTAAGCTTGGAGAGAGGAGTCTTCAGGGTGGTCAAATTGAAGTTTCAACATTGTTTGCTGTGGTGAGGGATTCAAATTCAGTGGACCTCACAGCTCCAGGGACCCGGGTTCAATTCTGGGTACTGCCTGTGCGGAGTTTGCAAGTTCTCCCTGTGACTACGTGGGTTTTCGCCGGGTGCTCCGGTTTCCTCCCACAGCCAAAGACTTGCAGGTGATAGGTAAATTGGCCATTGTAAATTGCCCCTAGTGTAGGTAGGTGGTAGGGAATATGGAATTACTGTAGGGTTAGTATAAATGGGTGGTTGTTAGTCGGCACAGACTCAGTGGGCTGAAGGGCCTGTTTCAGTGCTGCATCTCTAAATAAAAATAAAAATAAAAGTCAAAAGTGAAGTTAGGAGTAAGATTGGAAATCAGGTGAAGCCTTTTCATCCAGAGGATAATAGTATCATGAAGTAAGTTATTAGGGAAGGTATTAGTCACTAATTAATGAGTGAAGAACCAATTGGGTGTAGTTTTACAGAGGGCAGAGGCAAAAAGTCGGTTGATTTAGGAAAAAAAGAATGTGCCTGATTAAATCCTTTGTGTCTGAAAATTCTTGTTTTTATTGATAGTGGATTCTGGCTGTTGTCATCACCATCTGGTCTACAACTCTTATCTGACACCTTAAAATTTCGTTATTACAAGAAAATGCAGAATTTTCTGAGTGAGAGAGTATTTCACATAATTTCGGTACTACAGCTCAATCTGATCTTTTACAGCATGTCTGCCACAGGTTGAGGCCATCTCGAAATATTTTTTAAAAATCCAATACATTTTAAAATATTCCCCTAATACAACAGAAAATACTGTATAAATAATTATTTGTTCCGATAACTGCATTTAAAATGCAGCTTAGTGTACTCCGAGCAGCTTGCTTATTTCTAGTAGTAATCATCACTTAAGGAAAGTGGAAGAAATGCAGATGAGATGAAGGCTTGTTACTACAGATCTCTCTATCTTTTATCACCCCTTCAACACATCAAAAGCTGGTGCACACATGCAAAAGCTGGCTTCTCTGTCTCCTTGTATGCCAAGAGTGCTGGTGATGTCTAAAATGCTCATGAGCCCACTGCTACTTGTTGACAATAATCAGTTGGGGTTGCATTCAACAACATGCACTTATTAGCTCATTGACACATTTGATTAACCAGGAGATGAATTGCAGTAATTTTAAACAGGTGAAAAATCTGATGCTGAGGTTATGAATGTAAGGTATGAAGTTAATAAAGATTAATGAGCTGCAAAACAATGGGGGATTAGAAGATTGCGACCAGTTGATACCATTCAGATTTCAAACACTAGTCACTCTTTCCAATACATTTGCAGTGGGGAAAATTGCTTGGAGGAAAAACAGAAGGGGAGAAACCCTGGAAGGAGAAAAATCCCACCCTGAGGATTTGTGGAGCATTGAGGTCCGTGATTATAATTGAGATAACAAGGACTCTTAACTCACTGCCATTTCACAAAGGACAGTTGTTCCTGCTTCTGTTTGCTTTGCTGAGATTTAGTTCATGTGGTGCTGGCGAGTAATCACTTTGAAACACTTATTTTATCCTGATGAGGTTCCTAATAATTCAACATTGATTGATGGAGGAAATGCCTTATTTTTATAATGCTTCAAACCAATTTAGCAGCTCACCATTTATAAACACCTGAACTGCTTACTGTATAGAAACATTGTTACAGCACTTACTGACATCAGCAGAATGTCTCTAAGCTCACATGCTCTGGAGTTTTTAAGTCTTATAATTATTAATTATTAATAATTATAAGACTTACAAACTCCAGAGCATGTTAGCACTGGATAATTTGTCCAGTTATTTAAATTCATTTATCTATTACTTCCATTTAAATCAGTATTGTTCAGTATGTTTGAACCTTCTTAAAAATGCATGTCTCTTAACCTTCAAGTTTTCATCATATATAGCTTTTAAGATAGTTGTACATTAAGGGCCGGAGCTTATGCTCACCCAGAAGGTGGGTTTTGTGGCGGGGGGGCAGGGTGGCCGGAGAATCGGAGCAGTAGAGCCCACTACAGAACCCAATGCTGGAATTCCAGGTTCCGATTCTCCCGGAGGCACATGAAGTTCCGTGGCGGCACCTCCGCCGCTCTGCGACGGGACCATACTGTAAATATGCTAAGTCCCTTTTTGCATTCATTATAATGCAATTCACCATGATCCTACCAGCCATTCCCAATCCTGTACTCAACGTGCAGCACTCACATGCCTTCACTTTCCTGTCCTTGAAAAGCCGGTGCCACCGAGGCGAGAGTCTTCGGTGTCTGCAAAGGTTAGATGAGATTGGCCTAGCTATCCTTCAGATTTGTTGTGAATCCGGACACTGCCACTAAGTTGAATCGCCAGAAGTGAGGGGAGGTTTGAATTCTGCATCTGTTTATTGATAAGGTGGGGGGAGGGAGAAACTCTGCCTCTGTTTATTGATGAAGGGAGCAACTTTGCATCTATTTATCGATAAGGGATGGAAAGGGGCAACTCTGCATCTGTTTATCATTGGGGGAAAGAAGGCAACTCTGCAAGTTGATACACTGTTTGAAGGGAGCACAACTGGGAAACGGTATAGGTTGCTGTTGTCGGTGGTGCAGTGCAGTCAACTCAAATGATATTCCGATGGTCATGTTGGCTTGCACTTATTTAAAAGTTGTAAGCGCAAAGTCATGCCAGGCGATAGCTCCCAGACGCGAGCAGCAGCAGCCACTAAGGCACAGAATGGCCGCTAAGGCAGAGAGTAGCCCAGATACGCCAGTGGGTCTATAGGACTCAGATGATATACCTGCAGAGGTCAGAGCGCCAGTGTCAGAACCAACTGCGGATGACCAGAGAGGCAATCACACATCTATGTGCTTTGCTGAATAATGACTGCAACCAATAGGCTTTGGTGGCCACCCTATGCCTGTGGCCCTCTAAATTACTGTGGCCCTAAACTTTTACACATCTGGATCATTCCAGGGATCCACTGGCAAAGTGTGTTGGGCCTCAATCCGCAGTGCACTGCTGCATCAAGGAGGTCACTAATGCTTTGTACAAGAGGGCTGGTGACTATGACCGCTTCAGGACTGACCCTGAGACTCAGGCCAAGAGGGCCATTGAGGGATTCCCACAGGTGTAAGGTGTCATCGACTGCACACATGTGGCCATCAAGGCTCCCAGGGAATAACCAGCTGCCTTTATTAACAGAAAGGGCTTTCATTCCATCAATGTTCACTTGTGTGCGACCACAGAAAGCGCTTTTTGCAAGTGTGTGCCCGCTTCCCAGGCAGCTGCCATGACCCGTTCATACTGTGCCAGTCCCGGGTGCTGCTGCTTTTCACTCACCCTGCTCAACTTCAGGGGTGGATTCTTGGGAATAAGGGGTACCCCTTGATGATGTGGCTTCTGAAGCTGGTGAGGAACCCCAGCAATGATGCTGAAGAGCGTTACAACACCGCTCCACCAGAGCAACCATCGAGCAGGCCATCGGTGTGCTGAAGATGCGCTTCTGCTGCCTGGATGGATCTAGTGGAGCCCTACAGTTTGCACCAGACAGGTTGGGTGTATCGTTGCAGTCTGCTGCGTTCTGCACAACATCATAGTACAGAGGAGGGAGGTTTTGCAAGATGAAGAGGCACTGGAGCATGGCACATCCTCCAACGATGAGTACACAGAGGGCACTCAAGAGCAAGCAAGTATGGAAACACAAAGAGCAGTGATAGAGGCCCGACATGGCGTGCAACGAGCAAGAGAGACAAGGCAGAGGCTAATAATTGAGCATTTTCAGAATCCCTGAAGTTCAATAAATATTTTGCAAAACACAACCCATTACCTTGCATGTCGTTTAAAGTCTTCTGCCTCTGTAACATGCATCTCTCCTGGCAGCGGCTGACTGAGCCATTGCCCAATGACTTCATTCGTGCAGTATCACATCATGCATATTGGCATGGCAAAGATGTTATTGGTTACTTTGGCAGTACTGTAAGGCTTATGATGTAATTGAAAGACACATAATCAATCCATGGTGGCATGAGTTATTCAAACAATAAAGGCTGATGATTGGCAGGACAATACATTTGATTAAAGTGCACATGACCTATCTGTCTCACCCTTGAATACCTGCATGTGTCAAGGTGTCTTTTTAATACGATTGCGGGTGCTCCTTCGCGGTATGACCTCTGCGCTGGTAGCTGGACTGGAGGCAGCCTGCTGAGCAGGACGCCCCTTGGCCTGTGATGACTTCGGCCGTTGCCCTCTGGGCGCCTGAGGCCTCGGGGGCCCCGGCTGCCTGAAGGCTTCCTGCAGCAGTGCAGGGCTGTTCTCAAGCATTGTGGCTGCTGGAGCTGGACTCACTGGCGGAGGGGCTGAGGAGCCGATGTCAGCACTCGAGTTGCCTGGGGGAGATGCCAGATCTGTAGTGCAGCCTCTCCTGTTCCTTCTCAAAGCTTGTTGGAGTCTCACTGCTCTCCAGAGAAGGACCGTGAGTGTGAACACTCTCCACGTTGCTGCTCCTTCTTTCACCCAGCCACTGCTGAATTGCAGTCATGGCCATGGTGATGGGTTTGCAGATCATGGCCATCTATGGAATATGGCTGTCCTGGAGGGTCGCCAGCCTCTCAATGGATGAAGCCATGCACTCAATTTCCTGGGACATGGCAACAGTAATGGCATGGATGGACTCCTCCATCGTCCACTCAAGGCTGTGCATGGCCTCTGGCATCTCTGCCAGATGTTGCCTTACCTCTCCTTGCAACTCCAGCGTGCCTTGGTCGGCTGACACCATAGGCTACATCATCAGCCTGGTGCTCAGCATGGGCCTGGCCACTCAGTCTTCCAACCATCAGAGGCCTCGGCTATGTCAGTCTCAGTCAGTTGCTCGGGTGCGTGTGTGGTGCTCTCACCAGCTTGTGACCCCGAATCTAATGCCGATCGGATACCCACTGAGAGTATCTGTGCTGGTGGAAGGTGCAGGAGTGTCATGGGACGGTACATCCTCAGAGGTAGTCGTTGTTCCCTTGGTCTCCGGCAGCATTGGAGAGCATTGCCCTGCAAGATACAATGTGAAGAACAAACATTTAGGTGGTATGGTACACATGTCGCAATGATGATAGCATAGCGTCTGCTTGAGATGTAATTGCGAATCATTCTGTGTTTGGCAATAATCACTCTGTTCAACTGGGACCCTGAGCTCTACATCTGATATGATAGGGGAGGCAGTCGTGTAATGGTATTGTCACTGGACTAGTAACCCAGAGACCCAGGGTATTGCTCTGGGGACATGGGTTCGAATCCCACCACAGCAGAAGGTGGAATTTGAGTTCAATTAATAAATCTGGAACTAAAAAGCTAGTCTAATAATGTCCATGAAGTCATTGTTGATTGTCATAAAAACCCATCCCTTTAGGGAAGGAAATCTGTTGTCCTTATCAGTGCAGCAGCTTTTTCGGGAGCAGCGTCTGAACGAGTGAGCAGCTGGGAAAGTCCGTTTGAAAGTAAATTTAATTTCCTTTTGTTTTTCGGCGGAGGCCAGGGGGCTGCTGGGTAAGTAAAACACTATATATTTGGGCGGTTTCTGAACCCGAGACACCACACTTGTAGTGTCTCCCACCCGCTCTCCTCCTCTAACCAAAAAAAAGGACTCGGTGGGGTGTTTATAAGGTAAGGCTTTTTCAATTTCTCTGGTTTTATTGTGATTGGTAAAAACTTTTCGTTCCTTTTTCATTTAACTAAGTTTAAACTTAAGATTAAAAATGGCAGGAGATCTCAGACCCGTATCATGCTCCTCTTGCTCAATGTGGGAGCTCAGGGACATGGCTGATGACCCTGACTCCTTCACGTGCAGGAAGTGTGTCCAGCTGCAGCTCTTGTTAGACCGCATGACGGCTCTCGAGCTGCGGATGGACTCACTTTGGAGCATGCGCGATGCTGAGGAGGTCGTGGATAGCACGTTTAGTGAATTGGTCACACCGCAGATTAGGATTGCTGAGGGAGAAAGGGAATGGGTGACCAAAAGGCAGAGAAAGAGCAGGAAGGCAGCGCAGGAGTCCCCTGCGGTCATCTCCCTCCAAAACAAGTATACCGTTTTGGATACTGTTGAGGGAGATGGCTCACCAGGGGAAGGCAGCAGTAGCCAGGTCCATGGCACCGTGGCTGGCTCTGCTGTTCCGAAGGGCGGGAAAAAGAGTGGAAGGGCTATAGTCGTAGGGGATTCGATTGTAAGGGGAGTAGATAGGTGGTTCTGTGGTCGAAAACGAGGCTCCCGAATGGTATGTTGCCTCCCAGGTGCACGGGTCAGGGACGTCTCAGATCGGCTGCAGAACATTCTAAAGGGGGAGGGTGAACAGCCAGTTGTCATTGTGCACATAGGCACTAATGATATAGGTAAAAAACGGGATGAGGTCCTACAAGCAGAGTTTAGGGAGTTAGGAGCCAAGTTAAAAAGTAGGACCTCAAAGGTAGTAATCTCAGGATTACTACCAGTGCCACGTGATAGTCAGAGTAAAAATGAAAGAATAGTCAGGATGAATGCGTGGCTTGAGAGATGGTGCAGGAAGGAGGGGTTCAGATTTTTGGGACATTGGGACCGGTTCTGGGGGAGGTGGGACTATTACAAATTGGACGGTCTACACCTGGGCCGGACTGGAACCAATGTCCTTGGAGGTGCTTTTGCTAACGCTGTTGGGGAGGGTTTAGACTAATGTGGCAGGGGGATGGGAACCAATTGAGGTCAGTTGACAGTAAGGAGGTAGTAACAAAAGCCTGTAAGGAACTAGATAATGAAGTCAGTGTGACTAAGGGGAAGAGCAGGCAGGGAGCAGATGATGAATATAAAGGGACTGGTGGTCTGAGGTGCATTTGTTTTAATGCAAGAAGTGTAGTAGGTAAGGCAGATGAACTTAGGGCTTGGATTAGTACCTGGGAGTATGATGTTATTGCTATTACTGAGACTTGGTTGAGGGAAGGGCATGATTGGCAACTAAATATCCCAGGATATCGATGCTTCAGGCGGGATAGAGAGGGAGGTAAAAGGGGTGGAGGAGTTGCATTACTGGTCAAAGAGGATATCACAGCTGTGCTGAAGGAGGGCACTATGGAGGACTCGAGCAGTGAGGCAATATGGACAGAACTCAGAAATAGGAAGGGTGCGGTAACAATGTTGGGGCTGTACTACAGGCCTCCCAACAGCGAGCGTGAGATAGAGGTACAAATATGTAAACAGATTATGGAAAGATGTAGGAGCAACAGGGTGGTGGTGATAGGAGATTTTAATTTTCCCAACATTGA
Source organism: Heterodontus francisci (assembly GCF_036365525.1). NCBI lineage: Eukaryota > Metazoa > Chordata > Chondrichthyes > Heterodontiformes > Heterodontidae > Heterodontus > Heterodontus francisci. The sequence continues at coordinate 54,271,307 of NC_090387.1, read as the reverse complement.
CTGGGATTCGTTTAATGTTAGAGGTCCAGATGGAGCAGAATTTGTCAGGAGCATCCAGGAGGGTTTTCTAGAGCAGTATGTAAATAGTCCAACTCGGGAAGGGGCCATACTGGACCTGGTGTTGGGGAATGAGCCCGGCCAGGTTGTTGAAGTTTCAGTAGGGGACTACTTTGGGAATAGTGATCACAATTCCGTAAGCTTTAAAATACTCATGGACAAAGACGAGAGTGGTCCAAAAGGAAGAGTGCTAAATTGGGGGAAGGCCAACTATACCAAAATTCGGCAGGAGCTGGGAAATGTAGATTGGGAGCAGCTGTTTGAAGGTAAATCCACATGTGATATGTGGGAGGCTTTTAAAGAGAGGTTGATTAGCGTGCAAGAGAGACATGTTCCTGTGAAAATGAGGGATAGAAATGGCAAGATTAGGGAACCATGGATGACGGGTGAAATTGTGAGACTAGCTAAGAGGAAAAAGGAAGCATACATAAGGTCTAGGCGGCTGATGAAAGACGAAGCTTTGAAAGAATATCGGGAATGTAGGACCAATCTGAAACGAGGAATTAAGAGGGCTAAAAGGGGTCATGAAATATCTTTAGCAAACAGGGTTAAGGAAAATCCCAAAGCCTTTTATTCATATATAAGGAGAAAGAGGGTATCTAGAGAAAGGATTGGCCCACTAAAGGACAAAGGAGGAATGTTATGCTTGGACTCAGAGAAAATAGGTGAGATTCTAAACGAGTACTTTGCATCGGTATTCACCGAGGAGAGGGACATGACAGATGTTGAGGTTAGGAACAGATGTTTGATTACTCTAGGTCAAGTCGGCATAAGGAGGGAGGAAGTGTTGGGTATTCTAAAGGGCATTAAGGTGGACAAGTCCCCAAGTCCGGATGGGATCTATCCCAGGTTACTGAAGGAAGCGAGAGAGGAAATAGCTGGGGCCTTAACAGATATCTTTGCAGCATCCTTAAACACGGGTGAGGTCCCGGAGGACTGGAGAATTGCTAATGTTGTCCCCTTGTTTAAGAAGGGTAGCAGGGATAATCCAGGTAATTATAGACCGGTGAGCCTGACGTCAGTGGTAGGGAAGCTGCTGGAGAAGATACTGAGGGATAGGATCTATTCCCATTTGGAAGAAAATGGGCTCATCAGTGATAGGCAACATGGTTTTGTGCAGGGAAGGTCATGTCTTACCAACTTAATAGAATTCTTTGAGGAAGTGACAAAGTTGATTGATGACGGAAGGGCTGTCGATGTCATATACATGGACTTCAGTAAGGCGTTTGATAAGGTTCCCCATGGCAGGCTGATGGAGAAAGTGAAGGCGCTTGGGGTCCAAGGTGTACTAGCTAGATGGATAAAGAACTGGCTGGGCAACAGGAGACAGAGAGTAGCAGTAGAAGGGAGTTTCTCAAAATGGAGACGTGTGACCAGTGGTGTTCCACAGGGATCCGTGCTGGGACCACTGTTGTTTGTGATATACATTAATGATTTGGAGGAAAGTATAGGTGGACTGATTAGCAAATTTGCAGACGACACTAAGATTGGTGGAGTAGCAGATAGTGAAGGGGACTGTCAGAGAATACAGCAGAATATAGATAGATTAGAGAGTTGGGCAGAGAAATGGCAGATGGAGTTCAATCAGGGCAAATGCGAGGTGATGCATTTTGGAAGATCCAATTCAAGAGTGAACTATACAGTAAATGGAAAAGTCCTGGGGAAAATTGATGTCCAGAGAGATTTGGGTGTTCAGGTCCACTGTTCCCTGAAGGTGGCAACGCAGGTAAATAGAGTGGTCAAGAAGGCATACGGCATGCTTTCCTTCATCGGACGGGGCATTGAGTACAAGAGTTGGCAGGTCATGTTACAGTTGTATAGGACTTTGGTTCGGCCACATTTGGAATACTGCGTACAGTTCTGGTCGCCACATTATCAAAAGGATGTGGATGCTTTGGAGAGGGTGCAGAGGAGGTTCACCAGGATGTTGCCTGGTATGGAGGGCGCTAGCTATGAAGAGAGGTTGAGTAGATTAGGATTATTTTCATTAGAAAGACGGAGGTTGAGGGGGGACCTGATTGAGGTGTACAAAATCATGAGAGGTATAGACAGGGTGGACAGCAAGAGGCTTTTTCCCAGAGTGGGGGATTCAATTACTAGAGGACACGAGTTCAAAGTGAAAGGGGAAAAGTTTAGGGGGGATATGCGTGGAAAGTTCTTTACGCAGAGGGTGGTGGGCACCTGGAACGCATTGCCAGCGGAGGTGGTAGATGCGGGCACGATGGAGTCTTTTAAGATGTATCTGGACAGATACATGAATGGGCAGGAAGAAAAGAGATACAGAAGCTTAGAAAATAGGCGACATGTTTAGAGAGAGGATCTGGATCGGCGCAGGCTAGGAGGGCCGAAGGGCCTGTTCCTGTGCTGTAATTATCTTTGTTCTTTGTTCTATCTGGTCTGGCCTACATGTGACACCAGTCCCACAGCAATGTGGTTGGCTCAAAATGCCCTCTGAAATGGCCTAGCAAGCCACTCAGTCGTATCTAACTGCTACAAAATAAATAAGGAATGAAACCGGACAGATCACCCGGCATCGACCTAGGCAAGGAAACGACAAGGGCAAACTCAGCCCTGTCAACCCTGCAAAGTCCTCCTTACTAACATCTGGGGGCTTGCGCTAAAGTTGGGAGAGCTGTCCCACAGACTAGTCATGCAACAGCTTGACATACTCATAGGCACGGAATCATATATTACAGACAATGTCCCAGAAACTGCCATCACCCATCCCTGGGTATGTCCTGTCCCACCAGCAGGACGGACCCAGCAGAGGTGGTGGCACACTAGTATACAGTTGGGACGGAGTTGCCCTGGGAGTCCTCAACATCGACTCCGGACCCCATACTGTCTCATGGCATCAGGTCAAACATGGACAAGGAAACCTCCTGCTGATTCCCACCTACCGCCCCCCTTCAGCAGATGAGTACTTGTCCATGTTGAACACCACTTGGAGGAAGCACTGAGGGTGGCAAGGGCGCAGAATGTACTCTGCGTGCAGGACTTTAATGGCTATCATCAAGAGTGACTCAGTAGCACCATTACTGACTGAGCTGGCCGAGTCCTAAAGGACATAGTTGCGAGACTGGGTCTGTGGAAGGTGGTGAGGGAACCAACAATAACCAACAAGAACCAACGTGCTCTTCTTTGGCCTCCTTGTCTCGCGAGACAATGGGTAAGTGCCTAGAGGTGGTCAGTGGTTTGTGGAGCAGCGCCTGGAGTGGCTATATAGGCCAATTCTAGAGTGACAGACTCTTCCACAGGTGCTGCAGATAAAATTGGTTGTCGGGGCTGTTACACAGTTGCCTCTCTCCTTGCACTTCTGTCTTTTTTCCTGCCAACAGCTAAGTCTCTTCGACTCGCCACTCTTTAGCCCCGCCTCTATGGCTGCCCGCCAGCTCTGGTAATCACTGGCAACTGACTCCCAGGACTTGTGGTCAATGTCACAGGACTTCATGTCGCGTTTGCAGACATCTTTAAAGCGGAGACATGGACGGCCGGTGGGTCTGATACCAGTGATGAGCTCGTTGTACAATGTGTCCTTGGGGATCCTGCCATCTTCCATGCGGCTCACATGGCCAAGTCATCTCAAGCTCCGCTGGCTCAGTAGGGTGTATATGCTGGGGATGTTGGCCGCCGCGAGGACTTCAGCATTGGAGATACGGTCCTGCCACCTGATGCCAAGGATTCTCTGGAGGCAGCAAAGATGGAATGAATTGAGACGTCGCTCTTGGCTGACATACGTTGTCCAGGCCTCACTGCCGTAGAGCAAGGTACTGAGGACACAGCCTTGATACACTCAGACTTTTGTGTTCCGTGTCAGTGCGCCATTTTCCCACACCCTCTTGGCCAGTCTGAACATAGCAGCAGATGCCTTTCCCATGCGCTTGTTGATTTCTACATCGAGAGACAGGTTACTGGTGATTGTTGAGCCTAGTAGGTGAACTCCTGAACCACTTCCAGAGCGTGGTCGCCGATATTGATGGATGGAGCATTTCTGACATCCTGTCCCATGACGTTCGTTTTCTTGAGGCTGATGGTTGGGTCAAATTCGTTGCAGGCAGCCGCAATCCTGTCGATGAGTCTCTGAAGACACTCTTCAGTGTGGGATGTTAATGCAGCATTGTCAGCAAAGAGGAGTTCCCTGATGAGGACTTTCTGTACTTTGGTCTTCGCTCTAAGACGGGCAAGGTTGAATAACCTGCCATCTGATCTCATGTGGAGGAAAATTCCTTCTTCTGAAGACTTGAACACATGTGAGAGCAGCAAGGAGAAGAAGATCCCAAACAGTGTAGGTGCGAGAACACAGTCCTGTTTCACGCCACTCAGGATAGGAAAGGAGTCTGATGAGGCATTGCTATGCTGAATTGTGCCTTTCATATTGTCATGGAATGAGGTGATGATACTTAGTAGCTTTGGTGGACATCCGATCTTTGCTAGTCGTTTGAAGAGACCACGTCTGCTGATGAGGTCAAAGGCTTTGGTGAGATCTATGAAAGCAACGTAGAGGGGCATCCGTTGTTCGCGGCATTTCTCCTGTAGCTGGCGAAGGGAGAACAGCATGTCAATGGTGGATCTCTCTGCTTGAAAGTCACACTGTGCCTCAGGATAGACACGCTCAGCCAGCTTCCGGAGACTGTTTAAAACGACTCGAGTGAAGACTTTCCCCACTATGCCGAGCAGGGAGATTCCACGGTAGTTGTTGCAGTCACCGCGGTCACCCTTGTTCTTATAGAGGGTGATGATATTAGCATCGCGCATGTTCTGTGGTACTGCTCCCTCATCCCAGCGCAGGCAAAGCAGTTCATGCAGTGCTGAAAGTATAGCAGGCTTGGCACTCTTGATTATTTCAGGGGTAATACCGTCCATCCCAGGAGCTTTTCCACTGGCTAGAGAATCAATGGCATCACTGAGTTCCGATTTTGTTGGCTGTTCATCCAGCTCATCCATGACTGGCAGAGACTGGGCTGCATTGAGGGGCGGTATCAGTGACAACATTTTCCCTGGAGTACAGTTCTAGGTAGTGCTCCACCCAGCAAACCATTTGCTTGCGTTGGTCAGTGATCGTTTGCCCTGATTTAGATTTGAGGGGGGCGATCTTCTTGATGGTTGGCCCAAAGGCTCTCTTAATGCCATCATACATTCCTCTGATGTTTCCGGTGTCGGAGGCGAGCTGAATATGACTGCACAGGTGTTGCCAGTAGTCATTTGCACAGCACCTGGCTGTTCTTTGTGCAGTGTTTCTGGCTATTTTAAGTGCTATGGATGTTAACTCACTGGGGGCTTTTTTGTAGTTCAACAGTGCAATGTGCTTAGTGGCTATGACAGGTTCCAGCTCTTCTAAGTGAGATTGAAACCAGTCTGTATTCTGCTTCTCATGTTTGCTGAGTCATGGATGGCGTCTCTGATGTGGGCCCAATTCAGCTCTGCATCCCCTGCAGGAGTGTTTTGAAGGGCTTTTTCAAGTGAATTTAGAAACTTATGTAACAGCTATGGATAAGAAATTCTGTTAACGCTGATGTGCGGGCGGCCCTTCTGCTTGGAGTGATGTAGCTTCTTTGGTTTGAGTCTAACTTTGCTGCACACCAGGGAGTGGTTGGTGTCGCAGTCCGCACTGTGGAAGCTGCGTGTGATTTGGACACTGTTTATCGAGGCTCGCCTTGTGACGATGAGGTCCAGCTGGTGCCAACGACGTGATCTTGGGTACCTCCATGAAACCTGGTGTACAGGGTTTAGCATGAAAGAACGAGTTGGTGATGCAGAGATTGTGATAGGTACACAACTCCAGCAGGATATATTGGAATTTAAGGAAGGATATATTGGCCTTGAAAGGGGTTCAGTGCAGTTTTATCAGAATGATACCTTGGCTCAAAAGTTACATAAATATGATGTGCATTTCCTTGTGTTTAGAAAATTGAGTGATAATCTCAGGTATTTAAAATGATTAAGGGTTTTGATAGGATAGGCACAGAGAAATTATTTCCTCTAGTGGGGAAATCTAGTATAAGAAGCATAATCTTAAAATTAGAGCTAGTCCATTTAAGAGTAAAATCAGGATACATTATTTTACGCAATAAATAGTGGAAATTTTGAGCTTGTTTCACCAAAGGGCTGTGAATGTTTGGTCAATTGAAATTTCCACAGCTGAGTTTGATAGAGTTTTGTTGTGCAAGGGTATCACAGTATATGGAACAGAGGCAGGTAAATGAAGTTAAGATATCAGTCATGATCTAATGAATGACAAAAAAGGTTGTGGTACCGCTTGGCTACTTCCTGTTCCTATGTTCCTGAATATTAACTTGCTTAAAGTAAGTGCTTTGACAGCTGTAATCTTGTTAACTTGTAATAATGAGTATGAAAAAAATTCCATACTTTCACTTTCTTAGCTCACAAAGAACATTTAAAATATAATTTTCTTTCATACGTCATTTAGAAATACTGCAGTCAGTTGTTCCTTTACAAAGACAATGGGGGAATTTTATGCTCTCCCCCGTGTCGGGAACGGCCTTCCTGCCCCACCGCCAGTTGAAGCTCTTCAGTGGGCAATTAATGCCCAATTAAGGGCCTCATCTCGCCGCCACTGGAATTAACCCAGCCGAGGGCAGGTTTGTCACCGTACAGAGAGCACAACAAGCAATCACATGTGGGTTGCCTGCTGGCTGTGGGGCGTGTGAGGGCAGGGGTCCCTTGTTAAAAGGCCTTTAGTGCCCGATCGAGGGACCCAGCATCGGGAAGGGGGGGCCCGCTGAGAGCCGCCCCCATTCCCTTGCTGCCGACACCCCCCACACCCCTCTCCCCGGCAACCCTCACCCCGCAAAACCCCTCCTGCTGAGACTTCCCTGTGGTTTGGTCCAGGGCCTCTGGCCAGTGGCGCTGGTCAGTTAAAGAGCTGCCAGCCTCAGATTGCCTGGCAGCACTCAGAGGGCGGGACTTCCGCCTTGATCCTGGGGAAGGCCCACCACTGTCTACTTACGTGCCTAAATGGCACTTGATCCAGTGGGCCTTCCCTAGAGGAGGCTATCAGTGGCTCTTGCCGGCGCCTTTGCCGGTGTTCGATGCCCCATCACCAAGATAGCATTCCGGCCAATGACTAGTACAAGGTTGCGACAACTTTTTCCTCAGAAGTACATTTCTAATAGGGCCATAGCCAATCAGTGCACCAGGAAGTGTTAAGTAGAGTAATTACAGCACAGAAGGAGGCCATTCAATCCATCAAGTCTGTGCTGGCTTTCTGTGGAGCAATCCTGTCAGTCCCATTCCCCTGCTCTATCTTCATGGCCCAGCAGGTTTATTTCCCTCAAATGCCCATCCTATTTTCTTTTGAAATCATTTGATCGTCTCCACTTCCACCAGCCTCCTAGGCAGTGAGTTCCAGTTATTAGCACTCACTGTGTAAAAAAAAAAGTTCTTCCTCACATTCTCCCCCAAATGATTTATCTTCATGCCCACTGTGGCAAGCAGTTGAGTGAAGGCCATCCTTTTGCCAGTTAAATAAAAGCAAAATGGTGGTGCTGGACCATCCTTTTGCCAGTTAAATTACTTTATGGTCCTCCTGTTCCCCTTATGAGCACTTGATTGTGACCAATCTTCTACAGTCTGCAGTTGTAGTGTCCCTTCATAATAGGTGGACTTGCACTCAATGAAAATAACAACTACTCATGGGCTATCTATGGACATGATACACATTCTACTGAAGCTGTTAGAGTGTGTGTAAGTAAGAACAGCAAAGAAAAGTAATAATACAGCACCTTGGTCAGTCCTCTTGAGTTTTGCGGCATTTCCCTGATCGTTCTTCAGAAATTGCATTGTTCCTGGTTTACAATTCTCTCTTGTCTTTGTTTCTTTGTTGAGAATGTTTCAACATGTTTACATTTCATGAGATCTCTCCAATCATAGTACCATAGAAATTTACAGCATGGAAGGAGGCCATTCGACCATTGTGCCTGTGCCAGCTGACAAGTAGCCTTCCAGCCCAATCCCACTTCCCAGCTCTCAGTCTGTAGCCTTGTTGTTTACAGCATTTCAAGTGCATACCCAAGTACTTTTTAAACGTTATTGAGGGTTTCTACCTCTACCACCCATTCAGGCAGTGAGTTCCAGAACCAAGCCCCCTCAGGGTGAAAAAATTTCCCTTTGAATCCCCTCTAAATCTTCTACCACTTACTCTAAATCTATACCCCCTGGTTATGGACTCCTCAACCAAGACGAATAGGGCCGCCTTATCCACTCTATCTAGACCTCTCATAATTTCATACACTTCAATTACAATAATTTTCCCACCATCAAGGTTAGGCCGACTGACCTGTAATTACTCAATCTATCCCTTTCTCCCTTTGTAAACAATGGTACAATGTTAGCTGTCCTCCAGTCCTCTGGCACCACACCTGTAGGCAGACAGGATTGGAAAATGAAGGTCAGAGCCATTGCTATTTCTTCTCTTGCTTCCCTTAAGATAAATGTATCCCTAAGGATACAGTCCGTCCTGGTTTGGGGAATTATCCTCTTTCAAAGGTGTTAAGTCCCTCAATACTTGCTCTCTCTATGTTAATTTAATCTAATATTTCACACTCCTCCTCCCTGATTGCAATGTCTGTTTTGTCCATATCTTTTGTGAAACCCTATGCAAAGTATTCATTATAATCCATGCCAATGTCCTCCGCCTACACAAACAGGTTACCTTATGGTCCCTAATAGACCCTACTCTTTCTTTAACTTTCCTCTTACCCTTTATGTATTTATAACAAAAATCTTTGGGATTTCCTTGATTTTACTTTCCAATATGTTTTCATGCCCTCTCTTTGCTTTCCTAATTTCCTTTCTAATTTCACCCCTACGCTTTTTATGCTCCTCTGGGTTTCTGCAGTATTGAGCCCTCAGTATCTGTCATAAGCTTCACTTTTTTTCTTTATCTTCTCCTTTAAATCCCTTCACATCCAGGGGGCTCTGGAATTGTTATCCCCACCCTTTTCTTTAAGGGGACATACTTGCTTTGAACCCTCACTATCTCTTCCTTGAATGCTTCCCACTGATCTGACACTGATTTACCTTCAAGTAGCAGCTTCCAGTCCACTTGAGCTAAATTACAGCTCAGTTAGTAAAATTAGCTTTTTCCCCAGTTGAGAACTTTTATTCCTAGTCTGTCTTTGTCCTTTTCCATAAACTACCCTAAATCTAATTGAATTTTGATCACTTCCACCAAAGTGCTCCCAACTGATACCCCTTCCATCTGCCTATCTTCATTCCTAAAACTAAGCCCAGAACCTCCCCTTCTTTTGTTGGGCTTGCTCCTGGCTAAAAAAGTTCTCTTGAATTCATGTTAAGAACTGTGCTGTCTCTGTGCCTTTCACACTGATTGTATCCCAGTTAATATTAGGGTAGTAGAAATCTCCCACTATTTCTGCCCTATAGGACAGAATTTTACAGTGGGCAGAGGGGAATTATCCTCCACTAACCGAAACGTCAGTGGCAATCCTGCCTCTGCCAGGCGTGGGAATCCAGACTGGATTTTACGCTGTCCAGACCCTTAATTGGTCCTAGGCGGGACTACCACTTCATTGAGGCAGCAAGTCCCGCCTAATAGAGCTGCCGGCCAATCGGCGGTCCCGCTGCTCATAGTCCCAGTAGTGCCACCAGGACCGGTGGCCATTGCTGAGACTACACCCAGCTGCAGGAGGAAGATGTCGAGGAGCAACAGAGAATGAGTAGGTTTTTGGGGCCACGCCGTGGGTGATCGGTCAAACCCCAGCGAGGCAAGGGGGGATCAGCTGGGAGGCGGGGGGGCATGTTGGGTGTTGGGGGTGGTTGGGGCATCAGGGGTGGCCCTCCATCAGGCACAGGGTGCCCAATCATGAGGCCCCCCACCCCCAGGCCGTCAGAAAGCCCTCTACTTTTATCAGGCGGCTTTTCTGAGGCTGGGCCGTCCGCCTGCCAACCGTAAAATCCCTGTGGTCGTGGGCGGAGAGCCTTAAGTGGCCATTGATTGGCCACTTAAGGGCCTTGATTGGCCTTGGGAAGCCAGGCGATTTCTCGCCGCCACCACCCTATGTAAATTGGCAGCGGAGGTGGGAGCAGGTCAGGAAGCGCCCCCCACCCCCCCATCGAGCCTCCCACTCCATTTTATGCCCCCCCCCACCACCACCAACCCAATCTCTGTGGTGGGGGGGGGGGGTCGTAAAATGCTGGCCATTGTTTTTGTTTCTCTCAGAGATTTGAAACATAGAACCATAGAAAAATTACGGCACTGAAGGAGGCCATTCAGCCCATCGTGTCTGTGCCAGCTGAAAAATCTAGCTGCCCAATCTAATCCCATCTTCGAGCACCTGGTCCGTAGCCTTGCAGTTAGAGCACTTTAAACGAGTTGAGGGTTTCTGCCTCTTCTACCAATTCAGGCAGCAAATTCCAGACACCCACCACCCTCTGGGTGAAAATGTTTTTCCTCTTGTCCCCTCTAATCCTTCTTCCAATCACCTTAAATCTGTGCCCCCTGGTAATTGACCTCTTTGCTAGGGGAAACAGGTCCTTCCTGTCTACTCTATCTACACACCTCACAATTTTGTACACCTCAATTAAGTCACCCCTCAGCCTCCTCTGCTCCAAGGAAAACAACCCTAGCCGATCCAATCTTTCCTCATAGCTGCAACTTTCAAGCCCTAGCAACATTCTTGTAAATCTCCTCTGTACTCTCTCCAGAGCAATTATGTCCTTCCTGTAATGTGGTGACCAGAGCTATACGCAATACTCCAGCTGTGGCCTAACCAGCATTTTATGCAGTTCCAGCATTACATCCCTGCTTTTGTATTCTATACCTCGGCCAAAGAAAGCATTCCATATGCCTTCTTCACCACTCTATCTACCTCTCCTGCCACCTTCAGGGACTTGTGGACATGCTCTCCAAGATTTCTCACTTCTTGTACTCCTCTCAACATCCTCCCATTTATTGTGTATTCCCTTGCTTTGTTTGCCCTCCCCAAATGCATTACCTCAGGATTGAATTCCATTTGCCACTTTTCCACCCACTCAACCAAACCATTGATATCATTCTGGAGTCTACGGCTATCCTCTTCTCTACCAACTACACAGACAATTTGTGTGTCATCAGCAAATTTCCCAATCATGCATCCCACATTTAAGTCCAAATCATTAATAAAAACCACAAACAACAAGGGTCCCAACACTGAGCCCTGTGGAACACCACTGGAAACCGCTTTCCATTTGCAAAGACATCTATCAGCTACTACCCCTTGTTTCCTGTCCCTGAGCCAATTTTGGATCCAACCTGCCACATTCCTCTGTATCCCATGGGCTTTCATTTTACTGACCAGCCTGCCTTGCGGGGCCTTGTCAAATGCCTTACCAAAATCCATGTAAACTCCATCCACTGCACTACCCTCATCAATCCTCCTTGTTACTTCCTCAAAAAACTCAATCAAGTTAGTAAGACATGATCTTCCCTTAACAAATCCATGCTGACTATCCCTGATTAATTTGTGCCTTTCTAAGTGCCAGTTTATCCTGGCCCTCAGAATTGATTCGAATAATTTACCTACCACCGAGGTTAGACTGACTGGCCTATAATTATTTGGCCTATCCCTCGCACCCTTTTAAAACAATAGTATAACTTTCGCAGACCTCCAATCTTCTGGCACTTCACACCTATCCAGTGAGGGTTTGAAGATGATCCTCAATGCATCTGCTATTTCCTCCCTGGCTTCCTTTAACAACCTGGGATGTGATCCATCTGGCCCTGGCAATTTATCCACTTTCAAGGATGTCGGACCCTCTAGTCCTTCCTCTCTCATTATGCTTATCGTATCTAATATTTCACACCCCTCCTCCTCTTTTACTACAACATCTGCATCATCCCCCTCCTTTGTGAAGACAGAGACAAAAAACTCATTAAGAATCCTGCCCACATCTTCTGCATCCATGTGTAAGTTCCTTTGTACATCTCTGATATGTCCTACCCTTTCCTTGGTTATCCTCTTGCTCTTAATGTACTGATAAAACATCTTTGGGTTTTCCTTGATTTCACCTGCCAATAATTTTTCATGTCCTCTCTTTGCCTTTCTAATTTCCTTTTTACTTCACCCCTCCACTTTCTATATTACTTTCTGCTTTCTAAAGTATTAAGTTTTTGTGATCGTCATAAGCTTTCTTTTTCTGCTTTAACTTCCCCTGTAGCTTCTAGATAACCATATTCCCATGTGTCATTCTGTGCTCTCAGCTCATCTGCATTATTCCCTGGACCTTGCATTACAGTATATTACCATTTAGCACATGCTACCATGAAGCTCTCAGCCTCACGGATGCCCCATAATGACTCCAACACCTGCTCAAGCTCCGAAAACTGGAACTCAAGTAGCTCTAACTGGCGTCTGCACAAGTGGTCGTCCAGGCCACGAGACGTGTCCAGGATTTCCCACATGGCACAGGATGTGCATTCCACAGGGCTGACGTTCCTGCCATGCCTTTATTTTCTATACTATTTTCTAGAAACACTTACCAGTTATTCACCAGGTCTTGCTATCTCCCGCTCCCTCACTCAAACTGTTCCTTGTTTTGTAAAAGACCAGAACAACACCTCCTCCCTCACTGAGCCAAATTCCCTGAGTTAAGTATTCCATCAAGCTGGACCCCATGCTACTTACTTGATCCCATGTGCAAATTCACAGAGCACTATTTGATCTCCTGTGGCATGACACATTGGGAGTCAAGCACAAGTGGAGTGCTCTGGTGAAGTGGGGATGATGAATGGTTAATTGACATAATTAAGTTACCATTTTGGTCATGCATTCTGTCTTTTTTAATGAAAATAATCTAGAATCAGTGGTGGCACTACAGTGCCTCTGCAGGCAAGAAGATGCAATTGCAGCATGGCTACATTATGTAAGCAGTTCCTACTATACATATGGAAGCAAAAATTTAGAATGGACAATGTTGAAAGGAAGTGTGTACAGTTGTGAAGTTTTTAATATAGCAATAGATTATTCTTTGTACTTACTATTATTTCTGACATTTTCCAAACTTCAATCTGGAATGGGCCGTGCATTATGCATAGCTCATTCATATGCATTACTACATATTATATACTTGTTTACTGGTTCCTGAAAATCCCATCAGTATTTAAATAGAACTGAGGAACTTTTTGCCTTGGACTAAGATTATAAGGTTACAGAATTTCTACAGTGGTGCAGTGTTTAGCACCGCAGCCTCACAACTCCAGGGACCTGGGTTCGATTCTGGGTACTGCCTGTGCGGAGTTTGCAAGTTCTCTCTGTGACCGCGTGGGTTTTCGCCGGGTGCTCTGGTTTTCACCCACAGCCAAAGACTTGTAGGTGATAGGTAAAATGGCCGTTGTAAATTGCTCCTAGTGTATTTAAATGGGGAGAGAGACTACAGAATGCTGCAGTACAGAGGGATCTGGGTGCTCTTGTATATGAATTACAAGAAGTCACCATGCAGGTACAGCAAGTAATTAGGAAGATAAATGGAATTTTGGCATTTAATGCAACAGCTCAGAGTATAAACGTAGGGAAGTCTTGCTGCAACTGTACAGGGCATTGGTGAGACTGCACCTAGAGTACTGTGTACAGTTTTGGAATCCTTATTTCAAGGAGGGATATACTTGTTTTGGAAGTGGTTTAGAGAAGATTCACTAGGCTGATTCCTGGGATGAAGGGGTTGTCTTGTGAGGAAAGGCTGGGCAGGTTAGGTCTATACTCAGAAGAATGAGATGTGATCTTATTGAAATATATAAAATCCTGAGGGGACTTGACAGATGCTGAGAGGATGTCCCTCCTCTTGGGGAATCTAGAACTAGGATGCATAGTTTAAAAAAGGGGTCTCCCATTTAAGACAGAGATGAGGAGGAATTTCTTATCTCAGAGGGTTGTTAATCTTTGGAATTCTCTTCCCCAGAAAGATTAGAGGAGGCTGGATCATTGAATATTTTTAAGGCTGAGTTTAACAGATTTTTGATCGACAAGTAAAGGCCTGCTACCTGATCCGAACCCAACGGGACCTGGCGACATGTGTTGGGTTCAGGTCTGGTCGGGTTGCACTTCCGGGTCTGGCATTCGAGCTCGGGTCGGGCCGGGTCAGACACGCTCTATCACAGATAAGTGACTCCACTGTTAATTTGATTTTTGGACCAGAAAGGTGGTTTTGTTACAGTTATTTTAAGCTTGTGCAGATCTGCAAGAAAGTGAAAAATGGAAGGTAAGTTAACTGATGGTCGGGTCGGGTGCGGGAAAAAATGGAAGGACTCGGGCTGGGTCAGGCTCGGGTCAGATGTGGTTCTGTCGGGCTCGGGTTGGATCGGGGCTTTTTTGCAGACTCGAGCAGGCCTTTATCGACAAGGGAGTCAAGGGTTAATGGGGGGGGGGGGGGGCGGTGGGGGAGCCTGGCATGAAACTGGAGTTAAGGCCACAATCAGATCAGCCATGATCATATTGAATGCCATAGCAGGCTCAAGGGGCCGAATGGCCCCTTGATAATTTCATGATCTCAGGTGAACATAAAATATTCCATGGCACACTTTTTTGAAGAAAAGCAGGCGAGTTATCCCTGGGGTCCTGGCCAATATTTATCCATTAATTAACATCACAAGAACAGATTATTTGTTTGAGGGAGGTTGCTGTGTGCAAATTGGCTGCTGCATTTCCTACAATACAACAATGACTACACTTCGAAGAGTACTTCATTGGCTGTAAGTGCTTCCGGGACATCCGGTGGTTATGAAAGGTGCTATATAAATGCAAGTCTTTTATTTGACCCTGAAATCAGCTTTTGATCACACATCTGTACCAGCACTTGAATCATAGAATAGTTGCAACACAGAAAGTGGCCATTTGGCCCATCTTATCTGTGCCGTCTCTTTACAAGAGCAACTCAATTAGTCCCACTCCCTTGTCCTTACCCCCTAAGCCTACAAATTTTTCTTTTCTCCAAGGCTGCTTATTTCTGCCTCCATTACATCACCAGACTCTGCCCCTGCCTCAACTCACCTGCTACTGAAACATGCTACCCCTAGACGTGACTATTCCAATGCACTCCTGTCTGGCCTTCCATTCTCTAACCTTAATAAAGTTGAGGTCATCCAAAATTCTGCTGCACTTGTCCTAACTTACACCAAGTCCCTTTTACCCATCACCCCTTTGCTTGCTGACTTACATTGGCTCCTGGTTAAGCAATGCCTCAATTGTAAAATTCCCACCCTTATTTTCAAATTCATCCATGTCCTTGTCTTTTCCCTATCTCTGTAAACAACTCCAGCCTTACAACCCTCCAAGCTATCCGCGGTCCTCCGATTCTGGTCTCTTGAGCAACCACAATTTTAATTGCCCTACCACTGGTGGCTGTGCATTCAGCTGCCAAGACTAAACCTCTCTGCCTCTCTACCTCTCTTTCCTCCTCTTGAATACCTACCTCTTTGTCCAAGCTTTTGGTCATCTGCCCTAATATCTCCTTGTGTGGCTCGGTGTGAAATTTTGTTTTAAAATGCTCATACAAGGCATATTTTACTAAGTTAAAGGTGCTATATAAATGCAAATTATTGCTGTTGTTGTAAAAGATCAAGGATGTTTGGAGAATTAATTTTAATTATCAAAATTATGTAATTGTTTTCCAATTTCCATCCCTCATGCTGCATCTTGTTCTGCAGCCCTATTCCACTTGAGTGGTCACTCCTCATGCTGGAGCATTTCATCGGTCTATTCAACCATGAGAATCTGGCTCTTATCTAGTATCTATGCAAGTATGCTTTCCATAAAACAATTGGAATTGGCATCTAACCTGATTCTTTTTTCTTCTTTTCTTCCCCACACCCCCCAAACCCAACAACCCTTCCAACCCTGCTTCCCTGGAGAGTACTTTCTTATTTTTTATGGTTCAATACCATGCTGTTTAGTCCACTCTTTAAATAGAGTATTTCTTCTCTAGTTGTAATTTTGATAGTAATGGCTGAATCGGCTGAATCCCCAAAGTTTTCATGGATTAAAAACTTCCATAAGTACAATACACTTATATTTTTCATACCTGTCTTAAAACTTTCTGTCTCAAGTTGCATTACAGTAAGTAAAATTGATAAAATGTACTGATTAGGACAAAAAGAAGTTTTAGAAAAAGACGAAAGGGAAAGAATTATTGCAATGGTAGTTGACAAGTGACTACAATATTTTTTTCTGTAATTTTAATTTTTAAATACATAGTCATTTATGACACAGGAGAAGGCCATTCAGCCCATCGAGTCCATGCTGGATCTCCGCAGAGCAATCCAGTCAATCTCACTCCCCCGCTCAATCGTGAAAGTTTATTTCCTTCACATGCCCATCCAATTTCCTTTTGAAATCATTGATTGTCTCTACTTCACCACTCTTGTAGGCAGTGAGTTCCAGGTATCATGTCCAGTGAAGACATATCGTATTCCTACTTTTAAGATACAAATTTCATTCAATGTGAAATCTTTGAAATTGACTTTTCCTTTAAAAAAAAAGTGAACAATGTGCTGCAACAGATGATGGTCAGATGACCTGGTCTGTGTATTCAAACACTGCTTCACTGTCTCGAAAGGACAAAAGAATACATTCCAGACTAAGTGGTGTCGCCTGTACTCATCTTGAAAGCATCAAGGACATTCCTGAATTGAATGGATTTCTTCTGAGACAAACAGGGTGTAAAGTAGACGCATCATAACAGAATGATGCTCATCCAGACATGAATAAATAGCCATGGATTCCACATCCTGGTCCATTGTGTGGTCACACCAGGGGAGAAGGCCATGTGTCAATTCGCAAATATCTAATTTGATGGATTTTTGACCTTAAAAGGTAACACTCTGGAAAGAGAGAGGAAGAGATCACAGCCACATTACAAAAGACAGTCCAGCCAGGGGCTGTGGAAAGATCCAGCTGAAGCAAGAAGAAGAAGCCATGCTGCTAATTCTATACTTCAACTTGATGCAGCGGAGAACTGAACATGACTGCCAATTCCAGTCTGAAATCTTAACCACCAGAAATCTACAATACCTCAACAAGTTCAAGACTACAAAAACCCAAGACTGCACCTTTAAAAGAGGCTGTCCTACTTAGAAGATTCAACAGGTTTATCATAAACCACAAATATCGACCACACTTTGAACTCTTACCCTTTCCTTTCTATATATCTTCTCATGAGAGTGCATGTGAGAGTGAATGCATGCGCAAGTGGTGTTGGGAATATATTGGAGAATCAATATTGTCCAATAAATAGTTAATTTTCTGTTTTAAACCTACAAAATCACCTGTCATTTGTCTGTTTATTTGACCCTAAAAACACTCAGGGCAAACTCATTCTAAACAAAACATTGCGGTTGGTTGGGAAGTGAACAGTAGGAACCATCTACACCACTTACCACCTGTCCATAACATAGGACATTACCATTTTTTGCTTAAAAAGTTCTTCCTCATGTTCTCCCTGCATCTCTTGCCCAAAACCTTCAATCTATGTCTCTAGTCCTTGTGCCATCAGTTTTTCCTTGTCTAACTTAACTAAGCCTGTCATAATCTTGTATACCTCTACCAAATCTCCCCTCAATCTCTTTTGCTCCAAGGAGAACAGCCCCAGCTTTTCCAACCTAACCTTGTAACTAAAATCCCCCATCCTCGGAACCATTCTGGTAAATCTCTGCTGAATCCTCTCAAGGGCCCTTACATCTTCCTGAACTGGATGCTAGTTGGGACCTAACCAGAGCTTTGTAAAGGTTCAGCATAACTTCACTGCTTTTGTACTCAATGCTACTATTTATGAAGCCCATGATCCCATATGCTTTGCTAACTACTCTCAGTATGTCCTGACACCTTCAAAGATTGATGCACCTGCAGGCCCAGGTCCCTCTGTTCCTACACACTCTTTAGAACAGTGCCATTTAGACGTTAAGGGGGAGACAGTGGCGTAGTGATAATGTCACTGAACTAGTACTTCAGAGGCCTAGGCTAAGCTCTGGGGACATGGGTTCAACTATCACCATGGCAGCCAGTGGAATTTAAATTCAATCAATTACAATCATTTCAAAATCTGGAATTGAAAGCTTGTCTCAGTTTCCTGGCAGCATTACTATCATTGATTGTGATAAAACCCCATCTGGTTCACCTAGTGTCCTTTAGGGAAGGAAATCTGCTGTCCTTACCTACATGTGACTCTAGACCCACAACAATGTGTTGACTCTTAACTG
Source organism: Heterodontus francisci (assembly GCF_036365525.1). Classification (NCBI taxonomy): domain Eukaryota; kingdom Metazoa; phylum Chordata; class Chondrichthyes; order Heterodontiformes; family Heterodontidae; genus Heterodontus; species Heterodontus francisci. The sequence goes on along the minus strand of NC_090387.1, from coordinate 54,253,048 downwards.
CCCTCTGAAATGACCTAACAAGCCATTCAGTTGTCATGGGTAATTAGGGATGGGTAACGACACCCACATCATATGAAAGAATAAAACAAATTAAGTCTATATTGCCTCCTCCTATTCCTCCTGCCAAAATGCATCACCTCATACTTGTCTGTATTAAATTCCATCTGCCACTTGTCTGCCCATTCCATTAGCCTATCTATGTCCTGTTTCTAGCGGTTTGTATCGTCCTCACAGTTTGCCACTCCTGCAAGTTTGGTGTCATTGGCAAATTTTGAAATTCTCTACTCTGCATTCCAAGATCCAGGTTCCAAGATATAGCAAAAGAGCACTAGTCCCAGCACTGACTCTTGGGGAACACCACTGTCTACCATCCTACAGTCTGAAAAACAACCATTTACCACAACTCGCTGTTTTCTGTCCTTAAGCCAATTTTTATCCAGTTGGACCCTGACCCTCCTATTCCATGAGCCTCAATTTTGTTAACCAACCTTTTATGTGGTACTTTATCAAACACTTTCTTAAAATCCATATAGACAACATCCATTGCATTCCCTTCATCAACCTTCTCTGTTACTACATGAAAAAATTCAATTAAATTAGTCAAGCATGATCTGCTTTTTACAAATCCATGCTGACTATCCTTAATTAACTCAAACCTCTCCAAATGCCAGTTGATTTTATTTCCTGATTATTGTTTCTGAAACCCTACCCACCACTGATGTTAAAGTAACTGGCCTGTAGTTGCTAGGACTGTCCTTACATCTTTTCTTGAATAAGGGTGTCACATTTACTATTCTCCAATCCTCTGGCACCTCCCCCACATCTAGTGTTACAACCGAGCTGAGAGGAGTGCACTGCTAATTCAGTCCCTCTTCTCTACAGGTCACAACATATATTTAGATTTTCCCTCGAATGAAGCACAATAAACCAGGTTTCTTTAATAAACAACAAAATTATCCATTTATTATAAACCAAGTTTTAACCAATAAGGAAGTAAACATACATGCAAATTGAAATATTAAAGCCCCTTATTTATCCTAGCCCTCAGGCGCACACACATATACATGCACAACCGCTTAACTGGGAAAAAAAGGATTTTTGTTTACAGCTATTACAAAGAAATAGAAGGAATGAAAAGTAACATTTAGCCTGAAAAGAAAGTATGGAAGGAAGTTCTTTGTTTTGGTGAGGTGTCCCAAAGGCAAATAGGCAGCTGTCAATGGGATCTTATAAGGCCAGTTCTTTCCAGGTGATGTTGATGATCAGTTTGGGTAGGCTTCCAACAGGTGCAGCTACAGAAGATTTCGGTCAGGTTGCAGCTGCAGAAGGCTCCAAATAAGTCTTAGAGCAGAGAAGAAGCAACAAGGGTTTCAGTTGCACATATGTGACATGCAAATTCTTTAATCGTGCAGGCTTTCTTCAAACACAGGAGGAAAGAGGAATCTCATGATGCAGGACTTCTTTTCAAGAAAAAGATGGTTGGTAGTCTCCTGGCAGGTCAATAAGCCAACTTCTTCTGTTTCAAGCCAAACAGCAACTGGCTTTCTTTAACAGTTCAAAATGAAACTAAAACTTTCCAGAAGCAAGTCCTGTGACTTGTGCAAATTCTGGCTTGTCACTCCTCTGCAAACATTTCTCAAACCAAAATAGCCCCTGCTGGGTTCTTTGAAAACAGATGCCTTGTAGTAACTGTTTACTCTCAGATAAAACCTTCTGATGACCTTCCTTTTTAAAAAAAATACAAAGTTCAGCTTCTTCAAGATTCCAGGTGAATCAATGTCCATAACATATTGTTTAAAAAGAAATAAAAGTAATCTTGTAACAGTAGGGAAGATTAAAAGATTATGGCAAGCCTATCAACTATCTCCACCCAACTTCCTTTAGCAACCTGGATGCAAGCCACCTGGACCAGCTGACTTATCCAGCCTAAGCATAGCCAGGCTTTTCAGTACCTACTCCCTCTCAATTTTTACCCTTTCCATTATCTCTAGCCTGTCCGCTTCTATCAATATTTTGTCAGATTCCTCTTCCTCAGTGAACACTGATACAAAGTACTCATTATGTATTCCAGCCTTGCCCTGTGCCTCTAAGCATATATTATCCTCTTTGTCCCTAATATGCCCAACTCTGCCTCTTACTACCCACTTACTATTTATGTGCCAGTAGAAGATTTTTGGGTTCCCTTTTATGTTCACTGTCATTCCATTCTCATATTCTCTCTTTGCCAGAGAACATGGCATTCCAATTGATCAGAAATATTTACCTTGCACGTTGCCATCAAGAACTGACAACACCATTCTGTTCTATGGTGGGCAGACTGAAGGAAACTCGAGATCTTGATCTCAAACCTACACAGAATTGAGCTTTTGATTATTCCTTTGTGAAGCCAGTACCAAACTGTGTCACTGGATTAAAACCTGCCCCCCAAAAATCTATTTGTACTGTAGTTACATTTGTTTGCATTAAGAGTATTAGCTGTGATATCCCATTTACTTGGGATATTGAATTCAGCTGAGACCCATTGATTCAAACTGAATTCAATTTTCTTAATGCTTTTATATTGCCCCTTTTACTAGCACCACTTTGCATCAGAGAAATTGCAATATGACAGTTATGTTGTGTAAAGTGGAACTGTGCTGATGAATTGCAAATTAATTGCTAAATTGACTAGTAATTGAGCAGCTAGTGTCATCATAACACAATGCTTCTACACATTACAATAATTTATTCAGATCCTTTACATAGAAAACCAATGGCATGATAACAAAATACACAAATGTATTTTTGTTCTTCAGATATTAGCTGAGTACTTGACGCACATAGTCTATGGTGCAACAGAGTAAGAGAGGAAAATTGCTATCTGATAGACTGTGATGAGTTACCAATGCTTAATGCTCATCCATCAGCTAAGCATCTTATCCTTGGCCAGTGTAGAGTAAATGCCAAAGTCTTATGCATTACCCATGTGAACGAATTGTCACTGTTTACTGTGTGTATTATGTATTGCTATCTCATCCATACAAATCCTTCAAACAATAAAAATAATTGTTTGCATTTTAAACAAGTTCAAACAGGGTTAACTTTTCTCTAATTTATGCTACATGAATAACTTGTTATGTAATTTTCACTTACAGACAGAATTTTTATTGTTTTCCTAAACTGATTTCCTGCTGCGAAGGAGCCAACAATGCAGAGTTGGGGAGGTATCCTGAGATGCACCCCTTTCCTGGGATAAAGACCTTCACCCTTTTTGGAGTGCCAGTAATTTCACTTTTAGTAGAATTTAGGACAGCAATTGCAATCTGACTGGATTATAATTAATCAGGAAACACTACATAAGTAGTGTATTTTGACATTACTGTGTGGTCTAATGTGGATGACAAACCTATCAACATGTCACAACTGCACTTTACACAGTGGGCTCATTCAAAAACTTCAGTTGTAGCATTTTTAACAATGAAAGAAATATCCAAAGAATATGAAATATCACACAATAGTGAATTCCAGAAGCTCAAATCTGTGGGCTGAATTTTACAATCGCACCACTGTAATCGGTGGCGGGTGAAAACTATGGGGCGGGTCGCACGTCACAGAGCCGGCGGGATCCTAAGCGCGGCAACTCATTTAAATAACCGGGGCGGGCCACTCCTACTGATCACGTGGTGGGGGTGGGCTGTCCGTCCCTGGCAATGGTGTCAACTGCCTGTGCGCAGGCACAGACCCCATTTTTAAAGGGCTTTGAACCCTATCGTTGTATTTAATTTTAACCATCGTTAAATATTTAAATTAATTTATTTTGCCCTTCTCCCACCCCAAATAACCATAAAATTAATTACTTGCCCTCCACCCCCCACAAAACGCATACCTTGTCCACCTGAACTCCACCCCCCCCTCCCCCCCCGCCGACCAAGTGCATAAACTTTAACCTAAAACCCTTCTCACCATCCACTACACCAATGATGTTACTTTGATCCCACTCCCCCACTCCCCCCCCTCCTGCGCTGAAAAACTTACCTCCTCCCCCCTCCCCACAAGTTTAGTTTAGTTTAGAGATACAGCACTGAAACAGGCCCTTCGGCCCACCGAGTCTGTGCCGACCATCAACCACCCATTTATACTAATCCTTCACTAATTCCATATTCCTACCACATCCCCACCTGTCCCTATATTTCCCTACCACTTACCTATACTAGGGGCAATTTATAAAGGCCAATTAACCTATCAACCTGCAAGTCTTTTGGCATGTGGGAGGAAACCGGAGCACCCGGAGGAAACCCACGCAGACACAGGGAGAACTTGCAAACTCCACACAGGCAGTACCCAGAATTGAACCCGGGTCGCTGGAGCTGTGAGGCTGTGGTGCTAACCACTGCGCCACTGTGCCGCCCAAGTATGTGTTCCACCTCGCTTCCCCGAACGGTGATTCGAAGGCGCAGGAGTGCAGGCCAGCGGCACGAAGATTGCAGTGGGATGGAGGCGGTGGCCTAAATAAAATTCAGCAATTTTAATTTATTTAAATGGTGGTCCTTCTGCCAAGCCGTGGGGGGGCTGCCATGAGGCCTCATCTCCGCCGGCAATACCAGGCTGGACCCTCCCAGCACGGGCTGCGTGGCGGCCCTCTCCCAGAGGCATTTTCTGCCCACCCCCTCCATGAACCCCGGCATTGGGGGTCTGTAAAATTCAGCCCTGTGTATAGGAAAATGAAAATGCACCATGCTGCAGATTTTTTAATCCTTGAGTATATGAAATGGGAATGGATACCTGGCATTGTGGAGAAATTGTAGGTTGCTGACCTAAGTTCTAATACACAACTGTAGTTTGGTTTTTTTATTTGCTAATGGGATGTGGGCGTTGCTGGCTAGGACAGCATTTATTGCCCATCACTAATTGTCCTTAAGAAGGTGGTGAGCTTTCTTCTTGAACCGCTGCAGTCCTATTACACCATCTGTTGGTTTCAGACCTCATTCATCACATTGGGAGCTTTTTATTCATGTAGACCAAGATTTTGTGGTTGTTTTGAAGTAATACTGCCAGTGTTCATTGCCATTATAACTGTGAAATTGACAGTAACTTCTGGCATTCATTCATGCACTGTTAAACATTGAGGGCCAGAAGTTGCTGTCAATGATTCCCTGCTACTCTAAAGGGTGTGATGTTGAAGTTCCCACAGATGGAAATCTTCAGAAATCACTGAAATGGTGTGAACTTCCACTATTAGTATTATTTTACACTATTAGATTTGCTGTAAAAACAAATCTTTGTAAAAGTAACTCCTTGATGAATGGGATGTAGTTGGATTTTCAACAGCATGCCAAATTCATAAATACTGCTGAACAATCTCTCTGGCCTTGAAAAGATCATTCTATATTTGTGTAATGTCAAATGTATCCATTATGGTTCATAATTTTTTTTGTTTGATATTTCAGCTTCTACCTTGATCCTATGTATCTGCCCCAGTCTTTATTTGATTTTCTATAAAATGATTACAAAGTGAAGAATAAGTGATGCTTTTTATTTCTTGGTTTGCTATCTATGAGAATTCTTCAATGTCATTGACTGCTTCGCCTACTTGTACACATCACTGTTGCTGAATGCCTGTGATCTCCTATAGCTGATGCTAGAATTAAATTCATGTCAGGAAAGGTGAAATTCATGCCATAGAGATCGCTAGATCTTTTTGGGCTGTTTTCTTGATGTCAATGGTGAATGCCATAACTTTTCTGCTGTCCGAAAGATCCCGATCATTGTGTAGCAATGAGTTTAAAGTGGGGAATACAAACAAAACGACAAAATCATCAAAATTTTGCCAGTGATGCCAAGGGAATGACGGGATATTGCAAATAATCAAGAGCAGAGTGATCAGTAAAAGACAGTAACAGTAACAGAAAGGAGCGCAGTAAACCAATTTTGAGGTATTGGTGGTCAGCTTGATTATACTGTCTGCATTGTGTGCAGCAGTGATAAATATAACAAAAGGAATTGCAGGACTTAATGCTATGCCTATACAGGATATTAGTTTGCCTCCATCTGGAGTACTATATGCAGTTCTGGTCATATTACAGGAAGGACATCCTGGCACTGCAAAATGTTCAGCAAATGTTCTGCCTGATACCTGGCATTAAACACCTGGGCTACAAGGAAAAGCTGCAGCTGCTGAGTTTGTTTACATTAGAAGAGAGGAGAGAGAATGGATCATACTGAAGTATTCAACATCCTTAAGAAAGTCAACAAATTTGTTGACTAGCAAACTGTTTGTCATAGCCCTAAGAATGAATGTAAGGAGGAATGCAATGAAGCTCAGCAGGGGGAAGGTGAATGAATGGAATAGATATGATTATTTCGCTCAAAGGATAGTGACCATTTAGAATGGACTGCCAAGGGAGAAAAATCAAGGCTTGTCACGGTAATTTTAAAGGAAAATTGGGCAGGCATTTGGTGAGAAAATTAATGGAGGGATATAGATAGTGAACTGTGTGTTCTGGTTATAAACTCTTGAGTTGGCTAGATGGACCAGTGGTCTTTTATAACCCTAAACATTCCTTTGTATCATTTTCATAAGCATGAAAAACACAACCAAATGATTGTGCTGACCTGCTAAATGTATTTTCCTCAACCTGAGCTTTTGTTCAGCCAGAAATATTTGTAGGGAAATGTCCTTCCTGCTGCAGTGAGGTTTAGCTTCTTCCTAACTTAGACACCGTCATATTCTTCAAAATTTGTTTTCAGTTTGTTGCACCTTTTACTTGTTTGTCATTAAAAAAATTTCTGGTAATTATTAAACAATGGATTGAATTGCGTAGAAGTCCCCACCTTTATCCATTTTGTATGCCCTATGAACAAAGTGACTTGAATACTATTTCTAGTTTTTGAGAGTGACAAATTTTGTAATTTTGTACATTGGTGAGAGTAGTGGGGAAGAGGGAAAAGCGGACAATGCAAGGCTAAGGCATCAGCTGGGGTTCCGCTCCGGCTGCTGTTTGAGATAAGGTGAATATTTGATTTGGTATTAAAAATAATAGTTAATAAGTACACTAGATATATGGATTCTGGTAGGATGGAGTTTGCTGTCCTATGTAACCTCTTGAATGATCATAGTGGAATATGCTTTGTATGAAGGTTGATAATACATTCAAAAATAATAATCTTCTTTGGCTACTTGGAGAGGCTCCCGTCAATATATTGTTACGACCAGCTGAGAAAGGTGTCCAGGGTTCCCTTTCTGCCTTCACCTGGTCATACTGTAACTGGGATTTAATTTTAAACACACCATGTTTTTAGCCCCCCCTTGGTGAATCCTTGTTTACTGCTTTCCAATTATAAGGCAAAGAAATGAGCACAAACAGGTTTTCTTGGGTTTAAAGAAGAAAGGTTGAAATTTATTGAACTCAAACTCTAATTCGGTTAACGCCTATGGATACACAACGCGCCCATGCTGGCATGCATATGCATTACACACATGCAGATGGAGACAGAACAGAGCAGAAGAAATAAAAATGGAAAAGTTTGAGGCAATCTCTGAAGAGGGTTTTTGTTATGGATCTTCAAGCTCACTGTAGAGTCCTTGATTGTCGGCAGATCTTGCTTTTCATTGGGGCCCAGTATTCTTCTTAAACCTTGTTTGCTGTAAGAGACTTTTCTCTCTTGGGGTTCATGTGCCTTCAGTGGATTTGGAGTTCTGTGAGAATGAGATGGGAGCAGACAGGAGAGGCTGTGGCGAGCCAGCCAGGTGAGGCCTTTTCAGTCCAGGAGCAAACAGACACTCTGAGTTCAAACTATTTGTACAATTCAGAAAAACCCAGGTTGCCTAGCAGGTTAGTCATGTGACTAGCTGATCTGATCATGTCTGTTTGTGGATTCTCTGGTCTTAGTCGACCCTGGCTAGTCTCTTCTTACACACAATACCTGGTGCTCAAAGTCCATTGTGGGTCAAATTGGAGTAGGAAATAGCCCCTTTGCCCTTCCAAGCACTGGCTGTTACTATGCAAAAATGATTTTCCAGCCAAGGGCCTGGTGAATTTTTAAGCAAGTGCTTTCTTCACTTCAGCAACAATTTGAAATTTAATGTCCATATAGCAAAATTAATATACCTCATTCTTGGCAGGTGGGGGTCGAGCATGACACCTTCGCACCCAGTGGAATGAAATGTGATTTGAGAAAAGCACATTTCATTAAAAGGATCAAGAGAAAATATAAGATACAGAAAAAAGACGTGCATTTCTCTCATTCATTCCTAAATCCTAAAACTTATTACAGCCTGTCTTTTCTTCGTGGCATTGCTGCTTTAATTGCCCTTTTTTGGCATCCCAATAAACACGTTGTTTTTCTTCAGCTTGCCCATTTCCATGGCTGCCTAGGGTATTTGTAATGGTTAGGTTTAATTAGCCCTGAGTTGGAATATTTTTTCAGGAAAGTCAGTAGTGGTCGGGTCTAACCTGAACTCTCCTTCAGTGCTGTGCTGAGTCATGCAAGGGCTTTTGACTTCAGGGGATATGTGGTTCTCTTTTTTTCTGACTGTGGGGGAGGATTCGTTGCTAATCTCCCCTTTATCCTCTGGACACTTCTGCCTGCAGGTATTTGTGCAGACAATACTGCACTCCTTTGTGGCACTTTGACTAGGTCAGGCATCAGCCAGGTCTTTCTTTGTCTCTGCAGGTTCCTGAAAATGCTGTTAACAACTCTGGTGGGGTGCTTCTAGTGTCTGCAATTACGTAAGAGGATGTGGGGTCTAACATTTCACATTTTCCAGGGTTGGCTGACCAGACAGTAGAGGTTTTCATCTGGGATTCCTCCCGGACATCCTTTAACCTGCCCTCTTGGTCACTTTTTCCCCTTCCCTGTCTAACCTTTTGCCAGCCTTGTGCCTGCCTGTCTGTCCCTGGGTCTTCTAACTTCCCAAAGGAAGTCTCGGACAAACAGACCTCCTGGTCATCTACCTGCAGTGCCAATGCAGTCTCCTCTGGGGAAGCTGGTTTGATCATGGCCTGATTCATTACACATTCTGGAAACATGCAGGGGACTGTCTCCTGCCGCAACCCTGTCTCTCTGACCTCCTGCAGTCTTTCTTTCACTATTTGGAGGGCCTTTAGCCCCGCCAGATCATTACCCAGGAGCAGGTCAACCTCATCCACAGACAAACTAGGGACAATCCCTACGGTCTCTGGTCCCGAACCTAGGTCGCGCTCTAGGTGCACCCGATGTACAGGTACAGGCGTACACTGCCCTCCAGTTCAATTCACCACCATTCTGGTGTGCACTGCACTCTCTTGGGGGAAAGGTCAGGCCTTTTCCCAGTAAAAGGGATCTATTGGCCCCTGTGTCCCTGAGAATTACTATGGACTTGCTTGCCCTCCTTGAGGGGTATGGGGTCACTTACCCTTCAGATGCAAAACCCTGACAAACTTCAGGAATCCTATTATATTTTCCTGCACTTGCAGCTGTGAGCTTCCTGATCTCACTCTTACAGCACTCAAAGCCACAGCTTGTTCTGCTGTGCTTTCCATCAGGTTCCCGTCTCCACTGAGCAGATGTGCCCTGATTAACCCTACAGGTTTTCCCTTTAATTTCCAGCAGTCAGCTTTTAGATGACCTGCCTTATTACAATGGAAGCACAAAGGTCTCCAGGTCTCACTCCTACTCACCGCACCTTCCTTTTTGGCTAGAGGAGGGCCCGCTGTGTCTCCTGCTTTTCTTTCTCTCCCAGGACTGCTTGGGCTCCTATCACCTTCCCACCCTCGGTCCTTTTCGGATTTGTGGGAGTTACTATGAAAGGTTCTCCCCTGGGAAACTGACTGATAAATTAAAGCAAACTCATCAGCCAGAACGGCTGTTTGCTGGGCTCTCTGAACCCACTGCTCCTCTACATGGGTCTTTATGGAGAGTGTGAGAGAAAGTTTAAGTTCCTGTAACAGAATTACTTCTCTGAGAATCTCATAACTGAGCTGTACTTTAAGAGCCCTCAGCCACTGGTCAAAAGCCAGCTGCTTATTTCTTTCAAACTCCAGATGAGTTTGATTATCTTGCTTCTTGAGGGTCTAAACATTTGCCGATCAGCTTCGGGTATTAATTCATATGCCCTGAGGATAGCATTTTTTGTCAGTTTATAATTTGATGAACTCTCATCTGGTAACAGGGAATAAACCTCATGGGCTTTTCCGGTTAGCTTGCTTTGTAATAAAAGAGGCCAAGTCTCAGCTGGCCATTTTAGCTGCCTTGCCAGTTTCGCAAAGGACACAAAAATCCTTCTACATCCTCCTCATTGAATTTTGGGATTAGTTGAGCTAGTTTTAACAATTCTGTACCCAACCCTGAATTATGCTGCTCCATATTGGCCATGCTTTCACTGGGGTTACTCTGTCGCCCGCTAGTTAACTCAAGCCGCTTAAGCACTCTCTCTTCGCATTCCTTCCGGAATATTATTTCTCTCTTTCTCTCTCTCCTCTCTCTATCGTTCCTTCTCCTGTCTTTCTCTCTCTCTCCCCTCTATTTTTCTTCACGTTCTTCCTTTCTTCCTCTCTTGCCTCTCTCTCTCTTTTTCCCTTTCCTCAAATTCAAGCTTCCTCTGTTCCAATTGTATCTTTGCTAACAATACCCTGTCAGAGTCTGCTTCTAACCCCGTTTCTGCTTCTTCAGATTCAAGGAAAAATGGTTCGCCACTGGTCTTAGGGGTTCAGACTTTCTAGCATTGGCACGTACAGTGATCCCACACTGCTCAGCCATTTTCCTCAACTCCTCCATAGACAGTGCTTTTAAATTATCCCAAGTTACTTCGCCCTGGCTTGGGAAGCTACTAATTTCAGTTGCAGACATGTTAGTATTCAATCAGACACAACCACAAGAAAACCTGTATTGAAATCTTGCTCTTTTTTATTGGGAACAATTTGGCTTCCCACTTCCAATCTCTCTAGTTTATCTGTGGGTAAAATCCACGACAGTAGCCCCCAAATTTCTGTTACGACCTGGTGAGAAAGGGGTCTAGGGGTCCTTCTCAGCCTTCACCTGGTCTTACCGTAACAGGGTTTTATTTTTAAACACACTGTGTTTTTAGCTCCCACTCGGTGAATCCTTTTTCACTGCTTTCCAATTATAAGGCAAAGAAACCAGCACAAACAGGTTTTCTTAGCTTTAAAGAAGAAAGGTTAAAATTTATTAAACTTAAACTCTAATTCGGTTAATGCCAGTGAATACAGGATGCACCCAGGCTAGCACGCATATGCGATGATAAGGATTGTCAGAGGATACAGCAGGATATAGATCGGTTGGAGACTTGGGTGGAGAAATGGCAGATGGAGTTTAATCCGGACAAATGTGAGGTAATGCATTTTGGAAGGTCTAATGCAGGTGGGAGGTATACAGTAAATGGCAGAACCCTTAGGAGTATTGACAGGCAGAGAGATCTGGGCATACAGGTCCACAGGTCACTGAAAGTGGCAACGCAGATGGATAAGGTAGTCAAGAAGGCATTCGGCATGCTTGCCTTCATCGGTCGGGGCATAGAGTATAAAAATTGGCAAGTCATGCTGCAGCTGTACAGAACTTTAGTTAGGCCACACTTAGAATATTGCGTGCAATTCTGGTCGCCACACTACCAGAAGGACGTGGAGGCTTTGGCGAGGGTACAGAAGAGGTTTACCAGGATGTTGCCTGGTCTGGAGGGCATTAACTATGAGGAGAGGTTGGAAAAACTCGGATTGTTTTCACTGGAACGACGGAGGTGGAGGGGTGACATGATAGAGGTTTACAAAGTTATGAGCGGCATGGACAGAGTGGATAGTCAGAAGCTTTTTCCCAGGGTGGAAGAGTCAGTTACTCGGGGACATAGGTTTAAGGTGCGAGGGGCAAAGTTTAGAGGGGATGTGCGAGGCAAGTTTTTTACACAGAGGGTGGTGAGTGCCTGGAACTTGCTGCCAGGGGAGGTGGTGGAAGCAGATACGATAGCGACGTTTAAGAGACATCTTGACAAATATATGAATAGGAAGGGAATAGAGGGATATGGGCCCCGGAAGTGCAGAAGGTGTTAGTTTCGGCAGGCATCAAGATCGGTGCAGGCTTGGAGGGCCAAATGGCCTGTTCCTGTGCTGTACTGTTCTTTGTTCTTTGTTCTTTGATACACAAATGCAGATAGAGACAAAACAGAGCAGAAGAAATAAAGTGGAAAAATTTGAGGCAGTCTCTGAAGAGGGGTTTTTGTTATGGATCTTCAAGCTCACTGTAGAGTCCTCGATGGTAGGTAGATCTTGCTTTTCATTGGGGCCCTGTATTCTTCTTAAACCTTGTTTGCTGTAGGAGACTTTTTCCCTCTTGGGGTTCATATGTCTTCAGTGGATTTGGAGTTCTGTGAGAAAGAGATGGGAGCAGACAGGAGAGGCTATGGCGAGCCAGCCAGGAGAAGTCTTTTCCATCCAGGAGCAAATAGACACTCTGAGTTCAAACTGTTTGTACAATTCAGAAAAACCCAAGTTGCCAAGTAGGTTAGTCATATGACTAGCTGGTCTGACCACGTCTGTTTGTGGATTCTCTGGTCTTAGCTGACCCTAGAATGTCTCTTCTTACACACAATACCTGGTGCTCAAAGTCCATTGTGGGTTAAATTGGAGCAGGGAATATCCCCTTCGTCTTTCCAAGCACTGGCTGTTAGTATGCAAAAATGTTTTTCCAGCCAAGGGCCTGGTGAATTTTTAAACACGTCCTTTCTTCACTTCAGCAACAGTTTGAAATTTAATGTCTGTATAACAAAATTAATATACCTCATTCTTGGCAGGTGGGGGTCTAACATGACAGTATCTTTTAACATTGTTGGACTGTTTCATAAAGATCTTTATTACTATAACTGTATGTGTTAGACACATATATACAAATAAAGTTTGGGGTTTGAGGGACACAATGCTCAGGAAATCAATATTGGTAAACCAGAAATTCAATTATGTAAATTATGCAAACGATTGCATTCTTGTAAAGACCCGACTATGATGGAAATATTGGATTGTTATTGTGATGACTCCATTCGTGAACAAAGGTTTGCAAACACATTTTCCTGAGGATGGTGCACATTTTAAAATTGCTTTCTTTACCATCACTTTCATTTTTAAAATCAAAGTGGAAAAGTTTCAAGTGATTTCATTAAAATCATACTAAATAACTGACCTTGAACTTTTGTGTGAGGACATCTTAAGTACAAAACAAATGAGAATCTAGCTTTGTTGCTAAATGTAAATTGTTGAGGTGGTACGACGCAGCATCTGCCTCGCAGCATGCCTAAACCAGTATTTTTAAAATGCTAGCTTAATGATTAACTATGGCGGCCTTCTTATTGAAGGATAAACAAAGGATGAAAGTGTTTCAGTGTATGGTCTGTAACTGATGCCTAGAAAAATGTCAAAAACCATCTGCCTCAAACCTGTCCAAACTGTCGTCACATATTCAAATCTAGTCAAAAAAGAAACAACTGAAACAAGGCAAGTAACTTGCTTCAGGGTCATCAAAAGACTCATTATAAAGGAACAACTCACTGGCAATATCACAAAGCTGCAGGCAGTTTATGCAAGGCTTTGAAGTTCAATTATACCAGCTTTAATATTGAGTAAATAAGATTTTAGCACATCTTTATGCCATTCTATTATTAATATTTTAAGTAGTAAGTGTACAAGGCAACCTGTCTTATTGCATGTGTAGAGAGACAGTGGGTCACTGTTCATGTAAGTGCTTCATGTGCAAGCCATACTGATAATGTAATGCAAATTGCATTGTTGTTGTATTTTAGTGTGAAGAAAACTATTTTTGTTTCTAAAATGAATCAAGCTACCTCAGCACAAATTGTTGTTGTCCTTTCAATTTTGCCATGCAAATTCCATTGTATAGGATGCAGAATTAGAAGCAACTGCTGAATGGGGCTGTAGAAATGTTCTGTTTATTTTGCCCTACTGGCAGTAGTCCAAGATGACAAAGTGCAGAGAGATGGTACAAGGCCTGTTTTTGTTTAGGATTTAGAAAGTAATCAAAGTAATCTTGTAGAAGTTCATATAACAAAGTCATATTTATTGGCCTTGTTAATGAAGACTCAAATCTGAAGGGAAAACAAAGGTGGGGGTGGATAGACAATGCTCAATGAAACCTAGCAATGCAGACAGAACAAATGCTTTGTGGAGAAGTAGAAGTCAGCTGTTATTTCATAAGAAGCAAATAGAAATAACATGATAACTACTGCGTTACCCTGATGTGTCAAATAAATAATCTGAGATAATGGCACATTGAAGTGGTGGGATGTAAGGCAGGGACTCCGTTCGCTCGAAAAAAGATGGCTAAATGGTGATTAAGCAGAAGTCTTTCAGGTTATGAAAGGGGTTGATCGGATAGATGTGGAGAAGATATTTCCACTTGCAGGGGAGACCAGAACTAAGGACTATCAATATATAATAGTCACTAATAACTGCAATAGGATATTCAGGAGAAACTTTTTTTTCTCAGAGAGTGGTTAGAATGTGGAACTTGCCGCCTACTACAAGGAGTAGTTGAGGCAAATAGCACAGATGCATTTGAGGGGAAGCTAGATAAATGCATGAGGGAGAAAGGAATAGAAGGATATGTTGATGGGGTTGAGAGGAAGCTGGTGTGGAACATAAACACCGGCAAGGAGCTGTTGATTTGAATGGCCTGTTTCTGTGCTATAAATGCTACTTAAGATTGTGTTTTATTCCCCTTTTCTCACTCTGTTAGGTTCTGGTCTAAGTTGACTTGTATGAAGTATACCCACCTTCTAAAGAAAATAAAATCAGAAGCCAAAATTATGACCTGAGGTACCCAAGCACATCTACTAGCAGCTTGCTTATAATGATGCAGGTAGCTATTTGGGACTAGTTTTTACATTGCCAGCCAGTATGAATATCCTTCACATACCAGAAATTGCTTGTGATCAATAAACAAGAATCATGACTGTGACCTTTATACATCTACACTTGTGCTCGGTCAACCTCTGTCTTTCCTGCATGTAGAGTGTCAAGGTTGGGCTTGGAGTACAAACATACGAATTAGGAGCAGGAGTAGGCCGCTTGTCCCCTGGAGCCTGCTGCGCCATTTTACAAGATCATGGCTGATCTGATTGTAACCTCAACTCCACTTTCCTGCCTATCCCTGATAACCTTTCACCCACTTGCTTATCAAGAATCTATCTACCTCTGCCTTAAAAATATTGAAAGACTCCGCTTCCACTGCCTTTTGAAGACGAGAGTTCCAAAGACTCATGACCCTCTGAGAGAAAAAAGATCCTCCTCATTTCTGTCTTGAAAGGGCAAGCCCTTGTTTGGATTATTTGGAATTGGATCTTCCAGCTGTGACACTGCTCATCAAGCTGAGAATGAAACCTTTTCTAGTTTGAGTACCCCATCATTACCAGGCCAGGTATAGTATGCCACATGCAGAGTAATGCTTTCTTTACATTGCCTCAAAAATGGGTATTCCAAATTAAGAAGAGCTTATGAAGTGCACCAGTGTGAAATTTGCAATCTATAATTGAGAAGCATATTTTATGGATCCTATGTAAATGTTGCTTGCTTTACTTAAAAGTAAATTAATTGGTCCAATTTTGCAGAGGTTGGGGGTGTGTGGCAGGGGTGGTGGGTGTTGATGATGGACTGTCAGTGTTCTCATCATTACTCCTCTGAAACTGACCGCAACTTCAGGATGTCAGGCATGCACAGATTAGCACGGATATCCTGAAGTTGTGGTCTGGCACTTGGTTCAACCATAGGCTGCACTGTGCACAGCCCTCCCCCACACCCCCTCCTACATAGCCACCAGAGATACAATCATGAAATCAGCATGAATTTCAACTTTTCTGCTCTCATATTGCTGTTAGACACCCCAGAAAAAGTTATACCTTGTTTAATCAGGTGTAATCGGGTTTTAATAGAGATGTGGTTGATAACATTTGAAGGACAACAGAACTGGCCCTGAAAAATAATTTTATATTCATTGGGTGTTGTAACATGATTAATTAGCAATTTTTTAAATGATTTTTTTAAAGCAAAGTTTTTTTTTCAGAATATTTTATCTCCTACCTTCACCCCACATGTACATCCCAATCTTTAATTTGCTCTATGTAAATTTTTTTAAAGCGATTTCATTTTATGTCTTTTTTGTTTCCTGTTTGAATGTTTGTGAAAATGCTCTTTTAAAGTGACTTGGTTGCTTGAACAGGTTGATGAAAGCACACCAGCTCCCCGCTGGGAATTCCCTAGTAAAGAACGCTGCAATCAATTGCAGTACCACTGCACAGCAATGGAGGTGAAATTCTTTCCAGAGAATCCTTGTGGCACCGCTGACCATTAACTCCAGGCCATTGGGTATTGCTTCCTGGAGGGGGAGTTTAATCCTACTAACCTGGTGGAAAGCATGCAGCTACGTAGTTAAAACGGCCGGGGTTTTAAGTGATGCTAACCCTGCTATCTCAATAGGATCCTGGATAACGAGCACAGAATTGGGTACAAACTCAATTTGAAGAGTTGGTTATGTCATACCAGTTTTGGATGCAAAGTTTTGGGCTAACACTATATATGGGGAAAGGGTTCACTCCCTGAGGGCAGCACAACATTTAGAGAAATAAGCAGTAGTTGAGCAAAGCTTTTAATATTGCTTGTTTATCTCTTATAATATGACAAGCAAGCAAAATTCCCCATTATTTATTATTCCAACAAAGTGAGTCAGGTATAAGACATAGCAATAGAACAGTTGTCTGAAAAAGAACACAAATTTATCCTCCATGTTAACCTTGAGTGCATCTGGTCATGCATATCAGCTGTCAAGACAGTACTTTTCATCAGTGGTCCTTTTCAGCCAAATGTATCCCTGTTTTCGCACTGTTAGTTCAGGTATTGTATCTATTGCAATATAGTCTTAAGATTGTATATAGTGTTACAACCAGGTGAGAAAGAGGTCTAGGGGTCCCTTTCAGCCTGCACCTGGTCTTACTGTAACAGGGTTTAATTTTAAACAGACCGTGTTTTTAGCTCCCCCTTGGTGAATCCTTGTTCACCGCTTTCCAATTATAAGGCAAAGAAACCAGCACAAACAGGCTTTCTTATGTTTAAAGAAGAAAAGTTAAAATTTATTAAACTTAAACTCTAATTCAGTGAACGCCTACGGATACACGATACGGCCCACACTAGCATGCATAAGCGATGCACGCATGCAAGTAGAGACAGAAAAGAGCAGAAGAAAAACAAAGTGGAAAGGTTTGAGGCAATATCTGAAGAGTTGCTGTTAGGGTTCTTCGTGCTCACTGTATAGTCCTTGATTGTAGGTAGTTCTTGCTTTTCGTTGGGGCCCAGCATTCTTCTTAAACCTTTTCGCTGTAGGAGACTTTTCTCTCTTGGGGTTCATGGGTCTTCAGTGGATTAAGAGGCTTGTGAGAAAGAGATGGGAGCAGACAGGAGAGAAATCTTCTCAGTCCAGGAGCGAACAGCTTTCGTCCAAACTGTTTGTACAAATTCAAAAAACTCAGGTTGCCCAGCAGGCTAGTCATGTGGCTAGCTGGTTTGACCATGTCCGTTTGTGTATTCGGCCATCTTAACAGTCAACCTGGAATGCGAGCTTCCCCACCTTCAATGTCTGGTAATCAAAGGTCCATTGTGGATTGAATATCAGGGAATGGCTGCTTTGTCCTTCTAAACACTGTCTGTTAATATGCAAATGTCTTTTCCAGCCACAGCTGATCTGTTTAACAAGTCCATTCTTAACACCAGTAACAGTCTAAAATCAATGTTCAGGACAAAATTAATGTGCCTCGTTCTTGGCAGGTTGGGGCCTAGCATGACACCTCCACACCCAGCAGAATGAAATGAGATTTGAGAAAAGTGCATTTCATTAAAAGGGTCAAGAGAAAAATGTAAGATACAGAAAAATACATGCATTTCTCTCATTCATTCCCATTCATTCATAAATCCTAAAATTTATTACAGTCTGACTTCTCTTGGTGCCAGTGCTGCTTTAATTGCCCCTTTTTTTGCATCCCAATAAACATGTGGTTTTTTTTGGGAACTTTCTCTTCCATTTGCCCATTTCCATGGCTGCCTAGGGATTTTGTTCCTGCTGAGGTAACTTTTTTTTAACAGAGTCAGTAATGGGCGTGTCTATCCTGAACTCTCTTTCAGTGCTTTGCTGAGTCATGCAAAGGCTTTTGACTTCAGAGGATAGGTGGTTCGCTTTTTTTCTGACTGTGGGGAAGGATTTTTGCTCATCTCCTCTTTGTCCCAGAAGACACTGTTGCCTGCCTGGTGAACTACTGCCCACTCCTTGCTCTCAGGTCTGTGAGGAAAACTCCATTTCCTCATCAGTACCTCATTCTTTCAATAGTAACAATCAGGGACTCCCTCTGCGTCACTGTCAGACTGGGCAGCCTAACTCTTGCTGAGCCTCAGCTGGGGAAAATCCATTTAATTAATTCCCTGGGTCTCCTAACTTTCCACCGTCACCGTCTCTCTCCTTCCCCATTCATAAATGCAAGTTAGCGTATTTGGCTAAAAAACAATTTAGAGGATAAAAATACTGTTCAGCTTTGCTGTGATATGTACCATGGAAGATATCCTAGCCTCAATAAACCAAGGTACACTGTCCAAATAGATTAAGGAATTTCAGAAAGTCTATTTAGACAATTTGCTTTTTAATCAAATCATATAGTTATTTATGTGTTTGTAAAAGCGACTAACCTTCCTATATCTGTGTTCAATAGATATTTCCAAAGAAAGTCTTGGACAGGCAGACCTCATGCTCATCTGCCTGCAGTGCAAATGCAGTCTCCAGTGGGGGAGGTGGTTTGATCATGGCCCGCTCCACTACACATTCAGGGAAACTGCAGGGGTCTGTCTCCCACCACTGCCCTATCTCTCTGACCTCCTGCAGTCTTTCTTTCACTACTGAGGGGGCGCGGGGGGTGGGGGTGGGGGGAGGCTACTACCTTCACCCCTTCCAGATCATTACCTAGGAGCAGGTCAACCCCACCCACAGGCAAACTAGGGACAATCCCTACGGTCACTGATCCCGAAACTAGGTTCATAAGATCAGAAGAACTAGGAGCAGGAGTAGGCCATCCGGCCCCTCGAGCCTGCTCCGCCATTTAATAAGATCATGGCTGATCTTTTCGCGGACTCAGATCCACTTACCCGCACTCTCACCATATCCCTTAATTCCTTTATTGTTCAAAAAGATATCTATCTTAGCTTTAAAAACGTTTACTGAAGAAGCGTCAACTACTTCACTGGGCAAGGAATTCCATAGATTAACAAACCTCTGGGTGAAGAAGTTCCTTCTTAATTCAGTCCTAAATCTGCTCCCTCTAATCTTGAGGCTATGCCCTCTTGTCCTAGCTTCACCTGCCAGTGGAAACATCCTCTCTACTTGTATCTTATCTATTCCCTTCATAATTTTATATGTTTCTATAAGATCCGCCCTCATTCTTCTGAATTCCAATGAATATAATCCCAATCTACTCAGTCTCTCCTCATAAGCTAACCCCCTCAACTCCGGAATCAACCTAGTGAACCTCCTCTGCACCTTCTCCAGTGCCAGTACATCCTTTCTCAAGTAAGGAGACCAAAACTGCACACAGTACTCCAGGTGCGGCCTCACCAGTACCTTATACAGCTGCAACATAACCTCTCTGCTTCTAAACTCAATCCCTTTAGCAATGAAGGACAAAATTCCATTTGCCTTCCTAATTACTTGCTGTACCTGCAGACCAACCTTCTGCGATTCATGCACAAGGACACCCAGGTCCCTCTGCATAGCAGCATGCTGCAACTTTTTACCATTCAAGTAATAATCCTTTTTACTGTTACTCCTACCGAAATGAATGACTTCACATTTATTAACATTGTATTCCATCTGCCAGACCTTTGCCCACTCACTCAATGTATCTATGTTCCTCTGCAAAGTTTCACAGTCATCTGCGCACTTTGCTCTGCCACTCATCTTAGTGTCATCTGCAAACTTTGACACCCTACAAGTGGTCCCCAACTCCAAATCATCTATATAAATTGTAAATAATTGCGGTCCCAACACCGATCCCTGAGGCACACCACTAGTGACTGATTGCCAACCAGAATAGCACTCATTTATCCCCACTCTCTGCCTCCTGTTAGTCAACCAACCCTCTATCCATGCTAATACTTTACCCCTAACACCATGCATCCTTATCTTATGCAGCAGCCTCCTGTGCGGCACCTTGTCGAAGGCCTTTTGGAAATCTAGGTACACCACATCCACTGGGTCCCCATTGTCCACCTTGCGCGTAATGTCATCATAGAATTCCAAAAGATTTGTCAAGCTAGACCTGCCCTTCATGAACCCATGCTGCGTCTGCCCAACGGGACAATTTCTATCGAGATGCCCTGCTATTTCTTCCTTGATAATAGACTCAAGCATCTTCCCCACTACAGAGGTTAAGCGATCCGGTCTATAATTCCCCATCTTTTGTCTACCTCCCTTTTTAAACAGTGGCGTCACATCTGCTGTTTTCCAGTCTGCTGGGACTACCCCAGAGTCCAGCGAATCTTGGAAAATTACCGCCAGTGCACCTGCTATTTCTCCCACCATCTCTTTTAACACCCTGGAATGCATTCCATCAGGACCAGGAGACTTATCAATCCTTAGCTCCATTAGCTTGCTCAACACTACCTCTTCCGTAATAATGATTGTTTCCAGGTCCTCACCTACGTTCGTCTCTTTGTCAATTACTGGCATGGTTGCACTTCAGGTGCACCTGGTGTACAGGTACAGGCATACACTGCCCTCCAATACCATTCACCACCAATGTGGTGTTCACTGCACTCTCTGGGGGAAAGTCCAGGCCTTTTCTCAGTAAAATGGATCCAATGGTGCCCGTGTCCCTGAGAATCACTATGGGCTTGCTTGCCCCACTCGAGGGGGTGGGTTACTCTCCCTTTAGACACAAAACCCTGATAACCCTCAGGAACCTTATTGCATTTTCCTGCACTTGCAGCAGTAGACTTCCTGGGTCTCACTCTTACTGCAGTTAAAGCCACAGCTTGTTCTGCTGTGCTTTCCATCAGGTTCACTTCTTCACTGAGCTTGTGTGCCCTGATTAACCCTACAGGCTTTCCCTTTCATTTCCAGCAGTCAGCTTTTAAATGCCCTGCTTTATTGCAATGGAAGCACAAAGGTCTCCGGGTCTCACTCTTGCTCACAGCACCTTCCTTTTTGGCTAGAGGAGGGTGCCCTGTGTCTTCTGCTTTCCTTTCTCTCCCAGGGCTGCTTGGGCTTCTATCACCTTCCCACCCTTTGTCCCTTTCTCCCCTGGGAAACCGACTTATAAATTAAAGCAAACTCATCGGCCAGGACGGCCAATTGCCGGGCTCTCTGGACCCGCTGTTCCTCTACATGGTTCTTTATGGAGAGTGGGAGAGAGTGTTTAAATTCCTCTAACAGAATTACTTCTCTTAGATTCTCATAGCTGCGCTGTACTTTAAGAGCCCTCAGCCACTGGTCAAAAGCCAACTGCTTACTTCTTTCAAATTCCAGATAAGTTTGATTCGCTTGCTTCTTGAGGGTTCTAAACCTTTGGTGATAGGCTTCAGGTACCCATTCATATGCCCTGAGGATAGCATTTTTTGTCAGTTCATAATTTGATGAACTCTCATCTGTCAACAGAGAATAGACCTCGTGGGCTTTTCCAGTTAGCTTGCTTTGTACTAAAAGAGACCAAGTCTCAGCTGGCCATTTTAGCTGCCTTGCCAGTTTCTCAACGGGCACAAAAATGTTTCTAAATCCTCCTCATTGAATTTTGGAATTAGTGGAGCTAGTTTTAACAGTTTTGTACCCAGCCCTGAGTTATGCTTCTCCATATTGGCCATGCTTTCACTGGGGTTAGTTACTCTGTCACCCCCTAGTTAACTCAAGCCGCTTCAACTCTCTGTCTTTGCATTCCTTCCGGAATATTCTTTCTCTCTCCCTCTCCTCAAATTCAAGTTTCCTCTGTTCCAGTTCTTCAGATTCAAGGAAAAATGGTTGGCCACTAGCCTCAGGAGTTCAGACTTCCTAGCCTTGCCACGTACATTAATCCCACACTGCTCAGCCATTTTTCTTAACTCCTCCATAGACAGCGCTTTTAACTTATCCCAAGTTACTTCATCCTGGCTTGAAGAGCTACTAGCCTCAGTTGCAGACATGTTAGTATTCAATCACATAACCGCAAGAAAACATATATTGAAAACTTGTTTTTTTTTTTGATTGGAAACAATTTGACTTCCCACTTCCAATTTCTCGTTTGTCTGTGGGTCATTTCCAGACACTAGCACCCAATTTTCTGTTACGACCAGGGAAGAAAGAGATCTAGGCTTCCCTTTCACCCTTCACCTGGTATTACTGTAACAGGGTTTAATTTTAAACACATCGTGTTTTGAGCTCCGCCTTGGTGAATCCTTGTTCATCGCTTTCCAATTATAAAGCAAAGAAACCAGAAAAAACAGGCTTTCTTAGGTTTAAAGAAAAGTGAAATTTATAAAACTCTAATTCGGTTAATGCCTACGGATACATGCCGTTCCCCACGCTAGCATGCATACGCGATACGCGCATGCAAATAGAGACAGAAAAGAGCAGAAGAAAAATAAAGTGGAGAGGTTTTCGGCAATATCTGAAGAGTTTCTTGTTATTGTTCTTCAAGCTCACTGTCGAGTCCTTTTGTAGGTACTTCTTGCTTTTCGTTGGGGCCCAGTATTCTACTTAAACCTTGTTCACTGTAGGAGACTTTTCTCGCTCTTGGGGTTCCTGTGGCTTCAATGGATTCAAAAGCTGGTGAGAAAGAGATGGGAGCAGACAGGAGAGAGATGTTCTCAATCCAAGAGCTAGGAGCTTTCTGAGTTCAAATTCTCTGTGGCGAGTTCAGAAAAACCTGCAACAGCTAGTTAGTCATGTGACTACATGAGTTCTGATGAAGGGTCACTGACCTGAAACGTTAACTCTGCTTCTCTCTCCACAGATGCAGCCAGACCTGCTGAGTATTTCCAGCATTTGTTGTTTTTATTTCAGATTTCCAGAATCTGCAGTACTTTGCTTTTATTTTAGTCATGTGACTAAACTGGTCTGACCATGCCTTCTGCGTTTTGGGAGCAGGGACTGGTTTCTTAGTTCCAACACTGTCTGCTATTATGCAAAAAATATCTTTCCAGCTAGGAGCCTGGCAATTCCTTGTGATAGGCTCTCTTCTCTTCCCAGCAACAATTGAAGTTTCATGCCCATGTGGCGAAATTAATGTGCCTCACTCTTGGCAGGTGGGGGCCTGCATGACACATGTGACTAGCTAGTTTTACCATGTTCATTTGTGTATTCAGCCATCTTAGCAGTCATCCTGGAATGAGAGCTCCCCCACCTTCAACGTCTGGTGATCAAAAGTCCATTGTGGGTTGAATGTCAGGGAATGGCTGCTTTGTCCTTCCAACCACTGTCTGTTATTATGCAAATGTCTTTTCCAGCCAATGGTGATCTGTTTAACAACTCCTTTCTTAACTCCAGTAACAGTTTAAAATCAATGTTCATGACAAAATTATTGTGCCTTGTTTCTGGCCGGTGGGAGCCAAGCATGACAATAGTGTTTGAAGATCCTCCATGTAAAATATTGGGTCTTTCACCATTGAATATGCCTTTTTACATTTATGTATAAGATTACATTATACCTTATATGTAGCATATCCCACAATCTCAGCTTGTCTGTTTTACCTAGAATGGATCGGTATATTCATAAAAACCCGCAACACTGATTTTCCTTTCTGTTTTTCAAAACCTCAAGGAGTTGGAAATATATTTCCTTGTCGAGTCATTAGTAACTTCAGCTTTAGTATAAAGTATTTACAGCACAGAAACAGACCATTTGGTCCAAAAGGTCCAAGACTGTGTTACGACCATGTGGTGTAATGTGGGTGGTTCCCACATTCCCATCGGAATGTTTTAGACTAGGTGTAGAAGTGTAGAAGTGGTTCCATGGAAACCTTTTAGCTTTGAAGATTTGTCCTTGTCTTTGTTAGACAGTTTGAATACACAAGAGGCCGATCCCCTTTTTCTTCGGTGGCCATTTCGGACTATTGCTCACTTTTTAAAATAAAGGTTCATTTTTTAAAAAGACAAATTCCATTTTTTCATAACTCTTCAGAGTTAGTCCATGATTGTTGTATCATTGCACTTTTGGTGTACGTGACACCAGTACTTATGTTCCAGACAAGCCTCCTCTCACCTCCTTTGGAGTTTCTGTTTCCATTTGAGGATCAGGACTTTGGCTAAATAACTCAAGGCTGAGTTATAAAGATTCTTGATAGACAAGGGAGTCAAGTGTTATGGGGGCAGGCAGGAAAAGTGGAGTTCAGGACACATTCAGATCAGCCATGTTCTTATCAAATGGCGGAGCAAGCTCGAGAGGCCAAGTGGCTTACTCCTGCTCCTAATTCATATGTAAACATTAAGTATGCTGTATCTTTCCAAAACCTACCTTGTTGTCAAAGTTATCTTGATTTTAAATTCAAACCCTTTTGATGCTAAATACATTTGGCATATTTAGCTGAAACTCAGGATTCCAATTATGTGAATCTTTTGTGTTGGTTATCCTTCTAGAAATTATTTTATTAATGCTTTTAGGAATGGAATCAATGCTAAAAAGATTTCCACTGGTATTTTCTAGTTGTGTCGGGTGGAATTATCTTTTTTGAAACGTAACCTTTTTTTCCCCCAGTTAATGTGAACTATTTAACTTATTGCAATTGCGGAGCTGAGTGTATATATATCATTGATGTATTTACTACAAGTATTTATTGCTTTGAGTGAACATGTTATGCAATTGTAATATTGCTAATATTTTCAGTGTCAAAAGCATCTGAAGGCACAAGTATTTGCTCTGGAGTTTTCACAAAACTTGAGCTGCTGACCTTTGTCAGATCATCAGGTAATGAATTCATCTGAGTTCAAGGAAATCACCAGAGATTTTGCCTCTGATAATATTTCAATAAACCTTACTTGCTGCTTACAGAAAGCAACAGGGGTGAAGAGTCTTTGTTCTCCTAGCATCTCTACAATGCCCAAGGGATGTAGCCCACAAGGCCATAAAAAGAAAGAACACAGAGCAAAAGATTAAACAAAGAAACTGACTGAATTTATCTCCAACTTTTGTTAAGCCAGAATGCTGCTGCCGTATTTGCTAATAGCCAGGTTAAGGAAATAATGCTCCCTGTCCTACTTACAATTTCTTCCGTCAGTTAGAGTTTTTTTTTATCTTCCAGTTCCCCAGTTTGTGTGCAACATTGATGCCTGTGCAACTTCCTCCTTCATAAAAAGTCCCCCTTAAAGGGCTTCCTTCAGGTTTGTGCAGTTTTTAAGTTACATCACATTGTTTGGACAATTAAGGGCATCCTATCGAGGTTCATTTCATTTTTATGTTGACTTTTATTGGGTACCAAGTGGGAAAAATGTTTAATTTCTCCTTCACTGCTATCCTTTATCTTGATAACATATACATAACGTTACATTTTCTAAGAATCCATAAATTATTTAAGATATCAGATATTCAGTATAGCTCATTATAAGATGACATTGGGAGAAATTCAATATGGCAGGAGGTTTTTTTATAACTCAGATTTGCACCCAATCTTAGTATTTATGGTATGTGCCCTTCACCAGATACAGTAAACGTTGACACAGAAATAAATGATACTGTTTAGAAATTCTATATTGAGTAACAGATGCTGAAATAAAAGCAAAATGCAGGCCTGGCAGCATATGTGGATAGAGAAACAGAGTTAACGTTTCAGGTTTGTGACTTTCATCAAGACGGACTTGGTTGTATGGAAATACTTGTCAATTTTGATGTAGGGTAGAATAAATTTGCTAAGATGCATATTGTGCATTATTTGGAAAATCAGGCGAAATGGTAAAGTCTCAGAATTAGTTCACATTAAGTGAACCTTTTTGAAGGGAGTGGATTTGGGATCTTTCAATAGTCAAAAAGGAAAATAAGTTCCTTGTGACTGTATATGCTTTGAGTGGTATTGCATACAGGCATTATGGAATCTTGATTTGTTTGGAATATTAAATGTACACGAGGCATTGGATTTCTTGGTGGAATATGAATCTAATATACTTGATTCTGTGATCCAGTGCTCCCAGAATATAAAGTGTGGGCTCATGGCCTGTGATTTTTGGAGATGCACGTTTTGTAATCTTGGTGTCAGCTGTGGCTCAGTTGGTCACACTGTCGCCTCTGAATCGCAAGGTTCTGGGTTTAAATCTCAATCTAGGCTTGAGTACAAAAATCAAGGCTGACACTCCAGTGCTGTACTGAAGGAGCACTGCACTGTTGGAGGTGCCGTCTTTTGGATGAAATGTTAAATCAAGGCCCTATCTGCCTGGTTGAGTGGATGCAAAAGATCCCATGGTACTATACGAAGAAGAGCAGGGAGTTATCCCTGGTGTCCTGGCCAATATTTATCCCTCAATCAACATCACAAAAACAGATTATCTGGCCATTATCACTTTGCTGGGTGTTTGCTGTGTGCGTACTGGCTGATGCGTTTCTGACATGACAATTTCAAAAGCACTTCATTGGCTGGAAAGCACTTTGAGACGTCCAGTGGTCGTGAAAGGCACGATGTAAATGCAGGTCTTTCTGTTTCTCTCTGGGATTGTGAGATCACCCCTAATATTTGTACCTGAAATGTGCTATTCTCTTCAAACAACTAAGCTGGGTGAGGCAAGGGACTCTCTTTTTAAAACTTCAAAATGCTGATGGTGTTTTTCTTTTCATCTCTGAACTTGTGCTTTCAGAAGAGAAGCACACTTGCTTTGATGCTATGTGAAGCAGCAGTAATTTGGAGACTGTGGGCTGAATCTTAACTCCCAAAATCAGGTGGATTGGGGTCTGGTCAGTGATTAAAATTCAAAAAATGTGGAATAGGAACCCACCCCACACACTTCTAGTTTTAATGGAGGTGGAGCGAAGGACTGGCAATCAATCTGCTCTATTTATATTATGAGGCTGTGCGCCATCACTTTAACATTCTATTTTTAACTCATTTTGGCCAGGTTTCCATGGCCTCAGGAAACGCGACAGCCGAATTGGAGGTGCAAAGTGCTGAATCAATGAGATAAGTGCCTTTACAGCACTGCTGGTGGCCCAGGAGGAGCAGGAGTGTTTCCTCCAGGCCTAAAAATTTATCCAGTAAACCGACAACCATCACATCCCCCACACCCCCCACCTCCACCACCCTCCAGTAATCTTTCCCGTTCCTCACCAGACCTACCTGCTTTCAGGCCAGCTTGAACTGTGACCTTGTGCTGTAGGATTTCATACCTGGAAGGCCTCTAGCCTGTTAATCAGGCTGGTTGTGGGTAGGAAACCTACAGAAAAACATTTAAAGATGTTCTGCTGTTAAAAACTGCAGGACGTTCAGGAACCCTGTATTTGTGACCTCAAAGCAGCAGTCACCCTACCCCTCATGCTAAATCCAAGCGGTACTTACAAACGAGAAGAAAGGATGTGATTGCCTGGAACAAGATCACCAAAATAGTTATGTACATTTTTTATTGACCTGATAGTTTAGGAAGATATATCCCTGATTAAATTGATTATTATAGATATATAGATCAGAGGTTGCAGACATAAAGTGATTTCAGTGGGAGAAACTGTACTTCTTAGTTTCACATCATGGATCTCCTTCTTTTCCTTGGGAACGAGGATGACTTTCTTCCACTCCAGGGTTGTGGGTCCTTATGTTACTGAATAGTCCAATTCTGGATCCACACCCTCTGCCACAGGTGGGGCAGGTTGTGTTTGATGAGGTGAGTGAATGGGATGCTCGAAATTCCGAACACTCCTTCCATTGTTTGTACTTGGTCACTGCCTGGACATGTCGATGTTGTTCGAACTGGCTGGCACTTTCGCGGATGCTTCTTCTCCATTTTGGGTGGTTTCGGGCAAGAGATTCCCACATATCAGTGGAGATGTCACATTTTTTCAGGGAGGCTTTAAGGACATCCTTGAAGCATTTCCTCTGCCCTCCTGTTAACCTCTTGCCCTGATGGAGCTTGGAGTAGAAATCTTGTTTTGGGAGCCTTGTGTCAGGCATGCGGACGATGTGGCCCTCCAGCATAACTGACTAGCCATGACCAGTCTCGATACTGGGGATGTGGCCTGAGAGAGGACACTGATATTGGAGCGCCTGTCCTGCCACTGAATTTGCAGGATCTTGCGGAGATACCACTGGTGATATCTCTACAGAGCTTTGAGATGTCTGCTGTACAATGTCCATGTTTCTGACGCATACAGGAGGGAAGGTACATTAGTTGGTTGTATACCTACCCATTGTGTATTTGTGCTGGATGTTACTTCCCAGTGATCCAAAAGATGATGAAGTTATGTAGACTGGAGTCTCAACTGAGCTTTTGACAAATGCAGTTAGTGTTAAGCATAGAATTATTTTTATTTATCAGTTCCCAGATTGATCCAGGCTATTGTTCCATGAACTAGCCATAGCTTTGCCACAAACAATGCTGCAATGGATACCTTTTTATGGATGCTCCATAGGGGACTGTGGTAAAATGATATTTAGTCATCTTACCCAAGGAGAACTGTTTGGTTAATTTAATAGTGGACTTGTGGTTGCTCACACAAAGTACTGCATACCAGTTTTTAAATCTCATAATTTGGGCTTGCACCCTCCCAATACTTTTTTTCACTTATAGGATTTATGTTTCCCAGAATCAGAAACTTAATGAGAGTTTTGTGTATGGGATCTTGTAATTTTTCTACTGGATAGTATGTACAATTTGCACAACTGATATCAGCCATTCCAGATATAATAAGCCAAGCTATTAAATAGGTTTTTTTTGCAATGAATAATTTACAGAAGCAAGGGAGCCAACAATTTAATGTCGATCCAGAAGGCTGAAAACGGTTCACAGTCGTACAAAACCGACAAATCCTTTTGAATTCTTAAGGAATTTCTGATCAAGTACTTGTGGGAAAAAATATAAGCACATTGTTTTACTTATGTTGAGGAACAGTCTTCAGTAGGATTATGAAAATGTAAGTTTACCAAGCCTAATTTACCTACAAGCAGCATCACAAGATAAACTGAAATGTTGACATATGATTTAAATGTTTTTTTTTAATACCCAGAATATAAACAATGTTCCAGTTTTCACAAGCTATAAACACAGGGCATGTGGCTTCCTGTGTTGGGCATTTAAGGAATGTAAATCTACATTGTCTCGGTTTGACAATTTTAACATAATCTGAGCCCACAACAGACGTTTAGCATATTTCATTGACACCTGGTTCAAAAAAATCTTTCAATTAATTTGTTTATGATCAAAAACAAGTAGCTTTCTTCCTGCAGCCTGTCTTAATCAGACACTAGCATCTCAACAATGTTGTTCTCTTCAAACAACTAATGTAGTAATCTAGACATTTTGTCTACTGTGTGTTCTGCATTACGAATGTGATGTTTTCAAACTGTTGTGTGGGACTAATCAAAGATAAGAAAAACTGTGGGAAACAAATTCAGCTTCATTCCATCTACTTGCTACTGGGCACAATAGTGTTACTACTCAAAGCAGTAGGTTTGAATAAATGATATAAAGACATATTTCCGTTGTGCATCTGCACACAAATGTTAATTGCCCAGCTGACTTTGTGTTGTTTTGTGACTATCCTTAACTTCTAACAACGACGACTTTTTGCACTTATATAGCACTTTTGAGTAATAGAACATCTCAAGGCACTTGACAGGAGTGTTATCAGATAAAAATTGACACCGAGCCACATAAGGAGGCCAGAATGCAGCGATCTAAGAATTATATAGTTGCTTAAAACGATTCTGTGTTTGAAATAAGAAATATTGTTTTTTCATTTGTTCATGGGATGTGGATGTCACTGGCAAGGTCAACATTTATTGCCCATTTCTAATTGCCCTCCAGAAGGTGGTGGTGAGCTGCCTTCTTGAACCGCTGCAGTCTATGTGGAGTAGGTACACCCACAGAGCGATTAGGAAAGGAGTTCCAGGATTTTGACCCAGCAACAATGAAGGAACGGTGATATAGTTCCAAGTCAGGATGTTGTGTGACTTGGAGGGGAACTTGCAGCTGGTGGTGTTCCCATGTCCTTGTTCTCCTCGACGGTAGAGATCACAGGTTGGAAGGTGCTGTCGAAGAAGCCTCGGCAAGTTGCTGCAGTACATCTTGTAGATGTACACACTGCAGCCACTATGCACTTGTGCTGCAGGGAGTGAATGTTTAGGCGGTGAGTGGGTCTCAATCAAGGAGGCTGCTTTGTTCTGAATGGTGTTGAGCTTCTTCAGTGTTGTTGGGGTTGCACACATCCTGACTTTACAAGTTGATGGTGGAAAGGCTTTGGGGAGCCAGGAGGTGAGTCATTTTTTTAGAGATATTTTTAGAGATACAGCACTGAAACAGGCCCTTCAGCCCACCAAGTCTGTGCCAACCAACAACCACCCACTTATCCCAATCCTACATTAACCCCATATTCCCTACCACATCCCCACCATTCTCCTACCACCTACCTACACTAGGGGCAATTTACAATGGCCAATTTACCTATCAACCTGCAAGTCTTTGGCTGTGGGAGGAAACCGGAGCACCTGGCAAAAACCCAAATGGTCACATGGAGAACTTGCAAACTGTGCACAGGCAGTACCCAGAACTGAACCCGGGTTAATGGAGCTGTGAGGCTGCGGTGCTAACCACTGCACCACCATTTGCTGAAGAATTCCCAGCCGCTGACCTGCTCTTGTAGCCACAGTATTTATATGGCTGGTCCAGTTAAGTTTCGGGTCAATGGTGACCACTGAGATGCTGATAGTGGTGGATTCAACAATGGTAATGCCATTGACTGTCAAGGGGAGGTAGGTAGACTCTCTTATTGGAGATGGTCATTCTGTGGCGTGAATGTTAGTTACCACTTATTAGCCCAGGCCTGATGATGACCATATCTTGCTGCATGCGGGCATGTACTACTTCATAATGGGAGGACCTGTGAACGGAACTGAACACCGCAATCATCAGCAAATATCCCCACTTCTGACCTTATGATGGAAGGAAGGTCATTGATGAAGCAGCTGAAGGTAGTTGGGCCTAGGACGCTACCCTGAGGAACTTCTATAGCAATATCCTGGGGCTGAGATGATTGGCCTCCAAGAACACAACAATTTTCCTTTATGATAGGTATGACTCTAGCCAGTGGAAAGTTTTCCCGCTGATTCCCATTGACCTCAATTTACCGGGGCTCCTTGATGCCACATTCGGTCAAATGTTGCCTTGATGTCAAGGATACTCTTGCCTTGTCTCTGGAATTCAGCTCTTTTGTCCATGTTTGGACCAAGGCTGTAATGAGGTCGAGTGCCCCTGGCAGAATCCAAACTGAGCATCGGTGAGCAGGTTATTGCTGAGTAAGTGCTACTTGATAGCACTGTCAACGACAACTTCCATCACTTTGCTGATGATTGAGAGTAGACTGATGGGCGGTAATTGTTCAGGTTGGATTTGCCTTGCTTTTTGTGGCCAGGACATACCTGGGCAATTTTCCACATTGTTGGGTAGATGCCAGTGTTGTAGCTGTAGTGGAACAGCTTGGCCAGGGGTGTGGCTAGTTCTGGAGCACAAGCCTTCCACACAATAGCCAGGAAGTTGTCAGGCCCCATAGCTTTTGCTGTATCCAGTGCACTGAGCTGTTTCTTGATATCACATGGAGTGAATCAAATTGGCTGAAGAATAGCATCTGTGAGGCTGGGGACCTCAGGAGGAGGCTGAGATGGATCATCCACTTGGCTCTTCTCGCTGAAGTTGGTTGCAAATGCTTCAGCATTGTCTTTTGCAATAGTGCTGGCTTTCAACATCATTCAGAATGGGGAAGTTTGTGGAACCTCCTCTTCCTCCTCCACCTGTTAATTATCCACCACCATTCGCAACTGGATGTGGCATGACTGTAGAGCTTTGCTTTGATCGATTAAGTGTGGGATCACTTTTCTATTACTATTGCATGCTGCTACTGCTGTTTAGAATGCACGTGGTCCTGTGTTGTAGCTTCGCCAAGTTGACTCCTCATTCTTGGCACCTCAGGTGCTGCTCCTGGCATGCTCTTCTACATGCCTTATTGAACCAGGGTTTGTTCCCTGTTTGATGGTTATGGTAGAGTGAGGGATATGCCGGGCCAAGAGGTTACACATTGTGGTGGAATACAATTCTGCTGCTGGTGATTGCCAACAGTGCTTCATGGATGTCCAGTTTTGAGTTGCTCAATCTGTTCTGAGTCTATTCCATTTAACACAGTGGTAGTACCACGCCATACAATCGGTGTCCTCAATGTGAATATGTAACTTCAGCTCCACAAGGACTGTGTGGTGGTCACTCCTGCCAATACTGTCATGGATAGGTGCATCTGTGACAGGTAGATTGGCGAGGATGAAATCAAATAGGTTTTTCCCTCGTTGCTTCTCTCTCCAACTGCTGCAGGCCCAGTCTGGCAGATATGTCCTTCAGGACTTAGCCAGCTCAGTCAATAATGATGCTACTGAGCCACTCCTTGTGGTGGACATTGAAGTTCCCCCACCCAGAGTACATTCTGTGCCCTTGCTACCCTCAGTGCTTTTTCCAAGTGGTGTTCAACATGGAGGAGTACTGATTCATCAGCTGAGGGAGGGCGTTAGGTAATAATCAGCAGGAGGTTTCCTTGCCCATGTTTGACCTGACGTCACGAGGAGAACTTTGCAGGGTCAACAAGAGCAGAGTTGTCTTTCTCATAACCGGTGCCTAGTTCTATGCCAGATGGTCTGTCCGGTTTTATTCTTGCTGGAATTTTTCATGCAAGTTTGATGTATCTGAATGGCTTGCTCAGCCATTTCAGAGGGCAGTTAAGGGTCAACTACATTGCTGTGGGTCTGGAATTGCATGCAGACCAGACCTGCTAAGGAAGGCAGATTTCCTTCCCTGAGTAACAATAGTGAACCAGATGTGTTTTTACAACAATCTGGTAGTTTCATGGTCAACAAAAGCTACTAGCATTTTAATTCCAGATTTATTTAATTGAATTTAAATTCCCAGCTGCTGTGATGGAATTTGAACTCATCTCCAGATTATTAGTCCAGCTCTCTGGATTATAAATCCAGTAACATAACCACTATGCTACCATTCCATCCAATTACGGAATACTTTAGGAAGGGAGACAAAAACTTGCTAGTCCTAGTTAACGGTCAAAAACTTACTCAATGAGAAATTGTAGAATGCCGAAACGATTGCATGAGGATAGGCATTGAGTGGAATTAATTCTATATGCCAGTGATGCCATTGATTCTCTAGCCAGCAGAAAAGCCCCTGGGAAGGACAGCATTACCCCTGAAATAATCAAGAGTGCCAAGCCTGCTATACTCTCAGCACTACATGAACTGCTATGCCTGTGCTGGGACGAGGGAGCAGTACCCCAGGACATGCGCGATGCCAATATCATCACCCTGTATAAAAACAAAGGTGACCGCGGTGACTGCAACAACTACCGTGGAATCTCCCTGCTCAGCATCGTGGGGAAAGTCTTTGCTCAAGTCGCTCTAAACAGGCTCCAGAAGCTGGCCGAGCGTGTCTACCCTGAGGCACAATGTGGCTTTTGTGCAGAGAGATCGACCGTTGACATGCTGTTCCTCCTTCATCAGATACAGGAGAAATGCCGCGAACAACAGATGCCCCTCTACATTGCTTTCATTGATCTCACCAAAGCCTTTGACCTCGTCAGCAGACGTGGTCTCTTCAGACTACTAGAAAAGATTGGATGCCCACCAAAGCTACTAAGTATCAGCACCTCATTCCATGACAATATGAAAGGCACAATTCAACATGGTGGCTCCTCATCAGAGCCCTTTCCTATCCTGCGTGGCGTGAAACAGGGCTGTGTTCTCGCACCCACACTTTTTGGGATTTTCTTCTCCCTGCTGCTTTCACATGCGTTCAAGTCCTCTGAAGAAGGAAATTTCCTCCACACAAGATCAGGGGGCAGGTTGTTCAACCTTGCCCGTCTAAGAGCGAAGTCCAAAGTATGGAAAGTCCTCATCAGGGAACTCCTCTTTGCTGACGATGCTGCTTTAACATCTCACACTGAAGAGTGCCTGCAGAGTCTCATCGACAGGTTTGCGTCTGCCTGCAATGAATTTGGCCTAACCATCAGCCTCAAGAAAACGAACATCATGGGGCAGGACGTCAGAAATGCTCCATCCATCAATATTGGCGACCACGCTCTAGAAGTGGTTCAAGAGTTCAGCTACCTAGGCTCAACTATCACCAGTAACAAGCGCATGAGAGAGGCTTCCACTGCTATGTCCAGACTGGCCAAGAGAGTGTGGGAAAATGGCGTACTGACACGGAACACAAATGTCCGTGTGTATCAGGCCTGTGTCCTCTGTACCTTGCTCTATGGCAGCGAGGCCTGGACAATGTATGTCAGCCAAGAGCGACGCCTCAATTCATTCCATCTTTGCTGCCTCCGGAGAATACGACAGGACCGTATCTCCAACACAGAAGTCCTCGAGGCGGCCAACATTCCCAGCTTATACACACTACTGAGTCAGCGGTGCTTGAGATGGCTTGGCCATGTGAGCCGCATGGAAGATGGCAGGATCCCCAAAGACACATTGTACAGCGAGCTCGCCACTGGTATCAGACCCACCGGCCGTCCATGTCTCCGCTTTAAAGACGTCTGCAAACGCAACATGAAATCCTGTGACATTGATCACAAGTCGTGGGAGTCAGTTGCCAGCGTCCGCCAGAGCTGGCGGGCAGCCATAAAGGTGGGGCTAAAGTGTGGCGAGTCGAAGAGACTTAGTAGTTGGCAGGAAAAAAGACAGAGGCGCAAGGGGAGAGCCAACTGTGTAACAGCCCCGACAAACAAATTTCTCTGCAGCACCTGTGGAAGAGCCTGTCACTCTAGAATTGGCCTTTATAGCTACTCCAGGCGCTGCTTCACAAACCACTGACCACCCCCAGGCGCTTATCCATTGTATCTCGAGATAAGGAGGCCAAAGAGAGAGATGGGAATTCTATATATGTCAGGTACCCTTTGGCTATTTTATTTAAAGCATGTTGTTTGATATATATATTTATATAATGAGAGCGAGAGAGAGATTAATCTCACAAACCACATATTTCCATAGGAACTGTTCTCAGCAGTTCTCTGTCCCAGAATCCTCCATCGATATCTCTGAGTGTGTCCTGTCCACCAGCAGGACAACCCCACTAGAGGTGGCAGCACAGAGGTATCTCTCACCGTTCTGGTGTGAGATATCTTTCAGCTCTACAGGTGTTTGATCATTATGTTGGAAATGAATAAGGCTGTCAAAAGCAAATTGGAGAAAACAATCTGCAGGGCTATGGGGAGAAGGCGGAGGAGTGGGAGTAGGTGAGTTGCTCTTGCAGAGAGCCGGCACAGCCATGATAGACCGAATGGCCTCTTTCTGAGCTGTAGCCATTCTATAATTTTATTCTATAAACTTTTAACAAAGTGTAGCCCATTACTAATAGCCCAAATATAATATAGCTTTGACAGTGGGACAAAGAGCTGATTAAGAGTTTAAAGTTAGTTACATGAACTAGTGCAACAAAATCATAATTTTAGGAAGATAAATTTTGTAAGGGGTACTATGGGGCAATGAATTTGAACATAAATTCAGCACCACAGAATGGAACAACACTGTTCAGTTTCAGACTTCTCTCCAGTTCCTGTGAATTTTACTGGCTGGGGTGTTGCCATTTCTACCCAATGCCTCTCTACAAGGTTTAGTGGGAGTTCATTAGATATAGTCCCGCCGGAGCCAATTCTATTCAGTTCTATCAGAAGGAGGCATTGGCAGATGGTATTTCCCCTGCCTTCCTTGCAGTTGAGTTGTTTGAGCCTGATAAAAGTGGGGCTAAGACCTAAAGGGAAATGGCCTCAAAATATTGTTGACATTCAAGTGACTTTTGTGTTTCCAATGTGGATGTTGAAGCTACTTTTGATACTGATGTTTGCAGTATTCTCCTTTCCCTCAACAATGGATTTCAACCACATGGTTACAATAGCCCAGAGTCAATAGTAAAACTACCACAATTAGTGCTCGAACAACCTCTTATTTTTAAAATTTATTGAGATCATCACACTCCAATTATAATTAGTGTTTCCACGGAAGAGCTGATGGACGAAGTGGGTGTGCAGTTTAAAGTTGTCTTTATTTCATAGTGGGAGAGGAATATGAACATTGTTGACCTACAGGAGCAGCATAATATAAATCAATACATTCTGTTTTTTTGTGCTTGTATTTCCTTTAAAACAAACTCTTTTTGATCTTCTGTAGCTGCCCTGCAATGTAGTTGGAAAAGAAATTCACTTTTGAGAGCTGTGAGGAAGCAGTGATGCTCATTGCATGTTAACTACGTGGTGCATTATCATTGTTACTGTATCCAATTCTCTTTTAAATGATAGCAGCGTATGTTTTAGCCTGTAGCTATACAATTCTTTTCAAGCCATCAATGAGATTGGCACAGCTCCAGTTGCAAAATAAAGGTGTTTTGGTCGATGAAAGTATTTCAAGTGATGCTTACCGACACAGTTCCTTTCGCTACAACTGCAAAACATTTTTCTGTACTACATTTTCATGTGAAAAGCCTGCTTAATCATCTGCAGAATTGTGTCGTTCAATGGAGTTATTTAACTACACCCCCTGGGTTGTTGCAGAGCAAACAACTGAGCCTTCTGGAGAGCATAAAGGAGAAGCAGGTGCATGCTCTGTGCCCTATTCACTTTCACATTGACAGTTCTGTCCTAATCTGTAGACAAACAAGAGACAGGTGACACAGTATGCATTTGCAGCCATATGCAATGGAACTGATTCAGCAAACAAAGTCTGGCTTGTTACATTGTTTGCATTGTTCGTACATAGCAACATGCCCTTTCAATCTTGTGGCCTTCACCAGACATGAAGTAATATAATGTGAACTTGAAGTTTCCTTTATGTCAATGTTCATGTATTTAAATAACCCAAAATTGTCAAAGTTTACATTTATTCCCATCTGTATAAATGCAACACTTCCAGAATTCCACAATTGAAATGTTGTTGCATTTGCAACATTATTTGTCAATGTATTATCTACATAGTTAAATATTATTACTGTTTACAATATTAATCAATATAAACTAATATTATTGTGCCAATAAAATGTTCTGCAAAAGTAGATTGCAGTGCAGGAACTTTGCTGAAAGCCCGCATCAGAATGCAGCTTGATAACTACACAAGCTTAATGCACAAAGATGTTTGTTGTTTTCAGCAAAATGTCTGTAAATGTCCTTTGCTGAATTCTTGCAGGGTGCTTATTGATCGCAGGTTTGCAATTGCTATTTCTGAGAGGCTGCTGGAAAGCAGCTGTAGTTACTGACCTCCACAGTTAATATCTCAATTCAGAGGTTGACCAAACTGCTAAGCAAGTGTGACCCACTAAATGTTGGAAAGTGACTCTTTACAGAATTATGTTTACAGGAATATCACCCACCTGTATCCAGTAACTAAAGGCATTCTAAGTGTCTTGTTTAAGTATTTTGTGGGTCATCCCTCTGCCCAACTCCTGGTCATTCCTTCCAGGAATATTTTCTTTCTACAACTGCAGAGAAAATCTGTTAATTGGAGTGCTTGAAGGTTTGTAGTTTGGTTCTGAGCTGCATGTTTGTAGATAGTTATATAAATGGATGCTCCCAGGTTCGTGTTGAGTTAGTTGATCACAGTCAGAGCAGCAATGAACACATTAGAATTTGTCCCTTGTTTTCCAGGCCGGAAAGTATAAAAATGGCCCAAGTTCCTGCTTGTTATTGCACAGTGAACCCTGCTGGGTATTGTATCTGAAATTTGAGTGTGGACATGATTGGGTTTGTCAGTGATGACCCCTCTTCTGGTCAAATAACCTGAGTGCTTACTCTCCAGGCTTACATGAGGAATTGTTACTTGTTTAAAATACTACAATTGCAACCCAGGACAATGAATTATTTACATAGTTAAATATTATTACTGTTTACAATATTAATTCAAAATAAACTAATATTACTGTGTCAGTAAAATATTCTGTAAAAGTAGATTGCAGTGCAGAAGCTTTGCTGAAAGCCCGCATCAAAATGCAGCTTGATAACTACACAAGCTCAAAGCTCAAATGTTTGTTGTTTTCAGCAAAATGTCTGTAAATGTATTTTTCGTGAAAGGCAGAGTGGCAAGCGAGGGAAAGACAAAAGAAAATGTTTTAAATTCTTCTCTTTTGCTTCAACAATACTTGGTTCCAATCAAGAGTATCACAGGTCGACCTTCTATAGCGTTACACAGAACCAGGAGTAGGCCCTTTATCCTCTCGAGTCTCTTCCACCATTTCATTAGATCATGGCTAATCTTTCCTGGACACCATTTATTTCCTTTTGTTCAAAGTCCCTTGATACTTAGTTAACACAAATCTGTCAATTTCAGTCTTAAAAATTACAATTGACACAGCATCCACATCCTTTTGGGAAGAGAGTTCCAAATTTCCACTACCTTTCAGTGGAAACGTGCTTCCTGATTTCACTCCTGAATGGCCTTGCTTTAATTTTAAGATCGTGGCCCCTTGTTCTTCATTGCCTGCCACCCCAGTGAAAATAGCTTCTCTGTATTTCCTCTATAGAATCCCTTCAGCATTTCAACAACCCAATTAGATCACCCTTCAGATTTCTAAACTGAATGGAACACAAGCCAAGTTAATGCAACATGTCCTCATAATTTAAGCCTTTAATCACTAGTATAATTCTGGTGAATCTGCGTTGTAGATTAGTGAAGACCAATATATCCTTTCTGAGGGTGCTGTGTTCAAAACTGAACGCAGTATTCCAGATCGGGTCTGATCATGGCTCTTTATAACTATAACTGAAGCATAACTTCCTCCCCATTGTATTCTAACCATCTTGACAAAGTCTAACATTCCAATAACCTCTACACCAATCTCTCTACACCTCCATCCCCCACCAGGACGGTTTGAGGGCTCTCCGCTTCTTCCTTGAACAGAAGCCCAACCAGTCCCCATCCACCGCCATCCTCCTCCTCCTGGCTGAACTTGTTCTCACATTGAACAACTTCTCCTTCAACTCCACTCACTTCCTTCAAGTAAAAGGTGTTGCTATGGGTACCCGCATGGATCCTAGTTATGCCTGTCTTTTTGTTGGATATGTCGAACATTCCTTGCCCCCTCCCCCAACTCTTTTTCCGGTACATTGATGACTGTATCAGTGCTGTTTCCTGCTTCTGCCTGGAACTAGAAAACTTTATCAATTTTGCTTCTAATTTCCACCCTTCTCTCACTGTCACATGGTCCATCTCCGACACTTCCCTTTCCTTCCTCGACTTCTCTGTCTCCATCTCCGGGGATAGGCTGTCTACTAATATTCATTATAAGCCCACAGACTCCCACAGCTACCTTGACTACACTTCTTCACACCCTGCCTCCTGTAAGGACTCCATTCCATTCTCCCAGTTTCTCGGTCTCCGACGCATCTGCTCTGATGATGCTTCCACGACAGTGCTTCTGATATGTCTTTCTTTTTCCTCAACTGAGGATTGCACAGCCCCCCCCCCCCCGCCCACATTGTGGTTGACAGGGCCCTCAACCGAGTCCGGCCCATTTCCTGCAACTCTACCCGCAGCCCTTCACCTCGCTCTCAGAACCGCGACAGGGTTCCCCTTGTCCTCACTTTCCACCCCACCAGCCTCCACATCCAAAGGATCATCCTCCGCCACATCCAATGTGATGCCACTACCAAACACATCATCCCCTCCCTTCCCCGTCAGCATTCCAAGGGGATATTTCCCTCCGCGACACCCTCGTCCACTCCTCCATTACCCCCACCACCTCGTCCCCTTACCATGGCACCTTACCCTGCAGTCGCAGGAGGTGTAATACCTGCCCATTTGCCTCCTCTCTCCTCATTATCCAAGGCCCCAAACACTCCTGTCAGGTGAAGCAGCTATTTACTTGTACTTCTTTCAATGTAGTATACTGTATTCACTGCTCACAGTGTGATCTCCTCTACACTGGGGAGACCAAGTGCAGATTGGGTGATCGCTTTGTGGAACACCTCCGCTCAGTCGAGCTTCTGGTTGCTGGCCATTTCAACACTGCCCCCCTGCTCTCATGCTCACATCTCTGACCTGGAATTGCTGCAGTGTTCCAGCGAACATCAACGCAAGCTTGAGGAAGAGCATCTCATCTACTGATTAGACACACTACAGCCTGCTGGACTGAACATTGAGTTCAATAATTTCAGAGCATGACGGGCCCCACCTTTTTATGTTTAGTTATTTTTTCTTTTTTCATTTTTATTTGGTTATTTTATTTTATTTTAGTTCTTTTAGTTTGGTTAGTTTGTTTTTACTGTGCCTACCTACTGTTTCTGTTTTTTAAAAAACATTTTTAATGTTGTGCTTGGAGTGCTTTGTGCTTTACAGTCTATTCACACCCTCTCTGTACTAACACTTTGTCTTTCAGCACACCATTAACATACCGTTTGCCTTTGTTCCATGACCTTCTGGTCAGTTATTCTCTGTGACTTATCAACACCTCTTTTGTTATCTCTTGCCCCCACCCCCCACTTTACTTGTGTAAAACCTTTTACATTTCTAATATTTGTCAGTTCTGAAGAAGGGTCACTGAACTGATACATTAACTCTGCTTCTCTCTCCACAGATGCTGCCAGACCTGTTGAGTATTTCCAGCATTTTTTTAAATTCCAATAGCCTTTCTGATTACCTTTCGTACTTGTACACAAGCTTTTAGTGATTGCTGTACCTGGATATCCAAATCCCTTTGCTACGCCAGAATTTTGTAGTCTCTTGACATTCAGAAAGTATTTTGATTTGTCTTTCTTGGATCCAAAGTGAATTACTTCACACTTCCCCACATTGCATTCTATCTGCCACAGTTTTGCCCACACGCTTAATCTGTCTGCGTTCCTCTGTAACTTCCTACTCACATCTACATAACTTACTGTGCCTCCTAACATAAGGCAGGATTTTCCTGTGGGCTTCTGAACCCTGCCATCAGGCAGAAATGTGGGTCAGAAAACCCTCACTGTGTGGGAAACAGTCACTCATTATGATTTTCCCCAGGGTGGCCAATTAATGGTCAGAGGGCAGGCTCGCTATCTAATTTAGGAAGGTGGGAAGGGCTGTCAAAGCTGGAGGGCCAATCAGAGGCCTTCCAGCTTGAAAGGAGCAGCAGGCTACAATGGAAGGTAAGTACGGGAGAGGGCACTTCAAAATGGAAGCACCCTCTCTCCAACTTTTTAAAATTTAAATTTAAAAATATTGGGATTTGCACCCAGGCCACCACTGTAGAGGGTGGTGGGGGAATCTCTCTACAGGATGGCCTGTGACTGCTGCTGCATTCAGGCAGGCAGGGAGGGCCTCTTGACCGTCTGAAGTGCTGGCCCCCAGGCCTGCCGCTGGGAGGCTGCTTCCAGGCACCTAAACTGGCCCCTGCCACCTGAACCTGGAGGCCGACTGGAAAATCCTTTAATGGCCTTGTGTCCCATAAAAAGCTGTGCATTTACCTGCTGCATGCGGGTTGGTAGGCCTGCCGCCATCCCCCCCGCCACCACCCCCCGCTCCCCACCCCCATCTTGCCTCCAGGAAAATGTCCCGGGGTGAGGTGGAATCTGGGAACTGGCGCGCCGGTTAGTGTGCTATTTTTAGCTCCTGTCCACTTCCGATCCCCACCTCAGTAGGCCTAAACATCAAGTTCATGGTGTCATCTGCAAACATGGATGTACAACTCTCTATTCCTTCATCAAGTCATTGATCTATATGATGAAAAGCTGAGTCCCCAGCCACAGATGGTCCACAGCAGAGGCCCCCCCAAGTCCACAGAGAGGTCGCCTCCTTTTACTGAGTAACCTCCCCGTGTAGCAGAAGGCCGCCCCACTACTGGTTTAATTCCAGCGGTGGAGAAATGAGGCTCTTAAATGGCTACTCATTGGCCTCAATTGGCCTCTGAGTGCAATGGGCCCTCTGTTGCACTTCTATGGGCCCCCCTGCCTCCTAGCCTGTCTCGGGAGGGGTGGGGGAGTGGCGGGAGTGCACATTAAATTCAGCCAGGTAAGTTAAAGTATCTCTTGTTTGCCTCTATCTTCATGCTGCTATTTTTCTCTCTCTGCCTTTTGACTTTTGCTTCTTTCCTCTTAACTCACTTTCTTCTCTCATTGTCATCTGCTTGTCTTTTACTTTTTTCCTTTCAGGTGGCAGGTGATGGATGTTATGATATGGTGAATTGGAAAAGGAACCATCAATGACCTCAGTAATTCCCTTCTCACCCTTTTCTACAATGCCTCATACTTTTCCCAATGCCATGCTCCCAATGTATCTCATACTCCTTCACTTTGCCACCGTCCATTCCCTTCCTACCATGCCTTACTCCATCAGCTTTTACCTCTTCCCTCCGTTTAATTATCCATTCAGTCCTTGCACCTGTCCCTTCCCTTTCTTGAGTTTTATTCACCTTGCCCTTAACCCTACATCCACTAATTTTCTCCTTAACTTCCACTTATTCTCATAAATGGCACTTTTGCTCAGCCCTCCTGATATATCTATCTTCGGATTGGCAACCATTTTTGTCTGATTACACCTCTGTGAAGTGCCTTTGAATGTTTTCGATGTTAAAGGTGCTATTTAAATGCAAGTTCTCATCATGTCATCTTCCTTGTCTTCTTACTGCCTATGGACTTCTGGAAAACGGTTGTCATAAACCTGTGTCTGAACAACCATTCTGTGATGCTCACCACCAGACTTTAATAAATAAAAGATCAGAAGGGAGCAGAAAAAAAAGACTTGTCCAGGATGCAGCTGTAGCCATGATGGGATCCATATCCAATTATACCAGCTAGGAGAATGTGCATCATATTACACTTCATTCAAATAATGAAAACCTTTTGTGTAAAGCCTATAATATTTTTGTATCAAGATGCAAGATTTTTATTGAATGGAAACGCAGCATGCACTGTCTCAGGCTGCAAATTTTATTCCAAGATAACTCTGACTTCCTTCAGTGCTTACTGATGTATCCATTAGGTTACTGGAAGGAGATGCTGTGAGTTGAATTCTAATAGACAGGTAGTCACTCAGTTTTATAATGTAACCAAATAGATGTTGTGTAGAAAGCCTATTGTATTGCAGTCCTCACTTTATAATGTTGTCTTGGATAGCTTAGAAAGCATTCTGATTGTAACAGCTGTAGTTATTCACCCCCAGGAGTGTCGTAGCATCCTGACCAGCATACATCACATAACATTCCATGTAGGATTTATTCTCAATGCTCTCATAGCAACCATCCTGATACAAATGCCATGTTGATTCATTTAGGGGGAGTCCCCAACTCTGCACAAGCACAGAGAATTTATGTAAGGGGTGACGTAAATTTGAGAAGAATGAAGCAGGTTAAGGTGAGCATAATGTAATGTACAGTGGACACAGACAATCAGGTGCAGGACTCAAGCTAACTGATAAACTTATAAGCAGTGCTCTATCTCACTTAGCACAGGGCTGTACCTATAATTTCACAATTGTCAGTTGGCCATTGGGAGAGCT
The DNA here is from genome assembly GCF_036365525.1 of Heterodontus francisci. Taxonomy (NCBI): domain Eukaryota; kingdom Metazoa; phylum Chordata; class Chondrichthyes; order Heterodontiformes; family Heterodontidae; genus Heterodontus; species Heterodontus francisci. The sequence continues at coordinate 54,209,399 of NC_090387.1, read as the reverse complement.
AACCTTTGGAATTGATTTTAAAAAAGGCCTAACACTCTTTGGGCTTGCGATTCTAGCTGTTACATTGGGAATCTCTCCTGGAGGACTTTGCAGGACCTGGGAAAAGTTCACTCATTTCTTCGGCATTGGCAAGTGATTATACCATTAAGGGATGTACCATTGTGGAAATGCTGTAAAGTCCAGCAGAAATCCCCAATGGTGGTAATGGGAGGAGTTTGGCTGGTATCTTCCGGACTTATAAAATTCACAGGCTTCAGGACCATTTCCGGGTTTCAACCCTGCCCACGTCAGCGGTTTATGTGCAAACTTATGGGAGGCAGCTAGCTAACAGGCTGCCTCCACATTCGCTGTCAAATTAGGGATGGCGGGTGCATGTGGACATGAGAGGCAATTGGAGAGCCCGCAAGGATGGTCAGCTGGCAGTCACACTGGGACAGATGAGTACTGCTCAGGCAGAGGGAGAGCGAGAGGGTCCCTCAAAATGGAGGTCCTCATGAAAGGGTCCAAAAGGTGTACGAGAAATAATGGCTCAGAGTGTCAGGGCAACAGTCTGGAGGGGGAATGCCTCACTTGACTGTTTCTGATCCTTTATAGCTGCATATGCATCAGCCTATAATTGGCCTCTGATCTCTCGCCATGAAGCTGCCTCTGAAGTGTTGCTGGGATCTGGGCACGGTGCGGCATCCCTGCGATGCTGGCAAACTTGCCTCCATCTCTGAAAATTGCCGGCGATTGAGGCATTAAGTATCTTAATTGCCTGCCCACCTGCAGCGAGCATGTTCCTGATTCCAATGACAGTTCACCCTGGGAAAGTCGCCCAGAGTCAGGACCACATCTGGGAGCTATCCCAATGGGGTTTTCCCCTATTTTTTGGCACCCCTATCTCCAAACCCACCTTCAAGGGGGGAGGGAAAATTCTGGCCCTGGTGTCCCCTTGGAAACATGCTCTTTTTATGTGGGTGGGGTGGGGTGGGATGCAGTTAGCTTAACAATAAACTTAGGCAGCTAATTGCTTTGGGGGTGTAGGCCTTGATCCCAGGTTGGGCATCCAGGTGGTCCCAGAACCATCAGTAGTTAGGGACATATATATGCTGGGTTTCTCTGAACTCCTAACTCACAAAGTCTCTGCATCTAGCCTCGACTTACCGTTACAACAATGTCCATGTTTGGGATGGTGGAAGCTCCACCTGCCTCCATAGGCTATTGATGAAACTGCCAGAAAACCAAATCTCTGCATACCTGGCTTATGGCCTAACTTAGGCAATTCTGCGCACTCCCATTGAAATTGCACCAGATTACACCAGAACAGCCAGGAATTTTCTGGGCCTGGTAGATTATGCCAAGTAATTTTTTCTGCAACATGTAGGTTCGGTTACAGGGAAAGTTTTGCTTCATTTTTAGCAGACAAGTTTAAATTTCAGCACAGGAGACTGTCAGTAACACTTTTCCATTCTTTAAGTTTTGCCAACTTGTTTTCATTCATTCATAGAATGTGGCTGTTTCTGGCAAAAGCACATTTATTGTCCATCCCAAATTGCCTTTGAGAAGATGGTAGTGAGCAGCCGCCTTAAACTGCTGCAGACTATTTCGTGTAGGTACAGTCACAGTGGTGTTAGGTAGTGAATTCCAAGATTTTGACCCAGCGATGATGAAGGAGCAGAGATATATTTCCAAGTCAGGATGGTATGGGATTTGGAGGGGAACTTGCAGGTGATGGTGTTCCCGTGCATCTGCTGCCCTTGTCCTACTAGGTTTTAAAGGTCATGGATTTGAGAGGGGCTGTTGAAAGAAGCCTTGGTGAATTGCTGCAGCAAATCTTGTAGATGGTATGCACTACAGCCATATTGTGCTGGTGGTGGACAGAATAAATGTTTAAGGTTGTGAATGGGGTGCCGATCAAGTGGGCTGCTCTGTCCAGATGGTGTTGAGCTACTTGAGTGTTGTTGGAGCTGCAATCATTCAGGCAAATGGAGAATATTCCATCACACTCTTGACTTGTGTCTTGTAGGTGATGGCAAGAAATTGGGGAGTTGCAGGGTGAGTTATTCGGCTCTGAACTGCTATTTTAGCCACACTGTCTATGGGGTTGGTCCAGTTAAGTTTCTGGTCAATGGTGACCCCAAGGATGTTGATGGTGGGAGATTCAGTGATGGCAATGCAATTGACTGTCTAGGCCAGGTGGTTAGACTTCTTTTTGTTGGAAATGGTCATTGCATGGCATTTGTGTGCTGCGAATGCTACTTGCCAATTATCAGCCCAAGCCTGAATGTTGTTCAGGTCAACTGAACACTGAGATCATCAGAAAATATCCCCATTTCTGACCTTATGATGGAGGGAAAGTCATTGATGAAGCAGCTGAAGATGGTTGATGAAGGTGAAGGTAGATAATTTTGTTAAATTTGAGTGGGTCTCAAATTGGATATCCGGTGCATATACCCAAAACAGGCAGGTGCCTTATTTGACTATGCAAGTTGAAGTCCTACACTGTTTGTAGGACCCCATGGCAGTGTTGAACAGCACTTGGAGGAACCACGAAGGGTGGCAAGGGTGCAGAATGTACCTTGGATGGGAGATTTCAATGTCCATCACCAAGAGTGGCTCAGTAGCACCACTACTGACCAACCTAGCCGAGTCCTACAGACTGGGTCCGCATCAGGTGGTGAGGGAGTCAACATGAGGGAAAAACATACTTGACCTTGCCCTCACCAATCTGCCTGCCACAGATGCATCTGTCCATGACAGTATCGGTAGGAGTGACCACTGCACAGACCTTGTGGAGACAGAAGAATGCAGGAAGGCATGTTAGTTGCAGCATCAGGCATAGCTCAAAATGTGGTGTCATCCTGGTAGAGCTACAACACAGGACTACTTGCATGCCAAACTGCATAAGCAGCATGCAATAAACAGAGCTAAACAGGGCGGCACAGTGGCGCAGTGGTTAGCACCGCAGCCTCACAGCTCCAGGGACCCGGGTTCGATTCCGGGTACTGCCTGTGTGGAGTTTGCAAGTTCTCCTTGTGTCTGCGTGGGTTTCCTCCGGGTGCTCCGGTTTCCTCCCACAAGCCAAAAGACTTGCAGGTTGGTAGGTAAATTGGCCATTATAAATTGTCACTAGTATAGGTAGGTGGTAGGGAAATATATAGGGACAGGTGGGGATGTCTGGTAGGAATATGGGATTAGTGTAGGATTAGTATAAATGGGTGGTTGATGTTCGGCACAGACTCGGTGGGCCGAAGGGCCTGTTTCAGTGCTGTATCTCTAATCTAATCTAATCTAATCCCATAACCAACGGATCAGATCTAAGCTCTGCAGTCCTGCCACATCCAGTCGTGAATGGTGGTGGGTAATTAAACAACCGACAGGAGGAGGAGGCTCCACAAATATCCCCCCATCCTCAATGATGCGGGTGCCCAGCACATCAGTGCAAAAGATAAGGCTGAAGCATTTGCAACAATCTTCAGCCAGAAGTGCCGAGTGGATGATCCTTTTCAGCCTCCTGCTGAGGTCCCAAGCATCACAGATGTAAGTCTTTGGCCAATTCGATTCACTCTGTGTGATATCAAGAAATGACTGAAGGCACTGGATATTGCTATGGCTATGGGCCCTGACAACCTTCTGGCATTAGTATTGAAGACATGTGCTCCAGAACTTGCTGTGCCCCTAGCCAAGCTGTTCCAGTATAACTACAACACTGGCATCTACCCAGCAATGTGGAAAATTGCCCAGGTATGTCCTGTACACAAAAAGCAGGACAAGTCCAACCTGGCCAATTACTGCCCCATCAGTCTGCTCTCAATCATCAGAGAGAGATAGAAGGTGTCATCGACAGTGCTATCAAGCGGCACTTGCTTAGCAATAACCTGCTCACTGATGCTCAGTTTGGGTTCTGCCAGGGCCACTCAGCTCCTGACCTCATTACAGCCTTGGTTCAAACATGGACAAAAGAGCTGAACTCAAGAGATGAGGTGAGAGTGACTGCCCTTGACATCAAGGCAACATTTGACCGAGTATGGCATCAAGGAGCCCGAGCAAAACTGGAATCAATGGGAAAACTCTCCACTGGTTGGAGTTGTACCTACCGCAAAGGAAGATAGTTGTGGTTGTTGGAGGTCAAGCAGCTCAGCTCCAGGACATCACTGCAGGAGTTCCTCAGGGTACTGTCCTAGGCTGAACCATCTTCAGCTGCTTCATCAATGGCCTTCCTTCAATCATAAGATCAGAAATGGGGATGTTCGCTGATGATTGCACAATGTTCAGCACCATTTGAAACTCCTCAGATACTGACGTAGTCTGTGTAGAAATGCAGCAAGACCTGGATAATGCCCAGGCTTCGGCTGATAAGTGGCAAGTAACATTCGCGCCACACAAGTGCCAGGCAATGGCCATCTCCAACAAGAGAGAATCTAACCATCTCCCCTTGACATTCAACGGCATTACCATCGCTGAATTCCCCACTGTCAACATCTGGGGGGCTACCATTGACCAGAAACTGATTTGGAACAGCCATATATATACTGTGGCTACAAGAGCAGGTCAGAGGCTAGGAATCCTGGGGTGAGTAACTCACCTCCTGTTCCCCCAAAGCCTGTCCACCATCTACAAGGCACAAGTCAGGAGTGTGATGGGATACTCTCCATTTGCCTGGATGGGAGCAGCTCCAAAAACACTCAAGAAGCTTGACACCATCCAGGACAAAGCAGCCTGCTTGATTGGCATCCCATCCACAAACATTCACTCCCTCCACCACTGACGCACAGTGGCAGCAGTGTGTACCATCTACAAGATGCACTGCAGCAATGCACCAAGGCTCCTTAGACAGCACCTTCCAAACCCGTGACCTCTGCGACCTAGAAGGACAAGGGCAGCAGATGCATGGGAACACTACCACCTGCAAGTTCCCCTCCAAGCCACAGACCATCCTGACATGGAACTATATCGTGCTTCCTTCACAGTTGCTGGGTTAAAATCCTGGAACTCCCTTCCTAAAAGCACTGTTGGTATACCGACCCCACATGGACTGCAGCGGTTCAAGAAGGCAGCTCACCACAACCTTCTTAAGGGTAATTAGGGATGGGCAATAAATGCTGGTCTAGCCAGCAACACCCACATCGAATTAAAAAAAAATCAAGTTTAATGACCAATCATTGTTTTTTTTACTATCAATTTATTTCGGTAATTTAAAACACAGATATCCAACTTTAGGAGCAAGGGGCCTAAACTAGGTGCCATGATTAATGAATGAAATAGAATTTTAGAAAGAGTGCTGGAGACACTTCAATATAATGGGAGTCTGCGTCGTCACGGTAATTTCCTATATGGGGCTGCACTCTGGTAAGGTAGAGCAGGAGAGCTGGTACATTCATGCTCAGTAACTCTGTGCAAGCCTTAGTAAGGGCTGTGGAGGTAATGAATTCAGTTTTTTATTTGTAAAACACCAAGAAATCAATGCTAAAGTGGTAGGGAACATATGAATCAATGTGAGCAACGCAGGTAATAAAACTACCAATGTAGGAGCATTGAGGATGGAAACAGGAAATCTACAAATTTAATAACGTAAGTACATAACAAATAGGAGCAGGAGTAAGCCATTTGACCCCTCAAGCTTGCTCTGCCATTCAATTAGATCATGGCTGATATGATTGTAACCTTAACTCCACTTTCTTGCCTTGAACATATTCAATAACCCAGTCTCCACTGCTCTTTGGGGAAGGGTATTCCAAAGGTTAACAACCCTCTGAGAGAAGAAATTCCTCTTCATCTCCATCCTAAAAGGGAGACCCCTTAATTTGAAACTGTACTCCCTAGTTCTAGATTCCCCCATGAAGGGAAACATCCTTTCAGCATGTACCCTATCGAGCACCCTCAGAATTTTATATGTTTCAATAAGATCACCTCTCATTCTTCTAAACTCCAATGAGTATAGGCCCAACCTGCTCAACCTTTCCTCATAAAACAACCCCTTCAACCCAGGAATCAGCCTAGTTAACATTCTCTGTACTGCTTCCAGTGTAAGTATATCCCTCCTTAAGTAAGGAGGTCAAAACTGTATGTAGTACCCTGGGTGCAGTCTCACCAATGCCCTATACATTGTTAGCAAGACTTCCCTACTTTTATACTCCATCCCCTTGCAATAAATGCCAACATTCCATTTGCCTTCCTAATCACTTGCTGCACCTGCATGCTAACATTTTGTGATTCATGTCCAAGGACACTCAGATCCCTCTGTACTGCAGCATTCTGCAGTCTCTCTCCACGTAAATAATATTCTGCTTTTCTATTCTTCCTGCCAATGTCGACAACCTCACATTTTCCCACATTATACTCCATCTGCCAAGTTTTTGTCCACTTACTTAACCCATCTACATCTCTTCGCAGACTCTGTGTCCTCCTCACAACTTGCTTTCCTACCTATCTTTGTATCACTGCATATTTGGCTACAATACACTCAGTCCCTTCAGCCAGGTCATTAATATAGATCGTAAATAGTTGAAGACCCAGCACTGATCCCTGTGGCACTCCACTAGTTATAGTTTGCCAAATTGAAAATGCCCCATTTATCCCGACTCTCTGTTTCATGTTAGCTAGCCAGTCCTCTATCCATGCTATTATATTACTCCCAGCACCATGAGCATATATCTTGTGTTGTAACCTTTTATGTGGCATCTTATCAAATGCGTTTTTGAAATCCAAATATACTACACATACTGGTTCCCTTTCCACCCTGCTTGTTACATCCTCAAAGAACTCTAATAAATTTGTTAAACACGATTTCCCTTTCATAAAACCATGTTGAGTCTGTATGATTGCATTATGATTTTCTAACTGTCCTGCTAGTACTTCCTTAATAATGAATTCTAGCATTTTCCCAATGACCGATATTAGGCTAACTGGCCTACAGATTCCTGCTTTCTGTTGCACCCCCGTCCCATTTACTTCTCAGTTTTGACAATTCTAACGTGAAGAAAATCCAAGCTTATTTGCTCTATGCACAGAAAACAGTGAGAACAGGAAAGTTGTTTTTGATAGTGATTTAATTAAACCCAAGTTGTTCAGTCAGACTTTGGTAAACATTATGTATGACTACTCATATTCTAGTGTAGTAAGAAATTCATGCAAGGCAATGTCCATCTTGGCTTGTTATTTGTTAACCCAAACAATGTACACTAAATGGAAGTAGTAGCATCTGGGAGGACAGAAATCACTGAATTATAAACTTAACATGATCTAGGAGTTAGAAATGCCAAAGACTAGGGGCTGGGTAAATAGCATTAAAAGGACCCGATTTAAAGAAATGAAGGAAAAACTGAAGTTTAAGGACTGAAAGAGTTTCTCAAAACTACAGTAGGGACAAGTAAGATACTTCCAAAGGAGTAATGTTGAAATGTATCTAAACTTAGAATCAAGCGTGACCATAATTTGATTAGAAACACATCAAATGTGAAAGAGGAAAAAATTAACTCCACAAATCTTACTTTCAGAAAAGGGAAGGGGTTTACTGGAATGCATATAGGAACATGCAGAACTATGTTAAATTGCTGATCAAAGGGAAAGAGAGAAAAAAGCATAGCTGCAGAGGCAAAATGTAAAATTTAAAAATTCATTCAGGCCTACAGTAGTAAGAGAACATCCAAGAGCAGAGGTGAAAACCATAAAAGATAGAAATTGCCTTGAAATTAAGGAGCATACAATAGTAAATATTTTGTTTTTTTCTTCTTCCAAGTATTTACAAAGGAACATGTGAGCAACATGTCCTTTCCAAAAAGAGATAACCAAGACAACATTCATGATTTTGATTTTTTTTTAAATTTCGTCGGGGGATGTGGGTGTCGCTGGCTAGGCCAGCATTTATTGCCCATCCCTAATTGCCCTTGAGAAGGTGGTGAGCTTCCTCCTTGAACTGCTGCAGTCTTTGTAGGGTAGGTACACCCACAGTGCTGTTAGGAAGGGAGTTCCAGGATTATGACCCAGCGACTGTGAAGGAATGACGATATAGGTCCAAATCAGGATGGTGTATAAAATAAGATGGAAGTCCTAGACAGACTAAAATGATTCAAAACAGAAAGTTTTTAGGATATGTAATACATAACTACAGACACTGATAGAAGCCGAATCCAGTACAACTTATAAAAAGGAAGTGAATAAATATTTGAAAAAGAAACACTTATTAACAGTATTAGGAGAGAACAGGGGAATGGAATCAAGTAAATGGCTCTTCCAGAGAGTTGGTACAGACAAAATTGGTCAAATGAACAAAGACTTGCATTTTCATAGCATCTTTCATGTCCTCAGGCTGTTCCAAAAAGCTTTACAGCCAATTAAATATATATGTATATTTAAGTGCTGTCACTGTTGTAATGTTGCAAAAGCGGCAGCCAATTTGCACGCAGCAAGCTCTGACACACAGCTATGAAATGATGATCAGCTCATTGGTTTTAGTGATGTTATTTGAGGGATGAATATTGGCCAGGGCACTCGGGAGAACGCCCCTTTTCATCAAAATAGTGGCAGGGAAAATTTTATGCCTACTCAAGAGAGCAGATGGGGCCTTCGTTTAACTCCTCATCCAAAAGATGGTGCCCCTGACAGTGCAGCACTCCCTTGTAACTGCATGGTAGTGCCAGCATTATGTGCTTTAAATCTGATTGTATAGAGCTGAAATTTAATATAATTTTTAAAATAAATTCCATGCATTACAACACTATTACCTATCCACAAAATTATTATTTTTGTCATTGGATGTCTTCATCCAATTTTTTTTTCCATTTTTATCAGATGGCCACAGTCAACAAGGACTCAGATCTGTTGGATGAACAGTTTGGATTAAATTACCAGCAAGTGGATCAGTTTACTGTTTAAGCAGGTCTCCAAGTAACTAGTCGAAGCCTACCCTTACTCTTAGGCAGATGAAAGGCAAAGCACAGCTGTAATCTTTTAGTTTTTATGGTAGATATTCTCTTTGCATTCAGTACCATCTGACACTCCTGTAATAGATCTTTGAACCAAAGTGTGCCTTTATCTCACCAATATCTAGGTAATAGTAATAGATTCAAGGAATTGGGAGAAAAAACCCTTGCTGCTCTAATATAACTGGCATTATCTTTGGAAGATGGAACAATATACACTATTGTGGTGCTCAGGCTATAAACCAATAGACACATTTATTGAACATTAAACAACTAAATAAACAATACTCTGTACAAATAGTGTATTCACAGTAATTACAAATTTCACTATTCACCTTGAAATGTGAAAACAAAGATATTTAATCTCTATCCAACATAAAATTGATCTTTGAAACACAATTATTCATTTCCAACATGATGCATAACTCCTCATGTACCTCTTTATTAGCTTTGTATCATGAACATCTCAAATTGCCTGCTCTCAGTAACAATTTATTCACCGTACAGCCCAAATTATATTGCACTTCACTCCATCAGATGGTCAGTCGTTCAGATTTCTAGACAAGTTTATATAGCTTATAGTCATAGTAGAAAGACATCTCTCAACCTGTCTGTACCTGATCAAGGCATCAAGCTGACCAAATTGAACAGAGTGACACCCAAACAGAAAGGTGTCAAGGAAATGCTTCTTGGGCATAAATCATCTGAAGTGACCCTTTTACATCCCAGACTATAACATATATTATCTTGGAAATACAGGCAACAGGAGACAATTTTAACTCTGCATAAAATGTGACCCTAAGAAAGAGAACAAATTAATTCACCATGAACAAATATGCTTCATTTGTCATAGCTGCCAGTTTAAAGTATACTGCCAATTAAAGTGACAGTTCTTTGGTATAATACTCCTGCCAGGATTAAACAGTGGGACTACAAGTCCACAGACTGCAATCCAACCTCCTGATGCCCTCTGAGCTGATCCCACTGGGGTTTGTGGTGTTAGAGTGCATTTACAGAGGACCACATCTCGCCAACTATCTGAGTGGGGGGAGTTGCGGTTTATCCAAGCAATTCCCTCAGACATCATTCTGTGGCCCCTTGGGCTCCCTGTGAATTGGGAGATTACTTTATATATTTTAAAAAAATGCTCAACATTTGGGGTCCAGGCCACCTGCCTGGCCTGGACCCCACCTCCCAGTGAAGTCCATTTGTCTCATCTGCTTCAACATACCAGCAGTGCCTTTTGCCCAAGACCGGTTCCTCCACAGGACAGCTACCAATGTTCTTCATATCCTCCTGCTTCATGTTTCAAAACACATTGTCCTGCTGACCCTCATTTCCTAGAAGTGTATCACCACTCTTGGCAAAATTAGTCGAATAACAAATAGAAGCTGCCCTTGTTATATGGCAAAAACCTTTTCTTTACACTGCTTGGAGGATTTTGTTTCTTCCCCTTTCCTTCTAATGCAACCTGGCACTCATTGATCAGACTCTGGCACTTGCTGGGATACATCCAGCCCTCTTAATTGTTTGAGACCCCAACCGAATTAATGCTTCCAGACTTTAAAATTCATTTCCTAGATCCTCCCAGACCTTTGGTACTGGAAAGGAATGCCCCTCTCCTAATCATCCCGCATGCATCTCCTTTACCAATTTTACAAGGCCCCAGTGGTCTGTCTATTGCTCCCAAACCCCACCACCCACCTTGCAGTACTCCCACACCTTGCAACTCCCCTCGCAACTTCACAATCTGTCACAACTTCCAATCTCTTAGAATCCCACTCTCATTACTGCCACACCCGATTGCTCATAGATCCAATGTTGCTTTGGTGTTCCCATCATCCACATCCTAGACCTTAGTACCATCCTCCCAACTCAGCTAAACTACCTAACCCGTTCATCTTCCAGTAATTCGGCATGTTTCCTACCTCCCTGAAACACCTTGCTTACAATTTTCCTTTCTATTTTGGACATAATTTTTGAATAATACTTCAATTTATACAATAATCAAAGACCCTGGTTTATAATTTCCATGAAAATATGGACCTAATCTCACCATTTGAACCCTAAAGTACTCCCATAATACTGAGTGATAAAATTGCAATTTCATTTTTTCAATCACCACAAAATAAACTCTGATTTTATAGGCTACCCAATATAAACCAATGTACCTTTTGATTCTCCATGAGCAGTGCTAAGGGAGACCAATTAAAATAATGCATATGTTCACATTTTAGACACCACACACTAATGCAAATATCTGTGTCACATATCGGAGGGAAAACAAGTATATCGAGAGAAAGCAGAGTGATTGAGGAGCCTCGTGAGTGATAGTTCTCCTGGTGCTCCATTTCATGCCTTTCTGTCTCCAAAACAGCTCAGACCAACTTCCTAGGAGTCTCCTTGTTGAGGCCTTTTGGGATAGCCAAACTGTGCAGGGTTCAGCAAGCTACAACAATGGGATCCATACAACAAAAACAAGAAATGCTGGATTCACTCAGCAGGTCTGGCAGCATCTGTGGAAAGAGAAGCAGAGTTAACGTTTCGGGTCAGTGACCCTTCTTCGGAATGGGATCCATACTCTGGGAATATTGCAGTGTCCCTCCTGATTTGTCAAGGTGGCCAAAACACCCCATTAAGTCCTCTGTAGTTCTCTGACAATTCTATTACCTCATTGTAGCACTGTACATGTGGTGTTCATGCAACTCTTACAGAGGTCAACACATAGGGCTATCTGCCTGGAAGAGCTCAGCGAGTGCAGAATTCCTGAGGATGAAGGCATTCTGGCATTTGCCAGCAAATCTGGCATTCATGCGATGGTTTCTTTACATGTGGTCACACATAACCTCAACATTCCTTTCTCTTCAGAAAATTGAGGGGTTAAAATGTAAGAGCTTGCAGTACTGTGTGTAAGCCATCTATTGCATACTGCACTTTGAGAAACCAAACAATGCAGTAAAACTGAATGGGCCTATTTACTGCCTTGCTGTTATACCAACTTGGATGAATTTCCCAACTCTCCAAAAAAAAAGGTTTTGGTTATCTTACAGCTTCCTGGATGATATTAGCACAGATCCTTTGTTTGCTGCTTGCAATGAGCTGGTCGCATAAAAAATAAGTGGGGTTGTCACGTGCACAGGCTGTGCTGGCTGGGTAGATGACATTGGTCACAGGTTTTCATGCAATGGGTGGCAAAGCCCCTCTGCTGCCTTTTTACAAATTGCACTCTTCTCACACAGAGCTCCTCACTGAGATCTTCATACAATCTAAATAGCTTGTAAATTATTCAGTGACCCCCTCATTTGTTCCCTTATTTTTCTTTCCTCCATCCTACATTGCTGTTCCTCCTCCAACACGTGAATGCCAATTGGGAATCCCAAACTTTAGCTGTGGGTGGAGCCCAGTGGTCTCTTAACGTCTCCAGCTATCAGTGGTAAGACCTGCTCTATCCAAATGAGAGGCAAAGCCAAAGCATTTTAAAAGCTCTTTTGCAACTCTGGCAATCACTCCAAGTTTTTTTCAAGCAGCAGACTCCAAAGTGAAACAGCTGCATCCTTCTCTGCTGATGTTGACAACAGGTACAGCTTTTATATCGTCATGAGTTATCATGGTGCTATGGGATTGAAAGTCACTGGTTTCTGGCATTCTAATGCTATTCCTTGTCTTGATCGTTTATTTTAATGATCACCTTGCAGTATTGTATACACTTTGAAAAGACTGCCGATTAAGACAGAAACTGGGGTGGTATTGGCCTTTGGTGTTACCGCTGAAAATCAATTTCACCCCCCCTGAGCCTGACATTCTGCAATTTTTTTGGGGGGGGGCAGGGAACAAAAGTGGTGTAGGTCTGACATAGGTAGCCTGAATTAGGGGTGTAAGTTGCATATGGTATAGTTACATTTGTTCTAAATTACAAACTAATTTGAATCAAACTGACTCTTGGCAGAAGATGCAACAACCCAAAAATTGTGCATGTATGCAAATAATGGGTTAAAACCTGCTGTCCCAGGAATTCCACCATTTACACCAAGATAGCACCTGTATTAATTGAAGATTATGGAGAGGAATAAATTACCTAGCTGATCTGTTAAACCAGGAAGTGATTTAGTTTACAGGCTTTGATTGTCCACAATTTGAAACATCAGCTTGATTGCAACAATTAGAAAAATCTTTTCTCAGCTATGCTGGTAACACTGGATTCTGCAAACTGCATGAATTTAAATGGGCTCGAAAGAAACACATAATGATCTAATAACAAAAATACTTCAGGGGTGATTGCAAACTCAACTTAATTAGTAACAATATAACAAGCTTAATGATTACAATGCTAATTGTTTAAATGCGAAAAGCAAGTTACAGCAAAATGTAAAATAACAGCAAAATACTGTGGAGGCTGGAACTCTGAAATGAGAACAGAAAGTGAGAATTTACAGCAAAATGTAACTGCGTTGTTTTATGCCTCCACTACAAATATCAATTCCTTTGCTGCAGTTGCTATTTTTGATCTTCTTTACACTTGTGTTCAAAGACTTGAGGACTATACAAATTCATAATATTTGCCCTTGAATACAAATGCTGTTTGAATTTTAAATCTGTCAGCATTATGAGAAAGAAGTGAATTATAAAGTTGTGTTTCAGCTTGTTTGACTATTTAGAATGCCTAATTTGTGACCTCAGTAAGCTGAACCCTTATTATTCCTCTGCCTTCCGACAGTCCTGTTGATGTCCCAGGCTAGAGTTCCTCTTGAATAAGCCCACAACTATCCTCTTGGCATTCTCCAAAGGATATATCGAGGTGCTCATCACTGCTTCCTCACAATCAGCAATCCCAACTGTTGCAGCCTCCTCTCTCATTGACATTCCCACCTTTTGTACCTGCTGGGACTAATCTCACCAACCTTCTTTCAGTCTCCCTCACCTCTTGGTCTCTGCCAGCGGCTCAACAATCACTACCTCTCTCCACATCTCCCTCCAGCTAAACTGAAGGTTATGGGGGGAATTTAATGCTAGTGTCAGGGGTCTCGACATCGGGGGAAACCAACGGCGAAATCCTTGAGTCGCTTCTTCCTTGGAAGGCCTGCCGAATTTAGTGCCAACCATGCACTTAAGTGGACAGCAATGGGCCTTCCATAGAATTGAGGACCCCATCGATGGAAGTCCCACCCTTGAAGAGCTGCCTGTCAATCAAGGGCTGGCAGCTGCAGCGCCAACATAGAGGCAGTGGCTGCTGCTGGAAGTGACTGTACTGAAGGCCGAGGAGCATCGCTGCAGCCAGGCCGCGCGGGGTGGGGGTCGCGGGAGAGGGGGGCCAGCAGCAAGGACAGTGGCCCTCAGCAGACTCACCTGTTTCCGATGCCGGGACCCTTTTTTAAACACTAAGTGCCTTTGAATGAGGGACCCCACCCCCGGAGCCAGGAAGCAGTCTGCACTGTTTTTTGTGCTGTGCTTCCCGTGCGGCATTAGGGCTACCCACCACACGAGTAATTGCAGCTGCAGCGGGAAGATGCCCTTAATTGGAGGTTAATTACCCAGTTAAGGGCCTCATTTGGTGTCGGAGTGGGAAGGCCGATCACAGGCCTTCCCGCTGGGGACTAAATTTTGGCGGAGGTGGGATGGTGGCTGCAACCCACCCGCCCCGCCACCATCCTGTCCAACTTATTCTCACCCCGCCTCCAAGCCTGCCGCAGAGGAGGGCATAAAATTTCACCCTATGGGCTGAAACTTATGTTGCCGCCGCCATAATCCGATATTAAATGTGGCGACTCATTTACATGGCTGGGACGGACTGCGCGCCACCCCCACCCCGACCGATGACGTGGGCCATTTTTAAAGGGCTTTGAGCTCTTCCACTTCATTAACATTTTTAAAGAAATAGAGACTTAGACTTCATTCAAAACAACTTAATAAATATCTCATGCCCCTCTCCCAACCCCAATGACCAAAGAGTTCACTCCTTGCCCTATCCCTCCCAAAATACTTACCTTGGGCACTTGACCTTCCCCCCCACCCCACCCACAAAGTTCACAAACTTTAATCTTTAACCCTTTAACCCTTCCCCCAACTTCCTTGACCACTGAAATTAGTCTTACCCCCCCCCCCCCCCGCACTGAGAAACCTACATGCTCCCCCCTCCCCACCTGTGTTACGCCTTACATCACTGGTCGGAGAGCCAGCGGCACAGGAGTGCTGGCCGCCGGCTCCAATATGGCACCGGAGCGGACAGCGGGAGCGGGTAAGTATTTATTTAATTAATTGGCCGACATTAACATATGTAAATGTTGGTCCCATCATCTAGTGGGGGGTGGGGTGCAGGGGCCACCACGAGGCCCCATTGCCGCCAGCAATATGGGGCCGGGCCTTCCCAGCATCGAGGCCCATGGTGGGCCTCTGCTGGAGACATTTTACTACCCCGCCTGCCACCAATCCTCGACATCGGGGGGCCTGTAAAATCCAGCCCTATGTGCAAGCCTTGACTCAATGGTAGCACTTGCACCCATGAATCAGAAAGACTATGGTTCAAGTACCAGTGACTCGAGCCCATAATCCAGGCTGATACTTCACTGCAATTCTGATGGAGTGCTACTCTCTCGGAGATGCTGTCTTTTGGATGAGACCAGGGCATTTTCAGTCACCTTCTGTCCTGTGCACCTTTTAGGATTGTGTTTCATCAGACTTAGATTGTGTTTTACTTAATTGTCCCTCTTCATCAGAGCTTTTTCTCATTTGTGTGCAGGAGAGGGGATTCATTATAGGAGTCGCTGCCTTCCATTCATTAGTTCTCCAAGATTTTTAAAAATTAGCTGCACCTTTGTGATTGAGATACAGATCAGAAGTGAGGTAGGGAGAATATCATCCGAGAAGTATTGGGTTAGATTTTAAGGTCAGTGGTGAAGCAACAACACTAATCACTGACCTCGAAGAAAGCTGCCCACACTGATCATGCAATCTCTGTTGCACAGATTTCCCCTTTCCTGAAGTAAGTTTAAATTTGGCACAAAGTCAAGAGGATCCCCAGGCATCCAGCAGCATTGATGTCGTCAAGCAGTGCAAGCAACCAATGACATTAAGGTATTCCCTCAGACAGCAAAGCAAGAAGTAAAAACCACTGAATCCCTTTGCTTTTAATTTTGAATTTTACAAATAACAAAATAAATGATTTGGACATACACATGGATTGATGTAGAAGCAAAAATATCATAAGCTTAAATATTATTTTAAAAATATGTGGCATTTCTTATAATGGAGAACTTTGACATTCAACAAATATAAAATTGTTCTTTCAGCACCCGTGAGGCTGCTGAGCAGTGATTGTGAACTTAGTACACCATTAAAATACCAGTTACACCTCATTCAACAAGGTGTAACTCTTTTGAGGGTTTTTACAGCAAGAGTAAGAATGTAAGTTCTCATCAGTTCAATGATTTCTAATTGATTGCATTCTGGGGGGACCTCAACAGCGCACTCTCTGGAGAATTGCAGAATGTGTGACAGCAACTTCTGGATTTCCATGTTTAACTGCGCCTGTGTGGACTCCAGAAGCTGCTGTCAGTTTCATAGGAGACTTGACAGTGAACGCTAGCAGTTTCACTGTTATTACTACCACCAAGTCTTGCCCCTGTGTTTGAATACTTTGAGTTTCATATTTCAGTCTAGATTGATTTTGTTGATTTGCTTTAACCACGGAAGCACCAAGTAAACATTGAGGTGTTTCTCTGAGACTTAGAAGGACATAAATCAGTACTACTGTGCCGGCTTGTATTTGTCTGCCTTTGAAACTGTGATTTTATCTGATGTACTACTTGAGTTAAGTAGCATTAAATTTAGGCTACATTTAAGTTGTAAACTTGCTTTAGTCATGTTTAACAGTAGTGTGATTGACTCAGGGGTTCTGCTGTTATAAAGCTATTAAGGTAATAAAATCACATTTGAACTTAAAAATAAGTTGCTTAATATTTGAATATTAACATTTGAATGCATTATATAAAATTGTTTTGCTTCCTGTAAAATTGTCCTCATTAAGTTGAGGAATGCTAATGCTGGGGAATAGAAAGCACACCTTTACAGGCATCCAATATCAGTCTCAAGTGCTTCTAGGCCACAGATAGCACAACAACTTGCAGCATAAAACTACTTGTCCCGACAATGTCTTGAAGCCCCAACCTCAGAAATGTACTTGGTAATTTATTTGTAGGGGACACAATCTCTTATTTATTGCCCTGAGTGACATGTAGGCCAGACCAGTAGCAGTGACAGGTTCCCTTCCCTGAAGGACATTAGTGAACCACTTGCATTCTTAGAACGATCTAGCAACTTTCAGCCAGTCCACAAATTACCAGGTTCTTGGAATTTTCAGAATTTCCCATGTTAGGATTTGAATTCATGATTTCTGGTTTCCCAGTACATCCAGTGTGACATTTTTTCATTTCTCACGCCAGTCATCCTGGGACTTTTCTGAGTGAGCATGCCAAATTATGCTTATATAGGAACAGATTATAGTATAGGCCGATGCCCACTTGGAAATCAATTGAAATTGCGCAAACTGATTTCACATGCGACCTTTACATACAGAGGAGATTTTCATCACATCAGTTTGGGTTGGATTTGAACTGAGCTCCCAGAGGTAAAAGGTTGGTGTCAATTCATTGTGCCACCCAATTTCCCCATCCCCATCCTTATTTTTCCTTTAATACTTCAGAATTTTAGTGATTTTTGTTTTCATCCTCTTCCAAAGAAAATAAGCTTCTTGGGTGAACAGATCAGTCCCTCCGCGACACCCTGGTCCACTCCTCCATTACCCCCACTACCTCATCCCCGTCCCAGGGCACCTTCCCCTGCAATCGCAGGAGGTGTAATACCTGCCCATTTACCTCCTCTCTCCTCACTATCCCAGGCCCCAAACACTCCTTTCAGGTGAAGCAGCGATTTACTTGTACTTCTTTCAATGTAGTATACTGTATTCGCTGCTCACAGTGTGGTCTCCTCTACATTGGGGAGACCAAGCGCAGACTGGGTGACCGCTTTGCGGAATATCTCCGCTCAGTCCGCAAGCAGGACCCTGAGCTTCCGGTTGCTTGCCATTTCAACACTCCCCCCTGCTCTCATGCTCACATCTCTGTCCTGGGATTGCTGCAATGTTCCAGTGAACATCAACGCAAGCTCGAGGAACAGCATCTCATCTACCGATTAGGCACACTGCAGCCTGCCGGACTGAACATTGAGTTCAATAATTTCAGAGCATGACAGCCCCCCATTTTACTTTCATTTTTAGTTATTTTTTCTTCCTTGTTTTTACATTCTTTTTTACATTTTTTACAATCTTTTTTTTGCATTTATTTAATTTCATCTTAGTTTGTTCAGTTTGCTTACCCACTGTTTTTTTTCAGGTTTGCACTTGCTGCTGTTCAATATTCAGTGTATTTACACCTAATCTGTACTAATGCTTTGTCTTTCAACACACCATTAACATATTGTTTGCCTTTGCTCCGTGACCTTTTGGTCAGCTATGTGGCCTGGTCCAATCTACACCTTCTCCTTTGTTATCTCTTGCCCCACCCCCACCTCACTTGCTTATAATCTGTGACTTTTCTAATATTTGTCAGTTCCGAAGAAGGGTCACTGACCCGAAACGTTAACTCTGCTTCTCTTTCCACAGATGCTGCCAGACCTGCTGAGTGATTCCAGCATTTCTTGTTTTTATTCTAGTGGACTCTAATTGAAGCAGACCAACTAATTGGCATAAGAACAGAAATGTTGAAAATATCCAACATGTCAGTTCATATCTAAAAGAGAAAGTTAGATTAATATGTGGCAAGACAATTCACAAAATGCAAAGTTTACTTATGGATGTTTATGCATAGCTTTGATTCCATAAAAGTGGATGCTAATGGTTTCCTGATGTTTTCTATCAACATAAAAATCCATGTTCTTTTCAAAACATTGGGACTGAACAAAAATGACTAAATTCACCAAGCAGTGGGCAGCGAACAAACACAAACTATATTTGGAAAACCCGTGTTGAAAATAGTTTATATAGTTTCTTTGTGGATAATTCATTTTATGAAACATCCGGATTGGGAAAAAGATGTTTATTTAACAGAATGAACAAGTATTCAAAATTCAAGAGAGATCAACGCATATCTGAACAAAAGCAATAGATTTATGACCTGTGATATTCTCAGGACTGGAGTGAGGTTTAGCTGGGTTTAGTGTAAGATATGTGAGCCAGAGATTAAGACAGAAGCAACAAGCTGTTGAACATAAAGCTTCTTCTTTACTGTGTTTTCCTTTATTTTCCCTTTTGTTGTATGATTGCCTTTAAGAGTGATGTCCAAGTGTCAGGATGTAGTCTTGTGACTACAACCCACTCTCACTCTATAACTGTAAAACCTAGAAGCAGGTCCTGTAAATAGTTAGCTCTGTACTTTACATAATAGATTAGCTGTTAATAAACCTGTTTGAGATCTTCAACCAACTGGACTCCACGCATATCATTTATGTTGCATCAGGCAACATAAAAATAAATCATTAAATGGTGGCTGCTGTGTTGAAAAGACAGAATCTAAGATTGAAGATGGCAGGGAAAACAGCTTTGAAAACTTCCTTCCTACAGCTAAAAGAAAGAAAGTTAAAAAAAAACTGGCCCAAACAGGGGAAGAAGAAAGCACTTACTCAAGCTGTAGAAGACAAAGCACTGAACGATGGGCTGCAAATCAATCACTGCGATTTGGTGAGTCATTGTGCTGTCAGTAGAGGAATCCAGTTTTTTAAAAAAAGCTCTGAAGTGCTTAGAAAACCGATTAAAAAAAACAGAGCTCCATGTAAAAATAAAAATGGGGAAGACCCGACTCCTTTTGCAGGCTGATCGAAGTCGGCGACATTACAGGAGGCATCTGACAGCAAAAAGCATGGGAATCCTTCATTCACACAGCTCACAGCTCAAGCTTAAAAACATCATCAAACCACTCGGGTGTGAACAGCTTTTATTCACTCAGCCAGAGTTTAAAAAACTCATAAAACCATTCAAGCATGAAGAATTGCCTGTTGAACAGCTGTACAAACTCTAGCAGAGAGAAAGAAAACACTTGAAATGCCTATTGTACAGCTGTGTAAATAGACAGACTAGAGTGCTGGAAGCTAGGCAAACAGACAAACACTGCGAAACATCTGCTGTCATCAATCAAAGCAGCCAAGAGAGTTTTTTTTTATAAAGGGAAAGCAGTACAGAGTCATAGCACACGTCTTACAGCAGATTTTAAGCAAAGTAACAGCAGAAAAATGGATACCAAATTTCCCAGCATGAACTGGAAGGCCATGGATATCCTATCCAAGTTTCAACCTTTCAGACAAAGAATGCAGTTATGCTTTACAGACCAGGCAATTGCAGAACCAGAAAAAACAAGCAGTAAAAATACTAATAGTAGTTGAAAATAAGAGATTACACCAAATCAATACCTCAGGCTTATGTGAAATTCTTTTGTATTGCTGAAAATAGAGACATTTCGTCAAAGCTTTTCATCATACACTCATCAGGACAATTCACAAGAATAGCAATGTAAAGGAAACAACAAATTTATACTGTATGAGAAGAGAGTGATGATTGATTGGTAAGTGGACTCTGATTGGTAGAGGCATTGCCATGGAGAATGCGCCAGTTAATGGTGATTGACAGTTAACTGCCAAGCTTTGTTTGAAATTTAAACCAGGCAGCTTGGCTGTGATTGGTCAAGGCATTGCCCTGAGGAATGAACCAGCAAATGTCTGTCACTTATTTTGTTTAACTGAAGCAGGTACAATGTGTGTACATGTTCTTTCTGTCTGAAAAAAACAAGGTCCTGTGCATTAATATACATAGATTCCAGTATGCGCAAATGTGCCACACTGTGAGCCCAACTGTCAATCTTAAATTGGTTGTCAGCATATTTCTTAGTGCACTGAGGATTATTTAGCAAATGTTGTCCAATCGCGGCATCACATCTAATGTTGGACACAGTGTTTTGAGTTTTGCAAGCACAGGCAGGTTGGGTATGGCCTGTACCTTGCCCGTTGCGACCAGTGGAAGGGACATGTTGTTTGATACATTGCATCTGAGTATTGGTATTCTTGCGAATTGTCCTGATGAGTGCAAGACGAAAAGCTTTGACAAAATTTCTCTTTTCAGCAGTACTCAAGTTCTGTACTACCAAAAGACTATTTGAAATTCTTCTCCAAGTTGGATGCTAAACATGGATATTGGTCAGTACACCTAGCTAAGGAATCTCAAGAAGTCACCACCTTCAGGATACCATATGGAAGATGCAGCTTCCAGAAACTATCCTTCGGCTTATCTGTCAGTCAAGATCAGTTTCAGCAACATATGGACAGAATTGTGGAAAACGTGCCTGGCTGCATATGCATTGCCAATGACATTGCGTTAATGGGAAAAACCAAAGAAGAACATAATCAAAATCTCCATTCAGTGATGGCAGTAGCTCCTCACAAAGGCCTCGTTTTTAACAGCAAGAGGTAACAGGTGAATGTAAGTCAGATCAATTTCTTTGGCTCCATCTATTCAGGTTGTGGAATCCATCCATGACCCAGGCGAAATCGAAGATGTAAGGCATATGCCTATCCCACAAGACAAGAAAGATCTCCAGAGATTTCTTGGCACCATACATTCCAAATTTCTCTGACAAAGCATCATTGCTGAGAGAGCTTTTAAGGAAAGACATATCATTTGTATGGCACGAGGACCATCAGCACATGTTTAAGTCTCTCAAACAAGCATTGTCAGCAGAAACCTGTATGCTACAGTACTATGATCCAAAGAAGCAGACAAATCTGGAACTCGACACCTCACAGAAAGGGCTGCACAGAAAGGATGGCAAACCAATTGCATTTGGGTCCAAATGTTTATCCTCAGCACAATCCAATTACTCAAACGTAGAGCGTGAAACACTTGCTCTGGTGTTTGGGATCACAAGGTTCCACACCTACCTCTTTGGTAAGCAGTTCACTATGGAAACCGACCACAAACCACTGGAATGGTCTAGCGCAAACCATTGACAAGCGCACCACCTCGACTACAGTGGCTCTTAGTAAAAGTACAGGGGTACGACTTCGGTGTCTGTTACAAACCGGGTATCAAAATGGTCACCTCAAATACGCCGAGCAGATTCCCAAACCCAAGCAAGCATGAAGAAGTTCCCCTGGATCTACAAGTAGACAGCATGGACATCGAGGTGGAAGATGTGCTCAAAATCGATTTATTGCATTTTGGTCTGCACAAATGTGAACAACTACAATCAGAAACAGCCAATGACCCATAACTGAAGGACCTGTGGTGGGTCATTATAGAAGATTGGCCTGACGTGGTGAAAGAGATGCCAGAAACTCTCAGATGTCTTTGGCCTTATCGAGATGAACTCGGTATCTCGAGAGGCATCACCTTCAAAGGAAACAAGTGATTGTGCCCAAAGCTCTCCGACAGGACACAACTTCACCAAAGACCATATGGGCATAGATCGAACAAGACGACTAGCACTACTTCACCAAAGGCCATATGGGCATAGAGCGAACAAGACAACTGGCACACGACACTGTTTATGGGCCATGGCTCAATAATATCATTGAAAGGTTAGCGAGAATGTGCGAGGCATGCCAGAGCCACCAGCCACAACAACGCAAAGAACCTCTACACCCTCACGAGATTCCATCAATCCCTTGGTCCAAAATCGCCATTGACCTTTTTTCAGTTAATGGCGACGACTTTATCTTAGTCACTGACTATTTCTCCAAATTTCCAATTGTCAGACTGGTAAAAGACACTTCAAGCACAATCTATTCAGTGCACCTGAAGAAATCATTTTTGACAATGAGCCACAGTATATGGGAAAACCTTTCAGAGATATGTGTACCAAATGGGGCGTAAACCAAGTGACGTCCTCACCACATTACCCTAGGACTAATGGTCTTGCTGAGCAAATGGTTCGCACAGACAAAGCACTTATCCTAAAGTGTAGACAAGGAAACAAGGTTTTCATGTTGCCATGCTCCACCTCAGAGCTGCACCAATGGATATGGGCTTACCATCACCAGCAGAGATCATGTTTGGCAGACAAGTGTGAACGACTCTGCCAAACCATAATCTGTTCAAATTCTCCAAGATGCAGGAGACACCGCTCAAAAAACAGGGGAGAATGAAGATGGCGCATGACCGACGTGCAGGGGCAGAACTACCTCAGCTACAAGTAGGACAAAAGGTCAGGTTCATACACCCCACAATGAAAACATGGTTGCCTGCAGAGGCATCCGGAGTGTGCGGTGAGCCTAGGTCCTACGAGATTACAACATCTAGCGGAGTGGTGTTGAGAAGGAACCGAAGCCAACTGAGAGGTGTGTAGTACTCCAATTGCGCACGGCGGACTCGAGGGAGCACGCTCCGATAGTGGGGGTTGTGACAGAACAACAGGACGGCAGCCAACACATTGACAACCTGCTTGCAAACCCAGGGTGCAATTTATATCCCCAGACGGTTATACCATAACTAGATCTGTAAGAGTTGTCAAACCACCAAAACGATATATGGACTCGTAAGCTTCCATATTTTTAAAGTTCATAATCTCTGTACTTGTGTAAATAATTTTAATAACTAATTTTATGTATTTTTAATTTTAGTATACGAGACGTATCTTTAGAAAGAAGGGGGATGTTGTACGATTGCCTTTAAGAGTGATGACTCTTTAGGATCATAGTCTACTAATGAGCTAAATGCCGGGGTGTAGTCATATGACTACAATCTGCTTTCACTCTGTAACTGTAAAATGTAGAGGCAGGTCCTGTGTATAGTTAGCTCTGTACTGTACATAATAGATTAGTTATTAATAAACCTGTCTGAGACCTTCTACGAACTGGACTCCATGCATCTCATTTATGTTGCATCAGGCAACATATATAGAACTCATTACACCTTTGCTAGCATGTGTGTTCTACAGCAGCCTCTGGAGAACACAAGGCACAATGCAATTGCAATTTTAAAACATTACAAAACTACATCCCTCCCCTTCTTAGTAAATGAGAGACATAGCATGTTTTAATGGTTTGTTTCCAAAAAATGTAAACAATGAACTTAAACATAACTAGTTCACTTCATACCATATTCACTTAAGTATGGTGGGCGTTTTGTCTCACGAGTATGATATCGCCTGACATCAGATGTAGTCTCACTTGACTCATTTTCTTCATCTGAGATGTCGATGTCAGAATCGGATTCAATGCTTACGAGTAGTGATTTCAATGCTTTGCAGAATGACACATTTCCTGTGATGATTTGTCACCCGTGCTTAGCAGTGATCATTGATCCTTTTGTGTTGGTCACAACAAATGGTTGGATGTCATAAGGAGTTGTTTGGTTTCCAATAAAACTATCACATTCACAAGTTCTTTATCTCCTGGCTTTAGCAGTGTAGCTCTAAATTTCATGTTTCGCTCAGCATTTACTTTCATTCGATCCTTCTGTTCTCAATTGCATTCACACACAAGATGAGCATTAGCTCTGCAGGGTATCTCAGGAAGGCGTGTGCGCATAGCATGTGCAAAGATGAGTGTAGCTGGAGGTTTTCCAGTAGTCAAGTGAGGTGTCGCTCTGTAATTATGACGAAAGTGATATAGTTCTTGCTTCTATGACTTGTTTTCAGCTGTAGCTGTTTGAATCACTTTTTTCAAGGTTTGCATAAATCTCTCAACTTCACCATTAGCGCTTGACCAACAGGATGTGATTTTCCTATGAGAGAAACCTAGGTAGTTTGCAAATTTACTGAACTTATTGCTGTTGAATGGGGGTCAATTGTCACTTATTACTGTTTGAGGGATTCCAAACAAGGTGAAGATCGGGATGACCACTTTTATTGAAGTTGACATAACTAGTTCCACGATTGGGAATCTGCTGTAGTTGCCATTGACAACAAGCAGGTGTTAACCTGTGGGAAAATCTGTGAAGTCAAAGCTAACTTCAATCCATGATCCTGGAGGTAATTCAGACATCTTGCGAGGATCATGAAGATTTGACATTGTGGTTGCTTGACCTGGCAAACACTGATTGATTTTGTGCTCCACCATGCAGTCAATTCCAAGGAATCATACCTTTTCCCTAAGGAGTTATTTGGTCTTGACTATTCCCTGATGTCCTTTATGTGCTATATCAACAACATATTTCCTCAATGAGTGTGGAATGACAATACAGTTGTTGCATAATACAGGATCAGATGTGGTTGTAACAGTGAGCTCATTTCAAACATTATGAGGACCTTTTAGTGTGTGAGTGATTTCACTTGTAGATGCTTTCTCGATTACGTCTTTCTAGTTTCGTGATTCCATAGCCTCCATACATAATTGAGAAGCCTTATCTTGTTTTGTTGCAGCTTTGATGTCAGCTAGATTTAGCAATTTTGGCACGCATTTATGCTTACGCAGTTAAGATGTTGTTCAGCAACCTTTTCCTTACGACTAGTAAGACAGACTGTCAGCAGTGGATGTTGTGAAAGGTAGTCTGCTGGGTTGAGCTTGCCTGGCTGATGCTCAACTTGGAACCCGTACTCTTGCAGTTTGAGTATCCAATGCCCTATTCGAGTGGATGGTTTGCTGTGTGGATTGTTGAATGAGCTCACTGTACTTTAAATTTACTTCCATATAAGTAGGGATGAAAGTGTAACATACCCTGTGCGATTGAGAGCGCTTTTTTCTCTGTTTGTGAATAATGTTGCTTTACAAGCATCAATGCCCAGCTTGTAATCGCCACGATTGGTTGTTTACCTATCTTGTCTTTCTGTACGAGAACTGCACTTAAGTCAACTGGGCTTGCGCCCATGACTAGCTGGGTGGTTTTATCAGGGTTGAAATTGGCATTTGCGCAACTTGCTGACAAATGTCATTTGATCTGGTCTACCGCTTGTTGTGTGATTTAGTCCATTCCCATAGTGGTCTCTTTTGTCGGATCACACATGGCGGCAGATAGGGTAGCGAGGTCAGCAATGCGACAACTGCAGTACGTGACGAATCCTAGCAGACTCCGGACTTCTTGCATGTTTGTAGGATCCGCAGCATTTGCAATGGCTTCAATTTTCCATAGATATGCTGATACTCCTTCACCACTGAACACAACCGATGAATTCAATTCTGCTTTCATTAAACAACACTTGTCTTTGCTCAAGGTGATAATACATGGACTTGATGGGCCAAATGGCCTCCTTCTGTGCCATAAATGATTCTATGACATTCTCTGAGACGTTGTAGGTATGCATGTAGGTGTGTCTCGTGTTCCTTTTCGGTGTGGCCATAGATGAGAATGTCATCACTGATGTCCAGCGTGCCTTCAAGTCCTTGAAATGCAGATTGAATGAAGCGCTGAAATATCTCAGCTGCTGCATTAACTCCAAAGTTGAACCTCTTGTATCAGAAGAGTCCGATGTGAATAGCGAATACAGTAAGATATCTTGATTCTTCTGCAAGCTCGATTTGATGGTAGCCTGCATTGAGGTCAAGTTTAGTGAAGTGTTTAGCACCATTCACTTTTTCTATGATGTCATTGATTGTCGGTGTCAAGTGTCTTTCTCGTAATTATTATTCTTTATAGCAATGACTTGGATGAAGGGACTGAATGTATGGATGCTAAATTTTCTGATGACGCAAAGGTAGGTAGGAAAGTAAGTTGTGAAGAGGACATGAATCTGCAAAGGGATATAGATAGGTTAAGGGAGTGGACAAAAATCTGGCAAATGGAGCATAATGTGAGAAAATGTGATCATATTCACTTCAGTAGGAAGAATAGTAAAGCAGCATATTATTTAAAGGGTGAGAGATTGTAGAACTCTGAGATACAAAGGGATCTGGTGTCCTGGTACATGAACCACAAAAGGTTGGTAGGCAGATACAGCAAGTGATTAGGAAGGCAAATGGAAAGTTGTTTATTGCAAAGGGAATGGAATATATAAGTAGGGATGTATTGCTACAGTTGTATAGGGTATTGGTGAGACCACATCTGGAATACTTTGGACAGTTTTGGTCTCCTTATTTAAGAAAGTATATAAATGTGTTAGAGGCAGTTCAGAGAAGGTTCACTGGACTGATACCTGGGATGGGGGATGGGGTTATCTTATGAAGAAAGGTTGGACAGATTGGGTCTGTATCCATTGGAGTTTAGAGGAATGAGAGGTGAACTTATTGAACCATATAAGATCCTGATGGGACTTAACAGGGTAGATGCTGAAAGGATGTTTCTCCTTGTGGGAGAGACTAGAACTAAGGAACACATTTTAAAAATAAGGGGTTGCCCATTTAAGACGGAGACGAGTAGAAAGTTTTTCTTTGGAAGTCTTTGAAACTCTCTTCCCCAGAGAGTGAGGGAGGTAGGGTCATTGAATATTTTTAAGGCAGAGGTAGATAATTTCTTGACTAATAAGGGAGTCAAAGGGTATCAGGGGAGGTGGGAAAGTGGAGTTGAGGCCACAATCAGATCAGCCATGATCGTATAGAATGGC
The DNA here is from genome assembly GCF_036365525.1 of Heterodontus francisci. NCBI lineage: Eukaryota > Metazoa > Chordata > Chondrichthyes > Heterodontiformes > Heterodontidae > Heterodontus > Heterodontus francisci. Next base: position 54,181,987 of record NC_090387.1, on the reverse strand, counting down.
AGGGCAGGCTTGAAGAGGCCTAATGGCCTACTCCTGCTCTAATTCTTATGTTTGTTTGGCTTGGTTTGGTGATCGCATATCAACAGATTCTAATCTGGTTCTCGCTCTTGGGTTTCTTGATGACTTGTATGGGTGAGACCCAAGGGGTAAGCTCATCCCCAACTTTCTCAATAATGCCAAGGTCAAGTAGGTGTTGAAGTTACTTCTCTGTCTGTTTCCTGACATGAAATGGTATTCATTGCCATTGATGCGCAATTGGAGGCATATTAGGGTCTACATGCAGCTTGCATGTAATGCCTTTCAGTTTGCTGATGCCAGTGAAGCAATCAGCATACAGTTCGAGAATGATTTTGTTATGCCTAGGAATCGCTTATGTGACTGCAGTCTTGTGAAGATTTGTTGCCGTGTGGAAACTGATACATGTGTCACATTGCCCCGATATGACATAGAATACAACTTTTGTTCTAGTGCCTTTGAATGATACTGGTATTTCAAATGTTCTGAGGATTTTCATCGGTTTGTCACTGTTGTAAGGAAACATTTTCATATTCCCTTGTTTACAGAGAATGGGACAATCCTGAAGTTGGTTGACTGCGGATGCTCCTATGAGAGCATCTACGTCCGAGCAGCTACTAGTGACTGTCACATGTGGCTGTTTGCTGTGCCAGAGAGAGAGCTCAAAAGTATGTTCAGGTCATCTGTCTCTACGTTAGCTACATTCTCTTAACTTTTTGATGTGGTACGCATACTTAACACCCTTTTGTTGGTATTGATCTTAGTAGTTGTTTTTGCTTATGAGCAAAGTGTTTGGGTTTTCCATAGGCTTTACACTGTTTATTAGCAGCTGGACACTGTGTCCAGTGTGGGTAAGCACCACCACAATGGAAGCATTCATTGCCCAAGTCACAGCTCTGTTTGCGAGAAGGCTGTTGTTGCTTTGCAGGTGGTTTCCTGGCACATGACCGATGAATAGTGTTCACGGGAGTTGAACTTGGAGTGTAGGAGTTACTGTTAACAGCCTCAACTTCAGTAGCTGTGGACTCTGAGAGTGATAGTGATCTTGCTAACTCCAGCAGCTCTGACAGCTTTCTGTCTTTCTCGAGTGCTTTTTGGCGTAGTTGATTGGAGAGACGGCCTTGGATTATTTGTGTTTTGATTTCCCGTTTGACATGTTCAACATCACCAAAGAACTGGTTGCCAGTTGCCTCAATTGCGTGCAATATTGGTCAACTGTCTCCTTTGCTTCTTGCTTGTGTCGGAAGACAATAGTTTCACATATGGTGTTTTTCTTAGGTGTAAAGTATGTTGTAAATGCTCTTTTTTTGCTGAGTCATAGTCATTTTGCTCAAGCATAAGTGTCTCAAAGATGTCTTCTAATTCTTCAACTCCCTAGTGTAGAAGTAAGGCCCTTTTTCTTGTGTCATCTGTGATCGTGAAACCTGCCATTGTACTTTCGCAACTTTGCAGCCACTTTTGCCAAGTTGGGAATGTGGAAGATAGCTCTGAATGCACATCAAAATGTGATAGGTTGAGCATATACAATGCCATATTGATCAGCAATGCAGTGATAGCGTGTGATCAGAGATCTGGGATCATGTTCCTTTTCAGAGGAAATTTCTCTGCAATGATCCATGATATAAAAATATATATGTATTTTTTTGATTGGATGGTTATTTTGGAGAGGTGAGTGTGTGAATATACACTGTACGAGCTTCCTGTGTATCACTCCAACACAGTCTCCAACTTAAAATGTTGTCTGAGAAGGAGACAAAAACCTTCCAAAATTTTCATACCTGAAAGCAATGTTTTGGGTTTTTCACCATCCCTTCTTTTTACCTGTCATCATTATAATGTCTCTCAGGAGTGGAGTGAGGTTTACCTGGGTTTGTTATAAGATATGTGAGACAGAGATTGAGACAGAAGTAGCAAGCTGTTGAACATAAAGCCTTCTTCTTTATTCTGTTTTACTTTCACTTTCCCTTTGCTAGCATGTGTGTTCTACACCCTCTAGAGTACACAATGCACAATGCAATTGCAATTTCAAAACACAACAGTACGACATGATCAACAAATGTTTTTAAATACTTCAGTTAGATTACCCCCTTGATCTTCTATATTCAAGGGAATACAAGCCAAGTCTATGCAACTTGTCCTCATAATTTAACCCTATTAGCCCTGGTATCATTCTGGTGAATCTGTGTTGGACCACTGCATGGCCAATATATCCTTCCTGAGGTGCAGTGCCCAGAACTGAATGTAATACTCCAAATGGAGTCAAACCAGAGCTCTGTACAGCTGCAACATAACTTCCACCCCTTTGTATTCCAGCCCTCTTGAAATGAAGGTGAAGATGCCATTAGCATTTTAAATTTTTTTTGTCCACTAGCTTTTCCGTGATTTCTGTGCTTGGACCCCTAAATCTCTCTGCTCATCCACAATTCCTAATTTCTCAGCATTTAGAATATCATGCACTAATATTAGTTTATTGGCTTCCAAATCATAATTATCACTGCTTAAGCTTAAATATTAATTGTACTGAGATCAGTATCTGAAACTACTGCAAATTGCTGAGATAAAATTTGGATTAACTTCTTAGACTGACATATCAATGGCATTAGATAACCAGAATATTGAATCTTTTAGAGTCTATGGGCAGAATTTTATCTCAGCAGACCCACATGCAGCCAGGAGGTTGTTGGGGATTGGGAACCCATTTGTAATTGTGTGGGCTTTACCGTGGCTCTTTAACTCAGCCATGGCATTAGCACTCCACTTGCAGGTTTCCTGACTAATCAGAGAGTGCATGCGGGATGACTTGCTGATTCTGTCAAAGGAAGAATTTCTAGTTAAAGAGACCCTGACACGGTTTAGAATGGCTAAACTTTACATTGATTCCTGAAGCTTCAGCAACCAAAGAAATGGAAAGGAGATTTGGGAAGGCTGTCAAGCAGTGAGAGCACACTCTCAGAAGAAGTGTAGTGAGCAGCAGCCTCTGACCTAGGCAGGGCAGTAGCTATTCGGTTTCACTGTTCTGAAGGCTTCCCTTCAGTCAGTTTCACTGAAGTAGTACTTGCCGCTTTGCTTGCGCCTGGTTGACCCTGGTGCGTTCCACACAGCTCGGGAAGCCCTTACACTGGCTGTTAAATCCAGAATGTAGGGTTAAATCCTGAATTAATTGAAATTACTTTCCGACAGCTCCATTGGGGTTCCCCGCTTCCTTGCAAACCTGCCCAGGTTAAACCTGGAGGTGAGCGGGTTCATGTCAGGTTCCCCACCCAATGCCACTTATTGGAGCTATAACTCCCTGCCCGCACCCAAAGCAGCTCCCCTCCCGCACCAACCAGGCAGCTAGAATTCTGCCCAATGTGTGCGTGGTTAGCAATGTTATAGAACTCAAACAACTTTATTCTAATGGTCATGTGAGTTACTTGTTTGGCTTACTTTGGATGGCAATGCCAGCTTCTGGTACATTGAGTGATGAACCTTTCTTGGTTCTGTTCTCATCTTTCCTACCATGGCAGAATCCAACTCATATACTGCTAACTCTATTTGGACTCGCTGACTTAAATCTCACCTTCCAGACCTCATTAAAATTATATTTAAGTGACGCACTTCTTGCCACCTTCCACTGGCTGGTATAGCCATACAATCTGCCGTCGATATATTATGACACTTGTAAAAGTAGCTTTCTGCATATGCAAAATAAAGCTGACTACAGAAGGAAAAGGAGAAGAACAAGATAAGACAGGAAGTCAGAATATCTGGCAAGAGTTGGATAAAAAGCTTTTATGTACTTTAATTGAAAGAGAAAATGCTTTACATTCAATTGATCTATTTGAGTGACGCGTGTCAGAAGGGTTTACATTATTTGGTGTCAATGGCTTCAAACAACAACCATGTAAATGAATTTGAAGACCTCTCATTTAATGAGGTATGGATAGCTGAGCTTGCCAGACTATACTTCCACACCCCCAACTAATCAATCTTTCTTGAACAAATGCCTTGCTCAAGTCCAGATAAGACATGACTAACAAGATATTCCTATGCATTGTCCTTTATATGGATCATTTTATCACTGCTAAGGAATGTTTTAAATATACATATTTATGATTATAATTAGGTTTGATTTTCCAGCAGTCAGCTTAATTACTGACTCCATTTTTGTGGACATCTTTAAATGAAATTCCATTTTGAGAACATACTTCAAGCAATTTGAAGGCATTTTCCATACAAAGTTCACTGTCCCTAGCTAATTGGAGAGAGTGATGGATTTTGAGAGACTCACAACAACTGCAGTGTCTGTTCAAGTAAGCCTCATTGGAGGTCTGTTGAATAATAACCCATTCCACATATGGGTGCAGACTGGTCTGGGATGTACTCAATGTGAACACTGTATGCCAAAGTGAACAGCTTAATGGCAGCCCTGTTTTCCTGCAATATAGCTAACTAAAATCCCCAACCATCCATTATTCAGTGATCACGGGCTTTTTAATGTCAAGTCAGAAAAGAATTTTACACTTCTGCCAATTAACCATTTATAAATGGAATTGAACTTCCGATCAATATCATAACATAATTTAAACAAAAATCACATTCAGGTCATGAGAAGTAACGTTCCAAAATTTCAGATTTTGTGGTGATATTTCTGCATAAATCAATTTCCATCAATGATTGAACATTTCAGTCAGAGTTAACAATGATTGGGGACGACCACGCTATGCTTCATGACCGTGATGCACTTACCATCAGCAGCGGAAAAATGGTAAATATAAATTTCATACCCCAAATTATCCCAGCTGAATTGTTGCAACACGACAGAGTTATTAGAGGAAATCTTCCTGAGTCTGTGCCAGAATTACCTGGGCACAGAAAATAGTGGAAAATTAGGTCAGTTGGAGTGTTTGCCTCATATTCCTTCCTGCGCTGACCCAGCAAAGACTTCCCTTTATTTTCCATTGTGAATATAATTGTGCCACTGCTAAATATTCTTCCATTAGTAGCAGTGCTCATTATTAGCATGTGTTGCTGATCGAAGAAAGGAGAAATAACTTCGACTAATTTGGTGCCTTTCATTATTATCAGAAAAGCCCAAAGTTCTTTGCAGCTAAAGAATTGCTTTTTAAGTGAAGTTACTCTTGTAATATAAACAAAAGCAGCAGCCAATTTGCACAGAGCAAAATCCCACAATTGGCAATGGGATAGATAACCAATCTATTTTTTTAATGGAGTTGTTTGAGAAATAAATGTTGAGTAGAGTACTGACAAACTAAAAGCAAAATATTGCAGATGCTGGAAGACTGAATTAAAAACAGAAAATGCTAGAAATACTCAGCAGGTCAGGCAGCATCTGCAGGGAGAGAAACAGAGTTAATGTTACAGGCCAATGACCTTTCATCAGAGTAGTGAGTATTAACTCAACACCTGAAGTGGCACCGCCTTTATTTATTTCAAAGAATTAGAATAGTACAGCACTGAAGGAGTCCATTCAGCCCAATGACTCTGTGCTGGTTCTTTTGGAAAGCAATCCAGTTCGTTACACTCCCTGGTTCTTTCCCCATATCCCTTCAATTTTTTTATCTTTCGAATATTTATCCAATCCCCTTTTGTATCCACCAGTTTATCAGGCAGTGCATTCCAAATCCTAAGGCTCGTTGCACAAAAATTTATTTCCTCATGTTACCTCTTTTTTTTTGCCTATCGCCTTAAATCTGTTCCTCTTGTTATTGACCCTTTAGCCATTGGAAACAGTTTCTATTTACTCTATCTAAACCCTTCATGATTTTAAACACCTTCAAAAATCTGCTCTTCACCTTCTCTTATCTAAGGAGAACTCCAGCTTCTCCAGTCTATCCAAATAACTGTAATCTCTCATCCCTGGAACCATCCCACTAAATCTCTTCTGTACCCTCTCCAAAGCCTTTACATCCTTCCTAAAGTCTGGTGCCCAGAATTGGACACAATGGCCCTAACTTTAACAAGGGGCAGGTTGCATAGGTGGGGGGTGGTTGAGTTTTGGATGGACGGACATGCTGAGGAGTTTTGACTGTACAGTGTGAGTTTTTATTTTGCTAGGATCTCTGCCTGGAAATCAGCCTAAATGCTAGGGTTAGCTAACAGTCAGCCCGGGGATGACTCAAACAGGCAACTGCCCCAGGTAGGGAGTCTGCAGCTGCTACTGGGAGCATAGGGAAGGGTGGGGTTCTATCGCCGACCTCGGAGGGGTCTTTGTATGGGGGGGGGGCGGGTCTAATGGCGTGTGTCTGCTCCTCCTGGTCTACAAGCAAGTTACTGACATGTTGCCTTTTGAATGTAATAAATATGACATGTAACCCAAAGTAACAAATCAGTATGCTTTGAAAACATTGAATACTCTATGCCTGATGCAAAATGTCTCATGACAAATGATTATAAATAAGCCACAAAAGAAAACTAAAATAAATTTTTGAATAATTAATTTTTTTCAAAAAATAAAATAATTGGGTTGAGTTGTTCTTCAGAACTCCGTTTATTAAGGGTCACTGACCTGAAACGTTAACTCTGCTTCTCTCTCCACAGATGCTGCCTGACCTGCTGAGTATTTCCAGCATTTCTTCTTTTTATATAAGAAAAGTGAGGTGTTGGGTTTCCATAGTATGGGCTGAATTTTACCAAACCCTCGATGTCAGGGGTCGTGGCGTAGAGAGGATTGGAATTATCAGGGACAAGGGGGAGCAGGCAAAACAATTTTTATTGGCTGTGGGGATGGTGGGAAGGGGTTGAAGGGAAAATGTGAAGAGGTTGGGAGGGAAAGTTCGGATTGGGAGTGAAATTGATTTTATTAATATCAGCCAATATAACAACCATTGTGGGGGTTGGGAAAGGGCCTCCAGCCTTTCATATCTTATTTTCAATAAAATGTCCAGTGTTAAACCTTTAAAAATTTCACATTTTTGCTAAGGGCTTGAACCCCTTTAAAAATGGCACTGCGCAGTGGTGCCAGCTGCCATTGCTGGGGATGGAGCGGCCATCCCTCTACGTCATTGGGGGCAGCCTTTCTGCCCACTCCATTTAAACGAGCCCCAGCACAGCGGCCCCGCTTCTGTGTCGGAAGGCCGCCAAGTTCAAAGTGCACCACAGCGATGTGCAACACGCTAATAAAATTCATCCCTATAAATCCAGAATATCAAAACATTTATACTTGATTATTTTATGCCTAGAGTAGTGGAATCTATAGAAGGTACATCACCTCTGACACTGAACTGTCTCAAATATAAGAACAGAAAATGCTGGAAATACTCAGCAGGTCAGGCAGCATCGGTGGAGCGAGAAATAGAGTTAATGTTTCAGGTTGATGACCTGGCCATCAATGAAAGGTCATTAACCTGAAACGTTGGGCAGGATTTTAAATCTCCAGAGGAGGCAGGCATGCCCACAACTTCCTGACACCAGCTGGTTTGCAGGTATTTTCCCACCTCTGGGCCATTTCAGAACATGCAAACAAGTGGTGAGTAGCTAATTAGGCCTAATAAAGGGCCTATTATCGCCCGCCTGCTGCCACTGACTGGAATTTTCCAGTCTGAAGGCAGGCCCACACCTCCCGCCACCCCGAGGTGACCAGAACGTGGCCAATGAAAGGAGGCGGCCTCCTGGTGGCAGACCAGCGGCCAGTGCTCCATATGGCTTCTTAAACACCATCGCTCACAGCGACCTCCACCCCCACCGCTGTGACTAATAAATGACTGCGGCTACAGGCCGCTCTATGGCCCACTATGGCGCTCTTGTAGCTGTGGCTAGTCTTTATTGAATAAATTTTAGAAGTTTTGAGAGGGCATGTCCATGTTGAGGTGCCCTCTCCCCCTTATCTGCATTGGCCGTGCCCACCTCTAACAGTGGGGCTGCCAATCTCTCAGGGCTGGAGGGCCTCCTATTGACACTTCAAACTCAGGAGACCAAGTACCATCCTTAATTGCCGGTGAGCATGCTCCCTGGCCACTAATTGGCTTGGCATTGAAAAATCGCTTTGTGCATGTCATGGAAATGATCCTGATGTTGAGGTCCTGACCACAGAACAAGATCCAGCCTATTAACTTTGTTTCTCTCTCTATATATGCTGCCAGACCTGCTGAATATTTCCAGCATTTCTGTTTTTGTTTCAGATTTCCAGCATCTCCAGTATTTTGCTTTTGTATTACTGAAATCTCATTGACTGGGGAGGTCAAGCATAATGGCCTTTCCTCATGGACTGGCTTTAATTTTATGTCATTTTTTTGTGTTCTACGCTCAAAAATGAAATTATGTTCTTTTTTTTTGCTTCAAACCTTTGAATTCATATTTCCAGAATTAGATTCAGCATTCCGGATTAAGTCTACACAAAAGGTTCTGCATGTAGCAAGAAGAAAGAAAAAGGGATTTTCTCTCTAGTCTCAGAAAAATAAACAAATGAAATGCTAACAGTACTATTTGGGCTTTTTGAAAGACACTAATGTTTTGAAGTTCCCTAAAATTTAGCTATACCAGGTTCCAAAATGACATATGCCCTAAGTTTTCTGATAATCACACTGACAGTATACCTTTTGTGCTATGATTGGAAAATCTAGACCAGAGTGTGTTGTAAGAACTGATTGCATTTTGCTCCCTAAATTGATGGTGGACATTTAATACTTTTCCTGCTCCTTCCTTGGTAGCATGTGACAAACATAAGCTGCTATAATTAAGAGAATGAGGAAAATGAAACATATTTTCTAGCATCATACAATCATACTCGTATCGCGAAATATAGGCCCAATGCGACTGAACATTACTGCAAGGTAAAGTGAGTCTCCCATACGCTGCATCACGGCTCTAGGTATTTTATAATCTGTAGACTGTTATCTTTTAATTGTGACATAAACATTCATATTTAATTTGTAACCAGTTCGAACTGGGAGCATTACAAGACTGGAAAACACTAATACTGCCTGTTTCATCATGTGATCTGTTTTTTTTTATCACATTCCAGATATCATTTTAAGAATCCAGTAATCCTGGATTAAGTACTGAACAAGTTCATCATTTCAGCTTCAGATAATATAGTACATAATTTCATTGCCAGTGACAAAGACAGTTCCCCTCCCTTTCCGTCTCCTAGGAGTATACATTACACTTGGTAAACAGTGATGGAAAGAAGATGAAAATATTTTTTGCTTTTCTATTTCCAATAATTTCGCTGTTGATGAGAATCCAGGTGTAAAATTTAAATTTGTTCAAATATTTCGGTGAAAGTGTATGTTGCCTGTACAATTTCTTCCAAGGGTTATTTTTATTATTTTGTACTAACAATGATGAGTTTTGAAATCTTCCAAAGCTATTGTTACGAAAGTACTTCCATTTTAAAATTTTTTGTTGAGGGCATGTGTTAAAACTGTAAAGATTCCATGGATGTGTTTATTTTTATTGACCAAGTTCACCGAAAGGCCACTTGAGATGTTATTTGAAAAAAACACCTGTGCTGGAAGTCATGTGCTTTGGGCTCAGTAAACAACAGAATGCATGGTGACCTGGGGAAAAATGATTACAGAGAAGCCACATGCCAAGGTTTATGGAGGTCAGGAGATTGACTCTGTATTTGTGTTTTAGACATAGTTTTCAAACAGTTCACACCCAACTAACTGAAGACAGTTGGTGTTTTTCCTGCCAAGGAAAAAGAAGCCACCCAGCTCACCTCTTTCTCTACCTCTTTGAAGAAATCCAGCAAAGATCCAGTGTCTGAGAATTAAAATCCTTGGTGCTGCATAGCTCCTACAAATCTGAAAAAAAATCCTGCAATTCAAGTACGTGCTGGCGGAAAACTCTGATGCCACATTTCTTCTAGAAAGCCTATTAGAATAATTCTCAACATCTCCACAATGGACTGCTTCTGAAACAATCCCAGTGATCCATCTCCAGACACTCGGACGCCAGACCAAAAAAGGGACAACTGACATCCTTCCATATCTTGGCCAAAGTAGTCTTTTTGTCTTTTTTTTTTGGAACAGAGCTCTGCAGAGAGAATTTCTGTATTTTTCCCCAGTGTATGTGTGTGTAATTGGGGAATTTAAAAAGGGAACTTTCATATTTCAATCTGTGTGTTAATGCTTTGCTTTTTTAATGGCTAAGTCTTGTTTCATCATAAACTGATAAGTTATTTGTTTGTTAAAGAAATCTGGTTGGTTTATTTTATTCTGGGATAAAAAATTAGAGTATATGATTGGCTGCATCGGTAACCGGGTAAACATTTAAATGTATGTTGTGACCTGTGAAGAAATGGAACTAGAAAAGACAGTGCACTCCTCCCACCTCAGTCGTAACACTATCACTCTATTCCATCGCACAATGCACTAACTTCACATCTCAGTCAGAGACGTTGCTGTCTTAGATGCAGTTGGAATTACAAATTGTCGGATTTTTTTTTAATAGTGATGATAATATCTTGGGTTTATCTTTCATTTGTTTTCAAAAATCACTTTCTGGACAAAAATAGGAAAATTGGTCAGAAAAAATCTGAAATTTATGAAACAGCAGACTGACATTACCAACACCAATGCTAATACTCTGCACAGAAATCTTCACGAGGTTAAAAACCTGACATTCTAGAGCAAAGCAAGTAAGTAACTAACATTTTTGAACCTATGCTCACACACTTATAGATATAGAATCGTTGAATATTTACAGCACAGAAGGAGGCCATTTGGCCCATCATGTCCATGCTGACTCTCTGTAAAAGCAACTCTGTTAGTCCCATTCCCCTGCCTTTTCCCCTTAGTCTGGCAATGTTTTTTCTCTTCCGATAATTATTTAATTCTCTTTTGAAAGCCATGACTGAATCTGTCACCACCACGCTCTCAGGCAGTGCATTCCCGATCCTTACCACTTGCTGTGTAAAAAGGTTTTTCCTCTTGTTGCCTCTGGTTCTTTTGCCAGTCATCTTAAATTGGTGTCCTCTGGTTCTTGACCCTTCCACGAATGGGAACAGTTTCTCCCTTTGTACTTTGTCCAGACCACTGATGATTTTGAACAGCTCTATCAAATCTTCTCTCAAGCTTCTTCAAGGAGAACAGTACGGGCTTCGCCAATCTATCCGTGCAACTGAAGCCTCTCATAACCAGAACCATTCACGTAAATGCTTTCTGCACCCTCTCCAATGCCTTTATATCCTTCTTAAAGTGTGGTGCCCAGAATTGGATGCAATATCCTAGTTGAGGCTGCACCAGCATTTTATAAAAGTTCACCATAACTTCTTTGCTTTTGGACTCGATGCCTGTATTTATAAAGCCCAGGAATCCATATGCCTTATTAGCTGCTTTCTCAACCTGCCCTGCCACCTTCAACAATTTGAACAAAGAACAAAGAAAATTACAGCACAGGAACAGGCCCTTCGGCCCTCCACGCCGATCCAAATCCTCTATCTAAACCTGTCGCCTATTTTCTAAGGATCTGTATCTCTGTACTTCCTGCCCATTCATGTATCTGTCCAGATACATCTTAAAAGACGCTATCGTGCCCGCGTCTACCACCTCCATTGGCAATGTGTTCCAGGCACCCACCACCCTCTGCGTAAAGAACTTTCCACGCATATCCCCCCTAAACTTTTCCCCTTTCTCTTTGAACTCGTGTCCCCTTGTAATTGAATCTCCCACTCTGGGAAAAAGCTTCTTGCTATCCACCCTGTCTATACCTCTCATGATTTTGTACACCTCAATCAGGTCCCCCCTCAACCTCCGTCTTTCTAATGAAAATAATACTAATCTACTCAACCTCTCTTCATAGCTAGTGCCCTCCATACCAGGCAACATCCTGGTGAACCTCCTCTGCACCCTCTCCAAAGCATCCACATCCTTTTGGTAATGTGGCGACCAGAACTGCACGCAGTATTCCAAATGTGGCCGAACCAAAGTCCTATACAACTGTAACATGAGCTGCCAACTCTTGTACTCAATACCCCGTCCGATGAAGGAAAGCATGCCGTATGCCTTCTTGACCACTCTATTGACCTGCGTTGCCACCTTCAGGGAACAATGGACCTGAACACCCAAATCTCTCTGGACATCAATTTTCCCCAGGACTTTTCCATTTACTGTATAGTTCACTCTTGAATTGGATCTTCCAAAATGCATCACCTCGCATTTGCCCTGATTGAACTCCATCTGCCATTTCTCTGCCCAACTCTCCAGTCTATCTATATTCTGCTGTATTCTCTGACAGTCCCCTTCAGTATCTGCTACTCCACCAATCTTAGTGTCGTCTGCAAACTTGCTAATCAGACCACCTATACTTTCCTCCAAATCATATCACAAACAACAGTGGTCCCAGCACGGATCCCTGTGGAACACCACTGGTCACACGTCTCCATTTTGAGAAACTCCCTTCCACTGCTACTCTCTGTCTCCTGTTGCCCAGCCAGTTCTTTATCCATCTAGCTAGTACACCTTGGAACCCATGCGCCTTCACTTTCTCCATCAGCCTACCATGGGGAACCTTATCAAATGCCTTACTGAAGTCCATGTATACGACATCTACAGCCCTTCCCTCATCAATCAACTTTGTCACTTCCTCAAAGAATTCTATTAAGTTGGTAAGACATGACCTTCCCTGCACAAAAACATGTTGCCTATCACTGATAAGCCCATTTTCTTCCAAATGGGAATAGATCCTATCCCTCAGTAACTTCTCCAGCAGCTTCCCTACCACTGACGTCAGGCTCACCGGTCTATAATTACCTGGATTATCCCTGCTACCCTTCTTAAACAAGGGGACAACATTAGCAATTCTCCAGTCCTCCGGGACCTCACCCGTGTTTAAGGATGCTGCAAAGATATATGTTAAGGCCCCAGCTATTTCCTCTCTCGCTTCCCTCAGTAACCTGGGATAGATCCCATCCGGACCTGGGGACTTGTCCACCTTAATGCCTTTTAGAATACCCAACACTTCCTCCCTCCTTATGCCGACTTGACCTAGAGTAAACAAACATCTGTCCCTAACCTCAACATCTGTCATGTCCCTCTCCTCGGTGAATATCGATGCAAAGTACTCGTTTAGAATCTCACCCATTTTCTCTGACTCCACGCATAACTTTCCTCCTTTGTCCTTGAGTGGGCCAATCCTTTCTCTAGTTACCCTCTTGCTCCTTATATATGAATAAAAGGCTTTGGGATTTTCCTTAACCCTGTTTGCTAAAGATATTTCATGACCCCTTTTAGCCCTCTTAATTCCTCGTTTCAGATTGCGCCTACAATCCCGATATTCTTTCAAAGCTTCGTCTTTCTTCAGCCACCTAGACCTTATGTATTCTTCCTTTTTCCTCTCAGCTAGTCTCACAATTTCACCTGTCATCCATGGTTCCCTAATCTTGCCATTTCTACCCCTCATTTTCACAGGAACATGTCTCTCCTGCACGCGAATCAACCTCTCTTTAAAAGCCTCCCACATATCAAATGTGGATTTACCTTCAAACAGCTGCTCCCAATCTACATTCCCCAGCTCCTGCCGAATTTTGGTATAGTTGGCCTTCCCCCAATTTAGCGCTCTTCCTTTAGGACCACTCTCGTCTTTGTCCATGAGTATTCTAAAACTTACGGAATTGTGATCACTATTCCCAAAGTAGTCCCCTACTGAAACGTCAACCACCTGGCCCGGCTCATTCCCCAATACCAGGTCCAGTATGGCCCCCTCCCGAGTAGAACTATTTACATACTGCTCTAGAAAACCCTCCTGGATGCTCCTTACAAAATCTGCTCCATCTAGACCTCTAACACTAAGTGAATCCCAGTCAATGTTGGGAAAATTAAAATCTCCTATCACCACCACCCTGTTGCTCCTACATCTTTCCATAATCTGTTTACATATTTGTACCTCTATCTCACGCTCGCTGTTGGGAGGCCTGTAGTACAGCCCCAACATTGTTACCGCACCCTTCCTATTTCTGAGTTCTGCCCATATTACCTCACAGCTCGAGTCCTCCATCGTGCCTTCCTTCAGCACAGCTGTGATATCCTCTTTGACCAGTAATGCAACTCCTCCACCCCTTTTACCTCCCTCTCTATCCCGCCTGAAGCATCGGTATCCTGGGATATTTAGTTGCCAATCATGCCCTTCCCTTAACCAAGTCTCAGTAATAGCAATAACATCATACTCCCAGGTACTAATCCAAGCCCTAAGTTCATCTGCCTTACCTACTATACTTCTTGCATTAAAACAAATACACCTCAGACCACCAGTCCCTTTGCTTTCATCATCTGCTCCCTGCCTACTCTTTCCCTTAGTCACGCTGACTTCATTATCTAGTTCCTTACAGGCTTTAGTTACTACCTCCTTACTCTCCACTGACCTCATTTGGTTCCCATCCCCCTGCCACATTAGTTTAAACCCTCCCCAACAGCGTTAGCAAAAGCACATTTGTGCACATGTATCCCCAGGTCCCTCTGCTTCTGCATGCCTTTTGGAATTGTATCCTTTACTTTATATTGCCTTTTCTTGCTCTGTCTACCAAAATGTATCACTTTGCAATTCTCTGCATCAAATTTCATCTGCCACACATTTGTCCATTCCACCAGCCCGTTTTTGTCTTCTTGAAGTCTACCACTATCCTCCTCACAGTTCACAATACTTACAAATTTTGCATCATCTGCAAATTTTAAAATTGTGTCCTGCACATTCAAGCTAAGGTGATTAATACAGATCAAGAAAAGCAGTGGTCCTAATACCGACCTCTGGGGAAGCCCACTGACTACCTTTCTACTGTCCACAAAACAACCGTTAACCACTACTCCCTGTTCCCTGGCTGGAGGTGCTGGATACTGCAAAGGTTATGGGCCCTGACAACATTCTGCCAATAGTACTGAAGACTTGTGCTCCAGAAATAGCTGCGCCCCTAGCCAAGTTGTTCCAGTATAGCTACAACACTGGCATCTACCCAAAAATGTGGAAAATTGCCCAGTTATGTCTCTCAACAAAAAGCAGGGCAAATCCAATCCGGCCAATTACCATCCCATCAGCCTCCTCTCAATCATCAGCAAAGTGATAGAAGGTATTGTCCACAGTTCTATCAAGCGGTAATTACACAGCAATAACCTGCTCACTGATGCTCATTTTGGGTTCTGCCAGGGCCACTCAGCTTCTGACCTCATTACAGCCTTGGTCCAAATATGGACAAAAGAGCTGATCGCAAGACGGGAGGTGAGAGGGACTGCCATTGACATCAAGGCAGCATTTGACTGAATGTGGCATCAAGGAGCCCTAGCAAAATTGAAGTCAATGGGAATCGGGGGAAATCTCTCCACTGGTTGTAGTCATACTTAGCACAAAGGAAGATGGTTGTGGCTTTTTGAGGCCAATCATCTCAGTCCCAGGACATCGCTGCAGAAGTTCCTCAGGGTAGTGTTCTAGACCCAACCATCTTCAGCTGCTTCATCAATGATCTTCCCTCCATCATAAGGTCAGAAGTGGGGATGTTCGCTGATGATTGAACAATGATCACTACCATTCATGACTCCTTAGATACTGAAACAGGCTGCATCAATATGCAGCAAGACCTGGACAACATTCAGGATTGGGCTGATGAGTGGCAGGTAACATTCGTGCCACATAAGTGCCTGGGAATGAGAATTTCTAACAAGAGAGAATCTAAACATCTCCCCTTGACATTCAATGGCATTACCATCACTGAATCGCCCACTATCAACATCCTGGGGGTTACCGTTGACCAGAAATTGAACTGGAGTAGCCATATAAATTCCGTGTCTACAGGTCAGAGACTTGGAATCCTGCGGCAAGTAACTCATCTTCTGACGCCTCAAAGTCTGCCCACCATCTACAAAGCACAAGTCAGTAGTGTGATGGAATACTCTCCACTTACCTAGATGAGTGTGGCTCCAACAACACTTGAGGCTCAATGCCATCCAGGACAAGGCAGTCTACTTGATTGGCACCCCTCCATCAACTTAAACATTCACCCCACTCCGTCACCAACGCACAGTGGCAGCAGTGTGTACCATCCACAAGATGTGCTGCAGCAATGCACCAAGTCTCCTTTGACAGCACCTTCCAAACCCGCGACCTCTAACACCTAGAAGGACAAGGGCAGCAGACGCATGGGAACACCACCACCTGTAAGTTCCTCTCCAAGTCACACACCATCTGCCTTGGAACTATATCACCGTTCCTTCACTGTCGCTGGATCAAAATCCTGGAACTCCCTCCCTAACAGCACTGTGGGAGTACTTGCACCAAATGGACTGCAGCGGTTCAAGAATGCAGCTCACTACAACCTTCCCAAGGGTAATTAGGGATGGGCAATAAATGCTGGCCTTGCCAGCGATGCCCACATTCCATGAAAGAATAAAAAATATAAATCAACAGAGCAACACATGCTTAAACCAACTGCTTCACATTATATCCATCAACTACTTTCCTCCAGTCTCTTTGGTTCTGATGGAACAAAACTTGACCACAAATTCATCTCGCAAATAATAGAGCCCCAAAAATCATGGGTTAATAAATAATCTCACTTGACCTTGGAGTGCAGAAAAATGTTCATTTTTTTTTTTGTCGAGCAACCACTATCTTACTGCACCTGGTCAGTCTTAGATTAGGTGGTTTGCTCAGAAAATATTTTGTGTGTTCAAATTCTCGGTGGAATATTTGCCAGGGCTCATTGTTAAAATTCTATAAACAATGTAATTTTGGGATTGAACGTATCCTGAGCTTCGATTGTAGCTCTTTGAGTTTACAGCAGTCTTGGCCTATTATGCAGGTGGTGCCATTCCAGCAAACCAGAGTTGTTATGAAGTACCTGAATGCAACATTATCTGATCATAACTATTTCAGATGTAATAACCTTTGCTTCATCGCTTAATCCATAAGTACCCAATCAAATGGTAATGGACTTAAATACTACAGGTGCTGGCAGCAATAAAACAATTTATACATGAGTACCAGTAAAAAGTGCAATGGGGATTAAGGGATTTTCTAAGCCTTGCTGCTCAGCTGATTTGTTCCAAAAAATCTGTGGAAGCAGGGTCTTATTTAGATTGTTGTCTTGAAGCACACTTTAGATTGATAATAGGCTGATTTCAGAGGGCAACTACCTTTACCCTGACGTGAAATACTTGCTATTTAATGTCTTCAATTTGGTCAAAGTAGCAATTTTGACAAACCAATATTATGTGGCAAGAATCTGTACTTTTCACACCTATCTTAATACCTTGTAAAAGTGATGGATCTAATTCTCCTCCAAAATGACCCACTAATACTTATTGTCAATTGAAATCAGCTTGTTTTTTTTAATCATGTATAGTGTGTGCTTTACAGCTGCATAATCTCATGATTCATATCTTGCTGAAATAACGATTGACTATTGAAGACGCATGTTTTTAATTCAAACTATCACCCACTCTTTCTAACTGGCTAGGAAATGTCCTTTTTAATATGTTATTTGTAGTAGTATCTTAAACTTTCTTCACAGCCTTTTAGTCTAACCAGTACTGACAAGCTGAGGATCTGTACTCTGACTAGTTGACGTCCTGGTGAGCTAATGGCATCACCTGGTCTATTACTGGGCTATACATACCAAAAAGTCCCAGGTCTAGTTCCCAATCTGTGAAACCCTAACTGATGCCCTGACATCAGACCACTCGTATTGACCCTGAGCTATGCCAGGGAAAATTTACCAGAGTTCCTGCTCTTGATCTATTATGTAATGGCTCTTGCTGGATGTCAGGAAAGGGCAGGGATGACTTTTCCTCTGATGATGTCGGGGGTATTCTTGCCATTACCCCAACATGTATTTCCAGGGAAATGGGGAGAAGAAATAATTTTCTGTGATTCCTGATGTGTGGGATTTAATAACTCGGCAGTGTGGAGTGTCAGTAAAATAGACTTTTATTTTTAAAAAATCATTTAAAAATTAGTTTAGGAAACTATTTTAGTAGATCAAAAACAAAACCCATTTAAATTGTGATTTTTGTTGGTACTACTTAGTTTGGTGAGCACTATCATTTATTCCAACTGCTTCAATTTGTGGGGCTATTTGCAGTTTAATCTACTGAAAATTAAATTACTGATCCCATATTAGATGAGTTCTACAACCTCAAATTGAAATCATCAGCTCAAAGGAGTGACTTTTTGAGCATCTACAGTCTGAAAGGAAGGTAAGATCAGAATAATGCAGTGTCTGTGTATGATGTAATGAAATGAGAAGCACCGATATCAGCAACAGAATAATAGAATCAAAGGCACCAGGGATGAAAACCAATTAAATCACCTTTTTAATTTCACTTCAGTTATGTACTTTTTGATTCTGTCAATATTTAGACGCCTTAGTTACAAGGGGCAGAATCTTGGGTTCCTGGATCCCAATCTTGCCATTGGGATGAAATGTGGGTCGGGAACCCGGAAATGCCAGTGGTGAGACCCCATTGGATATGGGAGCCCTGTCCACTTAAGGATGCCGGGCAGGGTCCCAAGTCTGGAAGGCCAATAGGAGGCTGTCCAAAAACTGAAAGATTGGCAGCCCCACTGTCAGAGGTGGGTGCTGCTGAAGTATGTAGGGAGGCCCAAGGGCGCATCCATTCCTGGTCACCGGCCACAAATGGGGGATGTAAGAAGGCCAAAAGGGTTAGGGATATCGGGCAGGAGGGAGAAAGCCCCCCACAATAATGGGCACTACTGCAGTTGTGGCCCTTTATTAGCAGAACGCCTTCCCCATTGAATGGAGATTCTGGCTCTGATGACTACCAGGCCTGCTGCTGGGAGCCCACCACCATTTTACAAGACTGCCTCCTGGCTTGATGGGTACCCCGTACGCTGGCTGGAAAATCGAGATGGTGTCGGGAGAGTGCCCTCAAAGAACTTAATTGGCTACCCACTGTGGCCAGTCGGTAACCAGTCCCGCCATCACCCACTTCCTGCAGAATCCTGTGGAAATGTGAATGTGTCGTGGAATCAGCCTGATGAGATTTCTCTTCCATTTTTGGGACCTCCTGCCTTGAGATGTGTCTCCACAGGCCTTGAAAATTCTGCCCAACCTGATGACTTTAGAAAATCATCTTCAAGTTGGCAATTGGCAAAAGGTTTCTGTGCAAAGTTTTTGCACCCTCTTCCTATCATGTTTGTTCTTGGAAACACTGATTGTCTGTTTATTTGGAGGGGCACTTATTGTTTCTTACAAAGGATACAGTCACTGCAGGGTCTTTATTTCAACAGGTATTTCCCTTTTTTCCTTTAAGATAGTATGTGGTGCTGTATTGTATTTTCCAGTTGTTACCTGAGAACTGGGACATAGCTTAAAAAGCTTCTTCTACCTGATTGTCGATGCATTTTGCAGTGCAAGATCCTTCTGTGTAATGTGCTTGATTTTTAGCTAAAGTGATGGTCTTTAGATGTAGAAAGTTGAGTTAGAAAATTAAAATAGAGTCCTCAGCTGTCTCTGAATCATGAGTTTGGGCAGCATACGGTCCTGGGTATTATATCATTTAGTCAGTAAGCTTATTGGATCCAGGACAACAGTTAATAATTGTGTGATGTGTAGACACCGTAAATTGTTGACCATAGATTTACAGATAGAATCACTGCAATTCTTCATGCTCTGGCTGTAGTACTGTTGTGTAGAATTGAGTGAATGACTGGCATGCATGATAAGAATTGCTGCACCAAGGCCTTATCTCAAGATCCGATATCAGCAAATGTTAGTCTATTAGTTGTCTCTCGAGATAAGGAGGCCCAAAAGAAAGTATCAAAATAAACCATTACTGAATGACTAGAGAACATTTTCTTGATCTGAGAATAGTCATAATCATGTTTTCTCTTGAGATGCTATATTTAGTTGTTTGCTCTCATTCTTGCCAAATTTAGAAATAAAATCGAAACCACATGTGGAAGGCTGTGGATTTCTGTTGCATCACTTGATCACATATCCTTGTGGATTGTACTGACCTTTTGCATGTGAGTGAGGGCCATTTTCTTGTAGCCTGTGACGAATGCTGCAAAGTCTGTTGCGTTGGTGCACATATAGAGTATAATTGTTTATTGGACATAGGACTTAGGAGCAGGAGTAGGCCATTTGGCCCTTTGAGTCTGCTCCACCATTCGATAAGATCATGGCTGATCTGGTTGTGGTCTCAACTCCAGTTTCCTGTCTGTCCCCCATAACCCTTGACTCCCTTGTCTATCAACAATCCATCTAACTCAGCCTTGAATAAATTCAATGACTCAGCCTCCACTGCTTTCTGGGGAAGAGAATTCCACAGACTAATGACCATTTGAGAATGAAAAATTCTCCTCATCTCCGTCTTAGAAGCAAGGCCTCTTATTCTTAAACTGTGTCCCCTAGTTCTAGTCTCCCTAACAAGAGGAAACATCCTCCCAGTATCCACTCTATCAAGTCCCCTCAGGATCTTATGAGCTGAATGTAACGCCCCTCTCAAAGAGTGGGATGGTGGCGGGGGTGGGAGGTGGCGTAAAATGGAGTGAGAGACTCCGGGAGCCCTTCCCGCCCTGCTCCGCCTCCGCCGCCACTTTATACAGGGTGGCGGTGGCGATAAACAGCCCGCCCGCCAAAGG
Source organism: Heterodontus francisci (assembly GCF_036365525.1). Taxonomy (NCBI): domain Eukaryota; kingdom Metazoa; phylum Chordata; class Chondrichthyes; order Heterodontiformes; family Heterodontidae; genus Heterodontus; species Heterodontus francisci. Next base: position 54,161,437 of record NC_090387.1, on the reverse strand, counting down.
CCAATCCAGGCCCTTAAGCAGCCACTTAAGGGCCTTCACCCGTCTCCAGGAGTATTTTACCCATGCTTGGTTGGGCGGCCAGGCCCAAGAGAAGCCACCTTTTAAAAGCAGGTGGCTCTCTAACGGCCCGGGGGGGTGGGGGGGGGTGGTGGTATGCCCTCATGATCGGGTACTCTGTGCTCGATGGACAGCGACTCCCGCTGCCCCAAGCACCCCCAACATGCACCCCAGTCCTCCCAATCGACCACTTTTGCCTCGCTGGGGCCTGACCGATTACTGCTGGCGAGGCAACCAAAACTTACCTTTGTTCCAGGCTCCCCAACATCATCTTCTCCAAGCTGGGCTGTAGTCCCAGCAGTGGCCACCACTCCCAGTGGCGCTGCTGGGAGAGAGAGCTGCTGGCTGGCTGATTGGCCTCAAGCGGGTGGAAGTCCTGTCTCACACCAATTAAAGCCCGGCTACCTGCAAAATACAGGTCGGATCCCCAGGCAAGACGGAAGCGGCTTCGCCACCAACTTTGCAGTCGGTGGCCGGCTCCCGTCTGCCCAGGGTTAAATCCCAGCCTATATATTTCAATATGATCACCTCCCATTCTTCTAAAATGGGTATAGGCCCAATCTTTTCAACCTTTCTTCATAAGATAAGCCCTTCCTCCCCGGAATTAGTCAAGTGAACCTTCTCTGAACTGCTTCTAATGCAATTATATCCTTTTTCAAATAAGAAGACCAAAACTGTACACAGTACTGTAGATGTGGTCTCACCAAGGTCATGTACAGTTGCAGTAAAACTGCCATACTTTTATACTCAATTTCCCTTGCAATAAACGCCAACATTCCATTTACCTTCCTAGTCACTTGCTGTACCTGCATCACCTTTTGTGATTCATGTAGCAGGACACCCAGATCCCTCTGTACCACCGAGCTCTGCAAACAACTCTCCATTTAAACAGTGTACAGCTTTTCTATTCTTCCCGCCAAAGTGGACAAGTTCACATAAAATAAAAGCAAAATACTACAGATGTTGGAAATCTGAAATAAAAACAAGAAATGCTGGAACTACTCAGCAGGTCTGGCAGCATCTGTGGAAAGAGAAGCAGAGTTAACGTTTCGGGTCAGTGACCCTTCTTCGGAACTACACACTTCCCCGCATTACACTGTACCAAATTTTTGCCCACTCACTTAACCTATCTATTTCCTTTTGTAGACTCTTAACTTCCTCTTAACAACTTACTTTCCTTCCTATCTTGGTGTCATTGGCAAATTTAGCTACCATACATTTGGTCCCTTCATTAATATAAATTGTAAAATAGTTGAGGCTCCAGCACTGATCTCTGTGGCATGTCACTAGTTACAGCTTGCCAATCCGAAAGAGACACATTTGTCCCTACTCTCTGCTTCCTGTAGCTAACCAGTCCTTTATCCATGCTAATTTGTTACCCCCTACACCATGTGCTGTTTTTTGAAAGATTATTTTGAAATATCTCAGCTGTAGTAGATATTTTGAATCTTAATCTTTTGTATTATGTCAGACCAATGTGTGTTAAAAACATTGTAATAAATGGTTCGCCTCTCTAGAGCTGGTAATGCATAGATTTTAAATCCAGTTTTGATAAAATGAGTGATCTGTGTAATTTTGTAATCTCATCCAGGGTTTGATTATTATATTGCTTATGTTTAATAGTTTTGGATGCTCCTCGCAAAGCAATACAAAGAAAGAACTTTCTTTTGTAACTTGCCTTTCATGATTTCAGGACATTCCAAAATGCTTCACAGCCAATGAAGTATGTTTGAAATGTAATCATTGCTTTAATGCGGGGAAATGCAGCAGCCAATTTGTGCACAACAAGGTCCAACAAGCAGCCATGAGTTAATTGACCATATAATCTGTTGTCGGTAGTGTTGGTTGTCAGATAATTGTTGGCCAGGAGAACTTCTTCTGCTCTTCTTCAAATAGTGCCAGGGGATCTTTTACACCCACCTGAGAGAGCAGATGGGGCCTCAGTTTAATGCTTTGTCTGAAAGACGGTATCTTCAACAGTGCTTCACTTCCTCAGCACTGTAATGAAGTGTCAGTGCAGTACTGAAGGACTGCTACATTATGTATATCTCTAGGATTCTGGAGCTTGGAAGTAATTACCAGAAGTAAAACCCAAGGTGTAGGACTATCTGTATGTTCGAGTGCACTTTTATCCTTCAAGTCTATTACCTATACTTCAGCTTTCTTCTGTGATGGAAATCTTACTTTGCAATGATGCTGAACAACAAGAATAACAATATGCAGTTGATGTTTCATGATCTTCAGTTTACCTATACCATGGAATACTTGAGAAAATTAATTCCAAATATTTTCTTCCAATGTTACTATATTGAAACTATATACTGATGAAAGAAGACTGAGGAGGCAGTGCTTCAGCAGTGTGTAGACCAAATAGACTAGTAGACTTTGCAGTTATGGTGAGCATATCAGTTGAAACTGCTTGTTTGCTTTTTGTTGTCAATGCAAACAAAAACTTTTCCAAGTGCTGAAAAGGTGTCTTTGTACCTAGAGCCAATAATTAATTTTGCATGTGACGGAACTTCATTTGCAATTCAAAACAGCAACAATGGTAATCGAATTCATCAATAACATTCCATAAATACACAGTATCAACAAATATTTGAATTGGTACAGATTGAAAATCTACTGTTGTCTCATTGATTATTGAATTCAGGGTGTGCATTTCTAATGTGGTGAACAAATATACATCATCATCTCCAGAGTTCTCAGTTCTGTTCAGTCACTATCTGCACAGGGTTCTGTTTAGACTGGCTATATTTTTGTGGATACACATTTGGGCTAACATACATTAGATCTTTTTGTAGAAATCTACAATTGGAGCGCTGACAGCACTGGGGGAAGTGACGCAAGTTCCCATAAACATGACATTCTTTTTCTCTTTGCTGGGCAATCACCAAGATGAGGGTAGTTTCCACTGCTGTTGACTAGTCCTAACTGATCTCACCTTTTGCATGATGGGGTTTTTAATTTGGTATTTATGCAGTTGGTGGAGATTTGTTGCCTAGTTTCTGCATCTGCCAAATGAGATTTGGCCAGATTAAATCTCCAAGTCAGTTTTAACCTTTCATTTTACATAGTCATTTGCTCTGGCAAATATCTTCCTTCTATAAGCTGTGTTTCTATTTTCCAGCTTGCAATCAATGAAATTATATTTTGCTGCTTGCCAGCATAGGTATGCACAAAAGGCATTTACAGATTCATTCTTGGTTGTGCAGCACATCAAAATATTATTGACTAATATGTGTGTAAAATCATCAGTTAGGACTTAGTGTTATCAAGAAGAGCACCTTTCCAACATGCTGAATATGTCTTGCAATGTTCACTCTCATCATGCAAAGGCAAAACAGAATAACAGTATTAGTGGAATCAAAACCTATCATAGCACACTCAGACTGCTACCCTCACATTTGAAGTGGCTGACGTGGGGTGAATTGGATACATGAGGCAATCTTTCAGTCATATTACTGGTAGAATTATATTGTTGATTAAATGTATATGTGAGATACACTGGATCAAATGTTATTGATTCATTACAGACTAATATAGACCGGGCTAAATGAACACTACATATGTCGCAGAAGTTACCTCCTGAATTTATCTTTAAATACCTTAAATTATCCACCAACCTCCCATTAATATCGTGAATCATCTTGGTTACCAAAATCTCATATTTATATTAAGAAACACTAAATGTTTATTTCCAGGGAAATTACTTGAAGTCTTTGGTTGTTACAAGGAATACAGTCATAGTCTCCAAATGGAGAAGACCAGATTAATTTTTTTTAGGCGTTGCAGTTGGATAAAATATTTTGATATTCTCCAGTTTGTGCTGCACCTCTAAAAATGTCATTAGAAATTTCCAGAAAATCATCTTTTGTCAACAGTTAATTCAATTTAGCGAAAAAATCTATAAGGAAATGCTCATAAATAATTAATTCAATGGTTAATTAGAAGTAGTTATTTAGTAACTGAATAAAATTTGTTTACGGAATATAGGTATACAATTTGCACATGTTGTCATGAATATTTAATGTATTTTATTTGCTCGAATGATTTTAGTGTCTCATTGATTATTTGGGTATTCCATTTGATGTAGGACATCTGCTGTACCTGGTGAAATGCTTTCATTTTCATTATAAATGTTTGAAGCAGGATAAAAGCAGTGTGCAAAACAAATAGGCACTTGAGTTCTAATAGTATCAAGCCATAAATGTCAGGCATCTGGAAATTATAGCTTCAATTTCATCAGTGTAGACTTTTTGTCTGGTTTATTATGCCTGTTTAGGATTTTGCTGCAGGCAAAAATTATGTAGCTGATAGCATAGGAAACATTCTAATCAGTGCAGTTCAAATGGTCACAATGCAACATAATACACATCAAGGTTTTAAGATAAAGCAGTAATCCAACCTTGTCAAATGGTTTTGAATTGTACTATGCCACTGGACGATGCAGCTACTGCCTTGTTTTGCCTGATAAAACTGCATATTTAAGATTGAAGGACAAGACTTCCATTTTCATAAATTCCACTTTGTCATCCAGTGGTTACGTGCACTTAAAGCATACGTGACCACAACAGCCAGCTGTTTTAAAACAGAAACAATATAAAATGGCTTGAAGCCCAAGGATTGTATTTTGAATCATGTTTTAGAATGATGTTACCTGCATTAATTAGATAAATGTTACATTTTAGATATTGCAAAATTGGTTAATTTTGTGATCTATGTTTACATCATATTCATGCATTACTTGTGTCTAGCAAAATATTCTTGCTATCACAATTAGCTGGTTAGATAGAATTTCTTATTTTAGTTTAGAAGCACTGTATAATGGAAGCATACTGTGGTGCCATTAACATGAAAAGGTACAATATGCAGATAGTTTTGCAGCTTTATTGTAAGCGTTTTTCACACGGGTCTTTGATACCAGCCAAAGTAATTTGCACATTCCTCCTTGCAAAGCTTCAGCTGAGCAAAATCACTTACAAATGCAGGAGACCCCAACAAGGAGAATTAGATGTGCAATACTCCAAATACACATTTTGCTTTCTGTTCGATAATGATGTGATGCACTGGTTACTCACATGCTCTTATTTAAGGATAATGGGTCACACGAAATAAACTGTACATGAAATATGTTTTTGTTTAGTTAGTAATAATACAAAGCTTAGATCTGAATGTTGAAAATGGACCTTCCTATGTGTTTATCTGTATCTATCGACTTTGGTATCTCGAATATTATTAAAAACTTAGATAGGGTCGAGCTTCCACTTTGGGTGCAATTGGGAAATTGTAACTAAAATGCGCTTGCATTGTGCTGGATAGGTTATGTTCCCGGTTTATGCAAAAAATCATTTGCATAATCGCAAACATAAAATCCTCCATCATCTATTGCAATCGGGCAGCAGAATAGAGCATAATAATTTCTTTTTCTTTCCGTTGCAAAGTATTCTTTGATGTATCTAAGATAGATAATCTGGTGTATTTCTATCAATGCATCAATGGGTTTACCAAAAATAAGCATTTTTGAAAAGGGTACCAGTCCTCCACCTGTCCTCGAGTTATTTATGGCTCAGAAGGAGGCCATTCGGCTCATCAAGTCCATGCCGGTTCTCCACGGAGCTATGCTGTCTGTCCTGCTCCCTGGCTCAATCCCCGTAGCTGTGCAAATCTATTTCTCTCTGGTGGCTTTGCAACTTCCTCTTGAAGTCATTGATCGTCTCTGCTTCCACCACCCTTGTGGGCAGCGGGTTCCAGGTCATTACCACCCACTGCGTAAAAAGTGCTTCCTCATATTCCCCCTGCATATTTTACCCAAAACTTTCAATCTGTGTCCCCTAGTCCTTGTACCATTTGGTAATGGGAACAGTTTTTCCTTGCCTAACTTATCTAAGCCAGTTATAATCTTGCACACTCCTATTAAATCTCCCATCAATCACAGCTTTCCAACCTAACCTTGTAACTAAAATCCTCCATCATCATGGGACAGGACGTCAGAAATGCTCCATCCATCAATATCGGCGACCACGCTCTGGAAGTGGTTCAAGAGTTCACCTACCTAGGCTCAACTATCACCAGTAACCTGTCTCTCGATGCAGAAATCAACAAGCGCATGGGGAAGGCTTCCACTGCTATGTCCAGATTGGCCAAGAGAGTGTGGGAAAATGGCGCACTGACACGGAACACAAAAGTCTGAGTGTATCAAGCCTGTGTCCTCAGTACCTTGCTCTATGACAGTGAGGCCTGGACAACGTATGTCAGCCAAGAGCGACGTCTCAATTCATTCCATCTTCGCTGCCTCCGGAGAATACTTGGCATCAGGTGGCAGGATCGTATCTCCAACACAGAAGTCCTCGAGGCGGCCAACATCCCCAGCTTATACACACTACTGAGTCAGCGGCGCTTGAGATGGCTTGGCCATGTGAGCCGCATGGAAGGTGGCAGGCTCCCCAAAGACACATTGTACTGCGAGCTCGCCACTGGTGTCAGACCCACTGGCCGTCCATGTCTCCGCTTTAAAGACGTCGGCAAATGCGACATGAAGTCCTGTGACATTGATCAGAAGTCGTGGGAGTCAGTTGCCAGCGATCGCCAGAGCTGGCGGGCAGCCATAAAGGCGGGGCTAAAGTGTGGCGAGTCGAAGAGACTTAGCAGTTGGCAGGAAAAAAGACAGAAGCGCAAGGGGAGAGCCAAATGTGTAACAGCCCCGACAAACAAATTTTTCTGCAGCACCTGTGGAAGAGTCTGTCACTCTAGAATTGGCCTTTATAGCCACTCCAGGCGCTGCTCCACAAACCACTGAGCACCTCCAGGCGCTTACCCATTGCCTCTCGAGACAAGGAGGCCAAAGAAGAAGAAAGATTTTCTGATATGAAAAACTTTTAAAATATACCTACCAGTGTCTGTAAGAAAATTAACAAAATTTGAAGAGGATTCCCTAACCTGCATAATTGCCAGAATCTCACAATTTCGACTTGGCCAGTTTTGTGGGCAGGGCCTGATTTGGCAAATTGAAGCTTAAGCCAACACCAACAACAACTTGCATTTATGTGGCATCTTCAATCACCACCCGAGGTCCCCAGCATCACAGATGCCAGACTTGAGCCAATTCGATTCACTCCGTGTGTTATCAAGAAACGACTGATGGCACTGGATACTGTAAAGGCTATGGGCCCTGACAACATTCCGGCAATAGTAATGAAGATCTGTACTTCAGAACTTGCCTCGCCCCTAGCCAAGCTGCTCCAGTACAGCTACAACACTGGCATCTACCCGACCAGATGGAAAATTGTCCAGGTATGTCCTGTAAACAAAAAGCAGGACAAATCCAATCCAGCCAATTACCGCCCCATCAGTCTACTCTCAATCATCAGTAAAGTGATGGAAGGTGTCATCGACAGTGCTATCAAACGGCACTTGCTTAGCAAAAACCTGTTCAGTGACGCTCAGTTTGGGTTCCGGCAGGGCCACTCAGTTCCTGACCTCATTACAGCCTTGGTTCAAACATGGACAAAACAGCTGAACTCAAGAGGTGAGGTGAGAGTGACTGTCCTTGACATCAAGACAGCATTTGACCGAGTATGGCATCAAGGAGCCCTAGTAAAACAGGAGTCAATGGGGATCGGAGGAAAACTCTCCGCTGGTTGGAGTCATATCTAGCGCAAAGGAAGATGGTTGTGGTTGTTGGAGGTCAATCAGCTGAGCTCCAGGACATCACTGCAGGAGTTCCTCAGGGTAGTGTCCTAGGCCCAACCATCTTCAGCTGCTTCATCAATGACCTTCACTCAATCAATAAGGTCAGAAGTGGGGATGTTGCTGATGATTGCACAATGTTCAGCACCATTCACGATTCCTCTGATACTGAAGCAGTTTGTGTATAATTGTTGCAAGACCTGGACAATAACCAGGCTTGGGCTGATAAATGGCAAGTAACATTTGTGCCATACAGGTGCCAGGCAATGACCATTTCAAACAAGAGAGAATCTAACATCTCCCCTTGACATTCAATGGCATTACAATCGTTGAATCCCCCACTATCAACATCCTGGTTTTACTATTGACCAGAAACTGAACTGGAGTAGCCATATATATACCGTGGCTACAAGAGCAGGTCAGAGGCTAGGAATCCTGCGGCGAGTAACTCACTTCCTGTCACCCCAAAGCCTGTCCACCATGTACCAGGCACAAGTCCGGAGTGTGATGGAATACTCTCCACTTGCCTGGATGGAAGCAGCTCCAACAAAACTCAAGAAGCTTGACACCATCCAGGACAAAGCAGACAGCGTGATTGGCATCCCATCCACAAACATTCATTCCCTCCAACACCAATGCACAGTGGCAGCAGTGTGTACCATCTACACGATGCACTGCAGCAAAGCACCAAGGCTCCTTAGACAGTACCTTCCAAACCCGCGACCTCTACCACCTAGAAGGACAAGGGCAGCAAAGGTATGGGAACACCACCGCCTGAAAATTCCCCTCCAAGCCAAACACCATCTTGACTTGGAACTATATCACTGTTCCTTCACTGACGCTGGGTCAAACTCATGGAACTCCCTTCCTGCCACTATGGAGAAGGACGATGTAGGTGTAGCGATCAGGGAGGGGGATTGTGATATACTTGAACAAATTAGCATCGAAAGGGAGGAGGTATTAGCGGTTTTAGTGGGCTTAAAAGTGGATAAATCCCCAGGCTCCATTGAGATGTATCCCAGGCTGTTGTGTGCAGATAGCAGGGGCTCTGACACAAATTTTCAAACACTCTCTGGCCACAGGAGAGGTGCCAGAGGACTGGAGGGCAGCAAATGTGGTATCATTATTCAAGAAGGGTAGAAGGGATAAACCAGGTAATTACAAGCCAGTGAGTCTAACATCAGTGGTAGGGAAACTATTGGAAAAAATTCTGAGGGACAGGATTAATCTCCGATTGGACAGGCAGGGATTAATCGAGGATAGTCAGCATGGCTTTGTCGGGGGGAGATCGTGTCTAACAAACTTGATTGAATTTTTCGAGGCAGTGACGAGATGTCAAGATGAGGTAAAGCAGTTGATGTCGTCTACACGGACTTCAGTAAGGTTTTTGATAAGGTCCCGCTTGGGAGCTTGGTTAAGAAGGTAACAGCCCATGGGATCCAGGGCGATTTGGCAAATTGGATACAAAATTGGCTTAGTGGCAGGAGGCAGGGTGATGGTCAAGGGTTGTTTTTGCGATTGGACGCCTGTGACCTGTGGTGTACCGCAGGGATTGGTGCTGGGACCTTGCTGTTTGCAGTGTGCATTAATGCTTTAGACGTGAATATAGGAGGTATGATCAGTAAGTTCGCAAATGACATGAAAATTGGTGGTGTCGTAAATAGTGAGGAGGAAAGCTTTAGATTACAGGACAATATAGATGGGCTGGTAAGATGGGCAGAGCAGTGGCAAATGGAAGTTAATCCTGAGAAGTGTGAGGTGATGCATTTTGGGAGGACTAACAAGGCAAGGGAATATATAATGGATGGTAGGACCCTAGGAAGTACAAAGGCTCAGAGGGACCTTGGTGTATTTGTCCATAGATCACTGAAGGCAGCAGCACAGGGAGATAAGGTGGTTAGGATGGCATATGGGATATTTGCCTTTATTAGCCGAGGCATAGAATATAAGAGCAGGGAGGTTATGCTGGAGCTGTATAAAACGTTAGTTAGGCCACAGCTGGAGTACTGTGTACAGTTCTGGTCACCACACTATAGGAAGGATGTAATTGCACTGGAGAGGGTGCAGAGGCGATTCACCAGGTTGTTGCCTGGGCTGGAGCATTTCAGCTATGAAGAGAGACTAGATAGGCTAAGGTTGTTGTCCTTAGAGCAGAGAAGGCTGAAGAGGGACCTGATTGAGGTATACATAATTATGAGGGGCATTGATAGATTAGATAGGAAGTAACATTTTCCCTTAGCGGAGGGGTCAATAACCAGGGGGCATAGATTTAAGGTAAGGGGCAGGAGGTTTAGAGGGGATTTGAGGAAAAATATTTTCACCCAGAGGGTGGTTGGAACCTGGAACACACTGCCTGAAGGGGTGATAGAGGCAGGAACCCTCACAACATTTAAGTATTTAGATGAGCACTTGCAACACCATAGCATACAAAGCCACGAGCCAAGTGCTGGAAAATGGGATTAGAATAGATAGGTGCTTGATGGCTGGCACAAACACGATGGGCCGAAGGGCCTGTTTCTGTGCTGTATAATTCTATGACTCTATGAGTATTGTGGGTGTACCTACCCCACATGGACTGCAGCGGTTCAGGAAGGCAGCACATCATGACCTCCTTAAGGGGATTTAGGGATGGGCAATAAATGCTGGCCTAGTCAGCAATGCCCACGTCCCACGAACGAATGAGAAAAAAGCATCCCAATGTGCTTCACAGGAGCACTATCAAACAAAATTTGAAACTGAGCCACATATGGAGATATTAGGATAGTTGACCAAAAGAGTGCCTCAATGGGGTAAAGAGGTGGAGTGGTTTGAGGAGGGGATTTCAGAGCTTAGGGCCTAAGCAGCTGAAGGCACATCTGACACGGATGGAACGATAAGAATTGGGCTTGTGCAACAGTCCAGATTTGGAGGAGGCCTGAGATTTCGGAGGCTTGCAGGATTGGAAGAGGTTACAGAGATAGTGAATGGTCAGGCACAGAAAATACAAGCTTAAATGGTTTGGGGCATAATCAACCTATAAATTCCATTTTCTTTTGCACTGGTTCCGCTATTCTGCCCAGACTTTGCTGGAATCTGGGCACAAAACAAACTGAAACTTCTGCCTGATATGTCTATAAATCTTAAGATGCCAAATATTGTATTTCTATGTCACTCAAAAAAGGATAAAGAATTGAAGATAGTAATTTGGAACACTCAAACTCTCCAGCAACAGAGCATATCAAGCTCTCAAAAGTTCAATCTCTGAATGGACTTGGATATGAATTTATCCACTATTTAATCAACATGAATTAAATTTTACATTCTTGATGGGATCTGCACCCTCACTCATTCCCACTTACCTTTAATTCTATTAAACCGTCTTTCTCTAATGCTTCCTCAATTCATTCTGTTATCAGTCCTGCTCTTGCTTTTACTTACCTTACATTAAACATTTTTCACCCTTTCTCACTTAGCATCACTCTCTATTTTCTTTCATTCAATGCTTATGCTTTTATTTAATCAGACAGGAAGAGGGCCAAAGAAAGGGGGCTTTGCCACCATTTTGTATTTTATCAGAGTTCAAAAATAATGATTTTATTTCGACAAATTAGAAATTGGAAAATTGGTTCTCCTAGAAATTTGCATTTATTTTTATTTTCCCTCAGTACTTTCCTTGATATTGTAAAACTATTTAAACTTATCTATTCCAAACAAAAAAAAGCTAACTTTAAATCTTCAGAAATAGACATTTCCAGCTAATCACAAAGGATAGGGATTGTATTCATTGCGGATAGGGATTGGATTCACTGAGGATAGGAATTATATTCCGTGTGGATAAGGATTGTATTCCCAATGGATAGGCATTGGATTCACTGAAGATAGGAATTGTATCCCCTGTGAATATGGATTATATTCCCCGTGAATCGGGATTGTATTCCCTGTGGATAGGGATTAGATTTTTCTGTGTATTGGGATTGTATTCCCATTGGATTGGGGTTGCATTCATAGTGGATAGAGGTTGTATTCCAATTTGATATGACTTATATTCAGTTTGGATAGGGGTTGTATTCCCAATGGATTGGGATTGTAGTCATTGTGGATAGGGATTATATTCCCTGTGCATAAGGATTGAATTCATTGTGAAAAGGGATTGTATTCCCCTTGAATAGAGATTGTATTCATTGTGGAAAGGGATTTTATTCCCTATGGATAGGGAATGTATTCACAGTGGATATGGATTCGATTCACTGTGGATAGGGATTGTATTCACAGCGGATATGATTTGTATTCATTATGGTTAGGGGTTGTGTTCCTATTGAATTGGGATTGGATTTGCTCTGGATAGCGATTGGATTCCCTGTGGATAGGGATTCTTTGCCTTATGGGTACGAATTGTATTCACTGTGAATAGGGATTGTATTGTGGATAGGTATTTTATTTCCTCTAAATAGGCATTCTTTGCCTTATGGATATAGATTGCATTCACTGTGGATATGGATTGTATTCCCTGTGGATAGGGATTGAATTCACTGTGGATAGGAATTGGATTCCCTGTGGATAAGGATTGGATTCAAATTGATAGGGATTATTTTCATTGTGGCTAGGGGTTGAATTTCCATTGGATAAGGATTGTATTCACATTGGTTCAATGAAGAATGCAGGAGGGCATGCTAGGAGCAGCACCAGGCATACCTCAAAATGAGGTGTCAACCTGATGAAGCTCCAACACAGGACTACATGCATGCCAAACAGTGTAAGCAGCATGCAGTAGATAGGGTAAAGCATTCCCACAACCAATAGATCAGATCTAAGCTCTGCAAGCTTGCCACATTCAGTAGTGAATGGTGGTGGACAATTAAACAACTAACAGGAGGAGGAGGCTCCACAAATATCCCCATCCTCTACGATGGGGAGCCTAGCACATCAGTGCAAAAGACAAGGCTGAACCATCTTCAGCCAGAAGTGCCGAGTGGATGATCCATCTTGGCCTCCTCCTGAGGTCCCCAACATAACAGATGCCAATATTCAGTCAATTTGATTCACTCTATGTGATATCAAGAAACGGCTGGAGGCAGTGGATACTGCAAAGGCTATGGGGCCCTGACAATATTCCGGCAAGAGTACTGAAGTGCTCCAGAACTAGCTGTGCCCCTAGCCAAGCTGTTCCAGTACAGCTACAACACTGGCATCTACCCAACAATGTGGAAAATTCAATGTGAAAAAGCTTCCAACATTCATACAGACTCAGACAAAGACACAGTAACTTGCTTTTACTCACTTTAAGTTTCAATAAAATGTTCTTGTTTAAGTTGTCCCTCTTTCCTCGACCTGATACCTCTCACTTTCCCACTCCAGCTCTTGCCCTTCTAACACTTGTAATCTGTCTCTTTTCCTGGGTTAATCGAGCTAATTCAGACTTTCTGGACTGACACATGGTAAGATAACACTTGCATAATATAATTATTCCCTTTGTCTGTTCTTTCCACCATTCTTCATGCTTGTCCATGGTCGATGATGGATCCCTGACTTCCATTTTACTTAAAATGGTCTTGTTCTTATCCACCAGAAATTCAGTGAGTGACCTCTTGGGTCCTCACTCTGAGTTCTTGTCTGCCATGGCTGATGCTTATCGTCCGGCTATCACAAATTTTTCTGTGGGAAATGGTCTCTCTCATTTTACCCTACAATTGTTCTTCAAGTCACCTGGTTTACCCTGAGAACAATAGTGCCTTCTTGTTTACCCAAGGAACCACGATCCTAGCCCTGCGCTGTCTTTAATTATCGCACCCACTGACTCGTTCTTTGGGTCGAATCCTCAAGTCGGCGTGCCAGCTTCCCGTCCTGAATGCTGACCTCCCTATCTAATGTGTGGTAAAGTAAATGTACTTACCCGTTCTTTGATGTCAACATTTTTATCCGCCACTGACGACCGAGCCTCGAGAATCCTGCCAACTACACCAATTGTTGTGGGATTAAACTGACCATTCTTGAGTCCATGGGATTTAAGCAAGCAAAGACCTTTATTTAAGCATATGCAAGAGAGAAAAATTCCTGGTATCCCAAGGAACCTCTCAGCAATACAGAGTTTGCAGCAGGTATTTACTACTACACAATTCTGTTACAGCCATCAAACATTAATCATTTAGTCCATTACATACATCTTGTTCTTAGTAACTTGATCAATCAACAATATGGGCCTAGCAGATGGTTCCTACTATCTCAGTCTCCGGCCTTAAGTCTGTTAGTTCCTTGGTGACTTAATTGCCTGTTTGGCCTTCACTTCCCCTTATCTCCTCCACAGAATAACATGCTTACACAGACTGCTAAGGCTATTATTATCACTGCTGCTATGTTCGCAGTCCCAGGCCTGATATTGGTCAAATATCCCACCATGCCTATCTGCTTACAGTGCTTATTTTAAGATTATTAGTACGCTCTGCTGCTAGCCCTATTTAGCCCGATTTAAGACTAGTCCCTTTTGTCCCACTTCAGGATTGTATTCCCATTAGAAAGGGATTGTATTTCCTTTGGAAAGAGATTGTTTTCATTGTGGAGAGGGATTGTTTTCACTGTGGAAAGGGATTAGCTTCATTTTGGATAGGGATTGTATTCCCATCGGATAGAGATTGGATTCATTTTGGATAGGGAATTATTCTCTGTGGATATAGATTAAGGCCAGAATTTTATGGTGGGTGGCAGGTGGGACTTCCACCCCTCTGAGGCAGCAAGTCCCATCTCCAAGAGCTGCCAGCCAATCAGCGGGCTGGCAGCTCTCAGTCCCAGCAGCACCACTGGGACTGCAGCAAGAGGGACGCCGGCCCAGGAAACACAGTAAGTGCCTGGGGCCTTGCCGGAGACAATCGGCCGGGCCCCGGCAAGGCAAGGGGGGGGGCAGTTGTTATGGGGTGGAGTGTTGTGTAGTGGGGGCAGTTGGACCTTGGGGGCACTCTGTAGGGTACAGGGGGCCGATCAGGAGGGCCCCCCCAAGCCCGGAAGGAGGCCTCCAGTTTTCATTTGGTGGTCTCCTGGGGGACCTCAGCCGCTCGTCGGCCGCTGGTAAAATAGCAGTAGTGGCGGAAGGAGGCCCTTATGTGGCAGTTAATTTGGCCACTTACGGGCCTTGATTGGCCTGGAATGGACAGGCAGTTTCTTGCTGCCGCTGCCGCCCCTTGTAAATTTGCAGCGTGGTGGGAAGGCATCGGAAACGGCACCCTCCCCCCACCCCACTTCCCACTCAATTATACGCCACCCAACCCCAGCCACCAGTCGGCTTCTGCGGGAGGGATGTAAAATTCTGGCCTAGATTTATTGTGGATGATTAGGGGCAGCACAGTAGTGCAGTGGTTAGCACCGCAGCCTCACAGCTCCAGCGACCCGTGTTCGATTCTGGGTACTGCCTGTGTGGAGTTTGCAAGTTCTCCCTGTGACCGTGTGGGTTTTCGCCGGGTGCTCCAGTTTCCTACCACAGCCAAAGACTTGCAGGTTGACAGGTAAATTGGCCATTATAAATTGCCCCTAGTATCGGTAGTGGTAGGAGAATTGAGGGAAGGTGGGGATGTGAGAGGGTAATGGGATTAATGTAGGATTAGTATAAATGGGTGGTTGATGGTCAGCACAGACTCTGTGGGCCAAAGGGCCTGTTTCAGTGCAGTATCTCTAAATAAAAATAAATAAATACAAAATGATTGTATTCACAGTGGATAGGAATTGTATTCCCTTTGGATATAGCTTGCATTCATTGTGGATTGGGATTGTATTCACTGTGGCTCGGGATTTTGTTCACTATGGCTCAGGACTGTATTTATAATGGTTGTGGATTCACTTTTTATTGGATATGGATTGAATAATTCGTGGGTGAGGAACAAATGTTTGATCTAAGGTCATTAAACTCAACATTTACTCTCTTTTTCCCTCCACAGATGCTCTCACACTTGCTGAATATTGCCAACATTTTCTGTTTTTATTTCAAATCTCCAGTATTCGCAGTATTTTGCTCTAATGTGAAGGTTAGTGTATTGTAGTTTCAGTTTTGAGTATCTGAGTGTCCTGACTTTTCTCATTTCTGAGTGGCTTGATTTTAAATAAGTATCAATAGGAAATAAGTGTGTTGCCAGCACTCTCAAATTGTGTAATGCCTGGAATAAATTTAAAATCTTTTTCCAATCAATTTGAAAATGTTTATTAGAAAAGAAAATGTTTAGTTTGGACTGTGCCTGATCCAAAAGCAATTTAGCAGGCGTGACCTACTCTAGTTGTAGCACATGGCTCTGGCTCTATGCTTCAAAATGTTGGACACCCATGTTCTTTACAGTCCCTTTAAATGTCTGCCTATGTGTAAGCATTGTGATTTGAAGCCACAATACAGGACATTTATTGAAAACATTTTTTGCATTCTAGGATACCCTTGATAACACAAAACATGGCATTGGAATGATTGCACAGAGAGGTACTCAGGCACATAACAATACTACCCAGACTTTCCTGCCAGTTTAATGACTATATTAATATAAAATCTTTAGATGCGAGGTCATTTAGCACTAGACAACTTCAAAGAAAGAAAAGAAAGATCTTTCATTTTTGAAGCAACTTTTATGACTCTGAACGTCCCAACACACTTTACAGCCAATGAAGTACTTTTTGTAATATAAGGAAACACAGCAGCCAATTTTCCCACAGCAAGATTTGTGATCATAACAACTAACTGAATAAAAATTGGTTTTCTCATGTCACCTCTGGATATTTTGATGATCACCTTAAAGGTGTGTCCTTTACTTACTGACTCTTCTGCCATTAGAAACATGTTTTGCCTTATATACACTATCAAAGCCCTTGAAGATTTTTGACACCTCTATTATATATTTGTTTATCCTTCCCTGTTCTGAGGAGAACAATGCATCTGTATATCAGAATCTATCCCATTGTATCTGAAGAATTGTTTCCATTAAGATGCAGAACATAAATATATACATGTAAAATGGGGTTTTCTGGCTACTCATGTCTCCTCACCTCCAAATGAATGATCTGCTTATTGCAACTTAATGCAGAGTTGATCACGTTGCTTGTGTGATATATTCAATCTCCTTGTCAATATCTGAGAGAACCTTATTCTGTGCCATGCCTGCTTAGTAAATCTGTTTCATGAGGATATTTAAAAAATCTGTTATTAACATTAACCTACTTTCCAAAAGGTTCTTTTGTTTGGAAACCACAGTCCTGGTGCTTTAAAATATCCCATAATTCTATTTGAATAAGATCAGGGAAGTTCTGCTGGTATCCTGACTGATATTTATCCTTCAACCAATAGCAGTAAAACATGTTCGAGGATCATTATCTCACTGCTGTTTGTGGTGCCTTGCTGTGTGTAAATTGGCTGCCACATTTCCCTATATTACAACGGAAACTACATCTCAAAAGTACCTTATTGGCTGTAAAGGACTTAAGGAATTTGTGAGCTTGTGAAAGGTGCTTCATAAATGTAAATTATATCTTTCTTTAGGAACATTGTATGCCATTTGGCCTCTCCGGTCTATTCCATCATTCTATTGAATTATGGCTGATCTGTACCTCCATTTCATTTGCTCCCCTTTGCTCCACATCCTTGATACACGTGATCTTAGTCCTGCAAATTTCAATTGACCCTGCATTCACAGCTTTTTGGGGGAAGAGAGAGTTCCAGATTTTTGCCACCCTTTGTGTTAAAAAAGTGTTTTCTGATTTCAGTCCGTAATGGCCTAGCTCTAAATTTAAGATTGGGCCACTTTGCTCTGGATTCTCCTACTAGAGGAAATAGTTTCTCTGTATCTACCCTATTTTATCTCTTAATCATTCTGAATACTTCACTAACATCACCCCTCAACCTTCCAGATAAAGGGCACACAAACAAAGCTTAGTAGAAATTCATAACACATTCTCCAGTGAGCTGTTGTCTGAATAATTCCTTTGTATTTCAGGGTTGGTATGATTTGCTATAGTTCCCTCACTTGGAGAAATTCAGACCATTTGATATTGGAGAAATAAAATGCACTATATGTTTCTTGCAACTATTTCTAAATATTGCCTTCAGTATTGCCTCAGAAAATAATTTATTTCTGTTTGAGATAATTTAATTGTCTGTTAAGGAACCATCAGAGTCCCTAGGCCTGTCTTTTTTTTTTAAGTTTTCGACTTGCATATAGCGATACTAAAGCAATCATTAATGTCATGAGAAGCTTTATGACTCTCATTAAAGCCTAAATCATTTAGAAGACAATTTTCACTGTCTTTTTCTCTTTCACTCTGCCAAAATACCTCTACTTCTATTTTTATTATTCTAACTACCACGTGATCAGAATTCCTTATTTGATGGTACTCATTGTAAAATGGCTATCGCTGGGATTCAATTAAAAATCTACACTTTTTTTGTTATAATTTTCCTCTTTAAATTCAAAGGAGCCTCAAGGGGAACTCATGGCATTATGTAGATAGGAGGGGCTGAGTGTGTTAGTTTCTGGGGTATTGTGCTAGATGCAAATATTAAACTGGAGCCAGCAGGATTTGCCCAGCATCAAGATAACCTACATTACTCAGGGTGGAAGCTCTGAATTGGAATGCGATTGTGTTGGTCTATGTGAGGAGATTGGTGCAAAATTTGATCTCCTACAGTAATGTGATTGTTAGTAAAATGCTAAAAGTACAAATATTTGGACAATAGTCATGTATTTATATTGAGAATATATTAGTGTGCATGAATTGCAGTAGCTTCAAACACAAATGTAACTTCCTATTCAGTCTTTCCCTTTTATTACATCATCAGCCAGTTTTACACAATTCGCTGGAAAATCTTTTTTTGAATCCCGCACCAGCATTAATTAAATTGACAGTAAACAAGTGATTATTCTTTGCTGTTGCTGAGAGATTTGCGCAGTATTCACATCAGACACAAGATAAATTCTTTCAAAAATTCCAACTTTTGTCTCATTATTTATTTCATAAAAAATGTAAACTGTTATATGAAAACAAAGAATGCGCAGGGTTACGGGAGCAGGCGGAGGAGTGGCACTGGGTGAGTTACTCATTCGGAGAGGGGGTGCCGACACGATGGGCTGAATGGCCTCCTTCTGTGCTGTAACAATTCTGTGATTCTGTGAAACATTTTGACTGCACAAGGAATATAATAGTTTATAATTTATGCTGGCTTTAATGAAAAATACCATTTATATCATTCAATTAGAAGTTGCAGCTTTTGCAAGTCTGTAATTTATTTATACAGGAGAGGTGGGAAGGGAAGATAATATTTCAGTGGAAGCATCATTTTATGCATTCTAATAACCTGAAGTAAAAAAAAAGACACATAGATTGACAGCTTGTGTCATTAAAGGTGTTGATGCACTTTGAGGAGATGCCAGCACGATTACTACAGACAGACGTTGGTGGAACCTCTCTGTGCCAGCTCAGTGCACCCTGGCGTTGTGTAATGGAGGTGATGATGATGGATAACCCAATAACTGCGATAATGTTCAGTTGTGATAATTTTAATTTCTATATCATGGCAACACTAGCTGCCAGCAGTGTTTGCAAATTATATTGCTCTGTCTCTGCTGGTGAGACCTTGCAAGTTCCTGCCAGTGTCCTCAGAAAAGGCTGCTAATTAATGAATCTTCACATAGAATAAACTCTCAATTTCTTCCCGAGTCAAGCTTTTGCAGCTTTGTACCACAGCTGTGTAGCCACTGACATAGTGGAGCTGTTAATGTGGGCAGTCGTGCACTATTTTAAGTATTACCTGCCTGTGTGTCTCGATAAAAGGGAAGCACCATTATAAGTCTGCACATCAAGGTTTAATTTAATTACTTAATTACTGATGCAGAAGCATTTCTGGGCCCCAGGTGAAAAATTAAGTCTGGATTGCAAGTATTACAATAAATAATACTGCTGTGATAGCAAAGCGGCAACCTATAATAATAAAGACTTCATTACATTAGTACCTTTTAAGTCATGAAGTAGGGTTAGAGTAAAATGTTTTTTAAAAAATGACATTTGCTGCTTCCTGAATAGGAGCTGAAAACAGGATTTCATGTTTGGGGGAACTTTTATATTACATGATTATTTGCACAAATGCACAGGAAGCGTTCAGTTTAGTGAGCCCGCCGTGGGTTCCGGCGTCAGACCTGGAAATGGGCGCTTTTCCCGCTGGTCACGTGGGTGGCTGCCCCACTGTGATCACACAGTGGGCAGCCCTTTTGCATAATGGAGGCACAGGGCCCATCCAATCCTTCAGGTGGGTTGGGCGGGATATGAGATGCCGAATACGGCGTTAGATGATTCCAGAACAGGTGCTGGAACCATATTTAAAGGTCTGCCGGCCCTACTTGCATTGCTTCCTTGCATTCATTGGCTGTTAGCTCATCAAAACTGCAGTCACTCTGGAACCACCACAGCGCCCCCGCTCCCCCCCCGCTCCCCCCACCCCTGTCCCGAGGAGGACCCTACAGGATGCAGAGACAAGGCACCGGGTGGCCCCACAGTTTAGCAATGCCTTCCTTGAGATTCTCCTCCAGGCTGCTAGGGAAAGGCAGTGATGGCAGGAAGAGGTCCTCCCACCTAACCAAGCAGGCTTGGATGGAGATTGCTGAAGAGGTCAGCAACTGTGGGGTTCCCAGTGCCGCAAGAGGTCAACGACATCCTATGTTCTGCCTGGTGACTGCTCCACACCTCTCTCCTTTTTAGTGATTGCAAGTGGCTAAACAGGAGGAAGTGGGCAGGGGGAGAGGCACTACAACGGCAATGGCAGAAGGGGTTAGGCATTGCCTTATTCTGACAGATGCATGGCTGCATCTCGGCCATCTTCTTTTACAGCTCAGCCCCAATAATTCCCCTGAGAGTGGACGGGAGCATGAGCTATATGTGAAAGCCCAGTAGGGGACGATGGGCTGACACTAGCAGAATTGTCATGTTGATCTCTCTGCAAAGTATGACGTATCTCCCTCTTTCCAGGACAAGAGGGCGTATAACAGAAGGGAGACAATGGGGACTGGCGGAGGCATCCCAGATTTTGGGCCTCTGTCCATAACAGAGGAAGCGGCATTAGAATTGGTAGGGACCCAGTGCGGCTGCTCCATATCTGATGAAGAGACTGGAGTCTCCGCGCAAGAGAGTGAGAATTGGCTTCCCTCGACATACAGTTCACTTCTGGAGACCTATATCACGCATGGTTGGCGTGACAAGATCTGCACAGCCTAACTCACACATGTTTGTGTTTTCTCATGCAGGTCAGCGATCCGCAGGAGACTCAAACAGAAGTGGGACAGCCGTCAACCTCTGAGGAGGAGGAGCACTCATGTCTCATGACTCTCCTGCACCTTCCACCAGTGCAGGTACTTTGAGCTCTGTGTGTTTCTGCTCAGCTGTAGAATCAGGTCACTGCACACACGCCCGAGCAGCTGGCTCAAGCTGAGACAACCAAGGCCACTTGCAGTCGGAGGACTGTGGCCTATGTTGAGCCCCAGAATGATGACGAGCCTCTGATGTTGACAGTACACGGCATGCTGAAGTTGTAGAGAGAGGTAAGGCAACATCTGGCTGAGATACACAGGCCATGTGCAGCTATGAGAACACAATGGAGGAGTCCATCCATGCCATGAGTACTAACATGTCTCAAGCATGTGAGTGCATGGCTTAAGAGGTTGGCAACCCTCATGGAGAGCAAAATCACACAAATGGGGGCTGACCTGCACACCATTGCCTTGGCAATTAGCTTTCTGCAGTAGTGGCAAGGTGAGAGAAGGACAAGGCACCTGGAGTCCTCTCCAGCTTCTTGCCCTTCTCTGGTGAGCAGGGCAGTTCAAGTGAGCCTTGAAAGGGAGGAGGGGAGAGGCTGGTCTCCACAGCTGGGGGCTTCCCTCAGGATGCTTTGAGTGTGGACACCAGCTCCTCAGCTGCTCTGTCAGTGAGCCCAGCTCCAGCAGCTGCGATGCCTGAGATCAGTCCTATACCGGCACAGCGGCACAGTGGCGCAATGGTTAGCACCGCAGCCTCACAGCTCCAGCGACCTGGGTTCAATTCCGGGTACTGCCTGTGTGGAGTTTGCAAGTTCTCCCTGTGTCTGCGTGGGTTTCCTCCGGGTGCTCCGGTTTCCTCCCACATGCCAAAGACTTGCAGGTTGATAGGTAAATTGGCCATTATAAATTGCCCCTAGTATAGGTAGGTGGTAGGGAAATATAGGGACAGGTGGGGATGTGGTAGGAATATGGAATTAGTGTAGGATTAGTATAAATGGATGGTTGATGGTCGGCACAGACTCGGTGGGCCGAAGGGCTTGTTTCAGTGCTGTATCTCTAAAACTAAAAACTAAAACTAAAAACCTGTGCAGGAAACCCTCAGGCAGCCGGGGCTCTCCAAGCCTCAAGCAGCTAGAGGACGACCGAAGTCATCAAAGCCAAGGGGCAGCATGATCAGCAGCCTGCACCCCCTCAAGCCCAGCTGCTAGCAATGGGTTCACACCTCATAAATATATAAAGAAAAGCACTTTGACACACTTGGGGGTTCATGGGTGTTTGAAATTTGACATGTGTTGCATCTCCTGTTCAAGCCATTAACTTTCATTGTGTAAAAGTGGTTATTCTATCATGCGTTAATTGTGAGCTGCTGACTTCACCCTTCCTGCTTATTCTATGCCAATGTAGGCACACACCTCACTTGAATATGATCTCCCATGGGCCCAAGTGTGTGGTTCAGCTGGGCACTAGGCACGGAACACGTTTGGAACACATATAGAAAGGAGGAGACAGACATCATGCATTGATGTGAGTCTTTGTTGGTTTTTCTCTGAGTGGCCATCCTGGTGGCTGGAGATGTAGAAGATGCCGTCTTGCTTCCTTGGCCCTCCTCTGGTGCAAGGGCTTCGACATCCAGTGCTACTTGCTGACTAGCCTCCTCTATGTCCTCTTCGTCGGTGGCGGTGTGTCACTCAATCATGTAGTCATCACCATGCAAGGCCTCTGCAGTGCGAGATTGTGCAGCACACAGCAAACCACAATGTTACACGAATCCCTTGCTGGAATTGATCTAGGCAGCGAATCTCATCTTCAACAGCCCAATAGCCTGCTCGATGGTCACTCATTTGGCGCGGTGGCAAGTGTTGTACCTCTCCTCCACTGCATTGCGAGCATTCTTCACAGCTGTCAGTAGCCGAATCTTTAATGAGTAGCCCTTGTCCCTGAGGGTGCAGGGGGGAGGGGCCTGAAAAGCTGTGGCACCTGGGACTGTTGAACTATGTAGGCATCATGGTTGCTTCCCTGGAAGTGGGCACACATCTGCAGGAAATGCTTTCAGTGGTCGCAGACCAGTTGAACATTGATGGAAGCCCTTCCTGTTCATCAAGGTGGCTGGCTGCTCCGTAGGATCCTTGATGGCCACATGCATGCAATCTATCACACCTTGCACCTGGGAGAATCCAGTGATGGCCCCGAATCCGATGGCCCTCTCGGCCTGACTGTCAGGGTCGGTCCGGTAACGCTCATAGTCACTGGCCCTCTTGAACAGGCATCAGTCACCTCCTTGTTGCAGCGGTGGGCTGCTGCCTGGGAGACACCAAACATGTCCCCAGTGGATCCTTGGAATGATCCAGTCACCTAAAAGTTTAGTGCCACTGTGATCTTCAGGGCCAGTGGCATAGGGTGACCCCCAAATCCCATAAGTCGCAACTGATCCTGCAGCAGGGCACATAAGTCGGTGATAGTCTCCTTGGAGACGGGTAGTCTTTGCTGACAATGCCGCTGAGACATTTGGAGGTAGCTGAGTCAAGTCCAGTACACTCTGTGGTGCAGGTGGGGCCTTCTTGGCATGACCAGCTGCTGCTGCTCTCATTGTGGAACTTCATGACAGGCACAGTTGCTTCCTGGCTCTCCCTCCATCAGAGGCACTGCTTCATGCCATGGGGGTCCAAAAAGACAGGGTGCTTGAAACCCATGCCAGGTGGCCTACAGAGCACTGTCGATATAGAGACGATCTTGCCTTGGCAACTGAGGTTTTTTGACATCTCCTGGCAGATTACCCGACGGCCCTCATTTCCCACCCTTGCTGATAGCCGACCCTTTCATCCAGCGGTATGGGCAACCAAACATCTCACCCAACAGTTTGGTCACTCAATACAGCCACACAAACTCAAGCCCCCCATTGCAGAGAATCCTCCCCCCTCTCCCCCCGCCACCTGCAGAGCGCATAGCATTATGGCCGACAATGGCCTCCACACACCCCCTTCCCCTCTGCAGTACTGAAGATGGCTGCCTACCTGTTGCAGCCCTGAAGCTTCACCTCAGTGCCGCCAGCTTTTAACACTTGTGAATCCGAAGGCATGTGAGTGCCGCTGCCGTCCACTTAATCCCAAGCCCCCCCATTGAAGTCACAATGAATTTTTAAAAAATTCTTTCATGGGATGTGGGCGTCACTGGCTATGCCAGCATTTCTTGCTCATCCCTAATTGCCCTTGAGAAGGTGGTGGTGAGCTGCCTTCTTGAACCGCTACCCTGAGGAACCCCTGCAGCAATGTCCTGGGACTGAGATGATTGGCCTCCAACAATCACAGACATCTTCCTTTGTTCTGGGTATGGCTCCAAACAGTGAAGAGTTTTCCCACTGATTCCCATTGACTTCAGTTTTGCTAGGGCTCCTTGATGCCACATTCGGTCAAAAGCTGCCTTGACATCCAGGGCAATCCTTCACTCTCACCTCACCTCTTGAGTTTAACTCTTTTGACCATATTTGGTCCAAGGCTGTAATGAGGTCAGGAGCTGAGTGGCCCTGGCAGAACTAGATGCAAATGTATTTAAAGTAAGTACTCAGCAATTTAAAATACATTCCCATCACGTCAGGTCGTGATTGTGCCTTGGTGCTTTCTGACGCTGAATAAACAGGAACTGACGCCAGATTTCCGGATGGATTCTCCTTCCCACCACGTCACCATTCCTGCTCCAAATAGCTGCACTAAAATCAGCCCAAAGATTGCACTAACAGTGTTCACATCCTGCAAATTGATGTATTGTGGTTTTTTGTTTACAAACTTCAACTGTTGTATTTATTCTGTACGACTATTAAGTGTTCATAAGTAAATGGCACAGTGTTTAATGAAAAAGCAAGGTAATTTAAAATTAACTGGCAAAAACCACTTTAAAACAAGATAAATAGTGCAATGAAGAGAAATGCTCCTGTGCTAATGTATGAAACTACCGGTGATTCATCAGGTACCCACATGTATCACTGAGCTAGCTTCATACTGGTATAAAAAATTTAGGTATCTATAACAAAAATGTCTGTTGCAAGGATGTAACTTGATAATTTTCTGTTGCTAAATATGTAAATATACTTAATGTAATTTTCTGCAGTATATGTTCTCTGTGTGATACTATCTGGGTTATTAAAGATTTAAGACACTTTACTTGACTGCTAATAACCTTTCTTTGAACTGAAATACATGCAGTAACAGTACCTCTGCATCGATAGCACAGCTCCTTGATGTTCAGTTGCAGCAAAGGTATCGATGTTTATTTTGTTCTGAAGATCAGAGGAAGAATGGCCACTCATGTAGAGGTGAATCGACAACGACTAACAGTTATTCAGTGACGTTAACATAAAATATCCAGATTGCTGCAAATCTAAAGCCATACGGAAGGTACACACTTCGGGAGGTGAATGGAGGCACAGTCAAAGGGGTAAGTTGTGAGGAAAGTTTTACAGGAGGGAAGAAAAGTAGCAAGAGAAAAAAGATTTTGAGAGAAAGTTCCAGATGGTGGGGCTGAGATGGCTGAAGGATCTGCTGCTGAATGTGGTGAGCAGGAACCACATAAGAGGTCAGAGCTGGAGGTGCAGAGTGTATGCATTGGGAGATAGGGCAGCAGAAGATTTCAGAGGTAGGAGGGCACAAGACCATGCAGAAACTTTTTTGAATTCAGTGCACTGAGGAATGGAGTGTCAATAGAGGTTCATTAGGGTGTCCTCAGCTTTCTCATTATTTGCACTGTAAGGAGTGAACGGAAGTTGCTAAGGAAACTCTGGAAATTGGCAGAGACCTGGTTCAATTGGGTTATTGCCATTTCCTTGGGGATTCTGCCAGTTTCCCACTTGTACCCTCGAGGATAATCAGGGTCTATATGTTCGCTCCATATTGTGGTTGACCTTCTAATCTGAACCGCCATTTTCCTGTCTGCAGCTTCTTGTCATTGATAATGGGGAAATGGCAGACATGTTGAACAATTACTTTGCCTCGATATTTACAGTTGAAAAGGAGGATAACTTGCCGGAAGTCCTGAAAAAAATTAATAGCCGATAGGGGACAGGGACTTAATACAATTAACATAAGTAAATCATCAGTAACAAGGAAATTAATGGAACTAAAGAGTGAGAAATCCCCAGGACCTGACAGTTTCCATCCGAGGGTGTTAAAGGAAGTAGGGGAGCACATTGTAGATGCCCTAACTATAGTCTTTCAGAGTTCCCTAGATTCAGGAGTGGTCCCTCTGGATTGGAAAGTTGCACATGTCACTCCACTTTTTAAGAAGGGTGAAAGGGGGAACCAAGGAAATTACAGACCAGTTAGCCTGACATCTGTGGTGGGCAAGTTGCTGGAGTCTATAATCAAGGATAGGGTGACTGAACACTGAGAAAAATTTCAGTTAATCAGGGACAGCCAGCATGGATTCATGACGGGAAGGTCATGCCTGACAAATCTCATTGAATTTTTTGAAGAGGTGACTAAGGTAGTGGACAGGGGAATGTCTATGGATATTATTTATATGGACTTCCATAAGGCATTTGATAAAGTCCCACATAAGAAACTGTTAAGTAAGGTAGAAGCCCATGGAGTTGAGGGCAAATTATTGACATGGTTAGAAAGTTGGTTGAGTGGTAAGCGACAGAGAGTGGGGATAATGGGTAAGTACTCCGATTGGCAGGATGTGACTAGTGGTGTCCCGCAGGGATCTGTGTTGGGGCCTCAATTATTCACATTATTCATGAACGACTTGGATGATGGCATAGTTAGTCATATATCCAAATTTGCTGATGATACAAAGTTAGGTGGCATTGTAGACAGTCCAGATGATAGCATAAAATTGCAAAGAGATATTGACAGACTAAGTGAGTGGGCAAAACTGTGTTAGATGGATTTCAATGTGGGCAAGTGTGAGGTTATCCATTTTGGACCAAAAAAGGATAGAGCAGGGTACTTTCTAAATGGGAAGAGGTTAAGTACAGTGGATGTCCAAAGAGACTTGGGGGTTCAGGTGCATAGATCTTTAAAATGCCACGAGCAAGTACCGAAAATAATCAAAAAGGCTAATGGAATGCTAGCCTTTATATCTAGAGGACTGGATTATAAAGACACAGAGGTTATGCTGCAACTGTACAAAACCCTGGTTAGACCCCACTTGGAGTACTGTGAGCAGTTCTGGGCACCACACCTTAGGAAGGATATATGGGCCTTGGAGGGAGTGCAACGTAGGTTTACAAGAATGATACCTGGACTACAGGGGTTAAGTTACGAGGAGAGATTACACAAATTAGGCCTGTTTTTGCTAGAATTTAGAAGGTTAAGGGATAATCTGATTGAAGTCTTCAAGATATTAACGGGAAAAGACAGGCTAGATAAAGATAAACTATTTCCACTGGTTGGAGATTCTAAAACTAGGGGGCATAGTCTAAAAATTAGGACCAGACCGTTCAGAAGAGATGTTAGGAAGCACCTCTTCATGCAAAGGGTGGTAGAGGTTTGGAACTCTCTCCCACAAACAGCAGTTGAAGCTAGAACAGTTGTTAATTTTAAATCTGAGAGAGATAGATTTTTGTTAAGCAAAGATATTAAGGGATATGGGACAAAGGCAGGTATATGGAGTTAAGCCGCGGATCAGCCATGATCTCATTGAATGGCAGGACAGGCTCGAGGGGCTGAATGGCCAAGTCCTGTTCCTATCTTCCTATGTTCCTATGTTCTACACAGGCTAAAGCTTTTTGGAATAATGTCTCCGTGCCTAGCAGAGTACTGTCAGCTCCACCTGCTGCCTGTGCTCTCCAGAGCACTTACTCCTCAATGAGAAGATGGGTAGACGGGAATTCAGTGTCAAGAGAAAATGGTTTATTTTAGCAATCATGGAAAAATAAAAATTTTCATTGAAGGAGGCCATTCAGCCTATTGTGTTTCGGCTGACTTTTTGTTGAAGAAATCTAAAAACTAATCCTGCTGTTCAGCTCTTTTGACATCTTCCTCTGCTTCAAATATTTATCTCATTTTCCCTGCAAATCATGCCCATGGCAAAGTATTCCATTCTCCAAAACCTTTTGCATAAAGAAATTTGTCTTAACTTCTCTGCTTAGTCCTTTATGATAATTTTGAATTGATGACCGGCTCCCAGCCAGAGAAAATAAGCTTTCCTTATGCACCACGAGAAAATAGTTCATACATTAAAAAAACTGTATTTTTTTTTCCTTGGCTTACTTGATGGCAAATAGTCTCAGTAGCTCATGTCTTACACCAAAATGATAATTTCCCATCCCTGGTATCATTTTAGTGAATCTACACTGTATATTCTCTCTGGGGGAGAAATTCGTTTGCGTAGTGCCACTTCTAGTGGCACTAAGCAGACTTATGTCATTTTCCCAGGGGTAGGCAGCGCTGAAGGTATCTACCAGTCTGGCTTTGTCATTGATAATACTGTAGAATGCTGCATGAACATTGCAGGTAGCAGTCCACCGTTCTGCCTGCCTTGGTGAATCGTCATAAGTCTGCGTCTATGAATGAATTTCTCCCACTATGCCTTTAATGTCCTTTCTATAGTGGGACTCCCAAAACTGCAAGCACTGTCCTAACTGTGGCCTAACCAACGATTTGTGCAATTTTTATCATTTCTTCCTTACTCATATGCTAGAAGTGGAACTTTCAACTTCAGCAGGGGAGGGGAAGTGGGTGGGGGGCAGAGCTGTAAAACTGATTGGTCCCCCCTTGTACACCCCTGCTGAACTTTAAAGTTCCACCTTCTCTCTCTATAAAGGTCCGAATGCTATTGGCAGTTTTTAATGGATTTTTTTTCTGTCTGGAATCACAGTTTTATTCAATGATGTAATGCCACCCCAAGAACTTTCTGTTCATCCACAGTCTTCTGCTATCTTGCCTAAGTTAGGTATCAACTGTGCGGCAGTGGTCATACTGTTGCCTCTGAGTCATAATGGTGTTGGTTCAGGTCTCACTCCAGACACTTGAGTATATAATCTATGCTGACACTCCACTGTAGTACTGGGGGAGTGCTGTACCACTGTTATCCTTTGGATGAGACATTAACCAAGGCCCCACTTGCCCTCTTAGGTCGACATAAAAGATCCCACGGCACTATTTCATCGAAGAGTTTTGGAGTTATCTTTGGTGTCCTGATCGATTATTACCCCTCAATCAACATAACTAAAACAGATTATCTGGTCATTTTCACATGTTTGTGGGAGCTTGCTGTGCACAAATTGGCTGCCACATTACAATAGTGACCAAACTTCAAAAATACTTTATTGGCGGTAAAGCACTTTGGGATGTCTTGAGATTGTGATGGGTGCTATGTAACTGAAACTCTTTCTTTATGTCCAGCTGCAGACTTTTACAGTACTCCTCAGTGTTTGCCAAATCATCTACTTTGTTGTTAGCAAATGGGAATGGAAATGTAGGTCACTGCTCCTCCTCCCCCAAAACCTGGGGACACTGAGGCCAGTGATAGGCCTCCAACTCCATATGACACTGGTTCAGCTTGGCCAGCTCAGCACAGACCAGGGATCAATCTTGAGATCGTCCTGCTCTATATAGCTCAGTACTCACCAGATTGTGCAATTGCCCAGATACGTCTTGCTTTGATTTCTATGTATATCCACATGTGAAATGTAACCTGCATATTGTTCACCTACAATATTAATACTTATCAATTAATGTAAAACCTTCAAAATAACTAACCTTTACTCCATTTAAAGGAACAAAAATAGTCACAGAAATGGATGTTTTGCTCGTGTTCTGGTAAATCCTGGTAAATCATGATATATTCATATTTTAGTGTTTGGAAACATTACACTCTTGATGCCACAGATCTGCTATATTTACAGGTAATGAAAATGACAGAAGGCTCCTCCTGCTCATACATAAGCTGACTGTAAATTAACATTATATTAACATAACATTTATAATAGAGCTTTCACTCAGATGCTACTCTATGCCTGCTGAGGGGATTTTCAAAGTGTCAAGACTTATGCCGGCAAGAGTTCAGAGGTCACTGGGTGATAATGACTGAATGTCCAACAATACAAATCAAAACTAAACCAATTTCATAAATAACTGTCCTTAAATGGTTTGTATGAGCAGGTTAGTGAGAGCCTTCAGAATATCAATTTTATTCCTGCATAAAGAAACCTTTTATATGTTACTTTGTCACTTGAGTTATGAGGCTCTTCTCACATGTTTAGGAAGCTGCTCTTTGCTCTCCATATTAAAATATATTAAAAGATACTTTCCAATATAAAGATCTTGCAGTTTTAATTTCTGCTGCTTTGTTGTAACATTTTCCCTTCTTCATGATGGACACTCCCTACATTGAGGTTGATCTATTTTTGTGAGGTCTGCTGGTAGGTTTCTGATTCATCTTCCTTTGAGATAAACTGCGGTTGGATAATAATGCCAAAATAATTAACTGTGATTTACCACTATTGTATTTGTTGCCTGTCAACAACCTTCAGTACTTGGATGTCCACCTCCCACCTGTTTAATATCCATTATTGAACAACTGTATACTTTTCAACCAAAGGATAGATATCTTGCATTTCTCTTGATTGAGATCCCTACCACACAAACCACATACACTAACTGTTCACTTAAACAAAATTGACTAACATGAGTGTAAGACAAGCTACAGATTGTTTGCATTTCTATGCAAAACACAGTAGATTCAATAATGAATCAGAAGCTCACTTTTAAAGTATTAATTTCTGAAAAATTTAACATGCTGATTTTACAGGGATTTGTCTGCAATTTGGTCTTCTGTCATTTGATAGCTAACAAATCTTTATCAATGAAACTAATGTTTGCATTTCATATAATTCACAAGTGAGCATTTCAATGGTGAAATTACCACAATTCACTTTTCATATCTGTATGATTTGGTCTTTATTTTTATCTTTAGTTTTGTTTTGAAATCCTTGAAGAGGCTGGTTTTAATTGCAATCAAAAATGTGATCATCTTACCAGTGTTCTGAAACAGCACATCTTACAAATAAGTTTCATATTAAATGAAAGTGGGAAATGCCCTTGAAACCTTGCAAAATGCTAAATATGGGCCTGCCTCAGTTTTAAGATGTGTTATTTTTCTTTAATAATCGCACCAGGTGGCTGTATGAACCAAAGTGGCCATTTCGTGAAAATAATATATTGATTAATGTAAAATTAGGAGCAACAAAAAACCACATCCCATTCAGATTGATGTGTTGTTTAAATCTATATAAAGACACACTCAGACCATATTTATATTTATCCTACCTTTGTGCCTGACTAATAGCCTTTGCTCCCTGATGAATTAATAATCTTTTTTGAATGATTCATCTGAATTTGTATTGACCATCAGCTCTCACTTTAAAACCATAACTTCCCAATTTATATATTTACAAGCTTGTGTCCCTTGAAATTTTCTTGAATTTCAATTCTTCATGTTTGCCCTACTGAATCTCTATCACTGGCCCTGATATTAAATCGGAGGCGCATTAGAAGCAAGGGGTTCCAATATCACATGGGAGACGCAGAAGAAATTTCTATGTGAGTGTCTGTGGCATTTTAACATTGCATTATTATTTGACTTCTGGGTTTGGCACCAATTGTTCGGCTGCAATTGTGGTGAGGACCCACATGATGCGATTTCAACTCCGGTATTTAAAGGGCCTATCCAAAGATGGAATTTAGAGGAATTGGGAGTTTGATTTCAGGAGGGTTGATGGCTACATCTCGATTTAATGATGCACTGCTTGAAGTACGGCTGGGGCTGTGAGGAGCCAGAGAGGGAGAATCTTTCCCGGCCATGTGAAGAAGAAACCTTCTGTTGCCACAAAGAAAGCATTGGTGGAGGTGGCCGAGGAGGTCAGCAGCAGGAGCATTGTGCCACGCTCCTGAATACAGTGCAGGAAGTGTTCTAATGACCTAAACAAGTCAAGAAAGGTGAGTACAATTACACATTCAGCTACATCCTGTTGTGAGCATCATCCACCCCCACCTCAATCTGCCTTCCCAAGCCTACCCCATCACATCACTACTCACACGCACATGCCTTGCAAACACACTCATCATTGTCTTTCTGTGCACTTCTTCACATCCCCAGCCATCCATCCACCATTGGCACTCACCCTCATCCTTATGAAATTATATGTCTCTCCCTGATAGTCACCCTCATCAAATGCATCAGGGGGTGTACACTTGTCATTACAGTCATTCATAGGTATGTTCTTTCACCCGTTGTAGAAAAAAAGAGCACAGAACAGATGGGAGAGGAAGAGAGCAAGACGTGGGCCTCCACAGGTTTCATAGCGAGCAACTGTAAAGGACGAAGCACTGCAGATCAGTAGTGTTTTGGCATCCCCAGCCATTGCAGATAGGGAGCAGGGAACTCCCAGCTATCTTGTGACATAATTACGTATCAGCAACCCATATGTCCTACAACACTCAGTCATGTTGACTTGATTTCAACAGCAAGTTGGGGAGATTTAATAGAAGCGTACAAGATTATAACAGGTTTAGATAAGTTAGACAAGGAAAATCTGTTCCCATTAGCAAATGGTACAAGGACCAGGGGACACAGATTGCAAGTTTTGGGCAAACGATACAGGGGGAATATGAGGAAGAACTTTTTTATGCAGCAAGTGGTAATGACCTGGAACTCGCTGCCCACAAGGGTGGTGGAAGAAGAGATGATCAATGACTTCAAGAGGAAGTTGGATGGCCACCTGAGGGAAATAGACTTGCAGGGCTACGGGGATTGAGCCGTGGAGTGGGACTGACAGCATAGCTTTGTGGAAAGCCATCATGGACTCGATGGGCTGAATGGCCTTCTTCTGTGCTGCAAATGACTCTACGATTCCAAGTGAAATGTAGTTATCTCTATAAGTTGCAACATTCTTACCTTAATACAAAAGCAAAACACTGCAGATGCTGGAAATCTGAAATAAAAACAGAAAGTGCTGGAAATACTCAGCAGGTCAGGCAGCATCTGTGGAGAGAGAAGCAGAGTTAACATTTCAGGTTTGTAATCTTTCATCTTCACAGACCTGAAATGTTGACTCTGCTTCTCTCTCCACAGATGCTGCCTGACCTGCTGAACATTCCTACCTTGCTAGTACTAATTCATATCTTTTCCCTCTGATAAAGTCTTTACACTTGCAGCAGAGGCCATGGACCTCACAGATGACAAATCCTTAGAGGAGCTGATTCATTTTGAGGTGGACCTTCATAGGACTCAAGCTTTCTTTGCACCAGTTTAGGTACTTGCACTTTGGTGGGACCTGTTACACAGATAGTTAACTTTTCACCTGGTGACTTATACTCCACAAGTGAGCAAGAGCAGAAGGAGGCAGCAGGGACAGCAGTGGAGAGTCTCCATTGGATAGAGCAGCTCTCCAAAGTCTATTCAGCTGGACACAAATGCTGTACCCCAGGGTACAGCAGTGAACAATATGATCTACTGACAGGCTTTCCAAATGTGCTGACCATGATTTCAGAGAGAATGGAAGAGTCAAACTGGAATGTGAGTGGGTTGGTGTCATAGTCTATTGTGCGGACAGAGTGGCCAGTTCTTTGGAACATCAAAAGCAGCAATCAAGTGAGTCTATGCATACTTTGACCCAGTTTGAATGCCAACATGTCTGGCACCTTAAATAGGCTGACAGATACCTTAGCCTTGGCCTTACAGAACCTCACTGATCTACACCAAGCTGCTTTCCTGCAGAATGGGAGGAGTGATGTGTGGCTGGTTCATGAAAGGATTGATGGCAAAAGGGGTCATGGAAGTGGGGACTCTACTCGAAGCACTCCTATTTCTCACCCATTGACCACCCCACACCTCAGCCAGTAACTGATATACTGTCTCAAGTTCCGATGGCTGAGTCTGCAGGTAGAGCACAGGCTCCAAATCCCAGAGGTTGTTATATATTGTTACATGATTCATAAAGTGCTCGGAACTAATTGTTATGTGTAAGTGTGTCCAGGGTGCCACATTCAGTGCTGCAATGGAGCCATGTGATGCATAACACTGCACCAGTCAAAACACAGTTTTTAACCAAGCAGCGTGTAGAGCTGTATGAAATATACAATGCGATCCACCATTCTTAAGTCCAAAGTGTGATTATTTCTAACATATGTGAATCAGAAAACATAATATGGTGGCAGCAGATGTCTATGAGTAAGCCTAAAACATTTAGATGAATTTAAAGCTGAATTAGATTGAAAGAAAATTGACCTAAATTAGTGCCAGAGAGAAAATAAACTGAGTGAATTGTACGAAAATGAAATCACCACCACCACAGCAATGAATACACAGATGCAGCCTATAATGAATTCAGAAGCGTATAGTGTCATAGAGGCATTTGAGAGGTTAAAACAAAAGTACAGATTTACATTCAGTAGTTTTCTAAAAGGCACTAGCAAAGTAGAGAGGGTCAGCTATATCCTTCAGTGGGCTGGAGATAAAAGATTAAATTTGTTTAATAGCTGGGTGCTGAGTAAAGAGGACAACAGAAACCCAGACAAATATTTTGAAAATTTCAGTACCAATCTCCAGCCAAAATCAAATTATGGATTTACCGATATTAATTTCAAGGCCCCAGACAGGAATTAATTGAGCTCATTGACAATTTTGTGAATGAAAAATGCAGCCAGAAAATGTAAATTTAAGGACACATGAAAGGCTGATAGATCAGCTAATTTGGGGTTCTGCACACCCGGAAGTAAAAAGCTCTAATTGGAAAGGACAAGCTCACAATATCACAGGCTGTAGACACTGTTAGAGCACTTGAAGCCACAAGCAGACAGATGAAGACACTGACCACCTAAACAGGTAGCCTTCAGATAAGCTAAGAGAAAGGCAGGAGGGTTGATGCAGTGAAACAGCCAGAAAAGAATGCACACCAGATAGAAAGGCATGCAACAGCTGTGGACAACCACATAATTGACATACAGAAGGAAATGTCCCACATATGGATCAATCTGCAGAGCTTGTGGAAAGGCGAATCACTGGGAAATTATGTGCCGAGCAAAGGAAGAAGGTAGTAGACGAGTTACCAGAGACACAGCAACAGGGTGAATGAGTAGGAAAAGAAACCAAAACATCCATAGCCGAGAAGATGACGATGAGTTTGAGAGCATGATACACATAGGAACCATACAACTGCATGAAATGTCTGGGTACAACAGTTCGCAGAAAAAAGAAATTCACATGACCATTCGGATCAGGAAGAGGGTGAGAAATAAGCCCACAACGATAAAACTGAGGTAAAGCTTGATACTGGGGGCACAGAGTAACATCATCCCGCTCAAACAATACGAGAAGATCTTTCCTGAAAATTTGGAAGAAAATGGTTATCCATGGAGAGGTGCATCATGGGAACTGAAATTCATCAGCTAGGAACTCACAAAGGAAAAGATGTTAATTTGTATGCTCTATGTCACTGAAACAGATGGTCCTGCTATACTGGGGTTGAACAGTAGTGAAGAGCTGCAGATTATCTCTGCATGAGGTGAAGGAGGCGACACTGAGGGTTGAAGACAGTACACCTATTGAAAAGCACCTCCAATCAGAAGCAAAAAAAATCTGGTACAAATGCACCCAGAGTGTTTTGATGAGATGATTGAATACTTTGAAGATTTTGAATATCACATCACTATTGACCCAGCGGTGAAACTAATGATTCATTCCCCCATGTAATGTACCCATAGAACTAAGAGGAAAGCTTGAAAAAGAGCTCCAAGAGATGAAAGAAAAGGTGATCATCAGAGTCAGAGAGCCTATAGATTGGGTAAATTCCATTGTGGTGAGAGAGAAGCCAAATGGACAGCTAAGAATTTGCCTGGATCCCAAAGATCTTAATCATACAATAAAGAGGAATCAATATCCTATTCCAACACTGGAAGAGATCACACCAGCACTGGCAAAGGCAAACGTTTTCAGCAAGCTTGATGCCAGGAATGGCTACTGGAATGTGAAGCTTGACGTGGAATCTTGGCTGATGACAACATTCAACACACCCTTTGGATGGTACGAATTCCTGCATCTAACTTTTGGCCTTAAAGTGAGCCAGAATGTGTTCCAGCAGGAAGTAAACGAGACATAGCAAGGATGTAAAGGAGCAGTTGGTATCGCAGATGATATCCAGATATATAGTGTAGATGGAAAAAATCATGACTACCATCTACATGAAGCCACGGAGAGAACCAGGAAAGATGGGATCAAACTAAACGCAGACAAATGCATTGTGAAGGTGACAAAATGCCAGTTCTTTGGAATGGTGTACACAACTGAAAAAGTCAAGCCGAGTCCTGAAAGAATCTCAGTTATCCCAGGGATGGAAGCCCCAAGAGATAAGAGAGAGTTGAAAAGTTTCCTTGGATTGATCCAATACATGAGCTCCTTCATACTGCATATATCGGAATTCTCAGCAAACCTGTAGGAGCTGATGAAAGAGGATGTAGAGTTCCAGTCGTCAGAATCACACAAAAGGAGTTTCAACAAACTCAGAAAGGTAGTATGCAAGGAGACAAGTCTGTCATACTACGACAGAAACCTGTCACTCTGTAAGTAGATACTTCTACAAAAGGACTGGGAGCAGCAAGAGAGAAAGCCAATAGTATTTGCATCCAAAGCCCTGACCTCAGCTGAGACCAGATATGCCAACATAGAAAGAGAGCTTTTGGCAGTTGTGTATGGATGCAAGAAATTCCATATATATCTCTATGGGCGAAAGTTTATAATGGAGAGTGATCTTTATCCACTGGAGCAGATCTACAAGAAAAATCTATGTAAAGCACCAGCAAGACTGCAGAGTTTACTCTTGAGGTTTCCGAGTTACGATTTCACTCTGAAATACAAGCCAGGAAGAGAAGTGATGCTGGCAGATATCCTATCTTGGTTGTTGGCACAGGAGAAACACAGATCTAGGTATAAAAATTCATCACCTGGTCGACGTAACACCACGGAAATTGAGTCAAATTAGATATGATACCAGCAAAGACGAGGAGCTACAAATGTTGTCTCAGCAAGTGATCCAGGGATGGCCTGATAAGATACAGCAAACACAGCCAGCAATATGGCAGTACTGGTCTATCAGAGATGACATTTCACTAGAGGATGGTGTTTCGCTGGCCAGATCCAGAGTAATCACCCAAAACAATGCAGGAAGAACTTCTCCAAAAGATACACGAAGGCCACATGGGAATGGAGAAGTGTAAGCTCAGAGCTAGATCAGCTCTCTACTGGACAGGCATATACAAAGATATCGAAAATATGGTGTCTACATGCAACGTATGCAAGAAGTACAGAAACACACAGCAGAAAGAGGAGATGATAACCTCAGAAGTACCACCTAGACCATGGCATACTGTAAGGGCCGATTTATTCACACACAATCAAAATGGTATCTCATATTCACAGACTACTACTCAAATTTCCCTTTTATCCAGAAGGTGAAAGAGAGCTATAACAATCATCTCAGCAGTATGAGTTCTGTTCGCTAAGCAAGGGATTCCTGAAAGATTAATATGTGACCATGACACCCAATTCACCTCCAGAGAATTTAAAGAATTTGCTGAACAGTCTGGGTTCAACACCATCACCTCATAACCACACTACCCACAGGGACACAGGTTTATAGAAAGACATGTCCAGACAGTCAAAAGAACCCTTGTGAAATGCTGACAGCCAAAGGAAAACCAAACCTTCTCTATTGGAAGACCAAATCTTCCCCTATTGTCACTACGATCTATGCCTCTCAAGGCTGACATGGAATAATGTTCGGAGTTGTTGAATGGAAGGAAGTATAAGACAACTCTGCCAAGAAAGATACATCCTCCAAGTGACCAGGAGGAAGTGAGACAATAACTCACTGAAGCACAGGTAGAAGGAGGTCAACACTTCAAGCATGCTAAATCCCTACCTGAGCTGTTGAAAGGACAAACTGTGCAAGTACAGGATCCAATTATGAAAACCTGGGGCCGAGCAAAATTTGTTAGTGAAGCTGAGACTCCAAGGTCATACCTCATTGAGACTGAAACCGGTAAGCAATGAGAAGGAACAGAATCCACATTCAACCTACACCTGAGATGGAAAAACAGAAAAGACCATCAACAACATCGGAAACATCACTATCCAGCGAGACAACATCAACAATGTCACCAGCAAGTGACACAATGTTAGCAATAGCAGCTACGACTTCTACAACACCAGGAGCAACACACACATCGCCCGTGCAGTGTGCCACCTCATCACCGACAGCAATGAATACCAAGTCTATGAGATGGAGGCACAATGTCTTTCCACTTAAGCGATACTGTGAATAATATTTTTTGAAAAGAAAACAAGCTTAAAGACTCTAAAAGGAGTTAAATTTATTTCTAAAAGTCGATTGTTAATCATCTTTAGTTTTAAAAATAGTTAACGATTGGAATAATTACATTGATATGAAGCATTATGTTTTCTGAAGAAAGAGGGATGTTATATATAGTAATATTATTCATAAAGAGCTAGGAACTAATTAGCTAGGAGCTAATTGTTATGTGTAAATGTGTCCAAGGTGCCACATTTACTGCTGCACTGGAGTCATTGTTACACGTAACACTGCACCGGTCAAAAACCACGCTTTACCAAGCAGCATGTAGAGCTGCAAGAAAAACACAATGAACTTCAGCATTTTTAAGTCTAAAGTTTAACTATTTCTAACATATGGGAGCCAGAAGACATAACAGAGGTCATCGGTCAAGAGTATCTCAGCAGACAGAGCAAGGAACTAAACTACCTCTGCTGAAGCCACAGGGGTTGCACTACATAGCAGTGATAGGAAAAGGAAGAGTAAAACTTTGTAGATCCACAAGGGTATTCACATGGGTGTATGAGAAAATGTTATGTTGTGAAGTTTCCATTGTTTAGTTCAATCACGTATATTTTATTCTTTTGCATCACTTTGTTATCTTTCCCATTCTTGGTTGCTGTGTGACAAGTCGCTTTTTAACTTGCTTGATAATGAATGGGAAGACATTAATGGATCGGGTCCAAAAGGGTGAGGGGAAAAGAATGGATGGTTATTGTCAGGACTACTTTGTGTCAGAGGTATTGGGTGTGGGGGCAGTGGCGAGAGTGGCCATTGCATGTGATTCTGATATCGAACCACTGGTGCAATCTAAATGAACCTTGCATTAATAAAGGCATCCTTGGCAACAATGTGAACAACTGGTGTTGCAAACCTTCCTCGTCCTCAGAATTGTCTGCAGAGGATCTACGTTCTGCACCTTGTTCATCCTGTAGGTCCAAACGTCACTGCTGTGCAATGTTATGCAGAGCACAGCACACCATAACTATTCTGGAGACCCTGGCTGATGTGTACTGAAGGGCACATCCAGATCTGAATAGGTACCTGAAGCCCATCTTCAGTGTGCTGATTTTTCTTTGATCACACATATAGCATATATTTTAGCTCTGCTGGGCTCCATTGGTTGGGTTTCTGAGGGGTGTCATTAGTCAAGTTTGAAGTGGGTGTCCCTTGTCTCCCAGCTGCCACCCCTTAACACTGCTTCCAGGTCTAAATCCATCAGGGAGCTTGGGCTGCCACAGGATGAAAGCATCGTGGCAGCTCTTTTGCACACTCGTTGAAATAACTTTTTGTGGTTGCATATGAGCTGCATATCAATGGAGTGCAAGCCCTTGAGGTTTATGAGTATTGCTGGTTGATCTGGGGGTGCGCACATTGCCATGTGTGTGCAATCGATGTCCTGCACCTGTGGGAAGCCAGCCAGAGATGCAAACCTGAGCACTCTCTTATTCGGACTGGTATCATTGCAGGCAAAGTTCAAATAATTGCCGACCCTGGCAATAGCCCATCAGTCATATGTGCCACTGACTGGGAGATCCTGGATATATCTCTGGCAAATTCCTGGAAGTTGAGGCAGTGGTGACTTTGACTGCCACTGGTAACATATGGCCACTGTAATATTCTGATAATTATAAGGCTTATTACAGAATATCTAAGAGACCGTTGGTTAGAGTAACCATTTATTTACACACATCTTGCATCTATGGCTTCCACTTACACTCTACACGAGGTTCTATACGGATTCTATTACATCATTTCCTGTGATGATGCTGACAGTCTATTTATATATTCTGCCCAGTAACAACCCTATATTACATTATACTAAATTTCCCCCCAAAGTCTCTGTCTTCTCTTTTCAGATTGTTAACTGCTGTGGCGTTTTTGCAAGTCTGCCATAATGTGTTCTTCTTTCTTTTGAAGGGGTTTGAGGCTTTGAGTCTTCTAGTTCCTCTTTCTGATTCTGCTGTACTTGAGTAGAACAATTGGATGACTCAGGTTCTTCATTCAGGTTGTCCTCTGGGTTGATGGCTGATTGCAGCATCACCTGTTCATCAAACTCTTTAGATAATTGGTCTTCTTGTATTTGCTGCTTCTTTGGTATCACCACCTTCTATTTCTATAATAAAAGCAAAATACTGCGTATGCTGGAAATCTGAAATAAAAACAAGAAATGCTGGAACCACTCAGCAGGTCTGGCAGCATCTGTGAAAAGAGAAGCAGAGTTAACGTTTCGGGTCAGTGACCCTTCTTCGGAACTGACAAATATTAGAAAAGTCACAGGTTATAAGCAAGTGAGGTGGGGGTGGGG
The DNA here is from genome assembly GCF_036365525.1 of Heterodontus francisci. Taxonomy (NCBI): domain Eukaryota; kingdom Metazoa; phylum Chordata; class Chondrichthyes; order Heterodontiformes; family Heterodontidae; genus Heterodontus; species Heterodontus francisci. The sequence continues at coordinate 54,120,807 of NC_090387.1, read as the reverse complement.
CAAGAGATAACAAAGGAGGTGTAGATTGGACAAGGCCACATAGCTGACCAAAAGGTCATGGAGCAAAGGCAAACAATATGTTAATGGTGTGTTGAAAGATAAAGCATTAGTACGGATTAGGTGTTAATGCACTGAATATTGAACAGCAGCAAGTGCAAACCTGAAAAAAACAGTGGGTAAGCAAACTGAACAAACTAAGATGAAATGAAATAAATGCAAAAAAAAGATTGTAAAAAATGTAAAAAAGAATGTAAAAAAAAAGAAGAAAAAAAAGAAGAAAAATAACTAAAAATGAAAGTAAAATGGGGGGCTGTCATGCTCTGAAATTATTGAACTCAATGTTCAGTCCGGCAGGCTGTAGTGTGCCTAATCGGTAGATGAGATGCTGTTCCTCGAGCTTGCGTTGATGTTCACTGGAACACTGCAGCAATCCCAGGACAGAGATGTGAGCATGAGAGCAGTGGGGAGTGTTGAAATGGCAAGCAACCGGAAGCTCAGGGTCCTGTTTGCGGACTGAGCGGAGATGTTCCGCAAAGCGGTCACCCAGTCTATTTCTTCTTATCATCCCTTGATCAGTTTGGACAATGTTTGATCATGGATATGGTGGTTGTTCTATCACTTCTCCATACCTATTTGGGTCTCTAACCCAAACTGATTCCCCAGGTTGGATGTCTGACATATTTCTGGTTCTGTGATGTCTGTCATTATTTTCTGATTGATTCAATCTCTCTCTTCCTCACTTTTTCCAAGTCTTCTGTACTCACTTGTGGCTTGAGTGTTCTTGGGAGTATAGGAAGTTGGGTCTTCAACCTTCTTCCCATTAACAAGTCACATGGGCTAAACCATTCTGAAATGGTTCTTTCGTCTCATGATGATTGATAGCACACATGATATATCTCGATATCATCTCTTCAATTTCTTTCAATATACCAGACAACCATAATGATTGTCTTGCCCTGTCTCCACACTTTGTTATTCCCAGATGTCCTTGCTGCAATCTCTCCAAGATCTCTAATCTCAATACTCTAGGGATAACTAATCCCTCATTGTAGATCAATAAATCATCAGCAATGCTTAGATGACCCCTCAGTTCATAATATTGCCTTTGAACCGGGTTATGTGGCATATATGCTGGCCATCCATGAAAGCAATATTCCCTGATTCCTGCACATAATTCATCTGCTTTTTAAGCATTCCTGATCTCACTCAGTTTCTGAGCTGTAGAAGGTAAAGTTGTTGTTGTTGTCAAAGCAAAAACTTCTACTTCTTCAAGGAATAAAATATCACCTTCTTCAGATCCTGTTGATCAAATACCTAATAAAGTGTCTGCTGTGATCTGCTGTTTCCCTGGAACGTATTCGGTTTTTGCACCAAATCTCATTAATCTTAATCTAAACCTCAGTACTCTTGGAGGTAATTTAGCTAGCTGCTTTGTGTTTAATAAAGTAACAAATGGTTTATGATCAACTTCAATTTTAAATTGAAGACCTAGGACATAATCTGAAAGTTTTTCACATGCTCAAGTTGCTACTAAAGCTTCCTTTTCTACGATTGCGTATCTCTGCTTGGTTTCTGTTAATGAACAAGAAGCAAAATGTACAGGTCTGTGTCTCCCATCTCTCTGCACTTGAAATAGGACTGCTGCTTATCCAGTTGATGACGCATCCACAGCAATGATGGTGAATAGCTTTGGTCATAATGTGCTAAAACATCTGATGATACTAGCATGCTCTCGATTTTCTCAAAGGATTCTTGTTGGTCTTCTCTACAACACCAAACATTATCGTTTTATAACAACTGTCAGAATGGCTCATTGATCACGGCTAAATTTGATAGAAATTTCCCCACTTGTTTCACCATTCCCATAAACCTTAGAAGCTCTGTAATTTATTTTGGCTCTGGGAAGTCCTTTATCACTTTTGTCTTTTATGGATCTGCTCTTATACCCAACCCATCAATTATATGTCCAAGAAATCTCACCCCTAGTTGTGAAAAAACACATTTCTCATTCAGTGTGAGACTTGCTTCTTCCAATCTCTGCAGTACTGCTCTTACTCTTGTATCATGTTCCTGCATGAATTAACACGCCATCCATATGGCAGAAGATCCTATCAAATCCTTCCAGAATTCGCAACATCATCCTTTGAAAGATCTCCGGTGCTGACTTAATCCAGAATGGTAATCTGTTAAAACAGAATCTTCCAAATGGAGTTGTAAACATTGTCAAGAATTTAGATGGTAATTGCTAAAATTCATCATTATCCATCATCATCAATTTGGTGAAAATTGATTTCTTCCCTAGTTTTGCCAAACTCTCATCATCTGATGACATTGGATGTATTTCTCTTTCCACTGCTTCATTCAGTTGTGTGAGGTCAACACAAATTCGAATGGACCCATTAGGTTTCTTCACTGGAACCATATCTGAGCACCATCCTGTAGGTTTTGTTACAGATGAAATGACTCCTTGTTTTGTCATTAATTTTATTTTGTTTTTAACTTTCTCCAGGAGTGGATGTGGAACTTTCCTAGGTGTATACCATCTGCATTCTTTCTCAGAGTGATGTGGTATGCAGTTTTTAACTTTCCCAATTTCGGAAATTCAGTCCTAGAATTTCTAGGCTGCTCATCTGTACCTTTAAGCTCTTCAGCTCTCTATATATTAGCTGTATTAGCCTATGCAAGCCTCTCTGCTTAGGAGTGAACAACTTTTATTCTTGATAACATATAAGTTCTCAGGAATTTCTTATCCCTTTTAACACATCATTGTTTTCAGCTCTCCTATTACCTGCAATTTGATGCCTCCAAGCCCATATAACTTTTTACCTGATGGTTTAAGATTTTTCTTTTTCAGCCACACTTCAGTGTCTGATAATACTGAAACTGCTGCTCCAGTGTCCAATTCAAACTTAGTCTTGTTGTCTTCCACCTGCTCCTTGTCTGGCTTCTCCGTGAGACCTGATGCAGTATGATACTTTCCAAACCTCCAGATCCACTTTGGCCATGCCTCAGCTTGGTTCTGTCCAGCTACATTTTTGAAGTTCTCCTGTAAGGGCAATGATTTTTTCCATCTTTTCAGTTTACTGTTGCCACCATACAATATTCTGATAATTATAAGGCTTATTCATGAATATCTAAGAGACTGTAGATTATAGTTACAGTAACAGGAGTTTATTTACACACATTTTGCATCTATGGCTTCCATTTACACTGTACACCAGGTTATCTTCAGATTCTATTACATCACTTCCTGTGATGATGCTCACAGTCTATTTACATAATCTGCCCAGTATCAACTTTATATTACACTATACTACAGCCATCAGGTCTCATAGGGATCAAGTTTTCTTCTGGGAGGCTGCAGATGTCTGCAACAACTTGAGTCTCCTGAAGCGCTGCTGTTGTGACATGTCAAGGAAGCTCAGCTTCTGCATTCGACCCTGTGTCATTGGTAGTGCCTCCTGTGAGCTTCAGCCCTCTACTGCTCCTCTCTCTACTATCCAGCTGCAGGTCTCTCAACTGCAGGATGCTCTTGCCGGTCATATTGCTCCTCATCCAAGATCTAATCTAAGGCAGCCAAGGCATCACCAAATCCTGATGTGATTCAGTAAACCTCCAAAGTGTCAAAAGTAAACTCTCAGCAAACATCCTGAGAAACCTTCTTCCACTAGTAAGTAAGAAAGCAGCTGTTACCACTGAGCATTTATTTCAGCATTTCCATGAGTTTGAATCAGTCTTCTCAATTGTCATTGTGTTCTCACCTTGCTTTCAATAGTGAGCTTCAGGATGCCCAGGAAACCCATGGATGCAATGTTAAATTTCACATTGTGTTGAAATATTGCTCCACTGGGGTGATTAACATATGTTAATAGACAGCCTGACTCTCCAGAGGGAGTTGCAGTCAACCAGCCTAACGTGTTCATTAAACATGGAAATCGGCGGGTTGGAATTGGCTTCCTGACGCACCGCCACTTTTGGCGGCTTTAACACCCCAAATGCTCCCAAACCCATGTGCTTCTCCAGGTTAAAGCTCCCCCCACTATGATTCTGAAACCTTTGATTGAACAGGTTTAGTTCTCTCATAGAGTCCTCATTATTATTTGGCCAACGCAGCATGGTACATTAAAAAGAAAGAGAAGTTATGCTGTTATGAATGTGGACACTTCATTAGAACTAAAGTCTGATAGGTGAACGCAGATTTTAGTAAGGATAGAAAAAGTGAAGAGAAAATATCAGGGAGGAAAGAGTCAGCATCAGATCCAAAATAGAAATTGGAAGTGAAACATGTTGGACCTGCCAGTTGTAAGAAGGGAACAAACACAGCTCCATACCACCAACAGTGGAATCTGAGGAAAGGTCTGCGCCTCAAAATGCAATTTGTTCCCCTCTCTCAGCCACTGATAAAACCTCTACTTGATTGCACCTCATTAGCTTGTCTAAACGTCCTCTCCCTCCATCACAGATGTACTCTGGCTGTAATGTGTGCTATCTACAGCATGCATTTCAGCAACTCATCAAGGCTTCTTGGGCAGCACCTCTCTCACCTCTAAAACCAAAAAGGACAAAAGCAGCAGGTGCAGTGAACATAATCAAGTTCCACTCCAAGTCAGACACCATTCTGACTTGGACCGACATTGCTATTCCTTCCTTGTCGCTGGGTCAAATTCGTGGAACACCCGACCAAACATCCTTTTGGGAGTACCTTCACCACATTGACTGCAAGAGTTCAAGAAGATGGTCCACCATCATCTTCCATAGGAACTGTGTGTGAACCATAAATACCAACATTGCCTGCAATGCCCACACCCTGAAAATGAAGTAATATAAAATCTTCTGCTATGAAGAAACTGAAGGGCACGATTGCAGTCTGAAGTTACTAAAGTTACTGGAGAGGGTGCAGAGGAGATTCACCAGGATGTTGCCTGGGCTGGAGCATTTCAGCTATGAAGAGAGACTTGATAGGATAGGATTGTTTTCCTTAGAGCAGAAAAGGCTGAGCGGGGACCTGATTGAGGTATACAAAATTATGAGGGGCATTGATCGGATAGATAGGAAGAAACTTTTTCCCTTAGCGGAGGGGTCAAGAACCAAGGAGCATAGATTTAAGCTAAGGGGCAGGAGGATTAGAGGGGATTTGAGGAAAGTTTTTTTCACTCAGAGGGTGGTTAGAATCTGGAACACACTGCTTGAAGGGGTGGAAGAGGCAGGAACCCTAACAACATTTAAAAAGTATTTAAATGAGCGCTTGAAATGCCATAGCATACAAGGCTACAGGCTAAGTGCTGAAAAATGGGATTAGAATAGATAGGTGCTTGATGGCACAGACACGATGGCCCAAAGGGCCTGTTTCTGGCTGTATAACTATATGACAATGACTCATTGCTTAGCACTAAGAGCTGCAGAAAGGTGAGATAATCTTTCTGTGTAAGAAAAGTAAGAAAGAAACGCACATCTATATAGCACCTTTCATGACCTCAGGACATCTCAAAGTGCTTGACAGCCACTGAAGTACCTTTGAATTGTAGTCACTGTTGTAATGTAGGAAATGTGGCTGCCAAATTGGATAGCTTAGTAGCTTCAACTTTCCTAGGCTAATTCTCATGATGTTTTCTTATGTCTCCCACAGGTGCAGATGTCTACCCGACAACACCCTTTCCCTCTGCAACCCTAAAGAAACCTCATGAAACCAAGGAAGCACCGTCACACCTGACAAGGGCATCATCCACCAGTGCAGATACTCTCACCTCGGTGGGTTCTGGCGGGCGTATAGATAGGGTGGCACTGGATGAGGAGCACAGCACAAGTGTGTAGGAGGAGGTTGGAGAGGCAGAGGCTGCTGCGGACAGTATTCCTCGGAGGAGGGAGGACAGACAAAGTCCTGCTCAGCTTTGCACAGGTGCAGGGCCTCAGGAGTCACAGGAAAGGAGGTTTGACCTGGAACAGAAGCAGCAGATGTGCTCCTGCATGTCAGAGTTCTCTGAGGCAGCACTGGGTCATGGGCCGGGAATGGAGGAGTCCATCCAGCTCATGTGTGCCACAATGGCTCAGGGCTTTGAGCGCATGAGCTCCTCCATAGAGAGCGTGGCCAACCTCATGGAGAGCTATCTGTGGCAACTGTCAGGCAAGCCCGCAGTTACCAAGACTGGGGCACACATTATTTTGCCACATGAACATTAAAACTTAAAATTGCAAGCCCCTGATTGGAAAGACATTTGCATGGTAACAGACAGTGTTGGAACAAGGGACAAAGGGCCATGCCCTAACTCATTCAACCAACAATGGACTTTTGATTACCAGATGTTGAAGGTGCGGGGAGCTAGCATTCCAGGTTGACTGCTAAGATAGCAGAATCCATGGACACAGAAGAAGTGGTCAGACCAGTTTTAGTCACATGACTGTTGAGATTTGAACTTCCAACAAGGGATTTGAACTCAGAAAGCTCCTGGCTCCTAGTTTGAGAAGACCCCTCTTCTATCTGACTGCTCCCATCTCCTTCCCACCAAACTGAATCTTGTGAAAACATGTGAATGTCAAAGAGAGAAAAGTCTCCTAGGTTTAAAACAAGGTTTAATAGGAACACTGGGCCCCGATGAACAGCAAGACTACCTACAATCAAGTGACCTCGATGCACAGTAAACAAGAGACTCTTCTGATATTGCCTCAAACTCCTCTCTACTATATTTTCCTTTTCTCTTTTCTGTCCCTATCTGCATGTGTATATCGCGTGTGTATGCTAGCATGGGCGCATCATATATCCGTAGGCGTGAACCGTAGTAGAGTTTAAATTTAAGTTTAAGGTTTAATAAATTTCATCTTTCTCCTTTAAACCTGAGAAAACCTGGTATGTTGGTGTCTTTGCCTTGTAATTGGAAAGTTGTGATCAAGGATTCACAAAAGGGGAGAGCTCTAAACACAGTGTGTTTAAAAAATAAAACCCTGTTACAATATGACCAGGTAAAGACCACAAAAGTCCCCTAGCCACATTTCTCACCTGGTTGTAACACAACACTCTGAGTGGATGCAGGAGCAGTGCACTGGCATGTACAGAATGCATGCCACACATTGTAGCCTAGAACAGTCAGTGGTGTTGGTGGTGCAGAGATGGTTTGAGTGGATGGCAGTTGCGCCCCAGCTATTGTCCACCTCCAGCCATCCAAAGCACCAGATAAGGCCTGAGGGTGTCATAGAGAAGGATGAGGGTCCCACTGCTCACAGGGTGCTTTCATCATCCTCAGCCTCCTTGGCTCATCTGACAGTGGGAGCCTCTATGCAGCAGGGCCAAGTGACGGAGGCTGCCCCTGCAATGATGTAGTTGCAGCAGCCTCTGGCGTTGCCCCGATGGGCACCTCCACAACGAGGACGATCGCCACATGCATTTCAGCTGCAGGCAGAGACAAGTGAACAGGCTGCCTCCACCTCTTCCAAGGCCACAGGATAAGCATTGTGTAGGAGTGGCTGGGCACACAGACCACCGCGCCACGCAGAGTTCTGAGTGGGTCACTCGAGTGTCTTCTTACTGTCTCTGTGCATTTTTTCCCTTTCTTATCATTTTATAAATAATGACACTTAAAGACACACGTCTGATACTCTTTTTACTGCAGCTTGACAAAAAAAAATGGTTTGAGTTCGTGAAGGAGATCAAGGGTGCATACAAGGTGATGGCAAATGCTTTGGGCACATGTGCATCCTTTATTGGCGGTAAGACATTAAATGTTCCAGGCTGCATTTTTAAAGGATGTGTTAGCACAGGCACCTGAGTGTGAGTGGCACCCCATGCTCTTCACCCTGGGTCAGAGGGACTCAGTTGAAACGTTCCTGAATCAGAAGATCCCTGACATTCATGGCATCCTGATGAGAACTTTGTGCCATGCACCATGCCCGGCCACCTTCTTGTGCATCTTGGGCACCTCTGTGTTCTGCATCCACACCCTCTGGCTCCACGTCCTCCTCCTCTCCCACCTCCTAACTCTTCCTCCTCCTCGGATAAGCTATCTTGTGCAGGGTCTCCCTGTCCTTAAGGTCCATACCCCTCTGGAGGGCCATGTCATGGAGAGCGCAGCAGACCACCACCATGTGCAAGACACTTGTAGGAATTTATTGTAGAGTGTCACCTGACCACTCTAGACACTGGAACCGCATCTTCAGAAGCCTGATGGCTGCTCAATGGTTGTCCTACTTATCAAGTGGCTTTGGTTATATCGCCTCTATGCTTCTGTCTTGGGCTGTTGTAGACGAGTGTGTAGCCATCTCTTCAAAGGGTATCCCTTTTCCCCTAGGATCCACCCCATAGTGTGGGGGTTGGAGTGAAGTATTTGCGCCAGCCTGGACTGCCAGAGGATGATGGAGTCATGGCAGCTGCCAGGAACACCTGCGCATACATAGAGGATGCTCTTGTTGTCGTCTCCGACCAGCTGAACTTTGACAGAGTGGAAACGCTTCCTGTTGATGAATCTCACTGGCCAGTCACTGGGTGCCTGGTGGCCACTTGGGCACAATCGATGAAATCCTGCACCTGAGGGACTCCACTGATGGCGCTGACCCAACGCCCTCTGTCCCCATGAGGACTCATCTGTTGGGAAATGAATCTACTGTCCAGTTCTGTCAAAGAGAGCATCAGTGACCTGCGAGATACAGTTGTGTGCTGCAGTTTGCAAGATGCCACCAGGGTCTGCTGCAGATCCTTGGAAGGAGCCGAGGTGAAGAAGTTCAAGGCTACGGTGATTTTGATGGCTACTGGCAGGGCATAGTGAGCAGTGCTGCAAGGTGCGCGGTCTTTGATGACGAGCCTACATATATCTGTGACTATCTGTCTGGAGAGTCACAATATCCTACAGCACTGGGTCTTAGTCATCTCTAGGTAGCATCATCTTGACAGTAGATCCTATGTGGAGGGTATGGCCTCAGTGTCCTTCCTGTCCCTCGTCCCTTTTCTCTGCCCTTCTGATGCCCAAAGCTCCATTCTTCCTGCGGTGGGTGTTGCTCCTCATTGCGACTCGGCCTAAAATCCGAGAGTCATGCTCCCATTGATAGCTGTTGCCTTCCTTGTGCTCAGCAGGTTGCCCCCTGCTCTTCTGCCCCTGCGATGCCAGGAGAGTGATGACACCCTGCACTTTCTGAGTACTGACTGCCCACTCTCCCAGCTACTTGTGTAGCGCCATGGTTACCTGCCTCCCAGTGGCCGAGTCCCCCTCTGTGCCATTGCAACTTGTATGGTTCCAAGGTAATTCCCTGGGGTGGCCATGACTGGCTCCCCACTCTATTCCTGTCTCCCTTCACCTGGCCTGCCCTAGACAGCACATGCAACCCATGCGCCCCCGTTAACAAGATCTTACGAGCTCTGCAAGCACCTTTAATTGGCTTTAGTCAGGAATTGGGCAGGATCACTGTCCTGCCCTCCCCCACTCTGGTGAACATTGCTTCTGCTGGGAACAGCATCACAAAACCAGCATTCCAGCCAGCACTGATACTTTGAGGCTCTGTCTGCCTCCGTTCCCGACCTCGGTGAGGCCTGAAAATTCAGCACCTGGTGTCATCACTACTGCTACTGCAAGTTTCATTTAGAGAGCACCTTTAACATAGTTAAATGTCCTAAGACACTGTTGACTTTGTGTGATTGTGTTAAATTGATGCTAGTGAATCTGCAGCCTTTTTTTACATATCTCCTGATTGTTACTTCCAGTGACAATGCTGATTCACTATTGCCCGTTTTACACTATCACACAAAATGCCAAAATCCCCTTCATTGTCTGACATCCAGTCTCTGATGAGTCTTAACTTCCTCCAGTCAGACATTGGGAAGAACAAATAAATCGTCTTTGTCGCTTGCCACAAAATTCAGCTTCCTTTCCTCTGATTACTCCCGCTCTCTGGCCATTATCTCAAGCTGAACCAGACTGTTTACAACCTCGATGTCCTATTCAGCCATGTCCTCAGTTTCGGACTTCATATCCTCACCATCACAAAGACTTCCTGCTTACACCTCCAGTAATAATGTCCATCTCAACCCACCTCTACTGAAACTTTTATTCATGCCTTTGTCACCTCCAGAGTCAACTTACTCTCAATCCTCTTCTGGTTGACCTCTCATCCTCCATCCTTCAGCTAAGCCGAAACTCTGTTGTCCATATTCTGTGTTGCACCAAGTTCCACTCTTCCTTACCCCAGTCCTCACTGACCTACATTGTCTCCCAGCCCCCCAATATATCAAAATTAAAACTTCCATCCTTATGTTTAAATGTCTTCTTGACCTTGTCTTCCCATCTCTGTACCCTTCCCCAGCTTTACAACCATCCAACACCCATGAATCTCCTTTCCTCTGACTCCTGCCTGTTCTGCATTTCCTTGCCCTTTGGCTGCAGTGACTACTTCAGTCTTGGTCCTATTCTCTCAAATTCCCTCACTAAACTCTCTGCTTCTCCATTTCTTCTCTGTCTCTAAGACACACCTTAAAACTCATCTTTTTAATCAAGCTATCGGTCACCCCATCTAATCATCCCTACTTTGGCTCATCATCTGTTTCTTTCATGCCCTGTGAAATGCCTTTCTTCTTTGGCCTCCTTGTCTCGAGAGACAATAGGTAAGCGCCTAGAGGTGGTCAGTGGTTTGTGGAGCAGTGCCTGGAGTGGCTATAAAGGCCAATTTGAGAATGACAGACTCTTCCACTGGCGCTGCAGATAAAATTGGTTGTCGAGGCTGTTACACAGTTGGCTCACTTCTTGCACTTCTGTCTTTTTTCCTGCCAACTGCTAAGTCTCTTCGACTCGCCACTCTTTAACCCCATCTTTATGGCTGTCCGCCAGCTCTGGCGATCACTGGCAACTGACTCCCACAACTTGTGATCAATGTCACAGGACTTCATGTCGTGTTTGCAGACATCTTTAAAGCGGAGACATGGACGGCCATGGATCTGATACCAGTGACGAGCTCGCTGTACAATTTATCCTTGGGATCCTAACATCTTCCATGCGGCTCACATGGCCAAGCCATCTCAAGCGCCGCTAGCTCAGTAAGATGTATATGCTGGGGATGTTGGCCGCCTCTATGACTTCTGCATTGGAGATACGGTCCTGCCACCTGATGCCAAGGATTCTCCGGAGGCAGCGAAGATGGAATGAATTGAGACGTCGCTCTTGGCTGACATACATTGTTCAGACCTCTCTGCCATAGAGCAAGGTACTGAGGACACAGGCTTAATACACTCGAACTTTTGTGTTCCGTATCAGTGCGCCATTTTCCTACACTGTCTTGGCCAGTCTGGACATAGCAGCAGACGCCTTTCCCATGCGCTTGTTGATTTCTGCATCTCATGCCTTTCAAGGACAATATAATTGCAAGTTGCTGATTCAATTTACAGCACATAGTAGATACTGAATCTGGCCTTGTTGCTGCATCATCCCAAGTTGAGAGGGAATACTAGTTACAAATGGTATATGTTGGACCTCACATTAGCCGACTTCATGTACTTTTCTGTTTCCACAGAAATATCCTAGTTTCATTTAACTTTATTAAGAAAATGCTGATAAAAAGCTCTGTAACAAGCAATGAAATTGTTGTTAGAGAGCTTTCAGTTTATCAGTAGGTTTGTTGATGGAGATCTATTGCCAGCAACTTTTTTAAACAACATAGTTGATGTGAAATGTAAAGTATTATAAAATAAAATACTTCTAAGTTGAAACCATTAGCTTTCCTTTCAGGATAAACAATGTGACTCCTTGGCTTGGATGGATATATTGTTCAAGGTGTCTGATTACCAGGACTAAGTTAAGCTAAAGTAAAGCAATTAAGAAAAACCTGAAGTTTTGGATTTAATCCAACTGAACATTACTGAACCCGAATGTGAGTTTGAAATGTGAATGCAAAGCAGAATCCAAGTGCTTATTCCCACTGTTCTCTGCATGTATATTCAATGAAAAGAATAAAGAACTGCACAGCTCCTAATGATAACCTTACAGCCAGCACCCAGCTTACCTAGTTCTTTTCATAACAGTCTAAGAAATGCAGTAGAACCCAACATAAAGATACAACAAAAAAACCTATAAATGATTCAACAGCACATGTTGTGACCTCTGTTGTAGGCTCTGTTCCCTTCTCCATTCCTATTATGGGCAATCACTAGTACTCTGGGGCAGCAAAGTGCTAATAAAAAGGTTGTAATTTTGGAAGTTAAATACTTACCAATTCAATAGCATTGTTAGTTTCTGTAGTCAATAGTGCATTCACTGCAGAGATGACATTGTGGGATCCCCAGCCTACAAAGATGCATCAGAGCCCATTGGACAGCTAAAGAATGAAGTGTGTTCGCCGAATGCCAATGTATTTTACTATGTGAAGGTAGCTAATGCTGATTAATTAAATAGAATTATTTAGTCAATGAGAAATTGTAAACGTTCCAGCAATTTTTGCATTGTTGTCCAACTAGTTAGTGGGAACAGTACATTGTACTGTAAATTTTGTTTCCGTTCTTTAGATCTTGTTCAGCAGAATATTATTGACATCTTTATTATAATTGAACATGAGTATATATATCCAGCTTTCAGGATACTGGTGATATAATTTCCAGAAGCATTAGTTGAACGCATCACCTGAATATACTGGGCTACATGTTTAGTGTGTTCAGGTTTAACTACGTGTTCAGAACCATGTCCACTGATGTTTTAACATTTCAATGAATAGACTAAATATTTGGTTGGGTTTTATTACATTTTTTAGAATATTTGACTGCAAAAATGATCAATGAATAACTTAACCCCTCAGGATATGAGTAAGGACAAAGGCAGCAGTACGATGGTTTTTACTTCCAATTTAGATTTGTTCAACACTCATATATGTTCATAAGCATTGTTTTTCAAAACTGTTAACAGATTGATATTTACAGCTACTGTGTACAATTTACAGTTTGCGATTTATGTCAATAGGTTTATTGAAAAATGAACATTTTAGTTCTTGTTCTGATGTTCTGATGAAAGGTCACTGACCTGAAACATTAACTTTGCTTCTCTCTCCACAGCTGCTGAGTAATTCCAGCACTTGTTGTTTTTATTTTAGTTCTTGTTTCTGGTTCTTTCTTGTTAGTTGGCCTTTTCCAAGAATTTCAAACTACATTTGTAGCATTAAGAATGTGGATAATGTGTAAAATCTAGTACATTTAATATGTATATACATGTCTGGTAATAATACCAATAAAATTATAAATAACACCGGGCTTCAGTGAAAGGTAAACTGTTCAGACTTTGCTGCCATAGCTTATGAAGTGATCTCAACTCTTTGACATTTTATTGCATTGTAATACTCCAATCTAACTGTTCTGCCGGTAGCTGGATGTTTGGGGAGTGGGCCACTGTAGTGAGTTTGATCGAGAGTGGTTGTACTGATAGTTTTTCTCTCCTTCCTAACAGTGGTGAAGGTTATGCTTGGTACTTTGTGACAACCTAGCTACAATTGGAAACTCACTGTTTAAGGAGAAGTAGGTGCAAATTTTGCTTCCATTGCTCTGTGCCTTTATACCCTGGGCTGATCCCTTCTTATCCCTTTTGTATTTGTAGCTCAATTACCAATTACAGATAGTCTTGTGACCATGGAACTGTTAAAACACAGCTTCAAGATGTTTGTGTGGGTATATGTTATTAATATATATTTCTATATCTATACATACATTTTTGTATGTATTTTAAAAGACTGAGAATGCACAAGTAGACCAAAAATTACAAGACAAAATTTGTGTGACCTGATTTATCTAGAAATATCACACAATGTATAACTGAGACAGTAGTGTCACATGATTTGCTGAACTAAATATTTTCTATTCTCATGAAAATGCTGGAATACAATAATGCCACTTCTTGGAAATCCAGTTGGTCTTCTATCCTTAATCTTGTGCCAGCACCACTTGAGACTTTGCATTTCATCAGAATGCTTAAAGCTGAAAGGGTAGTTGCAGCATGCTCTACTTCTGTTCTGGCATTCTTTGTTGTATCACTGATGTATAACAGCTCTTGTTTCTTCACACAAAGAATATGATCACAGAGGCCCTCTAGATGCCTGAGGTCACATGCATCTAACAGAATAGGAAAAAAAAAGAATTCATTAAAGCGCTGATAATATTGGCATCGTTTTACATTGACCTTCCTGTGTTCCAGTGTGAGGCACAGCTAATGAAATCTGTACATGAGCTTGCCAGATATGTCTGTTATCTTTTCTTATTTTGCTTTGGATTATTGCACTAGATTCTGGTGCATGACAGCACATATTTCATGGATTTAATACTGTTATATTTCTTGGGTTTGCAAAATTCTATTTGCTGACAAGGAATGTTAAAGCCAAATACAATTTTAGATTATGTTTAAACTAATACTAAGCCCTGTAGTACAAGGGCAGGTTTGTATTATAATACAGGTTCATAACATATACATTTTGATTTTGCTATATTCAATCATTTTTATTAAATGTCTCTGAGGTGAGTAATAATCTTTTTATCAAAATGTCAGCATCAATAATACTTTGTGGGAATAGGGAAGTGTTTCTGAAATTAGTTCTCTTTAAGTGACACATACTAGGGTTTCCAGCCTTTGGTGCACTATGTTAATTGTTAAGTTGCCATTCTAAACATGATTTTCAGCAAGCAGCATACTGAGCCAAAGTTGAGTTTTTTTTTGTTAGGTAACATTTAATTAGCACTGGAAATTATTTGTAGCTAAAACACTGATGGTGTGTCTTATCTTAGATTTGTTTTATTCTGTGTTATTTATGAGCATGCACACCTTCAAGTGTCCCTAAGAGGATCTTGCATTAGATTCATACATTTAATATAGATTTAATTAACTTTGTTTGATTAGTAGGGAGACTAGGGCTGCACAGTGTCAGATTTGTTGATGATGGTGCAAGTCCCTTAATTTGCCTGAATGTAAGAAAATTTGCAGTTTTCACTTACAGGCTAATCATTTCGCACAGACATAAAATGCCAGATGACATGTTATGATTACATCTGCTGGTGTGCAGTATATCGAGTTAAAAATGCAATTTAATATAACCTTATATTATTTGTACCACTTACCTTGAATAACAAATTTCATTTAATTTATCTTTTGTTTCTACTCACAATATTTGTCCATTAAATTGATGGAAAAGGATTACATTCTGTTTAAAATGAGTATCAGCATGACATTGTTCTCTGTAATTGACATATCTAGTCCTGAGTGCCTTGATCCCACTGGAGAAATTGAGGACTTTAATAGTAATTCATGAGGTGCATGATGGATGCTCTAAATTGGCTTAGAGTTGGTGTTAATGTAAATATCCAGCTTGCACTGGAAACAACTTGATTTATTAAATACGTCACTCAGTGAAATAAACCCTATTAAAATGCATTTTATATGGCAATTATTCAAAGCATCAATCAATACCATATGACAGCTTTTTAAATTGATGTCTTTAAATTATATATTTTTCCCTGCACCATGTCCTGCTGTGTTCAATGGCATAATTGTGTGATATTATATCAGTGACATTAAATGCAGCAACAATGCTGTACCATTGGTGTTTTAGCATATTGCTGTGGAAAAAATGCAATTAATACTTTTCAAGTACCTTTATCCTACTGCCCTGCCTCTTCACCAAGCTATTTACAAATTGGAGACAAGGTATTTGTCATGTCTGCAAATGGAGCTTTTGAAAATGATGATAAACTTAAAGGTTCTCTACTGCTTTCATGCCAGAGCCATCTTCATATCCAATAATATAACTATCACAGGGCCCAAAGAATCCTTGGCAAAGAACTTTTGCAGTTGCCTGATTTATCGATTTTTGTTAAACGATATTGGCTAGGCATGGATGAGAGTTGTCTGCCAGCCAATATCTTGTGCTTGGATTTTATGAACAACATTCATGAAGGCATTGATCTCTAAGCTGATGTGGTTCAAAGGGTTGGTATTGTTTTGAGAGGTGATCATGATAATGGTGAATTTTAAAGAAATATAATGCTCTGGGGCATGGAGTGCTAGGATGTGTGTATGCAGAATGCCCTCGCCATACATGGTATTGACAGGCTGTGCTCTACCATCATGGGGAGCATGAGATGAGGCCAGATGTATCTGCATGGGGGAAGGGGAGGAAAAGAATGAGGGAGGGACACTATGGATTACTCTTGATCTTTTTAGTGGTTGACTATTCTGATGCAGGCAGAAGCCTGATAGTAGATTTCCAGACCATCCACCCAACCAGCTAATGCTTGTGGCACAGGGAGCTATCATAAGGACATAAGAAATAGGAGCAGGAGTAGGCCATTCGGCCTCTCAAGCCTGCCCCACCATTCATTGAGATCATGGCTGATCTGCCCTAGACCTCAACTCTTCTTTCGTGCCAGCTCCTCATAGCCCTCAACTCCCCGATATTTCAAAAATCTATCTACTTCCTCTTTAAATACTTTCAGTGACAACACTCTGGCATAGAGAATTCCAGACATTCACTACCCTCTGAGAGAAGAAATTCCTTCACATCTCAGTTTTAAATGAGTGTCCCCTTATTCTGTAACTATGTCCCCTAGTTCGAGATTCCCCCACTAGTGGAAACATCTTCTCAACATCTACCCTGTCAAGCACCCCTCAGAATCTTGTACGTTTCAGTGAGATCACCTCTCATTCTTCTAAACTCTAATGAATAAAGGCCTAACCTGTTTAGCTGTTCTTTATAAGTCAACCCCTTCATCCCAGGAATCAGCCTAGTGAATCTCTTTTGAAGTGCCTCCAATGCCAGTACATCCTTTCTTAAATACGGGAATCAAAACTGCACACAGTACTCCAGGTGCGGCCTCACCAACACCCTGTACAGCTGTAACAAGACTTCCCTATTTTTAAACTCTAACCCCCTAGCAATAAAGGTCAAAATTCCATTTGCCTTCTTAATTATTTGCTGCACCTGCCTGCTAACATTTTGTGTTTCATACACACGAACACCCAGATCCCTCTGTGCAGCACTTTTTTGGAGTCTCTCTCCATTTAATTAATAGTCTGCATTTTGATTCTTCCTACCAAAGTGCATGACCTCACACTTTCCTACATTAAACTCCATCTGCCAAGTTTTTGCCCACTCACTCAACCTATCTAGATCCCCTTGCAGATTCCTTATGTTCTCATCACAACATGCCCTCCCACCTATTTTTGTATTGTCAGTAAATTTGGATATATTACATTCTGCCCCCTCCCCCAAGTCATTAATATAGATAGTAAATAATTGAGGCCCCAGGACTGATCCTTGCGGCACTCCACTAGTTATGTCTTTCCAACCTGAAAAAGACCCATTCATCCTGACGCGCTCTCTTCTGTGTGTTAACCAATCCTCAATCTATGCTAATATATTACCCCCAAGACCGTGAGCTCCTATCTTGTGCAATAATCTTTTATGTGGTACCTTATTGAAAGCCTTCTGGAAATCTAAATACACTACATCTACCAGTTCGCCTTGATCAACTCTGCTTGTTATATCCTCAAAGAACTCCAGCAAATTTGTCAAACATGATTTCCCTTTCACAAAATCATGTTGACTCTTGCGTTTGATTGTGTTAAGGTTTTCTAAATGTCCTGCTATTTCTTCCTTAATAATTAGGAGGGGGACAATGATAAAATAGTATAAAAAGATATATTGTTTTCTAAAATCAAGCCTAGAATGACTCTTGTGAGCCCGTTACACACATGGTTGAAAGAGAAAATATTCATTGGATCTCAGTTTCAACTTTAATTTGATTTAAATTTGACATTGTCCAAGTTCTCCAAAAATAGCAAGCACTGAGCACCATAGACCTGTATAAGCAAAGTCTAAGCTCACCAGTTGTTGTATATCATACAGTTCTGGGGTCTCTGTGCAAGGACAGCAAACCAAGTACTGTTCGATCTCTTGAGTACTTGAGGTGGAAATTGGTACATTATACCTGTTTTTCAGGCGTATAACAGCACAAAACATACCAATTTAGCAGTGGGACGATCTATGTCATATCTGTGCAGCCATTGGTTTCACTGCTAACTTAGTGGGGCCCACTTTTAGGCACCTGAGTAGATGCCTGAAGCAGGCTTTAGGCCCCATAATTAAGCAAATTAGAGGCCTATCCAGAAATCAGTTGGCATTGGGCCTGCCTTGCTGAGGAATCTACAGCAGCCCTCATGGCTGCCAACCAAAGTGTTGTAAAGTGATGTTACTGTTTCTCTGGAGCTAGCGGAACAGGAGTGTTGTTCTGACTCCGTCGGAGTCATGATCACCCACCCATCCCCCCATAGTTTGCTGCAACCACTCCTCCTGGGGTTTACCAGTGAGGCAGGCAGCCTGACTTTGAACACTTAACTCAGTCGCGGTGCATGTTGAGGCATGACCGATTTCCATTGATTCTTGGGTCTCTTGTTTTGGGTGGGCACTAATCACACAACATCTGTGGGGCAGAGCGGTGGTGGGTGTGGAATTTTATGCTCTCCTCCACAGTGGGTTTGGAGGTAGGGAGAGCACAAAATCAGGTGGGATGGTGGTGGGGTGTGGAGTGGGGGGGTTCCCGCCACCTTCTTTCCACCTCTGCTAAAATTTAGTCTGGCATTCCCACCCCTCCACTAATTGAGGCCCTTAACTGGGCAATTAATGCCCAATTAAGGGCGTCATTGTGCCGTCTTAGCAATTAGCCGTGCGGCAGGTGGCACTGTCGCTGCAAGGGAAGCATGGCACGAAAAAATGTGCAGGCTGCTTTTCAGCTCCGGCAGGACGGGGGGGTGTTCCCTCATTAAAAGGCACTTTGTGCCTCAATGAGGGACCCGGCACCCAGTATTGGGAAGCTGGGGGGGGCCTGCTGAGAACTACCCTCTTGGCCTTTCTACCAACCCTCTACAACCCCCACCCCATGAGACCCCTCCCACCCAGGCCTCCCTGTGGCCTGGGTCCAGCGCCCTCCTGGGCCTCGTGTAGGTGCTCCTCTGGCAGCCGCCCCTGCCTCTACAGTGGTGCTGCTCAGTGGAAGAGCTGTCAGCCTCTGATTAGCCGGCAGCTCTCCGAGGGCCGGACTTCCGGTGCCAGAGTACTTAATCCTGTGGTAGGCCCACCGCTATTCAGTTAAGTGCCTGACTGGCACTAGATTTGGCAGACCTTCCAGAGAAGAGGCGATGTGGGGTTCTCGCAGTTGCTTTTTCCGAACATAGAGACTCCCGTTGTTAGTATAAAATCCTGGCCTGAGTCTTGGTCTGAAATCATTGTCACCCAGTTACACACTGTTTCAAGCAACTCAGCAAACATCTGCTTGGAAAGCTCAGGAACTAGCTCAGTCCATACTTCCTCTGTTTTCCAAGCAGCAAATTGTAGTCTGATTAAAACATTCCACATGGTCAGAAAATACAGATGGGAGCCCACTGCCTGTATGGCTCAGTGCAGCAATGTAATCTTTACATAGTAAAGCCAGGCTTCGGGGCAACCCTGAACTGGCAGTTATATCCTGAAGCAGATTTCACCTGCTCTACTTATTTCAGTGCATCATTTAAGAACATAAGAAATAGGAGCAGGGTTAGGCCATTCAGCCCTTCAAGCCTGCTCTGCCATTCAATAAGATCATGGTTGTTCTTCTACCTCAACTCTACTTTCCTGCCCTATTCCCATATCCCTTGAAAAATATGGAACGCTTCATGAATTTGCATGACATTTCAGCATTTCAGTTCTAATTTGTCCACCATGCCATCCCCCATTGTCTAATCATCGGGCTGTTTCAGCCACTTGTTGGCACAGTGTAACTGTGTTTAGACTTACTACCTAAACAGACGGATTCATCCGCTTATTTCCCTGATAGGAAAAGTAAATAGAAGGTATAAATTTGTTTTGGGCAAAAGCTCAAAATGGGCATTAGCAGACCTGTCAGTCTTTAAAATCAAGCAATGGGTAAAATGCATACCCGATTCGTTATTGTCAGTTTAGCACTACCTCCCATCCGCAGGTGAATGTCTTTTGGATTAAATCACCTTTTGTTTTCATCATTATCTCAGGTCAGGAAAAGAATACACAAGAAAGAATAGAAAGGACAATGAAAGGTATGACCTAACAAAGTCTGCTCCTTCCACAGCTTTTGTGCAATCTACTCCATTATGAACTATAATCATTTATTTGCATGAAAAGAAACCATTCTGGAAAAATTGTCTCACTGGTCCAAATGTAACCCAAGCAAAATGCCAAAATATACTTGTTTTATAACTGTCATCTAATTGGTTTGGAGATCAGTTGTTGTATTAATAAAATGACTACAGAATATTTCAGTAGGTGGAACGATCATAAAACAATCTAACACTCTGATTAAGTGTCCTTGACCGTATTGTCGCCTCCCAAATCCGTGTGCATCTTTCCCACAACTTTATGTTTGCACCCCTCCAATCAGGTTTCCATCCTGCAACAGTACTGAAAAAGGCTGTTATCAAACTCACAAATGACATCCTATGTGAGTGTGACCATGGCAAACTATCCTGCCTTATCTTTATCTGATTGCAGCCTTTGACATGGTTGATCACACCAACTTCCTTCAATGCCTCTTTATTATCCAGCTGGATGGAATTGCCCTCACCTACATATCCAGTCATAGCCAGAAAATGGCTTGCAATGGCTTCTATTCCCACTCCCATACTGTTATCTCTGTCCTCTGGTGTCTCCTAAGTTTGTATCCATGGCCCCCTCCTATTTGTATTATATTTGTTGCCCCTTGGCAACATTACCTGAATACACAATGCCAGGTTCCACATGTATGCTAACGACACCCAACTCTACCTCACTACTATAATAAAAGCAAAATACTGCGGATGCTGGAAATCTGAAACAAAAACAAGAAATGCTGGATTCACTCAGCAGGTCTGGCAGCATCTGTGGAAAGAGAAGCAGAGTTAACGTTTCGGGTCAGTGACCCTTCTTCGGAACTGACAAATATTAGAAAAGTCACAGATTATAAACAAGTGAGGTGGGGGTTGGGCAAGAGATAACAAAGGAGAAGGTGCAGATTGGACCAGGCCACATAGCTGACCAAAAGGTCACGGAGCAAAGGCAAACAATATGTTAATGGTGTGTTGAAAGACAAAGCATTAGTACAGATTAGGTGTGAATATACTGAATATTGAACATCAGCAAGTGCAAACCTGAAGAAAAACAACCTGAAAAAAACAGTGGGTAAGCAAACTGAACAAACTAAGATGAAATGAAATAAATGCAAAAAAAGATTGTAAAAAACCTCACTACTATGTCTTTTAACATGCCACTGCTTCTGATTTGTCATGCTGCTTGTCTGAGGTCCAGTATTGGATGAGTGGAAAACTCCAATTAAATAGTGGGAAGACTGAAGCTACTGTCTTCAGTCCAGCCACAAACTTTGTTTCCTAACCACCAATCCTGACCACATCTGAGGCTGAACCAGACTGTCCACAACTTTGGCATCCTATTTGACCCTGAGCTGAGCTTCCAACCTGAGATTTTCTCCGTCGCCAAGATCGTCTACTTCCACCTCCATAATATTGCCTGTCTCCACCCCTATCTCAGCTCATCTGCTGCTGAAGCCCTCATCCATACCTCTTATTACCTCTAGTCTTGACTATTCCAATTCTCACCTAGCTGGCCTCCCCCTTTGTAGCATCTATAAACTGAAGCTCATATTAAGCTCTGCTGCCTTTATCCTAACTTACACCAAGTCCCGTTCACCCATCACCCCTTTGCTCCCTGACCTACGTTGGATCCCGGTCTGCCAATTACTCAATTTTAAAATTCTGATCCTGGTATTTAAATCACTTCATGGCCTTGCTCTTCTCTGGCTCTAACATCCTCCCTATCTCTGTAATATCCTCCAGCCCTATAACCCTTCATGATCTCTGTGTTCCTCCAATTCCTGTCTCTTGAGTATCCCAATTTTAATTGCACTGCCATTGGTGGCAGTGCCTTCAACTAAGCCCGAAGCTCTGGAATTCCCTCCCTAAACCTCTCCACCTCCATACCTCGCTTTCTACCTTTAAGACACTCCTTAAAACTTACCTATTTGCTCCCCCTATCCTAATATTTCCTTATATGGCTATGCAAAATTTAATTTGATAACAATCCTGTAAAGCACCTGGGACCTTTTTCCTATGTTAAAAGCATTATATAAGTGCAATTAGTTGCTGTATGTCCTGTAAACAGAGTTGATCAGAGTTGTGAAAAATACGCACTCATTTCCATTATGTTTTTGATAATTGTCTTATGTAACGTTCAGTATTTGTTAAATCTTAATGAAAATGCCACCAATCTTCAAAAGTATAAACAAAACAGAACTCTACCAAACACATACTCCCTGGCTAAAAGACAAATCAATTAATTAAATTTTTTTACGCAATACACATATTAATTGATCAGTAGTCATGGTTTGACATCTTTGTACATGTCAGCATTTTTGCCAGTTAATAAATGAGTATGCATTAAAGTGATCAGAAATCAGACAGAGGTTTTTCAAGCATAATTAAAAGCAAATGCAGTTCATTACCCATAATTGCATGGGTTCAAATAATCCCAACTGAAGACTGTCAACAAACACAATGTGGGCTTGTTAAGAAGTTCATCTATTTATATTAAACCTCCCTTAGGGTTTGGTAAACCATTTAAGTCTGATCATTTCGTTGGCAGAATACAGAGAAATAAATCAATTGTGATTAGTTCTATGAAGTGATGTAAAGATGACCAAGCCTTTTTAGTCACATATAACAAAACAGTTTTGCTTGTTCATGACAAGTGTGTCAATTTTAACATAATTGATGCAGTAAAGCTAATTAGATGCATAAAGCACCACAACACCATCTATGGGATTTCTATAATGTAAGAAAATTAATCATTTATGAAATGAGATAATAAAAACAGCTTTGCCTAATTACTGTAGTGGTTTCAAAATTATGCTCATTATCAAGTTTAATCAAAAGTCTCTTTTCAAGATCTATCTCACTTCTTTCTCCCACTGGGGAAAACCTTAGATGCAGCTTTCTAACATTATAATTTTCCTTCCAGTGATCTTTAAGAATATGCAAAGGTTTGCTTAAGAAATGAAGAATTTTCCCTCATGATTTCCATGGAAACATCTGATTTACACATATTCCATTGATGAAGCTGCAGTGAATACAGGTTGTATTTTTTATTTCAGTTTCCTGATATTCCAGGACCCACTCTGACATTTGATCCACCAACTGTACCATGAGAGTAATTTTCCAGTTCTGTCTGTGAACTCAAAGTAAAGGAAAATGGGACAGGACACTGAATGGTGAGCGGAGAGGAGTGGGGGGTGCAATTTCCAACTGCTTGTTTCCCAGCCACACCTAAACTGAGAATGACCCCCATTGCTTCAACTATTACTGGGTAATATTTCAAACTTTTATGACAATGAGCATGTTTCTGCAAAGGCAAGTTGATTGTATTAGTATACTTCTCAGGTATTGGTCTTGCTTCTTTGTGAAGAAATCCAGGCACCCAATATCTCACAAAGAAAACAATCGACATAGTCTCAATATCGCTTTCTATTTTTGTGATTGATTTCATATGTGTACAAAGTGAAATGTGAAAATTGATTTAAGTGCGCTAAGAAAGTGTATAGTAAAATACATCTTTCTAATCTTTTACATCATTAACTGTGCTCAATATTTCTTCTGATCCAGTGGCTGTGATCTATCTGAGATATACACCCATACCTATGGTGACAATACATTTTCAAAATATGAGGATATGTTGCCTCTTTTTGTCCTCCAGAATCAAACCATTTCTATCTGCTTCTTATTGATTTTCAAAATGAAAGGGATGAGAAAAAACATTTTTGGTTAAATAGTTAGCAGTGGCCAGAGGAACTGACTAGGAGGAGTTTCTAACTTGACACCCAATAAAGATGAATTAATGTCAGTAAATACAGATCTGTGTGATCTTGTCATTTCAAATATGTATAAATTCAGCTTTTGCCAATTGTTAGTTGTGTCAGCTTCTGAGATCTCTGATAGAAGGGATTTCAGATTAATTTATATGAAGATAATGCCAATAACTTGAATTCAGTTCATAGGGATTAAATTCAAACAGCACACTCTACTTCTGGGTACATGGATTAGATCCAGAGGAAGAACCTATCCAGGTTGGTCTTTCTTGAACACCATGTCAGTATAGAACAGTATAGAGATTCTTGTGACATTCACACCTAATACGTTGGAATAGCTTCAACTCCACCGATCAATCCAAAGCCCTAGGCCGGTGGAGTTGGAGGGAAATCAGAGAAAAAAGGCAGGATTCTTCCTCTCGACATCGGAACCCCACAACAGAGGGGAAAATAGCCACAGCACTCCATTTTCCCCAATGTCAGTTGCTAATTAGCTGGAGGGTGGATCTGCATGGATGCAAACTTTGAGATGTTACTGGAGGCTGAGAGAGAGGGGAGGGACGCCCTGTTTCCAAAGGCACACCTAAACTGAGAATGACCCCCATTGCTTCAACTATTACTGGATAATATTTCAAACTTTTATGGCAATGAGCATGGGAGAAGGCCACCCAGCCAAACAAAACAGGCCTGGCTGGAGGTGGCAGAAACTGTGAATAGCAGGAGTGTCATGTGAGGAATTGGCTACAGTGCCACAAGAGGTTCAATGGCCTCTTTGCTCTGGCAAGGTGAGTGCAATGCAACACCTAGATGACAGGCCTATAGGTAAGTAACCTCCAGTAGACACACCAGCTGAGCAGCCTGAGGGTGCATGTTGCTCCTGAACATGGGAGGTATGTGTGCCCAAGGGAATTACTGACCCCTCAGCAAGACTAGCGCTGTTGAGGACCAGGCAGCTTCTTATGTTAAATGAGCTGCTGGCATTAGTTAGAGGGGCCAGCAGTGCTTTACCTCTCTCTTTTGTCATTGCAGGGGAAGAGGCACATAACTTGGGGGAGAGGGCTCGCACAGGCGGAGTGCCCCAGCTCGCCATCTCCACTGCCATGGAGGAGGCAGTGATGGAAATCGCCAGGGTGACCCCGCAGAAGCAAGTTGGGTACAGAGAGATGGGAATAGCTGGTGGAGAGGATGAAAGGATATTTAGATCTGTAGGTGAAGGGGATGAAGTGTACTCCTTCCTGCCTGACAACATGACAAAGTCTCAGCTGCATTGGAAAACCTCAGCATTGCAGAGGCATCTGCTGTCACAGACCAGTTCTCATGATCCTAGACCTGAAACTTTGTTTCTCGCTCCACAGATGTTGAGTATTTCCAGCATTTTCTGCTGTACCTCATGATCTCCTTGTGTTTTCCACAGGGTCAGTTGTTGAAGGCGATGCCAAAGTTCAGTTGCATCACCGGGGGCATCTCAAGCATTTGAGGCAGCAGAGCCAGAACATCATACAATGCACCCTCCACCAGCACAGATACACTCACAATGGCAGGTTCATGCACACAGTTAGAAAGGGTGGCACTGGTGAAGAGCACAGAACTACTAAGCAGGAGGAGGTGAGGCAGAGGCAGGTGTGGGCAGTCCCCCTTGGAGGATGTAGGACAGACACGGCTATGCTCATCTGGGTGCAGATGTAGGTCCTCAGGAGTCACAAGAAAGGAGGCTCTACTTAGACCAGCAGCGAGAGATGTGTACCAACGTGTCAGAGTTTCTTGAGGCAGTGCGAGGTCATGGGCTGAGAATGGAGAAGTCCATTCAGCTCATGCTCACCACCATGGTTCAGGGCTCTGAACACATGAGCTCCTCCTTTGAGAGAGTAGTCAATCTCATGGAGAGCCAAATGTGGCAGGACTCGGAGTGGATGCAGGAACAGCTTAATGACATGCACAGAATGCATGCAAAACTATGTAGCATTGACTAGTTAGTAGCATTGATGGCACAAAGATGCATGGTGGATGCCAGTTAGGCCCTAACTGGTGGTTCCCTCCACCGATCCTGAGCGCCATCCTAGATCTGAGGCAGTCACCAATGAAGATGAGGGCGTCTCCCCTAACGGGGCACCATCTTTGTCATTGGCCTCTTGGTTCCTCTGACTGAGGGACCCTCTATGCAGTAAGGCTCTGTGAAAGAGGTTGCCCCAACATTGACACAGGTGCAGCAGCCTCTGGAGGTGCCCCAGATTCACTTCCAAAATGAGTATAACCGCCATGGGCATCTCAGTTGTGAGCAGGTTACCTCCACCTCATCTGTGGCCACAAGGGGAGCACTGTGTAGAAGTGGCCGACAGCTGAGACCACCATGTAGGGCACAGCACTGAGTGGTTCGCTGGGGTTTATTTCACGCGTTATTGTGCACTTTGTTATTTTTTTTCCGAATGCTGTAAATACGAACACACAACTCCACACCTGTGAGCTTCCTTGGCAAAACTTGAAAAGTGGGATGAAGTGGTGAAGGGAAGCTGTGATCTTTGGAGAGGGACAGTGAGACCTCTGGACAGATCTGCATCATTCATTGGTGGTAAGAGTGAATCAATTCAATGGAAGTGTTCTCACGGGTAGCACAAAGTGAGTTCCAGAGCTGTCTGTGGGGTTAGAAGGGCTCAGCTGAAACGTGCCTAGATCAGGTGTTCACTGGTGTTGACACTGTCCTGATGAGAACTTCGAGTCCTGCATCAGACCCAGTCACCTCCCTGCACAGCCTGGGCACATCCCTGCCCTACAATTTTCCTCTTCCTGCTCCTCCTCCTCCTTTTTTAAAACTAGGGCAGTGGTTTAAACTGGGACCAGGAAACTATAAAGTACTGTATTAAATTTATAGCTTAACTAGTTAAACGAATTAATAAACTTTCAATTAGGTTAAGTATAACAGTGAGCGAATTAGTATCAAGAGTATTTGAACGGAGCAGGTCCTAAAGCATTGATTAAAATTAATAGTTTATACAAGGTAGTAACTAGATTCTAAAAGAGGGAATAGAGATTTTGTTCTTCGATCGTGGATGAGCAGCTGAGACCTGTTGCTTGCAATTTTTGCACCATGTGGGAACTTCAGGACACTTCCTATGTCATGGGTGGCCACATGAGTAGGAAGTATCTCCAGCTACTTGAGCTTGAGCTCAGGAATTCTGGGCTTGAGGGCAGCTGGAGTTACTGTGGAGCATCAGGTAGGTTGAGAGTTTCCTGGATCATATGCACCTGGAGGTGGTCACCCCACAGGCAGTGAGAGTTCAGGATAGTAGATGGGTGGCCATCCTGAAGGGTAGGAAGTGCAGGAGTCTTCAGGCTGTGTGCCACTCTCAAACTGGTACTCAGCATGGGAGACTGCTGGGAGTGACAACACCTTGAAGGAGTGCAGTGCAGTGCAGGCCAGGGCACCAGTGGGCAAGGGTCTGCACGGGGGGAACAGCAAAGAGTAGAAATATAGTCATTAAAGGAGATTCCATAGTTAGGGGACAGACAGGCATTTCTGTAACCATCACTGTGAATCCCACATGATGTGTTGCCTCCCCGGGCCCACAGTGTAAAGGACAGCATGGAGAGGGTGCAGAATATTCTGCAGGGGGAGGTAGTGAGTCAGAAGTTGTGGTACACATCAATGACATACAGAGAGTGGGTATTGAGATCTCATGGTCAGATTTTCAGGAGCTAGTGAGGAAATTAAAAAGTAGGACCAAGAAGGATTACTCCCAGTGCTGCGTGCTAGCCAGAGTAGAAGTAGCAAGATAGGGAGAATCAATGCATGGCTTGAGGCATGGTGCTGGTTTGGGATAGGAGTGGGGGGGTGGGGTGGTGGTAGGAGGGGTGGCCTCAGATTCCTGGGACATTGGGACCAGTTTTGGATGGGAGACACCTCAACAGGACTGGGACCAATGTCCTCCAGCTAAGGTTTACCCATGTGGTTGGGGAGGGTTTAAACTAATTTGGCAGGGGGGTGGGCACTATATGGGCATATAAAATAGAAAAGAGGAATATGGTTCATAAAAGAATGAGAGTGTTGGATAGTACTAGAGAAGGAAGTAGCACCATATTAGATAGGAACAGACTAAGAAGGACTATAAAGAATACAAAGACAGGTTTAGAATGCACAAATAGCCATGTGGGAATATGTGGAAGTGGAAATAATGGAAGCATGGCTTAAAAATGGTGAGGACTAGGTATTTAATATTCAAGGATACAAAGTGTTCAGAAAAGATAGGAAAAGAAAAAAGGGAGGTGGGGTGGCAATACTGATTAGTGAAGACATTGTAGTGTTGGAAAGAGAGGAATTCCTTGAAGGGGCAAGGACAGAATCCATTTGGTTAGAGTTAAAAAGCAACAAGGGCTTATCACGCTACCGGGGGTATTCTATGGGCATCCAAATTGTGAGAGATAGAGGTGAAAATCAGTAAGGAGATAACAGAGATGTTGCAAGAACTATAGAGTGGTGATGTTGGGGGCTTTAATTACCCAAATATCGATTGGGATAATGTTAGAGTAAAGGGTAAGGACGGGGTGAAATTTATGAAATGTGTTCAAGAGAAGTTCCTGGACCAGTATGTTTTCAGTCCATCTGGGAAGGAGGCATTGCTGGATCTGGTGCTGGGGAAGGAGGTGGGCCAAGTGGACTAAGTGTCTGTGGGGTAGCAATTGGGTAAGAGTGATCATTGTATTATAAGGTTAGGAATGGAGAAAAGCAAGGAACAATCTAAAGTAGAGAACTTCTAAATTAGAAGAGGGCTAACTTCAATGGGCTAAGAGGGGATTGAGCTAGGGTTAAATGGAACCAAAGATTGACAGAAAAAACTAATAGGACACAGGTAATCTTTAAGAAGGAGATGTTTTCAGGTACAGGCTAGGTACATTCCAACAAGAGCAAAAGGTTAGGGAACCAAAGCCAGGGCTCCTTCCATGACGAGGCGAGATGGAACAAAAAAAAGGGTGCATATTGGACAGAGCAGTGGCAAATGGAATTTAATTCTGAGAAGTGTGAGGTGATGCATTTTGGGAGGACAAACAAGGCAAGATAATATACAATGGATGGTAGGACCCTAGGAAGTACAAAGGGTCAGAGGGACCTTGGTGTACTTGTCCATAGATCACTGAAGGCAGCAACACAGGTAGATAAGGTGGTTCGGAAGGCATACTTGCCTTTATTAGCCGAGGCATAGAATATAAGAGCAAGGAGGTTATGATGGAGCTGTACAAAATGCTAATTTGGCCACAGCTGGAGTAGTGTACAGTTCTGGTCGCTACACTATAGGAAAGATGTGACTGCACTGGAGAGGGTGCAGAGGAGATTCACTAGGATGTTGCCTGGGCTGGAGCATTTCAGCTATGAGAAAAGATTGGAAAGGCTGGGGTTGTTTTTCTTAGAGCAGAGAAGGCTGAGGGGGGACATGGTTGAGGTATACAAAATTATGAGGGGCATTGATAGGATAGATAGGAAGAAACTTTTTCCCTTAGCGGAGGGGTCAATAACCAGGGGGCATAGATTTAAGGTAAGGGGCAGGAGGTTTAGAGGGGATTTGAGGAAAAATGTTTTCGCTCAGAGGGTGGTTGGAATTTGGAACACACTGTCTGAAAGGGTGGTAGAGGCAGGAACCCTCACAACATTTAAGAAGTATTTAGATGAGCACTTGAAACACCATAGCATACAAGGCTACGGACCAAGTGCTGGAAAATGGGATTAGAATAGATAGGTGCTTGATGGCCAGCACAGACACGATGGGCCGAAGGGCCTGTTTCTGCGCTGTATAACTCTATAACTCTATGATGCAGATCAGGTGAATTCTTCAAGCAAGAACCAGGCCAAATATAATAAGTTGACAGGGGAAGTGAAGAGGAAAATAAGACTGGCAAAGAAAGAATATGAGAATAGAATGACAGTTAACATAAAAGGGAACCCAAAAATCTTCTAAATAGTAAGTGGGCAGTAAGAGGTGGAGTGGGTCACTTTAGGGACAAAGAGATAGATCTCTGCTTCGAGGTGTAGGGCAAGGCTAGAATACTTAATGAGTACTTTGTATCGCTGTTTACTAAGGAAGAGGATGTGGACAAAATATTGGTAGGAGCGGAGATGGTAGAGATAATGGATGGAGTGAACATTGATAGGAAAGATGATACTGGAAAGGCTGGGTATGCTTAGAGTGGATTGGTCTGGATGGCTTGCATCCCAGGTTGCTAAAGTAAGTGGGAGTGGAGATAGCCAAAGGGCTTGCCATAATCATCCAATCTTCCCTGGATATGGGGAGGTACCAGAGGATTGGAGAGTGGCAAATATGACAAACTTATTCAAGAAAGGGTGTAAGGACATTCCAAATAACTACAGGTCAATCAGTTTAACATCGGTAATGGTTAAGGTTTTATAAACAATAATCAGGGAAAAAAATGGAGAGGTTTGAGTTAACTAGGGAGAGCCACCATGGATTTATAAAAGGCAGATCATGCTTGACTAATCTAATTGAATTTTTTGATGAAGTAACAGAGAAGCTTGATGAAGGGAAAACGATAATTTTTATCTATTTTTCGTTTTTGACAAAGTACCACATGAACAGCTGGTTAACAAAATCGAGGCCCATGGAATAGGAGGGTTAGTGTCAGCTTGGATAAGGCAGGTTGTGGTAAATGATTGTTTTTCAGACTGGAGGATGATAGACAGTGGTGTTCCCCAAGGGTCAGTGCTAGGACCATTGTTTTTATATATATATATATAAATGCCTTGGATATTGGATTACAGGGTAAAAGTTCATAATTTGCTGATGATATTGAATTTGGAGGAGTGGCAGGATGATAGCAATCAGCTGCAACAGGATATGGATAAGCTAGCAGAATGGGCAGACAAGTGTGAGATGGAATTTAATACAGAGAAGTGTGAGGTGATGCATTTAGGCAGAAAGGATAGAGACAGGCAGTATAGACTTAATGACAGAGTTCTAAGTGGGGCCTGGGGGCTTCCTATGCCTAGATCTTTGAAGGTGGCAGGACATATTGAGAGAGTAATTAGCAAAGCATATGAGATCTTGGGCTTCATAAAGAGAGAAATTGAGTACAACAGCAGGGAAGTTATGCTGAACCTATGTAAAGCTCTGGTAAGGCCATAACTAGCATATTGCATCTATTTTTGGTCACTATATTTTAGAAAGGATGCGAGGGTTCTTGAGAGGACGCAGAGGGGATTTACCAGAATGGATTTTTAGCGACAAGGTTAGGTTGGAGAAGCTGGGGTTTTTCTTCTTGGAGCAAAGGAGATTAAGGGTAGATTTGATAGAGGTGTACACGTTTATGACAGGTTTAGATAAGGTAGACAAAGAAAAGCTGTTCCCATTGGCTAATGGTACAAGGACTAGGGGACATAGATTTAAGGTTTTGGGCAAGAGTTGCAGGGGGAATGTGAGGAAGAACTTTTTTATGCAGTGAGTGGTAATGACCTGGAACTCGTTGCTTACGAGGGGTGGTGGAAGTGGAGACAATGACTGATTTCAAAAGGAAATTGGATGGGCACTTGAGGGAAAGAAACTTGCAGGGCTACGGGGATGGAGCGAGGGAATAGCAATGATTGAATTGCTCTACAGATAGCTGGCATGGACTCCATGGGCCAACTGGCCTCCTTCTGTGCCATAATGAGTCTGTGACTCCTCCTTTTCCACCTCCTGCTCTTCCTCCAATGAGCTGTGTCATTCTGGGGCCTCACCCTCTTCAAGGTCCACTCCTCTCTGGAGGGCCATGTTATGGAGAGCATAGTAGATGTGCGAAACCTTTGCAGGAGAATACTGCAGGGTGCCACCCAACTCGTCTGGGCACCAGAATCACATCTTCAGAAGTCTGATGGCTTGCTTGATGGTTGTCCTTGTGAGCAGATGGCTTTGGATATTACCTCTGTGGCTCTGTCTCGGGGGTCACGTAAATGGGTGAGTAGCCATCTGTTGTCCTTTAGAATCCATCCACAAATTTTGGATGGCATCATGAAGAGCTGCTGCACCCTGCACTGTCGGAGGCTGAAGGCATCATAGCAGTTGTCAGAATAGCGAATGCAGACATGCATAAAGCTCTTGTTGTGATTGCGGACCACCTGAACTTTGAGCGAGTGGAAGCCTTTCTTGTTGATGAATATCACTGGCTGCTCCCTCAGCGCCTTGATGGCAATCAATGATGCCCTGCACTCGGGGGAATCAAGCGATGGAGGCAAATCCTTTGTGCCTGAGAGGACCCATCTGTTTGAATTTGCATGTACTGTCCACTTTCACAAACAGGGCATCAGTGACCAGCGAGATGCAATGGTGTGTTGCAGATTGAGAGACACCAAGTCTTGCTGTTGATCCTTGGAAGGAGCCAGAGGTGAAGACGTTCAAGGCCACAGTGACTTTGAACGCAATTGGCAGGATTAGGGTATTTCTGGACACTCCCCACCTCTAATGGCCACTCAATCACTAGATAGTCACGACCCCCTCCACTGCCCGAGTGCACACACTCTGCTACCTCTGCTCATCTGTGCCAATGGCTGAGTGTCCCTCTCAGTTGTGCTCCCTTTTATGGGTACACTTCATTGCATGGCACAGCCATGAATGGCTCTCCTCTGTGTTTCCACCTCCTTGTACCTGGACTGTTCCTAATCCATTGTGCAACCGTGTGTCATTCGAACATACGAATTAGGAGCAGGAGTAGGCCATTTGGCCCCTCGAGCCTGCTCCGCCGTTCAGTAAGATCATGGTTGATCTGATTGTAACCTTGACTCCACATTCCCACCTACCCCCGAAAACCTTTCACCCCCTTGCTTATCAAGAATCTATCTACCTCTGCCTTCAAAGTATTCAAAGACGCTGCTTCCACTGCCTTTTGAGGAAGAGAGTTCCAAAGACTCACGACCTTCTGCTAGGAAATAATTCTCTTCATCTCTGTCTTAAATGGGCGACCCCTTTCTTTTAAACAGTGCTCCTTGGTTCTAGATTCTCCCACAAGAAGAAACATCTTTTCCACATCCACCCTGTCAAGACTCCTCAGGATCTTATATGTTTCAAACAAATTGCCTCTTACTCTTCTAAACTCCAGCGGATACAAGCCCAGTCTGTCCAACCTTTCCTTGTAAGACAACCTACCCATTCCAGGTATTCATCTGGTAAACCTTTTCCGTACTGCCTCCAATGCATTTAAATCCTTCCTCAAATAAGGAGACCAGTACTGTACACAGTATCCAGATGTGATCTCCCAAATACCTTATATAGCTGAAGCATAACCTCCCTACTTTTGTATTCAATTCCCCTCGCAATAAATGATAACATTCTATTAGCTTTCCAAATTACTTGCTGAACCTACATACTAACCTTTTGTGATTCATGCACTAGGACACCCAGATTCCTCTACATCTCAGGGCTCTGCAATCTCTCACCATTTAGATAACAAGCATCTTGTTTATTCTTCTTGCCAAAATGGACAATTTCACATTTCCCACATTATACTCCATTTGCCAGATATTTGCCCACTTAATAACCTATCTATATCCCTTTGTAGCCTCTTTATGTCCTCTTCACAACTTACTTTCCGACCTTTCTTTGTGTCATCAGCAAATTTAGCAACCATACCTTCGGTCCATTCATCCAAGTCATTGATATAAGTTGTACTAATCCCTGTGGCACACCACTCATTACATCTTGTCATCCAGAAAATTACCCATTTATGCTTGTTCTGTGTTTCCAGTTAGCTAGCCAATCTTCTATCCATGCCAAGATGTTACCCCCTACACCATGAGCTTTTATTTTCCTCAATAGCCTTTGATGTGGCACCTTATCAAATGTCTTCTGGAAATCTAAGTACAGTACATCAACTGGTTTCCCTTTATCCACAGCACATGGTACTTCTTCAAAGAACTCCAATAAATTGGAATCTGGGTGTCCTAGTGCATGAATCACAAAAGGTTAGTATGCAGGTTCAGCAAATAATTTGG
Organism: Heterodontus francisci; assembly: GCF_036365525.1. Classification (NCBI taxonomy): domain Eukaryota; kingdom Metazoa; phylum Chordata; class Chondrichthyes; order Heterodontiformes; family Heterodontidae; genus Heterodontus; species Heterodontus francisci. Next base: position 54,086,998 of record NC_090387.1, on the reverse strand, counting down.
AAAGCTAATAGAATGTTATCATTTATTGCGAGGAGAATTGAATACAAAAGTAGGGAGGTTATGCTTCAGCTATATAAGGTATTTGCGAGATCACATCTGGATACTGTGTACAGTACTGGTCTCCTTATTTGAGGAAGGATTTAATTGGGCGGCACAATGGCACAGTGGTTATCACCGCAGCCTCACAGCTCCAGCGACCTGGGTTCAATTCTGGGTACTGCCTGTGTGGAGTTTGCAAGTTCTCCCTATGTCTGCGTGGGTTTTCTCCGGGTGCTCCAGTTTCCTCCCACAAGCCAAAAGACTTGCAGGTTGGTAGGTAAATTGGCCATTATAAATTGCCACTAGTATAGGTAGGTGGTAGAGAAATGTAGGGACAGGTGGGGATGTGGTAGGAATATGGGATTAGTGTAGGATTAGTATAGTCGGCACAGACTCGGTGGGCCGAAGGGCCTGTTTCAGTGTTGTATCTCTAAACTAAACTAAAAAAACTAAAAAAAATTGGTTAAACATGATTTCCCTTTCACAAAACCATGTTTACTCTACCTGATTACCTTGAATTTTTCTAAGTGCCCTGCTATAATGTCTTTTGGCCACATAACCAAATTGGGTAGGTTGCTAGGTCTTGCCTTTCGCCCTCCTAAGCAAAATCGCTGCTGGCAGGAATTGCTATGTCAAACTGGCACACAAGCTGGCACTGCCAATTTTTGTGCCTGCCCACCTCTGCACTCACTCTTATCAGGGCCTAAAAATCCTGCCTCATGGGCTGGTAAGATGGGCGGAGCATTGGCAAATGGAATTTAATCCTGAGAAGTGTGAAGTGATGCATTTTGGAAGGACTAACAAGGAAAGGGAATATACAATGGATGGTAGGACCCTAGGGAGTACAGACGGTCAGAGGCACCTTGGTGTACTTGTCCATAGATCACTGAAGGCAGCAGCACAGGTAGATAAGGTGGTTAGGAAGGCATATGGGATATTTGCCTTTATTAGCCGAGGCATAGAATATAAGAGCAGGAAGGTTATGATGGAGCTGTATAAAATGCTAGTTAGGCCACAGCTGGAGTACTGTGTACAGTTCTGGTCACCACACTATAGGAAGGATGTGATTGCACTGGAGAGGGTGCAGAGGAGATTCACCAGGATGTTGCCTGGGCTGGAGCATTTCAACTATGAAGAGAGACTGGACAGGCTGGGGTTGTTTTCCTTAGAGCAGAGAAGGCTGAGGGGGGACATGATTTAGGTATACAAAATTATGAGGGGCATTGATAGGTTAGATAGGAAGAAACTTTTTCCCTTAGCGGAGGTGTCAATAACCAGGGGGCATAGATTTAAGGTAAGAGGCAGGAGGTTTAGAGGGGATTTGAGGAAAAATTGTTTCACTCAGAGGGTGGTTGGAATCTGGAACGCACTGCCTGAAGAGGTGGTAGAGGCAGGAACCCTCACAACATTTAAGAAGTATTTAGATGAGCACTTGAAACACCATAGCATATAAGGCTACGGGCCAAGTGCTGGAAAATGGGATTAGAATAGTTAGGTGCTTGATGGCCAGCACAGACACGATGGGCCGAAAGGCCTGTTTCTGCGCTGTATAACTCTATAACTCTATGTCTAGTTTTACTGTTTCGCTGAGACACAGGATGGGAATGAGGTGGGAGACAGACAAGGGGAAAGATTTCTCTTAAGGTTAGAGCCAACTGCTTTCAGAGATTTACTGGTCAGGAAACTGAATTTAGCCCAGTAACAGGTATAGTACATGCTTTGTTACTTCCTGTTATAATTGAGCATTGTAAAATAGATTAAAATTCACTGTAAATTCTATTATGTGAACTTGTATCGTAAATGCACAATATACCAGCCTAATCTCATTAGAGTGTTAATCAGTCCACCTTCTGGAAGAAAGGCAAAATGCATGTCCATGTGGTTGCAAATTCACATTATCCAGTGTACACAACAATAAGTTTGATTGTCACAAGTCCCAGGCTATGATATCATATGACTCAAGTATTGGGCAATAAAGGTAAACTGGGAGTTGATTTTCAACTTGTTGCCTGGGCCATTGGAAATGAAAATCAAGTGGGTTATCTGTTGGGTGGCTGAACTGCAATACCAGATTTATGCCTGGGCAGTAAATTGAAAATTTACTCCCTGATTGTTGTGGGTGGCAAGGTCCACTTACTTGGGAGATTGTTGATAGTGAACCCAAGAGAATATCTGAAACTTGGAACCAACATATTTCTCCAATGGGCCTGGCAATTCTAGTTTTGAAATATTGATTCCAAAGTGATGTAGGTGTCAGGATATGATAATGTGGTAAAACAATACTTACTGATCACCTTACTCTTTATCTGTCCAAGAATCAATATTTCAGAATGTGAAGTTATGTTCCACTATAACCCAGGTGGAAGTGTGAACTATAGATCCTATCCTTGGGTGACACTGTGGTGTCATGAGCAGTAGTAGATATTTTTGACTCCCCAATAGCTGTCGCTTCAGATTGTACTGTCACTATTGACTGCTGCAGAATGAAGGAATCATGGCAGCTGCCAGAAAAATGAGCAGTGATGTGTAATATTTTGTTCCAGTTGTTGCACACCATTTGCACGTTCATGGAATGCTAGCTCTTTCTGTTCATGAATGGAGATTCACTGAGGATGGGGCCTGTATGGCCCTGCACAATAAGAATTCTGCCACATAGCAGAAGCAACAGACTCTTGCTGCTTTCCAAAGTTGAAAGGAAAAGAAAACTTGCATTTATATAGCACCTTTCATATATGTCACGAAATGCTTCACAGCCAATGAGATACTTTGTAAGTGTAGTGATGCTGAAATATACGGAAACATTTTTTGACCAAGGATACCACACCCATACACTTTAGGTTGGCCAAATGCTAGCTTGGATTACCTTAGTGATTTTGCAAAGACTGAAAAACGTTCTCACTTGTTCTCAGGACCCTCAGATGTTGGAAATGGCATTTAACATCTGAACTGCCTCCTCCCATAGAATATGAACTGCTGTGAGCAATGTTCCCACTAATATGTGCATGTGCACGGCTGCGCAGCAACCTCAAAATTACTGTGCGGGCTGTGCACGAGTTGTCTCCTTTAAAATGCTGCTAGTGCGCGGCCGTGGCCCCACAAAAATTTAAAGGTACTGCGCACTTAAATGAATAGGCTGTGTACATAATAAAAAATTAGAGGGACATTGGCTGTGATTGAGGACTGTGACCTCCATTGAAAGCAAACCTCCTTAGGTACACTTGATGATTTGCATACCTTCTCTTTTCCACTTGCTAACTTATTTCAATATGGGCTACTTGATTTAAAATATGAGTAGCAGCCCTTTGCTTCACTGGATACTCCACTCATGCATGCAGAAATCTCCCTTGCAGCTAGAACAACCTATACCAGGAGTGTCAAACTATGGAAGTGAGATGACCCTGCAGCGTCAGGATTTAAAAAAAACTGCACTCCCAACAGGATTCAGGCTAGTCCCACAAACGTTATGCCAGAATTGGAAATATCTACTCGTATATACATGTGTTATGTCATCAAATAACAGTCAGTGTTTTGCTATTCTTCCATGGAAACTTAAATAAAGATGGTTGCAACTTGATGTTAGAGAATTCTGCTGGAAATTCCTGTCCTGTCCTGTCATTTGGATTTTTACATGCAAAATTTCTACATATGCAAATCCACACTGGTTTCCTAAATCTTTATGGGAACTTTGCATCAAAATATGAGAGTTTATCCAAATTTTGCTTTCTATGGATTTCAGCACCTACTTGTTACTTTTTTCCTGATTCTGTTGACTCAAGATATCCTAAAATGGCAACATCAGTCAAGTGCTCTGTGACGCTCGATCAGAAATGCTGACATCGGAACAACTGTTAGAATCTTGACATTTACATCCTCTGTATATAATGGAAGAGGAATGTCGAAGAGGTCTGTGCAAGGCATGGAGCAGAGCTGTGTAGGACTTAAGAGGACTGGTTCAATGGAAGAGAGGGTATTCAGAAACATAATGGTTTAGCAAAAAGGATCCATATAAAATCAGCAACTATATTTTCAAGAGCTGCAAATTAAAGTTGCGAAATGATTGCGTGATAAAGACCAATGAAATCAGCCAAAAAAAATATCCGTGAAGATTAAGCGAAGCTGAGGAATTAAGAGATAGAGCTGGAAAACATCAAAGACCAACAGAAAGAAGTTATTTTCCAGTATCTATTTAAAATTAATAAAAATGAAATGGAGAAATGTATAAACACAAGTTATTTGTTGGAAATTCTCTTTCTCGAGGTGAAATGTACACAAATGAGGGCAGAATTTCTTTATTTTTTATTTCTTCATTCATGAAATATGGGTGTCACTGGGAAGGGCAGCATTTATTACTCATCCTTAATTGCCCTTGAGAAGGTGGTGGTGAGCTGCCTTCCTGAACCACTGCAGTCTGTGTGGCAAAGTATTATTAGTTAGGGAAATCCAGAATGTTGACCCAGCGACGATGAAGGAACGGTGATATATTTCCAAGTTAGGATGGTGTGTGACATGGAGGGGAACTTGGAGCTGGTGGTGTTCCCATGAGCCTTATGTCCTGTCATTCTAGATGGTAGAGGTCACAGATTTGGGAAGTGCTGTTGAAGAAACCTTGGTCAGTTGCTGCAGTGCAAGGGCAATTAGGGATGGGCAATAAATGCCAGCCTAGCCAGCGACGCCCACATTAAATGAACGAATAAAAAAAAAAGTACAACTTGTAGATGGTAAACACTGCAGCCACATTGTGTCGGTGGTGGAAGGAGTGAATTTTTAAGGTAGTGAATGGGGTGCCATTCAAAAGGGTGGCTCTTTCTGGATGATACTGAGCTTGTTGAGTCTTGTTGGAGCTGCACACATCAGGTAAGTGTAAATAGTGTTGGTGTTGCACTCTGACAGTCACTAAAAGTATTAACCCATGTGAAAGCAGCTTAGAGAGGAATTTGGTGTGAGTGTGTTAAGGGTTTGTACAAAGCAATTGCTCTCCTTGTGTTATACAGCCTGACAGTTGTGTTGTCTGGAATAGAAATCTGAAACAATACTCCTCAGCCTATTTGTGCAACAGGACACATCAAAGGAGAACAAATTAACATTTAACAGCAAACAAAGGATGCATTCTTGTATATCTAAATATAAAGTTATCCTGCAAATATATGTAGATATCAAATCCATTATGTAAGGAAAGGAGGACGGGTGGCAGTATGGATTGAGGAGAATAATACATTGCTGGAAAGATAGGATGTCCTGGAGGGATCAAGGACGGAATTTGTTTGGTTAGAGGTAAGAAACAATAGAGGTACCATTACACTACTTGATATATTCTATAGGCCACCAACTACTGGGAAAGATATAGAGGATCAAATTTGCAAGGAAATTAGAGAGTTGCAAAACTATAGAGTAGTCATAATGGGAGACTTAGTTATCTAATATAGACTGGGAGAGTAATAGTGTAAAGTGCAAACATTTCTGAAGTGTGTTCAAGAGAATTTTCTACATCAGTATGTTTCTGTCCCAATAAGAAAGGAAGCATTGCTGGATCTGGTTCTGGAGAATGAGGTGAATCAAGTGGATCAAGTATCAGTAGGAAAAAATTTAGGAGACAGCAATCATAATATCATAAGCTTTAGAATAGCTATGGAAAAGGGCAAGGAGCAATTCAGAGTAAAAATAATTAATTGGGGGAGGGCCAATTTCAGTGGGATGAGAAAAGGTCCAGTCCAGGTAAATTGGAATCAAAGATTGGCAGGCAAAACTGTAACAGAACAATTGGTTGCCTTTAAAGAGGAGATGGTTCAGGTACAGTTGAAGTACATTCCCACAAGAGGGAAAAGTAGGATAAACAAAGCCAGAGCTCCCGAGATGATGAAGGAGATAGAGAGTAAGATGAAGTAGAAAAAGGGTGTATATGACAGATTTCAGGTTGATAATACAAGTGAGCACCACGCTGAATATAAAAAGTTCAGAGGGAAAGTGAAAAAAGAAACGAAAAGCAGACTAGAGTATGAGAAGTGACTAGCAGCTAACATAAAAGGGAATCCAAATATCTTCTATAGGCATATAAATAGTAAAAGGAGGACTGGGGCTGATTAGGGACCAAAAGGGGGATTTATGCATGGAGGCCATTGGCATGGCCGAGGTACTAAATGATTACTTTGAATCTGTCTTCACCAAGTAAGGAGATACTGCAGAGGTCATAGTGAAAGAGGAGGTATTTGAGGCACTGGATGGGCAAAATATTGCTAAAGAGAAGGTATCAGAAAAGCTGGCTGTATTTAAAGTTAAGTCACCATGACAGGATGAGATACATCCAAGGATACTGAGGGGAAGTAAGGGTGGAAATTGTGGAGGCACTGACCATAATCTTCCACTCCTCCTTAAATACAGGGGTGGTACCAGAAGACTGGGGAATTGCAAATGTTACACCATTGTTCAAAAAAGAGTGTAAGGATAAGCCCAGCAACTACAGGCCAGTCAGTTTAACCTCGGTGATGGAAAGACTTTTAGAAACGATAATCCTGGATAAAATTAACAGTCACTTGGACAAATGTGGATTAATTAAGGAAAGCCAGCATGGATTTGATAAGGGCAAATTATGTTGAGGGTTGTTGAGGGTAATGTGGATGATGCGGTGTAAATGGACTTTGATAAAGTGCCACATAATAGCCTTGTCAGCAAAGTTAAAGTTCATGGAATAAAAGAGACAGGGGCAGCATGGGTATGAAGTTGGCTGAGTGCCAGGAAACAGAGAGTAGTGGTGAATGGTTGTTTTGCAAGCTGGAGTGGAGTCCCTCAGGGTCAATATTAGGACCACTGCTTTTCTTGATCTATATTAATAACTTTGGCATGAGTTTGTAGGGCACAATTTCAAAATTTTCAGATTACACAAAAGTTGAAAGTATTATGAACTGTGGGGAGGATAGTGATAACTTCAAGAGGACATAGACAGACTTGTGGAATGGAAGGACATATCGCAGGTGAAATTTAATTCAGAGAAGTGTGAAGTGATACATTTTGGTAGGAAGAATGAGGATAGGCAATATAAAATGAAGGATACAATTCTAAAGGGTGTTCAGGAGTAAAGAGATCTGGAATGCACTGCCTGAGAGTTTGGTGGAGGCAGATTTGATCATGGCTTTCAAAAGGGAATTGGATAATTATACGAAGAGAAAAAAATTTGCAGGGCTACGGGGGAAAGGAGGGGTAGCGACACTAGCTGAGTTGCTCTTGTAGAGAGCTGGCATGGACATGATGGGCTGAATGGTCTATTTCTGTGCTGCAACTATCTTTATTCTTTAATTCCATTGCACTTCTCATGTAGAGAGAGCCATCTCAGGACATTTTACACAGCAGAGGAAAGCTTTGCTTCTTGAACATTTCTTCATATCTATTTAATAGTTTTGTTTTATTTTTTTGTTCTCATGCTGCGAGAAATTTCTATTTTGTGGACAGTCATTTTGATTTTTTGTAACATTTTCCTGTTTTATAGTTCAGCTTTTGAAGCCCATGCATATATTCTTTAGAGCTGGACAATTTTTATGAGAGCAAAGTACATAAATTTCTCTTACTTTTCTTAGTGTTTGTGGTTGTGCTCTCTTTTCATTTTAACCTGCACTTTTGTGCCAGCGCGAAAGACTTTTTCTATAAATCTGTTGATTGGGCTCTGATGATGTCTACAGGGCCTGACTGCTACTTTAACAAGAGTCCCGCACGAGGAAGCCATTGAGGACTTCTGACCTGTCCACCCTAACAGGAAGAGGAATTAGGGACAGAAGAAGCCCGTAAGTGGTTTTACATTTTTTGACTTTCCTTCAGGAGTTCCCCTCAAGGCCCCATAAGAAAAGTTTAGGATTTCCCTCCCCAGCCTTCCTCCATTTCCTCCATCGATCATAAGACCCACCCAAATCCCACCTCCCGGCAACTTACCCAAGTGTTGGACACTCTTCCTCCTGCCACCCTACATTCTATGTTGCGTGACAGCCAGCTGCCAGTTTCAGATGGGAGACTGACTGGGCCTATGCAGATGAGGCCCAGGAGTTTAAAAACCTCCCAGGTTTCATGCTGCTGATGTTGGGATGGTTTGTTCCTCACCTTGGCCTCCATCCACACAATGGTTGCCCCAAATTAAATTGTTGCTGGATTCCCTCGTCATAGGTAAAACCTGTCGAATTGAGACCACCCACACTCCATGATTCATCATGGCTCACTTCTACATATGTGCTGCTGGATTGCATAGTTCCCACACATTTAGCTTTGGAATGTGGTTGACATTGTCAAAGAATTTATTGTCTAATTGTCCCAATGGCATTAAGCTACATATTGTGGGACTGGAGTCACATGTTGGTCAGACAAGGCAGATTCACTTCCCTAACGGAGCTAGGTTTTTATGACATTCCAGCAACTTTCAGGGTGACTTGATTTTGCTGCCAACTAATAGATCACCCGATTTATCTAAATCAGTTTCACAACTTCTCATTGGTGGGATTTGAACTCATGATCATGATTGCTGGTGTGAATACTTTCACCATTAGGCTACCATTACCCATGTCTGGTACCATACATGTCAGCACAAATTACATTCATGCTGGTTTAGACAGTACTGCAATTCAAGCTGGCTGGGTTAGGCAGTAAAGGTTGCTCCGTATCACCCTTTACTGCTCCCTATGAAAGCTATTATGCCCGAGGAAAAATCATATTCCATGTTTTCATCAAAATATAGGTAAGAGGGAGAATTGAAATATGGAATGAAAATGGCGCTGTGTGCGGACTTGGCGACATTATCAATACTTGGAAGTTGTCAGGCAGATCACTGGCACATGCCTGATGGACCAAATGGTATTTCTCTGCACTATAATATCTTAAAGACTTCCTAAGGTTACATGTTTCAATTTGGCCAATTTAGCTCTTTTTTTGAAGAGTATTATAATTGAGCTACTTAACATTATGAAATGAATTAAAAATTAACTTTGCTTTTCTGTAGACCTGTCAATTCTCACTTAATTTTGGTTGAAAAATATAACCTAACCAATATATCATATGTTGGCTTGGATTTTGTATTATTAATAATGGTGGTTTGTCAGCAGTCACTGTTATTATGGAATAAATCAGACAATTTCCAGAGTATGTGAATGCACAGTTTAATGCAGAAATCCAGAAGTTGCTGTCTGAGTTACCCTGCTCCTCCACAGGCTGTACCGTCACAGTACCACGCTGAGAGACTTGGCATTGAAATACATGCAAGGGCCCTTGTCCATTAGTTATCCAATAAAGACGCCAGATAAGGTTAGGGCTGGTGCATTCAGGAGTAAGTGAACTTCTAATGGCATGATAAGTCATAATTAATGGCAAACAACCTCTCTGGCATTGAAAATGTAATTTTAGAAGTGTTGGAGTCAAGTAGTGTTGGAGATTTTAAAAAGTGTTTTTTTCTACTTTTATTGTCTGTTTCTTTTCTTTCTCTGGGCTAAATTTTATGCCGTCCCAGTGGGTAGGATGGTGGCCTAGGGGAGGATGGGGGCGGTGTAAAATTGAGCGGGAGGCTTTGGGAGGTCTACACGCCCCGCTCCTGCCTCCAGTCAACTTTACAGCAGTCGGGCAGGGGGAGAGGGGAACGGCCTGCCCGCCCTCCCGAGGCCAATCAAGGCACTTAAGTGGCCACTTAACGGCCACATAAGGTCCCTTGCCCGCCTCCGCAGGCATTTTACCCATGGCAAACGGTGTGCTGGGGATGTGAATGGCGCCCAGCGATAGCTGCCAGCCGTTCCGCATGCCGGGGGAGGGCTCCATGGCAGTCGGGCACAGAGTGCCCAATTGAGGGCCGTCCCCGCCTCTCAACCTACCCCCAGGACCTAAGATGCCCCCCCTCCTCCCAAACGACCACTCTAGCCTTACCAGGGCATGACCGATCTCACTGTTGAAGCATGCCTAACTTACCTTCCCTCCTGGCTCCATGGTGTCAGCTGGGCTGCAGTCCCAGCAGTGGCCACCACTCCTGGTGGTGCTGCTGGGACTAAGAGCAGCCGGCCCGCTGATTGTCCGGCAGCTCACTGAGGTGGGACTTCCTCCCTCAAGTGGGTGGAAATCCTGCCTAGGGACAATTAAAGCCCGGGGACCCGGAATTCCCGTCCGCCTAAGGTAAAATCCCACCCTCCCTCTCTTAATCCCATCTGTCTTTCCTAAACTTATCTATCTTTCCTGCTTTATACCTCCTAGTTTAGACTCTACGGGCTAGATTTTCGAATCGACGGGACTAGATATGGACGTAATCTGAAAATCGCGGTCCTGGAGGTCATTTCCGAAACCCAATGCTTCCAGGGTAGTCTGCAGTTTTTAATGTGAGGGCGGGGAAGGGAGAGGAAACAGGGAAGCTGCTCGCCTCCAGTTAAGGGCCCAGTAAGCTCATGGGAGGAGCTCATTAAGGGGCCAAGGGGCAATCTGCACTGTAATTTTCAATTAGGATTCCAGTGAGCCCAACTAGTCTGATGCACAATAGTTCACAGCTGTCAGCTTCACAATGGGCAAACTTCAGTACTGCATGATGAAATGTTTTGGGCCCACAGGGATGTTGTGCTGGGTCAAGTGCAGAACATTTATTTTTATTTTGGAAGAGCTACGTCACCTCTTTATTCCACTGGCCCTCCATAGAACTGCCTGCTCTCATCTGCAAGGCAGCGGTAGGCCCCATCATGGTTGCCGCTGGCCTTTGCTGCTTATGCTCTGCAGACAGCCCCCACCTCCTGCAGATGCTCAGCATCACTAATTGGGTGCCAAGTTTGCCTTTTGCCCAATTAAGGCATTAACATTTAAAGATTGTGTCACTAACGCGACGCAGCTGAGGCGTGGGGTCAGGACATTATCTGAGCATTGGATTCCCGACTGCATTTTGAAAATTCAGCCCTACAAGTCGCAGTGTGGATTCTTCAATCTGATTGGCTGAAATGTTTTGCTTTATTTTGTCCTGCTCACAGATTCAACTGATCCCCTGTAGAGGGTGATGCATTGGATCAGACCCCAGGGGCTGGATTTTATTTGCGTGCCGCGCTCTGAACTTGGCGGCCTTCCGACATGGAAGTGCCGCCGCACAGCCCCCACGATATTATGCGCGAGGGCTTATTTAAATAGAGGGGGGTGGAGCGGCCACCCCCGATGATGTAGAGAGGGGCGGCCACCGCCGCGTCCCCGGCAACGATATCATTCGCCACCGTGCAGGCGCCGGCACCATTTTTAAAGGGCTTCAAGCCCTTCAGTTGCACTTTTAATATTTAAAGGTCCCAGTCTCTGGGAAATAAAAATAAAAGTTTATTTCAACTGTAAATCCCATCTCCCACCCCACAATGGGTCATTTATATATAATGTTCCCTCTCCCCCCAAAAATAAACTGTTACTGATATCCCGAACTTTCCGCCCTGAAATTTGTTCTCTTTGACCCTCAACCCCTTCCCACATACCCACAGCCAATACAAAGTGTTTTCCCCGCTACCCCACCCCATCCGCCCTGAAAATTTTATTCCTCCCTCCTCCCCACCAGGTTCTTGCCTCGGAACCCCATATGGAGTTCTGAAGGCGCACGAGGTACGTACGGCAGTTGTAAAATCGACATGGGACAGCTGCCGCCAGCAGGTAAGTGCATTTGCATGTAATTTAGGTTGATTTGAATAAGTAGATGAAGGCCCCGCCGCCAAGCAGTGGGGGTGGGGTGGGGGGGGGCTGCACCGAGGTCCCCCCATCGCTGGTAATACGCGGCGGGCCCTTCTCGACGTCGGGGGGTCAACGCGGGCCTCTCCTTGCAGAATTTTACGGGCACCCTCGCCATGACCCACGGCATCGAGTGGCTGGTAAAATTCAGCCCCAGGTTTGAAGAAGTCTCTGTTCAAAAGCCCATAAATACTTTGTGGGCAGTGTCAGGAGGTGAACGGGAAGTGCCGTTACTTTGCCACTGATTGCAAATTCCAAGCCAGTGTGTTCTGATAGTCCCGTCATAAGAACATCATAAATAAAAAACAGAAAATGCTAAAATTACTCAGCAGGTTGGGCAGCATCTATATAGAGAAAAACAGAGTTAATGGGCAGAATTTTCCCAGCCAAGTGGAGGTGGGATCTGGTGCATGTGAGGTGCTAGAGTTCCTGAAAATGTCAGGATCCAGATGTCACTAAAACATAGTATGCAGGTACAGCAAATGATTAGGAAGGCAAACGGAATGTTGGTGTTTATTACAACAGGAATGGAATATAAAAGTAAGGAGGTTTAACTGTAGCTGTACAGGGCCTTGGTGAGACCACATCTGGAGTACTATGAATAGTTTTGGTCTCCTTATTTGAAAAAAGATATAATTGCATTCCAGGCAGTTCAGAGAAAGTTCACTCGACTCATTCCTGGGATGAAGGACTTATCTTACGAAGAAATATTGAACAGGTTGGGCCTTTACACATTGGAGTTTAGAAGAATGAGAGGTGATCTTATTCAAACATGTAAGATCCTGAGGGGACTTGATAGAGTGGATAACGGGAAGATGTTTCCTCTAGTGGGGGAGATTAGAACTAGGGGGCATAGTTTGAAAATAAGAGGTCTCTTTTTTAAGGCAGAAATGAGGAGAAATCTTTTTCTCTCAGAGGGTTGTTAGCCTGTGGAATTCTCTTCCCCAGAAAACAGTGAAGGCTGGGTCATTGAATTTATTCAAGGTGAGTTGGATAGATTTTTGATAGACAAAGGAGTCAAGGGTTACGGGGTGGGGGGGGCAGACAGGAAAGTGGAGGTGAGACTACAATCAGATCAGCCATGACCCTATCAAATGGCGGAGCAAGCTCGAAGGGCCGAATGGCCTACTCCTGTTCCTGTGCTCCTATGTTCTTTTGTCATCCACCCTCTTCTGGCTTTCCCCTTGGCGGAATCAGAGACTAGTGGTGAGCCCCCATGGGTCTAATGGGAAAGTAATTGAAGTGATTAAAAAGGCAATTAAGAGCCTTTTTAATCATGGCATCCTTCTTTCCCAACAGCACACAGGTTTCCACGTTGTGTCTGCACCTCCGCAGAGTCACTGAGGTAAGTGCACAAAGGGAAGAACTTCTTCAGTGAAACTGAGGAGCTCCAGCCATGGCCGGGTGAGAGGCTGCTATTCAAAGCATTTCTTCTCAGAGAGTACTATGATTGCTTGACAGGCGATTGCCAACTGCTTGGAAGGCACTTCACCTGCACTTCCCTGCTGCCAGTCTTCATTACAGCATGGCTTATGCAGCTCTACCTTCCACCTTTGCTGATGGTCAAGAGCAGAAGCAACACCATTGCCAACAGCACCTGTAGCAGCAGGAGCAACAACAGCAGCAGCATCAGCCTCCTTCTCTTCACCACATGCCCCTCCACAGGGCAGAGAGGATAGACGCTGAGATTCAGCTTGAAGGAGGCAAAACTGCCAACACAGAATCTACAGGCAATGGATCATCTTTCTTGACATGTCTGAGCACCAGTGCTTCAGGAGGCTTAGGTTCAGATGGCAAGTCGCTGCTGACATCTGCTGCTTCCTAGAACAAGACCTTTCTAGTGCAGTAGGTGGGCACGCATTGCCAGTGGTTGACTGTCACCAGCGAGCCATTACCCACCTCCCCCATGCCCCTCCAGCCCCAGGTCTCTGCCTCTTACCAAGTTGTGTGTTGTCTTCTGCAAGGTGAGAAAGCAGAGAGTTACGAGTATTTGTAATGGCTTATGTGGAGAGCAGAGAAGGGCAACATTTGTGGAGGGTAACTATGAGGCATGGGTTCGAGAAGTCAATAGGTTGAGGGTGAGTGTGAGTGTTGGTTGTTCAGATGCTGGGAAAGTCAGAATGTGGGGCTTGGCATCTGAAAGTGTTACACCACTCCCCTTCCCTGCCCTCCTGAGGTCCTGGATCCTCTTGGTGCACTGTCTCCAGATTGGAGGGATACAGTCCTGCTGCTAACTTCCTCGGCTACTTCCATCCCTGCCTACTTGGTTTGAAATGCTGTCCTCTTCTTCCTGTCCTTGGAAGGCTCACTACACTGTAGACCCTCAGAGCCCGCAGCAGGACCTCGGGTAAATGTGAGATCTCCTAGGGACACCCAGGTCTTTTCTCCATTCCTGTGGTTGCTGCAGCCTCAAAAAATAAAGTGCTGGTGATCCCTTTTAATTAGAAGTTTGATCAGAATAGAGGGCGGCCATCCCACCCACCATCCTTAACCGGTCAGGGAGCCGAGAGGCGGGATGCTAATGCCGTTGTTCTGGAAAAGCCCGTCCATTAGAAAATTGGGTTCCTGATCCACAAGTGACTAAGTCCATAAGACTCCGCTCAATATTTCAGGTCCATAATCTTTCATTGGAAATGAAACAGGTTTTATGCAAATTCAGGGACAGCAAAAGGGGGGAGGGGAAGAACAAAAGGGAAGGTCTGTCACAAGGTGGAAGGTAGGATAGATTAAGTGACAAAAGGGATGATGGTGCTTGGCAAAAGGAGATGGTAATGAGAATAGTAAAGAAACAAAAGATGGGTCTAGAGAAGGTGTAAATGGGAAAAGCAGAATCATCACCAACAGCTGCCATCTGAAATAATGGGGGCAAAGATTACGATCAGAAATTGTTGAATCTGAACGGGTAGTGTGAGAAGGCGGAGGATGATCAGTGTCAAAGGGATGGGCTTATTTGGTATTCAATCAGTCTATTTTCATGGTAAATCTGAAGCATTTATCCCACATCCATCAGCTAACCCATTTTGTAATCTGGTGAGGAAAATGTGTGCGTCCAAAATGCCAAACACACCCTAAAACTTCACTCCAATAGGAGCTAATGGGAAAGGTCACTTCACTTTGCTATATGTGCCTGCAGTTGGGCCTACGTTATAACAGTGACTACTCTTTAAAGTACCTCATTTGATTGCAAAGCACTTTGGGCTGTCCTGAAGTCATGAAAGGCATTATATAAATACAAGTCTGTCTTTCTTTCTAAGATTGAGATTTTCTAATTAGTTACCTGAGAGACTCTAGTGCCAAAAGTCTGAACATACAGCATTACAATAGTAGAGATAAAATGTAAGTCAGCTTAGAAGAAAGAAAATTACAGGGCAAGGTTGTCTGAAGAAAGCTTACAAAAAAAAGTCTTGTCCAAACAATGCACACAACAGTCTACCTGGAACCTGAATATTTTATCAAGTCAAAAAAATCCTGTGCAAATTTCCTCCAACTGTTATAATGTTGTCATGATCTCCATATTTGGCCTGAGACTAAATCATTTAGATGTTGAGACAGGCCCAACTGCAGGCACATATAGCAAAGTGAAGTGACCTTTCCCGTTACCTCCTATTGGAGTGAAGTTTTAGGGTGTGTTTGGCATTTTGGACCCACACATTTTCCTCACCAGATTACAAAATGGGTTAGTGGATGGATGTGGGATAAATGCTTCAGATTTATCATGAAAAATACCAGCTTATGAAAAGGTAATGTCTTCAGATAATATTCATTAAACAAGTTAGTCCCTCTATTAAAATGGTGTACAAAGGAATTCCATATGAATGCATCAAGTTTCTGCATGTGAATATTTAATGGGCTCAATTTCAAGGCTGTAAGATGGTAGTGAGTTGCGTAGAACAGGAAGCCCTTTGCTCAGATCCAAGGTCTGTGCTCGTTTGGTTGATCTCAGCATGAATAGACACATATTTATTGGTCTCCATGTCCCCTGACTAGTGAGAGGAAAAGTAGGCATGGTTTCTTTTCCTAAATGCTATTCTGTTACCATTGCTGAAATGCATTTGCCTGTGGATATTGATTGAGAATAGGATTAAACTCAGTTGTGATGCACCCTATGGCACAATAGTCTGCTGATGCACACTCCGAAAGTTCACATATGACAACTAGCCTTTTGGGCAGGTTAAAAGAGGGTTCTTGGTACCTGCACATCCATATCCCGGCTGACACTCATTATGCTGATTAAATCTGTATTTTTCAAGAATTTAAAACAATCATTTTTAATCTGATTTTTTAGAAACATCAATTTGACAAATACAATGTTATGTATGTTTTATATTTGAATATTTTGGTAGTAATCTACATTTTTATCTCCACCTTCTTTCCACTAACGTAATACTATTTTAAGGCCAGGTTATTTATCTACTGTAACAATTAAACACTAAGTTAAATAGAAACTTGTGCATGAACAATCTTCAGTTCTGAACAGTCTTCTTTTAGTCAGGTTTTTAAATAAATGTGGTTGAATATATGCCACAGCAAGTAGAGAAGGCTTTTTCCAGAATAATAATATGCTTGAACACATGAGTAAAATCACATGAGAGCTATGCCAACAGAATGCTAATAACATCTTTCCACACTGAGATTCATTTCACAAAGCAGCCATTGTTGTGCTTCCTTTCAGCCATTTATAATATTTAGTTAACATTAATTCCTACTTCACATATATGATAAGCATTAAAATTAATGTTTTTACAAATACTGGTCATGACTTCAGTCTTTCAGTTTTGACATTGCCTCAGTCTCTATCAAAATTGAAATAACAACTCACTTCTGTTTGCATTTTAAGATTCCTTTAAAACTGTGCATCAGTCTTAGATATCACAAATGTGCGTTCACCCTTTGATAAATCACGTACAAGTATTCCTCGTAACTGCAATTCAAAATGTTCTTCGATGAATTGTTAATGGAATTCCACAATCTGGATTTCTTGTTGGGGGAAGAAACAATTTGTTGTAAGATAACCAATCCTGCAGATTCGCAGCATTTTTAGGATATTAAGTTGGATGCTGAAGATAGTGTTCCCTTAAAATGAGGTAAAAACACTTGCACAAATTACTGTTGTGATAACTCCTCACTTAATTAAACATTAATCTATTTTTCAGTGCATATATATGAAGCTTTTATTAAATCAGACCCAGCACTGATGCAGGTTTTTTTCTAGGGTCAGTAGAAATGATTTGCAAGCTACCTTTTGCAGTCATTTTCAGATTCAGAATCTGCTCCTCTGATTTGTGATAATATCGGAATTGTATGATTATGTCTCAGTCTGCTAAATATTGCCAATTTTATATGTAATTTGAACATCATTAAGCAGACTCAGGACCACGACTTTCTTTTTCTTCTATCTCCAAAAATACAAAGAACATATGTGCCATTTAACTTTCACTTTTCTCTGGATGAACACTGGTTCCATCCTTTAAACTATTGTATGCTTTCTAGGCTGGGATTACAACACAAACATATATCCATTGTGCTTAAATATAAAAATATAACACTCCAGACAGGGTATACATACAAACCTTTACTTGAAAAGCAACAAATTATGCATTTTTATGAGAGAAAATGTTCCAAATGATTCGTTATTTCAAAATGTCTGTTCTACCTTTCAGTTATTTCAAATTGGTTTTTATTTTCTTTAATCTGCTTATCTAAGTAGAAATTACATGAGCAAAAAACTGATGATTGGCTCGTAGCATAGTATGATTGCTTTCCAACAGTGCCCTAATTTAAGTTCATTGTACAATATGCTGCTTTACAAGAGATGAAAAGGACCACAATTTGTGCAGAGCAATTAGAAGGACTTGAATATGCAATTTAGAAAATAACTAGCAAATTAACCTCTAATGCTGATAAGCACACCATCATCTGTGAAAAATGTCTACTTGTCATCAGCACAGTAGACAGGCTTTAATATGCAGTTCACTGATATAATATTTGATGTGTGTAATTTTGTAGGAAAATTGTTATGCCCATCCTTCAATTTTTCCTATAGTGTTTAATGAGAAGTAAGAAGCAGCAATCATCATATATGCTGTTCTAAATTCATCTAAATGGATATTAATTTTGCTGCTTATTAAATAGAATTGAGTGTGCACTAAAATATATATGTTTTAAAGAAAAACTATTTGAAATGTAAATGATATTTTGGAATAAAGTGTGTAACATAAGTATCATAAGCTGAATAGACATTTGTGTGACATATTATTTCAAATATGTGAAGTGATTATTTAACTGATAAATGGCAGAAATCAGAAATAAATCAGTGATAGATAAAAATTAGTCATAATGGATAGATCTCTGACATACCCAAGCACTTTTATGTATACATTTTAAAACATAATTTTTAAAATTTGCATAATTATTAAATGACTAATAAGGAGTAAATTATAATAATTTCATATTTTGATGATATTTATCTTTGATTTATTTTAAATTTGTACCTTTTCCTGGAATACCAAATTTTTGTCAGGTAAGGAAGAGAACTAAGGTGGTAAATGGAGTTGAGGTGCTGATCAACCATGATGCAGTTGAATGGCAGAGCAGGCTCAAGGGGCTGAATGTGAAAAAGACATTGCTGTCGTGGGGCTTATCTTAGTCCCTGTTACTCCCTAGAAATGGGTGTAGACCGAGCATACAAACCTTATTAATGGGTGATCAGTCCTGACTAATCTCCACCCATTTCACCTACCATTAGTGTTTATAACAGATTTCAGGCAGGAAGTAGAAACTCTAGTCTGAAATAGGTGGAGTTTTTGTTTAAATATGAAACTAGGGCAAGGTCATCACGGGCCGAATTTAGTTATGTTGGCAAGGTTTGTGGCACTGGGCTGAAAAGCGACAGCAACCCCGTCTTGGCTTTTCAGAGCCCCCGCCTCCCCCCGCCCCCCCAACCCCGGTGTGATTCAATGGCGCTCAGACACTTAAGGGCCTGGTGCTGGGATCCCTGTCTTTTTAAGGAGGCCTGGGAGCAGGCCCAGTGCTGGAGACCCTGAGAGAATTTAAGTGAGGCAGGATTGCCAGGACCAGTCCGGCAAGCCACAGACTGCCTACGGAGGAGGACTCCAAGCCCACAGGGAGGCCGTCTTGTTTTACTGGGCGACCTCCCCATGTGATGAAGGCCCGCCGCCCCCCCCCCCACCCCACCCCCCCAACTGCTGGTTTAATTCCAGTGGTGGCGGGAAGAGGCCCTTAAGTGGCTACTGATTGGCTACATAAGGGCCTCAATTGGCCTCAGGGCGGGAAGGCCACCTTCGGCCTTTGCTGCCCCTGACTTTATTTCTGTGTGATGGGAAGGTGATGGGCCCTTTGCCCCCAACTTTCCATCATAATTCTGTGGGACCCCCTGTCTGCTAGCCTATCTCTGGGGGCCCCATTAAATTGTGTCCCAAATGTGCAATCTTTGTTTACACTGAGTACCAAATGTTGAAGAAACTAGGCATTCAATATAACTGAGGATGGTGAAGCCAGGCAGAATCACACTTAAAGGGCACAGAAAAGCAAGGTCTTTTCTAGACTTTTGATTTTGCATCCTTTGAGACTTTGCACCAATTGTTCACAAAAAAAGAAATTATCCCAATGGGAATACCTCCACTGCAATTGTTGGGGGGAAGAAAATAAGTCCTACAGAGATCATCTGCATGTGAGGTTCTCTATTCCCACTTACCAGTACCCGTACACCCACATTGGCAGAAGATTAGTGTATTCCTATGCAGATGTTCTTATTACTAAAGATGCTGGGACAACAGACCCAATGTTGCCACTAAGATATGCAAATTCTGCTACCTGGCAAAGGCTATACTATACTAAATTATATTTACAGGCTCTGGGTCATCACAAAACCTGAACTGTGTATCTGCTGAAAGGACCTTTGCTACAATGCCATATAGCTGTGGCACAGCCAATGGCAGGAGCAGTTAGCTGTTATATTGTCTTCCCTCATCATCTTACAGGCATGTTTTAATGCTGCTATGTAGATAATGCCATGGATTGACAAATAGGACACCCTCCTCACAACCAACTCCCGTGTCACCATTGCCACGTCAGCAGCCATCAAATGAGACTCGGTGTTAGTGCACTGTATCACTTACCTGCAGATTCATGCAGTAAATTGCATTTCCATGACCTTCATTTTTGCCTCTCACTTTTATCCATTTTCCCATCAGTTTTGGCTAAGGATGCCAATGGATTGCACTGCCGTTTGAGCTTTTCCAAAGGCTGTAAGAATTTCTCTTCTCTTATTCTGCTACTTCTCTTTTAGCTTACATTTCACCTACATTCAGTTTTCCACAGCGAAGACAAGTGTGTTCCCTGCAATTCTTCAAATTTGCACAGGGTGCTGTGAATAAATGTGTGGATAAAGGATTAAGTCTTATTCTTTCTTTTATATCCTTTCATGGGATGTGGGCATCACTGGCTAGACCAGCATTTATTGCCCACCCCAACTGCCCTTGAGAAGGTCGTGGTGAGCTGCCTTCTTGAACCGCTGAAATCCATGTGGTGAAGGTACACCCACAGTGCTGCTGGGAAGGGAGTTCAGGATCTTGACCCAGTGACAGTGAAGGAACGGCGATATAGCTCCAAATCATGATGGTATGTGGCTTGCAAGGGAACTTGCAGGTGGTGGTGTTCCCATGCATCTGCTGCTCTTGTCCTTCTAGGTGGTAGAGGTTGTGGGTTTGGCTGGTGCTATTGAAGAAAGCTTGCTGAGTTGCTGCAGTGCATCTTGTAGATGGTACACACTGTTGCCACTGTGTGTCAGTGGTGGAGGGAGTGAATGTTGAGGGTGGTGAATGGGGTGCCAATCAAGCGGGCTGCTTTGCCCTGGATGGTGTTGAGCTTCTTGAGTGTTGTTGAAGCTGCACTCCTCCAGGCAAGTGGAGAGTATTCTATCATACTGCTGACTTGTACCTTTATAGATGGTGAACAGGCATTGGGGAGTTAGGAGGTGAGTTACTTGCCCCAGAATTCCCAGCCTCTGACTTGCTCTGGTCGCCACAGTACCTAAATGGCTTGCCCAGTTCAGTTTCTGGTAAAGGGCAACCCTCAGGATATTGATAGTGGGGGGATTCAGCGATGGTAAAACTATTAAATGTCAAGGGGAGATGGTTGGATTCTCTCTTATTGGAGATTGTTATTGCCTGGCACTTGTGTGTCGCAAATGTTACTTGCCAATTATCAGCCCAAGCCTGGATGTTGTCCAAGTCTTAGGGCGGCACAGTGGCGCAGTGGTTAGCACCGCAGCCTCACAGCTCCAGGGACCCGGGTTCGATTCCGGGGTACTGCCTGTGTGGAGTTTGCAAGTTCTCCCTGTGTCTGCGTGGGTTTTCTCCGGGTGCTCCGGTTTCCTCCCACAAGCCAAAAGACTTGCAGGTTGATAGGTAAATTGGCCATTATAAATTGTCACTAGTATAGGTAGGTGGTAGGGAAATATAGGGACAGGTGGGGATGTTTGGTAGGAATATGGGATTAGTGTAGGATTAGTATAAATGGGTGGTTGATGTTCGGCACAGACTCGGTGGGCCGAAGGGCCTGTTTCAGTGCTGTATCTCTAATCTAATCTAATCTAATCTTGTTGAATATGGACACGGACTGCTTCAGTATCTGAGGAGTCAGGAATAGTACTGAACATTGTAGAATCATCAGCGAACATCCCACTTCTGACCTTATGATGGAGGGAAAGTCATTGATGAAGCAACTGAAGATGGTTGGGCCTAGGACACTACCCTGAGGAACTCCTGCAATGATGTCTAGGACTGAGATGATTGACCTCTAACAGCCACAACCATCTTCCTTTGTGCTAGGTATGACTCCAACCAATGGAGAGTTTTCCCCCGATTCCCATTGACTCCAGTTTTGCTAGGGTTGCTTGATGCCACACTCGGTCAAATGCTGCCACTGGAGTTCAGCTCTTTTGTCCATGTTTGGACCAAGGCTGCAATGAGGTCAGCAGCTGAGTGGCTCTGGCAGAACCCAAACTGAGCATCAGTGAGCAGATTATTGCTGAGTAAGTGCTGCTTGATAACACTGTAGATGACACCTTCCAGCAGTTTGCTGATGATCAAGAGTAGACTGATGGGGTGATAATTGGACAAGTTGGATTTGTCCTGCTTTTTGTGGATAGGACATACCTGTGCAAGTTTCCACATTGTTGGGTAGATGCCAGTGTTGTAGCTGTACCGGAACAGCTTGGCTAGGGGTTTGGCCAGTTCTGGAGCATAAGTCTTCAGTACTATTGCTGGAATGTTGCCAGGGCCTATAGCCTGACAACCATTGCAGTATCCAGTGCCTTCAGCCATTTCTTGATATCACATTGAGTGAATCGAATTGGCTGAAGACTGGCATCGGTGATGCTGGGGAACACAGGAGGAGGTCGAGATGGATAATCCACTCGGTATTTCTGGCTGAAGGTGGATGCAAATGCTTCAACCTTGTTTTTTGCACTGACTTGCTGGGCTCCCCCATCATTGAGGATGAGGATATTTGTCGAGCCTCCTCCTTCTGTTAGTTGTTTAACTGTCCACCACCATTCATGACTGGATGCAGAGCTTAGATCAGATCTGTTGGTTGTGAGATCACTTAGTCCTATCTGTCGCATGCTGCTTCCGCAGTTTGGCATGCAAGTAGACCTGTGTTGTAGCTTCACCAGATTGACACCTAATCTTTCAGTATGCCTGGTGCTGCTCCTGGCATGCTATCCTGCACTTTTCATTGAACTAGGGTTGATCCCCTGTCTCGATGGTAATGGTAGAGTGGGGATACGCCAGGCCATGTGGTTACAGATTGTGGTTGAATACATTCTGCTGCAGCTGATGGCCCACAGCGCCTCATGGATGCCCAGTTTTGAGTTCCTAGATCTGTTTGAAATCTATCCCATTAAGCACAGTGGTTGTGACACAACACAATGGAGGGTATCCTCAATGTGAAAACGGGACATCGTTTCTACAAGGACTGTGCGATGGTCACTCCTACCGATACTGTCACGGAGAGATGCATCTGTGACAGGTAGATTGGTGAGCACAAGGTCAAATATGTCTTTCCCCTCTTGTTGGCTCCCTCACCACTTGCCACTGTGCCACCACCTCTGGTGAGTCTGTACTGTCGGTGGGTACAGGATATATCCAGGGATGGTGATGGTGGTTTCTGGGATATTGTCTGTTATGTATGTTTCTGTGAGTCTAACTTTGTCAGGCTGTTGCTTGACTAGTCTGTGGGACAGCTCTCCCAATTTTGGCACCAGCCCCCAGATGTTAGTAAGGTGGACTTTGCAGGGTTGACAGGGATGGGTTTGCCGTTGTCATTTCCGGTGCGTAGGTTGATGCTGGTGGCCTGTCCGGTTTCATTCCACACATTAGAATTGTAGCAAGATTTGCCCAAACTTGTAACAATTTAGAAATGATTTACACTAGTACTTTTACTAGTAGTAAAAAAATCCTTTTTTAACATATGGAGAGTGAATGTTTTGAAGATTCTAAAATAGGAATATGCTGGCTATAAAACTCAAAAGGTAATGTCTACTTCACTAAAGAAATAGGTCACAGATTCAATTACAGTCGCTGAAGCATGGACTCAATCTATCATGGCAAATTAAGTACATTTTAGTAACCTACTTTCGTCCTCTCACCAAAAGTAAAGAACATCCACAGGCATAATAAACTCAAAAGTGTTTGCATTTTAATTATTGCAAAGTCATTTTTCAGGGATTTTTGATATTCCTGTAAGAATTGTAGATTTTACACTCAATTGCCTAGAGAGGCACATTATCATTAATAACTGGCCTTGATTTTGTTCAATTTAATCTGAAGAGATCTAAACCCAATGAACCTAAAGCCAGAATTGAACCACTAAAATTCATTTGTGGAAATGGATAGAAAAGGTACAAGCCTTTCAGCTAACATCATTTTATCAATGTTTTACTTAAATGTATCCAACTGTCTGTTTTGTCTGTACTGCTATGCTTGAAGCTTTCGTTATAGCGCCCTCTGTCAGTTTTGTAAGATTGTGATCACTGGTTGTAAGCTTACAAATACTAGGCTGATGGAAAAGAGCTAATTGTGAAATGGTAACATAATGACCAATATTATAATTTGCAAGAGTCAATGTCAGATATTGGGAAATATTTTCATATGAGTTAATTCCTCGTATTATTTAACAATTCTTTCTTTTCTTTCTTTTTCTTCTTTCTTTTGGGCCTCCTCATCTCGAGAGACAATGGATACGCGCCTGGAGGTGGTCAGTGGTTTGTGAAGCAGCGCCTGGAGTGGCTATAAAGGCCAATTCTGGAGTGACAGGCTCTTCCACAGGTGCTGCAGAGAAATTTGTTTGTTGGGGCTGTTGCACAGTTGGCTCTCCCCTTGCGCCTCTGTCTTTTTTCCTGCCAACTACTAAGTCTCTTCGACTCGCCACAATTTAGCCCTGTCTTTATGGCTGCCCGCCAGCTCTGGCGAATGCTGGCAACTGACTCCCACGACTTGTGATCAATGTCACACGATTTCATGTCGCGTTTGCAGACGTCTTTATAACGGAGACATGGACGGCCGGTGGGTCTGATACCAGTGGCGAGCTCGCTGTACAATGTGTCTTTGGGGATCCTGCCATCTTCCATGCGGCTCACATGGCCAAGCCATGTTAACAATAACAAATAGTAATGATTAGCCTGTACCCAAAACAGTGGCTTTCCCTATTGATTGAACTACCTGAGATTGCTTTCATTAGCAAGACATCCAAAGCCATCCTAGGACATAAACATTGAAAGGGTGAACCCCTCCAGGCGTGAACATTGACAACATGAGGCTTGAGAGATTGAAATTCCTAAACTTGAATCTCATTAGAAGGTAGCAGATAATACACTGAGACAGTCATTTGACTGTCTGTTCATCTCTGTGAAAGCTGGGAGTTTTCCTTGGACAAGCAAACAAGCAAAAGACACAATCTGTGCAGACGTCAGAAGGGCTGTCTCTGTCTCTTTCTCTCTCCAGAAGAGTGTGGGGAGTGCGAAGCCTAGCTGCCAGCTGCTGGATCCAAGACAAAGACACCGAGAAGGAAGGTCTCTGCTCAACTGTATCCAAGAACAACTACCAACGCAGAACTTCAGGACCACAAATTCAATTGGAAGATAACTAAAGTCACCAGTCACCACAGATTGTATATTATTTTTATTTGTTCTAGGCTCTAATCCAACCCAGCTATCCCTCGTCACTTTAACGTGTGTGTGTGTGTGTGTGTGTGTGTGTGTGTGTGTGTGTGTGTGTGTGTGTGTGTGTGTGTGTGTGTGTGTGTGTGTGTGTGTGTGTGTGTGTGTGTGTGTGTAAGTTTAGCATAATTTTATTATTTATTCTAGATCGGATTTTAGGTACAAAAAACTCACCTGTTGTTTAAACTCAAGAAAACCTGTCCGATTGGTTATTTTACAATCACAACCAAGGTAAAAGGTGAAACACTCACTGAAGTGGTAAGCACATCCATTTTTTAGTTTAGTTTAGTGATACAGCACTGAAACAGGCCCTTCGGCCCACCGAGTCTGTGCCAACCATCAACTACCCATTTATACTAATCCCATATTCCTACCACATCCCCACCTTCTCTATATTTCCCTACCACCTACCTATACTAGGGGCAATTTATAATGGCCAATTAACCTATCAACCAGCAAGTCTTTGGCATGTGGGAGGAAACTGGAGCACCCAGAGGAAACCCACACAGACACAGGGAGAACTTGCAAACTCCACACAGGCAGTACCCAGAATTGAACCCGGGTCACTGGAGCTGTGAGGCTGCAGTGCTAACCACTGCGCCACTGTGCCTCCATTGTTTAGAAGGAATAAACCCTGTTACAGTCAAACAAGAAAAAGGACAACAGGGGAGCCTTGTGACCCCTCCTCACCTGATCGTAACAAAATTGGGGGCTCGAGACAGTAATTATAACCCAACGACAAATGAGAAATTTGAAGTGGGAAACCAAATTGATCCTGAGCAAAAATTTTAAAACTTCAATACAGGTTTTCTTGTGGTTTTCACTGCTAGAGTACTAAAATGTTCACATTCGAGGCCAGTACCTTCCTAAGCCAGAGTGAAGTAACTTGGGACAGGTTAAGTGCTCTATCTATTGAAGAGTTGAGGAATGTAGCTGAGCAGTTAGCAAATACTATCTGCCAAAGGCTAGGAGACACAAAATCCTAAAACTTGTGGTCAACCATTTTGCACTTGAAACTGAAGATCAGGAGACAGGCTTAGAATCAGAAACAGACAAAGTAACAGTAGCTGAGGTACAACCAGAACAGAGGAGATGAGAATTAGAATTCCAGAGAGAAAAGAGGAGAGAGAATTCCAGGAAAGGGAAAAGGAAAGGGAGAAAAGAGAAAAAGAAAGGGAAAAAGAAAGAGCTTTCCAAAAAGGAGTTAAGGCAGCTCGAACTAACTAGGGGGAGACCTGATACACCCAGTGAATGCAGGGATAGTGAGGGAGCTACCCCTAGCTCAGGACCAAGTGCTGAACTTTTAAAGTTCTCCCAGTTGATTCCAAACTTCAACGAGGGGGATGTGGAAGTATTTTTCATCACTTTTGAAAAACTTGCAAAACAGCTGAAACGGCCGGCAAACAGCTCGACACTGTTATTGCAAAGCAAACTAACAGGAAAAGCCCATGAGGTTTATTCACTGTTGCCAAATGAAAGTTCATCAGACTATGAGATGACTAAAAATGCTATCCTGGGTGCATATGAGCTAGTACTGGAGGCATACTGCCAAAAATTCTGAACCCTGTGAAAGCAGCCTGAACAAACTTACCTTGAGTTTGAAAAAGTTAAGGAGCTTGCTTTTGACCAGTGGATATGGGCACTCAAGATACAGCCTTAGCGCGGTGATCCTTCTTGAGGAGTTCAAAAACTCGCTTCTCCTTTCCATTAAAACACACACAGAGGAACAAAAGGTTCCAAGAGCCAGGCAGGCCACAATTCTGACTGATGAATTTATGCTTGTACATACCCTTCCCAGAGAAACCCTTCCCTAGTCCCCCCACAACCCCACAAACCCGAAAAGGATAAAAAGGTGGGAGGACGATAGGAGCCTGAACAGCTATGGGTGAGAAGGGAAAGCTGGACACATAGGGGGCCATCCTCAGGCCAAAAAGGAAGGTGCTGAGAGCAGGAGTGATGCCCAAAGACCTGTGTGTTTCCATTGTAACAAGGCAGGTCACCTTCGAGCTGACTGCTGGAAGTTATGGGGAAAACTTGTAGGATTAATCAGGGTATACCAGACCAGTGCAGGAAAAGGGACCCTGATGGAAAGCACAGCAGACCAGGCTGTGGCTTTAACTGCAGCAGTAAAACCCAGTAAATCTACTGCTGTGAGTGCAGGAAAACTTAACAAAATCCCTGAGAGTCACCAGGATTTGTGTCCCAAGGAAAAGGGACCTCATACTCCCTCTAGAGAGGCAAGCAAGCCCATAGTCATACTTAGGGATACAGGGGCCACCTAATCCCTTCTACTGGGAAAAGGCATGGCGTTCCCCCAGAGAGTGCATTAAATGATAGGGTGTTAGTGAATGGTATCGGACGGCAGTATATGCCCTTACCTTTATAGTGGTGCACCTGGAGTGCGACCTTGTTTCAGGGCTGGTAACTGTGGAGATTTCCCTAGTCTACTGGTGAATAGGCTTGACCTGCTCATGGGTAATGATTTGGTGAGGGCAAAGGCGGTAGCTTCCCCAGTAGTTGTAGAGAGACCAAAAGAGGTAAGGGAGACAGAACAGTTGCAGGAGAAGGTCCTTGGCATTTTCCCTGACTGTGTGGTGACTTGGTTTATGGCTAAACAAGTGCCATCAGAGGAGGCTGAACTGGTACTGCAGACAGATGACCCTACTGTCTGGTTATCTGAAACCTTCTTTGGGTAGTTAGAGGGCCCAAAGGATGGGTTAAACAGATCTTCCTTGGTCGAGACTCAGCAAGCTGACCCACTACTAAAAAAGTTAGCACAGACTGCCCAAACCGAAGCTGAAGCAGAGGGAGTCCCGGAGTGTTACTATTTAAGGAATGGGGTGCTGATGAGGAAGTGGAGACCTGCTCACAGACCTGCGGACAAAGAGTGGACAGTGATTCACCAGATAGTAGTGCTGTCGAGTTACCGTAAGGAAATACTAAGAATAGCCCACAATCTTCCAATGGCTGGACAGGTCAGTGTACGAAAAACCCATGCTCGTATAAGACAGTATTTCGACTGGCCAAAACTCCACAAAGATGTGGTGGGGTTCTGTAAAACTTGCCACATGTGCCATGTTGTGGGGTAGCCCCAACATGTAATAAAACCTGCATTCCTAATTCCCATACTGGCTTTTGGGGAACCCTTCAGCAGAGTGCTGGTGGATTGTGTGGGACCTCTGCCAAAAACAAAAGGGGGATACCAGTATCTTTTCACCATTTTGGATGTGGCTACTCAATTCCCAGAGGTCATTCCCCTAAGAACTATCTCTGCCAAGGTAGTGGTGGAGGGGGTAACCCAATTCTTTACCAAATATAGGCTGCTTACTGAGATCCAGTTGGATCATGGCATGAATTTCATGTCTGGGATCTTTCAAAAAGTCATGGGTAATCTGGGCATAACCCAGCTAAAGTCCTCAGCCTACCGCCCACAGTCACAAGGGGCTTTGGAATGGTACCACCGGACCCTAAAGACAATGATCAGGGCTTACTGCTATGAGTACCCCCATGACTGGGACAAAGGGCTGGGATTTCTCCTGTTTGCCACCAAGGACTCACCCAATGGGTCCACTGGCTTTAGTCACTTTGAATTAGTTTATAGACACGAGGTGAGAGGTTCTCTTAAATGAATTCAGGAAAGGTTTTGGGACATGGGGATGAGTCTTCCTTGTTAGACTATATTTCCATGTTCTGGGAGCAGCTCACGAGAGCCTGTGCAGTGGCTTGGGGCACCTCAAAACCTCCCAGACAGCTATGAAAAGGCAAGCAGACAAACATGCCAAGGCCAGAATATTTTGGCCTGGAGATCATGTATTATTATTACTCCCAATTCAGGGTGAACCCTTGAAAGCCTGGTTCAGTGGTCCATACCAAGTGGCAAAAAGGATTAGCCAGGTAAATTATTTAATTGACACCCCAGACTAAAGGAAAAAAACAAAGGCTCTGCCACATAAACATGTTGTAACAGTAACACTGTCGGGAAGCACAGGTCTGCCGGACTGTCAGGAAGAAAGGGGACAAAAGGGATAGTGAGGATGAGTTAGAGGAAGGCCTGGAGGATTCCCAAATTGAACTCCCTACTGTCCGGTTAGTCAACCCTGAAAGGTTAGAAAAATTAGACCCCCACACTCTCCTACGTAAATGCAGAACAAAGGGATGCCCTAAAAAGGTTGCTAACAGCATTTACAGAAATCTGCAGGGTCAAAGAAAGTTCCCAAACGCGCAAGCCACAAGTAAGGGAGATGCCTCACCAAGTTACGTACGAACATATAAACTAGGAGTAAGAGGAGGCCACTCGAGCGTGCTCCACCATTCCAATACGATCATGGCTGAACCAATTGTAACCTCAACTCCAAATTCCCACCTACCCCCAAAAACTTTTCACCCCTTTGCTTATCAAGAATCTATTTACCTCTGCCTTCAAAATATTTAAAGACTCTGCTTCCACTGCCTTTTGAGGAAGAGAGTTCCAAAGACTAATGACCCTCAGAGAGAAAAAGTTTCTCCTCATCTCTGTCTTAAGTGAGCGACCCCTTATTTTTAAATAGTGACCCCTAGTTCTAGATTCTCCCACAAGGGGGAACATCCTTTCCACAACTACCTTGTCAAAACCCCTCAAGATCTTATATGTTTCAATCAAGTCACCTCTTGCTCTTCTAAATTCCAGCAGATACAAGCCCAGCCTGGCCAACCTTTCCTCATAAGACAACCTGCCATTCCAGGTATTAGTCCAGTAAACCTTCTCTGAACTGCTTCCAATGCATTTACATTCTTCCTTAAATAAGGAGACCAATACTGCACACAGTACTCCAGATGTGGTCTCACCAATGCCCTGTATAACTGAAGCGTAACCTCCCTACTTTTGTATTCAATTCCCCTCGCAACAAATGATAGCATTCTATTAGCTTTCCTAATTACTTGCTGAACCTGCATACTAACGTTTTGCAATTCATGCACTAGGACACCCAGATCCCTCTGCATCTCAGAGCTCTGCAATCTCTCAACATTTAGATAATATGCTTCTTGTTTATTCTTCCTGTCAAAATGGACAATTTCACATTTCCCATATTATACTCCATTTGCCAGATCTTTGCCCACTCACTTAACCTATCTATATCCCTTTGTAGCCTCCTTATGTCTGCTTCACAACTTTCCTAACTATTGTTGTGTCATCAGCAAACTTGGCAACCATACCTTCGGTCCCTTCATCCAAGTCATTTATATAAATTGTAAAGGACCCAGCACTGATCCCTGCAGCATGCCACTCATTACATCTGCCAACCAGAAAGTGACCCATTTATGCCTACTCACTATTTCCTGTTAGTTAGCCAATCTTCTATCCATGCCAATATGTTACTCCCTACACCATGAGCTTTTATTTTCTGCAATAACCTTTGCTGTGGCAGCTTATCAAATGCCTTTTGGAAACCTAAGTACAGTACATCCACTGGTTCCTTTTTATCCACAGCACATGTTACTTCTTCAAAGAATTCTAATAAATTGGTTAAACATGATTTCCCTTTCACAAAACTGTGCTGACTCTGCCTGATTAGTTGAATTTTTCTAAGTGCCCTGCTTTAGTAATAGCTTCTAACACTTTCCCAAAGACAGATGTTAAGCTAACTGGCCTGTAGTTTCCTGCTTTCTGTCTCCCTCGCTTTCTGAATAAAGGAGTTCCAATCTAATGGAACCTTCCCCAAATCTAGGGAATTTTGGAAAGTTGAAACCAATACATCAACTATCTCACTAGCCACTTCTTTGAGGACCCTAGGATGAAGTCCATCAGGACCCGGAGACTTGTTGAAGTGCGGCAGGGCAGTGTAGTTAAAGGTGGACAGACACCTATGAGCAGTAATGTCCCAGAGGACATGGGGCAGATTAGAAAAAAAGACCCTCCCCACAGTAAGGGGAAAAGGGAAGGGAAAATGTCCTCAAGTAAACAGCACTTGTGTAACTCACCAGAAAACCCAATGATCAAGTCCCAAATCCAAAGCTAATCAAACCCAATTATTTCAATTCAGAACTCAGCAAGAACAAGGGCCTGGAGCAAATCCAAGATACCTCACAGGTGCTAAAAAAAACTATTTATTATCCACTGTCGCTATAGAAAGAAAAATTAACTGGAACCTGAATGCTAATAGCCACATGTTGCAGAAACAGCAGTTGAAGGGTTAAAGCTTGTACATACAGGAGGACTTGCCATAAGCAGTAAAGGAAATTTGCATACCCTCAGCTTCACCAACAACCACATGTTTAATGAGATGAAAATGACCAGAGTACTACAAATTGATGCTAGAGAAAATTTAACCCCATTTGACAACACATAACCCAAAAGAAATGTAATTTCTTAATGCTGCCCCATCCCAAAGGAAGGATGATGACAAAACTCCAAAAAATTAAACCAGAATAGCTGTTACAGACAATGCCAGCTGCAGAAATTCTAAGATTAATGTGTGAATTTGAGGAGTGTTTGAGAATGAATGTGTTTTTTTTTCTACAACCTTGTAATGAAATATTCCTATCATCACATATCATTCCATGCGGTGCGCAGGTTCAAGAAAACATGCTATGCCAAATGAGGATATTTTTTCATCTGTTGAAAACTTACATTAAACTTTAAAAAAGGAAAGCTATAATATTATGGACAATTTTTACAAAGACTTTGCCAAAACTAAAAATGGCCACCATCATTTGCATTTGAAAACCTTGCACATTCTAAGGCATCAAAGTGGAGACATATGTCTAATTAGTCTGTATCCAAAACAATGGCTTGGCCTAGTGATTGAACTACCTGAGATTGCCTTTATTAGCAAGACATCCAAAGCAATCCTGGGACAGAAACATTGAAAGGGCGAACCCCTTCAGGAATGAACATTGACACCATGAGGCTTGAGAGATTGAAATTCTTAAACTTGAATCTCATTAGAAAGTACCAGAGAATACACTGAGACAGTCATGTGACTGTCTGTCCATCTCTGTGGAAGAGATGTTTCAGATACAGGCTAGGTACATACTTACAGCATTGAAAGGTAAGGGAACCAAAGCCAGGGCTCCTTGGATGATGAGAGAGATAGAGAATATGATGACTCAAAAAAAGAGCGTATATGGTGCACATCAGGTGAATTCTTCAAGCAAAAATCAAACCAAATACAATAAGTTGAGAGGGGAAATGAAAAGGAAAATAAGACTGGCTAAGAGGGAATATGATATTAGAATGGCAGTCAACATAAAAGGGAACCCAAAAATCTTCTACCAGCAGGTAAATAATAACCGGAAGTAAGAGGCGGAGTGGGTCTTATTAGGGGCAAAGAGGGTGATTTATGCTTAGAGGCACAGGGCAAGGCTTGAATTTTTAATGAGTACTTTGTATCAGTGTTTACTAAGGAAGAGGATGCTGACAAAATATCGGTAGAAGCAGAAATGGTAGAGGTAATGGATGAGGTGAAAATTGGTAGGCAGGATGCGCTGGGAAGACTGGGTATGATTAGCGTGAATAAGTCGCCTGATCCAGATGGCTTGCTTCTCAGATTGCTCAAGGAACTGGGGGTGGAGACGGCAGAAGGCCTTTCCATAATCTTCCAATCTTCCCTAGATACGAGGATGTGCCAAAGGATTTGAGAGTGGCAAATGTAACACACTTAGTCAAGAAAGCATATTCCTAGTAACTACAGCCCAGTTAGTTTAACATCGTTGGTGGATAAGTTTTTAGAAACAATAATCAGGGCAAAAAATCAACAGGCGCTTGGAGAGGTTTGAGTTAATTAGGGAGAGCCAACACAGATTTTTAAAAGGCAGATCATGCTTGACTAATCGAATGAATTTTTTGATGAAGTAACAGAGAAGGTTGTTGAAGGGAATGCAATGAATGTTGTCTATATGGATTTTAAGAAAACATTTGACAAAGTACCACATAAAAGGTCGGCTAACAATATTGGCATTCATTGAATAGGAGAATCAGTATTAGCTTGGATAAAAACTTGACAGAAAAAAGGACAGAAAACAGCGAGTCGTGGTAAATGGTTGTTTTTCAGACTAGAGGATGGTAGACAGTGGTGTTCCCCAATGGTTAGTGCTAGGACCACTTTTTCTTTGCTATATATAAATGACTTGGATATTGGAATACAGAGTAAAATTTCTAAATTTACTGGTGATGCTAAACTTGGAGGAATTGCGAACAGTAAGGATGTTACCAATTGACTGGGGAACATGAACATGACATGGATAGGCTAACAGAATTGGCAGGCAAGTGGCAGATGAAATTTAATACAGAGAAGTGTGAGGTTATGCATTTTGGGAGCAGGGTTAGGGAGAAGCAATATAAACTTAATGGCACAGGTATAAAGACTGTGCAGGGAGAGAAAAACCTGGGGGTCCATGTGCATAGATCTTTGAAGGTAGTAGGACATATTGAGAGAGTAATTAGCAAAGAATGTGGGATTTTGGCCTGCATAAATAGAGGTATTGAGTACAAAAGCAGGGAAGTTATGCTGAACCTTTATAAAGCTCTGACTAGGCCACAGCTAGAGTACTGTGTACAGTTCTGGTCACCACACCTTTGGAAGGATGTGAGGGTCCTTGAGAGGTTGCAGAGGAGATTTACCAGAATTGTTCCAGGGATGAGGGATTTTAGCTACAAGGTAAGGTTGGAGAAGCTGGGGTTGTTCTCCTTGGGGCAAAGGAGATTGAGGGGAGATTTGATAGAGGTGTACAAGATTATGGCAGGTTTAGTTAAGGTAGACAGAAAAGCTGTTCCCATTATCTGATGGTACAAGGACTAGGGACACAAACATTGGGGAAGAGATGCAGGAAGATGTGAGAAAATACTTTTTTACGCAGCAAGTGGTATTAACCTGCAACCTGCTGCCCACAAGGGTGGTGGAAGAGGAGGCAATGAATGATTTCAACAGGAAATTAGATGGGCAAATGTGGGAAATATATTTGCACAGCTATGGGGATAGAGCAGGGGAATGGGACTGACTGGATTGTTCTACAGAGACCCGGCATAGACTCAATGGGCCGAATCGCCGCCTCCTGTACCGTGATGACTCCATGACTGATGCATATCAGTAGGTCTAAAATGTTGCTTTTCAGCAAGTCTCTCATATTTTCTCATTCTCTTAGCTGTACCCTAATGACTTAAGATAGTGAATCACAAATTGATGACAGAAGCAAGGTTATGGTCTTATTGGTTCATCAGCAGTCAAGCATATGACATTTTTAACAATTGATACACAGCACATGGGTGTTGCTGGCAAGGCCAGCATTTACTGCCTTTGAGAAGCCACAACACAGTGGCTTGTTAGGCCATTTAAGAGTCAACTATATTGCACATTTATTTATATATAGGCCAGACCGGGTGAGGAAGGCAGATTTCCTTCCCTGAAGGACATTAGTAAACCAAATGGGTTTTTTTGATAATCTAATAGTTACATGGCCACTATTATTGATACTAACTTTTTATTCTAGATTTATTTAATTCCACAGCTACTGTGGTGGGATTGGAACCCATTATCCTAGATCAATAGTCCAGCTGTCTGGATTTCCTAATCCTGTAACATAACCACTTTGATACAGTTCCCAATTTTGATTTTGAACTACTTTATTATCTTTTGGTTTGCAAACACTGAATTTGACCTAATTGAACAGAAAAAGGTTCACATCAAACTTTTTTCTGAGTTATAATTTTGATGAGTACTTTTAATGGATGCTCAGTCATTGTGTATATCCAAGGATGAGATCGATAGTTTCCTGGACACTAAGGGAATCAAGGGATTGGGGATGGTGTATCAAAGTGTTGAGGTAGAAGATCAGCCTTGATCTTATTGAATGGCACAGCAGGCTTGAGGAGTCATATTGCCCACTCCTGCTCCTCCTACTTCTGTTCCTATGTCTTCATAAAGAACAGCAGAGGAGCTATTACATGATTAGGTGTATACTCTGGGCTACCAAATAGGCATAGGCATGTTAGAGAAAGATGCAAGAAATACAGAGTCGTGATACTAGGGGGCTTCAATTAGTCTTTCATAGACTGGGGTAGTAATAGTGTAAAGGGGCAAGAGGTGGCGGAATTTCTGAAACGTGCACAAAAAAACTTCCTTGATCAGTGTGCTTCTAGTCCAATGAGAATGGAAGCAGTGCTGGATTTGGTTCTGAGGAATGAAATGGGGCAAGTAGAGCATGTTTCAGTGGAAAAGCATTTGGGGAACAGTGATCATAATATTATCAAGTTTAGAACAGTTATGGTACAATTAAGTGTAAAAGTACTTAACATGAGGAGGGCTAACTTCAGTGAGTTGAAAAGAGATCGGGCCCAGGTGAACTAGAATCAAAAATTGGTAGGCAAAACTGTAACTGAACAATGGTAGGTCTTCAAAGAGGAGATGGTTGGGTACAGAGTAGATACATAGAAACATAGAAACATAGAAAATAGGAGCAGGAGTAGGCCATTCGGCCCTTCGAGCCCGCTCTGCCATTCATTATGATCATGGCTGATGATCCAACTCAGTAGCCTGTTCCCGCTTTCGCCCCATACCCTTTGATCCCTTTCGCCCCAAGAGATATATCTAACTCCTTCTTGAAAACATACAATGTTTTGGCCTCAACTGCTTTCTGTGGTAATGAATTCCACAGGCTCACCACTCTCTGGGTGAAGAAATTTCTCCTCATCTCAGTCCTGAAAGGTTTACCCCGTACCCTTAGATTATGACCCCTGGTTCTGGACTCCCCACCATCGGGAACATCCTTCCTGCATCTACCCTGTGAAGTCCTGTTATAATTTTATAGGTTTCTATGAGATTCCCCCTCACTCTTCTGAACTCCAGCAAATATAATCCTAAACAACTCAATCTCTCCTCATATATCAGTCCCACCATCCCAGGAATCAATCTGGTAAACCTTTGCCGCACTCCCTCTATAGCAAAAATGTCCTTCCTCAGATAAGGAGATCAAAACTGCACACTATATTCCAGGTGTGGCCTCACCAAGGCCCTGTATAATTGCAGCAAGACATCCCTTCTCCTGTACTCGAATCCTCTCGCTATGAAGGCCAACATACCATTTACCTTTTTTACCGCCTGTTGCACCTGTATGCTTACCTTCAGCGACTGGTGTACGAGAACACAGGTCTCACTGCATATTCCCCTCTCTCAGTTTATAGCCGTTCAGATAATAATCTGCCTTGCTGTTTTTGCTCCCAAAGTGGATAACCTCACATTTATCCACATTATACTGCATTTGCCATGCATTAGCCCACTCACTCAACTTATCCAAATCACCCTGAAGCCTCTCTGCATCCTCCTCACAACTCACCCTACCACCCAGTTTGGTGTCATCTGCAAATTTGGAGATATTACATTTAGTTCCCTTATCTAAATCATTAATGTATTTTGTGAATAGCTGGGGTCCTAGCACCGATCCCTGCAGTGCCCCACTAGTCACTCGGAAAAAGACCCATTTACTCTCTTTGTTTCCTGTCCGCCAACCAATTTTCTATCCATCGCAATACACTACCCCCAATCCCATGTGCTAAAATTTTACACGCTAATCTCTTATGTGGGACTTTGCCGAAAGCCTTCCGAAAGTCTAAATAAACCACATCCACTGGCTCCCCCTCATCAACTCTACTAGTTACACCCTTGAAGAATTCTGGTAGATTTGTCAAGCATGATTTCCCTTTCGTAAATCCATGCTGACTCTGCCCGATTCTACCACTGTTCTCTAAGTGCTCTGCTACAAAATCTTTGATAATGGACTCTAGAATTTTCCCCACTACCGACGTCAGGCTGACTGGTCTATAATTCCCTGCTTTCTCTCTACCTCCCTTTTTAAATAGTGGGGTTACATTAGCTACCCTCTAATCTGTAGGAACTGTTCCAGAGTCTACAGAATCTTGGAAGATGACCACTATTTCTAGGGCCACTTCCTTAAGTACTCTGGGATGCATACCATCAGGCCCTAGGGATTTGTTGGCCTTCAATCCCATCAATTTCCCCAACACCATTTCTCTACTGATACTGATTTCTTTCAGTTCCTCTCTCTCACTAAGCTCTGTGTTCCCCAACATTTTTGGTATGATATTTGTGTCCTTCTTTGTGAAGACAGAACCAAAGTATGCATTTAGTTGGTCAGCCATTTCTTTATTCCCCATAATAAATTCCCCTGTTTCTGACTGTAAGGGACCTACATTTGTCTTCACCAATCTTTTTCTCTTCACATACCTATAGAAACTTTTACAGTCAGTTTTTATGTTCCCCGCAAGCTTGCTCTCGTACTCTATTTTCCCCTTCTTAATCAATCCCTTGGTACTCCTTTGCTGAAATCTAAACTGCTCCCAATCCTCAGGTCTGTTGTTTTTTCTGGCAAATTTATATGCCTCTTCCTTGGATCTAACGCTATCTCTAATTTCCTTTGTAAGCCATGGTTTGGCTACCTTTCCCGTTTTACTTTTGCGCCAGACAGGGATAAACAATTGTTGCAGTTCATCCATGCGCTCTTTAAATGTTTGCCATTGCCTATCCACCGTCATCCCTTTAAGTAATGTTTCCCAATCCGTCATGGCCATCTCGCGCCTCATACCTTCGTAGTTACTTTTACTAAGCTTCAGGACCCTAGTCTCAGAATCAACTACATCACTCTCCATTCCTGTAAGGCGGAAAGGATGGCCATCTAAAGCTAGAACTTCCCAGATGACTAAAGATTTAAACGATATAGAAGAAGGAGGCTTGTGACAATTGTAAGATTTATAATGCTGCAAAGAGCCAACCTGAATATAGAAAGTACAGAGGAATTTGACAAAGGGAAATAAGAGGGGCAAAGGGAAAGTATGAGAATAGATTAGCAGGTAACAAAAGGGAACTCAAAAGTCTTTTATAAATACATATTTTTTTTCTTTTATTAATTCCTGGAATGTGGCCTTCACTGGCAAAGCAAGTATTTATTGCCCATCCCAAATTGCAGACACATGGCAGATGCAATTTAACACAGAAAAGTGTGAAGTAATACACTTAGGTAGGAAGAATGAGCAGAGGTAATATGAACTAAAGGGGTTGCAGGAACAGAGAGACCTAGGGATGTTAACTCTGTTTCTCTCTCCACATATTCTGCCAGACCTGCTCGGTATTTTCAGCACTTACTGTTTTTATTTCAGATTTCCAGTGTCTGCAGTGTTTTGTTTTTAGTTTAAGGTTAAGAGGAGATTTGATTGGGTGTTCAAATTCATGAATGGTTTTGGTAGAGTAAATAAGGAGAAACTGTTTCCTGTGGCAGAAGGGTCAGTAATTAGAGGATATAATTTAAGGTAATTGGCAAAAGAACAAGAGGAGACATCAGGAAACATTTTTTTTATGCAGTGTGTTGTGATATAAATGGGTGGTGGAAGCAGACTCGACTGTAATATTCAAAAGAAAATTCAATTAATACTTGAACAAAAAATAAATTACACGGCTATGGGAAAAGAGAAGGGAAGTGGGGTTAATCGGATAGCCCTATCAAAGAGCTGGCACAGACACAATGGGTCAAATGGCCTCCTTCTGATCTGTCTCATTCTATGATTCTATAATATTTATTTAAAATATAAAGGTCAGTTTCCCATCCAGCAAAACTGGGGTGAGTGGGCCCATGACATCAGGTAGCTAGTGCTTACACCTATAACCACTGAATTTTGTTTAGCTCCCGACATCGGGCTCCATGGCGGGGGAGGCTGGAAAATCGCATTGGCAGTGGCCCGCCACGGAGCCCAGCGCTGAGCTTGCCAGGCCCGATCTTCCCAGCAGCGGCAAGGCTCCGTGGTGGCCCCCCCACTGCTTGGTGATGGGACCCAATCTTAAATATTGAAATAAAGGACATGAATAAATTAACATACCATTCCCCGCGATCTTACCTGCTGTCCGCAATCATCTGTGCGATGATTGGCACTCATGCGCCTTCACTTTCATGTCGAAGGAAAGCCAGTGCTGCCGACGTGGGGAAATGGGGTCAAATCTGCATTTCTAGTGTGGAAGGGAGGGGTGACCTTTGCACTTTGTGCAGTTGTGGGGGCAGGGAAGAGGTCAACTATTCAATTTAAGTGTTTTGGTTGGTGGGGGGTGGGAACGGGGCTACAATTTATTTTCTATGTTTTGGGGGGGGAACGGGTCACATATTTATGTACAGTGTAGTGGGGGTTGGGGAGGGTGGTGTTCCGGGGTTGAATTTTGTACTCTCTGTGCAGGTCTGGCAGCCCTTTAAAAATAGCGCTAGTGCCTGTGCAGAGGCAGGTGGCACCATTGCCGGCATCGCAGAGCCCACCCCCCGCCACATGATTGGGGGTGGCAGAGCGCCCTGCTAGATCGCGGTGGCATGTTGGCACACAGGGCCACCATTTTTTTTGCCACTCCCAATGCCAGAAAAAAATTCAGCTCAAAATGTGCCCAGCCCGCATTTATACTCACATGCATATGCCAGTATAATTCACTCATGCTCATTTTGAGTATGAGCCAAATTAACCATGTACATATACCATTATTTTTCTATCCTTAATGGAAATGCCCAAAATTGCAGGCAGTACTCCAACTGTAGCCCAAGCAATCCATTTGCCTTTTTATATTGTTACCTACTTACACAGTCACCTGTAATGACCTGTGCATCAACACAGCCAGAATCCTCTGCTTCTCTACTCAATTTAAAATCTTATCATAGGTACATTTATTTTCTCTATTCTTCCTTCCAAAATGAACCACTTCATATTTTTGATAATGAACTGCACATGTCAACCATCTGCCAGTCCTGCAATATTCCACAATCCTCATCATAATTTTCTGTACATGCCAGCTGCTGTCATTAGCAAATTCAGATAGTGTTCCCTCCATTTCTAAGTCCAGATAATTAATGTAGCAAACAAGCATGTACCGGGATTGATGCTGTTGAACATCATTCACCACATTTTTCCAATGTGTTATGACTGCGTCTATATTTTTAAGTTTTTTTTTAAGAACTCATGTATTTTACAGCTGGACATTGGTTTCTTTTGGGAAAACTGAAAAGACTCCATGGATGGGTTTTTTACCAGCATCACTGAGAGGTCTGGGTTTGAAAACAGTTACTGGAAAGCACCTGTTTTTTAAATAATTACCCAGCAGGCTTTGTTTTTGATTTGGGGAAGATGTTTACCGAGAAGTGACAGGTCAAGATTTATAGGAGTCAGGAGGCTTGTATCTTGTGACATTGTTTATGGTTTTGCTTTGGGCAGTGAGTTGGGATATGGACTATGGTTTGAAAAGACAATTGGAGAAAACTTGCCAAGAAGAACAAAGCCACCAGTTCCAGCAGTTTGAAAAAACCTGCTGGTCTTCCATCCCTCGAGAAGCTGAGAAGCAAGTGTAAGAAGCAGACTGAAATTGTTGTTGTATTTCTGCTGTAAGGCCTGTCTGAATCCTCTGTTGCTGCATTTCCTGGAAAGCCTACCAAAAATGATCTTCAATGCCACCTGAAAAGAACTGTTCTCGGAAGATCCTGGTGACAGCCAAAACAAAACAAAGGACATCTTTCCATAGCTTCTCTTTCTTCTTCAAGAATTAGCAAGTATTTAACCCAAGTTTGTTTTATCTGTTTTTTTTCAAATAGAGCTCTAAAACGCAAATCCCTTTATTTTTCTGGTTAACCGGTGTATGTGTGTGTGAGTGAGAGGCTAAGGTAAAAAGAGAACTTTAATATTTCAATCTGTGTGTTTATGCTTTACTTTATTACTGGTTAAGACTTGTTTTAAAATAAACTGATAATTTTGTTATTTATTAAAGAAACTGGGTTGGTGTGTTTTATTCTGCGATAAAAATAGAATCTATGATTGCCCGTATCGGTAAGTGGGAAAAACACAGTGGCGCAATGGTTAGCACCGCAGCCTCACAGCTCCAGCGAACCGGGTTCAATTCTGGGTACTGCCCGTGTGGAGTTTGCAAGTTCTCCCTGTGTCTGCGTGGGTTTCCTCCGGGTGCTCCGGTTTCCTCCCACATGCCAAAGACTTGCAGGTTGATAGGTAAATTGGCCATTATAAAAAAAATCGCCCCTAGTATAGGTAGGTGGTAGGGAAATATATAGGGACAGGTGGGGATGTGGTAGGAATATGGAATTAGTGTAGGATTAGTATAAATGGGTGGTTGATGGTCGGCACAGACTCAGTGGGCTGAAGGGCCTGTTTCAGTGCTGTATCTCTAAATAAATAAAAAATAAATATGTTGTGACCCATAGAGAAGTGGAACTAGAATAAACAGTGCACCCCTCCCACCTTGGTCTTAACAAATGCGAGAGAATTTCTTTCAGCCCTAATCTTTGCTTTCTTTTTTCTAACTATTAATTCAGGGGATTTGGTTAAAGTTCACAAGGCCAGCACTTATTATCCATCCCTAATTGCCTTTGATAAGGGTCATAATCTCCGGATTACTGCCCGAGCCACGTGCAAATTGGCTTAGGGATAAGAATATTAAGGGAGTAAACACGTGGCTAAGGGAGTGGTGTGGGAAAGAGGGGTTCCATTTCATGGGGCATTGGCATCAGTTTTGGAACCGGGGGGATCTGTACCGATGGGACAGTCTCCACCTGAACCGATCTGGAACCAGTGTTCTAGCGAAACGGATAAATAGGGTCGTCTCTAGGACTTTAAACTAGTGACTCGTGTGCAGGAGGGTTTAAGTTCAAGGCAGACTATGAAAGAATCAGAAAGGAAGGATAACTCAGGAGTTATTAGAGATGTTGGAAATCATGAGGGTAAGAAAGCTAGCATAAAGGCACTTTACCTGAATGCTCATAGCATTCGTAATAAGGTTGATGAGTTAACGGCACAAATCATCACGAATGAATATGATTTGGTAGCCATTACGGAGACATGGTTACAGGTTGGTCACGACTGGGAGTTAAATATCCAGGGGTACCAGACTATTCGGAAGGACAGACAGGAAGGTAAGGGAGGTGGTGTAGCTCTGATATTCAAGGACGACATCAGGGCGGTGCTGAGAGATGATATAGGTTCTATGGAGAATGAGGTTGAATCCATTTGGGTGGAAATTAGAAACTCTAAGAAGAAAAAGTCATTGATAGACGTAGTCTATAGGCCACCAAATAATAACATCACATTGGGGCGGGCAATAAACAAAGAAATAACTAATGCCTGTAAAAATGGTACGGCAATTATCATGGGGGATTTTAATCTACATGTAGATTGGTCGAACCCGCTCAGTCAAGGTAGCCTTGAGGAGGAGTTCGTTGAGTGTATCCGTGATAGTTTTCTTGAACAGTATGTAATGGAACCGACGAGGGAGCAGGCTATCCTAGATCTAGTCCTGTGAAATGAGACAGGAATAATTAATGACCTCATAGTTAGGGATCCTCTTGGAAGGAGTGATCACAGTATGGTTGAATTTAGAATACAGATGGAGAGTGTGAAGATAAAATCCAATACCAGGGTCCTGCGCTTGAACAAGGGGGACTACAATAGAATGAGGGAGGACTTGGCTAGAGTAGACTGGAAACAAAGATTTTATGGTAGGACAGTTGACGAGCAGTGGAGGACTTTCAAAGCAATTTTTCAAAGTGCTCAGCAGAAGTATATTCCAGTGAAAAGGAAGGACTGGAAGAAAAGGGGTAATCTGCCATGGGTGTCTAAGGAAATAAGGGCGACTATCAAATTGAAAGAGAAGGCATACAAAGTGGCCAAAAACAGCATGAAACTAGAAGATTGGGAAAACTTTAAAGGTCAACAGAGAGCCACAAAAAGGGCTATAAAGAAAAGTAAGATAGAACATGAGAAAAAACTAGCACAGAATATAAAGACAGATCGCAAAAGTTTCTATAAATATATAAAACGAAAAAGAGTGGCTAAAGTAAACGTTGGTCCTTTAGAGGATGAGAAGGGGAATTTAGTTATGGGATATGATGAAATGGCCGAGGCATTGAACAGGTATTTTGTATCGGTCTTCACAGTGGAGGACATTAATAACATGCCAGTAATTGACAAAGAGACGAACGTAGGTGAGGACCTGGAAACAATCATTATTACGGAAGAGGTAGTGTTGGGCAAGCTAATGGAGCTAAGGATTGATAAGTCTCCTGGCCCTGATGGAATGCATCCTAGGGTACTAAAAGAGATGGCGGGAGAGATAGCAGGTGCACTGGCGATAATTTTTCAAAATTCACTGGACTCTGGGGTAGTCCCAGCAGATTGGAAAACAGCAGATGTGATGCCACTGTTTAAAAAGGGAGGTAGACAAAGGATGGGGAATTATAGACCGGTTAGCTTAACCTCTGTTGTGGGGAAGATGCTTGAGTCTATTATCAAGGAAGAAATAGCAGGGCATCTCGATAGAAATTGTCCCGTTGGGCAGACGCAGCATGGGTTCATGAAGGGCAGGTCATGCTTGACAAATTTTTTGGAATTCTATGATGACATTACGAGCAAGGTGGACAATGGGGATCCAGTGGATGTGGTGTACCTAGATTTCCAAAAAGCCTTCGACAAGGTGCCGCACAAGAGGCTGCTGTATAAAATAAGGATGCATGGCGTTAGGGGCAAAGTATCAGCATGGATAGAGGATTGGTTGACTGACAGGAGGCAGAGAGTGGGGATAAATGAGTGCTATTCTGGTTGGCAATCAGTCACTAGTGGTGTGCCTCAGGGATCGGTGTTGGGTCCGCAATTATTTACAATTTATATAGATGATTTGGAGTTGGGGACCACTTGTAGGGTGTCAAAGTTTGCAGATGACACTAAGATGAGTGGCAGAGCAAAGTGTGCAGATGACTGTGAAACTTTGCAGAGGAACATAGATACATTGAGTGAGTGGGCAAAGGACTGGCAGATGGAATACAATGTTAATAAATGTGAAGTCATTCATTTCGGTAGGAGGAACAGTAAAAAGGATTATTACTTGAATGGTAAAAAGTTGCAGCATGCTGCTATGCAAAGGGACCTGGGTGTCCTTGTGCATGAATCGCAGAAGGTTGGTCTGCAGGTACAGCAAGTAATTAGGAAGGCAAATGGAATTTTGTC
This sequence comes from Heterodontus francisci, assembly GCF_036365525.1. Classification (NCBI taxonomy): domain Eukaryota; kingdom Metazoa; phylum Chordata; class Chondrichthyes; order Heterodontiformes; family Heterodontidae; genus Heterodontus; species Heterodontus francisci. The sequence continues at coordinate 54,043,025 of NC_090387.1, read as the reverse complement.
CTTCATTGCAAAAGGGATTGAGTTTAAAAGCAGAGAGGTTATGTTGCAGCTGTATAAGGTACTGGTGAGGCCGCACCTGGAGTACTGTGTGCAGTTTTGGTCTCCTTACTTGAGAAAGGATGTACTGGCACTGGAGAGGGTGCAGAGGAGGTTCGCTAGGTTGATTCCGGAGTTGAGGGGGTTGGCTTATGAGGAGAGACTGAGTAGATTGGGATTATATTCATTGGAATTCAGAAGAATGAGGGGGGATCTTATAGAAACATATAAAATCATGAAGGGAATAGATAAGATACAAGTAGAGAGGATGTTTCCACTGGCAGGTGAAGCTAGGACAAGAGGGCATAGCCTCAAGATTAGAGGGAGCAGATTTAGGACTGAATTAAGAAGGAACTTCTTCACCCAGAGGGTTGTTAATCTATGGAATTCCTTGCCCAGTGAAGTAGTTGACACTTCTTCAGTAAACGTTTTTAAAGCTAAGGTAGATATCTTTTTGAATAATAAAGGAATTAAGGGATACGGTGAGAACACGGGTAAGTGGATCTGAGTCCACGAAAAGATCAGCCATGATCTTATTGAATGGCGGAGCAGGCTCGAGGGGCAGGACGGCCTACTCCTGCTCCTAGTTCTTATGATCTTATGATCTTATAAGGTGGTGGCGGTGAGCTGCCTTCTTGAACTGCTACAGTCCATGTGGTGAAGACACTCCCAGTTTGCTATTAGGAAGGGAGTTCCAGGATTTTGACCCAGCAATAATGAACAGCTATATGTTTCCAAGTCAAGGTGGTGGGTGACTTGGAGAGGAGCTTGCAGGTGGTGTTCCCATGTGCCTGCTGACCTTGTCCTTCTCAGTGGTAGAGGTTATGGGTTTGGGAGATGCTGTTGAAGAAGCCTCGGCAAGTTGCTGCAGTGCATCTTGTAGATGGTAGACATTGGCAGTGGTTCAAGAAGAGGGCATTTAAGGTAGTGGATGGGGCATCGATCTATCTCCTGCATGGTGTCGAGGTTCATGAGTGTTGTTGGAACACCATCCCTGATTCTCATTGATCTCAAATTTACTAGGGCTCCTTGGTACCACACTCGGTCAAATGCTGTCTTAACATCAAGGGCAGCCACTCTCACTTCACCTATGGAATACTGTTCTTTTGGACCAAAGTTGTTATGAGCTCTGGGCTGAGTGGTTCTGGCAGAGCACAAACTGAGCATCCATGAATGGGTAATTGGTGAGTAAGTACTGCTTGATAGCACTGTGGATGACACCTAACATCACTTTGCTAATGATTGAGTGTAGGCTGAAGGGATGGTCCACAGCACCTCATAGATGTCCAGCTTTGAGCTGCTGGATATGTTCTGAATCAGTCCCATTTTGCACAATGGAAGTGACACAATATGATGAAGGATGTCCTTTCTGTGAAGATGGGACTTTGTCTTCACAAGGACTGTGCGGTGGGCACTCCTCCCAATACTGTCCTGGACAGATGCTTATGCAACAGGTAGATTGGTGAGGATGAAGTTAATCATCACACTATCTATGTGGTCAACTTCTCCATGAATCCACCAGAAATTATATAATAAAAAGCAAAATACTGCAGATGCTAGAAATCTGAAATAAAAATAGAAAGTGTTGGAAATACCCAGCAGGTCAGGCAGCGTCTGTAGAGAGAGAATGCAATTATGTTTTCCCTAAATCTCTTATGCTGAACAAGATACTAACTGTGTCTGCTGTGTGTGTGATTGTGTGTGTGTACCTGAGTGGGTGTATATGAGAAGTGGGGACAAGATATAAAATGAGATGTTGTATGCTCATTCTTTGGAGGAGGCATGTGGCTTCACCATCTCTTTTAAAGGCAAAGTTATCCAAAGTGGCTGGTTCTAAGGTAATTACTGACTGATAATATCTGAGCTGTCCTTCAGTCAGGTCTGTTTCATTGTATTAGGTGTTATCTTGTCATGTAAGCAGAGGAGTAATCTTAACATGTGAAGCAGTACTGGCACACTGATAGCCAAATAAGTGCATAAGAAATCGGAGCAGGAATAGATCATATAGCCCCTCGAGCCTGCTCCGCTATTCAATACAATCATGCCTGATCTACTGCCTCAACTTTACTTTCCCAGCTGCTTCCCTTGATTCCCTGAGAAATCAGAAATCTATCTCTCTCAGCCTTCAATATATTCAATGATGGAGAATCCTCAACTTTCAGGGATAGAGAATTCCAAAGATTCACAACCCTCTAAGTGAAGAAATTTCTCTTCATCTGAGTCCTAAATGATCAACCCCTTATCCTGAGCCCCTTCAGAATCCTGTATGTTTCAATGAGATCCCCTCCCATTCTTCTAAACTCCAGAGAGTGTAAGCCCAATTTACTCAGCCTCTCATCATAGGACAACCCTCTCTTTGCAGGAACCAATCTAGTGAACCTTCGCTGTACCGTCTCCACGGCAAGTATATCCTTCTTTGATATGGAGATCAAATCTGTGCAGAGTACTCCAGGTGTGGTCTCAGCAAAGCCCAATACAATTGTACCAAGACTTGCTTGTCATTATACTCTAGTCTCCTTGCAATGAATGTCAACATGCCATTTGCCTTCCAATTTGCTAGCTGTACCTGCATTCTAATTTTCTTGTTGAGTACACCCAACTCACCCTGAACATCAACATTTAAAAGTTTCATGCCTTTTAAAAAATGTTCTGCTTTTTTATTCTTATTGTCAAAGTGAACAACCTCATACTTCCCCATATTATCCTCCAACTGCCACCTCATTGCCTACTCACTTAATCTGTCTATATCCCTAGGCAGCCTCTTTGTGTCCTCCTCAGAGCTCATATTCCCACCTAACTTTGTATTGTCAGCAAACGTGGATACATTACTCTCAGTCTCTTTGTCTTAGTCATTAATATAGATTGTAAATAGTTGAGGCCCAGCACTGATCCTTGTGGCACTCCACTAATTACACCCCATTTATCCCTACACTCTGCTTGCTGTCTGATAACCAATCCTCCATCCATGCTAATATATTACCCCCAACATGAGTCCTTATCTTGCATATTAACCTTTTCTGTAGCACCTTATCAAATGCCTTTTGGAAATCCAAGTGTACTACATATACTGGCTCCCCTTTACCCACCCTACTAGTAACACCCTCAAAAAACTAATAAAATTGTCAAATGCTGTTTCCCTGTCTCAGAACCATATTGACTCTGATCACACAATGATTTTCTAAGTGTATTGTTAAAACTTCCTTAATAATAGATTCCAACATTTTCCCGACAACTGATGTCAGGCTAACTGGCCTGTGGTTCCCCGTTAATTGCCTGCCCGTCATGGAATTGCAATGGGGATCCAACGGAGGGCCGATGAGGGATCTCCCCACACCTTTGGTCTCACTGCCAGGACCCCCATTGCCAGAACAAATTTCAGCCTGACTGAGCTCACAACATCCTGTGTTGTCAGTGGGATGCTTAAGCACTGGGACTAGAAAATCTTCAGTACAATATTAAAAAAGTTAACATTGTATTATATTCTTGTGATTATAACAACAGCCTGTATGAATATAGTGCCTTTAATGTAATAAAACCATCTCAAGGTGCTTCACAGGAACATTGGGCTAGATTTTATAGAGGCCTCTACGCGGGATGGGTGGCATGGGGGTGCATGAAGAATGCCCTGGATGAGGCCTGCCATGGACCTCGATGCCGGCAGGGCCCATCCCGATATTGCTGGCGGCGGCAATTATTATTCAAATAAATGTAAGTACCTGCATTAATGACATTCCCATCGCCTCCTGAAGTGTCGCCATGATCCTCATCCCAGCGGCCAGCACGGCCGTGCCTTCTGATCCCATCCAGGGAAATGAGGCACAACACTGGTGGGGGTGGGTAGGGGAGGAGGTATGTTTCTCAGTGCGGAGTGGGGGGGAAACGGGGTAAAATGAATGTCATGGGTGTAAGGGATGGTGGGAAGGGTTATAGTTGAAAATTTGTACAGTTTGGCTGGGGGGAAGGTCAGATTGTGAAGGTTAGTGTTTTTTGGGGGAAAGGGCAAATTATTAATTTAATTGATATGGGGGGTGGGAAAGGGATAAAAGAAATGTTTTTATTTTCTTTCATTCAATGTTTCTTTAAATATTCAAATTTACCAGTAGGGCTAACAGCCCTTTAAAAATGGTGTCAGCACCTGCGTACAGGCAGCTGACGCCATTGCCGGGTCAGATAGCCCGCCCCCTCCATGTGATCGGTGGGGGTTGGGGGGGTGGAATGGCCCGCCCTGGCTTTTTAAATGAGCCACCGCACTTGGAATAAGCATACCCAGCAGAAAGTGGAGAGCATTGATTCATTTATCAATGACTTGTACAAACTCACAGAGGATTTCGAACACAGCAGCTTAGGGGAAGAGCTGATTAGAAACAAGGTTGTGGTCGGTGTATTAGACGACGCCCTTTCAAATCATCTACAGTTGTGGGATGATCTCAAGTTAATGAAAGCGGTTCAGTTGAACAAGAAAGCAGAAGTTGGAAGATTTAATCAATTTGTTGTTCGAGGGGACAGGGAGAGTCCGATCTCGAGAGTAGCAGACTCTACTGAATTTGTTAGGAAAATGAAAGGGAAAAATAGCGGTAAAAGACAGGAAGAGCATTTGGAGGTAGCAGCAACCAATTGCAGTAGATGTGGCTGAGAGAGGCACAAGCAGGAAAACTGCCCAGGCAGAGAAGCAAAGTGTTTTTCATGAAAAAAGGGGCACTTTCAGTCAGCGTGTTGCCGTAAAAAACTAGCGCTGAAAACAATTAAAGGAAAATCATGAGACAGCAAAATATTAATGAAGTACATGATATCCAAAGTGTGGAAATACTTTTTTTAGGGGAAATCCATGGAACAAGTGAGAACTGCTGGATGGCAGAAATTTTTATGAATGGAAACAAGACTAATTTTAAACTGGGTACAGAAGCAGTAGTTTCAGTACTATCAGACTGTGGCTGAAAAAGAAAACTCTCAAACGAACAGGTAGAAAATTATATGGGCCTGGAGGCATTGAGTTGAAGGTAATGGGAGAGTTAAAGTCAACTCTGAGTTACCAGGGAAAGGAAAAGTTAAAAACGGCATACCATATTACTCTAAGGAAGGAAGCAGTCAGTATGTTTGTATACACCTAGGAAAGTCCCACATCCACTTCTCGAAAAATCAAAAAAGGAAATTGAATTAATGACAAAACAAGGAGTCATTTCACCTGTAACAAAACCTGCAGGATGGTCTTCAGGTATGGTTCCAGTGAAGAAACCTAACGGTTTAATTAGAATTTGTGTTGACTTCACACAACTGAAGAATACAGTGCAAAGAGAAATACATCCAATGTCATCAGTAGATGAGAGTTTGGCAAAACTAGGGAGGGGCTCAATCTTTACCAAACTGGATGCTGTCATGCAGGTCCCCACCTGCCAAGAATGACGCATACTAATTTCGCCACATGGACATTAAATTTCAAATTGTTGCTGGGAAGAAGAGAAGGCCTGATACAAGGGATTGCCAAGCCCCCTGGTTGGGAGGACATTTTTGCATATTAACAGACAGGCTTGTAGACAAAGGACCATTCCCTGACCCACCCAATACACAAAGCCAGAAGTGGTTAGACCAGTCACGTGACTACCCTCTGGCCAACTTGGGGAGTTTTAAATTGCAGAGACAGTGTTTGAACTGGGAGAAAGCTCTTTGCTCCTGGATTGAAAAGACCTCCTCTCTGCCTGTCTGCTCTCATCTCTTTCTCATGGAACTCCAAAACCCACTGAAGACACATCAACTCCAAGAGACAAAAATCTCCTCCAGTGAGCAAGGTTTAAGAATAATACTGGGCTCCAACAAAAAACAAGACCATACCTTCAATCAAAGACTCTACAGCGAGCTCGAAGCACAGTAACAAAAAACCCTCTTCAGAGATTGCCTCAAATTTTTCCACTTTATTTTTTCTTCTGCTCTTTTCTGTCCCTATCTGCATGTGTGTATTACGTATGCATGCTAATGTGGGCACTTCGTGTATCTGTTTCTTTATTTTAGAATTGGAAAGCGGTGAACAAGGCTTTATCAAGAAGGAGCTAAAAACACAGTGTGTTTAAAAATAAAACCATGTTACAGTAAGACCAAGTGAAGGTTGAAAGGGACCCCTAGACCCCTTTCTCACCTAGTCGTAACAATGCAAACAGCGGATTTTGGCAATTACCCTTAGATGAGGGATCTGAGCTTCTAACAACATTCGGAACACCATTTGGAAGATACTGTTTTAACAGATTACCATTTGGAATAACATCAGCACCTGAGATCTTTCAAAGGACAATGTCGAGGATTCTGGAAGGATTGGATGGAATTATTTGCCATATGGATAATGTCCTAATCCATGAGGTCAATTAAAAAGAACACGATACTAGATTGCAAGCAGTACTACGAAGATTAGAAGAAGGAGGTCTCACACGGAACGAAAAATGTATTTTTTCACAGTCAATGCTAAAGTTTCTTGGACATATAATAGATGGGTCCAGTATTAGAGCAGATCTACAAAAGACAAAAATGAGAAGGGAATTCCCAGAGCCTAAAAATGTGGAAGAGCTTCAGAAGTTTATGGGAGTGGTGAATAAAGTAGGAAAATTTCTACCCAATTTAGCCATGATCAATGAGCCATTACGACAGTTGTTGAAAAACGACAATATTTGGTATTGGAAAGAACCCCAGCAAGAATCATTCGAGGAAATCATGGAAATGTTAATATCATCGGAGGAGTTTGCCCATTACGACCCAGAGCTATTCACCATCATAGCGGCAGATGCGTCATCTATGGGATTGGGAGCAGACCTATTTCAATGCAGAGAGATAGGAGACGCAGACCTGTATATTTTGCTTCTCGCTCGTTAACAGAAACCAAGCAGAGATACGCAGTAATAGAAAAGGAAGCTTTGGTAGCAACTTGGTCATGCAAAAAATTTTCAGATTACTCTTCTAAATTCCGGCGGATGCAAGCCTAGCCTGTCCAATGTGGGGTTGAGGTTACAATCAGATCAGCCATGATCTTATTGAATGGCGGAGCAGGCCTGAGGGGCTGAGTGGCCTATTCCTGCCCCTAATTCGTATGTAAAGTGAAATGATCAAATAAACTAGATTTGGCCTGTGGGGCTTGTTATGATGTGCATCCTCTTTTATTCATTCATGGGATGTGGGCCTCACCAATAAGGCCAGCATTTATTGCTCATCCCTAATTGTGCTTGAGAAGGTGGTGGTGTGCCACCTTCATGAATACAACAGAGTGGCTTGCTAGGCCATTTGAGAGGGCAGTTAAGAGTCCACCACACCTGATCTATGATAATCTTTAGCTCTTGTCTTCTATGTCTAAGTGTGTAATTGTCTGCTGCCTATTAACATTTGCTTTGATTATTCCATTTTCTGCACTGTACTTGTTTTACAAGATACCCTTCTGAAAAACTAATGGCTTTGATGTAGTTCACCTCCATTATGTACTAGGTTTTTGATCAGTTCAATACAGTGAAAGACACATTTCTGATTAGAGCAATTAATTGCTGTTTTTGTTAAACTGAAGGTTCCTATTATCCCGAGAGAAATGGCTGTATTCATTGTGAAGAAATGTGTAATTCCTTCTTGGATGTGAGTGATGTCCTGGGCCAATTAATACCTGTCAGTGACCAATGAATGAGAAATGATTCAAACTATAGATCCTAATGTGTTGTAGCGATGAAAGTGAAGAGTTGTTTGTTATTCCATTTCACAGGCTAACTAGCCAAAGTAGTTGATTAATGGTAAAGAATGATGATTAATAATTGGTATTAATTATCAGGATTATTAATTACTAACGCAGCTGGCAAATTATCAAAAGTAAATCATGGAGTAGATTAAACATTGAAACTAGAAGGAAAAGTGTAACTGAGCATAAAAATACAAAATGCAATGTTTTTTTTAAAGGAAGTACTTCAATATCTCTGGCAATTTGTAATACAGATTGAAAAGTTATTTGTACAAAATAGAGCAATTTCCGTTTTATAAAGGCAATTGATGCTCCACTTGAATTATTAAATTTTGCCATGAGTGAACTCGTGTTCAAGGTTTAGTTTTGTAGAACTACTGCACTCTGGGGCAGCAGTTTTGTGATAAGATGGGGGAAGGGATGGAGATGGTGGGCCCAGAATTCCCCGCCACTGGCCATCATGTCAGTTCCCTGGCACAGTCCAGACTCCTGGCCATTTTTCAGGAGGCCAGGTCGGGTCTGGAATGGATAACCATTCGCAAGCAGCAGGTAACCTATTGAGCCGATTAAGGGGCCTATTAAGCCCCCTTTCCTGCGCTGACTGGAAAGTAGACTGTGAGGTGGGAGGTGAGATCTGGGGGTGGGGGGCTGGAGCGGGTGGTGCCAGCGCTCCGGATTGTTTTAAAACCTGCCCCTGCTGCCGATGATGAAAAATTGCCACAGCTGCAGGGGTGGGAGGGGGAGTTTTAAAAGCAATTCGGAGTGCTGAGCCCCATTCTGCCACTGGGACACCTCCTCCTTTCTCTAGCCGTGTTTTGGCCACTGCACAAAGGTGGTCTGCCAGCTGTGGCCATTTTTACTTTCATAAATTTTAAAAGTGCTGAGAGGGCACCTCTATCTTGAAGCTCCCTCTCTCTCTCTCTCATCGTAACGGCAGGCTGCAGCTCTTTCACTGTGGAGGCTCTCCTATTGGCCCTCCAGCGTCAGGAGTCTGCCGACCATCATTAATTGGACAGCAAGCATGCCCTTTGTCCATAATTGGCCAATCCTACAAAAATCATGTCAGGTAACTATTCCCGATACAGTGCTGGGTTGGGACCTGGATTTGAACTTGGCATCGGGGTCCAGATCCCAAACGGAAATCCAGCCCGTCTCCTTTCTACAGCAAAGCTTGCAAGTTAGCCATTGTGTGTCTGCATTCTGGCAAAGGGAAACCTTCAAAATAGCAATAGGTTGTGAGTGGCCTTTGAACTTTGTGCCCAACTCCCTCAGGTCGGATCAAACCCTCCTCTTGTTAACATTTGGACTAAACAGTTTATTATGATGGAGTTACTGTGCAATACAGTGGCTTCCCATGAAGAGCAGCAAAACGGTGATTCAATCAATTAAAGTCACTCAAAGAATTAGTTTCACACAATATACTTGTCACATTTCAGGATTTTTGACTAGTTTTGCATGGGGAAGAATATTATGATTTATATTCAAAATGTTGTCTTTTAAATCAAATCCAGCCTCCAAAGGATTAAAACGATTACCGAGCTGCTGGTAAGATGCTATCAGTCTTTTTGAATAAAAATATGGTTTTACTGCTTCTGCACTTGTTGCAGAATGCTTATTAGTATTTTCCACTGAGAGACAAATGCAATGTTTAGTTCTGTGCCACCTGCCCTTTCCGATGTGGATTATTTGCAACCAAACCAGAAGAAACAACCTTGACAGCTGCTGAAACATTGCTTTAGCCATCTCCTGAGCCACAAATATCTATTTCTCCATCTGAGTAGGAACACCACCGCCCATGCTCAACCGTACAACTACTCATGTTGCCTTGAATAAAAAGACTCACACTCAATCCACTACCCTCCTATTCCCACAGAATTATTCTTCACATTTACAATTAATATACTTGTTTATCCATCTACTGCTTGATACAACATTACCACTTTCTTACCAGCTCCCTCCAAGCTTGGCTGGAAGGATATCCTGGTTGCTGCTTGGGGTGCTGCTGCCCTTGGCACAACAGAATACAGAGGACGGAACTTTTAAATGAAAGGAAAGATAACCGATATGAGAATCACAGCTTGTGGCACACATATATTTATTTAAAAACTTACCATTCTTTGTCAGGTGGTGTCCAGATAATTATCCTGCCCCATTACCTGCAAAACAACAACCGTTTCTGACTCTCCAATGGGATTTTAACTGTGCCTGCACCTTTAACAATGCCGGTGCCTTTAAATTGTACCCAACAGGAAGTTTGGGCTCTGTGACCCTGCTCTACGCACAAAGCATTTCTGGTTCACGCATGCATAGTGCTCCCCATCAGCACTGGGAGAGGAAAATCAAAAGGCGATACTATTGTTACACCCCCAGGTTATATTATCATATGATTAGATGTTGGGAAGTTTGAGAACATAAGATGCTGGACCACACACAGGAGTTACCAGCCAAGTATCAACCTGCTTCCTCCACCTATTCCTGGAAATACTGCCATCCCACACTGCTGTTGTGGGACCCTTAACAATACATCACATGTCAAGGTACAAGTAATATTATATGGTGGCAGTGGTGGGATCTATTTTTTTTCTGAAGACCACCGATCATAATATCATATCATGGTAACTCCCAAAGATACAGCAAAAAGAAAAGAACAAGCACTAGCAAGCTGCCTACCTGAGTGGTGAAAATCTAGCAGGAGAACTCATTGCAAAAGACCTCAGAACAATGCAGTAAGTGAGAACATAGCCAGAACTCTGGGAAGTTGGAGCTCTCTAAGTATAGCAAGAGCACATCTGAACACGTCTCACTCTGTCAGACTTCACCCACAACTAATTGGTCATGTGTGACTCAACATCACTTCCTCTGATAATGTTCTTGCAGTCCTTAATTTGGTCTGCCCTTAAGGTCATCCCACAACAATTGCCAGCGTCTACTGTCAGCGATAATTTTTTAATAATTCGTTCCAGGATGTGGCCATCATCAGCATGCTGGTATTTATTGCCCATTGGTGGTTGCACTGAACAAGCAATGGTGCACCCTCTTGCAACTACTGGTGGCATTTTAATACAACTGAATGGCTTGTTAGGCTGTATCACTATGCTGGTGTGGGATTGGAGTCAAATAAAGGCAGAACAGATAAAGACGGCAGGTTTCCTTCCTGAAGGGACATTTGTAAACCAGTTGGGCCTTTACAACAATCTGACAGCTTCATGGTCACTGTCACTGATAGTTTTTTTTAAACTGAATTCCAAATTCTCAAATTGACTTAGTTATTTGAACTCTCAGGGCTGGATTTTCAAATGCCGGCGGGGTCGGGACTGGGTATGGGCGTGATTTAAAAATCACAGTCCTGGAGGTTACCTCTAGACCCCAACGCCTCCAGGACAGACTTCTAACTTTAAAGTGAGGGCAAGGGTGGAGGGAGGAAACAGGGAACCTGCTCGTTTCCAATTAACAGCCCGTTAAGCTGATGGAAGAGTTTGTTAAGGGGCCGGGGTGGTCGGGACTGCCATTTTCAATTTGTATTTCGGTGAGCATGAGCAGTCTGCTGCACAAAAGTGTACGGCTGTCGGGTTCACAGTGGGCCGAAGGAAAACCTTTGTTTATGTAACATTAAAACTTATGAGGCCTTTGGGAATCTTGTGACGGATCACGGCCATAACCTTAGATTTGGATTTTTCAACAATGTCTTCCTTTTTAATGCTGCTAACCCTCTAAGGAACTGCCTGCTCTCTTCGACAAGGCAGTGGCAGGCCCCATCATGGTTGCTGTCTGCCTTTGCTGCTCGTACTCTGCAGGCAGTTCCCACCTCCTGGAGACGCTTGCCAATACTAATTGGGCGCTGAACTCGCCTCCTGTTCAATTAGGAGGTAAACGACAGGCCGCAGGTCAGGACCCAGAAAAATTATCTGGGCTTTGGGTTCCCGACCTCTTTTTGAAAATTCAGCCTCATTCTCTGGAATATTATTCCAGGCTCCTGGATTATGAGTCCAGGAACAAAGCTGCTACACTCCCATGGCAAAGATCTGTAGTTATTAGAGTCATTATTAAGGTCAGAGCGTTGTAAAGTGCCCAGTAGAAAGATGGGATGCTGCCCCTCAAGCCTGCAATGAGCTTCACTGGAACCACATAGAAGGTCAAAGACAAGGGTCACCAGCAAGTTGGCCCAGTGTCCTGTGCCAAGCTATGAAGTGCATTATGGAAGCAACTACAAAAATACTCTGAGAGGGAATGAAGGTAACATTTGATTATGAAAGACAGCAGTCACACAAGGGGAGGAAGCTGAAAGGAAATATATTGGGGAAAAGGGTAGAGAAAGGAAAGTATAAATAATAAAAAGGGAGAAAATTTCAAGGACAAAGGAATAAATAAAACTAGTGTGAAACAATATTGTAGCTGTGTAACGTACAGGCTACAGTTGTAAATGTTATTTGCGTACTTCTAATCTATTTATTTTGGCTATATTATTCTTACAAATACTACTTACAGCCTGGAAGCTTAAATAATATTCGGGGAAAAATCAGGTACCAAAATGCATTTATTATGGATGAATGGAAGCTGAATCATACTGGAAAATTCCACTTGTCAACTCACCAGGGACAACTGCCTTGCTTGTCAAAGCTGCAAAACAACTTGTCTGTTTTGTTTACACCAATACATCTTTAGCTAAATCTCAGCCTATTCTGATTCTATTTTCGTCTCCAGTTCTTTATGACCTGTTGCAATTCATCTTCATCGATCACAGATGTATGTTGTTGCTTTCCCATGCACTCTAATTAAAATTGAAACAGTATTGGCAAGTAAAATGTTAATTCGGATACCTGAAGGACGCATTGGCCTTTGAGGGATTGCAGCATGGGTCTACCAGAATGATACCTGGTCTCCAAAGGTTAAATTACGAAGACAGATTATACAAACTAGAGTTGTATTCCTGGAATATAGAAGGTTGAGGGGTAATTTGATTGAAATGTTCCAGATATGAATGGGAACAGATAGGGTAGATAGAGAGAAAATAATTTCACTGGTTTAGGAATCTAGGACTAGGGAGCATAGTCTAAAAATTAGAGCCAGACCTTTCAGGAGTGAAATTAGGAGACACCTCTATATACAAAGGGTTGTAGATGTTTGGAAATCTCTTCCACAAGTGGCAATTGATGCTAGATTTAAAACTGAGATTGACATTGTTTGTTAACCAAAGGTATTAAGCGATATGGGGCAAAGGCAGGTATATGGAGTTAGGTCACAGATTAGCTATGATCTCAGGAACAGCCTTAAGGGGCTAGATGGCCTACTCATGTTCCTATGTTCCAAAGAAGGGAAAACTGGGCCTATTTAACAACAACTGAAGCTTTACATAAATGAGTCCAACTGATTAAATATCAGTTTCACTCTGGAATGAAGGTACAGCAACTATAGGAAATAAATTCTTTTTCTTTAAAAAAAATGATGTAAATAGTTTGGAACCACCCAGGTATTGAATTTTGAGTCGCTGGGGAAATTAAATTACCTGACCTTTGACTCACAAGGAAGCCTTTGGCAGATGTATTTGGTTGATGGGAAAACCAGTCCGAGTTATTAAGTATGTAGAATCTTGTGCTGGGAGATAACATGAGCAAATAATCTAGTTTGTAGGTAATTACAAGCATATGCTACTGCTCCAATAGCTGCTTTCCATCACTGCACGGATTATCTGTGGCAAGAAAAGGATAATGGTCTGCATAAGTGTGTCACATTCTGTTATCCAGTAATACGTGATTAAATTTTCTTTTTTATGTGCAAATAATTCTTGACAAATAAACTGAGTTATAGTAGTTTTGCCAGTATTTAGTCATTCCAAAATTGTACCAGGAATTGGCTTTCTTTTTGTCAGGTCAAATTCTGTCATGGTTCAACCTGTCATATGTAGCTGATTAATTCTCTTTCGTGATTGTGAAACTTGATATTAGAAAAGACTGTACATTTAGAAAGCTGCTTATTAATACACTTCCTATACCTGATCACTTTTAATCTAAGCTTGACATTCCACTAGGGAGACCAAAATTTATAACTGGCAGAAAATTAGTGTGTTGCGGGGGGTGAGGTGGAGTGGGCAGGGGGAGTGGAGGCTGATCACACTGGCTTGGAGGCCGCAAAAAGTTGGTTCCTGTCCCTGTTTAGTATGAAATATATGAACAGTCAGCACAACCTATGCTCTTCCTTGGCAGCTTGTCTAACAGAAGATGTGAAGTTAGAGCTCACAGCCATCAGTCAAAGGCAGCCAGCCCTTCTTACACGGGAGGTGCACTGTGGCTGCAATCAGCTTTGTTTTGAACACCACTGAAATGGTGGGCAGAAGATACTGGAAGGGCTCCCTGATTTTCAGATGCAGCTTTGGAGGAGCTGGTTGAGGAGGTCGGAGCTCCCCTTTCCACCTAGCACAAGGAGGTATCCTGGCTAGCCTCATGGTAACAATAGACAGATGTGGCAGAGCAGGTCAGCGGCAGAAACATTGCTCTAAGGAGATGGCTGCAATGCAGAAAAAAGTCCAATCATCTGATGAGGGCTGTCAAAGTAAGATGGTTAATTCGTATCTCTCATCACCTCTCTGCTTAGCCCTGCATCACCTGTAGCCTCAGCACTCATTCTCCCCCCTTTCTACAATTCTGCTCCAATCATTGCATTGCATTTCACATTACCTCCTGCTGCAGCTAATTCAGCCCTCTGCACTTATCACTGTCCTCATTATCATTACACCTCACCTCCTCAGACGTCTGCCATCTTTCACACATCAACAGCAATATTCAACCCTGACATGCACATCTTCTAAACATCGCAATCGCCTAACACTAAAATACCCTTCTTTCTTGTAGGACAGCAGGCAGCTACAGAAGGAGGCCAAGCATCTATGCACATGCTGTTCCCTCTGGGAGAGAGTACAGCAGTCTGGCTTTTGAGGAGGCTGGATAATTTTTAGCCAACTCACCCTCTTTCCTTCTTGTGGAATAAACTTAGGATCATACTGGATTTTTTTGCTTGTAAAACTCTGAATTTAAAATTGGTAAGAAATCAGACCAGCAAGATATACTTTAAATTCTGTTTCTAAGATATGCATTAAACAATGGCACTGTGCTATATCAAAACTTCAGTTCACTGCTAGGAATAATTTTGATAGTATAATTAACATTGAGCTTTTAAGCCTAACCTAAGATTCAAGGATGAAGAAATGTAATCACTTAAAAGCTGATCACTGACTGGCAGCGCAAAGAGCATTGGCAAACAAATTTACAGCACCAGGAAATATACCCATCATGCTAGACTGTACACACCAGTAAAAACAAAGAATCTAATCTGTACCTTCTGACAAGCACGCCAGTTAAATCAGATGTGTATTTGCTGCCATAAATCTAAGAGTCTCTGGATTTTCAGAGAGCACAAATGCACTTCTACTGCTAAAACTCTAAGGGACGTGATATTCCTGATAAGAATAAGTCTTAGAAACATATCTGCTTGCACCAATGCATGTGGAGGGGTAGGTTTATATGTGTGTTGTTACGGAATTTCCATTTTTTGTGTTTAAGCTCAGGAATCTATATTTTTAAAAACTAAAAAAGGATTTAATGGATATTGAAATATCTGGATATAGCTGAATTTTATGGATGATTTTTTTAAAAGGAAGGTAAACAAGAGGTTCTTGGTTTGGACCTGTGGCGGTAGGCAGGGGCCCTTAAGTGTCCGTTAATTGGCCACTTAAGGGCCTTGATAGACTGGGGCGGGTGGGCCGTTTTTCACCGCCGCCACCCTGCCTAAAATGGCGGCAGAGGCAGGAGTGGGTCGGGAAGGGCCCCCGAGCCTCCCACTCCATTTTACATCCCCCAGCCACAAGCCCAATCTCTGGAGGGGGATGGGGGGGATGAAAAATTCCAGCCGTTAACTCTGTTTTTCTCTCTCACAGATGCTGCCTGACCTGCTGAGTATTTCAGCATTATCTGTTTCTATTTCAGATTTTGAGAATCCACAATATTTATTTTTTGTAGGCTTTGTTCTCATTGCTTTTATTGTCAAATAGTCTGCTAAAAAGGTGCACAAACTAAGAATGCACCTGAAATCTGCTACCACCAAAGGAGGTAAGCAGGGAGAATATTAGAGAACGAGGGAAAAAAACCTGTACAAAACATTGCAGAATATAGAAATGCCATTGTGTGGTGACAAAAGGATATTATCGCCTTGAATAAAGGCAGGAAACCAAAAATATGCCGTTTGTAAAAAGTGAACAGTATAGTGCTTAAGTATTTGGAAATGAACTAGAAGTGGCTTAAATAGAACAATTGAATATTTTCAATTCAGTTCAGCACTTATTCCTAGATGATAATACATGATGTATGTTATGGTGCATATTTCATGTAACACTGGTCCAGGAAATTAGTCAGACATAAATCTCAAATAGCATGTTACAATAAGGTCCATAACGTTTTAAACCATGAAACAATATTCTTCCTCAGCGAATTTGCTGCATTACTCAATTATTAGGAATATGTACTGTTTGTATTTCACACAGAATACCATTTTAGCAAAAAATGTTAAATGCTTTAAAGAGGATATTGGGTTTGAACTTTCTACATGCCATGATTTCTACAACAGATTAGTGACATCTTGGGGTGGAAATTCCAATCAACGTAGTTCACATATGAATGCCTGACATGCTCATGCTACATTCCAGTGAGCACTATTTTTAGGCAGACATTAACATCTTTAGAAAAATAATTTGAGCAGGATTGTAGAATGTCATTTGGAATTTCTATCCTCTTCTTACTGTGCTTAATCATTTGACTGGATTGGTTTTAAGTTTCACTGTTTAGTTGCTTCTATGATAATTGAACTTTATTTTAAGAACAAGATGAAACTTACCTGCATTTTCTCTAATTTGCTGTACTATCCTTAGTTTGCAGCAGGTGTACCATATTTGATGAAGCATTTAGTCGGTAACTTATCTCTGCCATCAGGTGAACATGATTCCTCCTGGTAAAAGCATCACAACGGTATGCACAGTAGACTGACTGTGGCACTTGATGTGAACCTTACCTTTAATCGTTTTTAATCACACAGGAACCAGCAAAATAAACTGAAGTGACGACCTTTTAAAATGCAGTAAATTAACTTCCTTTTTGGTGCATTATCTAAGTTGAGTGTTAGCTGGAGGAATTTTAGAAGCAAATTCAGCTTTAATCTAAGTTACTTTGAAGTACTAGATAAACAAACTAAATACATCATCTTACATAACTCTGTGCACGCAAGTCATTTATAACAACACATTTCATAAAAACCTATTTCAGTTCAGAAGAAATTCTTGGGTTTTCTTGTGAAAGTTTGTTTTCTATGCTCTAATCTTTTTTTATAACTCCCATTTTCAGACAAGGCCTGGAAAATAATACTTCATTGTGTTGCAGGCTGTCTTTGCATATTATTACACACATGACTGAACTTTCACTGAGGCTGAATAAGTAGGCAGTTATTCACAGATTTAATCGTTTTTAAGCTTGAAATCCCTGAAGCATACAAATGGTCTTCTTTGCACTGCCTAGAAAATACTCTAAAATGTTTCTTTTACTAATTAGGTATTAAGACTAGGATATTGTTTTAACCAGTCTATTTGTGTACTGGGTAGCTTTAAATTTGTTGGTGTTGTTTAATCCAAAATAATAGTTGACAATGCAAGTTGTATGATTTCCCTGAAAAGATGATGGACTTTAATAATGTTCTTTATCATAGTATATTAAATCATCTGTTGTTGGTATAAGTCACTTCTGAGATGTTGACATGTTTTCATATGATGACTTAGCTTGCAGATATAAGCCTACAAGCACTGAACACATTTCCCTGAAAGTAGTAACCCATTTGAGCCCATAATAGCTAGGCTGTCCTGTTGGTTCCCTTTTTTTTGTAATCCAGACCCCAGACAGAAATTCGATCAAGAGTGCTCAAATCATACAGACCTTCATGTGTCAGATTTGACTCAGTTCAAATCTTCTGTTGCCAGGCATGTCATGTTGGAGCCAATTCAATCTCAAAGACTCCACTTAATAAAACTCAAGGAAGAAAGGCACTTGTTGGTCATTAGACAATTGATAAAATTTGATATTGATTTGAGACCTTGTTAGGCAGTCAGTAGGCATCAAGAACCTTTTACAAGGGGTGCAGAAAGTTTTAGGCACATAAAGAGGCCACTTGGCCCATCATGTCTGTGCCAGCAGAAAAACGATCCACCTATTCTAATCCCATCTTCCAGCATTTGGTCCGTAGCCCTGCAGATTACAGCACTTGAGGTGCATATCCAGACTCTTTTTGAATGAGTTGAGGGTTTCTACCTCAACTACCCTTTCAAGCAGTGAGTTCCACACCCCCACCACCCTATGGGTGGAAAGGGTTTTCCTCATCTCCCCTCTAATTTTTCTACCAATCACTTTAAATCTATGCCCCCTAGTCACTGACCTCTCTGCTAAGGTGAATAGACTCTTCACCCCCACTCTATCCAGGCCCCTCAAAATCTTGAACATTTCAATCAGATCCAATCCAAGGAGAACAACCCCAGCCTATCCAATCTTTTCTCATAGTTGCATTTTTGCAGTTCTGGAACCTACCTCGTAAATCTCCTCTGTACCCTCTCCAGTGCAATTACATCCTTTCTGTAATGAAGTGACCAGAACTGCACACAGTACTCAAGTTGTGGCTTAACCAATGAGTTATACAGTTCCAGCATAACGTCCCTGCTCTTATATTCTATACTTTGGCTAATAAAGGAAAGGATTCCATATGCCTTCTTAACCACCTTATTGACCTGTCCTGCTACCTTCAGGATTCTGCTGTTGTCATTTGGTTGAGTTAAGAAACAATAGAAGAGCCATTATGCTACTTTATATGTGTTTTATTGGCTACCAAATAGTGGAAAAGAAATAGAAGAGTAGATTTGCAATGAAGTTATGGATAGGTGCATGAACTATAAAGAATTCATAATGGGACGCTTTAATTACCCAAATATTGAATGAGGCAGTTATTGTTGTCAGGCAAGCCCCCCCCCCCCCCACCTGCCAAGACTGAGGCACACACTATTTCGCCACATGAACATTAAAACTTAAAATTGCAAGCCCCTGACTGGAAAGGCATTTGCATAGTAACAGACAGTGTTGGAACAATGGGGACCCAGTCGTTGCTTCACCAATACACAGTTAGTCACATGACTAACTGGCTGTTGCAGATGTTTGAACTGAGAGTTTTAAATTGGAGAAAACAGTGTTTGAAATCAGAAAGCTCCAGGCTCCTGGTTTGAGAACATCTCTCTCCTGTCTGCTCTCATCTCACTCACACCAGCTTCGGAAACCACTGAAAACACGAGAACCTCAAAGAGAGAAAAGTCTCCTACGTTGAACAAGGTTTAAGAAGAATACTGGGCCCCAATGAAAAGTAAGAGCTGCCTATAATCAAAGACTCTAAGGCGAGCTGGAACCACAGAAACAGTAACCAAAAACCCCCTTTAGCGACTGACTCAAACCTTTCACCTTATATTTTCCTCTCCGCTTTTCTGTCCCTATCTGCATGTGTGTATTGCGTGTGCATGCTAGTGTGGACACATTGTATATCCGTAGGCGTTAACTGTATTAGAGTTTACGTTTAAGGTTTAATAAATTTCACTTTTCCCCTTTAAACCGAAGAAAGCTTTTAATGCTCATTTCTTTTCCTTATAATTGGAAAGCTGTGAACAAGGATTCACAAAGGGGAGCTCATAACACAGTGTGTTTAAAAATAAAACCCTGTTATAATACAACCAGGTGCAGACAGCAAAAGACCCCTAGACACCTTTCTCACCTGGTCATAACAGAAATTTGAATGCTAGCGTCTGGAATTTTACTACAGCCAAACGAGCAAAATTGGAAGTGGGAAGCCAAATTGTTCCCAATCAAAAAAAGAGCAAGTTTTCGATACAGGTTTTCTTGTGGTTGTATGTGATTGAATACTAACATGTCTACAACTGAAGCTAGTAGCTCTCCAAGCCAGGGTGAAGTAACTTGGGATAAGTTGAAAGCACTGTCTATGGAGGAGTTGAGAAAATTGGTGAGTAGTGTGGGATCACTGTACGTGGCAAGGCTAGGAAGTCTGAACTCTTAAGGCTAGTGGCCAACCATTTTTCCCTTGAATCTGAAGAAGCAGAAGCAGGGTTAGAAGCAGATTCCAACAGGGTATTGTTAGCAAAGATACAATTGGAACAGAGGAAACTTGAATTTGAGGAAAGGGAAAAAGAGAGAGAGAGGTAGGAGAGGGAGAAAGAGAGAGCCTCCAAAAAGAACATGAAGAAAATGAAAGGCAGGAGAGAGAGAAAAAGAATATTCTGGAAAGAATCGGAAGAGAGAGAGCTGAAGTGGCTTGAGTTAGCTAGGGGGTGACAGAGTAACCCCAGTTAAAGCATGGCCAATACGGACGAGCACAATTCACGGCTGGGTACGAGATTGCTAAAACACGCTCAATTAATTCCAAAATTCAATGCGGAAGGTGTGGAAGTGTTTCTCGTGTCTTTCAAAAAACTGGCAAGGCAGCTGAGACCTGGTCCCTTTTAATAAAAAACAAACTAACTGAAAAAGCCCATGAGGTTTATTCCTTGTTGCCAGATGAGAGTTCATCAAATTATGAACTGATCAAAAATGCTATCCTTGGGGCATATGAAAAACCCGAAGCCTTTCGCCAAAAGATTCAGCTTTCAAAAAACAAGCAAATCAAACTTATCTGGAGTTTGAAAGAAGTAAGCAGCTGTCTTTTGACCAGTGGCTGAGGGCTTTAAAAATACAGCACAGCTATGAGACTCTCAGAGAAGTAATCCTGTCAGAATCCTGTCTCCCACTCTCAATAAAGACCCATGTAGAGGAGCAGCGGATTCAGGGAGCCTGGCAAGTGGCCATTCTGGCCAATGAGTTTTCTTTAATTTTTAAGTTGGTTTCCCAGGGGAGAACCTTTCCTAATCACCCCAACAAATCTGAAAAGGACGGTGGGAAAGTGATATCTGCCCAGGTAGTCCTGGAAGAGAAAGGAAAGCAGGAGATACAAGGGGCCCTCCTCCAGCCAAAAAGGAAGGTACTGTGAGCAAGAGTGAGACCCGGAGACCTGTGTGCTTTCATTGTAATAAGGCAGGGCATTTAAAAACTGATTGCTGGAAACTAAAGGGGAAACTGGTAGGGTTAATCAGGCCACACCCACTCAGTGAAGACGAGGGCCTGATGCAAAACACAGAACAAGCTGTGGCTTTAACTGCTGTAAGAGTGCAACCCAGGGAGCTTACTACAGCCAGTGCGGGAAAAGTTAATAGGGATCCTGAAGGTTATCAGGGTTTTGTATCTGAAGGGAAAGTAACCCCATCTCCCTCAAGTGGGGCAAGCAAGCCCATAGTAATTCTCAGGGACACAGGGGTGACTAGATCCCTTTTACTGGGAAAAGGCCTGACCTTTCCCCCATAGAGTGCAGTGAACACCAGATTGGTGGTGAATTTTATTGGAGGACAGTGTATGCCTGTACCTGTACACTGGGTGCACCTGGAGTGCGACCTCGTTTCAGAACCGGTGACTGTAGGGATTGTCCCTAGTTTGCCTGTGGATGGGGTTGACCTGCTCCTACATAATGATCTGGCAGGGGTGAAGGTGGTAGCCCTCCACCCCCCCCACAATAGTGAAAGAAAGACTGTAGGAGGTCAGAGAGACAGGACGGTGGCAGGAGACGGTCCCCTGCAGAGTCCCTGAATGTGTAGTGGATCAGGCCATGATCAAACCAACTCCCCCAGAGGAGACTGCATTGGCACTGCAGGCAAATGACCATGAGGTCTGCCTGTCCGAGACTTTCTTTGGAAAGTTAGGAGACCCAGGGAATGAATTAAATGGATTTTCCGCAGCTGAGGCTCAGCAAGCCAACCCAATATTGCGAGAGTTATCACAGGCTGTCCAGTCTGAAAGTGAAGCAGAGGGAGTCCCCGACTGCTACTATTTAAAGAATGAGTTACTGATGAGGAAATTGAGTTCTCCTCACTGACCTGACGGCAAGGAGTGGACAGTCGTTCACTAGTTAGTGGTGCCATAGAGGTACCGGGGAGAAATATTAAGAAGGGCCCACGAGACTACAGTGGCTGTACATGCCAGTATACAAAAGACCAAAGCCCGCATAAGACAGCAGTTTGACTGGCCAAAACTCCACAAAGATGTGGTGGAGTACTGCAGGAATTGCCACATGTGCCAAGTTGAGAGGAAACCCCAACCTTCAGTGAAACCTGCACCGCTAAGTCCTGTACTGGTATTAGGAGGATCCTCCAGCAGAGGGCTGATGAACTGTAAGAGACCCCCCGCTGAGAACAAAAGGGGACAGGCAAGCACATGGCACACGATGAAGAGGGCATGTTAAGGGAAATCTGGGAGGAATCCCAGATGAAAACGCCTACTGTCTGGTCAACCAATCTCGAAAAATGTGAAAGCTTAGACCCCACATCCTCCTATGTAAATGCAGACTCTAAAAGCACCCCACCAAAGTTGCTAACAGCAGTTACAGGAACTTGCAGAGACAAAGAGAGCCCTCTAGGGGGCACATAAACCATGAGCGTGATGCCTCAACTCGTTGAAGTGTCACAGGAGAGTGCAGTTAAGTCTGCACAAATACCTGCAGTTAGAAGTGACCCAGAGAACAAAGGGAAGAGTACCAAAGACTCCTCCTCCACAGTCAGAGGAAAAGGGAACCATCCATCCCCTGGCGCGTAATCTTTGCATGACTCAGAGTTCAAGATAGACCCGCCCCCTACTAACTATTCTGAAAAAAAATGAGAAAATTAAAGCAGCCCTGGCACCAAGAACAGACCATTTTTAATAATCTTTAAGATTGGTGAATGAATGGAAATGAATGAGAGAAATGCATGATTTTTCTTTTTGTATCTTATATTTCTCTCAAACCCTGTAATGTAATGCATAATTTTTCTTCACATCGCATTTCATTCCCCTGGGTTTGGAGGTGTCAGGCGAGCCCCCCCACCTGCCAGGACTGAGGTGCACATTATTTCACCACATGAACATTAAAACTTAAAATTGCAAGCCCCTAACTGGAAAGACATTTGCATAGTAACAGACAGTGTTGGAACAATGGGGACCCAGTCGTTGCTTCACCAATACACAGAAGAAGTGGTCAGACCAGATTTAGTCACATGACTAACTGGCTGTTGCAGAGGTTTGAACTGAGAGATTTAACTTGGAGAAAACAGTGTCTGAAATCAGAAAGCTCCTGGCTGCTGGTTTGAGAACATCTCTCTCCTGTCTGCTCTCATCTCACTCACACCAGTTTCAGAAAACATTGAAGACACGAGAACCTCAAAGAGAGAAAAGTCTTCTATGTTGAACAAGAGTTAAGAAGAATACTGGGCCCCAATGAAAAGGAAGAGCCACCTACAATCAAAGACTCTACAGCAAGCTGGAACCGCAGAAACAGTAACCAGAAATCCCCTTCAGAGACTGCCTCAAACCTTTCACCTTATATTTTCCTCTCTTCTTTTCTGTCCCTATCTGCATGTGTGTATCGCGTGTGCAATCTAGCGTGGATGCGTGGTATATCTGTAGGCGTTAACCATATTAGAGTTTAAGATTACGGTTTAATAAATGTCACTTTTCTCCTTTAAACTGAAGAAAGTCTGTTTATGCTCATTTCTTTGCCTTATTATTGGAAAGCTGTGAACAAGGATTAATAAAGGGGGAGCTCAAAACACAGTGTGTTTAAAAATAAAACCCTGTTACAATAAGACCAGGTGAAGACAGCAAAAGATCCCTAGACACCTTTCTCACCAGGTCGTAACATTGTGTTAAGAGCAGAGAGGGGAAGGAATTTCTGAAGTGTGTTCAGGAGAACTTTCATGATTAGTATGCTTTCTGCCCAACAAGGAAGGAGGCATTGTCAGCTCTAATCCTGGGGAATGAAGTGGGTCAAGTGGAGAATGTAACAGTGGGGGTGCATCTTGGTAATAGTGATCATAATATAAGGTATAGATTAGTTATGGAGAAGGACAAGGCGCAATCAAGAATAAAAATACTTAAGTGGAGGAGGGTTAATTTCAGTAAATTGACGAGGGATTTGGCCTGGGTAATTTGGATTTAAAGGCTGCCAGACAGAAATGGAATGGAGCAATGGCAGCCTTTAAAGAGGAAATGGTTTGGGTACAGTTTAGATATATTCATACAAGGGGGAAAGGTAGTGCAATCAACAAAAAAGCTCCCAGGATGTCCAAGGAGTTAGACAGTAGGATGAGGTAGAAAAAGGTGATGTATAACAGATGCCAGCTTGATAACACAAGGGAGAATCAGGCTGAATATAAAAAGTACAGAGCAGAAGTGAAAAAGAAAATAAGGGGACAAAGAGGCAGCACGAGAATAGATTGGTGGCTAACAAAAGAGGGAATCCAAAGGTCTCCTATAGGTCTTTTATACCCATATTAACAGTGAAAGGGTTGTCAGAGAGTGGTAGGGTGATTCGGAACAAGCATGTAGATCTATTAATGGAGACAGAATGCATGGCCAAGGTACGAAATGAATAATTTGCATTGGTGTTTACCATGGAAGAGGTATTTTCCAAAGCTACAGTCAATGAGAAGGTTGTCAGGAAACTGGATGAGATTAAAAATAAAGAGGAGATACTAGAAAGGCTGGCTGTGCCTAAAGCAGATAAGTCACCCAGTCTGGATGCGATACATCCCAGGTTACTGAAGGAAGCAAGGGTGCAAATTACAGAGGCACTGGCCACAATCTTCCAATCCTCCTTATATACAGAGGACTGGAAAATTGCAAGTATTATACCCTTGTAAAAAAAAAGGGAGAAGGATAAACCTGGCAATTACATCCAGTCATTTTGACATTGGTGCTGGGGAAGCTTTATGAAACAATAATCCTGGAGAAAATTAACATCACTTGGACAAACTTGAGCTAATAAAGGAGAGCCAGCATGTATGTGCTAAGGGCAAATAGTGCTTGACTAATTTGATTCAGTTTTTTTGATGAAGTTAGGAACAGAGGGTGAACGAGGGCAGTGCAGCTGATCTTGTGTATAAGGACTTTGATACAGTACCATATATTAGGCTTGTTAACAAAGTGGAAGCCCATAGGATAAAAAAAGGCAGTAGCGCCATAGATGTAAAATTGAATAAAAGATAGAAAACAGAGTGTTGTAATTAATGACTGTTTCTCAAACTTGTAGGAGGTACACAGTTCCCTCGGGTTCAGTACTGGGACCACTGCTGTTTCTAATTTACATTAATGACTTGGACTTGGGGGTATTGGGCACAATTTCAAAATTTGCAGATGCCAGGAAACTTGAAAGTGTCGTAAACAGTGAGGAAGATAGGAATAGACTTTAAGAGAACATAAACAGACGGGTGTAATGGGCGGACACATGGCAAGAGATGAAATTCAACTCAAAAAAAGTGTGACATTTTGGCAGGAAGAATAAGGAGAGACAATACAAGCTAAACAGTATAATTTTCAAGGGAGTGCAAGAACAGACAGACCTGTAGGTATTTATGCACAAATCTTTGAAGGTGGCACGACAGGTTAACAAAGCAATCAATAAAGCATATAGGAACCTGAGCTTCATAAATAGTGGCACAGAGCACGAAAGTCAGGAAGTTAGGCAAAATCTACAGAAAACATCAATTTGGCTCCTTCTGGAGTATTGTGTCCCATTCTGGGCACCACATTTTAGGAAAGATGGGGAGAGGGTACAGAGAGATTTACTAGAAAGGTTCCAGGGATGGGAGATTATAGTTATGTGGATAGACTGGAGAAGTTTGGATTGTTCTCCTTAGAACAGAGAAGGTTAAGAGGAGATTTAAGGAAGGTATTTAAAATCATGAAAGGTTTAGATTGCCGAATTTCACTTGTCTGCTATATGAGCTTCTGACTCAAAATTTAACTTTCAGTATTGTGATTCACCACTGTGATGTTAAATCCATGAAGCACCTGACCACCCGACTTCTTTTGCTGGTGTTCCCTTTCCTCAGGCACCAACTTCCTCAAAACTGCCTGACTTTGACTGAAACTTAGCTCCCTTTACCCCCTTGCTAAGTTCCACTCTTATCTATTCAATCATAGCCAGAGTATTTTAAGCATTGCTTCTCTTCCCACCCCATGCTAACATTTCCAGCACCCACCAAAGATCTATGTTTGGTCCTCTGCTCTTCCACATCTAAATGTTTCCATTTGGCAGCATCATCCTCAGATTTCTGGGTGAGCTTTCATATGTACGGTTATGCCACCTGGCTCTAATTCTCCACCACCTCTTTTGTGCACTCCACTCAGTGCTGCCAGACTAAATGTCCGAATCCAGTCTTGGATACGTCCAACAATGAGTAGAATGAAGTCACGTCCTCCACTTGTGCCACTAATTCCATGCCCTTGGTGTTGTCAGTATCTCCCACCCTGGACACTGTTCAAACCCGAATGGAAATTAAGACCTGGTATCCTTACAAACCTTCCCTTAAAAGTGCAAAATATATGCATGACTGCTGCCAGGATACCAGCATTGATCTGCATGATGTGCTGGGTATGGTCACAAACCAGTTGGACATTGAAGAAATGGAATATCTTCCGGTTGCAGTACATCTCAGAATTTGCATGCAGCATTCACAAAGTGACATGTGCACTCAATGGCACCCTGCACCACGGGGAAGACTGCAGTCCTGGCAAAGCTATATGCTCGCTCCGTTGGTTTCTCTCTGATAAGAGAGAATAAAACATATTCAGCTCTCCTGGAAAACAGAGCTTCGGTGACCTCCTTTATGCAACGTGGATGTTGAACTGCAAGGTGTTGTAAATATTGCTGGCCTGGAAGAAGCCAGGCACTTAAAAGTTCATGGCCGTGGTCACCTCCATAGCCACCGGGAATGCCGTCCTTACCCTGCTCTGAGGCTGCAGTTTCGGCTGCAAAAGGTGACAGATTTCAGTGAGCACCTCCTTAATTGTTTTTGTTTATTCATTCACAGGATGTGAGTATCGTGGCAAGGCCAGCAATTGTTGCCTATCCCTAATTGCCCTTGAGAAGGTGGTGGTGAGCTGCCTTCTTGAACCACTGACTCCGTGTGGTATTGTTAGGGAAGGAGTTCCAAGATTTTGACCCAGCGATAGTGAAGGAATGGCAAATATAGTTCCAAGTTAGGATGATGTATGACTTGGAGGGGAACTTGCAGCTGGTGGTGTTCCCATGCATCTACGGCTCTTGTCCTTCTAGGTGGTAGAATCACAGGTTTGGAAAGTGCTGTCGAAGAAACCTTGGTGCGTTGCTGCAGTGCATCATGCAGATGGTACTCACTGCTGCCACTGTGTGCTTGTGGTGGAGGGAGTGAATGATTAAGGTAGTGGATGGGGTGCTGAAGCGGAGAGGTCACACATGCTGTTGCTTGTTGAGGATGAAATTGGAGAATTGCTCCCTAAAGACCCTGGGTGGATGTGGCACCCAGCTGAGAATGATTCTCACTCTTATCCTTCTCCCTCTTTGAGCAGCTTATCCTCCTCTGTGCCACGTCTGCTCATTCTCCCTGTCAGGCTGCAGGCCAAGGGGGATAGAAATTACAGCTCCCATGTCTGGGAGCAAGTACTCTGAGCAGAACCCTTGAAATCAGAAGCAAGGCCTTCACCATGTGCTACACCATTCCCTGCAGACTGCAGCAACTTCAAATAGCAGCACAAACTACCAAAGCAACAAATCTGAAAGGAGTTGATGATCCCTTTAAATTGCAGTGGTGGGCAGAGGTCCTTCCTGCTGCTGAAAGCATATTTAGCTGTGCGAGGTTAAGAGAGGGCATTAGCTGCAGCTTTCAATCCAAAAATCGCAGTACAAGCTGACTGATGTCACAATCTGCCTACTCTACATACTACCCATGCACGGTCCCTGTGCCACTGCCCTTACCAAAATGGCATCTGATGCAGACAGCACCAGAAGTGTGCATGGGTGGCACGGACGTTATTTTGGACCTGGAATGGCACCCATAGCCCTAAAAGTATGGACAATATGGATCCAAATTTTGCAACCTATGCCTTTTACTTCTGTTGGGAAATGTTGAAACAATTTATGAGTTTTTTATTTGTTTAGGGAATGTGGGCATCACTGGTAAGGCCAGCCCATCCCTAATTGCCCTTCAGATGGTAGTGGTGAGCTGCCTTCTTGAAGCTCTGCAGTGGTTTGGATACACTACAGTCTGTTAGGGAGTTCCAGGATTTTGACCCGGCAACGATGAAGGAATGTTGATATATTTCCAAGTCAGGATGATGGGTGATTTGGAGAGGAACATGCAGGTGTTGGTGTTCCCATGCACCCACTCTCCTTGTTCTTCTAGGTGGTAGAGGTTGCAGGTTTGGAAGGCACTGATTAAGAAGCCTTGGCGAATTGCTGTTGTGCATTTTTTTAGATGGCATACACTGCAATCATGATATGCTGATGGTGGAGGGAGTGAATTGGGTGCCAATCAAGTGGGCTGCTTTGTTCTGGATGGTGTCAAGCTTCCTGAGTGTTGTTGGAGTTGCACTGAACCAGGCAAGTGAAGAATATTCCAACACCCTCCTGACTTGTGCCTTGTAGATGGTAGAAAGGCTTTGGGGAGTTAGAAGGGTGAGTTACTCACCACAGAATATCCAGCCTCTGCTCTTGTAGCCATAGTATTTATGTGACCAGCCCAGTAAAGCTTTGGTCAATGCTAACCCCCAGGATGTTGATGGTGGGGGATTCGGTGATGGTAATGCTGTTGAATGTCAAGGGGTGGTATCTAGGTGCAAGTATGACAAAGATTACCATTTGAATTGTTCTCTTCTTGGAAGGTCATCAATTATGGTGTCATTTCAGTGAACTTTAACTTTTCTTAGATAAAATTCAAATTGTCTAAATTCAATTTTTTGGTGATAGAAGCAGATTTGTTTAGTGGAGCCAAATATAGAGCCAATTATTTCACATGCACCACATGACTCATTATGCTATTAAATACTACCTTACTTAGCATAGAGGAAAATGAAATTGTCTTATTCAACATTAAAGCTGCTTCAGCAACTGCTGCTGAACCTTCTGCTCTGATACAGGTTCTGAAACATAGACATCCAGCATCATCAAAAATGTGCAATCACTGCAGTAACTGACAGAAGAGAAGAAATGATCCCACAGAATAAAGATATTGAGGTAATAACAGAAACATTATTGAAGTAACAACAGAGATGTTCTATTGCAACAAAAGATCTGCTGAGAACCATTCCCAAATGAAATTTAGTTAATAAAATGCTGGAAATACTCAGCAGGCCAGGAAGCATTTGTTTCTCTCTCCTCAGATGCAGCCTGGCTTGGTGAGTATTTCCAGCATTTTCAGGTTTTATTTCACACTTCCAGCATCCACAGTACTTGGCTTTTTATTCACTTGATGTGATGTGAGGTGCTTTTGTTTGATCCAAAACTGTGTATCAACACATTGGTAGTTATTTTGAAGGTGAAGGAGGGGAAAAGCAACTTTTGAGCAATTCTGTTACTTTGGAGGTTCTCAATTGGTAGAAAATCACAGTTTGTTTCATGAAGTGAAAATAAGTTTTGCAGTTCACATAGCTGGATAATCTTACTGCATTGTTTATTCTTGTGTCTGTATTACTGAATGAAATGAATGAATCATTGAGATGTTTCCATCCTATATTATCAGCTGTATTATTTTCTGAACTGTTGACAGCCTCGAACATCCACAGGGCATGATCTCAGCATTTACCAGGATCATGCTTGACCGTGTCCCCCAGAGCTGACCTGCTGGAATTTATCAGGTCGTTGGGAGAGTACCTAATTTGCATTGGGCAGGCAGGTGAAAGCATCACTATTGCGGGCACACCTCGAATATGTGTCTATCTGTGCAGCTGGAAAATCTGGCAGTTTCTCCTCCCCCACCACCCATCTCCTGCCTCCAGTCATACTTCAGTCATGTCCCCTTATAAGGGGGACAAATAAGATATACTTAGAAATCCTAACCATTCTTCAGAAGTCCAGGCTGTTTGCCTGGCCTTGTTCAGCCCATGGGATTCCTTTCTGCTCTTTGTCACAGACTTGTATTATTTTTTCTCCTCGGATTATAACAGTGTGCCTTTAAGACTGTTAAAAACAACGAACCTTTAAGACAGGGAAGGAAGTTAGATTTCTGAGAACAGTGAGCCACAGCTGCATTTTGTTACCTAGGCAACAGCAGGAGAGAGAGGCCACATGGTATAATGTTTCCACTTAACTGTGTGTAAAACTGGCAAAAACTGGTCTGAACCAGTTTTGTTTGGAGAAACCTTCCAGCGAAGCGTACTGAAGAGAAAAGAGCTGTCCATTTTCTCTCAACAAAAATTCTACAAGGAGCTACAGGCTGAATTAGTTGCCTGAAATAAAAAGCCTTGTTTTAAAAGACCGTTTGTATTGCTGCACTCCTTTTCTTTACTTCCAAGCCAGGATGTATTTGCTTCAAGACTGAATCTCTCCCGACTGATCGTATTTTCTGGAATTCGTCGGTGTTTGATGCCTGCTACAGTCGAGTGTTTTGAATGCCTATTAAGTACAGACAATTTCATCAAATCCACATGGAGACTTTGAGTAGCCTATGATTATTTTCACATTAGAATACCTCATCCATCAAGAACGTAACCCACAAAGACTTACTTATTTATTTATTATTAAGAAACAGGTAATTTTTAAAAACATCACTTTTAAAACCGGTTAACTACTGTTATTTGTGAGTGTATGTGTGTGAATGGGGAAGTTAGGTTAAGATAAGAAGTTATAAAGTCTTTAGACATAGGTTTATCTTAATAGTGTTTAAGATTTAGTTTTAATAAATAGTTAATTTGTTGTTGTCTAAAGATATCTGGTTTGGTCTGTTTTATTCCGGGGGTTACTGGAGTGTTTGTTTCAGCTGTTTTCCGGTTGGGGAAAAACTTTGATAATATGCTGCGACCTGTGGAGTGACGGGACTGAATTGACAGAGCATTGCTCCCGCCACGGTTGTAACATCTTCCAGACGCTGGTACACATAAAATTCCCAGTTCTGCACCTTGATGCTGGTGATTCTGGAGATTCTGTCCCTTACAAGCCAGGCAGGAAAGTTCGATCAATGGAGATGACATGGTACAATCGGGTCTTTGCTGTTTTCCAATTATGGCTGAATCTACCCTGAAATTTTGCAGCTCGCGTATTTTTCTTGATCCTTGACATACTTCTTATGTCACTTATTATTTTTTGCTAGAATTACTGACGCATGCAATAAAAGAACATGCAACTGAAGTACAAAGAGCAAAAGATTTTTAGAAAACATTTGGAAAACAATATTTAAGAATAAATTGGATTTTAAGGCAATACATGTAAGAATAAAGAATGAAAAAGGAAATTATAATTTGTGAAACTTCCTTTATCTGCTCCCATCTAATTTCTATTTTATAGACTGGGATTTTATTGGCATGCTGTGGTTCCTAACATCGGGACCCAATACAGCTCCCAAGCCCGTGGGGGAGAACAATGGGACCGTGGTGACAATTTTACCGGTGACGGCCAATTAGGAGGCCACCAGTGGGACTGCCACCCCTAGTTCTGCAGCTTCAGTAGATCTACCAATAGAGGTGGCCGCTGATGAGGCTGCAAGGGGAAAGAGAGGGTGCATCCATACTGAGGTACCCTTGAAGAGCCGGGATAAAAAAATATTGATGTGCCGGGGCCAGGCAGGTAGGCCCCACCGATTGGAGAGTGAACACTCCAGCAGCACCGTTCCGACATTCGTAAAATCCTGGTGGCCTGGTAAAATGCCCATCAATAGGTTAATTCATTTGATTAATTGGCCGTCTGCCTCCGGTCGGCAGGCGGTCAAGCTGCTGCCATTCCTGCTGCTGGGAATATCCCTTGACAGCGGGAACACGTCGGGCTTCCCCCCCGACTCATTTTAGCACCCCTCATGCCTCCCAGCCTGTTTCCGCGAGCTGATAAAATTCCAGCCACAATTTCCCATTCTCCATAACTACTCCATTTCTCCAATCATCTGCTTTCTCCACTGATCCTGCCACTGAAAGTTGTTTTTTTTTTATAAATTCCTTACCCCTCAGTATTGTTGCTATTTGAGATTCTTATTTTTAATGTATTTATAAATGTGACAAGCGAGAGATGTGCATAATTGTGCAGGAGGAGCAATTACAATTTCTATTGTGGTTTCAAGCTTCAGTTGATCAGGATTTGTAGGTTTGTGTTTTAGCAGAGCTTCCGAGACAGGAGTCAGAGTGCTGGTGTTGAATGCAGGTTTAGCTTCCTGGAAGAGAATGGACTGTTTCTGGTTTTTACTTGTGCTGAGCAACATGTTTATTGGGAAAGATACTATTTTTGAGAGAACATACTGTTACTGTGTAACTGTAGAGGTATGAAGATTGAACCAAACTGAGAAAGATGGAGAGCAAAACAAGAAAGCAGGAGGAAGGCCAAGCGACATGGAGTTAAGCAGTCTGCACTTACTCTGCCTTTTCACTTTTCCTTTTTGCTATTCAGCCACACAGCTGCTTCCTCTGTCATCATCACATTATCTTCTTTTGTGGCTTAAGTACTTTAATACTTTGATCTTGATTTTGACTGTGCAGAACCTCCACACTCAAAATAAATAGGATTCAATTTACCTGTCCAAATTTGATTCAAAAGACAGTGTAATTGATTATGGCAGCATTGTGCACATGCTTTGTATGAAGTAATGGTGGTTATCTGAAGCCACTTGGAGCAAATAAATAACCATGCTAAATTTAAAGGCTGCATTTGGTGAAATGGTTTCTGTCACCTTGAAAATGTCTTTGAGATTTTAACTACTCAGCCTGTGACCTGCAGGATTTGTTTAATCCTGTTTTAGTTTTTCTATCTTTATCAGTTAACAATTTGTGTTTTTAAAGTTTAATTGCTAGAACCGTTACTATGTGACATCAAAAGGCTATGAATAGAAAGAATAGATAATATTCACCACTGTCTTTATAACAACGTTCCAAGATAACTTTGAAATATTTTAAAGCAACTAGTAGATGCATGTGCTGTTGCTCACATTGAGTTGGAGGTTACGTGGAAGAGAGTTGGCATGGGTGAAATTGTTGGGGTGGGGGGCACGTGACCGAATTATTTGGATAGAAGTTTATGATAAATGTGCATAGAGACAGTAACACTTCTTTAAAAATGAATTCCTAGGAAATTTGAGTCCTACAAGTTCCTTTGTCATGGACAGTTTCCAACATTTGATATGTTCTTCCAGTCAGGAATGGAGCCAGAGAACATAGAGCTCGAAGAAACCAGATAAACATTCTAAACAAGTTGAGCTGCAACATCTACATACAGTTCATTGATGCTGAGTCTACATATGTACAGAAACCTGAAATATTGCTTAATAATTACAAGGGGGGAAGCACTTACACTTTTTTTTACAAAACAATTGGATGTTCAGTCTTCTATATGTGGTATTTCAAGTTTCAGCTTTAAATCAGACAACTCTCCCTCTTCTCCTCAGCTGTCTCTCAGCTGGGTGTGGTTAACTAGAATATCAGAAGACAATTGCATTCAGTAAATAGTCATTTTCTAAAGAAATTGAATGTCATGGACATATAACATCTACATTTATTTGACCAGTATCATATAAATGAAGCATTCGAGTTACATGATAGCTCACTGCATTAACAAACTTCCAATTTCAAACACTGTTTTAAACATAAAATAAAAGCAAAATGCTGCAGATGCTGGAAATCTGAAATAAAAACAGAAAGTGCTGGAAATACACAGCAGGCCTGGCAACATCTCTGGAGAGAGAAACAGAGTTAATGTTTCAGGACGATGACCTTTCATCAGAATCCTTTATGTTGAAAGGTCACAGACCTGAAACGTTGGCTGGAATTTTACGGCATCCCAATGAGCCGGATGGTGGTGGGGGTGGGGGGGGGTGGCATAAAATGGAGCGGGAAGCTCTGGGAGGCTTTCTCGACCCTCTCCCGCCTCCGCCCCCCCTTTACGTAGGGCGGGGGGGGCGAAAATGGCCTGCCCACCCCAGGCCAATCAAGGCCCTTAAGTGGCCACTTAACGGCCACTTAAGGGCCTTCGGCCACCTCCACGGGGATTTTATGTGTGGCAAGCTGGTGTCCTGGAGCTGGGAAAAGCCACCTGGGAAAAGCTGGCGGCTTCTGATCGTCTCAGTGTGCCCGAAGGAGCGCTGTCCCCTGCTACCCCAACCACCCCTAAGACCCAACACACCCCCTTTCATCCCAAATGACCACCCTTGCCTTGTTGGGGCCCGCCCGATTACCCCCGGCGAGGCAACTACAACTTACCTGCCTTCCCGGCTCCCAGGCATCTTCTGTGCATGCTGGGCCTCCCCCGGTGGTGCTGCTGGGACTAAGAGCTGCTGGCAGCTCAATGAGGCGGGACTTCCTCCCTCAAGCGGGTGGAGGTCCTGCCTCGGAACAATTAAAGTCTGGGGACCCGTAAAATATGGAACGGATCCCCAGGCGAGGAGGAAGCGGGTTCGCCATCAACTTTTACGCGGAGGCCGGCTCCCGTCCGTCCACCATACAATTCCGGTCGTTAACTCTGTTTCTCTCTCTCCACAGCTGCTGCCAGACCTGCTGTGTATTTCCAGCACTTTCTGTTTTCATTTCTGTTTTAAACATGTTTTGCTTCGAGTTTCTGCTCTATTTCCTTCAAAATCTAAGGTAAAATAATACAAATTATGCTTCTTTTCAACAGTTCTCTTGAGTTGGAACTGAAACCTTGTACATATGTCGCCATTCCCACATCATCATTCAGTCAATGTCATAGAATTCCCTACCTGACACCCTGCAGGAACATAATCATTATAAGGACTGCAGCGTTTCCAGGAGAAGGCCCTTCACACACTCCCAGAGAAACTCAGAATGGGCAATAAAGGTGGCCTCACTAGAGTCTTCTGCAACCCGTAAGCCAAAATAACTCCTTCTTTACTGGAATAATTATATAATCCATCCAGCACATGCTGCTTTTTTCTTCTGATTGCTTTTGCCTTCTCTTGAGATACACTATAAAAAGAAAGACAGCTGTGACAACCATTCATAACACATCACAAAATGAGTAAAAGTCAATCAGTGGCAAAAAATCACTTGTCCCACGGGCAGTAGCCCAAAAATATTGTGTGAGTGCCTAACTGAACGCACTCCATGCTAGTTACAAAACTCAAGTCCTGTGATCCTAACAGAGCCCTTGTTTCTTGGGGAGGTTGGGGTGGGGTGGGGGGGGGGTGGAATTTCTTCAATGCATTTTCAAAAGAACTTGGACAATTTGACGATTGATGGCCAATGAGTTTGTTGGGATTTATGTATTTTGTCACTGCATAGATGAGACCATTCGGACCATCATGTCCATGCCATCCGTCAAAGAGCCATTCAGCCTAATCCCACTTTCCGGATCTTGGTCTGTAGCCTTGTAGGTTAAGGCATTTTAAGTGCATATCCAAGTACGTTTTAAATGTCTGCCTCTACCACTCTTTCAGGCAATGCGTTCCAGATCCCCACCACCCACAAATCCCCTCTAAACTCCTACCTGTTGCTCTAAATCTATACCCCCAAGTTTTGGATGCCTCAACCAAGGGGAATATCCACTCTGTCTAGACCCCTCATAACTTTATACACTTCAATTAGGTCTCCTCTCAGCCTTCTCTGTTCCAAAGAAAACAACCCGAGTCTACAAGCCTATCTAACCTTTCCCCATAATTAAAATTCTCCAGTCCAGGCAACATCCTTGCAAATCTTCTCTGTACCCTCTTTAGTGCAATCACATCTTTTATGCAGGGCGGTGACCAAAACTGCTTGCAGTACTCCAGCTGTGGCCTAACTAGTGTTTTATACAGTTCCAGCACAACCTCTCTGTTCTTATATTCTGTGCCCCGTATGCCTTCTTGACAACCTTGTCTACCTGTCTAGGCATCTTCATGGAACTGTGGACATGTACTCCAAGGTCCCTCTGTTCCTCTATACTTCTCAGTATCTTACCATTTATTGTTAACCTTCCCAAATGCGTTACCTCACAGTTCTCTGGGTTGAAATCCATTTGCCACTGTTTCACCCACCTGACTAGTCCATTGATATCTCCTGCAGTCTACAGCTTTCTTCTTCAGTATCAACCCCATGGCCAATTTTTGTATCATCTGCAAACTTCTTAATCATACCTCCAACGTTCAAGTCCAAATCATTGATATATGTTAGCGGGAATGAATCTAGAAGAATCACTCGACACTCAGGTCTGCTCCAATGTCAAACAGTTCATTTAGTTACGCCAGCGGGGAGCAGGTCACTGGTTTGTCCAGATGCCTCTCCACCGAACAAAGGAAAATCATCAATACTTATACATTTTCAAACAGTTACTCAGCCCATCCTGGCTGGACATGGTCCAATCACAACGATTATAGATCATATACATTGATTATTAGAGCCAATAGAAGTGGTTAATAGGCATGGAGAGACTGCACAACCGGCCCGTAGACAGAAAGGGGATTACTCATGATGTTTTCCATTCCCTCTTATCCATTATCCTTGGCTCTCATATATGCATACCATCGTATCTTGACCACGTTACAGGCTGGTACCTTTGTCAGCATTCCACAAGGACATCTACTTTCCATTTAATGAGTCTTTGCTTGAATTTATGTTACTCAGCTCCTGTGTGGAATGTGGTCAAGTTGGCTAAGCCCCATGATGCCTTGCAACCTCTTCATTGTTCACTAAGATTATACGTTACTGGTTACTCAAATAACATTTAAACAGTATATTTACTGCAGGTGCCTCTGCGCTTGGAATACCCTACAACAATCCCCCCTTTCGGTCGGGAGACTATCCCCAGTCTCCTTAAACGACACCATTTATTGTTTTTTTTTAACCCTTTAAACTCGCCCGGTATTCCCTGCCTCGGACGTGCTGGCCAGTCACGTGATTTCAGGAATTCCGGTCGTACTATATCACATTAATGTGATCCAAATGACTTATTCCCCTAGATAGACGAATTGTCTCCCTTGCCTTTACTCTAGGTTTTATCCTCCTTCGCTGCACATATCACCTGCATGATCGGCAGGCCAGTATGCCCCACATTTTAGCCAGTATCAGCTGTATCCCAACTAGCACATGAGAAATTATCCGAATCCAGGGGTGGATGTTCACATTCATTCCCCAATCCCAAATCTTCTTCCACCAACTCTGGTTCTGCAGTTCTGTGTCCATATCTTTCTCCACCTATTTGATTTTTGTCTGCAGTTGGTGGTAGAGTTTTACGGATTGGCCCACCCTGAGCCTTAATTCCCTTAGTACCTCGGCCAGGTGTGGGATGGGGACTGGTTCTGGTTCCTCGTAATCCTGTAGGTGGTCATGGAGGTAATCAGTGACGTTGATGTTTTGGTACCTCTACGCCGAACTTGAATGATTCGGGCTTGCCCTATCGTGACAGGTCGTAGAGGCATAAAACAGAAATTAGGATATTGTAGAGGTAGGAACTTTCTGTAGTGGAGACGCAATATTTCCCTTTACCTCCATATCCTGTTCTTGCGAAATGCATGGGGGCAGGTATGATTTCTACGACACAACCGTTTTTTCGATTAAACTCACATTCATCCAATTCTCCCTGTCCCAGTGGGTGTGGACATACTGTAATGTCTCCCCTCTGCTTGCATCCCATAAGGGAAATTCCATATAGTGTATTGTTCCTGAGTATGGCAGAGGTTTCAGTTAAATAGTAACGGAGGAAGGTGTTACCCCGTACGACCCCAATATCTTTGCCCAATTCGCAGTCTGGGATCACTGGATATACTCTGGTGAGTCCTGTCAGTGTACAATTGTCCAGTGTCCCTTTCCTCTCTGCTAATCGAGCTAAATGTGGGCTGTCTATCCAATCGGGCACCTCCCCCCTTTGGATCTGATCGAGATTGTGTCGTATCTGTCCCACCATCCATAAGCCATAAGCGTGGCAGAGTTGTCCCTGCCTTAGTTTCCGGCATCTTCCTTCTCTCTATCTATGAGGTGATTGATGGTCTTGGCATGGGCTTCGAATATCATAATTCCATCTAATTGTATTCCCATGCCCTCTTCTCTTAGATTGGCCTGATCTGCCTGATTTTCCTCGGCTCTCTCTAAGAGTTCCTTCATTACTCCTTTAAGTCGTTCTACCTTTTCATTTAGACCTTGTATGTCCAGTGAGTTTATGACGGAAGTACCAGTATTGACTCCAGTAGCAACATCATTAACTACCGCCCTTTTTGTTCTATAAAGCTGATCCTGGCCTCGAAATCTAGTGGCACCCATGGCATCGGCAGCCTACTGTATTACAACCTTACTTAATACACTATACATATTTCTCACCTGTTCTGTACAATATTCTGGCATCTGTATTCCCGAGATATTGATCAGGACAGGCACAATTTCATGTTTAACATTATCATATAATATTTCACCTTCGTTAAAAAGCACAATTCCATTCTCTGGTCCTTTAGTGATTGTAGGACATGGCAATTTCTCGGGTTGGGTGGTGTTTAATACGGGGCATTTGTGTCGTAGGGGGAGGAAAACATCACCCACCTCCTCATAATACCCACATAATCCCACACCCTTTCTATAGGTAGTCATGGGCTGAGGTCCGACAGGTGGTGCACACAATATTCCGAATGTGCACCCATCAGGTTTTTTTTTGTTTCACTTCGTCGGATGCAGCTGACTCTTATTGCATCAGTGGAGCACTGTATGCATACTTTATCTTTTCCTGAGTGGACTTGTAACCATGCATTAAAATAAGCTTTATCTCTACTCCAGTCCTTGGCTGTTGGGATACATATACCATCAGTGAAATAATACAAAGCCCCATAGTTCATGTAGTTACGTTCCTCCTGTGTTTGTTGTAGCTTCAGTGGTGCATCAGTATTCTCTTGTGCTTGTATTAATCTCAGAGTTCCCAGTATCATGAGTTCCCAGAGTCGAAGTGCCCCCTGTGGTTTCATCGCTTCAGGTGTTTTAATCTGGGGATTTAAACAAAATGACCTGGTCGTCACCAGGTGTTAGTTCCTGGTCTACTCATTTCCTCACCTGTATGGGCCGAAAACGTTCTATTGTTTATGGGCTAATAGCTGTGTCTTTTATAATCATACCATTTCTATCTCATCAAGTCCGTGTCTGTACTGCCGTCGGATTTGCATCTGAGCACGCTGCGCTCGTGCCTGAGTGTTGATCCATTTGAATACCACCCAGACTCCGGTTAACATCTTCACCACTCCCAGTCCCCCGAACAATCCATTCTCTAATGTGTTTCGCCACTCCTGGTATCATATGGCATACCAGGTGGTCTCCATGTTAGTCACTATCTCAGGCTCAGCCATCATTCCCTTGATTATATATTTTTTCAGTTGGGACCGAGTATTTCCATCGGCCCTTCCCTTTACCATTACTTTGTCTCCCACAACAGGCACCTTTGTCTGTTCCTCTTTCATGTCAGTGTCTATAGAATCTCCTGCCTCAGTTCATACAGTTGTCTGCACAGCTCCTTCACAAATCTTTTAACCCTTTCTCTCGTGGGTCCTACTTCCTCACTAACTGCTATGACATACCTTGGCAGTCTCATCACCCTTCCTGTCATTAGTTCAGTTGCTCTACATGTAACAAATCACATCTGCACACTTACACTGGTATTCCAATGTCATGCCACATATTCGCAACTCTCAGGTGATCTTATCAAAAGATCAAATGTCAGCGGTGGGGAGAGGGGGGCACTGGTGGTGTCTGTCTGAGATTTTTGCTTACCTCCCCCTGCAGGGTCCTGATGTCTCAGGTTATGGCCAGACTTTCAAATGTAGCTCTCTTAAAAACTCATATCTCCAAGAGAAAACTATCAATTACCAGTCTTATCTACACTTTCCTGACTTTCACTGGAAAATTTGAGGCTTCTTGGAAATTAGCTGTTTGAATTCTAATTTCACCATTTGTTTATCCCCAGAATTCCTTTATTAGCTCTTGCATCAGCCAGATCTGATTGCCAATTCCCATTAATTTTAATTCTATTTCATTTTGAGCCCTGGAGAACCTTTACAATTAATATTCATAATTCCTTAAAACAGAAATCAAACATTTCCGTTTGATTCCAGGCATTAGTGTATATTGTTTGTGTGGTTTTTTTTTTAACCTTAGATGACATTTTAATTCCTTAAATAACTTGCCAAATTAAACTGGTTTTTCGACATCTCAGATTATTCCAAATTCAAATAACTGTAAATTTCCCTTTGAATGCTATAAATAACCACTCATCAATTTAATTGTGTTTTATCGATTCCAATTTCTTATGCCCAGACTTGGTGATATTGCATTATTTTTAAAGACAGAAGTGCTTGCAACTATTTCTCCTTCTCATGCACTTTGTCTCATTGATAAAGATAGCTGCAGCAAGGTTAATTTATTTGCTTGTCTCCAAGGGGGCGGAGCAAAGCATTCTCCGCCGCGTCGCTTTACGTAACCCTTTTTTTCCTTATCGAAAAGCACTAAACTCCATTTTAAATGTTTTTTTTGGTATCCTTAGGATTTTCAAACAACAAAATCTTTAGTAACATTATCAACTTCAAAGGAAACCATCTCCATCAGGAAATATGGCACTTTAGATTAAACTCCAATTGTTTCCAAACTTTTAGCATCTTTTGTAAGAGATTTCTAGTCCAAGGATTTTTTTATAAAACAAAGATGATTCCAAATTCCAAATCACTG
The DNA here is from genome assembly GCF_036365525.1 of Heterodontus francisci. NCBI lineage: Eukaryota > Metazoa > Chordata > Chondrichthyes > Heterodontiformes > Heterodontidae > Heterodontus > Heterodontus francisci. Next base: position 54,002,537 of record NC_090387.1, on the reverse strand, counting down.
CAATAAATATTTAAAAATCAAAACTGCCGATGTTATATGAGTGAGTCTTATGTCCGGAACTTAAGACTCCCCAAAACTCGACATGCTAAACTTAAAAGTTCATTGTGGTTGCAAATGACATTTCCAGTTTTTTTTTCAATTTAACAGGTCAATTAACCTTAACAGTATTAATTTAATTCAGACTTATTAACTTATAATACTTATCAACTACACACAGCACAGAATAGCACGTGCTTTTTTAAAAGATAGGTAAATTACGTCATTTTTCTTGTTCTTCAGGCGCCTTTTCAAATGACTGTAATAAAACCAAAAACTGAAGAAAAAGTTATTTAACATTCTTACAACAATAGACTTAACACCAGCTCCTTACACAAACTTTAATCTTTCCCATTATCTCCTTTGCTTATCCTTCTCTCCCTTAAAACCAATATCCAATTCCTGACATTTGCTACTTAAAACAGTCAGTAAAACATGTCTCTAATTTAAACTCCAAAAAACTAGAACAGATTTTAAACTGGAACTCCAATTAAAGCAGGAGTTGTAAACTTCAAATTGGATTTCTGCCAAACATCTTCAGACCTTCAAGGCTGAAGCTTATCTCTTAGAAAATTGTTCATTGCCTTTTCACAGTTGCAAAACCAACTTTTAAAATCAAAATAAAATTTTAACTTAAAATATAATTCAATTTTATATCCCATTCCTGGGTGCACAATCTTAAATCGAAATTAACACACTCAACAATCACTTTTCACACTCATTCAATTCCAAACAACTTAATAGACTCATGCTTTCAACATTACAGCCAGACAACAAAGAGTTAACGACAGTCAGTTCTACAGAACACAAGTTCCACAGAACACAAGCTGCACATCCCAGACATTCAATTCATTTGTGGACGCTTCCAACAATCACACATTCGAATCAAAGACACAGTAACTTGTTTTTACTCTAAAACATAGTCCTTTGTGTCACTCTGGCATAAACTTAGTGAATGCTTTTTTTCTTTTTGTTTCTCTGCCAGTTGGCAGGTAATGGACCCCTCCGGTCCCCACTCGAGCTTCATCTTTTCACTGGCCATACTTGGGTAGAACCGTTAAAATCTACTCTCAGAGGTCTGCTTTTAACCTAGCGCAACTTGTAGTAGACCGTCTCCTGGCTAGCTGTCAGGTCACAAGTCTGTCCGTATTTCATACAACAAGCTTATGATATATATACGCATACATATATCAAACCCTCCTTGACAGTGCCTACGTCTCTTAACGAACTACCTACCACCGTTTGACCATTGTTCAGATCCTGTTCACAAACTTGGCATTCGTTGGTCGCGAAACACCACCCGGCCCCGGGATAAGCTTCTGTTAGATACTCACCCGGTATTCCTGAAGGTATCAAGCGACCGCCGAATCCTGTTCTCAACTTCGGGATCAGGTTACAGCCAACTCTCCCTTGCCCCCTTTGTTCCCTTCGCCCATTTAATTCCTGGCCTTCATGTGGGACTCAGTTGTCCTCTTAATTCCGGCTCAGGCTGGGTGATTGGGATATCAGGGTCGCAGAAGAGTTGACTTACCCCTGATCCTGCCGACTACGCCAATTGTTAGCGGGAATGAATCTAGAAGAATCACTCGACACTCAGGTCTGCTCCAATGTCAAACAGTTTATTACGCCAGCGGGGAGCAGGTCACTGGTCTGTCCAGATGTCTCTCCACCGAACAAAGGAAAATCATCAATACTTATACATTTTCAAACGGTTACTCAGCCCATCCTGGCTGGACATGGTCCAATCACAACGATTATAGATCATATACATTGATTATTAGAGCCAATAGAAGTGGTTACTAGGCATGGCCCATAGACAGATAGGGGATTACTCATGATGTTTTCCATTCCCTCTTATCCATTATCCTTGGTTCTCATGTATGCATACCATCTTATCTTGACCTCGTTACAGGCTGGTACCTTTGTCAGCATTCCACAAGGACATATGCTTTCCATTTAATGAGTCTTTGTTTGAATTTATGTTACTCAGCTCCTGTGTGGAATGTGGTCAAGTTGGCTAAGCCCCTTGATGCCTTGCAACCTCTTCATTGTTCACTAAGATTATACGTTACTGGTTACTCAAATAACATTTAAACAGTATATTTACTGCAGGTGCCTCTGCGCTTGGGAATACCCTACAACAATATATACCACAAAAAGCAAGGGACTTAGTACTGAGCTCTGCAGAACTCCACTGGATACAGCCTTCCAGTCACAAAACACCCCATCAACCACTACCCTTTACTTCCTGTCTCTGGGCCAATTATGGATCCAGCTTGCCACTTTCCCTTGGATCCCACGGGCTTTTACTTTCATGACCAGTCTGCTATGTGGGACGTTGTGAAAAACCTTGCTAAAATCCATATAGACTTCATCAAATGTACTACCTTCATTGACCCTCCTTGTTACTTCCTCAAAAAATTCAATCATATTAGTCAGACATGACCTTCCCTTAACAAATCAGTGCTGACTATCTTTGATTAACCTGTGTCTTTCTAAATGAAGATTTATCCTGTCCCTCAGAAATCATTTTCCTGCCACCGAGGTTCGGCTGACTGGCCTGTAATTACTCGGTCTATCCCTTTCTCCCTTTTTAAACAATGGTACAACATTAGCTGTCCTCAAGTCCTCTAGCACCACGCCTGTAGTCAGAGAGGATTGGAAAATGATGGTTAGAGCTTCCACAATTTTTTCTCTTGCTTCTCTTAATAACCTAGGACATATTTCATCTGGGCCTGGGGAATTATCCACTTTCAAAGATGTTAAACCCCTTAATACTTCCTTTCTCACTATGTTAATTTAATCTAATATTTCACACTCCTCCTCCCTGATTGCAATGTCTGCATTGTCCCTATCGTCCCTTTATTATGTTAAAAGCCTGACTTGTAAGCAATGTTCCAAAGGTTACTGGCCATACAAGGTGGCAGCCAAAAAGAATTTGAAAATACATGGAACAGTTTCATTGGTTTCCCCTTTTTATTGATAGCTTTTGCTAGGATGAGGTAGGATGTTTTCATGCGTCCTTAGCAATTCTTCACTGGAAGTTCATGTCCTCACTATGTTTTATTTGTTTGTTCTGCATCTGTTCAATTTTGATTGGCTGATATATAAATTGGAACTTTTCAACTAGTCAGTGCATGTGTGATGTTGAAATTTACATATACACAGGTGTGCTGCCGAAATGCTTGAACTGTGATTGACAAAACACGGTAGAAGCACTGAAAGGATTTGAAAAGGGGTTTGCAAGAGTTTGCCTTAGTGACCGTGCAGAAAACGTTGGCTGAATTCTATTAGCGCGTCACAAATTGCGGTGGCGTGCTTTGAAGTAGGCAGTCTTCAGGCGCGGATGTGTCACCGCTGAGCCCCCGCGATATTTCGCACAGGGGCTCATTTAAATGGAGGGGGCAGAGCGGCCGTCCCCGATGACATAGAGGTGCAGCCGCTCTGTCCCCGGCAGCAGTGTCTGGTGCCGCTGCGCAGGCGCAGGCGCCGGCGTGATTTTTAAAGGGCTTCAAACCCTTAGAAGTAATTTTAATGTTTAACGTTATATTGTGGTGCGTTGTTTGCAAAAATTTAAATAAATTCTGGAGGCCCTTTCCTTCCCCCCAGTGTTTTTTTTTGGGGGCAATGTCAACAAAATGAAATTTATTCCCAACTCAAACAATCCCCCCCCAACCTTGTAACTTTTGCCCTTTAACCCCTTCCCACTATCCCCACAGCCAATAAAAAGTGTTTTCCCCGCTACCGCACCACCCCGCACCCCCCCCCCCGCTCTGATAATGTCACTCCTCCCCCCTCCCCACCAGTGTCTCGCCTTGGAATTCCGAATGGACTTCCAAAGGCGCATGAGTTGCGGCCAGTGGACGTAATATTTGCGTGGGTTGGCTGTCAGTACAAGGTAAGTTGATTTGCATTTTTGTTAAATTAATTTTAATATTTAAACGAAGGCCCCACCGCCAAGCGGCGGGGGGCCGCACTGAGGCCTTGCCGGCGCCGGTAAAATGCGGCAAGGCTTTCTCGGCATCAAGGGTTGTGGCAGGCCACTCCTACAAGTATTTTATAGGCCAGGACCCCCGACATCGAGGGGCTGGTAAAATTCAGCCCCGTGTCCTTCATTGCTTCCTGGAAAATGAATAAATATTGTAAGTAAGTAAATAAATGCAGTTACATATAAAAAAAAATGCATATCACACAAGTGTCCTGATCACCTGTAACCATGGTGTCTTTATCATGATTTTGAGGTATACCTATATTTCCATCACAACCACGTGTCAACTGTGAGGAAAGAGAGAAAGAAAATCTAGTGGGAAAGACAACAATGGAGAGTCAGTAAACTGGAAGGTTAAATACAGGAAAGGGAATTGTGCAGGAATACAGTTAAAGGCAGGTACATGGACACAAGCCAAAGATGAGTGGACGAATGGAGAGTAAATAAGGAAGGACAGCAGAACAAATAGCTGCAAACTGCAAGTGTAAGGGAATACTGAGAGGAAATAATGGGGTGCTGCTCAAGAAGTGCAAAGGGGAGGTGATGACAGGGGAGGGCAATAGCTGAAGGTTATTGAAGCTGTGTGATAGCCATAAACACTGAGAAACTACTACAAGATAACAACAGAAAACTGGGAAGGATAGAAAGTACCAGCAACTCAAAGATGATAAAGACAGATAATACATAAATGATATTCTGCAAATTACTGTGGACAATGTCACAGGAGATTCACTCCTATATATAAATAGATAAACATCTGCATATGATTAAGGAAATCAGATGTTTTTGTCTCTCCATTTAGGGTGTGGGCTTTGTAGTGAAGGCCAAGAAATATGTAAAAACTTAAGAAAAAGATTATACTAGTTTGTGGTAGGTTATATATTTCACATTACATCCAAGAATAAAGCAAATCAATAATTAAATGCTGCTCAGACTGAAAAATTATTTAGTGAAAAATTATTCGCATAAAGACATTTGCAATTTTTTGGCAAAGAGAAAAGTTTCATTGTAGTCATAAATCCACTGCTTTAAATCAAATACGGATCTTATAAAATTATAATTTTTGAAATAATTTTATTGTTATGTAGTAAATAAAATTTGAACAGAATCTTTTGCACATTGCACCATCTAGTGGTAGTAAATTTATCGGCAAGTTAATCGATGAGAGTACACGTCTCTCTCTAAACACATAGGTTTTCTGTTGGACCCAGTGGTATACAGCCTAATGGCTGTGCCCATGACCACAGCCAATTTCCCAAGGTCAGGGCATTACCATAACATAGCAGAGTGTCATCCTTCCTGGGTCGTCTGCCTTGTGTTCCGAGCAGAGAAACTGCTTGGCTGCCTGATTCAGAGTAACATGGCCAGCCATCCTGGCAGTGGGCCCAAAAAAAATTATTGTTTTAAACACCGAAATCTCCCACCTTGTTTAGTGCAATCAATCACTCCGGGTGAGGCAATTCTTTAAAGTTTAAATTCCCTTTCTTCAGCTCTGGACAACAACATTCATAGTGCCCAGTGTTGCTATGGCGAAAGTGACAGGAAACGAATGTATGACATATTTCTATGACTTCAGTTCCATTGCAATACGTCGGCCCATATTTCGGCAAATTTATTATATTGAAAATGTGGAAGTAGCGTTGGGAGGCAGGCAAGTGGTGAAATGACACTCTGGATGATTTTCCTTCCTTGCCCATTTCAGTTACCCGGGGGAGATGATGTAATCGCTGAGGGAAATTTTCACTTCAACTAATGAAATAACATCATTTTTAATTCACTTTTACTGAGTTACCCATGTAAAACTTCTTCCAAAGGATGGATATTGCGTTTGATCAGTTTAGAGTCAAATGAACGATCAGAGCTTTCAATCTGTTGATAGCATATTATCAATGCTAATTGTTGTTCATTTTCTTGGCAGGCTTTTTAATCTTTGAATTCATCCAACTTTGATAACAACTCTTTATGACAAAATAGGGTCATTTCTTCAGCCTTCCCAAAGAACAAATGAAGACCTAGAGCATGTTGGGAGGAGAGAAGATATTAAATACTTGACCTAGAAATTAGATGATGCCGTTCTTGTTTTTTGGCTGCGAGTATAGGCAAAAATAAAGTGTTCAGTGTCCACACCTAGTTTATCCTCTTTACATATGCAAATGAAGAGCCTAAATCCTTCTTGAGGTTCCCTGTACCAAATTGGGTTGCTGTCTATTGGGTTACCAGCTGCGTCAGGAAAACCAGGTCAACATGCAATCTAACCTGCTGTCCTTCAAGGAACTTCTGGAAGCCGCCACCAAAGGTTTTAAAATATATTTACCTGATTTTGGAACCAGGAGGAGAAGAAGTAGCCTTCTTAGCGTCGCATTTAAACTACCATTGCCGGTCGCTGCTCCCCCACCCCACTCAATCAGCATCGTTGCCCCGCACTCTCGGTCACCATCCACACAATTACTCACTTCCTGTTGCCTTCCTTTAGGTGAGTTACTTGCTGCAGATTTCCCAGCCTCTGACCTGCTCTTGTAGCCACAGTATTTAAAAACTTAACTGAGGACCACTGCCACCTTCCTTTATAACATGATGAAGTGAGAGTAAGTGTCCTTGACATTGAGGCAGCATTTGACTGAATGTGGCATCAAGGATCCCTAGTAAAATTGATGTCAATGGAAAATAGGGGGAAAACTCTTCACAACTGGAGTCGTACCTAGCACAAAGGAAGATCATTGTGGTTGTTAGAGGCCAATCATCTCAGGCACAGGACATTGCTGCAGGAGTTCCTCAGGGTAGTGTCCTAGGCCCCACCATATTCAGCTGCTTCATCAATGATCTTCCCTCCAATATAAGGTCAGAAGTGGGGATGTTCACCAATGATTGCACAGTGTTCAGTACCATTTGTACTTCCTCAGATACTGAAGCAGTCAATGTCCACTTGCAGCAAGACCTCGACAACATTCCAACTTGAGCTGATAAGTAACAAGTAGCATTCGCACCTCACAGGTGCCAGGCAATGACCATCTGCAACAAGAGAGAATCTAACCACCTCCCCTTGATGTTCAATGGCATTGCTATTGCTGAACCCCCACCATCAACATCCTGGGGTTACCATTGACCACGAACTGAAGTGGACCAGTCACATGAATACTACAAGAGTGTGTCAGGGGTTGGAAATTCCGTGGCAAGTAATTCACCTCCTGACTCCCAAAAGCCTATGCAGCATCTACAAGGCACAAGTCAGGGGTGTGATGGAATACTCTCCACTTTCCTGGATGAGTGTGGCTCCAACAACACTGAAGGAGCTCAGCATCAACCAAATCAAAGCAGCTTGCTTTATTGACACCCATCCACCATGTAAAACATTAACTCCTTTCACCACCGATGCACAGTGGCTGCAGTGTGTACCATCTACAACAGGGGTGTCCAACCTTTTCGTGTGGGGGAGCCACATTACAATTTTTGTCCTACATAGGGGGCCGATGAGACAATTTTGGAAAGATAAATTCATTTTTTATTTATTTATTGAGAGATACAGCACTGAAACAGGCCCTTCAGCCCACCGGGTCTGTGCTGACCAACAAACACCCATTTATACTAATCCTACATTAACCCCGTATTCCCTACCACATTCCCACCATTCTCCTACCAGCTACCTACACTAGGGGCAATTTACAATGGCCAATTTACCTATCAACCTGCAAGTTTTTATAAACGCAATAAAAATTTATCTTACTATCAAAACACAAATAAAAAATGGGTGGCACAGTGGCACAGTGGTTAGCACTGCAACCTCACAGCTCCAGGGACCCGGTTTTGGTTCTGGGTACTGTCTGTGTGGAGTTTGCAAGTTCTCCCTGTGACTACATGGGTTTCCACCGGGTGCTCTGGTTTCCTCCCACAGCGAAAGACTTGCAGGTTGATAGGTAAATTGGCCATTGTAAATTGCCCTTCGTGTAGGTAGGTGGTAGGGAATATGGGATTACTGTAGGGTTAGTATAAATGGATGTTTGTTGGTCAGCACAGACTAAGTGGGCCGAAAGGCCTGTTTCAGTGCTGTATCTCTAAATAAATACATAAGAAACAACAATAAACCGGCATTTTTGTGAGAAGCTTTAAATGAGAGGACTATTTTATTTGACTAATGTTCTCATCACTATGTTGAACACTGATTTAGTGACATATCTGGCATTATTTTTGCTTGCATTAGTAGTCAATCTCTGTCTGCACACTTGATGTAGTGATGCAGAGTATTCCGGACAGATGTCAGGAGTGATCTTGATCTCTTTCTCTTTCCTCTCTTTCTCCCTCCCCTCTCTGTCTCTCTCTTCCTCTCCCTCCCTGTCTGTCTCTCTCTCCCTCTTCTCTCCCCGCTCTCTTTCTGTGTGTGTCTCTCACTCACCGCTCCCTGCTCTCCACTGCCTGCTCCCTATTCTCCGCTGCCCGTTGCCCGTTGCTCACTCCCTGTCTGTGCACTCACCATAAATGTGGATAATAGAGGCAGGCTGTGAACGCTGCCTCTATACTGGGCGCAACCATTTTGTGAAGGAGCTGCCTGCCAAGGTCCCTGACATTTGGCAGTTTACATCCGCGGACCAGATGGAAACCTTTGGAGGGCCAGACTCTGGCCTGCGGGCCATATGTTGGACAACCATGATCTACAAGGTACACTGCAACAACTCACCATGCTCCATCAACAGCATCTTCCAAACCCGCGAACTCTACTACCTCGAAGAACAAGGACAGCAGATGCATGGGAACACCACCACAGGCAATTTCCCCTCTAAGTCACACACTATCTTGACTTGGAACTATACTGCTACTCCTTCACTGTCGCTAGGTCAAAACCTGGAACTCGCTCCTTAACAGTACTATGGGTGTACCTACAACGCATGGACTGCAGCACTTCAAGAAGGTGGCTCACCATCACCTTCTGAAGGGCAATTAGGCATGGGCAATAAATGCTGGCCTTGGCAGTGGTGCTTATATTCCATGAATGAGCAAAAAAAAGAGTTGCTGCCTTCAAAAGCTATACTGGGCTGGTTTATTATGGTACAGTCAGCACAGTTAACTCCAAGGACCAAAATTAAACACTGAATCTTAATCATCCATACTAAAAAGCCATATTGCAAATTCCTTACTCTATATTTAACTGCCATTAAAAAATCCCATAATAGCTTTAATAGTAAATAATGTTATACTGACATCTATTGGCTAAATATTGAATTATGGTTTGCCTTTGCTGTAAACGTAAGCCTATTTTCTATGTCTTTCCCCCCTCTCTATATTTGTAGTGTTGTATATTTACTTCTCACAAGGGCAAGTCATTAATATCTCCCCATATGATCCATAGTTTGACGTGCATAAACAATTTTGTTTTTTGTGTGAATTATTGACAGATATTGCAGGCTGAATGCAGAGGATGAGTCAACAGATAATTCCATCTTGCTAAGTTTTCATTCCCTTTCGTCTTTTGTGCCTTTATGTTCAAGCAAAGACATATTTTCTTTAACGCCTCCACCCCTGTTTCTCTTGGCAGGTCTGAAGCTGTGTTGACCATGAATGTTGTGGAGAAATATGTTGAAAAGGCACACAACTTAGTTCACTTAGCCGCATTCCAAGTCCATCCAGGTGATAGTCTCCAAACTCCTTTAATAGTGGGAAACAAAGAAAACTAAAAGCTACTTAAATTCTTTGAGCAGGAGTGGAGCATAAAGCATAGAATTATAGAATGGTTACAGCACAGAAGGAGGCTTTCTCTGCAAGAGCAACTCAGCTAGTTCCACTCCACCACCTTTTCCCTGTAACCCCGCAAACTTTTTCTATTCAGATAATTATTCAATTCCCTTTTGAAAGCCAAAATTGAATCTGCCTCCACCACACTCTCAGGCAGTGCATTCCGGATCCTAACCACTCGCTTCATAAAAAAGTTGCCTTTGGTTCTTTTGATATTCACTTTCAATCAATGTCATCTGATTCTTGACTCTTCCACCAACAGGAACAGTTTCTCCCTATCTACTCTGTCCAGACTTCTCATGATTTTGAACACCTCCATCAAATCTCCTCTCAACCTTCTCTTTAAGGAGAACATCCCTAGCCTCTCCAATCTATCCACATAACTGAAGTCCGTCATCCCTGGAACCATTCTCATAAATCTTTTCTGCACCCTCTCCAATGCCTTCACGTCCTTCCTAAAGTGTGATGCCTAGAATTGGACATAATACGCCAGTTGAGGCTGAGCTAGTGTTTCATAAAGGTTCACCATAATTTCCTTGCTTTTGTACTCAATGCCTCTATTTATCAAGCCTGGGATCCCGGATGCCTTATTAACCACTTTCTCAACCCGCCCTGCCACCTTCAACAAATTGTACACATCTCCCCCCCAACCCCCCAGGTCCCTCTGCTCCTGTACCCCCTTCAGAATTGTATCCTTTATTTTATATTGACACTCCTTGTTCTTCCTACTAACAGATATCACTTCACACCTGTCGGCATTGAATTTCATCTGCCATGTGTCCACCCATTTCACCAACCTGTTTATGTCCTCTTGTAGTCCATCACTATCCTCCCCACAGTTCACAATACTTCAAAGTTTTGTGTCATCTGCAAATTTTGAAATTGTGCCCTGTACACCCAAGTCTAGGTCATTAATATATACCTAGAAAGGCAGTGGTCCTAATACCAACCCGGGGAACTCCACTATATACCTTCCTCCAGTCCGAAAAACAACCGTTCACCACTACTCTGTTTCCTGTCACTCAGTCAACTTCATATCCATGCTGCCACTGTCCCTTTTATTCCATGGGTTTTAACTTTGTTGACAAGCCTGTTATATGACACTTTATCAAATGCCTTTTGGAAGTCCATGTACACCACATCAACTGCATTACATGCATCAACACTCTCTAGTACCTGATTGAAAAACTCAATCAAGTTATTTAGCCACGATTTGCCCTTAACAAATCCATGCTGGCCTCCCTTAATTAATCCACATTTGTCCAAGTAACTGTTAATTTTGTCCCAAATTATCATTTCTCAAAGCTTTCCCACCACCGAGGTTAAATTGACTGGCCTGTAGTTGCTGGGCTTATCCTTCACCCTTTTTTGGACAAAGATGTAACATTTGCAATTCTCCAGTCCTCTGAAACCACCTCTGTATCAAAGGAGGATTGGAAGATTAAGGCCAGTGCCTACGTAATTTCCACCTTTATTTCCCTCAGTATCCTCGGATGCATCCTATCCGGTCGTAGTGACTTATCAATTTGAAATACAGCCAGCCTTTCTAATCCCTTCTCTTTATCAATTTTTGGCCCATCCAATGTCTCAACTACCTCCACTTTCACGATGACTTTGACAGCATTTTCTTACTTGGTAAAGGTAGATGCAAAGTACTAATTTAGTACCTCAGCCATGCTCTTTGCCTCCATGTGTGGATCCCATTTTTGGTCCCTAATCAGCTACACCCCTCCTTTTACAACACTTTTGCTACTTATATGCTTATAGAAGCCTTTTAGATTTCCTTTTATATGAGCCGCCCATATCTTCTCATACTCTCTCTTTGCTTATCTTATTTCTTTGATCATTTCCCCTCTGAACTTTCTACCCCAGCCTGGAATTTTCTATCCCAGAGAGTTGTGGAGGCTGGATTACTGAAAGTATTTAAAGAGGAGGTAGATAGATTTTTGAAATATCGGGGAGTTGAGGGCTATGAGGAGCTGACATGAAAGAGGAGTTGAGGTCTGGGGCAGATCAGCCATGATCTTATTGAATGGTGGGGCAGGCTTGAGGGGCCTAATGGCCTATGCCTGCTCCTATTTCTTATGTTCTCATGTATGGTTCTCACTTGTATTCTCAACCTGGCATCTGTCATACTCATCCTTTTCCTGCTTCATCTTACTCTCTATCTCTTTTACCATCCAGGGAGCTCTGGCTTTGTTTATTCTACCGTTCTCCCCCTATGGAAATCTACCTCGATTGTACCCAAACTATCTCCTCTTTAATGGAACAAAGGGCTGCCTTTGCAGTTTTGGCTGACATACTTTGGTTCCAACTGGTCCAGATCCATTCTCACCCCATTGAAGTTGGCGCTCCCCCAGTTGATTATTTTAATTCTGAATTTCTCCTTGTCCTTTTCCAAAACCATCCTAAACCTTCTGACTTTATGATCACTGTCCCCTAAATGTTCTCCTACTGACACTTTAGCACCTTTACCCACCTCATTCCCTGGCACAGTGGCGCAGTGGTTAGCACCGCAGCCTCACAGCTCCAGCGACCTGGGTTTGGTTCTGGGTACTGTCTGTGTGGAGTTTGCAAGTTCTCCCTGTGACTACGTGGGTTTCCACCGGGTGCTCTGGTTTCCTCCCACAGCCAAAGACTTGCAGGTTGATAGGTAAATTGGCCATTGTAAATTGCCCCTAGTGTAGGTAGGTGGTAGGAGAATTGAGGGAAGGTGGGGATGTGATAGGGAATATGGGATTAATGTAGGATTAGTATAAATGGGTGGTTGATTTTCGGCACAGAGTCAGTGGGCCGAAGGGCCTGTTTCAGTGCTGTATCTTTCTCTCTCTCTCTCTATGAAAACCAGATCCAGCAATGCCTCCTACTTTGTTGAAACATACTGATCTAGAAAATTCTCCTGAATACACTTCAGAATCTCTTCCCCTCTCTGCTCTATGCACTCTTACTATCCCATTCTGTATTAGGATAATTAAAGTCTCCCATTATAACTACTCAATAGTTTTTGCACCCCTCTTTTATTTCCTTGCAAATTTCTTCCTTTATATCATACCCACTAGTTGGTGCTCTATAGAATACACCAAGTAGTGTAATGGTACCTATATTGTTTCTCAGTTCTGACCAAATAGATTCTGTCATTGACCATACCACCAGCCCCTCCCCCCAAACCCCCCAGGACATCCTCTCTCTCCTGCACTGTAATGTTCTCCTTAATATATACTGCCACCTCTTTCTTTCCTTCCCTATCTTTTCTGAATACCTTGCATCCAGAAATATTCAGTACCCAGTCCTGCCATTTTTTTGAGCCAGGTCTCCGTTATCAGCATGACATCATATTCCCACATGGCTATCGACGTGCAACTCACTAACCTTATTTATCACATTCTGTGTGTTCACATACATGCTCTGTAAACCTAATTTAGACATTATTGCATTCCCTCTTACTCTGATCTCACCTAATCACAAAATCACAGAATTGTTACAGCGCAGAAGGAGGCCATTCAGTCCATCATGTCCGCAACAGCTTTCCGAATGAGCAATTCACCCAGTGCCATTCCCCTACCTTCTCCCTGTAACCCTGCACATTCTTCCTTTTCAGATAACAATCTAATTCCCTTTTGAATGCCTCAATTGAACCTGCCTCCACCGTACTCTCAGGCACTGCATTTCAGACCTTAACCACTCACTGACTGGAAACATTTTTCTTCATATCACTTCTGATTCTTTTGCCAATTATTTTAAATCTGTTTCCTCTCATTCTCAATCCTTTCACAAATCCTCACAATCTTTCACAATCCTCTCACCCTATCTATTCTATCCAGACCCCAATGATTTTACATACCTCTATCAAATCTCCTCTCAGCCTTCTCTTCTCCAATGCGTAAGGCATTTGGATAGCTCTTGTATTTCTGTTATGCTGTAAGGCATTTTTAATATCTCTTGCATTTCTGTTTATAAGTAAAATGTAACCAGTTGTGGTGTGGACTAGTGTGTGGGGCTCACTAGGTGGTAAGAACATGAAGTGCGGAGGACATCGGGACAAAGGGAGAAGAATTCTGATGGAAGACATCGTCACTGGACTTATTAAAAATGAAGACAGTTTAACTGAACAAGGTACCACACACACACACACACACACAGACGAGTTAGGACATGCCATGAAGTTGGTAGCCCTAGGCTATTGCAACATCAGACACTCTGTCTACAACAACTCTCATAGACAATAGCCTCTTGGAATATGTGTGAATGGTTTCCTTCTTGCCTTATCAAGATGCAGTATGCACCTAAGACCCCCCCCCCCCACTGTTAAGAGCAGGATATGACCACATGCAGGTGGTCTTGCATAGCCATGGTGGGATTGATAAGGCACTGAAACCCAACTGGATGACCTAATTCGAGACATTAACTTATATGTCGAGGACCAGAGTCAGAAAGGGGTATAAAGCCATAGCCCACAAGGACATTGTTGCTGCAGCCGGGAAGAGTGACTTAGTCACTCACAGGAAGATGTGCAGAAGAATTCGTTCAGTGGACTGACCACCCTAGGAATGAGCTCCTGTACGCGGGTCTAACTAAGCAACTGGTGTTGTAAGTATATGCTATTGTTTAATGGATCAATAAAGGTTTTCCACATAAGTGGAAATTGTATCCAGAGTTTGTTTCGTATCATTGATAATCAATACAGGGTCCGGACATTAGAGGGAAATGAGACCCCCTGTTCAAGAGTCTTACAAATGAAAACAGTCCCAACTTCTCCAATGTATCTTCATAACTGAAGTTTCTCATCCCTGGAACCATTCTCGTGAATCTTTTCTGCACTTTCTCCAATGCCGTCACATCTTTCCTAAAGTGTGGTGCCCAGAACTGGATGCAATACTCCAACTGAGGCAAAACAAGTGTCTTATACAAGTTCAACATGACCTTCTTGCTCTGTAGTCTATGCCCCTATTAATGAAGCCTGGGATACTGCATACATATGAAGCAGAATCTCAAAGGTAATAATCCAGAGATAATCTCTGGATTATTACTTAAACCACGTGCAAATTGGCATAGGGCAAATAAGATTAGAGAAATTAATGCGTTCACACATATTCCAAGAGGCCATTGTCTATGAGAGTTGTTGTAGACAGAGTGTCTGATGTGGCTCAAAGACAGGTGTGATAGAAGTGGGTTCCAGTTTGTGGGGCACTGGCACCAGTACGAGGGAAAGTGGGGGCTGTACTTTTGGGAAGGTCTTCATCCTGAACCATGCTGGGATCAGTGGTCTAGCCAGCCACATAACTAAGGATGCAAAACTAAGGTTTTGAACTAAATAGTGGGGGCAAAGGATCAAATTTCAGAAGATGTGGTAAGTCAAAGAGTAGAGACAAGGCAAAAGAGAAATGTAATAAAATAAAAGCAAAACAAAAAAGAGAAAGGTATTTCTATAGGAAATGATAAACAGACCGTAACAGAAAGGGACAAAAGAGTACAAATCTAAGAGATAATCAACAGATAAGGCTAGCGGTTACAAAAATAATAAAATGACAAAACTAAAGCTCTGTATCTGAATGCACATAGCATTAAAAACAAAACAGATGAACGGATAGCGCAAATAGAAATAAATAAGAATGATCTGATAGCCATTACAGGGACATAGCGGCAGGATGACATAGATTGGGACCTGAATATTGAAGGGTACACGGCATTTAGGAAGGACAGGAAGCTAGGAAAAGGTGCAGGGATGGCTCTGTTAATTAATGATAATATTAGCACAATAGAGAGGGATGACCTAAGTTCAGGAAACTAGGAGGTAGAAATGGTTTAGGTAGAGATGAGAAATGATAAAGGCAAGAAGTCACTTGTGGAAGTGGTGTACAGGCCCCCTAACAGTAGCCACACAGTAGGACGAGGTAAAAAGGAAGAAATAATGGGGGCTTGTCGGAAGGAATGGTGATAGTTATGGGAAATTTTAATCTACATATAGACTGGAAAAATCAGATGGGAAAAGGAAGCCTAGATGAGGAGTTCTTAGAATATTTTTGGATTTTTTTTTTTAGAACAGCACATACTGGAGCCAACCAGCAAGCAGACTATACTAGATCTGGTTCTGTGCAATGAGATAGGAATAATTAATGATCTCATAGTGAAGGCACCCCTAGGCAGCAGAGATCATAATATGATTGAATTTTACATTCAGTTTGAGGGAGAGAAGAGTGGGTCTAAGGCAATTATGAGGGCATGAAAGCAGAGCTATCTAGTGAACTGGCATAGCAGGTTAAGGGACAGGTCAATAGAGATGCAGTGGCAGACATATATGGGGATATTTCGGAATACACAGAATAGATACATTCCAACGAAAAAGAAAAATTCAAAGGGGAGGACCCACCATCCATGGTTGACTAAAAAAGTTAAAGATAGTATCAAAATTAAAGAAAAAGCATATAATTGCGCAAAGATGGGTGGCAGGTCAGAAGATTGGACAGAATATAAAAAAACAACAAAGAATGACTATAGGATTAATAAAGAGGGAAAATTAGAGTATGAGAGAAAGCTAGCTAGAAATATAAAATAGATAGTAAGATTTTCTATTGATATTTAAAAAAGAGTTAACCAAGTGAGCATTGGTCCTGTAGAAAGTGAGTCTGTGAAATTAATATTGGAAAATAAGGAGATGGAAGATGAATTTGAACAGGTATTTTGCATCGGTCTTCACCATAGAATGAAAATGTAATGAAAATATTGTCTTCTTATTCTGAAGATGAATACCATTTAAGCATTGATCTCATGGACCAACATGTCATCTTGTGTTTTCTCCTCTCCACCAATTAAACTTATTACATTTGTTTGAAATCCATGCAGTTATATTCCTGTTGAGTAGTTACTTCCCATGTAAAGTTCAATATTTTGGACACTTGATAATCCAGGGGGATGACACTATATTGAAAGATGAGTGCCTCATGTACTAAGTACCCAGTGTTAAGTCATAGGACGTTGACACACACTGACATGTGAACTTCAAGGTGATGGGTAGGAGAGAAATGATGTCTTTTCTCAGATTAGGCTTTGATATGATGTTCAAAGGTTATGTTGCCTACATCACACTCATGCTACAAAGTAAACTATTAAAAACAAAGGAAAAACTGTAAATTGTAGAAATGTTAAGTAAATTGATGAACAGCATGGAAATGCTAACCTGTCTTTTTTCAGATTTTAGCAGATCTGCTGGCCCAGACTTTGCAGGAGTATGCCCTGTTAGGCTTGTTCCTTCACGTTTCAGCTTGAATATGCTTTGCCCTGCACGTTGCTGCAAGTGTGAGTTGGTAACAGTGCCACAAGGGCAACAGGGCATCAGGGACCTTATGTACCAACAGTCTAACACCTCAATGAGATGAAGGATTGTGAAAGAAACAGAGGAGCAGGGTGATTTTTTTTTTGCAAAATTCTCACTATTAACTCGAGGCTAGTATTTCTACCAATATAAAGACAGAGGGCTTTTAGTTCACCTTTAACCCATGGAGTTCTGATGAAGAGGCTGCACCTAAAATATGTGTTTGTTTTCTCTTTGTGGATGTTAACATATCTACCGCCATATTTACAACCCTGATTTACATTTCCTTTTATTCAGCTTTAATTCTTTCATTACACTTAACCAATTATAAGCAGTCTCCTCTTAGGCTCATTTGTAAATGTGGACAGAT
Source organism: Heterodontus francisci (assembly GCF_036365525.1). Taxonomy (NCBI): domain Eukaryota; kingdom Metazoa; phylum Chordata; class Chondrichthyes; order Heterodontiformes; family Heterodontidae; genus Heterodontus; species Heterodontus francisci. The sequence continues at coordinate 53,985,113 of NC_090387.1, read as the reverse complement.
ACAAAATGCTTCAACTTCAGATAAGTCAGATTCCAAACCGTTCCTTTATTTATTCATCCTCTAAGAGGAATGTTTTATAGATACATAAGGCACAAAATTTGGTTGGCTACACCTATATTTTTGGCGCGAAGGATGCGATTTCCGATCCAAAATGGTGTCTGTGCTATGCGATGTGTGCACACTCCTGGTGCAGACCATGCCAGGTGACAATTTAGGGTAGGCCATTGGCGCAGGCTCTGAGAGTAGTGCCAGAAGCATACAGAATAAGCAGATTGTGATGCCAGTCTGCTTGACACGAAAACTGCATTTAACTCTTACTCTCGCACAGCTGAACATGCATTCAGCAGCAGGTAGGACGCCCACCAGCACAATTTAAAGGGAATATCATCACTATCAGAACAAAGAACAAAGAACAAAGAAAATTACAGCACAGGAACAGGCCCTTTGGCCCTCCAAGCCTGCGCCGATCCAGTTCCTCTATCTAAACCTGTCGCCTATTTTCTAAGGGTCTGTATCTCTTTGCTTCCTGCCCATTCATGTATCTGTCTAGATACATCTTAAAAGATGCTATCGTGCCCGCGTCTACCACCTCCGCTGGCAACGTATTCCAGGCACCCACCACCCTCTGTGTAAAGAACTTTCCACGCATATCCCCCCTAAACTTTTCCCCTCTCACTTTGAACTCGTGACCCCTAGTATTTGAATCCCCCACTCTGGGAAAAAGCTTCTTGCTATCCACCCTGTCTATACCTCTCATAATTTTGTACACCTCAATCAGGTCCCCCCTCAACCTCCGTCTTTCTAATGAAAATAATCCTAATCTACTCAACCTCTCTTCATAGCTAGCGCCCTCCAGGCAACATTCTGGTGAACCTCCTCTGCACCCTCTCCAAAGCATCTACATCCTTTTGGTAACGTGGCGACCAGAACTGCACGCAGTATTCCAAATATGGCCGAACCAAAGTCTTATACAACTGTAACATGACCTGCCAACTCTTGTACTCAATACCCCGTCCGATGAAGGAAAGCATGCCATATGCCTTCTTGACCAATCTATTGACCTGCGTTGTCACCTTCAGGGAACAATGGACCTGAACACCCAAATCTCTCTGCACATCAATTTACCCCAGGACTTTTCCATTTATTGTATAGTTCACTCTTGAATTGGATCTTCCAAAATGCATCACCTCGCATTTGCCCGGATTGAATTCCATCTGCAATTTCTCTGCCCAACTCTCCAATCTATCTATATTCTGCTGTATTCTCTGACAGTCCCCTTCACTATCTGCTACTCCACCAATCTTAGTGTCATCTGCAAACTTGCTAATCAGACCACCTATACTTTCCTCCAAATCATTTATGTATATCACAAACAACAGTGGTCCCAGCACGGATCACTGTGGAACACCACTGGTCACACGTCTCCATTTTGAGAAACTCCCTTCCACTGCTACTCTCTGTCTCCTGTTGCCCAGCCAGTTCTTTATCCATCTAGCGAGTACACCCTGGGCCCCATGCGACTTCATTTTCTCCATCAACCTACCATGGGGAACCTTATCAAACGCCTTACTGAAGTCCATGTATATGACATCTACAGCCCTTCCCTCATCAATCAACTTTGTCACTTCCTCAAAGAATTCTATTAAGTTGGTAAGACATGACCTTCCCTGCACAAAACCATGTTGCCTATCACTGATAAGCCCATTTTCTTCCAAATGGGAATAGATCCTATCCCTCAGTATCTTCTCCAGCAGCTTCCCTACCACTGACGTCAGGCTCACCGGTCTATAATTACCTGCATTATCCCTGCTACACTTCTTAAACAAGGAGACAACATTAGCAATTCACCAGTCCTCCGGGACCTCACCCGTGTTTAAGGATGCTGCAAAGATATCTGTTAAGGCCCCAGCTATTTCCTCTCTCGCTTCCCTCAGTAACCTTGGATAGATCCCATCCGGACCTGGGGACTTGTCCACCTTAATGCTTTTTAGAATACCCAACACTTCCTCCCTCCTTATGCCGACTTGACCTAGAGTAATCAAACATCTATCCCTAACCTCAACATCCGTCATGTCCCTCTCCTCGTTGAATACCGATGCAAAGTACTCGTTTAGAATCTCACCCATTTTCACTGACTCCACGCATAATTTTCTCCTTTGTCCTTGAGTGGGCCAATCCTTTCTCTAGTTACCCTCTTGCTCCTTATATATGAATAAAGGCTTTGGGATTTTCCTTAACCCTGTTTGCTAAAGATATTTCATGACCCCTTTTAGCCCTCTTAATTCCTCGTTTCAGATTGGTCCTACATTCCCGATATTCTTCCAACGCTTTGTCTTTCTTCAGCCGCCTAGACCTTATGTATGCTTCCTTTTTCCTCTTAGCTAGTCTCACAATTTCACCTGTCATCCATGGTTCCCTAATCTTCCCATTTCTATCCCTCATTTTCACAGGAACATGTCTCTCCTGCACGCTAATCAACCTCTCTTTAAAAGCCTCCCACATATCAAATGTGGATTTATCTTCAAACAGCTGCTCCCAATCTACATTCCCCAGCTCCTGCCGAATTTTGGTATAGTTGGCCTTCCCCCAATTTAGCACTCTTCCTTTAGGACCACTCTCGTCTTTGTTCATGAGTATTCTAAAACTTACGGAATTGTGATCACTATTCCCAAAGTAGTCCCCTACTGAAACTTCAACCACCTGGCCGGGCTCATTCCCCAACACCAGGTCCAGTATGGCCCCTTACCGAGTTGGACTATTTACATACTGCTCTAGAAAACCCTCCTGGATGCTCCTTACAAATTCTGCTCCATTTAGACCTCTAACACTAAGTGAATCCCAGTCAATGTTGGGAAAATTAAAATCTCCTATCACCACCACCGTGTTGCTCCTACATCTTTCCATAATCTGTTTACATATTTGTACCTCTATCTCACGCTCGCTGTTGGGAGGCCTGCAGTACAGCCCCAACATTGTTACCGCACCCTTCCTATTTCTGAGTTCTGCCCATATTGCCTCACTGCTCGAGTCCTCCATAGTGCCCTCCTTCAGCACAGCTGTGATATCCTCTTTGACCAGTAATGCAACTCCTCCACCCCTTTTACCTCCCACTCTATCCCGCCTGAAGCATCGATATCCTGGGATATTTAGTTGCTTATCGTTCCTTTCCCTCAACCAAGTCTCAGTAATAGCAATAACATCATACTCCCAGGTACTAATCCAAGCCCTAAGTTCATCTGCCTTACCTACTACACTTCTTGCATTAAAACAAATGCACCTCAGACCACCAGTCCCTTTGCTTTCATCATCTGCTCCCTGCCTACTCTTCCCCTTAGTCACGCTGACTTCATTATCTAGTTCCTTACAGGCTTTAGTTACTACCTCCTTACTGTCCACTGACCTCCTCATTTGGTTCCCATCCCCCTGCCACATTAGTTTAAACCCTGCCCAACAGCGTTAGCAAAAGCACCCCCAAGGACATTGGTTCCAGTCCGGCCCAGGTGTAGACCGTCCAATTTGTAATAGTCCCACCTCCCCCAGAACCGGTGCCAATGTCCCAAAAATCTGAACCCCTCCCTCCTGCACCATCTCTCAAGCCACGCATTCATCCTGACTGTTCTTTCATTTCTACTCTGACTAGCACGTGGCACTGGTAGCAATCCTGAGATTACTACCTCTGAGGTCCTACTTTTTAACGGCTCCTAACTCCCTAAATTCTGCTTGTAGGACCTCATCCCGTTTTTTACCTATATCATTGGTGCCTATGTGCACAACGACAACTGGCTGTTCACCCTCCCCCTTCAGAATGTTCTGCAGCCGATCTGAGACATCCCTGACCCGTGCACCTGGGAGGCAACATACCATTCGGGAGTCTCGTTTTCGACCACAGAACCGCCTATCTACTCCCCTTACAATCGAATCCCCTATGACTATAGCCCTTCCACTCTATTTCCCGCCCTTCTGAACAGCAGAGCCAGCCACGGTGCCATGAACCTGGCTACTGCTGCCTTCCCCTGGAGAGCCATCTCCCTCAACAGTATCCAAAACGGTATACCTGTTTTGGAGGGAGATGACCGCAGGGGACACCTGCGCTGCCTTTCTGCTCTTTCTCTGCCTTTTGGTCACCCATTTCCTTTCTCCCTCAGCAATCCTAATCTGCGGTGTGACCAATTCGCTAAACATGCTATCCACGACCTCCTCAGCATCGCGGATGCTCCAAAGCGTGTCCATCCGCAGCTCCAGAGCCGTCATGCAGTCTAACAAGAGCTGCAGCTGGACACACTTCCAGCACGTGAAGGAGTCAGGGACATCAGCCGTGTCCCTGAGCTCCCACATTGAGCAAGAGGAGCATAACACGGGTCTGAGATCTCCTGCCATTTTTAATCTTAAGCTTAATTTAGTCTTAACTGAGATAAATGAAAAAGGAACGAAAAGTTTTTACCAATCACACGAAAACAATAAGAAATAGAAAAAACCTTACCTTATCTGCACACCACCGAGTTCTTTTTTATATCAGTTGTAAACTCACTTACCCAGCTGCCACCTCGCTCTCCCTGTCGCCGCTGCAACAAGAAACTTAACAACACACCAGAGTCCTCTTTTTTGGTTAGAGGAGGAGGATGGGTGGGAGACACTACACTTGTAGTGTTTCGGGTTTAACCACTACCCAAATATATAGGATTTACTTACCCAGCAGTCGCCTGGTCCGCCGAAACAATGGCAATTGATTTCAGATGAAACTGACCTTCCCAGCTGCTAACTCGCTCGCACTATCCTGCTTCAGTACAAGCTGCTGCAACAAAAAGGTAAGTTATTTTAAACTGCCCAAATATATAGGATTTACTTACCCAGCAGTCCCCTAGTCCGCCGAAACAATGGCAATTAATTTAAGATGAAACTGACCTTCCCAGCTGCTAACTCGCTCGCACTATCCTGCTTCAGTACAAGCTGCTGCAACAAAAAAGGTTTGTTGCTGATTGATTTCTACTGGTTCTTGCTGAGTTAGAAGTGTTTGGAGGTTTGCACTGTGACTTAAAGTTGGCCAAGTCTACAGAGAGTGATGTGGCAGGCGGTGAAGACCCTGGTCTGACTTCGAGGGTTTTGCTCAGATCACTTGCTCCCAATCATGGGTGCTGTACTTTTTATACCCTTTGGCTTGCACCATGACAGGGAGAACGAGCAGAGATGACACAGAGGAGGACAAGTTGCTTGAAGGGGGAGAAGGGCTCTCAGCAGGAGGTCTTCAGGGGGTAATTCTCCCACCTCAGCCTCAATGAGGAAGAGTGTATGTGACAACTCCACTTCACTAAGGAGGTGCTCAATAAAATCTGCCACCTGTTGCAGGCAGAACTGTAGCCTCAGAGCAGGGCGAGGGCAGCATTTCCAGTGGCTGTGAAGGTGACCCTGGCCTTGAACTTCTTCAGGTCAGGCTCCTTCCAGGCTGGAGCATGTGACATCTCCAACTTCTCGCAGTTTGCCATCTACTGCTATGTAAGGGAGTTCACTGAAACACTGCATGCAAAGAGAGGGGAATACATTGTATTCTCTTTTTCCAGAGGGAAGCAAGCTGAACAAACACTCGGCTTTGCTAGGATAGCAGGATTCCCCATGGTACAGGGTACCATTGACTACACACACGTCACTTTGCAGGTACCACATGTAAATTTTGAGAGGTACCGTAATTGTAAACTGTTCAGCTCCCTCAATGTCCAGCTGCTGTGCAACCATGCATAGCACATCATGCAGGTCACTGCTCGGTACGATGGCAGGAGTCATGATACCTTTATTCTGCGCCAGTCTGCTGTACCATCAGCATTTCAGCTACCATGAGAAAGCAGAGGGTGGCTACAGGGTGACTAGGGCTATCCACTGACCACCTGACTCATGACTTCAGTGTGCAAAGGAACAGCGTGCATATAACAAGAGCCATGTTGCCACACAAAATGTAATCAAGCATTGGGGCATTTAAGCCACACTTCTGCTACTTAGACCATTCTGGAGGAACATAAGAACATAAGAAATAGGAGCAGGAGTAGGCCATTCAGCCCCTCAAGCCTGCCCCACCATTCAATAAGATCATGGCTGATCTGTCCCATGCCTCAACTCCTCTTTCAGGCCTGCTCCGCATACCCCTCAATTCCCTGAGATTTCAAAAATCTATGTACCTCCTCTTTAAATAGATTTAGTGAACTAGCCTCCACAACTCTCTGAGGTAGAGAATTCCAGAGATTCACCACCCTCTGAGAGAAGAAATTCCTTTGCATCTCATTTTTAAATGTGTGCCCCCTTATTCTGTAACTATGTCTCCTCGTTCGAGATTCCCCCACCAGTGGAAACATAGTCTCAACATCTACCCTGTCAAACCCCCTTAAAATCCTATATGTTTCAATAAGATCACCTCTCATTCTTCTAAACTCCAATGAATAAAGGCCTAACCTGTTTAGCCATTCTTGATAAGACAGCCCCTTCATCCCAGGAATCAGCCTAGTCAACCTTTTCTGAACTGCCTCCAATGCTAGTATATCCTTCCTTAAATACGGGGAGGAACCCCGCAGTCCTCTCCAGAGCACGTGCCATGATTTGTTATAGTCTGCTGCATCCTGCACAACCTTGCCATCATGAGGGCACAGCCCGTGCCACCAGGGTATACGACAAGCAGCTGAGGAGAAGGAGGAGGAAGGGAGGAAGCAACAAAAACCTTCCCTTTTTGGCCTGGCTGCCCATGATTGGCTGCAGTACCAGCGAGCACAATGCTAATTCCCCATTCAAAAACAGTGCAACACCTTAACTGCCCTCTGTCACTGACCATCACAATGACCTCTTGGTCCCAATGCCAAAATAAAAGTTACCGCACAGCAAACACTCCAAAACACATTTATAAATGAAATCACGCTATATTGCATACAAAAGTGAACTAATCACCCTTGTGAATTCCCTTAGTATCTGTCTTGTGGGTGCCTCTGCCTGTCCCAGTGCTCCTGTGCAGTTCTACCCCACTGACTTCAGCATGGCTGGTGGAAGGCTGCTGACTTTCAGTGGAGGAGACTGTAGATGGCCTTGCAGGATGGCCTCATGCAGCTTTGGCCCTAGAAGGCCCAATTTCGGATTGCACCACCTTGGTATAGGCAACAACAGTCTGGGCTGGCTGGCTGACAGGCAACAACAAGGACACTGGAAAAGTGGCAGTGGTGGATGGAAATGCTGTAATTCTGAGAAAGCACAGCAGATTGTGCTCCACGGAGCCACGAACACTCCCCAATGCGGCACCTCAGCAATTCTAGCAATGTGTTGGAGGATAGATTCCTGAATTGCTATGAGATCCTGTAAGCCCATCTGAACACTGTTATCCAGAGCCATGGTGGCAGCTGTCTGAACCAGAGTCGCAGCAAGCTGTGCTTGTGTGGCAACAGTCTGAGCTTCCACTGCAGCATTCAGATGTTGGGTGGCTTCTGCTTGTGCTGCAATGGAAGCCGAGACATTGACCATCAGGCGCTGCTTAATGGTTGGGTCCAACAATGGAGTTGGCCACCACTCATTGTTAGAGAAACTTCCAAGCCTGTTTGTGAAGAAGACACTGAGATTAGGATGCTTTGGTGGACACTGTTTATTGCCTGCTGCAGAGCTTACTTTTCCACTTGTTATGGTCCTGTAGTTTTTTTTTATGGGAAGTATGCGGTGTGTCCTTAAGGCTGGAAAAGGATCAGTACTGCTTTAAGGCAGCAAGTTCCAGGGACTGTGAGTCAACAAATGCATTTTTTGGTTACCCAGCAACAACCATTCAGAGAACAAGGACAAAATGTACAATGTTGCCAAAGCATTTTTGAACTGGCATTTGAGAGACAGTTAACAGACACAGGCGTACAGACAGCTGGACCAGCATGAATGGAACAGAGATCTCCGATCATTTGAACTGAAGGAAGGTTAATTTTAAACTGATCACTTTTTCACCCCTCAAAACAATACTAAAGCCAAATTGATTCATTGAAAAGTGTCTGCAAGTTGTTGATTGCTGATTTCATCTCTGGAAGAAGAGCATCACTTCAACTGGAACTAGACTACTGACTGTTCTGTTGAAGAACCTTTTTTTCCCCATCAGACGGCTGTGAGAACTTCAAGCAACCTTTGACTGTTCCACATTTTTAGAATTAGAATTAGAATTAGAATTAGAATTAGAACATTACAGCGCAGTACAGGCCCTTCGGCCCTCGATGTTGCATCGACCTGTGAAACCATCTGACCTACACTATTCCATTTTCATCCATATGTCTATCCAATGACCACTTAAATGCCCTTAAAGTTGGCGAGTCTACTACTGCTGCAGGCAGGGCGTTCCACGCCCCTACTACTCTCTGAGTAAAGAAACTACCTCTGACATCTGTCCTATATCTATCACCCCTCAACTTAAAGCTATGTCCCCTCGTGTTTGCCATCACCATCCGAGGAAAAAGACTCTCACTATCCACCCTATCTAACCCTCTGATTATCTTATATGTCTCTATTAAGTCACCTCTCCTCCTCCTTCTCTCCAACGAAAACAACCTCAAGTCCCTCAGCCTTTCCTCGTAAGACCTTCCCTCCATACCAGGCAACATCCTAGTAAATCTCCTCTGCACCCTTTCCATATCTTCCACTTCCTTCCTATAATGCGGTGACCAGAACTGCACGCAATACTCCAGGTGCGGTCTCACCAGAGTTTTGTACAGCTGCAGCATGACCTCGTGGCTCCGAAACTCGATCCCCCTACTAATAAAAGCTAACACACCATATGCCTTCTTAACAGCCCTATTAACCTGGGTAGCAACCTTCAGGGATTTATGCACCTGGACACCAAGATCTCTCTATTCATCTACACTACCAAGAATCTTCCCATTAGCCCAGTACTCTGCATTCCTGTTACTCCTTCCAAAGTGAATCACCTCGCACTTATCCGCATTAAACTCCATTTGCCATCTCTCAGCCCAGCTCTGCAGCCTATCTATGTCATTGGAAGATTCCACTTTGGCAGGAGCGTAAATATGCCAAGACACTATTTTTTTCTATTTTAAATGTTGTTTATATCTTAGTAGTGTTTTAGAGTTTAATTTTTCTGAATAAACAGTTACTTTGTTGATCTAAAGACACCTGGTTTGGTTAGCCTCATTCGGGGTTGGTGGATGGTCAATTTGGCTGTGGTTTTCTTTAATTTGGAAAGGTTAAAGTAATACGCTAGGCAATCTGTGGAGGGACAGGACTGAATCAACAATGCATTTTTACCACCGCAATCAGAACCATATATTTTGATTGGGGGCTTTGTCTTGAGCGGTCGGTCGTAACACACACCTAACAACACCCAACCAGTGCTGGCTGGCTCTTCTTTATATATACATCTGAGTACAATTAACTAATCAACACCCAACACCTGTTCACCCTATTACCTTCAACTACTATGTATTTCACATCCATTAACAGAACTTATTAGACACTAATACTCATGCCTGGTATCTAACCATGTGCAGAACCCTCCTCCAAGCTATCCTCTAAAATAGACACAGTGTCAGTATCTGTGCCAGTGGTCGAAAGTGTGAGAGTGAAGGTGTTTCTTCATCATCAGTCTCTTCTTCTCCCTGCATCACTGTCAGTCCAGGTTGCAGTTCTTGAGTATCTGAAAAGAGAAAGGCACAAGAGTAAGGTTGTGGTGAGGCAAGGAAGAGGTGCATGCTTACACAATCTGCAGCTTGGCAATCTGAAGAGATTGTAGGATGAGGAAGAAATAGGATGTAAGGAGAATACCGTCACGTTCAGTGGTTTCAGCCACGCTGCTGGCCACGGCCTCAGTCATGGCTCTCCAATGATGGCGACCACCATCTCCTCCATCAAGGTGAGCACATGCAGGGATGCCTATCCCACACCAGTTAGGTGCTGCTGCCTGTGATTGTGCACCACCTTGACCTGAAAGAGAGAGGGAAGTGTGCCAGTAAGCGTGGTGCAATGTGTTTGGGTGATGTGCCTGTAATGATTGAATAACTGGCAGTGTGTGCAAGCTCTGTGGTGTGGGTGTGAGGCTTGCAGCAGTGCAAAATGTGTGACGATGAGGTGACGCTATGAATGTGAAGTATAAGTTGTGGTTGATAGAGATTATTGGTAGGTGAGTGATGGTGGTGTGGTGAATTGAGCAGTGTGTGAGGTTGATGGCGCAGTTGGTAGGATAAGACATTTAAAGATGCATTCGCTGATGTGGCCACATGTGTGAGGTCATTGAACGCCTTGCAGCACTGCATCCAGATCCTCGAGGTGACACTTGGGCACACACAGCATGGTTAAATTTAAGCAAGGAAGCAGAATGCCCTTTCATCCTTTCAGTGATATTGGATAGAGGCAGCCCAGTCTCGAACAGGAGCATGGTGCAGATATTCAGAGAAGAGGAATTATGCAGCTTTACAAGAGATTATCCAATAATGAAGAGCACAGCCTGTTTTCCACAAAGCAAAGTGACAATTGAATTTTCCTACAACAGGGAAGCACTGAGTCCAAAATGACCGGGGCAGGTAACCTTATTGTGGATGCTTCCATTGATCTAGAGAGCCAACAGCTGTGTAAGCAAGGAGCTAACCATGTTAATCCTAGCCCATGCGTATTGTCCTTGTACGATCAAGTGAGGAGGAGTCGATAGGCTCTCCTCTTGTCCCGCTCCTTGTTTGACCACAACCGGGTTTATTTCTTTTAAACAGTAGACATGCTTACCATTTCAGTTTAACACTTTATGTGCTATGATCATAAAATAACCAATCAGACAGGTTTTCTTGAGTTTAAACAAGAAAGAGGCTAGTTTATTGTACTTAAAACCAAAATCTGATCTAAATAAAATAATAAACTATGCTCCAACTTTCATATACATACACACAAGAATCACATGCACAAATAGGTTGCAGAGTGTAATAGATTATTTGGATTAGAGTCCGAATCAAATCAAAAAGAATATAGAATCTGTGGAGTCTGGTAATTCAGTTGTCTTCCAACTGAATTCATGGTCCTGAAGCTCCTGGCTGGTGGAGGTGACCAACTGGTTCAGGGTTTTCTTAGACAGTGATGCAGGTGGTTTTCCTCTTGGGGTCTTTGTCTGCAGCAATTATAGACTTGGATGTTTTGCAGCCAACAGCAAGGGTTCAGACTTGCAGGGTTGCCTGGAGAAAAAGAAAGAGAGACAGACCCCACATGGATCCTGCACTGGTCAAACTTATGTGCTTGTCTTCTGTAGAGAGAATAAACTGCAAGTTTTCACCCGATGGCAGGCCTGTCACATGATGGCCCAGTGTATTCTCTCTTTTGCACTAATTAGATCAAGTCTAAGAATTCCAATCTCTCTCAGGTCCCATTGTTTCAGTGTCTACCCTTTGAGGGTTTTGTCTCCACCCGTGTTAATATTCCAAGATGGCTCTGAATGTCTTGTTAATGAAGGCAGGACCAGGTAATCGATTCAAAATCTCTCACCATTGTCCTGGATGGAAATTAACCAGACATTCGACTCCACCTCGATACCTTGGAATGTAAGGTACTGAAATGAAAATTGCAGTGGCTATTTTAGCTGCTAGCAGTGATCCTTTTATCAGTTTTTGTTTCCTGTTTCTCTTTAAAGTTTAATTCAAGTTCTTTGTCTCTTGCTTTCTTTTTAAAGTTTATTTCAGGTTTCCAACCAATGGATTTTTTAAAAAATCATCATTTGGCACAGCACGTGTTCATGACACACTCTATATAAAATATAGCTTTGATTAACAAATTTTTTTGTGAAGAGATTTGGTCCTTGCTCATACTGGACAAGGATAATCTATTTTTTTCCAAATAAACTTGACTTTTGACAGTTATCTAGCTTTTGATACTACTGATTTCACTGTACAGTATCAGATTTGCAAAAACTAAAATGTGTTACCATAAAGTGTAAAGATGGAATGTATTCTGATTTCCCATTACTATCATCCCTCATATAGGAACAGAGCAACTGCTAGCCGATAAAAGACCACGATCCATCTAGTTCACCTTCAACCATTTATTTAGAGATACAGCACTGAAACAGGCCCTTCGGCCCACTGAGTCTGTGCCGACCAACAACCACCCATTTATACTAACCCTACAGTAATCCCACATTCCCTATCACCTCCCTACACTAGGGGCAATTTACAATGGCCAATTTACCTATTACCTGCAAGTCTTTGGATGTGGGAGGAAACCGGAGCACCCGGCGAAAACCCACGCAGACACAGGGAAAACTTGCAAACTCCGCACAGGCAGTACCCAGAATCGAACCCGGGTCCCTGGAGCTGTGAGGCTGCGGTGCTAACCACTGTGCCATCTTGCTAACCATGTGATAGCATGAAAATAGAGTTATTGAGTATTAAAGTAAACATCTTCCATTTTTAGGCTTTCAAGTGTAGCTCCACATCAGATGATTCCTTTGAAATGAGTTTTAATATTTGTTGGAATTTTAATATTTTTGTGTTTGTGCTCGCTGAACCTGTTTGCCACATTCATTAATTTAAAGGACAAACTAAGCTTGCTTAAAAATATATTTACAAACAGAATCGTCCCGTCATGCTTCTGAAATGTTGTACAGTGAGGAAATTCACATTGTCAAACTGCTGTGTTTCTCCACCTGGGTGGTGACATTTTACCTCTTTCCTGCTGATCTGCCGGTTACATTGTGGACAGATCTCCCAGTAAAGGTGATCCCTACTGGGATATATCAACCGGAGTACTATCTTGAAAAGTGTTGTTGCAATTCAGGCCTGCAAATAATATATCCCAGCTGGCACCATGTTTACTTGGAAATTTGTCCACAGTCAACAGAAACGTAGAAAGAAGATGAAATGCGATCATCCATGTGGAGAAAACGTGTCGTGCTAAGATTGGATCTTTTTCCACAATGTAGTTATACATAGTTCAGAAGAAAAGGAAAGGAACTCTTATTTAAGAAATTCTTGAGAAATGGTTTTATGGAATTGAGCTTGCCTTTTATAATGCAGCAATGTATTTTGCCACTGTTGGCTGATAGATGGCTGATGGATTGAATTTCTTTTTTAAAACTTTCAAAGTGCCCCAGCTGCAAAGTTCTCACTGGCAAAAATACCCTATCTAGTGTAGGACTATTGCTAGCTGACCATGACTTTGTTTATGAAACAGGTTTTTTTGCATTAAATAATGACTTGTTGAATACATTTATTACATTTAATATGCTATTGAAAAGACTGTATGTGGTTCAGTGAATTCATTAAAAAAATAAAAATCTCATTTGCCTTATTGGCAGTTCTGACAACTGTTACAAGATGTGAATCTTACCTGATGTATTATTGAAAAACTGGTAGATGAAAACCATTACCAGTAATTTAATTAAATTGCTGTCATCTTTGAGTATGCATAATGCTCAAATCATTACTAATCTACTGTTTATTCAGTGACAAACAGTAAGATGAAAACTGGCCCATCAAAATTGTGGTTGGAATTGAAAATTTTTTCGTATTTGTAAAGTTGAAAAGAAACTGCAAACGTGGGGAATTTGAAGTGCAATTTAGAAATATATCATATTGATCATCAGAAAGAGAAAGGCTGATGTTTGGAGTATGAATCTTCAGCAGCTTTGTGTTAACCAACATTCCTCATTAAATTAATCCATCTATGATAGAGTTCCAGCATTCTCCGTTATGTATTTCATAATTGTATTTGTTCAGCGGGCTCATTGGATTGCAGGATTTTTTTGCTGTACTTTAAAATTAATTTTCTTTCTTATGCCAATGTTCTCCCTCCCATTTCCTCCTCAAGGAATTGACTCCTTATTCTCTGGTACTTCACCCAAATGGCCATTACTCACGTGTGTGCCTTGACATTGAGCATTGGCAGGGTATCCGACTGCAGAGGACACCAGAGCTGAGCCCAATCCTGTTCTCATCTATCATCCATGCACTTCTAGCAAGGGTTGCTGTATGGCAATCAGTCGTGGGAACCTAGGCTGATTTTACCCTGAGCAATGCAGGAGCATCAAGGCCATCTGCTGTAGCTCAGGCTGAGATCATCTAACTTTGTACTGACTGCGAATAGAACCTGCAACCTTCCGATTGCATATGGTGCTGCTACTCACTGGATTAACGTGGAGAGCTTAGTGCCAATTTTTTTTTAATGACATAGTTGTATTGATGGCCATTTTAACTTCATGACAAGGAGCTTTGTAAGATTTCTGGGAGCAAAATCGGACCTCATTTCCCCTTTCCTCAGGTGTGACCATCACTTTCACTGAAGATGGGTGGGAGGCTGTTTAAATATGCAAATCATGTTGCAATGCCAGTTTTCAGGGTACATGTTCAACAGGCATTAGAGAGTGGGTCCTTAAAGGGACTGTCGCAAACTACCCACAATAGGTAAGACAGTTTAAAGATTTTTATGATGCCAGGAGGAAGATTCATGCTCCTCAAAGATCCATAATAATCCTCCAGCCCGCTGAGGACCTGCAGGATTCATTCTTACCCCCCACCCCCGCCCCACCCCCACCCCAACCTGCCAGCCAGTTCTATGCAGAAACAGAATTACCATGCAACCAAACTGACAAGCTGCAGTGAGGTGCCTATTTTTACCTGCAACTCGCTGGTCAAATTTACATAAGGCCTGGATGCTGAAAATGATGTGGGCCTTCCAACTGTGGCTACAGATGGACGCACCATCAATATAGCATCCATTTTGGACCCAAATGGAAATCCCCCCCTTTATCTACAACTTAAGTGACTGCATGCTGAACTGGAATTGTCCTTTTTGAGTCTTTAATATCCCAATCTCTCCACTTACAGCATTTCAATTTCAGGATCGCTGATCTCGCTATCTACAGTGCAGGTACATTTCCAGCATTTTCTCTCTATATGTTTTTATATAGCTTCTATAATTTATTTATGTTAAAAGCATTTCATTATATATGTCAAAGAAAACTGTCCCTAAAATGTCCTTATCTTCCACTGAGAATTTGGCCTTGAGCATTCCCTTGACATTTTCACAGCAATGAAGATTCACCAGACTGATTCCAGGGATGACGGGATTGTCCTATGAGGAGGGATTGAGGAGACTGGGCTTGTATTCTCTTGAGTTTAGAAGAATGAGAGGTGATCTCATTGAAGCATACAAAACTTTTACAGGGCTCATCAGGGTTGATGCAGGAAGGATGTTTCCCCTGGCTGAGGGGCGGGGGGGGGTGCGGTTCTAGAACCAGAGGACACAGTCTCAGAATAAGAGGTAGGCTATTTATGATTGAGATGAGGAGGAATTTCTTCACTCAGAGGTGGTAAATTCTCTACTCCAGAGGGTTGTGGAGGCTCAGTCATTGAGTATGTTCAAGACAGAGATCGATAGATTTCTCGATATTAAAGATATCAAGGGATATGGGGATAGTGCGGGAAAATGGCATTGAAGGAGAAGATCAGCTTTGATCTAGTTGATTGGCGGAGCAGGCTCGAGGGGCTGAATGGCCTACTCCTGCTCCTATTTTCTATGTACCTATGTCCTATTTTATCCTAACTCAGTGTGAGTGAATTGAGATATATCCATCCATTTACATGGCTTTCTGACTGATGAGCTGCATCCAGATTAAGTTTCACACTTTCATCACAACCCTTATGAAAATTTTGAACTTGGGAGAAAACAACACTTGTAAAGTTGAACTGAAAGCAGAGTAGTTAAATGACATCTCTAGAAATGATTTTCATACATATTTCTGTGCAGATCTATTAAATCACAGTTACAGAAGAATGACAGTGATGCAGTAAAAAGAAAGTACAGGTATAAAGTGGCAAATAATTTTTGGTACAATTAACTTAGAAGGTGTCTATTATTTTGCTTCAGGACAATCACTGAACAACAAAACGTTTTGCAAAAACAGAGAAATATGTCATCTAATATTTTGATTGAAGCTGGTGGGAAAATAGTAAAACATGTTTTAAAAGTAAATACTCCAGGAGTCATCAGTCAGCAATTTATCAGAAACAGATAAAGAAAAGAGCTCAGGTGAAATAGGTATTTTGGAATACATGTATATACAGCATACACATTAATGGTACTGAAAGGGTTAAATGTGTCTCTTTTTAACTTGTCAGAGAAACTTAGAGCATTTAGTTAACTTAAGCAGTTCTTTTGGTTGAAGATAACAAAAGCTGACCTTGAATCTTGTTCAGATTTTCCAGTACAGTAAATTATCCAGCAGAAGGCAGAATCATACCATAAACAGCACACTGATAGACAAATGAATCACTGAGTGAAAATCTGTTACTGATCAATCCAATTCAGAAGATAAATAAAAATGCTTTTTATTCTTTCTGTGATATGGGAGGTGGGTTCTCTCAAATATTGGGTATGTTACTTTCACATGCCTTGATTGCATATTCACCTTCGCAGGCAAGACAGATCTATAGTAGAAACAAACACGGAAAAGAGGCTATCAACCTGGTTTGCAGAATAGGCCACATGTTGCTCTGCCAGCAGTTTTCTGGGATTTGCCTTATTTTATATGCATACAAAATCTCCAGCTCACTTCATAAGCCAAAACATCAGGCCTCTTAGTTTAGTAACACATGGTTCAGCAAAATATTGCAAGAAGGCAATTGCTGCTTATTGAATAACTGGCAATTCACTGATACAGAACAAAACACAGATTTACCATCATATCTGTTGACCTCCATGCACAGCTGCATATAACTCAAAATGTTTGCACATGTTTGTGTAAAAACCTCAGCAGGTTTGAGTGGACAAGAATACTGAATCAGAGAGAAAGATCCATGCAAAACATGGATATGTTTGTTCTATGCTTGAAGACTGGGAACAACCTCTACTTGCTGAATCTGCCAATAGAAACTGTTGTGGAAACCACGCTAGCTTTTTTTGTTTAGAGATACAGCACTGAAACAGGCCCTTCGGCCCACCAAGTCTGTGCCAACCATCAACCACCCATTTATACTAATCCTACATTAATCCCATATTCCTACCACATCCCCACCATTCCCCTACCGCCTACCTATACTAGGGGCAATTTATAATGGCCAATTTACCTATCAACCTACACGTCTTTGGCTGTGGGAGGAAACCGGAACACCTGGCAAAAACCCACACAGTCACAGGGAGAACTTGCAAACTCTGCACAGGCAGTACCCAGAGTTGAACCTGGGTCGCTGGAGCTGTGAGGCTGCGGTGCTAACCACTACGCCACTGTGTAATGGCTGTTTTCTAGCATCAATTTTCCATTTGGACTGAAAAAAAAAGGGTTAGAACGTATCCCAGAAGACCTTAATCCAACTGTTCTTTCCTTAGGCCAAATGGTTGTCTCATAATAGAAGTCATTTCCTTGACTGTCAGAGTTCCTTCAAACAATACTCACCAAAGTGATTCCTGCCAGTGTGGCATTTTAGGGATCTCAGAGAATTTTCTTTGAACACAGTGAATAAAGTGTAATTTTAATATTTTGAATGCTTTCAATTCCTGGAATATTAAATTTAGAAAGTTTTCTCTGGTCTATCCCATAAGTGTTACCTTACATTTCAAACTTTTCAGTCAGATCATAGGTTTTCCATTGGAATTGAGTTCTTTAAACTAGCTGATATCTTGCAAATGATTATTATTGACCTCCTGCTGGATTTGTCCTAAGAGTTCAGAGTTCATAGGTATCAATTTCTATGGGTTTCTTTGTATTATCCTTCTAATTAGCATCAAATCTGTTTCTTCTTCATGTATAAATTCCTGACTTGAATGGACTCCTACAGAAATGTCCTCAGAAATGTTGTCCCTTTGACAGGAACAATCATCGATGCTCTCTCCTTCTTCCTTGTTTGTCAACATCTACAATCTCAAGTATAATGTTAAGAAATATTGTAAGCCATTGAGTCATTTAGTCATATAATCATTTACGGCATAGAAGGAAGTCGTTCGGCCCATTGAGTCCATGCCGGCTCTCTGCGGAACAATCCAATCAGTCCCACACCCCCACTCGATCCCCATAGCCCTGCAAGTTTATTTCCTTCAATTTCCTTTTGAAATCATTGATTGTCTCCACTTCCACCACCCTCATGAGCAACGAGTTCCAGACGTGTTCCAGCGGATGTTATAAATAGAAAGCTAAAATCTATTTCATACACTTTGATAGGCCTATATTGTGGTTTACCACTCAAATGGTTGAGACCTGAAATATATTTTTCCAAAAAAAATCCTATCATTACACTTTTCTGAGTAATTTCATGTTTGTCAAACTCCAGTATCATTGATGACTTGATGTATCAATCATGGTAAACCTTTTAAACTAACAATTGTCATTTGCAGACCAGCTGCACACTGAAGGACTGGAAGTTGTTTTAATCCCTGAACACTTCAGCAGTGCGTGAATGTGGTCTGAGGGCATTTTGTGTTCCAAAGCAATGTAGATCAGCAATCAACAAATTCAGGGGATATAATACAAAACTGCACAGTGCTCAGTCTGGACCCCACTTTGAGTGACGGTTTCAACTCCCATCACAAGTTGGCAAGGAACATTCAACCCTTGGAGGCAGTTTAGAGAAGAGCCACAAGATCAATCCCCAGTGTCAGAAGAATTAGTTAATAGAAGAAATGTGGGCAATTCAGCCCTAAAAGGAAGGGATTGAGGGAGAACCTGGTAGCAAAAGGTAAATCCAGTGTACTAAATCACATTAAATCATGAAAGTGAGACAAAGGGTCATGGGTTCAAACAGGTGAAAGGCAAATTTAGAGCTGTTATCAGGAAGCTCTTCGCATAAGGATGCAAAGATGTTGGAGGCTCTTGAGGAGGAAGGTGTTGGAAAGGGAAGGCTTGGTTTTGGGCAGCACAGTGGCGCAGTGGTTAGCATCGCAGCCTCAGAGCTCCAGCAACCCGGGTTCAATTCTGGGTACTGCCTGTGCGGAGTTTGCAAGTTCTCCCTGTGACCGTGTGGGTTTTCTCTGGGTGCTCCGGTTTCCTCCCACAGCCAAAGACCTGCAGGTTGATAGGTAAATTGGCCATTGTAAATTGTCCCTAGTATAGGTAGATGGTAGGGGAATATAGGGAAGGTGGGGATGTGGTAGGAATATGGGATTAGTATAAATGGGTGGTTGATGGTCGGCACAGACTCGGTGGGCCGAAGGGCCTGTTTCAGTGCTGTATCTCTAAATTATAAAATAAAATAAATGAATAGGCCTGAATGAGCCGAATGCCTTTCCGCTGCAGGTCCGCTGATTTACAGTGACAGAATAAGTCAAATTCCATTTTCAATGCATGGATTCTGGGGTTTTTACTGCTATTTTGGGAATTGTATTCCAAGATGTCATCAAGAGAAAATTGTCACCTTGCTCATCAATATTTATCTTGTGGAAAGCCTCCTAGTAAAAACAACTTCATGGTTGAGCAAAAGCAAAATACTGCAGATACTGGAAATCTGAAATAAAAATAGAAAGTGCTGGAAATACTCAGCAGGTCAGGCAGCATCTGTGGAGAGAGAAGCAGAGCTAATGTTTCGGGTCCGTAATCTTTTATTAGTTCTGATGAAACGCCACAGACCTGAAACGTTAACTCTGCTTCTCTTTCCACAGATGCTGCCAGACCTGCTGAGTATTTCCAGCACTTGTTGTTTTTATCTCCTGAGTGAGTAACTGTTGATGCTCATCCTGGGAAAGCTAATATAATACCATGTTCTTATGACAAGTTAATAATCTACATGTAATGAAATGTGACTTTAGTAGTTGACTGCTACTTCTAGTATCTTTCATAAGATTCAAAAAAGACAAACTGATATTTTTCTGGCTGTAAAATCTTCATGCCATTGTAAACTTCGAATGCTCAAGTTGCCTGATTTCTAAACTATTGGCTTCAAGATTATTCATGAGATCATTACAGAGATTCTACATTGTTTTATTTAGTTTATGCTTGCTTATATCTGAATTTTTATTTTAATATGACTCGAATATACTCTCTCAGATAGGGGAAATTGGGAATGGGTAAGGGGAGGCGATCTGTTTTGCCTAATTTTTTGCTTTGAGTGCTAAAATAACATAATTTCAAAACTATAGAAGCGTACTTTCAGGAAGGGAACTGAGTGACAATGCAGTGTGGTATTTATATTGTTATTGGGTAATAAACTTTCATCCACTATTCAACATCCTGCTAATTATCAGTTTACAAGTCTGCAAGGTTAGTGAACAGCTCGCACATACTACTTGTGATAAGTGCCTACAGACTAACATTAATTGTAGTTTTCAGAAAAAAAATGGATGGCCTAGAGACAGTCACACAAAGCCACTCTTTGTGAATACCATACGCCCATTGAGATTGAACACAGGTAAAACCCATTAATCGCAAAGCTAAACTTTGCACAGAGCTCCTTTCAAGTTATTTTTATATATGTACTGTCTTTTTTTAACCAGAACAGGGTTTGAATGGCTGGAAGGTTTTCTTTTAATTCCACCTAAGAATTTATATATTGGTTAAGAATTGGAATCAGTGGGTACTTGGATTTGCATCAATGCATTCCTTCAGTGTGCATGCTCTCAAATGAAATGGATATAGAGCCGGTTGGCCTCAATATAGATAGATAATTTATCTGGACTTGGTCATGGATGTGTAATATCAATGTTCGCAGGTAGCACAAAATTAGGGAGAATGGGTAACTTTGAAGAGAACTGTAAGCAACTTGAGGAGGACATAGGAAGGTTAATAGAGTGGGCAGCTATATATCAGACAAAATTTAATATAGAAAAATGCAACCTGAGTGAACTTGGAATAAAGAATAAAGAAAGGAAGTACATATTAAATGAAAAAACAGAAAGTTTTAAAAGTGGGAAAACATGTTAATAAAGCCATATTTTATATAGACAAGTACAGGTAATGCTTAACCTATGCAAATTATTCTTAGGCCACAGTTAGAATTATGGGCATGAACTTCATTTGCGCTAGCGGCACTACTAAGGCCTACCTGGCATTCCCAGTGGCAGGTTGTGTTGCCAGCCGCTACCTGCGTTGATAGTGCAGTGTTCTTCAAAGATATGGTGGGATGGTAGTGGAGGAGGGGGGCGTGTCCCTGTCACCTTCCTGCCTCCGCCAAAATTAAGTCCGGGGTGCGAAGGCATGTGAATGGCTTTCCTGCCCCACCGCCAATTGAGGCCCTTAAGTGGGCAATTAAGAACCTCATCCTGCCACCAACGCAATTAGCTGAGTGGCGGGTGCGCCTACCATCGTAGGAGGAGCACTGCACGTGGCTCTGGTGGGATGGGGGTGGGGAGGGGTTACCTCGTTAAAAGGCACAGTGCCTGAATGATGGACCCAGCATTGGGGGTGGGGGGGGGAGAGGGGTGCCTGCTGAGAGCTATCTCCCTGCTCTTGCTGCCAAACCCCTACACACCCCTCCCCTGCGATCTCTGCCCCACGAAACCCCTCCTGTCCTGACCTACCTGTGGCCTGGGTCCAACACCGCTCCTGGGCCTCAGGTGGGTGCTCCACCAGCAGCAGCCACTGCCTCTGTGATGGCGTTTCTCAGTTATAGAGTTGCCGCCCTCTGATTGGCTGGCAGTTCTCAGAGAGGTCATCGGGGTCCTTGATCCCAAGGAAGGCTCGCTGCTGTCTAGTTAAGTGCCTAATAGGCACTTGATTCTGTAGGCCTCCCACAGAAGAAGCAACGTGGGGTTCTTGGCGGTGTTTTTGCAGGTGATCAAGAACCCCGCCTCCCAGATCAAATCCCGGCCTAGGGTTCCAAATTTGGACCACACAGGTCCTGGTAACACCTGGATTGTCCAATCCTAAAAAAGTAGTGTAAAGGAGCAAGACAGACCCTGCAGTAGCATTATTGAAAGGGCAAGGCATCCTCATTGCATGTAAGTTAAAATTTTGGAATTTTTTCTATTCCAAAGTGTCTGAAAGTACTCGGGAGTGTTTTTGGAGGTGTTTTGGTGAGTTTCTGCATTGGTCAGAGAGTGTTGCCGCATCCTCATGAGGATGAGAGAGGAGTAGGTGACCTGTCCAACGAAAGCTGCAACAGGTATGGGGGCAGCAGTGACAGTTCCTCCGAATCTGCAGTATGATGGGCAGAGGGAGCAGAGGCTGTGAAGAGGGAAAGCTCTGTGCGATGCCCTCTGCCAAGTTGGAGCCAGACCCCTCCATGCTCCTTGACAGTGATAGGAGGCTACCTGGCAGGCCAGCATATGCACGCAGCTTCTCTGTGTGTGTGCCATCAGCGCTCCTGTATGCTGTCATTCAAGGTCCTCATCTGAGTTCTCTGTAGCAGAGCTTGTCTGCCACCTTGGCCTCCAGTGAGCTCGCAAATGAAACATCACTCTGGCCTGGTTGCATCCCACTTGTGCCTGGTGACTGACCACATGCAGATTCCGACTTTATACTAGTCTCTAAGGCACATGTTGTGCCAATATCTGAGCTGGTGGCTGAGAGTGCCAGATCAAGTGATGGGACCTCTTCATCAGTGCTGTGCTGTTGCTTTCTTTCCTCCTCCTGCAATTTCTGTGGCTGGGCAGGCAGTAAATCTTGGGTGTTGAAAGCAGGAACTCAGAAGGAGAAGTTTGGCGTGAGGGAAGGTGGTTAGGGTGGGGAGCAGGAGGTCCATGGTCAAGCCCAATATTTCCTCTAATTTTTCTTTGCTGGGCATGGCCTGTTTTATGCAATAATATAGCACCTCAGTTGCACATGCGCACATCTTAGAGGGATCTTTGGTCTTGTGCAGCCTGCTTGTTGCCTGCATGGTATGTTCTGGATTGCTGTGCCCTCGTACACCCGCACAGCTTAGAGGGAATGTTGGTCACACCATCTGCAGCTTGCTGGGTGTTGAGAAGGGGCATAAGGCAGGAATATGTCATCATCCTCCAAGTTCTCAGTGACTTGGAATGCTGTGAACCTTGTTGGAGCTGGCACCATGATGCAGAGAAACATCTCCTCCGTAGGGCTCAGGAGATGCAGGTGTCCTTGCTCCCCTTCTGGCTCTGCTCCACTCCCTTCTATTGGGGTGTGCCACCATGCCATCCAAGTGAAATGGCAGAATGTCAGTGGTTGTGTAGCATTGTATTTGGATGATATGCCTGCCATAGCAGAATAGTTTGAGGTATGTGGAGGCAGTGAAATGTGGGTGTGAGGCAACATTGATAGTTGTGTGAGTGAGGTGGAGTATTTGAATGTTACACATGTGTCTTGAATGCCAGGGAGTGCTACTGAATGAGAGATGGGAGTATGGTACATTGAGCAGCATGATAGATTGATGGTGTGGTGGATATGAGATGCCTTGTGAACAAGCATTCACTGATCTTGAGCAGCCATTTGAGGGCATGAGATTTCTTGTGATGCTGCTGCCGGGTCCTCAGGTTCAGACTCTGGGAGTTGACCTTCTTGACCACCTGCTCTCACTCCCCTTTGAGGGTGGTCTTTGAGGTTCTCCTGGTCCACTGCAGGACCAGGGCATCTCTCCTCATGCCAACCTGCATCACTAATGCCTGCAGCACCACATCCATCACTCTACATTCCTCTGGTCTGCTCTGGTGTTCAGATTCCCACAATTTCCATTTCAGCAGTATTTTTTGTGCAGCTTCCCTTTAAGAGACAGCCTGCCTTTAAGAAAAAGCAGGCTGCCCATACCACATGATTGGCAAATAATAATGCTGGGGCCTACTGTTGTGTGTGGAGCTCGCTGGTAGCATTAGGAGGCAGAGGTCAGATTTGGAGGTACACCAGCTAGTGCTACAATCACGCAGATGGGATGGGTATACGAGTTTTGCTTGTTGCCCACCTCGATCTGAACAGGCACGAGCATGCTGAAAATCATGACCCCGGGCCCAAAAATCGGGGAAAGGAATCGCTAGCCTGTTACGTTCAGTTTTAGTTGCCTTACTTCAGGAAGGATGTCAAGGACATGGAGAGGATGCAAAAGAGATTCATTAACGTGACACAAGAGGTAAGAGGTCTTATTTACGAGGAGAGACAAAAGAAACTGGACTCTTTTAGCCAAAACAGAGAAGGCTATGAGGAAATTTGATTGAGGTATTCAAAAGTATTATTTTTATTGATTGGTGAGTCAAAAACTGGAAATAATAAATTTAACATCATCACCAGAAGAATGAAGGAAGAAATTAGAAGTTTTTTTTAGTGCAGAAGGATGTTAGAACATAGAATACTGCCCCTCACCCGACCCCCCAGGAACAGTAATAGAAGCAGAATCCCTAATAGATTTGTCTAGAAGGGAAGTGGACAACTATGTTGAACAAGAAAAAGAATTAAAAGGTATGGAAAAAGGGATGGGAATGGGACTGAGTGAATAGCTTTTTCAGAGAGCAGGTGCAAGTGTGATGGACTGAATGGCTTCCTTCTGGGATGTAAAATTGTACCATTTTATTGATAGAAATCTGTACCTGCATATCTAAATAATGGTGTACAGAGAGGAAACTACACAACTCTATACTGATCTGCAGCCCACCTATTTTGTATGTTTATGATTTCAGTCATGGTGAGATGGTTCCCCTCAGGTCCATGGTCAAATTTGGGAAAGTTTTCTCAAATGAATGAGATTTTAATGTGATCATTGCAAGCACTTTTGAATTTAAAAATAACAGTTAGAGGAAGTTACTGCCTTCACCATTCTATTACTTGCTGC
Organism: Heterodontus francisci; assembly: GCF_036365525.1. NCBI lineage: Eukaryota > Metazoa > Chordata > Chondrichthyes > Heterodontiformes > Heterodontidae > Heterodontus > Heterodontus francisci. Next base: position 53,960,502 of record NC_090387.1, on the reverse strand, counting down.
ACTGATGTAGATGATATTCGGCCTGAAATTCTATGGGGGTTTGCTGTCTTCCACAACTCAACAGGTGACTGGTGGAATCCTTAGGGTAATGAGCTTTTGACATTGAACCTGAATGACACCAATTTGAACTTCTGGTGCTACAGCTGTTGACACAGACTCCAGGACAGAGAGCCCACCTGCAGCATCCATAGAAGTGACCACATGCTCCATGGTAGGCTGCAGGGTGCTGATGCTTTGTGCCAGAGTGCCACACGAGCTGGAATGCGACTCCTTCATACATTCAAATATGATATGGCAGCTCTTCAGCACGCTGCCTGTTATAACCAGGTGAGAAAGAGGTCTGGGGTTCCCTCTCAGCCTTCACCTGGTCTTACCGTAACAGGGTTTAATTTTAAACACGCTGTTTTATTTTTAGCTCCCCATTAGTGTATCCTTGTTCACTAATTTCCAATTATAAGGCAAAGAATCTAGTCAAACAGGTTTTCTTAGGTTTAAAGAAAAAAGGTTGAACTTTATTAACCTTAAACTCTAATTCGGTTAAGGCCTACGGATACGCGAAGTGCCCATGCTAGCATGCATACGCGATACACACATGCAGGTAGAGACAGAAAAGAGCAGAAGAAATAAAGTGGAAAAGGTTGAGGCAATATCTGAAGATGGTTTTGGTTACTGTTCTTCGAGCTCGCTGTAAAGTCCTTGATTGTAGATAGGTCTTGCTTTTTGATGGGGCCCAGTATTCTTCTTAAACCTTGTTCAATATAGGAGACTTTTCTCTCTTGAAGTTTATGTGTCCTCAGTGGGTCCAGAGGCTTGTGAGAAAGAGATGGGAGCAGACAGGAGAGGTCTTCTCACCCCAGGAGCAAACAGTCTTTTTTAGTTCAAAAATTATGTGGCTAGTTCAAAAAACCCTGGACCAGCCAGTTAGTCATGTGACCAGCTAGTTTAACCAGTCCTGGTTTTTGTGGATTGTATCACCTCAGCAGTCTCTGGAATGGTCTTCCTTACACCTTCAATGTCTGATATCAAGATCCATTGTGGGTTGAATGAGTCAGGGAATGGTCCTTTTGCCTCCACAAGCACTGTCTGTTAGTATGCAAATGTTTTTCAGCTAAGTGTCTGGCAGCCCTTGTAACAGGCCTTCTCTTCTTCCCAGCAAGTTTAAAATCAATGTACATATGACAAAATTAATATGCCTCATTCTTGGCAGGTGGGGGCCTGCATGACACTGCCCAATGTCTCGAATACTTGCTGCTACACATGAAAGATCTTTCAGCACCTGGGAAGGGCAGAGTGAGTGGCGGTACACCTCCATGAAGGTAGTCCACTTCCATGTTGTGTGGCTGAGCCTGAGTCATGGAATGGATGGACCTGAAAAAAGGTGAGATACACAGGTCAACAAGTAATGTAAAGGTTACACAGCAGCAGGTGAATGGATGCTCAATGCAACACCATACTGCAACACTACCTGTATGTATGATTGAAATGTGAAAGCAGTATTCCAGTTGTTACCAGCTAAGAGCAGAATGCTGTTCATGCGTTTTGTGAGGCACCAGCAGCATGTGAGTGTGTGATTACAATGAGAAAGAGGGCTGGTGCAGTGTTCTGTTGTCATTTAAGGAGAGTGTCATGCAGACCTCCAGCTGCCAAGAATGAGGCATATTAATTTTGTCATATAAACATTGCTTTTAAACTGTTGCTGGAGTGAAGAAAGGACTTGTTGAAAAAATCACCTGACACTTGGCTGGAAAAATATTTGCATACTAACAGATAGTGTTTGGAGAGACAAAGGACTATTCCATGGTCCACTTAGCCCAAAGTGGATTGTGATTACCAGACACTGAAGGTGAGGATGCTCACATTCCAGGATGATTGCTAAGATGGCTGAATCCACAAACAGAAGTGGTCAAACCAGCTAGTCACATGACTAACCTGCTGGGCAACCCAGGGTTTTTGAATTGTGCCACAGAGAAAGAGGCAGAAGGCTGTTTGAAACTGAAGCTGCAACAAGCAAGTCTCTCGCCTGGCTCTCTCTCTCTCTCTCCCTCCCTCTCTCTCTCTCTTTCTCTCTCCCTCGCTTTCTCCTAAGCCACCGGACCTACGGAAGACACGTAAACCTCAAGAGAGAAAAGACTCCTACATCGGAACAAGTTGAAGCATTAACTAGGCCCCAACGAATTGCAAGACTTACCAGTAACTAAAGACTCCACATTGAACTCAAAGGACTGTAACTACCAGATATTGCCTCAAACTTTCCCCCTTTATTCCTTCTACTTTTTCTGTCTCTATCTGCGTGTGTTTATCTCGTATGCATGCTAGCATGGTCGCGTTGCATATTCGTAGTCGTTAACCGGATTAGAGTTTAAGATTAAGAAACTTCTACCTGTCTTGTTTAAAATCTAAGAAAACCTGTCTGAATTGATTTCTTTGCCTTATAATTGGAAAGCAGTGAACAAAGATTCACAAAGGGGGAGCTAAAACACGGTTTGTTTTTAAAACTTAAACCCTGTTACAGTTAAACCAGACAAAGGCTGAGAGGGAACCCCTGGATCCCTCTCACTTGGTCGTAACAAGAGGCATGTGAACCCGAGGGAAGGAAGGGGTTAGAGTGTTGGGCTTGGAGGGAGGGGGACAGTCGGTTGTTATAGTGTGTTGTGGAAAGATATGATCCTGAGAAAAAGAGACAGGGAGAGATCAGCTAGCCTATAAAATTAATTGAACGTCAAAATGATTCAGATCTCTCACTGATGACATTGCCCACCCAATGTGCACCACACACAAAAATCTACCTGATGTTCAGTAGTAGACTACCCCTGTGTCTTTATCCTGGAAATATGTGCTCTACACTTTGTGCACTAGCTGCTCATCATTATTTTTGACCCACCACTGAGATACTATCAGGCGGTATTTAACTTTCATCTTAAGTCGAAGATCTCACAAATATATCACTGAATGTGTCATCTTTGTTTAGAAGTCTTGTCATTTTAGGTTACAGCAGGCTTTATGTAAGAGATTTAAAATGCGACTTACCAGAGAAACTAACAAGAATGACAGCCTGCTTCATCAGAAGCAATAATCAAACTCTCCATTTTGGATTAGTTTAGTCAGTATCAAAGAATCATCAGATGTTAGTAGTAGACTGGAATCAGAGCTATAAATTTCCCAAGGATCCATGAATTTCTTTAGATCTACACAATCAAACGTAACCAAAAAATCCATTAATCCGACTACATTTCATCAAAACACTGACCTTTGAGAGAGATCATTTTACTTTGCATTTCAACACTTGCAACATGAACAATCAATTTTTGGATCCTTTTGTTTTGAACTCCCTCTTGTCTGTAATAAAGTTTGCTTACAGTTTTCGTTTATGATTGTGGTTAACATTGTAGTGGCTTTTATTTTATTTTATTATATACATAGGTACTAAATAAATAATTCTCATAAAAACAGATTTGGTTGGTGTCATGCTAGACCCCCCACCTGCCAAGAATGAGGCATATTAATTTTGTCATGAACTTTGATTTTAAACTGTTACTGGAGTGAAGAAAGGACTTATTAAACAGATCAGCCGTAGCTGGAAAAGACATTTGCATATTAACAGACGGTGATTGGAAGGACAAAGGACCATTTCCTGACAGATTCAATCCAAAATGGACCTTGATCACCAGGTATTGTGTGTAAGAGGAGTATTCCAGAGACTGCTAAGGCAATACAATCCAAGACGTGGTCAGACCAGTTAGTCACATGAATAACCTGCTTGGCAATTTGGGGTTTTCTGAATTGTACTAACAGTTTGAACTCAGAGTGTCTGTTTGCTCCTGGACTGAGAAGATTTCTCTCCTTTCTGCTCCCATGTCTTTCTCACAAGCCTCTGAATCCACTGAAGACACATGAATCCCAAGAGAGAAAAGTTTCCTACAGCAAACAAGATTTAAGAAGAATACTGGACCCCAATGGCAAGCAAGATCTGTCTACAATCAAGGACTCTACAGTGAACTCGCAGAACTGTAACAAAAACTCTTCAGATATTACCTCAAACTTTTCACTTTATTTTTTTCTTCTGCTCTTTTCTGTCTCTATTTGCATGTGTGCATCATGTATGCATGCTGGCGTGGGCGCGTTGTGTTTCCGTAGGCGTCAACCAAATTAGAGTTTAAGTTCAAGTTTAATCAATTTCAACTTTTCTTCTTTAAACCGAACAAAACCTGTTTGTGCTGGTTTCTTTGCTTTGGAATTGGAAAGCGGTGAACAAGGATTCATCAAGGGCGAGCTAAAAACATGGTGTATTTAAAATTCAACCTTGTTATGGTAAGACCGGGTAAGGGCTGAGAGGGACCCCCTCGACACCTTTCTCACTGGATCATAACATTGGCCTTTGCAAACATGTAGCTTAAAACTTGTAACATTGGAATATGCATGCTGCGATTGTGAGACAACTCAGCCAACTGAGTGATATAGAAATTACAGTGAGCACAAATTCTGGAACAAACCTAACCTGGAAGTTTATGAAACAGTGCCACAAATTTGTAAAGTGGGGAGAACAGGTGGGTGGTCAGAAGGTACAGTCAAAAATGGACATGTCGTTATGATTGTAGAAAGTGTGAGGATGTGCTTTAGGGCATGCTGCAGAAATATGTTACTGTTTTCATTTAGTTTTACTGCTTAAAGGAAATGAGTATCTTTGTTTTTTTGGTCAGCTACACATCTTGAAATCCATAATTATGCTTACGAGCCTCTAACCAAACTCCACATTGGTAGAGTTTCCATTTGTCTGATATGGAGTGCATGTACCTTCCTTGTAGGGACACACCCTACTTACCTAAGCTCAGAGAGCCCAGGCACTGAATGCCAAGAGCCAAGGCTTAGAAACTTTCAAAAATGCAAAGGGGTACAACTAGAGTTTAAAGACTAGGTTTTCCTCTGTTATACCAGCCAGAGAAAAGGAAAAGGGAAAAAAGATTCTGAAATTTCCTACATCTGCTTTGTGTCGAAGGTCAACTGTCTGCCCTTCCTGCTATGTTTTTTCTATAACTCCACCCTATTCCTGCCGTCAGTGAACAACCCTATAGATGGCATTTTAAGGAGTACTACAGTGTCCCAGATACAGGAGGAGACTTTGGAAGATACTTCAGAAGTCTGGTTCAAGACCCGTGGGGAATTTCATTACTATTTCATTAGTCAGAGTACTACTAAGTAAGTTGCGACCTTTGGAAGGAAAGTTCACTGACAAATTTTAAAATAATTGTATTTTTTGGGAAGCTATGGATTTCCTTTTAGATTTTCCCTGTTCTACCATTTCGAGGAATAGGATGATAAGGAATTGGAGCGGGAGAGGATGGAAGCCAGTAGTTGTTAAACTAACAGCAGCTCTGAATATTAATCCTACTGGAACATTCCAGGCAGCCTAATTGGCTTTAGTCAATTTATTCAATTGGCAGTGCACCACTTCATCAGATCCTGTTTAGGCAGATAATACAGTTTGTATCATAACCCATGGATCCAATGAAGTAGAGAGAGCAAGTACTTAACTTTTACTGAGTCACAAGATTTCTCCAGGTATAGGGTTCTGTTCAGCACCCACTGAACTTCAAGAATAGAAAGAGTTTTCATTCCTCTAATGTCCAGCTTGTATGTGATGCCAGCCACCTTAATTCTTCATGTTACTGCATGCTATCCTGGGAACTGCTTTTATTCTTCACCATTCCAGTTTCCTGAATCAGAGGAATGCATCTGGATCATTGATTTAACATCAGGATAATTCTTGCACCAAAGCAAATGACCCCACTCTAGCATCCAAGCACAGCTAAAGACAACAAGTACAATGAAGCAAAATAATAGCAAAATACTGCAGATGTTGGAAATCTGAAATAAAAACAAGAAATGCTGGAAATACTCAGCAGGTCTGACAGCATCTGTGGAGAGAGAAGCAGAGTTAACGTTTCAGGTCAGTGACCCTTCTTCAGAACTGACGAATATTAGAAATGTAAAAGATTTTAAACAGGTAAAGTGGGGGGTGGGGCAGAGATAACAAAAGAGAAGGTATTGATAGGACAAGGTCACAGAGGATAACTGAGCAGAAGGTCATGGAGCAAAGGCAAATGGTATGTTAATGGTGTGGTAAAAGACAAAGCGTTAGTACAGAGAGGGTGTTAATAGACTGTAAAGCACAAAGCACTCCAAGCACGAACATTTAAAAAATTTCAAAAAACAGAAACAGTGGGTAGGCACAGTAGAAACAAACTATACACACTAAAAAACCCAAAATAAAATAACCAAATAAACAAGAATAAAGAAAAAAATAAAAAAATAACTACACATAAAAAAGGGGGGCTCGTCATGCTCTGAAATTATTGAATTCAATGGTGAGTCCGGCAGGCTGTAGTGTGCCTAATCGGTAAATGAGATGCTGTTCCTCGAGCGTGCGTGATGTTCGCTGGAACACTGCAGCAATCCCAGGACAGAGATGTGAGCATGAGAGCAGCGTGGGGGGAGGTGTTGAAATGGCCAGCAACTGGAAGCTCGGGGTCAAGCTTACGGTACTGTAAAGCAATGGGAACAATGAGAATCATCACTGAGCAGAC